>NC_069365.1:6250000-7500000 GCF_021730395.1 Mercenaria mercenaria | reverse complement strand
ATAGTTTAGGAGAAAAGTTGACCTAAACATAAAACTTAACCAAGAAAGCTGATATTTTCTAAGTACAAAAGGGGCCATAAATCTTGCAAAAAGCAAGATGGAGTTATGTTTCTTGCTATACAGGGTCAGCTTATGATGGTGAACAAGTATTCCAAGTTTCAAAGCAATAGCTTTGATAGTTTAGGAGAAAAGCTGACCTAAACATAAAACTTAACCAGGCAACGCTGACGCCGACGCCGACAACCGCTCAAGTGGTGACAATAACTCATCATTTTTTTTCAAAAAATCAGATGAGCTAAAAAAAACACTCCCCACATATTGATGGATTCTCTTAATATGTGTACTGAGTACAGTGATCATGCAACTAGTAGTTATTGCTTGTATCAGGTCAAAGTACATACAAGTTGTAATGACTGAAGTGAACACTTGCCTAACAGTAATAGTTTCCTCAGGTAGGTGTAAATACATGTACATAGTGTACTAGGAATAGTGGACACTCTACTTGCAGTAATAGTTTCCTCAAGTAGGTGTAAGTACATGGTGCACTAGGAATAGTGAACACTCACCTTGCAGTAATAATTTCCTCAGGTAGGTGTAGATACATGGTATACTGGGCATAGTGAACATTCACCTTGCAGTAATAGTTTCATAAGGTAGGTGTAATTACATGGTGTACTTGGCATAGTGATCACTCACCTTGCAGTAATAGTTTCATTAAGTAGGTGTAGATACACGGTCAGGTGTACTGGGCATAGTGAATCCTCACCTTGCAGTAATGGTTTTCTCAAGAAGGTGTAGATATATGGTATACTGAGTATAGTGAACACTCACCTTGCAGTAATAGTTTTCTTTGGAAGGTGTAGATACACTGTGTAATGGGCATAGTGAACCCTCACCTTACAGTAATTGTTTCATCAAGTAGGTGTAGATATATGGTGTACTGGGGATAGTGAACACTCACCTTCCAGTAATAGTTTCATACAGTAGGTGTAGATACATGGTGTACTGGGGATAGTGAATACACACCTTCCAGTAATACTTTCCCAAGTGGATGGAGATACACATTTTGCAGTAATCGTTTCTTCAGGTGGGAGTAGATACATGGTGTCGTAGGTATGTTGAATACACACCTTGCAGTAACTGTTGCTTCTGGTGGATGTAAATACATGGTGTACTGGTAATACCGACATTTTACAATGACAATCTAATTGTGATGGATTCCTCAGGTGAATGTTGATACATGGTGTACTGGGTATATTAAATACATACCCTGCAGCAAGTTTCCTTAGGTGGATGTAGATACAAGGTGTACTTAGTATAGTGAATACACACCTTATAACACTGTTTCTTTTAGGTGAGAGTAGATACATGGTATACTGAATACAGTGAATGCACATCTTGCTGTAATCATTTCCTCAGGATGTACATGTAGATACAAGCTGTACTGGTTGTAATAAATACTTACCTAGCAGTGATGGTTTCCTCAGGTGGGTGTAGATACATGGTGTACTGGGTATCTCCCTGCATTGTTAGTAAACAACCAGCGGTGATATCTGCCAATGGAACACTCACCTTGAATAGAATAAACATCCATTAAAACAATTCACTTGAGAACAAGGTAAGAAAATTTCAGACAAGTCTTAAAAATGCAAAATTCTAATTCAAAACAAACAAAAAAACCCAGAAAACTAGAGATGGAAAAGATTGAGAAAAGTGCATGTCTCCCACAACTGCCTAATCATCTAAATAGTATGTCAGTCTTTATATACTGTTTACTTAATCCACATGTGCATGCGCTTTCTTGACACCAAATGGATACCTATACTACTAGTAGTATAGGCGCTGGTTTGGGGGCAAAACTGAGTGTTTTTGGTAATTCAAGGGCCATAATTCCGAAGTGCCTAGGCCGATTTGGCTAGTTATGGAACTTGGCCGAGCACTTATTGGCAGACACATTTTGTTAAGTTTGGTGAAGATCGGATGAGAAATGTTCGACTTTGAGTGCGGACAAGCTTTGTGACAGACACACACACACACACACACACAGACAGGAGTAAATCAATATGTCTCCCACACCACTGTGTGGTGGGAGATATAATAATTTGTGCCTTTTCCTCTGGGCATCAGTCTTTTTATCTACTTTATATCTTAGACTACACAAGTGGCAATAATTCACCAATTAAAAAAAATTGTAATGTCCAGAAAAAAACATTCTTTAAAACTTACATATCCTATTTTGGTGGTAAGATCATAAGATGGAAGATCGTCAGTAGGTGGGGTATTTTTAAGCTGCGGACCATCAGCCTTGTTGATTGTGGAGATATTTTTAGATGCCCTATCTGTCTGTGCCATCTTACACCATACACACACATTCACATACTGGTCTTCCTCTTTACAATCAAATTCAAATTCTTCATTCCATTCAGGATCCTAAATCAACAAAAATATATTTTCTTTAATTCAAAGTTCTTAAGAAAATAAAATTTTGATGTTACAGTGACACTGAGTATGCAATGATGTAATCAAAAGTTAAATACTGCATATAAAAATGAGCATGTTTTGCACAAATTAATAAAACATAGGTATGCCTAAATTCAAATTATGTGAACTGGCTTAATTTTTTACAACTCTAGAAAAGAATTGCAAAAACTTATAATTACATAATGACCAAAGCTTTTAATCACTGAAAAAAAATCAAACTGATGGGTAAATCTAAAAGGAAGTTTATATAGAAATCTTTAAGCAGTCATAACTGACTGAGTTATCTTTTCTTTGACAATGACCTTGTGTAGTTTCTGAATTTGACAAGATGAAAGCTACACAAGTGTTCTCTACTATGGGGACTATTCTGGTAGTAGCTCTATTATACACTCCTGTATTTACATGGAAATATAACTTCTCAGGTTGTAAAACCACTTCATAGTTCTGTACATGTACTTACAGAGGAAAATGTAATTTCTCTGGTAGCAACCTCACCAATCCTCCTCTGCAGCTCCGGGTAACTATAGCTCCCAATATCACTGGAAGCACTCACTGTGTCACTATCACCTGTCTGAACCTAAAACACAATAGTCAATATTTCCCATTGAATATGTTTAACAATTATTTTAGGAATTAAAAGTCTATTGAATTGTTATTTACAGTCCAGAAATTTGATTGTAATTCATGAACATATTGGTATTTTTTAAATGCATATCTCCTCATGTATTGAAAGGTGTACAAACAAGAAGACAATGATGGCTCCAGATCACTCAACTGACATTCACAGCTGTATTGAATAATTTTAGAACACAGGAACAATGGTGTGAAATTATTTTAAAACTGGGTCAGAGGTTTCAGCAACTATTTTCAAAGTTGTCCAAATAGCCATATAGGGAAACACGGCCCCACCCCCTGGCAGCCATATTTCTAATGAAACAATGAATTGAAGGAATTCAATAGAGGGCCACAAAAGATACTGATGTTGAATCATTTGAAGAAGGGCCTGCAGTTTCAAATAAGAAGATTTTCAATTTTGTCAATATAGCCGTATAGGGAAAACTTGCCCACTCCTAATGGCCTTGTTTTTTTCCACGAAACAGAATGATTTGAAATAATGTGGTAGAGCGTCACCCAAGGAACATTTCTGTAAAATTATTTCAGAATTTGATTAGCATTTTCTAATAAGAATACTTTTAAAAAAAATTTCTTTCTGTGGCCATAGCAACCAGAATTCAGCATGGATGACCTACCCTACATTGAAGGATTCTGAAAGGGGACTACCCTAGGAAAAATTCTGTAAAGTCTGGTAGAAATTAGTAACTAAAGAGATGCTCAAGAAACTGATAGGTGGCAGACATTCTCCAGTTTAAAAGAAGATGTAAACATTGTATGACATAAGCCCATAGAGAATTCTTCGTAGTATAAGATTATAAAGTCCAACAAGAGTCATGACAGTCCTATATCACTCACCTGACTCAAATGGGTACATGATAATTTGGTAGAGGGCCTCTACACAATGCTACATGCTAAATATCTAAGCTCTCATACTTGAAGTTTTAAACAAGAAGATTTTAAAAGTTTTTCCTAAGTAGATCTATGTAAAACAAGTTAAAAGTATGGCAAAGCTGGGCAAAGTTTGATCCCAGGGGCATGATTTGGCTGAATTTAAACAGAGGACAACTAGGCAATCCTACTTACTAAATGTTTAAGCCTTGGGTCTTGCAATTTGATATAAGGAAATGTTTTTCTTGTATTAGTCTATGTAAAACAAGTGAATGAAGTATTGCCATGCAATACAAAGTCCCCTACTGGAAGGCACCTAATTTTCTCTACTGCAGTATAACATAATGAACTGATATCTGTCAATGATGTATAAACAATATTGTACTATATATTAATCCTAAAAAAACTAGAACTGTCACAGGAGTGACTCATACCCCCACCATACGGTCTTGTCACAGAAGAATGGCAACCATAAGTAATCTTAAAAATACTTAGAATAATATAAAAATGTCAAAAAAGCTTAATACTTAAAAAGAAGTTTATTCGTCTTTGGAGTACTTCATCCTGGGCTTCCACATATAAGTAATACTAGTATAATTATGTGCCCTGGATGAGGGATGGGGTAAATATAAAAAATCTCTAATATTAGAGATACACTAAAAGTGAATACAAAAAAAGTGTCTTACCAACCCATGTTACCACAGAAAAATGTATTTACTTTTACATAGGGCTGATAATAAAAAAGTTAGAAAAATACCAAAAATATTGAAAATTTAAAAATAGGACTTCTAAAAATAGACGAATTCCTGGAATTTAAGGGGAAGAAACTCAGTACAAAAGTTAAAACAAGAGGACCATGATGGTCCTGAATCGCTCACATCTTCCAACATGACCCAGTTTTAAGTATGATGTCGTTTTTTCTATTATTTGACATAGTGACCCAGTTTTGAACTTGACCTAGATATTATCAAGATAAAAATTCTGACCAATTTTCATGAAGATCCATTGAAAAATATGGTCTCTAGAGATGTCACAAGGTTTTTCTATTATCTGACCTATTGACCTAGTTTTTGAAGGTACGTGACCCTGTTTTGAATTTTAACTAGATATCACCAAGGTGAACATTCTCACTAATTTTCATGAAGATCTCATGAAAAATATGGCCTCTAGAGGGGTCACAAGGTTTTTATATTTTTATACCTACTGGCCTAGTTTCTGACTGCACGTGACCCAGTTTCGAAAATGACCTAGATATCATCAAGGTGAACATTCAGATCAATTTTCATGAAGATCCATTGAAAAATATGGTCTCTAGAGAGTTCAAAAGATTTTAATAATTTTAGACCTACTGACCTAGTTTTTCACCGCAGTTGACCCAGTTTCAAACCTGACATAGATATCATCAAGATGAACATTCAGACCAACTTTCAGACAGATCCTATGAAAAGTATGGCCTCGAGAGAGGTCACAAGGTTTTTTTTATTATTTTACCTACTGACCTACTTTTTTAAGGCACGTGACCCAGTTTCAAACTTGACCTAGATATCATCAAGGTGAACATTCTGACCAATTTTCATGAAGATCCATTCAAGGGTATGGCCTCTAGAGAGGTCACAAGGTTTTCCTATTTCAAGACCTACTGACCTAGTTTTTGATCGCAGTTGACCCAGTTTCAAACTTGACCTATATATCATCAAGATAAACATTCAGACTAATTTTCATACAGATCCACTGAAAAAAATGGCCTCTAGAGAGGTCACAAAGTTTTTTCATTATTTGAACTACTGACCTACTTTTTGATGGCACGTGACCCACTTTCGAACTTGACCTAGATATCATCAAGATGAACATTCTGACCAATTTTTATGGAGATCCATTCAAAAGTATGGCCTCTAGAGAGGTCACAAGGTTTTTCTATTTTTAGACCTACTGACCTAGTTTTTGACCGCACCTGACCCTGTTTCGAACTTGACCTAGATATCATCAAGATGAACATTCAGACCAACTTTCATAAAAATCCCATGAAAAATATGGCCTTTAGAGAGGTCACAAGGTTTTTCTATTATTTGACCTACTGACCTAGTTTTTGATGGCACGTGACCCACTTTCAAACTTGACCTAGATATCATCAAGATGAACATTCAGACCAATTTTCATACAGATCCACTGAAAAATATGGCCTCTAGAGAGGTCACAAGATTTTTCTATTATTTGACCTATTGACCTAGTTTTTGATGGCACGTGACCCACTTTCGAACTTGACCTAGATATCATCAAGATGAACATTCAGACCAACTTTCATACAGATCCCATGAAAAATATGGCCTTTAGAGAGGTCACAAGGTTTTTCTATTATTTGACCTACTGACCTAGTTTTTGATGGCACATGACCCACTTTCGAACTTGACCTAGATATCATCAAGGTAAACATTCAGACCAATTTTCATACAGATCCACTGAAAAATATGGCCTCTAGAGAGGTCACAAAGTTTTTTCATTATTTGACCTACTGACCTAGTTTTTGATGGCACGTGACCCACTTTCGAACTTGACCTAGATATCATCAAGATGAACATTCTGACCAATTTTTATGGAGATCCATTTAAAAGTATGGCCTCTAGAGAGGTC
This sequence comes from Mercenaria mercenaria, assembly GCF_021730395.1. Taxonomy (NCBI): domain Eukaryota; kingdom Metazoa; phylum Mollusca; class Bivalvia; order Venerida; family Veneridae; genus Mercenaria; species Mercenaria mercenaria. The sequence continues at coordinate 7,493,388 of NC_069365.1, read as the reverse complement.
ACAAGGTTTTTCTATTTTTAGACCTACTGACCTAGTTTTTGACCGCACCTGACCCTGTTTCGAACTTGATCTAGATATCATCAAGATGAACATTCAGACCAACTTTCATACAAATCCCATGAAAAATATGGCCTTTAGAGAGGTCACAAGGTTTTTCTATTATTTGACCTAAAGACTTAGTTTTTGATGGCACGTGACCCACTTTCGAACTTGACCTATATATCATCAAGGTAAACATTCAGACCAATTTTCATACAGATCGACTGAAAAATATGGCCTCTAGAGAGGTCACAAGGTTTTTCTATTATTTGACCTACTGACCTAGTTTTTGACCGCACCTGACCCAGTTTTGAACTTGACCTAGATATTATCAAGGCGAACGTTCTGACCAATTTTCATGAAGATCTTGTGAAATATATGGCCTCTAGAGAGGTCACAAGGTTTTTCTATTTTTAGACCTACTGACCTAGTTTTTGACGGCACGTGACCCAGTTTCGAACTTGACCAAGATATCATCAAGGTTAACATTCTGACCAATTTTCATGAAGATCTTGTGAAATATATGGCCTCTAGAGAGGTCACAAGGTTTTTCTATTTTTAGACCTACTGACCTAGTTTTTGAAGGCACGTGACCCAGTTTCGAACTTGACCTAGATATCATCAAGATGAACATTCTGACCAACTTTCATAAAGATCCCACAAAAAATGTGACCTCTAGAGTGGTCACAAGCAAAAGTTTACGGACGGACGCACGGACAGACGGATGCACGGACAACGGACGCTGCGTGATCACAAAAGCTCACCTTGTCACTATGTGACAGGTGAGCTAAAAAGGTTACTTCCCTTTGGCTGTAAGCCAATCAGAATGAGATATAGTGAAAATACATCAAAATTAACCTTAAATTCTAAGTAAAAGGGGACATAATTCAAGAAAAATTGGTGTCAGAGTTATGCACCTTGTGTCACATGATATGGGTGATGAGGTGGAACATCTATTTTAAGTTTAAATCAAATCCATTTAGTAGTAACTGAGATACAGTGAATATACATCAAAATTAACCTTAAATTCTAAGTAAAACGGGGCATAATTCATGGAAAAATTGGTGTCAGAGTTATGCACCTTGTGTTACATGATGTGGGTGATGAGGTAGAACATCTATTTTAAGTTTGAATCAAATCCATTTTGTAATAACTGAGATATAGTGAAAATACATCAAAATCAACCTTAAATTTAAAGTAACAAGAGCTCGTCGAACACGAAATGCCCCCCTTGATGCATTCAGTAATTGCACAAGGAACAGAAACTATACGCTCTCTGTAAACAAAAGTACTACATTCTGGTTTAATCTGACCTTGACCTTTGACCTATTAACCTAACAAGAGATTATAGAGTGATCTTGGCGCCATCCACTGAGCCATTTTTGAATGTTTCAAATTTCAAGACTAGCTCAAGGTCAAAATCAATGTCAAATTTCATTTCGGTACAAAACAATGTGTATAAGGTCCAAATAAAGCTGTAGCTACAGAAATGTGAAAGTAGGTCACTAGATCAAAATCAAGGTCAAATTTTATTTTGGAACATAAAACTATGCACGTGGTCCAAATTTGAAGACTGTACCTTCAAAAATGTGAAAGTAGGTCACTAGATCAATAACAAGGTCAAAGTTTTTTTCGGTACACAAACCTATGCAACTGGTCCTAACTTGAAGGCTGTAGCTACAGAAATGTGAAAGTAGGTCACTAGGTCAAGATCAAGGTCAACTCATGTCAAGGTTCATCTTGCCACTCAAAACTATATATGTGGTCCAAATTTGAATGATGTAAGTTATAGACATGAAGGTTATAAGGTTTTCCCTATATAAGTCTATATGAACAATATGACCCCTGGGACGGGGCCATATTTGACCCCAGAGGGATAATTTGAACAAACTTGGTAGAGAACCACTAAATGATGCTACATTACAAAATATCAAAGCCATAGCCTTTGTGGTTTTGACAAGAAGATTTTCCAATTTTTTTCCTATACAAGTCTATGTAAACCATGTGACCCCCAGGGCGAAGCCATATTTGACCCTAGGGGAATAATTTGAACAATCTTTGTAGAGGACCACTAGATGATGTCATATACAAAATATCAAAGCCCTAGACCCTGTGGTTTTGGACGTTATTGCCTGGAAACCATTTTACTGTTCCTGGTCACTGTGACCTTGACCTTTGACATACTGACCTCAAAATCAATAAGGGTCATCTGCGGGTCATGACCAACCTCCCTATCAAATTTTGTGACCCTAGGCATAAGCGTTCTTGAGTTATCATCCGGAAACCGTTTTACTGTTCAGGGTCACTGTGACCTTGACCTTTAACATACTGATCTCAAAATCAATAGGGGTCATCTGCTGGTCATTACCAACCTCCCTATCAACTTTCATGATCCTAGGCCCAAGTGTTCTTGAGTTATCATCCGGAAACCGTTTTACTATTCAGGGTCACTGTGACCTTGACCTTTGATAAACAGACCTCAAAATCAATAGGGGTCATTTACTGGTGATGACCAACCTCCATATCAACTTTCATGATCCTAGGCCCAAGCGTTCTTGAGTTATCATCCGGAAACGGATTGGTCTACATTCCGACCGATCGACCGACAGACTGATCAACCGACCGACCGACCTACCGACCGACATCTGCAAAACAATATACCCCTCCTTCTTTGAAGGGGGGCATAAAAAGGGGACATAATTCATAAAAAAATTATGTCAGAGTTAAGCACCTTATGTCACATGATTTCGGTGATGAGGTGGAACATCTATTTTAAGTTTAAATCAAATCCATTTAGTAGTAACTGAGATACAGTGAATATACATCAAAATTAACCTTAAATTCTAAGTAAAACGGGGCATAATTCATGGAAAAATTGGTGTCAGAGTTATGCACCTTGTGTTACATGATGTGGGTGATGAGGTAGAACATCTATTTTAAGTTTGAATCAAATCCATTTTGTAATAACTGAGATATAGTGAAAATACATCAAAATCAACCTTAAATTTAAAGTAACAAGAGCTCGTCGAACACGAAATGCCCCCCTTGATGCATTCAGTAATTGCACAAGGAACAGAAACTATACGCTCTCTGTAAACAAAAGTACTACATTCTGGTTTAATCTGACCTTGACCTTTGACCTATTAACCTAACAAGAGATTAACGGTGATCTTGGCGCCATCCACTGAGCCATTTTTGAATGTTTCAAATTTCAAGACTAGCTCAAGGTCAAAATCAATGTCAAATTTCATTTCAGTACAAAACAATGTGTATAAGGTCCAAATAAAGCTGTAGCTACAGAAATGTGAAAGTAGGTCACTAGGTCAAAATCAAGGTCAAATTTTATTTTGGAACATAAAACTATGCACGTGGTCCAAATTTGAAGACTGTACCTTCAAAAATGTGAAAGTAGGTCACTAGATCAATAACAAGGTCAAAGTTTTTTTCGGTACACAAACCTATGCAACTGGTCCTAACTTGAAGGCTGTAGCTACAGAAATGTGAAAGTAGGTCACTAGGTCAAGATCAAGGTCAACTCATGTCAAGGTTCATCTTGCCACTCAAAACTATACATGTGGTCCAAATTTGAATGATGTAAGTTATAGACATGAAGGTTATAAGGTTTTCCCTATATAAGTCTATATGAACAATATGACCCCTGGGGCGGGGCCATATTTGACCCCAGAGGGATAATTTGAACAAACTTGGTAGAGAACCACTAAATGATGCTACATTACAAAATATCAAAGCCATAGCCTTTGTGGTTTTGACAAGAAGATTTTCCAATTTTTTTCCTATACAAGTCTATGTAAACCATGTGACCCCCAGGACGAAGCCATATTTGACCCTAGGGGAATAATTTGAACAATCTTTGTAGAGGACCACTAGATGATGTCATATACAAAATATCAAAGCCCTAGACCCTGTGGTTTTGGACGTTATTGCCTGGAAACCATTTTACTGTTCCTGGTCACTGTGACCTTGACCTTTGACATACTGACCTCAAAATCAATAAGGGTCATCTGCGGGTCATGACCAACCTCCCTATCAAATTTTGTGACCCTAGGCATAAGCGTTCTTGAGTTATCATCCGGAAACCGTTTTACTGTTCAGGGTCACTGTGACCTTGACCTTTAACATACTGATCTCAAAATCAATAGGGGTCATCTGCTGGTCATTACCAACCTCCCTATCAACTTTCATGATCCTAGGCCCAAGTGTTCTTGAGTTATCATCCGGAAACCGTTTTACTATTCAGGGTCACTGTGACCTTGACCTTTGATAAACAGACCTCAAAATCAATAGGGGTCATTTACTGGTGATGACCAACCTCCATATCAACTTTCATGATCCTAGGCCCAAGCGTTCTTGAGTTATCATCCGGAAACGGATTGGTCTACATTCCGACCGATCGACCGACCGACCGACCTACCGACCGACATCTGCAAAACAATATACCCCTCCTTCTTTGAAGGGGGGCATAAAAAGGGGACATAATTCATAAAAAAATTATGTCAGAGTTAAGCACCTTATGTCACATGATTTCGGTGATGAGGTGGAACAACTATTTTAAGTTTGAATCAAATCCATTTAGTAATAACTGAGATATAGTGAAAATACAACAAAATTAACCTTAAATTCTAAGTAAAAGGGGACATAATTCATGAAAACTTGGTGTCAGAGTTATGCACCTTGTGTCACATGATGTGGGTGATAAGGTGGAACATCTATTTTAAGTTTGAATCAAATCCATTCAGTAATAACTGAGATAATAGATTTCGGGACGGGACAGGATGGGACGCGACGCGACAAAACTGACTCCTATATACCCCCCTCCAAACATGTTTGGTGGCGGTATAAAAAAATCTATATAATAGAAGTCCACAAGAAACTCCAGGTAGAAATAGGTCAAATTACAGCTAAAAATTGGATGTAACATGCATGTTGTACCACAGAAAAGTGGTCTCGATTTTTCTCTACTGCCAGTAATGAAAAAGTTACAATAAAATCTATTTATAGTAACAACAAAAGGACGTAATTCTAGAAACAAAGGTGCCTCACGGTGGTGAACATTTGGTCCAAGCTACATCAAAATCCCTTCATGCATGAAGAAGAAATGCTCCGAACAAAGTCATTCTTGAATTTGACTTTTGGCCTCTAAACACGACCTTGACCTTAGACCTAGGGACCTGGTTCTTGCGCACAACAATCCGTCTTATGTTGGTGAACATTTGCGCCAAGTTACATCAAAATCCCTCCATGCATAAAGAAGAAATGCTCCAGACAGTCATTCTTGTGTCTAACCTTTGGTCTCAGTGTGACCTTGACACTAGACCTTGGGCCTGGGTTTTGCACACGACATGTTGTCTCTTCCAGGGGAATATTTGTGCCAACTGATATCTAAATCCTGTTTTGCATGACAAAGTTATAGACCAGACAGGAAAAAAATCCTCTTGACCTTTGATCTCAGTGTGACCTTGACCTTTAAGCTAGGGTACTGGGTGTTGGGCATGACACGTCGTCTCATCATGGGGAACATTTATGCCAAGTAATATTGTAATCCCTTGATGGATGACAGAGTTCTTGATCGGACAGAAAAAAAAACTTATTTACCTTTGACCTCCAATTTTGACCTTGACCTATGCGCTAATGGGCCGGATTTTGTGCATGACATGTTGTCTCATCATGGGGAACATTTGTGCCAAGTAATATTAAAATCCCTTCATGGATGGCAGAGTTATGGACGGGACTGGAAAAATACTCTGTTGACCTATGACCCCATATTGTGACCTTAACCTTTGAGCTAGGGGTCAGGCCTTTGTGCCTGACACGTCGTCTCATCATGGGGAACACTTTTGTCAAGTGATATTAAAATTCCATAATAAATGTTAGAGTTATCGACCGGACACGAAACAGACCCTGTTCATGCTATCTTAACATTTGACTGCTAAGTGTGAGAGGTCTGAAAGTTGTGCACGACACATCGTCTTATTATGAGGTACATTTGTGCCAAGTAATATTAAAATCCCTTCATGGAAAAAAGCCCTGTTGACCTTTGACCTCCAATTGTGACCTTGACCTTTAAGCTAGGGGTCCAGGATTTGCGCAGGACATGTCGTCTCATCATGGGGGACATTTGTGCCAAGTAATATTAAAATCCCTTCATGGATAGGAGTGTTATGGACCGGACAGTAAAAAAGCCCTATTGACCTTTGACCTCCAATTGTGACCTTGACCTTTGAGCTAGGGGTACGGATTTTGCACATGACACGTCATCTCATCATGGGGAACATTTGTGCCAAGTAATACTAAAATCCCTTCCTGGATGGGAGAGTGATGGACCGCACAGGAAAAAATTCCTGTTGACATTTGACCTCAAATTGTGAGCTAGGGGTCCGGGTTTTGCGCATGACATGTTGCCTCATCATGGGGAACATTTGTACCAAGTAATATTAAAATCCCTTCATGGATGACAGAGTTATGGACCGGACACGAAATTGCGGACAGATGGACGGAATGACGGAAAAGCGCATTCCTATAGTCCACGAAACTGGTTTTCAACCAGTAGGGGACTAATAAGTGACATCTGGACTGAGCCATCTTTAAGCCAAGAAGCTTTATTTGAAAAAGAAACTTGGTACAGAACCACTACACCATGCTACATGCTTTTAGACAAAAAGATTTTGAAATATTTTCTACATTAAACAAGTTACCCACATGCAAAACCAATTTTGAACCGAGAGACATAATTGGAACAAACTTTATAGAGGACTATTACACAATGCTACAAGCAAAATATCTAAGTTCTGCAAATTCAAACTAGAGTTGTCACAGGAGTAACGAATTACACCCCCACAATATGGCCTTGTCACAGAACTAAGCCAATGTCAAAGCCGAACTTGCTTGACCTTTGACCTACTGACCTCAAAATCAATAGAGGTCATCTGCTAGTCATGATCTACCTCCCTATGAAGTTTCATGATCCTCGGTCCAAGCGTTCTCAAGTTATTGTCCGTAAAAGGATTAAATGACCTTTGACATTTGGAACTCAAAATCAATATGGGTCATCTGCTCGACATGACCAACCTCCAAATTAAGTTTCCTGATCCTAGTCCCAAACATTCTGAAGTTACGGTCCGAAAACTGTTTAAATGTTTCAGGTCACTGTGACCTCTACCTGTGACCCACTGACCTCAAAATCATTAGGGGTCATCTGCTGGTAATAACCGACCTCCCTATCAATTTTCATAATCCTAGGCCAAAGCATTCTTAAATTATCATCCTGAAACTGTTTAACTGTTTCCAGTCACTGTGACCTTGACCTTTTACCTACTGACCTCAAAGTAGAACTTGACCTGTATTTCATGATGTTACACCTGTGTACCAAAATTTATGATCCTAGGCCCAAGCGTTCTCAATTTATCATCCAGAAACCGTTTAACTGTTCAGGGTCACTGTGACCTTGACCTTTGACCTACTGATCCCAAATTCGAACTTGATCTGTATTTTCTGATGTTACATTTATTTAAATCGGTCAAGCCTTTCATGAGTTACCATCCGGAAACCATGAAAACCAAAGGACCGACCAACCGCCAAGCTCACTCCTATATACACCCCCGCCCCTGCCGCACGCCAAACTTCGTTTTGTGGGGATATAATAAGATTTTTGAAGTTTTTCCTATATAATATTATGGATGTGTAAAGCAAAATAACACCAGAGACACGCCAATTCTGACCCCATGAACATAATGTCTGCAAACTTGGTAAAGGACAACTACACATTTCTACATCAGGTTTCATAAAGACTAAACCAAATAAACATTTCTGCCACTTTTCAGGATCTTATTTTCCAGGACAATAATATTTCATTTGCAAAAGATCTCACCATTCAAAACAGTGACTTCACAAGATCTTGTCATTCAAAACAGTAATTTCACAGTAAGATACATCATCACAGGATAGCCAAGAGTAAGTGAAATAGAAAATATGTTGACAATTATATCACCAGCAGAAACCCTGCAAACATCATTAACTTCATTCATAACTTAACTTATCTCAGATGACTACATGGTTTCTGTCAGCTGCAAAGTTTTCACAGATTACTGTCACAGACTACTTATTCTATCTAGCAGAAAAACATTACCTTATTAAGGCTGGTATCACTGTGTGCTCGTTGTCTATTGATTTCTATCAGCTGTTTCTGTGGCGAGGATTTAGCCGACTGACTTCCATCCCGGAGACAACTTGCCACTGATATACTCTCACATACATCTATAGTGTACATATAATACTCCTAGTTCTATTACACATGTACTTTAAAAATGTTGCTCTCAAACTAATTAAAACAAGCTGAAAATTTCACAAGAATCCGTGGACAACTGCAGTGAACATTACAATTTACAGTAAATAAAAAAGTCATCAATATGGATATTTGGTGATGAATTAAAACACAAAATGTTATTACTAGATTTTCAAGAACTAAAATGACCAAATTACCACCCTCTCAGTTTTTTCAAATGATAGAATACCAAATCTTCTTTAGCTATCTAAAACAAGAGGACCATGATGGTCCTGAATCGCTCACCTCTTCCCACATGATCCAGTTTTGAGTATGACGTCGTTTTTTCTATTATTTGACATAGTGACCTAGTTTTTGAGCACATGTGACCCAGTTTTGAACTTGACCTAGATATTATCAAGATAAAAATTCTGACAAATTTTCTTGAAGATCCATTGAAAAATATGGTCTCTAGAGAGGTCACAAGGTTTTTCTATTATTAGACCTATTGACCTAGTTTTTTAAGGCACGTGACCCAGTTTCAAACTTGACGTAGATATCATCAAGGTAAACATTCTGACCAACTTTCACGAAGATCCAATCAAGGGTATGGCCTCTAGAAAGGTCACAAGAGTTTTCTATTTCAAGACCTACTGACCTAGCTTTTGATCGCAGTTGACCCAGTTTCAATCTAGACCTAGATATCATCAAGATAAACATTCAGACCAACTTTCATTCAGATCCCATGAAAAATATGGCCTCTAAAGAGGTCACAACGTTTTTTCATTATTTGACCTACTGACCTACTTTTTGAAGACACGTGACCCACTTTCGAACTTGACCTAGATATCATCAAGATGAACATTCTGACCAATTTTTATGGAGATCCATTCACAAGTATGGCCTCTAGAGAGGTCACAAGGTTTTTCTATTTTTAGACCTACTGACCTAGTTTTTGACCGCACCTGACTCAGTTTCGAACTTGACCTAGATATCATCAAGCTGAACATTCAGACCAACTTTCATGAAGATCCATTGAAAAATATGGCCTTTAGAGAGGTCACAAGGTTTTTCTATTATTTGACCTACTGACCTAGTTTCTGACGGCACGTGACCCACTTTCGAACCTGACCAAGATATCATCAAGATGAACATTCAGACCAACTTTCATACAGATCCCATGGAAAATATGGCCTCTAGAGAGGTCACAAGGTTTTTCTATTATTTGACCTACTGACCTAGTTTTTGAAGGCACGTGACCCAGTTTCAAACTTGATCTAGATATCATCAAGGTGAACATTCTGACCAATTTTCATGAAGATTTCATGAAATATATGGCCTCTAGAGAGGTTACAAGGTTTTTCTATTTTTAGACCTACTGACCTAGTTTTTGAACGCACGTGATCCAGTTTCGAACTTGACCTAGATATCATCAAGATGAACATTCAGACCAACTTTCATACAGATCCCATGAAAAATATGGCCTTTAGAGAGGTCACAAGGTTATTCTATTATTTGACCTACTGACCTAGTTTTGAACCGCACGTGACCCAGTTTCGAACTTGACCTAGATATCATCAAGGTGAACGTTCTGACCAATTTTCATGAAGATCTTGTGAAATATATGGCCTCTAGAAAGGTCACAAGGTTTTTCTATTTTTAGACCTACTGACCTAGTTTTTGACTGAACGTGACCCAGTTTCGAACTTGACCTAGATATCATCAAGGTGAATATTCTGACCAATTTTCATGAAGATCTTGTGAAATATATGGCCTCTAGAGAGGTCACAAGATTTTTCTATTTTTAGACCTCCTGACCTAGTTTTTGATGTCACATGACCCAGTTTCAAACTTGACCTAGATATCATCAAGGTGAACATTCTGACCAATTTTCATGAAGATTTTATGAAATATATGGCCTCTAGAGAGGTCACAAGGTTTTTCTATTTTTAGACCTACTGACCTAGTTTTTGACCGCACGTGACCCAGTTTCGAACTTGACCTAGATATCATCAAGGTGAACATTCTGACCAATTTTCATGAAGATCCATTGAAAATTATGGCCTCTAGAGAGGTCACAAGGTTTTTCTATTTTTAGACCTACTGACCTAGTTTTTGATGGCACGTTACCCAGTTTCGAACTTGACCTAGAATTTACCAAGATGAACATTCTGACCCATTTTCATAAAGATCCCATGAAAAATGTGACCTCTAGAGATGTCACAAGGAAAAGTTTACGGATGCACGGACGACGAACACCACGCGATCACAAAAGCTCACCTTGTCACTTTGTGACAGGTGAGCTAAAAATATGAACACTGTTATGATGTTCATGAATCAAAGTGTAATTTAGATATACTTTTGTCAGTGGACTGCACTGACTCCTCTTCAGCCAGTAGAGATTTCGTATCACTGTTGTCCCTATCTCTCTCACTTTCCTTAAGCCCCAATATTTTCTTCTTCCCAGACTGAAGTTTCCTTGTTAATTTTTCACTCAGTTTCACAGATTCCTGACTTGGCTGTACTTCAGCATTCAGTGAGGAGGATCGTTGGTGTTTAATGTCTATACTCACAAAATCTCCGATATCATCTTGTATATCACCATTCATTTCATGTTCTTCAAACTACAGGTAGAACACGTTTACTAGTTAATAGAAACAAGAGGACCATGATGGTCCTGAATCGCTCACATCTTCCCACATGACGTCGTTTTTTCTATTATTTGACATAGTGACCTAGTTTTTGAGCTCATGTGACCCAGTTTTGAACTTGACCTAGATATTATCAAGATAAAAATTCTGACCAATTTTCATGAAGATCCATTGAAAAATATGGTCTCTAGAGAGGTCACAAGGTTTTTCTATTATTTGACCTATTGACCTAGTTTTCGAAGGTACATGACCCTGTTTTGAACTTTAACTAGATATCATCAAGGTGAACATTCTCACTAATTTTCATGAAGATCTCATGAAAAATATGGCCTCTAGAGAGGTCACAAGGTTTTTCTATTTTTATACCTACTGGCCTAGTTTTTGACCGCATGTGACATAAATGACTTAGATATCATCAAGGTGAATATTCAGTTCAATTTTCATGAAGATCCATTGAAAAATATGGCCTCTAGAGAGGTCAAAAGATTTTAATAATTTTAGACCTACTGACCTAGTTTTTGACTGCAGTTGACCCAGTTTCAAACTTGACCTAGATATCATCAAGATGAACATTCAGACCAACTATCATAAAGATCCCATGAAAAGTATGGCCTCTAGAGAGGTCACAAGGTTTTTTTATTATTTGACCTACTGACCTAGTTTTTTTAAGGCACGTGACCCAGTTTCAAACCTGACCTAGATATCATCAAGGTGAACATTCTGACCAATTTTTATGGATATCCATTCACAAGTATGGCCTCTAGAGAGGTCACAAGGTTTTTCTATTTTTAGACCTACAGACCTAGCTTTTGACCGCACATGACCCTGTTTTGAATTTGACCTAGATATCATCAAGATGAACATTCAGACCAATTTTCATACAGATCCCATGAAAAATATGGCCTTTAGAGAGGTCACAAGGTTTTTCTATTATTTGACCTACTGACCTAGTTTTTGACGGCACATAACCCACTTTCGAATTTGACCTAGATATCATCAAGATGAACATTCAGACCAACTTTCATACAGATCCCATGAAAAATATGGCCTCTAGAGAGGTCACAAGGTTTTTCTATTATTTGACCTACTGACCTAGTTTTTGATGGCACGTGACCCACTTTCGAACTTGACTTAGATATCATCAAGGTGAACATTCTAGCCAATTTTCATGAAGATCTCATGAAATATATGGCCTCTAGAGAGGTCACAAGGTTTTTCTATTTTTAGACCTACTGACCTAGTTTTTGATGGCACGTAACCCAGTTTCAAACTTGACCTAGATATCATCAAGATGAACATTCAGACCAACTTTCATAAAGATCCCATGAAAAATGTGACCTCTAGAGTGGTCACAAACAAAAGTTTACGCACGCACGCACGAAGGACACCGCGCGATCACAAAAGCTCACCTTGTCACTTTGTGACAGGTGAGCTAAAAATAAAAAGCTGCGATTTCAAAACACAACATTATGCCTCACAGGTACACCAAAGATGTTGTTGTTTATCGTTTTATTGTCTGTTTGTTTGTTTGTTTGTTTAGGGTTTAACGCCGTTTTTCAACCGTATTTCAGTCATGTAACGGCGGGCAGTTAACTTAACCAGTGTTCCTGGATTCTGTACCAGTACAAACCTGTTCTCCGAAAGTAACTGCCAACTTCCCCACATGAATCAGAGGTGGAGGACGAATGATATCAGACACAATGTCGTTTATCAAATAGTCACGGAGAACATACGCCCCGCCCGAGGATCGAACTCGCGACCCTGTGATCCGTAGACCAACGCTCTTACCTATTGAGCTAAGCGGGTGGGCTGTTTAACGTTTTAAGTTGAAAGGTGAAGATATTATGGAGGTCAAGATCATCTATATACAGATCAGATCAGTTTGTAGGTCTTGCCAAAAGTTTTGTTAAGTGTGAGTATGAATTAATTTGGTCATATATTTGACTTCTAGGACTACAAATGTGGTTTATTAAGGTTTTAAGTTTGAAGGTGAAGATAATATATGGGTCAAAGTCATTTATATATAGGTAATTTTGTAGGTCTTGCCACAGGCATTGTTAAGTGTGAGTATGAATTATATTGGGTTATTAATGTGGGCTGTAGGCACTATGGTTTGTACAGATTGATGGATGGACAAACAGATGGACAGTTCAATCACTGTAAGCCAGTTGCCATTAAAAAATTTTTCAACAAGAGATGCGGAAATTACAAAATCAGACAAAATATTTCTCATCTTATTTATTAGCAAATGCTTTTCAAAAAATGTTTTCATAATGGTGACCTTAATCCACTAAAGCACTAACTCTGATTTACAGGCAGGCCAAGTTACCTTTAAATTTATCATCAGTAAACAGACATGAAAAGTTTAATGAACCTATATGCACACTTGATTTCCAAATTACAATCATAATCTTACTACCAGGATTTCATTTTTGAAGAAACTATAAAAAATTACATTTTCTTAGTATTATCTGAAAGGCAGACACAAGCAATAAAAACTGCTTTAAGCTCAAAAGAAAAAATCAGGAAACAACAAGTAAACAAGCAATCCAAGGGAAAGCAAAATTTTGTGATACTGTTTTGTTACAATAGAATTTGAAGCTTACATAACTCGAGGGTACTACATAATATGAATAGATATTAGTCTTTTTACAACACTAAGGAACCACAGAAAAGCCATATAAGGAGAACTAACTTGTTCAAACATCTTTGACCTGAGAAAATGTGACTGACTTATTTAATAACTAAAACATTTTCATGGTAACATACCTCTAAATCCTCAGGTTGTTCTAAGTAAGGGCTTGGATCCAAAGCTAATCTACTCTGCCTTTTAACACGAATGGTAACACTGAAATAATAACAAAAATTATCATTTTTAGCTCATCTGATTTTTTGAAAAAAAATGATGAGTTATTGTCATCACTTGAGCGGTTGTCGGCGTCGGCGTCGGCGTTGCCTGGTTAAGTTTTATGTTTAGGTCAGCTTTTCTCCTAAACTATCAAAGCTATTGCTTTGAAACTTGGAATACTTGTTCACCATCATAAGCTGACCCTGTATAGCAAGAAACATAACTCCATCTTGCTTTTTGCAAGATTTATGGCCCCTTTTGTACTTAGAAAATATCAGATTTCTTGGTTAAGTTTTATGTTTAGGTCAACTTTTCTCCTAAACTATCAAAGCTTTTGCTTTGAAACTTGGAATACTTGTTCACCATCATTAGCAGACCCTGTACATCAAGAAACATAACTCCATCTTGCTTTTTGCAAGAATTATTGCCCCTTTTGGACTTAGAAAATCAGTTTTCTTGGTTAAGTTTTATGTTTAGGTTAGCTTTTATCCTAAACTGTCAAAGCTATTCCTTTAAAACTTGCAACACTTGTTCACCATCATAAGCTGACCCTGTACAGCAAGAAACATAACTCCATCCTGCTTTTTGCAAGATTTATGGCCCCTTTTGGACTTAGAAAATATCAGATTTCTTGGTTAAGTTTTATGTTTAGGTCAACTTTTTCTCTTAAACTATCAAAGCTATTGCTTTAAAACTTGCAACTCTTGTTCACCATCATACGCTGACCCTGTACAGCAAGCAACATAACTCCATCCTGCTTTTTGCAATAATTATTGCCCCTTTTGGACTTAGAAAAATCATTTTCTTGGTTGAATATTATGTTTAAGTCAACTTTTCTCATAAACTATCAAAGCTATTGCTTTAAAACTTACAACAGTTTTTCACCATCATAAGTGGACACTGTACATCAAGAAACATAACTCTATCCTGCTTTTTGCAAGAGTGATGGCCCTTTTTAGACTTAGAAAATCGTGGGTAGGACAATATTTCTATTATACAAAAAAAATCAGATGAGCGTCAGCACCCGCAAGGCGGTGCTCTTGTTCATTCAAATTGTGTGCATCTATCTTACAAAAATCTTATTTTCGTCAAAAAAAAGGAAGAAGTTAGATGCCAATCATAGAATTTGCATTACATGATTAATCAATTAATATTAGTAAGAACCTTACTGAAATCTGGAATATACATGTTTTTACTTGGCCAAGACTATTAGGGAACACAAAACAATTTAGAGCAGAGGCCTATGGTAAGGACAAAATGTTTCATGTAAAAAGGCTGTTGCTATGGGCAGGTTAACTGTTTCTAATTAAGAAATAATAAGTTCCCAAGTGTAGTTTATTATATATTAAACTGTGTTTTGAGTTCTTAAGCATAAGAATATATCATAAAGGCCATAGGCCGAAGTGATATTGGCAAGACATTCTACCCTAAAATATAGATTTTTTACTCTCTAATGCAAATGCAGTTTTCATTATCATTTTGCAGTAAATCTGATAACTGTATGATACACTGAAGATGACATGTAGGTCCAATGAGTAATTAGTTAATCTTGATCAGCATATGATAATGTCCTAGCAAAATTTTAATTGTTTAAAATATGTGTACACCAATACAATCTTTGAAAAATTTGACCTTGAAGTATGATGGCCATGACCAGGTTTTTCACCACAGTGGCCTTGCTACTTGCAACAAGCTATCTTGTAATGTGAACATTATGTGCCTGCTAAAGACCTAGGCAAGGAAGAGTAGATACAGTAATGGACAGATAGACATGCTTTACTGAAACTCTTTTCTCCCAAAATACTGGAAACACCCTGTTGTAATAGCGCTACTATATCAAACAATTCAATTACACATGTATATATTATACACACACACCTTTCAGTTGAACTTTTCAATTGTTTCATTGCATGTTTGAAAGACAGGACTCTCACATTTCCGACAGTTTCCACAATGTCACCCTACAAAATGAATGAAAACAATAGTTATTACAATACAGCACTAACTTTTTCCCTTCGTCAAATAAAACACAATACATGTACTACTGTATTACTTAAGTAACATCTTTTATACCATACAGCATAAAATCACCAAATTTAACATTCCATGTTAACAATATATGTAAGATATTACATAAATCAAATCAAATTCTCAACATTTACTTTCTTTAAAGACTTATGTCTAGCATATCAGTAAAAACATAGTAAGACTAGCATTCCAAGCAAAATATAAATACAAGATCCTATGAACATAATCACTAACTCTCCCAAAGCCAATCTCACATTGGGTTGTGTTTATTTTGATTAATCTATGCTGTGGAATTGGACGATAAATACTACAAGATATCATGAAGAAACACAAAAGTAACTAAGATACTTTTTCAGGGGGACAGTGAGGGGAGTAGGAGAGATAACATCTAACTTGAGAGCAAAACTTCAAATCAAGTACACCATTCCAATAAAATGCTTAACAACATTCAAATAGTTTCATATCTCAAGATCATTTCTATCCACTTACCCTCAAAAAGCTAGCCTCAGCAGCATACAGTTCAGATATATGCTTCCATTTCAACCCACTTGCCTTCTGAAAGCCAGCCTCACCAGCATGAAGTTCAGAGGTACACTTTCCATTTCAACCCACTTACCTTCTGAAAGCCAGCTTCATCAGCATGAAGTGAGGTACACTTTCCATTTTAACCAACTTACCTTCTGAAAGCCAGCCTCACCAGCATGAAGTGAGGTACACTTTCCATTTTAACCCACTTACCTTCTGAAAGCCAGCTTCATCAGCATGAAGTGAGGTACACTTTCCATTTTAACCCACCTGCCTTCTGAAAGCCAGCCTCACCAGCATGAAGTGAGGTACACTTTCCATTTTAACCCACTTACCTTCTGAAAGCCAGCTTCATCAGCATGAAGTGAGGTACACTTTCCATTTTAACCAACTTACCTTCTGAAAGCCAGCCTCACCAGCATGAAGTGAGGTACACTTTCCATTTCAACCAACTTACCTTCTGAAAGCCAGCCTCACCAGCATGAAGTGAGGTACACTTTCCATTTTAACCCACTTGCCTTCTGAAAGCCAGCCTCACCAGCATGAAGTGAGGTACACTTTCCATTTTAACCCACTTACCTTCTGAAAGCCAGCTTCATCAGCATGAAAACCCACTTGCCTTCTGAAAGCCAGCTTCATCAGCATGAAGTGAGGTACACTTTCCATTTTAACCCACTTGCCTTCTGAAAGCCAGCCTCACCAGCATGAAGTGAGGTACACTTTCCATTTCAACCCACTTACCTTCTGAAAGCCAGCCTCACCAGCATGAAGTGAGGTACACTTTCCATTTCAACCCACTTACCTTCTGAAACCCAGCTTCTTCAGCATGAAGTTCAGAGGTACACTTTCCATTTCAACCCACTTACTCTCTGAAAGCCAGCTTCATCAGCATGAAGTTCAGAGGTACACTTTCCATTTCAACCCACTTACCTTCTGAAAGCCAGCTTCATCAGCATGAAGTTCAGAGGTACACTTTCCATTTCAACCCACTTACCTTCTGAAAGCCTGTCTCACCAGCATGAAGTTCAGAGGTACACTTTCCATTTCAACCCACTTGCCTTCTGAAAGCCAGCCTCACCAGCATGAAGTTCAGAGGTACACTTTCCATTTCAACCCACTTACCTTCTGAAAGCCAGCCTCACCAGCATGAAGTTCAGAGATACACTTTCCATTTCAACCCACTTACTTTCTGAAAGCCAGCTCATCAGCATGAAGTTCAGAGTACACTTTCCATTTCAACCCACTTACTTCTGAAAGCCAGCTCATCAGCATGAATTCAAGGTACCTTTCCATTTCAACCCACTTACCTTCTGAAAGCCACTCACCAGCATAATTCAGAGTACACTTTCCATTTCTACCACTTACCTTCTGAAAGCCAGCTCACCAGCATGAAGTTCAGAGTGTACCTTCCATTTCAACCCACTTACCTTCTGAAAGCCAGCCTCACCAGCATGAATTCAGAGGTACTTTCCATTTCAACCACTTCCCTCGAAAGCCAGCCTCATCAGCATGAAGTTCAGAGGTACACTTCCCATTTCAACCCACTAACCTTCTGAAAGTCAGTTTCACTAGCATGAAGTTCAGAGGTATGCTATCCATTTCAACCCACTTACCTTCTAAAACCCAGCCTCATCAGCATGAAGTTCAGAAGAATACATTCCATTTCAACCCACTTAACTTTTGAAAGCCAGTCTCACCAGCATAAAGTTCAGAGATATACCTTCCATTTCAACCCACTTACCTTCTAAACGCCAGCCTCATCAGTATGAAGTTCAGAGATATACCCTCATTTCGACCCACTTACCTTCTGAAAGCCAGCCTCACTAGCATAAAGTTCAGAGATATACATCCATTTCAACCCACATACCTTCTGAAAGCCAACCTAACTAGCATGAAGTTCAGAGGTATACTTTCCATGTCAACCCACTTACCTTCTCAAAGCCAGCCTCATCAACATGAAGTTCAGAGATATACCTTCCATTTCAACCCACTTACCTTCTGAAAGCCAGCCTCATTAGTATGTAGTTCAAAAGTACACTTTCCATTTCAACCCACTTACCTTCTGAAAGCCAGCCTCATCAGCATAAAGTTCAGAGATATACTTCCATTTCAACCCACATACCTTCTGAAAGCCAGCCTCACTAGCATGAAGTTCAGAGGTATACTTCCCATTTCAACCCACTTACCTTCTGAAAGCCAGCCTCATCAACATGAAGTTCAGAGATATACCTTCCATTTCAACCCATTTACCTTCTAAAAGCCAGTCTCACCAGCATGAAGTTCAGAGATATACCTTCCATTTCAACCCACTTACCTTCTGAAAGCCAGCCTCACCAGCATGAAGTTCTAAGGTATACTTTCCATTTCAACCCACTAACCTTCTGAAAGCCAGCCTCATCAGCATAAAGTTCAAGATATACCTTCCATTTCAACCCACTTATCTTCTGAAAGCCAGCTTCACCAGCATAAAGTCTGAGGTATACTTTCCATTTCAACCCACTTACCTTCTGAAAGCCAGCCTCATCAGCATGAAGTTCAGAGGTACACTTTCCATTTCAACCCACTTACCTTCTGAAAGCCAGCCTCAGCTGCATGAAGTTCAAAGATATAGTTTCCATTTCAACCCACTTACCTTCTGAAAGCCAGCCTCAATAGCATGAAGTTCAGAGATATATCTTCCATTTCAACCCACTTACCTTCTGAAAGCCAGCCTCACCAGCATGAAGTTCTAAGGTATACTTTCCATTTCAACCCGCTTACCTTCTGAAAGCCAGCTTCATCAGCATGAAGTTTGAGATATACCTTCCATTTCAACCCACTTACCTTCTGAAAGCCAGCCTCACCAGCATGAAGTTCTGAGGTATACTTTCCATTTCAACCCACTTACTCTCTGAAAGCCAGCCTCATTAGCATGAAGTTCAGAAGTATACTTTCCATTTCAACCCACTTACCTTCTGAATGCCAGCCTCATCAGCATGAAGTTCAGAGGTACACTTTCCATTTCAACCCACTTACCTTCTGAAAGCAAGCCTCACTAGCATGAAGTTCAGAGATATACCTTCCATTTCAACCCACTTACCTTCTGAAAGCCAGCCTCATCAGCATGAAGTTCAGAAGTACACTTTCCATTTCAACCCACTTACCTTCTGAAAGCCAGCCTCATCAGCATGAAGGCCAAAAATATTAGTTCCATTTCAACCCACTTACCGTCTGAAATCCAGCCTCACCTGCATGAAGTTCAGAGTTATACTTTCCATTTCAACCCACTTACCTTTTGAAAGCCAGCCTCACCATATGGAGTTTAGAGATATACTTTCCACTAGCACTCAATTACTGTCTGAAAGCCTGCTTTAGCACCCTTACAGTCCAATGATACACTTTCCATTGCTACTCACTTACCCTGTGAAAGCTAGCCTCAGCAGCACGAGAGTCCAGTGATTTACTTTACACTGATACCCACTTACCCTCTGAAAGCTAGCTTCAGCAGCATGACGGTCCAATGATATACTTTACACTGATATCCACTTACCCTCTGAAAGCTAGCATCAGCAGCATGACGGTCCAATGATATACTTTACACTGATAGCTATTTACACTCTGAAAGCCAGCCTAAGCAGCATGAAGGTCCAATGATATACTTTACACTGAGAGCTAGTTACCCTTCAGTGATATAATTTACACTGATACCCACTTAATACCCACTTACCCTTTGAAAGCCAGCCTAAGCAGCATGACGGTCCAGTGATATACTTTACATAAAACCTACTTACCCTCTGAAAGCCAGCCTCAGCAGCATGATGGTACAGGGATATACTTTACACTGATACTCACTTACCCTTTGAAAGCCAGCCTCAGCCACACACCGATCCAGTGATATACTTTACACTGATAGCTACTTACCCTCTGAAAGCCAGCCTCAGCAGCATGATGGTACAGGGATATACTTTACACTGATACTCACTTACCCTCTGAAAGCCAGCCTCAGCCACACATCGGTCCAGTGATATACTTTACACCGATACCCACCTACCCTCTGAATGCCAGCCTCAGCCACACACCGTTCCAATCATATACTTTACACTGATAGCTACTTACCCTCTGAAAGCCAGCCTCAGCAGCATGATGGTACAGGGATATACTTTACACTGATACCCACTAACCCTCTGAAAGCCGGCCTCAGCAGCATGACAGTCTAGTGATATACTTTACACTGATACCAACTTACCCTTTGAAAGCTAGCTTCAGCAGTATGACAGTCCAGTGATATACTTTACACTGACAGCTACTTATCCTTTGAATGTCGGCCACAGCCGCATGACGGTCCAGTGATATACTTTACACTGATAGCTACTTATCCTTTGAAAGCCGGCCTCAACAGCATGACAGTCCAGTGATACACTTTACACTGAGAGCTACTTATCCTTTGAAAGCCGGCCACAGCCGCATGACAGTCCAGTGATATACTTTACATTGATAGCTTCTTATCCTTTGAAAGCCGGCTACAGCCGCATGACAGTCCAGTGATATACTTTACACTGATAGCTACTTATCCTTTGAAAGCCGGCCACAGCCGCATGACAGTCCAGTGATATACTTTACACTGATACCCACTTACTCTCTGAAAGCAAGCTTCAGCCACATGACTGTCCAGTGATATACTTTACACTGATACCCACTTACCCTCTGAAAGCAAGCTTTAGCAGTATGACAGTCCAGTGATATACTTTACACTGACAGCTACTTACCCTTTGAAAGCTGGCCTCTGCAGCATGATGGTCCATTGATATACTTTGCACTGATACCCATTTACCCAGTGAAAGCTAGCCTCAGCAGCATGATGGTGCCTTGATATATTATCCATTGCTACCCACTTACCCTCTGAAAACCAGCCTCAGCAGCAGGACTGTCTTGAGTTATACTATCCACTACCACTCGTTTCTTTTCTGTTTTGTCACCTGATAATTGCTGAAATGATAATAAGTGTAAACTTAATCCACAGAAAAACCTCATCAGTATAACTGGACTGAAAACCAACAATTCTGAGAGAACTGAACCAAAATAAAAAACAAGAGCTGTCTGTGAACAGTGAGCTCGACTATTCTCAGTGCTTGATAGTATAATATAAGCTATGAGTAAAACATTAATATTACAATAAGCATATTCTAAGTTGAAAAGGGGCCATAATTCAGTCATAATGCTTGACAGAGTTGCCTCCTCCTTTTTACAGACTGGGGTCATGATGGTAAACAAGTATGCAAAATATCAAAGCAATATCTCAATGGACTTTGAAAATATTTGGGATGGTACACAAACTTTAACATTTGTGTGACGCTCACACTCACGCTCATGCCAACGCCGACGCCTGGGCGAGTAGGATAGCTCCCCTATTCTTCGAATAGTCAAGCTAAAAATGTCTAGAGCAGACTTGAATAAATTAATCAAAAACATTAAGTAAGGCAATATATTTGTTTTTATATCTACAATGTTCAAATGTGTTAAGCATTTGGGCTGGGTGCACACTTTGTTCAAATGCAATGTTATCTTGAACAATAGAACCCTGAGATAAAATATACAAATACTTTTATTTTAAAGATTCCATCAGTTGAATTCTTGATGTTCACTGAATTTAAATCACTTGCCATTCAACATTTTCAGCAGAAGCCCTGCCACAGCTAATTCTTTCGAATGAAGAAATCTTTACCCTAGCTGCTCCTTGTTTGTTTGTTTTGGGACTAGAGCTTTTTTCAACAGTATTTCAATTATGTAATAGCGGGCTGTTAACCAAGCAGTGTTTCTGGATTCTGTACTCTGGTACTAATCTGTTCCCTGCAAATATCTGCCACCTACCCCACATGAATCTGACAAATGATTTCAGATACAATGCCAGTTATCAATCTGTCATGGAGAACATATGCCTTGGCTTGGAATCAAACTCAATACCTTACAGTCCATAGATTTCTACTCTCCCTAGTGAGTAAAGCATGCTGGCATGGTCTGTGTAATAATAATAATGATTTTATCTTAGCCGTCCAATCATGTCTGAAGTCATGTCCAGAGGGTTGCCTAGACTAAATTAAGTCTTAGTATGATCTTTACTATCAGTGTGACTAACAACCCATCAAAGCAATAAGCTAGATGTAGGGTGACAAAACCTGGGTCTGACATATATATGCTTACATCTTTGAGAATAAATCCTGGTGCAGCATTAGGTAATATCCTTAATGTCATGTCAAGAGTTACCCAACTTTGTCTCCAAACCTCCTCTATCTCTTCTTTGTCTATAATAAAAAAATCTTTACTTAAATATAAACTAGAGATGCTTTTGAGAAAAGCACATGTCTCCCACAACTGCCCCTTTGAAAAATGTCTTGTTTCTCTGGATGGTCTAGATGAATGGATTCAATTAGATGGTGTCGATGAGTGGATCCAATCAGTAATTCAAGAGCCATATTCAAAAGTGCCTGGGCCTATTTGGCTAGTTATCGAACTTGGCTGAGGTCTTATGGTCAAACACATTTTGTTCAAGTTTGGTGAAGATCGGATGAGAAATGTACGACTTAGAGTGCTGACAAGCTTTGTGACAGACACACAGACAGATAGACACACAGACTGGAGTAAATCAATATAATATGTCTCCTACACCACTGTGTGGTGGGAGACATAAATATATGTACTGATGTTTGAAAGGACTGTATCAAAAATAAGATATAACTTAAACTACAATACTGAAACACAGGATGAGAGTTGTCAAGGAATACATAGTTTATTTTTATCTGCAGAAAGTCACAAAAATATATTACAAAGCTCACTGGTTCAACACTACAGAAAATCCTGATTTACCTGGCACCTGGCCTTACTAGAATCCTGCCTTATCTGGCATTGTCTCTTGGTCCCCACATATTTGCAATATGTTCTTTATAAGATAAACTTGTTTTTACTGTGACAATGCTTACCTGTTAAATGGCATCTATAGTCTAGTTGTCCAAAGATGTAACTTAACTTTCTTAACTTTATCAGTTTTCAAATATTAACACCTCATCTTGAGAAATTCAAAGTCATTACTATTCAGGTAAACCTAGCATAATTAGCAACCTCTATTAACTAAAATGATCAATCCATATCGAAGGCTTCCGGATATGCCCAGTTTTATTGTACACATATAAACCAATACCTTTACATTTTATAATGAATTCAACCTTCTACCAAACAAAATCATTAAAATGTAAATTCTAGTCTTGATCATTTATACTGAAACCAATCATCACTTAGGCAATCATTACAGGATTCATTCTCATAACTCTTGATTTTAATCAATTTAGAGTACAAGGACAGTATACATAGGATAAGAAGCTGATTTTGTCTAATACGGCCATTTATCTCAGATTAGGAAAACTGTTATAAAGTTACCTGCTTACCTACAGACAATGTACAGAATAATTTACTCTCTGGAGATAATTCTTGCAGTCTGCTACATTTTAGAACCTTAACAGACAGTTGTCCTGGTCCTAGTCGGTGTCCATGGAAACAAATATCTGGGTTTACAAATGATTCCTCTGGTTTTACAAACAATGGTTTATATCTCATCTTGTAACTAGGTAAAACATGCTTCTTTCTTATAGTTCTCTTTATCTGAAACCAAAACTGTGTGCTCAACAAAAATAGTTGTTTTCAAGGGATTTTAAATTCTGAAGGTAAAAGATTCGCTTTATTTGTGGTTTTGAACATAAATTTTTTGAATAGTTCAAATTTATTTATTTCATATGCACAAATTAGGGATGGGAACGAATATTCGAATATTCGAAAATCGGTCGAATATTCGAATATGAAAATCAAATTCGAATATTCGTAAATTGTATATTTTTTTTTTCAAAATAAGTTTCATTGATTTTGGGCAATATGAACCAGACATACAGAATAAAACCATGTCATGTTAGTTTATCACGTATCAAAAGATGTCCAATTAACAAGAAAATAGCAATGCATAATTGGCAGGGGCCATCGTTACTTATTAACAGTTTGCAACAGGCGTCAATGTGTCAGATGCATGTCAAAAGATGTCTAATCAACAAGAAAATTGCATAATTACCTAGGGTCATCACTACCGATTTTAACAGTTTGTATTAGGCGTAAATGTGATATCTTTTTATCTTTTGTTCATTTTTATTGGCGCCTGTTTTATGTAACAAGTTGTAGATTTTTTTTTCGAAAACAATACCAAACGTGTAGATATTGTCGATCTTTTCACAATATTTTGTACAACGTTTCAGACCATCCGCAGAATCGGTTTTCATCCGCAATCGGCCGTATTCAAATTAAATTTTGAAGTAGTTAATAATAAAATCAAGAAAAACGTATGATTGATGCACAAGTTCACATTGAAGGAGGTTTAAGTCTGCCTTACTTGCATTTTACACGACGATTTTTACACGCCGATTGAAATTTTCCAAAATGGCGGCAGTAATACAACAGCGCGTCACGTGTTTAAATGGGACGACCTGCTATTTTTAGATAAAATTGCGACGGTCTAAATTATAATCGTTTTGATTTTTTGTGTCATTTTGAAGCTAAAACACTGAATTAGTTAAATATGTTCATGATTATACTGACAGAATCGTGAAATAAAACGCTAGGATCAGCAGGTTTCGCTATGTAGGATCGGGTTACCCGAAACAAACATTTTTTTGGCCTTATTTACGATGATCCACGCTTTAAACAAATGAATATAAGCCAGTCACTTAATAAGAATTTAAAGCTTCTATTAAAACTAACCGAATATTCAAATATATTCGAATATGGCAAACCGAATATTCGAATATTGATTTCAGTATTCGTTCCCATCCCTAGTACAAATACAGAATTACAATAAATTAAAATAGGATTGTGTAGACTGCTTAAAGCTTGTTGAACACTCTCTCCTTTTTGACTGATGCTCACCACTATATTCACTAAAAGTAAAAGTAAATCACATCTTGATTTATACTATACAAGATAATTTTTACTTTTATCCAAAAGTTTGAAAGAAAGTCTCAGGGAAAATTATTTTCCTACTTAAAGAAGCAAAACCTTACCTGGTTTACAATAAGTGAAGAAATTTGTGGTATTGGACGGCCATTAAATCTTGAATCTACATTGAACTCCATTCTTGGTTCCTGTGATTAAATATAAATTGACAACACATTAAAAGCTGAGCTGCTTAATGCTCTATTATATGGTCAAATGGTTTGCAGTGAGTGGTATAATTACTGACACAACCTTCTGACTCTTTGAGTGACTGTTTGGGTTTAGCAGGTTTTTTTTTCCAACCATTTTTTTAGTCATAATCAGTCTCTAAATAGTGTCCTAATTTCAAATAAAAACAATAACAGTTCAAATGATATACCCTTATTACAATCAAGAACAAACATAGTACCATCACTATGTCGAGAACAGTCAAATTCTAACTGGAACCTTTCCATGATTAACAACAGGGCCTTGTAAGTAAATAACATTCTTTATTCTAAAAGACAATCTTACATAAACTTTAATAATGAAAGAAAATGTGTAAATGGCCCTCTTACATAACAGACAGAGGATATGTAAATGGTATCTGTAGAAGAAACAGTGCATAAGTGCTGCCCTTACCTCATAGGAATAGAAGAAGCAGTGTGTAAATGTAAAGGGAAGACCCTGTATGTAAATGGTACCCTTACTTCTTAGAAACAGTAGAACTTATATCTAAATGGTACCCTTACTTCATAGAAACAGTAGAACCAATATCTAAATGGTACCCTTACTTCATAGAAACAGTAGAACCAATATCTAAATGGTACCCTTACTTCATAGAAACAGTAGAACCAATATCTAAATGGTACCCCTACTTCTTAGAAACAGTAGAACTAATATCTAAATGGTACCCTTACTTCATAGAAACAGTAGAACCAACATCTAAATGGTACCCTTACTTCACAGAAACAGTAGAACCAATCTAAATGGTACCCCTACTTCTTAGAAACAGTAGAACTAATATCTAAATGGTACCCTTACTTCACAGAAACAGTAGAACCAATCTAAATGGTACCCTTACTTCATAGAAACAGCAGAACAAATATCTAAATGGTACCCTTACTTCTTAGAAACAGTAGAACTAATATCTAAATGGTACCCTTACTTCATAGAAACAGTAGAACTAATATCTAAATGGTGCCTTTACTTCATAGAAACAGTAGAATCAATATCTAAATGCTACCCTTACTTCATAGAAACCATAGAACCAAAATGTAAATGGTACCATTACTTCATAGACAAAGAAGAACCAGTGTAAATGGTACCTTTACCTCATAAAAAGAGAAGGACCAGTGCGTAAATGGTACCCTTGTCAACTGTAACCTCCCTCGTCCAGCAAGTTTAGTCACAGAGATGGACAAGTATGCCCAAGCACCAAATATAATATCAACATCGAGTGTCAGCTGAAATCCTCCCTCGTAGTCTATATCTAACTCAACGTCTACAGTCTGAAAGATGACAGTACTCAATGGTTAACAACTATTAACTGGCAAGTTAAGATTGAATTGCTGTACCGTAAATGTATCAATTCGTTTGTTTCTCTATGAATATATAACTCTTATTCTATTAATATTAACTTTTGAATATTTAACAAGTATTTCCTGATGTCAACACTAAAAGAGAATCTAAAGTTAAACCTATTCTTCAGAAAATCAAATCCAGTGTTACCATAGTCACTTCAGTACTTTTAAAACATTTGAAATATTCCATAAAAATTAGTTACATAACACATGCACAGCAATATTCTTTCAACATCTAATTCTCCATCATTGGATATACACAATGCCTTGCTCTAGAAGTATGGGTTTAACGACCAATAATTTGGGAGAACTTCATATTAAATACCAGCAAATTTTCTCATATACATATTGCGGACCATTCCATCCAAATGCATTAGTAACTGAGCAAGCAATACAATTTCAACAGTCCACATAATTGTTACCTTTGCAAGTAAACTAATTTTATATACACAAATGTATTAGTTTCTGCAGATGTTCAATGCAAAACAATAAAATCATTTTAGTTCTTAATTGAAGTTGTTAAAGTAGCATGGCTTTCAACCACCTATTTAAAATATTAACAGCTGAAATATTTGAGCCTCGCCATTAGAAAATCAACAAAGTGGCTTTGCAACCAGCATGGATCCAGACCAGCCTGCGCATCTGCACAGTCTGGTCAGGATCCATGCTGTTCGCTTGCAATTAGAGAAACCGTTAGCGAACAGCATGGTTCCTGACCAGACTGCGCGGATGTGCAGGCTGGTCTGGATCCATGCTGGTCGCAAACCCACTATGTTGGTTTTCTCATGGCACGGCTCATTTATGTTCTATTGTTTAAATACCTGAATAATCTCTTCATCATTAGACAACTGTACATGTCTCAGCTCCACAGACTCTACCAGAGGAAAACTGCTTCCAAAGTTAAAATCTCTCACCTGTAAATGGAATGCTCATTTACATGTCAAGTCATGTAATTTTTACATATAATCAGGATATAGTTTATTACAAACAAAACAACTCAAGCTCTAGTTATCTGACTTGATTTGATTCTTCATGAAGTTGAGATGAAAATCAAATGTTTTGGAATATTGTGTTTGAAAGAAAATTGTTTCATTCAACTGTAAGATATTTATCAAACAGCCAGGACTTGGCAACCTTTCACATTAATAAATGTAATTGCAGCAAAATTTCCAAATCCCCATGCAAGAGTAATAGTGAAATTTTCAATATTCATACAACTAATATAAGGTTTCTGCATATTTCAACAAGATAATTTACCTGTATCTGGTTCATGAGTTTGCCAGTTGTAGAGGTCAACATCTCATCAAATTCTGCATTCATCTTTCTAGCTGCCCATCTATGAAATATAATACATGTATAGTCACTATTATGTACAAACTGTGGATATGTTTTACAACTATATTTTGTATTTGATTACATGTAATGACACCCCTCTAAGATTATGTACTAAATTGTCAAAAGTATAAAATTGTGAAGCCAGGAAAAAATTCAACACTGAGGGAGAGCCTGATTGAACCAGTACCAGTCTGACATTTTTTAGTAGTTTTTCATATACTGTTTAAAAAACTGTAAAATGACTTTAAGAAGGATCAAAAGAATTCAAAACCTTCCATAAAATACAGCATAACACCAGAGCAAGTCGCTTTATAATCTCACAAATCTATACGCTTATCCTCCTTGAGTACCTGCAGTAAACGTAAAAACTTTGAGCCAGAACTTGTTTCTGAGCAGTTTTTCCAGGAAACAAATTGTTTTGTAGGGTCATCTTCTTACCACAAGAAATAATGAAATAAAGTTTGACAGCCACAAGCTTAAACATTGTTCACAAACTGTTCAGTCTCATGTGACCTTGAACTTTAGACATACTGACACCCAAAACAATAGCTGTAATCTATCGACTATAGGAAATCATGCTATGATGTCTTGACGTTTGCAGGTTGAGGCATCCTCAATTTATTGATTAGAAAATATTTTTAGTGTTGTGGGCATTGTGACCATCTTTGATATACATGTACTGATGCCAAAACCTACAGAGGCTACCTATTGACAACAGGTAATCACATCATGAAGTTTGGCAGTTGTAAGTCCAACCTGAAACATTCTCAATTTATTGATCAGAAACCATCTTAACATTCACCTTTGATGTACACACTCCTAAAACAATAGGTATCATCTACTGACTATGGCAATCATCATATGGAAATCTGACAGTCATAAATCCACGAGTTCTCAATATATTGAAAATCAAATTGTCTAACAAAGGGACAAAATGACTGACTAGCATTTGTAAAATAGCAATCAATCCCAGTTTCCTCAAGGTGTGCATCATTAGTTTGAATTATTAATAATATCTGTCATGTATTTACGAATCGGATAGAAATATCCGTCCCGAGGGCACCTGCGCATTGTGCGGTAATGAGGCTTGCCGAAATACCGCCCATGCGCAGGTGGCTGAGGGACGGATATTTCTATCTGATTCGTAAACACATGACTGGTATTTTTTCTTGCATATTGTATACATGTTAATATTTTTTCTTGGCAGATTATTTTTCTTGCATACCATATTTTATAAATATCAGGTAAAAATAATTTCTTTGTAGCATTCTTTCTTACAGTAGAGCACGGGAAATTAACGTCTGTAAGCAGAAGTGACGTCATGATGTTTTGCGTCACGCACAATAACAAAGTTCCACTATAATTTTATCGTTTGTAGCGTAACGTTGTTCTTATGGTAAACTAAAGTATTTTGAATCGAGAAATATACTATAAGGAACAGAGAGAAACTATCAAGGTACTGCTTTTTTCATAATTTTACACAGACAATATATCATCAGTGCATGAACCACTAGTTGTCATTAACAGCACGAGAGTCATCTGGCATGGGGGGTGCCAGATGGGTTTTGCCGGCATGGGTAAAATCACCGGAAACGCCAGTCCGATGTGCCAGAATATGTTACTCCTTATTATTATATAACTCAACAGTCCATATTTGTGCTACTGACCAGTTTATAGTTCAACACAGGTTTGCTGGGCTGAAGTCAGAACTTGAGAAAAAAAAGCTTTCAATTTTATTTCTGATGTCATGTAAGAAAACAGATACACAAACAGTCTTGCTTGTTGACTGAAAAACCATGCAATAAATGTATATTCTTGCATACCAGATGGGGATTTCCAGTATTTTTACCTGTGCTGGAAAAATCCATCTTACAGCCTGGGGTGTAAGATGACTCTCGTGCTTTAAATGACGTATTACGAACTACATATATGTAGAAGATTTATGTAGTTATTTATATTTTATTTCGAAAAACGGAATAAAAATCCAATACCTTGACAGTTCCTCTTTGTTCCTGATAGTATAATTCTCGATTCAAAACACGGTATTTTATCAAAAACTCATAACATTACGCTGGAACTGATAAAACAAAACCGGAACTAAACATTGTTATTTGTCTTTGAAACGTCATGACGTCTTTCCTGTTTACGGACGTTGATTTCCCGCGCTTTGTTTAAATACGCTGCTATAAGAAATAGTTCTAAAAAGAAAGCTGTTCGACTGGTTTTATTTTTATTATTATACCTTGATATTGGTATTCAAGAAAAAGATTCTGTCACTGGTAATAGGTGCAGATGGGAATATTCGGCTCTCGGATAACTGTTTAGGCGGTAACTCGGTAGGAACCTCGTTACAGCCTAAACAGTTACTCTCGAGGCCGGAAATTCCTACCTGCACCTATAACCAGTGAAAGAATCTTATATTGAGGATTATGAGAACCTGACTTACCTTCTCACCCTAGCTGTATCTTTCAGCTCAGCAAAGAGAAATTGGAAAAGTACATTAAGGATAAGACTCTGATCCTTCTTCTTCTCATCTGGAATGTTTTTGTGACCCGTTTTTTCATCATGATCTAGTATACTTTTACTACCCCTCTTCTCATCCAGAACAGTCTTACTACCTCTTTTATCATCTGGAATGGTTTGGCCAGTTTTCAAAAGGAAACGAGATATTATGCCCATACAAGTTGTGAGCAAGTTTGATTAAAATCAAATACAAAATGTGGTCTCTATCGTGTTCACAAGGAATTTGTGAACGGACGGACGTCAGACGAAGGGCGATCACAAAAGCTCACCCTGTCACTACGTGACAGGTGAGCTATAAGAAGAAAGTGAATGCGGAAGGACACCCATGCCGGGGCGAGTAGGATAGCTCTCAATATACCTCGTACAGTCGAGCTAAAAATAAAATCCATAACATGGCCATCACTCCAGAAAAAATAATTGGACATAATTGACTTGTAAATATGCATATGTCCACTTCATGTTCATGTCGTATACAGTTTCCTTTCAATTTGATCCGTGGAAACTGTATCAGGAGTTGTGTACAACATGTTCTGATGTAGTTATTATATTTTAATGTCAAAAGGGTCATAACTATAAACATGGTAGGGGGTCACACATGGAACATATCTGTGGAATTATTTTGAAATAGGGCCAATGTTTTCTGAAAAAAAGATATTTTAAGGTATCTGCTATGATGCATATAGGGAATACTGTGTATATATATATATATATATATATATATATATATATATAGTAGAGAGAATTTATACGAACTAAATCACCACCACAATATACCAGACCAATTACGGCAAAGCACCTAGCAGTACAAACGAACACGCATATGCCACAGCAAGTCCACTAACCCAGTCAGATTAGTTTCGATGCTGCTTTATATACGAGCCCGAATTGTACTACACATTCGTACTGGTTCAACATTTGCATATATATACTCAAATCTCTGTTTTCATGTCTCATAAATCAGTAGTATATATATATATATATATATCACAATGCAACAATGTTGATGATGTACATTTCATTTCAACTGGGTGGAAACTGTAGGAGAAATTGACCTGAAAGAAAGATTGACAGATGGAGTAACAGATAGACTAGCACAAGGACTGAGAGATGGACAGACAGTTTAAACACTGTATTCCTTCCATGTCCTCAACACTGGGGACATAACAGATAAATGTACCAATATGTGTTATTGTGACAATTACCATGTCATCAAGTGTTTTCTTTCTATCTGGTAGCGACAAGTTGGCATAGAGTTCCTTCCCTCTCTCCTTGGCTTCTATAACCACATTATCATCGAGACTGTAGATCGGGTGACGATATCTGAATTCATCATCAGAATCATCATCCTGGTATAAACAGAAAATAGTTATATGAAAATGTTTTAGATGTAACTGCGACATAATACTTATTTACTGAAACAAAACTTCAATTTTTATCTATACAACTAAAAGCAGGCAAACATTCTCAAATGTCTATGTTCTGCAAGACTGAGCTGTTCTCTCACCCTGACAATTGATTACTTTATTTAGGCAAACTAGAAATAATCCTTGCCTTATATATACTTAAAATTGTTGTAATTGTATTGGCTATAAATGTGTATTTGTCATTTTATGCCAAATAAAGTATATGTTATGTTAGGTTAAAATTCAGATATATAACGAAACCAAGGCTTTCATTTGTCAAACCTGATTTTGTACACCTGTGTCTGAAAAACTAGATCAAGTGCAAACACCAGACAATTTTTTCTTTTTTTATAAGAAAACTACTTTCCTTCTGTATTCTTACTGATCAAACAAAGAGAAGTTGTTTTACAATTTGTAAGCTGAATATAATACACCATATTTACCCTTTCCATTCCTGGAAGAGATTTGTTTGAGAGATTTTTCTTCATTCCAGCTACGGCAAGATGTCTGTCTACATGCTCTGAAAGACTTGCAAAGGGACTTGGGCTCCTTAATGGGCTTCTGCTTGGGCTTGATGATGCTTGAGCCCGGTTTGGAATATTCTCTGCAATAAGAGAAAAACAGTTAAGTAAAAATGTCCATATATTTAAACTAAAATCAGCATCTCCTTACATAACCATGAAATCTCTTTGAAAATGCAATATCAGACAGATTTTTTATTGTTTCATGTTCAATGTTTTGCTAGTTATTAGAAATAATATTCCAGTGTGAATGACTCAAAATAAAATGAAACCTTTTAACTTTTCTGTCAAATGATTCAGTGACTTTTGTAGGCCTAATGTTTCAAACACTAAACCCAAGCCATTTGATGATGATTCAAGTGATATGTGATTATAACAGTGCAAAACATTTAACATAATTATTCGTTTGTTTATCAGTATATGGAAAACATACCTGTTCAAAGTAAAAGTAAAAATATGTAATCACTTTTTTTTTTCATTTATAGTAGACAAGAAAATATGTACATCAGGACTTACTGTGAGGAATATTTAATGGCAAAGAAGGCTGCTCCTTTTGACGAAACTTAAAGAATTTCCCCACTTTCCCCTCCTCTTTCTCCATTTCCTGGCCCCTCAAAGGTGGAACCCAGGTCTCTTCTGGCTTACCCGACATCTTCGGCCCCTCTCTACAACATTTACAGTACTATTATTACAGATAGATATAACTTAATACCTGGGATATAAGATATATCTCAACTAGAACAATGCTTTTAAATGTCAGAAACTACTTAATATTAAAGGTGTTCAAAAACTGAGTAACTTTCTCCATCTTAGAATTACATATTAAACAACTTGTGTGTTAGGATAAGAAACTTATGTCTAGAGAATATCTTCATAGTTACTAAAGCAGAAAACAATTAACTATATAGATCATGGCCTCATTGAATGGGTGCTATTTACCTTGAGCATTTTGTCTGTATGTAGCATTTCTCTACACATTTCTTATGACACACCATCTTACATATAGAACACTTCAGTCCTCCTTTCAACCATATCTGTGAAACAATGTTAAAACTACAAAACTGAAGACATTAAATTTAGGCAGCTTCAACTCTCACGAAACATGTAGAATTTCAATCTATAATTTTTTTTTACACTGAATTTTAAAACCTACATCATAAATGACACTCAAAGCTAAGCTAGCTTACATGTAGTACGGACCTTGTACAGACATTAGTTAGGTCTCGATAGTACAGCAAATACAAGGCTGACAGCAACAAAGTATACAGTAGCAAGTGAAATGTACCTTTTTCCCACAGAAATCACAGTATGTTTTAGATGCAAACTGACATGGTCTGAAGCTGTGCTGCCCATCTAACCGTCTGAAAACAAGAACAAGACCACTGATGTGCACAGCAAAACACACACAAAGCAACATGCTAATCAAGATAGAGTGTCACAGGTCAAACCATTTTAAAGTCAATGGGCAGGTACTAAACAGTAAACAGGCAGATGGATGATCAGCACAGTCACATAATGCGTCTGTCTGATCACTGAACAGTGGCTATGACCTTTGACTAACAAACCTCAAAATCAAGAGCAAGGGCGTAACTACCGTTCCACATAATATGCACATGCGTATAATTTTTTGTCAAAGTACCACCCTAAGAAGCAGCCAGACTGCACCAAATGAAGCCAATATTTCCAAAAAATTCCAGGGGATGTCATCCGTACCCCCATCGGTGAAAGGAGAATACCCCTCTAACACTCACCCCCTTTCCCATGCGAGTAATTCATAACCCTAATCTTTGACCCACTGAGCACAAAATTAGAAGGGGGCATCTACTGCAAATGAACAATTAGAAGTGCCTACCATGTTTGAGGGTTATAGGAAAAGTAACCCTTAAAAATAATTTCTTTTTTTAACTAAGAATGTGGCCTTGATTTTCAACCCACAAACCTAAAACAAGAGGACCATCATGGTCCTGAATTGCTCACCTGTCCCCACATGACCCAGTTTTGAACGGAGTATGATGTCCTTTTTTCTATTATTTGACATAGTGGCCTAGTTTTTGAGCTCATGTGACCCAGTTTTGAACTTGACCTAGATATCATCGACATAAAAATTCTGACCAATTTTCATGAAGCTGCGTTGAAAAATATGGCCTCTAGAGAGGTCACAAAGTTTTTCTATTATTTGACCTAATGACCTAGTTTTTGAAGGCACGTGACCAAGTTTCGAACTTGACCTAGATATCATCAAGATGAACATTCTCACCAATTTTCATGAAGATCTCATGAAAATTATGGCCTCTAGAGAGGTCACAAGGTTTTTCTAATATTTGACCTAATGACCTAGTTTTTGAAGGCACGTGACCCAGTTTCGAAAGTGACCTAGATATCATCAAGGTGAACATTCTCATCAATTTTCATGAAGATCTCATGAAAAGTATGGCTTCTAGAGAGGTCACAAGGTTTTTCTATTTTTAGACCTACTGACCTAGTTTTTGACCGCATGTGACACACTTTCAAACTTGACCTAGATATCATCAAGGGTAGAGACCACCAATTGTTTTCCCACAGACTTACATTATAATATTATGGCGTGTATGGCCTTCCATACATCGAAACATGTATATCTAACTACATATTTTTCAAGAACTATCTTAGTTCTACCAAAATATCGGACGAAAAACATATGAATAGTGATACTTTATTTAAGTAATTTTCGTGTGAATGAGATGACCCCCTGTTTATATCGTTGGCATGGCCGGAGAAATTCGTTTGATAAAACTTTTTTTCAATACACATAAAATGTAGCAAATTTTGTAAAAATATATAATAAAATACTGTAAATGCAGTGAAAAAATATCAATTTTGAAAAAAGAATCACTTCCTGGGTTTGTTTACATGACTGACCAGTCAGAACGCACAGACATTACCTTATTCCCAGGTATACACTTACCTCATTCCCAGTAAGTTCCCTGTACATTTTTGAATTGGTGGTCTCTGACCTATAGATGAATGTTTTGTATCACATTTTCCAATTTTACAGTGATATTGTCAGACATGATCCAATACCAAATGTCTTACAAAGTTTCATCAAGAAATGTTCAGTTTTAAGAAAGATATGGACAGTTTACTGAGGTCACCCCCTGTCGATTTATATGCCCATAGTCAGTCCCTGTCGTCGTCTGATTGCAATTTTTTTGTGAAGATTTAAGTTATCTGCATTGGATTTTACTTGGAAGCTGAAATATGATTCATTCCGTAAAAAATAGAAATAAAGTCTATTAATTTTGATCATTCTCTGACATTACAAAGATAAGAATGATCCTTTTTGGCCCAAAAGCTCAGATAAAAATGGGCACATCTGTCAAAACAAGAGGGTCATGATGACCCTGGATCGCTCACCAGAGTAATATGAGCTACATGTTTCAAATGTCAAACTGATGATTTTTAGAAATTGTTTGGAAGATTTTCCGATGTACAATCAAGTAACCCCTGGGGTGGGGGGGGGGGGGGCACTTTTATCCCGAGGGTCATGATTTGAACAAAGTTTGTAGCAGTCTACTAGGCAATGTTACATATCAAATATCTAAGATCTAGGCCTTCTGGTTTATTTTTAGCAAATTTATGAAGATTTCCCTATGTACAATCAAGTAACCCCTGGGGCTGGATCAATTTGACCCTGGGGGTCAAGATTTGAACAACTTTTGTAGAGGTCCCCTAGGCAATGCTTCATGTCAAATATCTAAGCTCTAGGCCTTCTGTTGTTTTTTTTAGAAAATTTTGAAGATTTTTCTATGTACAATCAAGTAACCCCATGGAGCAGGGTCAATTTTGACCCCGGGGTTCATGATTTGAACAAATTTTGTAGAGGTCCACTATGCAATGCTACATGTCAAATATCTAAGCTCTAGGCCTTCTGGTTTATTTTTAGAAAAATTTTGAAGATTTTCCTATGTTAAAATCAAGTGACACCTGGGGCGGGGTCAATTTTGACCCAGGGGTCATGATTTGAATAATTTTAGTAGAGGTCCATTAGGCAATGCTACATGTGAAATATCTAAGCTCTAGGCCTAATGGTTTATTTTTAGAAAAATTTTGAAGATTTTCCTATGTAAAATCAAGTGATCCCTGGGGCGGGGTCAATTTTGACCCCTGGGGTCCTGATTTGAACAAATTTTGTAGAGCTCCACTAGGCAATGCTACATGTCAAATATCTAAGCTCTAGGCCTTCTGGTTTATTTTCAGAAAATTTTGAAGATGTTTCTATGTACAATCAAGAAACCCCATGGGGCGGGGTCAATTTTGACCCGGGGGGTCATGATTTGAACAAATTTTGTAGAAGTCTACTAGGCAATGCTACATGTCAAATATCTAAGATCTAGGCCTTCTGGTTTATTTTTAGAAAATTTTGAAGATTTTCCTATGTAAAATCAAGTGACCCCTGGGGCGGGGTCAATTTTGACCACAGGGGTCATGATTTGAACAAATTTTGTAGAGGTCCACTAGGCAATGCTACACGTCAAATATCTAAGCTCTAAGCCTTCTGGTTTATTTTTAGAAAAATTTGAAGATTTTCCTATGTAAAATCAAGTGACCCCTGGGGCAGGGTCAATTTTGAACCCGGGGTCATGATTTAAACAACTTTAGTAGAGGTCCATTAGGCAATGCTACATGTCAAATATCTAAGCTCTAGGCTTCTGGTTTTTGAGAAGAAGATTTTCCTATGTAAAATCAAGTGACCCCTGGGGCGGGGTCAATTTTAACCCCGGGGTCATGATTTGAACAAACTTGGTAGAGGTCCACTAGGCAATGCTTCACACCAAATATCTAAGCTCTAGGGCTTCTGGTTTTTGAGAAGAAGATTTTTAAAGTTTTTCCTTTCGGTTGCCATGGCAACCAGAGTTCTGCATGGAATTCAATTCTTTGAACAGTTTTTGTAGAGCTTCACCCCAGGAACATTCCTGTGAAGTTTGGATGAAATTGGCCTAGCGGTTTATGAGGAGATGTCATTTAAAGTAAAAAGTTTACGGACAGACGCCGGACGGTGACCCATCCTAATAGCTCACCCCGAGCCTTTGGCTCTGGTGAGCTAAAAAGAGGCCAAAATTTAAAAAATATTCAAATTTCACGCTTATTTTTGCATGAAAACGTGTTTCTACATCATTTACAACAGATTTGTGGCCATTAACATTACCTGTGATGGCTTCCGACGAAAGTCATGTTTTAGCTCTAATATAGGGTAGAGACCACCAATTGTTTTCCCATAGACTTACATTATAACATTATGGCGTGTATGGCCTTCCATACATCGAAACATGTATATCTAACTACATATTTTTCAAGAACTATCTTAGTTCTACCAAAATATCGGACGAAAAACATATGAATAGTGATACTTTATTTAAGTAATTTTCGTGTGAATGAGATTACCCCCTGTTTACATCGTTGGCATGGCGGGAGAAATTCGTTTGATAAAACTTTTTTCCAATACACATAAAATGTAGCAAATTTTGTCAAAATGTATAATACAAGAGGACCATGATGGTCCTGAATCGCTCACCTCTTCCCACATGACCCAGTTTTGAGTATGACGTCGTTTTTTCTATTATTTGACATAGTGACCTAGTTTTTGAGCTCATGTGACCCAGTTTTGAACCTGACCTAGATATTATCAAGATAAAAAATCTGACCAATTTTCATGAAGATCCATTGAAAAATATGGTCTCTAGAGAGGTCACAAGGTTTTTCTATTATTTGACCTATTGACCTAGTTTTCGAAGGTACATGACCCTGTTTTGAACTTTACCTAGATATCATCAAGGTGAACATTCTCACTAACCTTCATGAAGATCTCATGAAAAATATGGCCTCTAGAGAGGTCACAAGGTTTTTCAAATTTTATACCTACTGGCCTAGTTTTTGACCGCACGTGACCCACTTTCAAAACTGACCTAGATATCATCAAGGTGAACATTCAAATCAATTTTAATGAATTTCCATTGAAAAATATGGCCTCTAGAGAGGTCAAAAGATTTTAATAATTTTAGACCTACTGACCTAGTTTTTGACCGCAGTTGACCCAGTTTCAAACTTGATCTAGATATCATCAAGATGAATATTCAGACCAACTTTCATACAGATCCCATGAAAAATATGGCCTCTAGAGAGGTCACAACGTTTTTTCATTATTTGACCTACTGACCTAGTTTTTGAAGGCACGTGACCCACTTTCGAACTTGACCTAGACATCATCAAGATGAACATTCTGACCAATTTTTATGGAGATCCATTCACAAGTATGGCCTCTAGAGAGGTCACAAGGTTTTTCTATTTTTAGACCTACTGACCTAGTTTTGGACCGCACATGACCCTGTTTCGAACTTGACGTAGATATCATCAAGATGAACATTCAGACCACCTTTCATACAGATCCCATGAAAAATATGGCGTCTAGAGAGGTCACAAGGTTTTTCTATTATTTGACCTACTGACCTAGTTTTTGATGGCACTTGACCCACTTTTGAATCTGACCTAGATATCATCAAGCTGAACATTCAGACCAATTTTCATACAGATCCCATGAAAAATATGGCGTCTAGAGAGGTCACAAGGTTTTTCTATTATTTGACCTACTGACCTAGTTTTTGATGGCACTTGACCCACTTTCGAACTTGACCTAGATATCATCAAGGAGAACATTCTGACCAATTTTCATGAAGATCTCATGAAACATATGGCCTCTAGAGAGGTCACAAGGTTTTTCTATTTTTAGACCTACTGACTTAGTTTTTGATCGCACGTGACCCTGTTTCGAACTCGACCTAGATATCATCAAGATGAACATTCAGACCAACTTTCATACAGATCCCATGAAAAATATGGCCTTTAGAAAGGTCACAAGGTTTTTCTATTATTTGACCTACTGACCTAGTTTTTGGTGGCACGTGACCCAGTTTCGAACTTGACCTAGATATCATCAAGGTGAACGTTCTGACCAATTTTCATGAAGATCTTGTGAAATCTATGGCCTCTAGAGAAGTCACAAGGTTTTTCTATTTTTAGACCTACTGACCTAGTTTTTGAG
The DNA here is from genome assembly GCF_021730395.1 of Mercenaria mercenaria. Taxonomy (NCBI): domain Eukaryota; kingdom Metazoa; phylum Mollusca; class Bivalvia; order Venerida; family Veneridae; genus Mercenaria; species Mercenaria mercenaria. The sequence continues at coordinate 7,453,600 of NC_069365.1, read as the reverse complement.
GGCACGTGACCCAGTTTCGAACTTGACTTAGATATCACCAAGGTGAACATTCTGACCAATTTTCATGAAGATCTTGTTAAATATTTGGCCTCTAGAGAGGTCACAAGGTTTTTCTATTTTTAGACCTACTGACCTAGTTTTTGAAGGCACGTGACCCAGTTTCGAACTTGACCTAGATATCACCAAGTTGAACATTCTGACAAAATTTCATAAAGATCCCACAAAAAATGTGACCTCTAGAGTGGTCACAAGCAAAAGTTTACGGACTGACGCACGCACGCACGGACGACGGACACTGCGCGATCACAAAAGTTCACCTTGTCACTTTGTGACAGGTAAGCTAAAAATACTGTAAATGCAGTGAAAAAATATCAATTTTGAAAAAATAATCAGTTCCTGGGTTTGTTTACATGACTGACCAGTCAGAACGCACAGACGTTACCTTATTCCCAGGTATACACTTACCTCATTCCCAGTTAGTTCCCTGTACTTTTTTTAATTGGTGGTCTCTGACCTCAAGGTGAACATTCTGACCAATTTTCATGAAGATCCATTGAAAAATATGGCCTCTAGTGAGGTCACAAGGTTTTTCTATTTTTAGACCTACTGACCTAGTTTTTGATCGCACGTGACCCACTTTCGAACTTGACCTAAATATCATCAAAGTGAACATTCAGACCAATGTTCATGAAGATCCATTGAAAAATATGGCCTCTAGAGAGGTCACAAGGTTTTTCTATTTTGAGACCTACTGACCTAGTTTTTGACCGCTTGTGACCCACTTTTGAATCTGACCTAGATATCATCAAGGTAAACATTCAGACCAAAGTTCATGAAGATCCATTGAAAAATATGGCCTCTAGAGAGGTCACAAGGTTTTTCTATTTTTAGACCTACTGACCTACTTTTTGATCGCATGTGACCCAGTTTCGAATTTAAACTAGATATCATCGAGGTAAACATTCTGACCAATTTTCATGAAGATCCATTCTAGCATAAAACTGCTGTTCTTGTCACATTTCGGGGGTGTTTTAACAGGAGAGAAAACGTGTGTTAACAGAGAGATTCTCGCGCTCGCGTGCTGTTATAACACCTTTTTATATATGCGAGTTCCGTGGCAAAGCGTAAACGTCATTCGGCCCCAAAACGGATAATTCAAAACAAAATGACGTCAACGTAAAAAACAACTCAGACATTCCCGCGCATTTCATGGAAATTTAATGACGTTGAGCTAGGGTGTATTCATTTATTAGTATTTTTTCCGCGTTTTATGCTAGAATAGCGTTAGCGCATGTTCGTTTCGTGTTATAACATCTGCAGAATCCCTTGGGATTCTGCAGACGTTATAACACGAAAAAACATGCGTTATCCCTACATTGAAAAATATGGCCTCTAGGGAGGTCACAAGGATTTTCTATTTTTAGACCTACTGACCTAGTTTTTGACCGCAGGTGACCCAGTTTCAAACCTGACCTAGATATCATCGAGATGAACATTCTGACCAATTTTCATGAAGATCCATTGAAAAATATGGCCTCTAGAGAGGTCACAAGGTTTTTCTATTTTTAGACCTACTGACCTAGTTTTTGATCACATGTGACCCAGTTTCGAACTTGAACTAGATATCATCAAGGTAAACATTCTGACCAATTTTCATGAAGATTCATTGAAAAATATGGCCTCTAGGGAGGTCACAAGGATTTTCTATTTTTAGACCTACTGACCTAGTTTTTGACCACACGTGACCCAGTTTCAAACTTGATCTAGATATCATCAAGATGAACATTCTGACCAATTTTCATGAAGATCCATTGAAAAATATGGCCTCTAGGGAGGTCACAAGGTTTTTCTATTTTTAGACCTACTGACCTAGTTTTGGACCGCACCTGACCCACTTTCGAACTTGACCTAGATATCATCAAAATGAACATTCTGACCAACTTTCATGAAAAATGTGACCTCTAGAGTGGTCACAAGCAAAAGTTTACTGACGCACGCACGGACGGATGGACGACGGACGCCACGCAATCACAAAAGCTCACCTTGTCACTTTGTGACTGGTGAGCTAAAAAAACAACAGGAATCATTTAGAGCCCATTGGCAATGTTCTAGTAGAGTTAAGGGGTCACAGGTCAAACCACTGGCAAATTATAGACAATGTGACCCTGACAAGCGATTATATGTTGTTAAAATATACATAGGTCACCAACTGTCCACAAGCAATGCACCTTACAAGTAAGACAAGGTATGTCAGGGGATATTTTAGATATTGAGCAGAAAAGGGATTTGTAATAACAGTCAGTGTGATTTCAACCTTTGACCATACAGTCAAAGCCATACACTTCCATGAGCAATACGTCCGACAAGAAAAGGGACTGTAAGACAAGTTGTTCTCAAAATACCGAATGGAAAAGATTCTAGCAATAATAGTCGTAATGATACTGACCACTAATCCTTTCTGATCATAAAATCAATAGATGTCATTCATTAGCCACAAGCAATGTGCCTAAAAAGTTTGAAGATCATAGGTCAATTGGTTCCCCAAATATTGAGCTGAAATATTTTTCTATTTACAATCACTGTGACTTTGACCTTTGGCCCACTGACTTATCATGTTATGTCAACAGAGGTCATGTACTGCCAATAGGCAATACATCTGCTTAGTTTGAGGATCTTAGGTTACTGATTTTCAAGATAATCAGAAACAGCGCCCTTGACCTCTGAACCACTGATTTCAAAATCAGTGCAATCAACATCATGCAATGCCCATGAACAAAGTGCATATAAAGACTGAAGATCATAAGTCAAACTACCGGTAATGAGCAGATACAAAAAATGCTAACAAACAAACAGACGGACAAACAAAAAACCAGCATCATCACAAAAAAATGTTCTGTCTAGTGTATATCAAAATAATTCAATAAAAATGTTAATGTGACAAATTTAAATAACACATTTTTGCTGAATATATTCTACAAAGCATACAAATTCAATCCGAAGGTGAGAAAATACTCTCTAAAAATCTGACAGAAAAAATGCTGTCTAAAATCTTTTATGTTCCACACATCTCAAGTCCTTCATGTTCAACCTCTGATTCATGTGGAGAAGTTGTCATTTATGTTTGAATGGCAAGTAAGTACTTAAAGGCCTAGATTCACTACTGCTTATCAGCGAATATGTAACCGTAACTGATTAGAGGGCAATTAGCACAGCAGGGACCCCTAGACCATGAAGATGTGTGCAGTGGAGTTGAAAGAAATTAATTTTTCTTCAGTGAAATGTGGAATAATAATAATATTACTTATTATTTTGATATTATATAAATGATAATAACTATTACTTTAATGTTATAATAATGATAATAATAATAAAAAAAATAATAATAATTATGAATATTGATATTATATTACATAAAGGATGATTAAAGATACAGTAATAATATTGAAAATAATAATAATGATAATAAAACACAAGTATAGTGAAAATTTCACGAGTTCTTTGTGCTGACAAACAATATTTTTCTAATTGGAAACTGGGTTTCTTGTATTCATGTAATCAACATTATTTGAACTTCAAATTATTGTGTTCCATCTGTACTGAATTTTCATTTTCAGTATGTTGCCAAAAGTGACTTTTTTCATGCTTTGCTTTGTAACTTAGAAACACATATACTGTTTTCAATTTTTAGACATATGTTATTTACAGTATTCTGCAAGCTTTAGATGAGTGAAAGTCACATTTTTATGAAATATCACAATTCTCCAGACAGACTTTGAAAAAATAAAAACTTGCATATTTCTTTAAGAAAGTTTATCATTATTTCATTATTGTGAAAATAAGTTTCTGATTATCTTATTATTGTGATTGATCAACAAATATTTTTCTTTACATAGAAATGCCAAAAAAAATACTAATATAACTTTAAAAGTTATCAATTATATATCAATTAAAAATAAATTACATTGTTTCCTCTTCTCACTAATTGATACACTTGTAAGGTAGACTGACTCTCCAATAAACATTGACCCTTGTTTATTGGAACCATACTGTGATGGTCATTAGCCCCCAACTGTGCTGGTCAAGACAGAAATCCCTTGGCTCACTGCCAAAATCTAGGCCTTTAACCAGTGTCCAGTAACATTGGTTGGCTGAAGTTCAATAGAGGTTTTAAGTTTAAAACAGATACTGCAGCTGTCTAAATAGAGAATACATATAGTTAGAAAAGCACCACTACAAAGTCACTGCAACCTTGCCCTCTGACCTACTAGCCCCAAAACAATACTATGAAGTTTGTTTGACATGAGATATTCTCTAGATACTGACCCAAAGACCAAAAAAGAGATCTGCCAAATAAAAACAAGAGCACTGCAATGCAGAGCAATATACACAAAGCAAAGTCATATATGACCTTTGACCCTTAAGTGTGACCTTGACCTTGAAGCTAGTCATCCGGAACATGCGCTCTGCATTATTATTATTATTATTATTATACCAGATTTATATAGCGCCCTTTTCATGATAAACACGTTCAAAGGCGCTTTACAGCAACTGCAGCCACACAGGGCGCAAAATCATCCTCTACTAGTACAGGCACAGAGCGATCTGACCAGAGGGACAGAGTGAGACAAAGCCCCCACAGAGAGATCAGAAATCAGATACAGACTTGTCCGGCTAACTTAGCCTAGCTCGTTGCGAATAGACAGCCTGGTTCTTTAACGTGCCCAGTGTATAGCACTGATACACGCAAGTGCATGTCGCCTCAGTGTGGTGAACATTTCTGCCAAGTTTCTTTGAAATCCTTCCAGCAGTTCAAGAGTTGCAGAGCGGACACGAAACAAACTGATATGAACTTTGACCCCTAAGTGTGACCTTGACCTTGAAGTGAGTCATTCGGGACATGCTCTCTGCACGTCGTCTTGGTGTGGTGAACATTTGTGTCAAGTTTCTTTGAAATCCTTCAAGGGGTTCAAGAGTTACAGAGCGGACATGAAACAAACTGATATGACCTTTGACTCCTAAGTGTGACCTTGACCTTGAAGCGAGACATCCAAAACATGTGCTCTGCATGTCGTCTCAGTGCGGTGAACATTTGTGTCAAGTTTCCTTGAAATCCTTCACGGGGTTCAAGAGTTACAGAGCGGACACGAAACGGGGGTATAACAATCAGCAAAACAACATACCCACACTAGTTTGCATGTGTGCATAAAAATGTGGCAGTCACATTTTAATTTAAGCCATTATGACCCTTCAGCTAACAGCTGTTATAGTGCCACATGTTTTCTTTTGCAATTCAAGCAAGTACAAACATGTGTTTTGCAATAACTTATCTTTTCATTTTTATACGCCCGTTTAAAAAACGGGACGTATTATGGGAATGCCCCTGGTGGGCGGGCGGCGTCCACAGACCTTGTCCGGAGCATATCTTCTACATGCATGGAGGGATTTTGATGAAACTTGGCACAAATGTTCACCATCATGAGGCGGAGTGTCACGTGCAAGAACCAGGTCCCTTGGTCTAAGGTCAAGGTCACACTTAGAGGTCAAAGGTCAAATTCAAGAATGACTTTGTCCGGAGCATATCTTCTTCATGCATGGAGGGATTTTGATGAAAGTTGGCACAATTGTTCATCATCATGAGACGGAGTGTCATGCGCAAAAACCAGGTCCCTAGGTCTAAGGTCAAGGTCACACTTAGAGGCCAAAGGATACAAGAATGAAAAATTCAAGATTGACTTTGTCCGGAGCATATCTTCTTCATGCATTAAAGGATTTTGATGTAGCTTGGCACAGTTGTTCACCATAATGAGAGGGAGTGTCAGGCACAAGAACCAGGTCCCTAGGTCTAAGGTCAAGGTCACACTTAGAGGTCAAAGGATACAAGAATGAAAACTTTCTCCGGAGCATATCTTCTTCATGCATGAAAGGACTTTGATGTAGCTTGGCACAATTGTTCACCATCATGAGAAGGAGTGTCTCGCGCAAGAACCGGGTCCTTAGGGGTAAGGTCAAGGTCACACTTAGAGGTCAAGGATACAAGAATGAAAACTTTGTCCGGAGCATTTCTTCTTCATGCATTGAGGGATTTTGATACAACTTGGCACAAATGTTCACATGCATGAGACGGAGTGTCATGCGCAAGAACCAGGTCCCTAGGTCTAAGGTCAAGGTCACACTTAGAGGCCAAAGGTCAGATACAAGAATGACTTTGTCCGGAGCATTTCTACTTCATGCATGGAGGGATTTTGATGTAACTTGGCACAATTGTACACCATCATGAGACGGAGTGTCATGCACTGGTCCCTTCTTTTGAATTACTTCCCTTTGCTGTTACTATAAATAGCTTATATTGTAACTTTTTCATTACAAGTCGTAGGGAAAAATCGAGACCACTTTTCTGTAGTACAACATGCATGTTACATCCAATTCTGAGGTGTATTTTGAGCTATCTCTACCTGGTAAGGATTTTTGTGTGGACTTGTAATTTTTTTTTTTTCTCTTTAAAGATTAACTTCCCTTAGTTGTTACTATAAATAACTTACATTGTAACTTTTTTATAATTGACCGTAGGGAAAAACCAAGACCACTTTTCTGTGGTACAACATTGATGTTACTTTCAAATTTTGGGTGTATTTTAAGGTATCTCTACCTGGTAAGGATTTTTTTTGTGGACTTAGAAAAATAAAAGAATTACAATAATTTCTAAAAAAACAAGAGCTGTCTCCATAGGATGACACATGCCCCCGATGGCACTTTGAATGAATAGTTATGGCCGATGTTAGAGTTTAGGACCTTTGACCTATGGACCTGGGTCTTGCGCGCGACACGTCGTCTTACTGTGCCACACATTCATGCGTAGTTATTTTACAAGAGCTGTCACAGGAGACAGCGCGCTCGACTATTTCGATGCTGGATAGTGAAACTGGGCACATCTGAGGAAACTAGAGCTGTCACTGGAGTGTTTAATGACTCCAATTGTGGATGAAGATATTGCACAATAGCCTGAGTCTATGTCAAAAATATCAACTTAAAGTAATAAGAGAGGTAAAGATAAAATGTATCAAAACACTATATAAGTATATTCTAAGCAAAAAGGGGCATAATTCATTAAATATTGGTGCCAGAGTTATGCAGCTTGTGTCATATAGTTTGGGTGATGATGTTGAACAACTATTTTAAGTTTGAATCAAATCCATTCAGTAATAACAGAGACAGAGTGAAAGTGCATCAAAACTTTAACCTATAATTCCAAGTAAAAAGGGGGAATAATTAATGAAAAATTGGTGCCAGAGTTATGCACCTTGCGTCATATGGTGTGGGTGATGATGTTGAACAACTATTTAAAGTTTGAATCAAATCCATTCAGTAATAACAGAGACAGAGTGAAAGTGCATCAAAACTTTAACCTATAATTCTAAGTAAAAAGGGGAAATAATTCATGAAAAATTGGTACCAGAGTTATGCACCTTGTGTCATATGATAAGGGTAATGATGTTGAACAATTGTTTAAGTTTGAATCAGATCCATTCAGTAATAACAGAGATAGAGTGAAAGTGCATAAAACTTTAACCTGAAATTCTAAGTAAAAAGGGGAATAATTCATGAAAAATTGTGCCAGAGTTATGCATCTTGTGTCATATGATGTGGGTGATGATGCTGAACAACTATTTTAAGTTTGAATCAAATCCATTCAGTAATAAAAGAGGTAGAGTGAAAGTGCACCAAAACTTTAACCTGAAATTCTAAGTAAAAAGGGGGAATAATTCATGAAAATAATGGTGCCAGAGTTATGCACCTTGTGTCATATGATGTGGGTGATGATGTTGAACAACTATTTTAAGTTTGAATCAAATACATTCAGTAATAACAGAGATAGAGTGAAAGTGCATCAAAACTTTAACCTGAAAATCTAAGTGAAAAGGGGGGATAATTCATGAAATATTGGTGCCAGAGTTATGGCCCTTATGTCAGATGATGTGGATGATGATGAGGAATGAGTATTTCAAGTTTGAATCAAATCCATCAGGTAATTATAGAGATAAATTGATAAAAGAGAAAGTGCACCAAAACTTTAACCAAGGTGGGGACGCGGAAAGACGCCGACGCCGACGCCAGGGTGAGTAGGATAGCTCTCCTTATACTTCGTACTGTCGAGCTAAAAATCCATGCATGAATGACAAAGATATGGACCGGACACGCCTATCAATGCACTATCATGAAATATGACCTTTAACGTCTAAGTGTGACCTTGACCTTTGAGCTACAGACCTGGGTCTTGCACGCGACACGTCGTCTTACTGTGCCACACATTCATGTGTAGTTACTTGAAAATCCATCCATGGATGACAAAGATATGGACCAGACAAGCCCAAATATCATGAAAAATGACCTTTAACGTCTAAGTGTGACCTTGACCTTTAAGCTACGGACCTGAGTCTTGCGCGCGACACGTCGTCTTACTGTGGTACACATTCATGCCAAGTTATTTGAAAATCCATCCATGGATGACAAAGATATGGACCGGACACGCCCAACTATCATGAAAAATGACCTTTAACGTCTAAGTGTGACCTTGACCTTTGAGCTACGGACCTGGGTCTTGCGCGCGACACGTTGTCTTACTGTGGTACACATTCATGCCAAGTTATTTGAAAATCCATCCATCGATGACAAAGATATGGACCGGACACGCCCAACTATCATGAAAAATGACCTTTAACGTCTAAGTGTGACCTTGACCTTTGAGCTACGGACCTGGGTCTTGCGCGCGACACATAGTCTTGCTGTGGTACACATTCATGCCAAGTTATTTGAAAATCTATCCATCTATGACAAAGATATGGACCGGACACGAAAATTGCAGACAGACTGACAGACCGACGGTTCAAAAACTATATGCCTCCCTTCGGGGGCATAAAAAAACATTGTAAACAACTAGAAAATTAAAATTCCATTTGCAAATACAGGTGCTAGTGTAAAGAAATTTGCTGTGACGGGCGTATATTGTGACATTCTGGCACTTTTGTTCAGTTCTAATTCCAACATTACATAACCTAGGTACATCTAACTGGTGACATGTAACTACAATAGATATATCTATTTCATATGACTATTCATGTATGCTATCTCAAGAAGGGAAGTTTTAGAGTTGTGAATTAAATCTCTCATGTGAACAGTTGAAGATATGAACAGTAACTATGCACATAAAAGACATCCATGCATGCAGGGCAGTTGTTAATCTGGCGAAACTTAACAGATAATGAAATATATTGTTTGATCTAAGAAAACTGTGTAATGTTTGCTGACTGACAATACAGTTAGAGCAATAACTCTACAGCACTAAACTCAAACAAGCAGCAATATACTTACTCTCTCTCCAGAGATTTAGCTCGGATTTTCACAGCAGGTGGGTTGAGTACATCCCTTATAATCTCTTTCCTCACAACCGACTCTATAGTCTTAAAAGGTTTGTGCACAAATGACAGTGTAATATCACCATGACATATATTCTTGTCAAATCCTATATGCCCAGAATATGGCAGCTTTGTACGGCTGAAATGGAAACATGTATGGAGTGTTTGCTGTATTTCTTACTAGGTATACACAAACACAAGTAGATTAACAGTTTAAAGTTAATATACTAACTGTTTCTGTTAATATGCAAAACCAACATACTACATTTGGTTTAAGGAGGAGAAGTATGATATCATCAAAGCTAAATTTCTATGAACTGTGTATCTCCCAGAAGAAAATTCATCAGTGGAGGATACTTTGGGTGGGTTATGATATATCCAGTACTGGTACATCAATGTGAAGCTATCACGACAATGTGGAGCAAGCCCCCTTACAGTAATAGTTTCCTCTTGTGCAGATATAGTTCACAAGTATTTCTAAAAAAAACACGTTCTCCACATATTGATGGATTCTCTTCTGTGTACTGAGTATAGTGATCATGCAACTAGTAGTTATTGCTTGTATCAGGTCAAAGTACATACAAGTTGTAATGACTGAAGTGAAAACTTGCCTAACAGTAATAGTTTCCTCAGGTAGGTGTAAATACATGTACATGGTGTACTAGGAATAGTGGACACCCTACTTGCAGTAATAGTTTCCTCAGGTAGGTGTAGATACATGGTGTACTGGGCATAGTGAACACTCACCTTGCAGTAATAGTTTCCTCAAGTAGGTGTAAACAAATGGTGCACAAGGAATAGTGAACACTCACCTTGCAGTAATAATTTCCTCAGGTAGGTGTAGATACATGGTGTACTGGGCATAGTGAACACTCACCTTGCAGTAATAGTTTCATAAGGTAGGTGTAGATACATGGTGTACTTAGCATAGTGAACACTCACCTTGCAGTAATAGTTTCATAAGGTAGGTGTAATTACATGGTGTACTTAGCATAGTGATCACTCACCTTGCAGTAATAGTTCCATAAGGTAGGTGTAATTACATGGTGTACTTAGCATAGTGATCACTCACCTTGCAGTAATAGTTCCATAAGGTAGGTGTAATTACATGGTGTTCTTAGCATAGTGAACACTCACCTTGCAGTAATAGTTCCATAAGGTAGGTGTAATTACATGGTGTACTTAGCATAGTGAACACTCACCTTGCAGTAATAGTTCCATAAGGTAGGTGTAATTACATGGTGTTCTTAGCATAGTGAACACTCACCTTGCAGTAATAGTTCCATAAGGTAGGTGTAATTACATGGTGTTCTTAGCATAGTGAACACTCACCTTGCAGTAATAGTTCCATAAGGTAGGTGTAATTACATGGTGTACTTAGCATAGTGATCACTCACCTTGCAGTAATAGTTCCATAAGGTAGGTGTAATTACATGGTGTTCTTAGCATAGTGATCACTCACCTTGCAGTAATAGTTCCATAAGGTAGGTGTAATTACATGGTGTTCTTAGCATAGTGATCACTCACCTTGCAGTAATAGTTCCATAAGGTAGGTGTAATTACATGGTGTTCTTAGCATAGTGATCACTCACCTTGCAGTAATAGTTGCATAAGGTAGGTGTAATTACATGGTGTACTTAGCATAGTGATCACTCACCTTGCAGTAATAGTTTCGTAAGGTAGGTGCAGATACATGTTCAGGTGTACTGGGCATAGTGAATCCTCACCTTGCAGTAATGGTTTTCTCAAGAAGGTGTAGATACATAGAGAATAATAGGTTAGTGCCGTAGATGAGAAAGTTTATCTGGCGAGGTGGAGGAGGTTATCGGGTGAGCCGAAGGCGAACCTGATAACGTCCGAAGCCAAGCCAGATAAATGTTCTCCATCTTAGGCACGAACATATTATTCTATTTATCTTGTCATCACTTCATTTTCCGATATTTGGCAATTTATTTTACAAAATAAGTGTGTGACAACCGTTTTAATTACGTCATATTCGTAATGGCGTCACTTATATAATGACATAATCACCGACACAGTAATGTGGTTACAATTAAAAATCCAGTAACTTCTTTGTTTTTGAATAAAAACTCATTATTTGACCACTCATTTTCTTAGTTCGGACATTTCCAACACAATGGTGATGGTTTCAATGCAAAATTTCTTATGACAACAATATCCATCATAAGGTCACATGATCAACTAACCATATATCACTGGTCACGTGTCAACTGACGGTATATCAAGAAAGATATACGGCACCCTGCTATCGGGTCGAAAATACTGCAAGTGACAGGATAAATGGTGTACTGGGCAATGTGAACACTCACCTTGCAGTAATAGTTTTCTTAGGAAGGTGTAGATACAGTGTACTGGGCATAGTGCACTCTCACCTTACAGAAATTGTTTCAAGTAGGTGTAGATACATGATGTACTGGGCATAGTGATCACTCACCTTGCAGTAATAGTTTCATACGGTAGGTGTAGATACATGGTTTAGTGTACTGGGCATAGTGAACACTCACCTTGCAGTAATAGTTTCATACGGTAGGTGTAGATACATGGTCAGGTGTACTGGGCATAGTGAACACTCACCTTGCAGTAACTGTTTCATCAAGTAGGTGTAGATACATGATGTACTGGGCATAGTGCACCCTTACCTTACAGTAATTGTTTCATCAAGTAGGTGTAGATACATGATGTACTGGGCATAGTGAACACTCACCTTGCAATAACTGTTTCATCAAGTAGGTGTAAATACATGGTGTACTGGGTATAGTGAATACACACCTTCCAGTAATACTTTCACAAATGGATGGAGATACACATTTTGCAGTAATCGTTTCTTCAGGTGGGAGTAGATACATGGTGTCGCAGGTATGGTGAATACACACCTTGCAGTAACTATTGCCTCAGGTGGGTGTAAATACACGGTGTACTGGTAATACCGACATTTTACAATGACAATCTAATAGTGATGGATTCCTCAGGTGAGTGTAGATACATGGTGTACTGGGTATATTAAATACACACCCTGCAGCAAGTTTCCTTAGGTGGATGTAGATACAAGGTGTACTTGGTATACTGAATACACACCTTATAACACTATTTCTTTTAGGTGAGAGTAGATACATGGTATACTGAGTACAGTGAATGCACATCTTGCTGTAATCATTTCCTCAGGATGTACATGTAGATACAAGCTGTACTGGTTTTAATAGATACTTACCTAGCAGTGATGGTTTCCTCAGGTGGGTGTAGATACATGGTGTACTGGGTATCTCCCTGCATTGTTAATAAACAACCAGCAGTGATATCTGCCAATGGAACACTCACCTTGAATAGAATAAACATCCATTAAACAATTCACTCGAGAACAAGGTAAGCACAATTCAGACAAGTCTTAAAAATGCAAAATGCTAATTCAAAATAAACAAAAAAAAACAGAAAACTAGAGATGCTTTTGAGAAAAGCGCATGTCTCCCACAACTGCCTAATCATCTAAATAGTAAGTCAGTCTTTATATACTGTTTACTTAATCCACATGTGCATGCGCTTTCTTGACACCAAATGGATACCTATACTACTAGTAGTATAGGCGCTGGTTTGGGGGCAAAACTGCGCAAGAAATCTGAGTGTTTTTGGTAATTCAAGGGCCATAATTCCGAAGTGCCTAGGCCGATTTGGCTAGTTATCGAACTTGGCCGAGCACTTATTGGCAGACACATTTTGTTAAGTTTGGTGAAGATCGGATGAGAAATGTTCAACTTAGAGTGCGGACAAGCTTTGTGACAGACAGACAGACACACACACAGACAGACAGGAGTAAATCAATATGTCTCCCACACCACTGTGTGGTGGGAGATATAATAATTTGTGCCTTTTCCTCTGGGCATCAGTCTTTTTATCTACTTTATATCTTAGACTACACAAGTGGCAATAATTCACCAATTAAAACAAATTGAAATGTCCAGAAAAATACATTCTTTAAAACTTACATATCCTATTTTGGTGGTAAGATCATAAGATGGAAGATCGTCAGTAGGTGGGGTATTTTTAAGCTGCAGACCATCAGCCTTGTTGATTGTGGAGATATTTTTAGATGCCCTATCTGTCTGTGCCATCTTACACCATACACACACATTCACATACTGGTCTTCCTCTTTACAATCAAATTCAAATTCTTCATTCCATTCAGGATCCTAAATCAACAAAAATATATTTTCTTTAATTCAAAGTTCTTAAGAAAATAAACTTTTGATGTTACAGTGACACTGAGTATGCAATGATGTAATCAAAAGTTAAATACTGCATATAAAAATGAATATGTTTTGCACAAATTAATAAAACATAGCTATGCCTAAATTCAAATTATGTGAACTGGCTTAATTTTTTACAACTCTAGAAAAGAATTGCAAAAACTTATAATTACATATTGACCAAAGCTTTTAATCACTGAAAAAAAATCAAACTGATGGGTAAATCTAAAAGGAAGTTTATATAGAAATCTTTAAGCAGTCATAACTGACTGAGTTATCTTTTCTTTGACAATGACCTTGTGTAGTTTCTGAATTTGACAAGATGAAAGCTACACAAGTGTTCTCTACTATGGGGACTATTCTGGTAGTAGCTCTATTATACACTCCTGTATTTACATGGAAATATAACTTCTCAGGTTGTAAAACCACTTCATAGTTCTGTACATGTACTTACAGAGGAAAATGTAATTTCTCTGGTAGCAACCTCACCAATCCTCCTCTGCAGCTCCGGGTAACTATAGCTACCAATATCACTGGAAGCACTCACTGTGTCACTATCACCTGTCTGAACCTAAAACACAATAGTCAATATTTCCCATTGAATATGTTTAACAATTATTTTAGGAATTAAAAGTCTACTGAATTGTTATTTACAGTCCAGAAATTTGATTGTAATTCATGAACATATTGGTATTTTTTAAATGCATATCTCCTCATGTATTGAAAGGCATACAAACAAGAAGACAATGATGGCTCCAGATCACTCAACTGACATTCACAACTGTATTGAATAATTTTAGAACACAGGAACAATGGTGTGAAATTATTTTAAAACTGGGTCAGAGGTTTCAGCAACTATTTTCAAAGTTGTCCAAATAGCCATATAGGGAAACACGGCCCCACCCCCTGGCAGCCATATTTCTAATGAAACAATGAATTGAAGGAATTCAATAGAGGGCCACAAAAGATACTGATGTTGAATCATTTGAAGAAGGGCCTGCAGTTTCAAATAAGAAGATTTTCAATGTTGTCAATATAGCCGTATAGGGAAAAATAGCCCACTCCTAATGGCCTTGTTTTTTTCCACGAAACAGAATGATTTGAAATAATGTGGTAGAGCGTCACCCAAGGAACATTTCTGTAAAATTATTAGCATTTTCTAATAAGAAGACTTTTAAAAAATTTCTTTCTGTGGCCATAGCAACCAGAATTCAGCATGGATGACCTACCCTACATTGAAGGATTCTGAAAGGGGACTACCCTAGGAAAAATTCTGTGAAGTCTGGTAGAAATTAGTAACTAAAGAGATGCTCAAGAAACTGATAGGTGGCAGACATTCTCCAGTTTAAAAGAAGATGTAAACATTGTATGACATAAGCCCATAGAGAATTCTTCGTAGAATAAGATTATAAAGTCCAACAAGAGTCCTGACAGTCCTATATCACTCACCTGACTCAAATGGGTACATGATAATTTGGTAGAGGGCCTCTACACAATGCTACACGCTAAATATCTAAGCTCTCAGACTTGAAGTTTTAAACAAGAAGATTTTAAAAGTTTTTCCTAAGTAGATCTATGTAAAACAAGTTAAAAGTATGGCAAAGCTGGGCAAAGTTTGATCCCAGGGGCATGATTTGGCTGAATTTAATCAGAGGACAACTAGGCAATCCTACTTACCAAATGTTTAAGCCTTGGGTCTTGCAGTTTGATATAAGGAAATGTTTTTCTTGTATTAGTCTATGTAAAACAAGTGAATGAAGTATTGCCATGCAATACAAAGTCCCCTACTGGAAGGCACCTAATTTTCTCTACTGCAGTATAACATAATGAACTGATATCTGTCAATGATGTATAAACAATATTGTACTATATATTAATCCTAAAAAAACTAGAACTGTCACAGGAGTGACTCATACCCCCACCATACGGTCTTGTCACAGAAGAATGGCAACCATAAGTAATCTTAAAAATACTTAGAATAATATAAAAATGTCAAAAAAGCTTAATACTTAAAAAGAAGTTTATTCGTCTTTGGAGTACTTCATCCTGGGCTTCCACATATAAGTAATACTAGTATAATTATGTGCCCTGGATGAGGGATGGGGTAAATATAAAAAATCTCTAATATTAGAGATACACTAAACGTGAATACAAAAAAGTGTCTTACCGACCCATGTTACCACAGAAAAATGTATTTACTTTTTACATAGGGCTGATAATAAAAAAGTTAGAAAAATACCAAAAATATTGAAAATCTAAAAATAGGACTTCTAAAAATAGACTAATTCCTGGAATTTAAGGGGAAGAAACTCAGTACAAAAGTTAAAAAAAGGTTACTTCCCTTTGGCTGTAAGCCAATCAGAATGAGATATAGTGAAAATACATCAAAATTAACCTTAAATTCTAAGTAAAAGGAGGGGACATAATTCAAGAAAAATTGGTGTCAGAGTTATGCACCTTGTGTCACATGATGTGGGTGATGAGGTGGAACATCTATTTTAAGTTTAAATCAAATCCATTTAGTAGTAACTGAGATACAGTGAATATACATCAAAATTAACCTTAAATTCTAAGTAAAAAGGGGCATAATTCATGGAAAAATTGGTGTCAGAGTTATGCACCTTGTGTTACATGATGTGGGTGATGAGGAGAACATCTATTTTAAGTTAGTATCAAATCCATTTTGTAATAACTGAGATATAGTGAAAATACATCAAAATCAACCTTAAATTTAAAGTAACAAGAGCTCGTTGAACACGAAATGCCCCCCTTGATGCATTCAGTAATTGCACAAGGAACAGAAATTATACGCTCACTGTAAACAAAAGTTCTACCATTCTGGTTTAATCTGACCTTGACCTTTAACCTATTAACCTAACAAGAGATTATAGAGTGATCTTGGCGCCATCCACTGAGCCATTTTTGAATGTTTCAAATTTCAAGACTAGCTCAAGGTCAAAATCAATGTCAAATTTCATTTCGGTACAAAACAATGTGTATGTGGTCCAAATAAAGCTGTAGCTACAGAAATGTGAAAGTAGGTCACTAGGTCAAAATCAAGGTCAAATTTTATTTTGGAACAAAAAACTATGCAAGTGGTCCAAATTTGAAGACTGTACCTTCAAAAATGTGAAAGTAGGTCACTAGATCAATAACAAGGTCAAAGCTTTTTTCGGTACACAAACCTATGCAATTGGTCCAAATTTGAAGGCTGTAGCTACAGAAATGTGAAAGTAGGTCACTAGGTCAAGATCAAGGTCAACTCATGTCAAGGTTCATCTTGCCACTCAAAACTATACATGTGGTCCAAATTTGAATGATGTAAGTTATAGACATGAAGGTTATAAGTTTTTCCCTATATAAGTCTATATGAACAATATGACCCCTGGGGCGGGGCCATATTTGACCCTAGAGGGATAATTTGAACAAACTTGGTAGAGAACCACTAAATGTTGCTACATTACAAAATATCAAAGCCATAGCCTTTGTGGTTTGGACAAGAAGATTTTCCAAGTTTTTCCCTATATAAGTCTATGTAAACCATGTGACCTCCAGGGCGAAGCCATATTTGACCCTAGAGGAATAATTTGAACAATCTTTGTAGAGGACCACTAGATGATGTCATATACAATCAAAGCCCTAGGCCCTGTGGTTTTGGACGCGAGGTTTTTCAAATTTTTTCCTATATATATATCAGTCTATATAACCATGTGACCCCCGGGGTGGGGCCATATTTGACCCCAGGGAAATAATCTGAACAATCTTGGTAAAGGACCACTAGATTTTGCTACATACCAAATATTAAAGCCCTAGGCCCTATGGTTTTGGACAAGAAGATCAGAAACCGTTTTAACTGTTCCTGGCCAATGTGACCTTGACCTTTGACCTAATGACCTCAAAATCAATAGGGGTCATCTGCTGGTCATGGCCAACCTAACTATCAATTTTCCTGAAACTAGGCCCAAGCGTTCCAGAGTTATTGCCTGGAAACCATTTTACTGTTCCTGGTCACTGTGACCTTGACCTTTGACATACTGACCTCAAAATCAATAGGGGTCATCTGCTGGTCATGACCAACCTCCCTATCAACTTTCGTGACCCTAGGCATAAGCGTTCTTGAGTTATCATCCGGAAACCGTTTTACTATTCAGGGTCACTGTGACCTTGACCTTTGACATACAGACCTCAAAATCAATAGGGGTCATTTACTGGTGATGACCAACCTCCCTATCAACTTTCATGATCCTAGGCCCAAGCGTTCTTGAGTTATCATCCGGAAACGGATTGGTCTACATTCTGACCGACCGACCGACCGACCGACCAACAGACCGACATCTGCAAAACAATATACCCCTCCTTCTTTGAAGGGGGGCATAAAAAAGGGACATAATTCATAAAAAATTGATGTCAGAGTTAAGCACCTTATGTCACATGATGTGGGTGATGAGGTGGAACAACTATTTTAAGTTTGAATCAAATCCATTTAGTAATAACTGAGATATAGTGAAAATACAACAAAATTAACCTTAAATTCTAAGTAAAAGGGGACATAATTCATGAAAACTTGGTGTCAGAGTTATGCACCTTGTGTCACATGATGTGGGTGATAAGGTGGAACATCTGTTTTAAGTTTGAATCAAATCCATTTAGTAATAACTGAGATAATAGATTTCGGGCCGGGACGGGACGCGACGCGACAAAACTGACTCCTATATACCCCCCTCCAAACATGTTTGGTGGGGGTATAAAAAAATCTATATAATAGAAGTCCACAAGAAACTCTTTACCAGGTAGAGATAGGTCAAAATACACCTAAAAATTGGATGTAACATGCATGTTGTACCACAGAAAAGTGGTCTCGATTTTTCTCTACTGCCAGTAATGAAAAAGTTACAATAAAATCTATTTATAGTAACAACAAAAGGACGTAATTCTAAAAACAAAGGTTTGGTCCAAGTTACATCAAAATCCCTCCATGCATGAAGAAGAAATGCTCCGTACAAAGTCATTCTTGAATTTGAACTTGACCTCTAAACACGACCTTGACCTTAGACCTAGGGACCTGGTTCTTGCGCATGACAATCTGTCTTATGTTGGTGAACATTTGCGCCAAGTTACATCAAAATCCCTCCATGCATGAAGAAGAAATGCTCCAGACAAAGTCATTCTTGTGTCTAACCTTTGGTCTCGAAGTGTGACCTTGACACTAGACCTTGGGCCTGGGTTTTGCGCATGACATGTTGTCTCATCCAGGGGAATATTTGTGCCAACTGATATCTAAATCCTGTTTTGCATGACAAAGTTATAGACCAGACAGGAAAAAATCCTATTGACCTTTGATATCAGTGTGACCTTGACCTTTAAGCTAGGGTACTGGGTGTTACGCATGACATGTCGTCTCATCATGGGGAACATTTATGCCAAGTAATATTGTAATCCCTTGATGGATGACAGAGTTCTTGATCGGACAGAAAAAAAACCTTATTTACCTTTGACCTCCAATTGTGACCTTGACCTATGAGCTAATGGGCCGGATTTTGTGCATGACAAGTTGTCTCATCATGGGGAACATTTGTGCCAAGTAATATTAAAATCCCTTCATGGATGGCAGAGTTATGGACGGGACTGGAAAAATACTCTGTTGACATTGACCCCATATTGTGACCTTAACCTTTGAGCTAGGGGTCTGGGCTTTGTGCCTGACACGTCGTCTCATCATGGGGAACACTTGTGTCAAGTGATATTAAAATTCCATAATAAATGTCAGAGTTATCGACCGGACATGAAACAGACCCTGTTCATGCTATGTTAACATTTGACTGCTAAGTGTGAGAGGTCTGAAAGTTGTGCACGACACATCGTCTTATTATGAGGTACATTTGTGCCAAGTAATATTAAAATCCCTTCATGGAAAAAAGCCCTGTTGACCTTTGACCTCCAATTGTGACCTTGACCTTTAAGCTAGGGGTCCAGGATTTGCGCAGGACACGTCGTCTCATCATGGGGAACATTTGTGCCAAGTAATATTAAAATCCCTTCATAGATAGGAGTGTTATGGACCGGACAGTAAAAAAGCCCTATTGACCTTTGACCTCCAATTGTGACCTTGACCTTTGAGCTAGGGGTACGGATTTTGCACATGACACGTCGTCTCATCATGGGGAACATTTTTGCCAAGTAATACTAAAATCCCTTCCTGGATGGGAGAGTTATGGACCGCACAGGAAAAAAGTCCTGTTGACATTTGACCTCAAATTGTGAGCTAGGGGTCCGGGTTTTGCGCATGACATGTTGCCTCATCATGGGGAACATTTGTGCCAAGTAATATTAAAATCCCTTCATGGATGACAGAGTTATGGACCGGAGACGAAATTGCGGACGGATGGACGGAATGACGGAAAAGCGCATTCCTATAGTCCACGAAACTGGTTTTCAACCAGTAGGGGACTAATAAGTGACATTTGGGCCGAGCCATCTTTAAGTCAAGAAGCTTTATTTGAAAAATAAACTTGGTACAGAACCACTACACCATGCTACATGCTTTTAGACAAAAAGATTTTGAAATATTTTCTACATTAAACAAGTTACCCACATGCAAAACCAATTTTGAACCGAGAGACATAATTGGAACAAACTTTATAGAGGACTACTACACAATGCTACAAGCAAAATATCTAAGTTCTGCAAATTCAAACTAGAGTTGTCACAGGAGTGACGAATTATACCCCCACAATATGGCCTTGTCACAAAACTAAGCCAATGTCAAAGCCGAACTTGCTTGACCTTTGACCTACTTACCTCAAAATCAATAGAGGTCATCTGCTAGTCATGATCTACCTCCCTATGAAGTTTCATGATCCTCGGCCCAAGCGTTCTCAAGTTATTGTCCGTAAAAGGATTAAATGACCTTTGACATTTGGAACTCAAAATCAATATGGGTCATCTGCTCGACATGACCAACCTCCAAATTAAGTTTCCTGATCCTAGTCCCAAACATTCTGAAGTTACGGTCCGATA
Organism: Mercenaria mercenaria; assembly: GCF_021730395.1. Lineage (NCBI taxonomy): Eukaryota > Metazoa > Mollusca > Bivalvia > Venerida > Veneridae > Mercenaria > Mercenaria mercenaria. The sequence continues at coordinate 7,432,914 of NC_069365.1, read as the reverse complement.
ACTGTTTAAATGTTTCGGGTCACTGTGACCTCTACCTGTGACCCACTGACCTCAAAATCATTAGGGGTCAACTGCTGGTCATAACCAACCTCCCTATCAATTTTCATGATCCTAGGCCCAAGCATTCTCAAATTATCATCCGGAAACTGTTTAACTGTTTCCAGTCACTGTGACCTTGACCTTTGACCTACTGACCTCAAAGTAGAACTTGACCTGTATTTCATGATGTTACACCTGTGTACCAAAATTTATGATCCTAGGCCCAAGCGTTCTCAATTTATCATCCAGAAACCGTTTAACTGTTCAGGGTCACTGTGACCTTGACCTTTGACCTACTGATCCCAAATTCGAACTTGATCTGTATTTTCTGATGTTACATCTGTGTACCAAAAATTATTTAAATCGGTCAAGCCTTTCATGAGTTACCATCCGGAAACCATGAAAACCAACGGACCGACCAACCGCCAAGCTCACTCCTATATACACCCCCCAACCCCCCCCCGCCCCCCTGCCGCACGCCAAACTTCGTTTTGTGGGGATATAATAAGATTTTTGAAGTTTTTCCACGCCAATTCTGACCCCAGGAACATAATGTCTGCAAACTTGGTAAAGGACAACTACACATTTCTACATCAGGTTTCATAAAGACTAAACCAAATAAACATTTCTGCCACTTTTCAGGATCTTATTTTCCAAGACAATAATATTTCATTTGCAAAAGATCTCACCATTCAAAACAGTGACTTCACAAGATCTTGTCATTCAAAACAGTAATTTCACAGTAAGATACATCATCACAGGATAGCCGAGAGTAAGTGAAATAGAAAATATGTTGACAATTATATCACCAGCAGAAACCCTGCAAACATCATTAACTTCATTCATAACTTAGCTTATCTCAGATGACTACATGGTTTCTGTCAGCTGCAAAGTTTTCACAGATTATGTCACAGACTACTTATTCTATCTAGCAGAAAAACATTACCTTATTAAGGCTGGTATCACTGTGTGCTCGTTGTCTATTGATTTCTATCAGCTGTTTCTGTGGCGAGGATTTAGCCGACTGACTTCCATCCCGGAGACAACTTGCCACTGATATACTCTCACATACATCTATAGTGTACATATAATACTTCTAGTTCTATTACACATGTACTTTAATACAAAATTGCTTTAAAGGCGTATGCTAGAATTCCCTGTATATGAGATGGGCGAAAATTTTCCCAATAACAGAATTTCTTTAAACTTTGGATATTGAAGGACAATCATCTAAGATAAAAAAATAGGCAATAAAAATCATAGGTCACCGGTATCGAAAAAGAGTTATCTGCCCCTGAAAACGTCATTTTTGATACCAGTGACCTATGATTTTTATTGCATTTTTTTGTTTCTTAGATGATTGTCCTTCAATATCCAAAGTTTGAAGAATTTCTGTTATTGGGAAAATTTTCGCACCAAATTCTAGCATACGTCCTTAAAGAAATATGTTGCTCTCAAACTAATTAAAACAAGCTGAAAATTTCACAAGAATCCGTGGACAACTGCAGTGAACACTACAATCTACAGTAAATAAAAAAGTCATCAATATGGATATTTGGTGATGAATTAAAAAACAAAATGTTATTACTAGATTTTGAACAACTAAAATGACCAAATTACCACCCTCTCAGTTTTTTCAAATGATAGAATACCAAATATTTTTTAGCTATCTAAAAAAATATGAACTCATTTATGATATTCATGAATCAAAGTGTAATTTAGATATACTTTTGTCAGTGGACTGCACTGACTCCTCTTCAGCCAGTAGAGATTTCGTATCACTGTTGTCCCTATCTCTCTCACTTTCCTTAAGCCCCAATATTTTCTTCTTCCCAGACTGAAGTTTCCTTGTTAATTTTTCACTCAGTTTCACAGATTCCTGACTTGGCTGTACTTCAGCATTCAGTGAGGAGGATCGTTGGTGTTTAATGTCTATACTCACAAAATCTCCGATATCATCTTGTATATCACCATTCATTTCATGTTCTTCAAACTACAGGTAGAACACGTTTACTAGTAAATATAAAAATGAAAAAGCTGCGATTTCAAAACACAACATTATGCCTCACAGGTATACCAAAGATGTTGTTGTTTATCGTTTTATTGTTTGTTTGTTTGTTTGTTTTGGGTTTAATGCCGTTTTTCAACAGTATTTCAGTCATGTAACGGCGGGCAGTTAACCTAACCAGTGTTCCTGGATTCTGTACCAGTACAAACCTGTTCTCCGAAAGTAACTGCCAACTCCCCCACATGAATCAGAGGTGGAGGACTAATGATATCAGACACAATGTCATTTATCAAATAGTCACGGAGAACATACGCCCTGCCCGAGGATCGAACTCGCGACCCTGAGATCCATAGACCAACGCTCTTACCTATTGAGCTAAGCGGGCGGGCTGTTTATCGTTTTAAGTTGAAAGGTGAAGATAATATGGAGGTCAAGATAATCTATATACAGATCAGATCAGTTTGTAGTTCTTGCCAAAAGTTTTGTTAAGTGTGAGTATGAATTAATTTGGTCATATATTTGACTTCTAGGACTACAAATGTGGTTTATTAAGGTTTTAAGTTTGAAGGTGAAGATAATATATGGGTCAGTCATTTATATATAGGTAATTTTGTAGGTCTTGCCACAAGCATTGTTAAGTGTGAGTATGAATTATATTGGGTTATTAATGTGGGCTGTAGGCACTATGGTTTGTACAGATGGATGGATGGACAAACAGATGGACAGTTCAATCACGATAAGCCAGTGGCTATTAAAACATTTTTCAACAAGAGATGTGGAAATTACAAAATCAGACAAAATATTTCTCATCTTATTTATTAGCAAATGCTTTTCAAAAAATGTTTTCATAATGGTGACCTTAATCCACTAAAGCACTAACTCTGATTTACAGGCAGGCCAAGTTACCTTTAAATTTATCATCAGTAAACAGACATGAAAAGTTTAATGAACCTATATGCACACTTGATTTCCAAATTACAATCATAATCTTACTACCAGGATTTCATTTTTGAAGAAACTATAAAAAATTACATTTTCTTAGTATTATCTGAAAGGCAGACACAAGCAATAAAAACTGCTTTAAGCTCAAAAGAAAAAAACAGAAAACAACAAGTAAACAAGAAATCCAAGGGAAAGCAAAATTTTGTGATATTGTTTTATTACAATAGAATTTGAAGCTTACATAACTCGAGGGTACTACATAATATGAATAGATATTAGTCTTTTTACAACACTAAGGAACCACAGAAAAGCCATATAAGGAGAACTAATTTGTTCAAACATCTTTGACCTGAGAAAATGTGACTGACTTATTTAATAACTAAAACATTTCCATGGTAACATACCTCTAAATCCTCAGGTTGTTCTAAGTAAGGGCTTGGATCCAAAGCTAATCTACTCTGCCTTTTAACACGAATGGTAACACTGAAATAATAACAAAAATTATCATTTTTCATTCAAATTGTGTGCATCTATCTTACAAAAATCTTATTTTCGTCAAAAAAAAAAGGAAGAAGTTAGATGCCAATCATAGAATTTGCATTACATGATTAATCAATTAATATTAGTAAGAACCTTACTGAAATCTGGAATATACATGTTTTTACTTGGCCCAGACAATTAGGGAACACAAAACAATTTAGAGCAGAGGCCTATGGTAAGGACAAAATGTGTTTCATGTAAAAAGGTTGTTGCTATGGGCAGGTTAACTGTTTCTAATTAAGAAATAATAAGTTCCCAAGTGTAGTTTATCATATAATAAACTGTGTTTTGAGTTTTTAAGCGTAAGAATATATCATCAAGGCCATAGGCCTAAGTGATATTGGCAAGACATTCTACCCTAAAATATAGACTTTGTACTCTCTAATGCAATTGCAGTTTTCATTATCATTTTGCAGTAAATCTGATAACTGTATGATAAACTGAAGATGACATGTATGTCCAATGAGTAATTAATTAATCATGATCAACATATGATAATGTCCTAGCAAAATTTTAATTGTTTAAAGTATGTGTACACCAAATACAATCTTTGAAAAATTTGACCTTGAAGTATGATGGCCATGACCAGGTTTTTCACCACAGTGGCCTTGCTACTTGCAACAAGCTATCTTGTAATGTGAACATTATGTGCCTGCTAAATGACCCAGACAAGGAAGAGTAGATACAGTAATGGACAGATATTTGACATTTGTCAGAATGCTTTACTGGAACTCTTTTCTCCCAAAATACTGGAAACACCCTGTTGTAATAGCGCTACTATATCAAACAATTCAATTACACATGTATATATTATACACACACCTTTCAGTTGAACTTTTCAATTGTTTCATTGCATGTTTGAAAGACAGGACTCTCACATTTCCGACAGTTTCCACAATGTCACCCTACAAAATGAATGAAAACAATAGTTATTGCAATACAGCACTAACTTCTTCCTATCGTCAAATAAAATTAGGTAATTTAACATTGTTTAGTACAATAAGGAGACATATTTGGACTCGTACCCAGCTAAGAAAACCATATTGGGCGAGTCGCTATGCGAGTCAAATATGGTTTTCCAAGCTGAGTACCAGTCCAAATAAATCTCGTACTGTACAGTTTAATGTTAAATAACCTTTTTATTCTCTATTTATTTTAGATCAGTTTAAATTTAAATTGATTCTTCTGCCTTTCTGATTTCAAGTCACATAAACAAATTCTATACATAGAGATTCAACCCACTTACCTTCTGAAAGTCAGCCTCACCAGCATGAAGTTCAGAGATACACTTTCCATTTCTACCCACTTACCCTCAGAAAGCCAGCCTCACCAGCATGAAGTTCAGAGACATACTTTCCATTTCTACCCACTTACCCTCAGAAAGTCAGCCTCACCAGCATGAAGTTCAGAGATATACTTTCCATTTCTACCCACTTACCCTCAGAAAGCCAGCCTCACCAGCATGAAGTTCAGAGATATACTTTCCATTTCTACCCACTTACCCTCAGAAAGCCAGCCTCACCAGCATAAAGTTCAGAGATATACTTTCCATTTCTACCCACTTAGCTTCTGAAAGTCAGCCTCACCAGCATGAAGTTCAGAGATATACTTTCCATTTCTACCCACCTTCAGAAAGCCGGCCTCACCAGCATGAAGTTCAGAGATATACTTTCCACTGGCACTCAATTACTCTTTGAAAGCCAGTTTCAGCTCCTTTATAGTCCAATGATATACTTTCCATTGCTACTTACTTACCCTGTGAAAGCCAGCCTCAGCAGCAGTCCAGTGATATACTTTGCACTGATACCCACTTACCCTCTGAAAGCCGGCCTCAGCAGCAGGACTGTCTGGTGTTATACTTTCCACTACCACTCGTTTCTTTTCTGTTCTGTCACCTGATAATTGCTGAAATGATAATAAGTGCAAAGATAACATAATCCACGGAAACACCTCACCAGTATAAACAGTCACACTGTACTGGACTGTCACCAACAATTTAGAGAGAACTGAACCGAAATAAAAAAAAAATGTCTAAAGCAGACTTGAATAAATTAATGAAAAACATTAAGGCAATATATTTGTTTTTATATCTACAATTTACAAATGTGTTAAGCATTTGGGCTGGGTGCACAATGTAGTTGTTCAAATGCAATGTTATCTTGAACAATAGAACCCTGAGATAAAATATACTAATACAAATGTACTTTCATTTTAAAGATTCCATCAGTTGAATTCTTGATTTTCTCTGAATTTAAGACTAGAGCTTTTTTCAACAGTATTTCAATCATGGCATAGCAGGCAGTTAACCAAACAGTGTTTCTGGATTCTGTACTGGTACAAATCTGTTCTCTGCAAATATATGCTACCTACCCAACATGAATCTGACGAATGATTTCAGACACAATGTCAGTTATCAATCTGCCACAGAGAACATATGCCTCAGCCTGGAATCAAACTCAGTACCTTACAATCCATAGATTTCTATTCTCCCTAGTGAGTAAAGCATGCAGGCATGGTCTGTGTAATAATAATGATTTTATCTTAGCCATCCAATCATGTCTGAAGTCATGTCTAGAGAGTTGCCCAGACTAAATTAAGTCTTAGTACGATCTTTACTATCAGTGTGACTAACAACCCATCAAAGCAATAAGCTAGATGTAGGGTGACAAAACCTAGGTCCAACATATACATACTTACATCTTTGAGAATAAATCCTGGTGCAGCATTAGGTAATATTCTTAATGTCATGTCAAGAGTTACCCAACTTTGTCTCCAAACCTCCTCTATCTCTTCTTTGTCTATAATAAAAAAAATCTTTACTTAAATATAAACTAGAGATGCTTTTGAGAAAAGCGCATGTCTCCCACAACTGCCTCTTTGAAAAATGTCTTGTTTCTCTGGATGGTCTAGATGAATGGATTCAATTAGATGGTCTGAACGAGTGGATCCAATCAGTAATTCAAGAGCCATATCATACATGTCATACGTCCCGGATTGTCCCGGATTGTTCCGGAAATGACATACTCGTCCCAGTGTCCCGGACAGTGTTGTAAATGTCCCGGAAATTTAAAAATACAGAAAACAAAAATAACCCCCCAAAAAAACTAGTTTTTTCGGTCTATAAATTGTTGAATTTTACATTAATAAAACACAATAAACAGTCCTCGGTGTCACACTGTTTATTCCTAATTATCCGATATCAGTTTCATGCCCTCGAGCGGGACACATGTTGATGAAGCCAGCTCCGATCAACACTCATTGAACGCGCCCCGCGATCTTTTGATGACCCAGATTAATTAACAGTCGGCTATTTTGATGACCCTGATTATTAATTGACAGAATTATGCAATCAATAACAGTTTTATGATAATTTAATATTAGGAACAATAGCCGAAAATCTCGTTTCTTCCATAAAGGCTACATGTAGCAAGTAGGCCGTGAAGCTACATGTAGCCTTTATGGAAGAAATGGCTGAAAACGGTCAATTAAATGATAATTATTTTAAAAGGTTGTAATCTTTTAAAATGTAGATTGATTGTCACACATATTCTAAATTAAATTTTTGACTGTTGAATGCCTTTGCCGACAGATCCATGAAAATTGACCCAACCCGAAATATTTTATATCAATTTGATCTACATGATTTATTTTATTCCTTTCAGGATTCCATTTTATTAATGATTAGATAAACGTTTAAGCTTTAAAATGATACCAAATAAGCTGGATTCTAAATCACGATGACAAGTTAATTCTTCGTATGTAGTAAGTCTCCTAATTCTGTTCACCTCGGGAACGCAACCAATTCACGTGCCGAATTATAGTCGTGAATTGCCTTATTTACCTCCCTTTGAAAGCTAGATGACATTTGCAGCAAATTATTCCTAAGCGAGTGAACAATGTTTATCTCCGGAAACTACATGTAATTTTATGATATTTATGCATGAAACAGACGAATACTAATGTCACAGTGTATGTCCCGGACAAAGGGTAAAAATCCCGGAAATTTTAAGTCAGAATCCCAGAAATGTCCTGAAAAATTATGCATGTATGGCCATATTCAAAAGTGCCTGGGCCTATTTGGCTAGTTATCGAACTTGGCTGAGGTCTTATGGTCAAACACATTTTGTTCAAGTTTGGTGAAGATCGGATGAGAAATGTTCGACTTAGAGTGCTGACAAGCTTTGTGACAGACACACAGACAGATAGATAGACACACACACACACACACAGACTGGAGTAAATCAATATGTCTCCCACACCACTGTGTGGTGGGAGAAATAAATATATGTACTGATGTTCGAAAGGACTGTATCAAAAATAAGATATAACTTAAACTACAATACTGAAACACAGTATGAGAGTTGTCAAAGAATACATAGCTTATCTTATCTGCAGAAAGTCACAAAAATATATTGCAAAGCTCACTGGTTCAACACTACAGACAATCCTGATTTACCTGCCACCTGGTTTTACTGAAATCCTGCCTTATCTGGCATTGTCTCTTGATCCCCACATATTTGCTACATGTTCTATATAAGATAAACCTGTCTTTACTGTGATAATGCTTACCTGTTAAATGGCATCTATAGTCTAGTTGTCCAAAGATGTATCTTAACTTTCTTAACTTTTATCAGTTTTCAAATACAAACATTTCATCATAAGCAATTCAAAGTAATTACTATTCAGGTAAACCTAGCGTAATTAGCAACCTCTATTAACTAGAATGATCAATCAATACTGAAGGCTTCCGGATATGCCTGGTTTTATTGTACACATATAAACCAATACCTTTACATTATATAATGACTTCAACCTTCTACCAAACAAAATCATTAAAATGTAAATTCTACAGTCTTGATCATTTATAATGAAACCAATCATCACTTAGGCAATCATTACAGGATTCATTCTCATAACTCTTGATCTTAAGCAATTTAGAGTACAAGGACAGTATACATAGGATAAGAAGCTGATCTTGTCTAATACGGCCATTTATCTCAGATTAGGAAAACTGTTATAAACTTATCTACTTACCTACAGACAATGTACAGAATAATTTACTCTCTGGAGATAATTCTTGCAGTCTGCTACATTTTAGAACCTTAACAGACAGTTGTCCTGGTCCTAGTCGCTGTCCATGGAAACAAATATCTGGGTTTACAAATGATTCCTCTGGTTTTACAAACAATGGTTTATATCTCATCTTGTAGCTAGGTAAAACATGCTTCTTTCTTATGGTTCTCTTTATCTGAAACCAAAACCGTGTGCTCAACAAAAATAGTTGTTTTCAAGGGATTTTAAAATCTGAAGGTAAAAGAATCGCTTTATTTGTGGTTTTGAACATAAATTTTTGGAATATTTCAAATTTATTTATTTCTTATGTACAAATACAGAATTACAATAAATTACATATAGGATTGCGTAGACTGTTTAATGCTTGATGAACACTCTCTCCTTTTTGACTGATGCCCACCACTATATTCACATCTTGATTTATACTACACAAGATAATTTATACTTTTATCCAAAAATTTGGAAGAAAGCTTCAGGGAAAATTATTTTCCTACTTAAAGAAGCAAAACCTTACCTGGTTTACAATAAGTGAAGAAATTTGTGGTATTGGACGGCCATTAAATCTCGAATCTACATTGAACTCCATTCTTGGTTCCTGTGATTAAATATAAATTGACAACTCATTAAAAGCTGAGCTGCTTAATGCTCTATTATATGGTCAAATGGTTTGCAGTGAGTGGTATAATTACTGACACAACCTTCTGACTCTTTGTGTGGGTGTTTGGGCTTAGCATTTTTTTCAACTATTTTTCAGTCATAATCAGTCTCTAAATAGTGTTCTAATTTCAAATAAAAACAATAACAGTTCAAATGATATACCCTTATTACAATCAAGAACAAACATAGTACCATCACTATGTCGAGAACAGTCAAATTCTAACTGGAACCTTTTCATGATTAACAACAGGGCCTTGTAAGTAAATAACATTCTTTATTCTAAAAGACAATCTTACATAAACTTTAATAACTTCTTACATAAACTTTAATAACTTTCAGCGCTTCTGAACGTTTATTTTATAGATGAAAAGAGCACTATAAAAATCTGGTAAATAATAATAATAATAACGAAAGAAAATGTGTAAATGGCCCTCTTACATAACAGACAGAGGATGAGTATGTAAATGGTATCTGTAGAAGAAATAGCGCGTAAGTGCTACCCTTACCTCATAGGAATAGAAGAAGCAGTGTGTAAATGTAAAGGGAAGACCCTGTATGCAAATGGAACCCTTACTTCTTAGAAACAGTAGAACCAATATGTAAACGGTACTGCTACATCATTGAAACAGTAGAACCAATATGTAAATGGTAGGGCTGGGACGATTTCGAAATTTTGAAACTGGCTAATCTTTTGTTTGAAATCGAATCGAACCGGTTAATCAGCCGCCATATTGAAAATGCTGTTTTCTTTCCTGACGACCGTTTCAACATACTTCCAGCAGCTGACTTGATTAAAAACTTACCGACATTATCATTTGCAGGCAGTCTGACAATTAATGCGGCTTATTGTCTTGTACAATAAAGCTCAGCTTGTTTTAGCAGAAATACAGTAATTGTTTGCTATCAAGGGAGGCTACTGTGTATCATAGTAATATTTTATTCCTGGTGTTGTCCTTCCTTATAACTCTTCAACAGGAAGTGTTCCAAAAGTAATCTCCTCTTGATTTCGCATGAGTTGGAAGCAACATCAAAAGAAAAATTTAGAAAATTAAACCCGCCCACCACACCCACAAGGTTAATGATATATGATTTCAATGCATCACTACATTTTCATTAAAATAACTTCATCTACATGTACATATTTAAGTGAAGCTGTTACTGTTTGCTGTCTCGAAGTTTTATATATTTCAGAAAAAATGACAGTGCATCTACAGAGCCGTTCATAGCGTGCAGAACTAGAAGTCAAACCAATGATTCCATGTCAAGGCAAGACTAACAGCAGTGACTTTTAACACTTCAGCAATAGACAGTGTACATTGTATTTAAGTACATGGAAGTGATCTAAAAGTGTACATATATAAGTAAATGAAGTGATTTAAAACTGTTCTGACTTTTTGAAAGGGGTGAAGTCTTGGAGCTAATAAACTAACAATTAACTATTATATATTTAAAAAGTGTACATACATAAGAAATGGAAGTATTTCAAAACTGTACTGACTTTTCAAAATGGATAAAGAATGGAGCTATCGAACTAACAATCAGCTATTTTCTTATTTAAAAGTGTACATACATAAGAAAATGGAAGTATATCAAAACTGTACTGACTTTTCGAAATGGATGAAGTCTTGGAGCTATCGAACTAACAATCAGCTATTTTCATATTTAAAAGTGTACATACATAAGAAAATTGAAGTGATTTAAAACTGTACTGACTTTTCGAAATGGGTGAAGTCTTGGAACTAATGAATTAACAATAAACTATTTCCATAAATCAAACTTAAGTGTAAGTGCCGCAATTTAAAAGTAAACAGAAAATTCTAGGCTGCTGGCGATGGGATGGTGTCACTCTCAAATTTTATAAATTTATCTTCAAAATATAGGTCTGGTTGGTTTTCTTCTCTCCTTAATATGGCTCTAAGAATACCTGTATTCTTTAAGATGACCAATTTTGGAGGGATGCCATCCTCTATTTGGCACATTCTCAAATTTTCATTAATAAGGTGCTTTCTGTCTGCTCGGAACAGGTGGACCTAAAGCGAAGATGAAGTATTTAATTAGGAACAGTATATATGGAGATATATATATACTGAGGAGTATGGTTAACATATATATGGGGAGATATATACATAGGAGTATGAACAGTATATATGGAGATATATATATACTGACATAGGAGTATGAACAGTATATATGGAGATATATATATATACTGAGGAGTATGGTTAACATATATATGAGGAGATATATACATAGGAGTATGAACAGTATATATGGAGATATATATATACTGAGGAGTATGCTCAACATATATATATGGGGAGACATATATACATAGGAGTATGAACAGTACATATGGAGATATATATATACTGAGGAGTATGTACAGTATATATGGAGATATATATATACTGAGGAGTATGGTTAACATATATATGAGGAGATATATACATAGGAGTATGAACAGTATATATGGAGATATATATATACTGAGGAGTATGCTCAACATATATATATGGGGAGATATATATACATAGGAGTATGAACAGTACATATGGAGATATATATATACTGAGGAGTATGAACAGTATATATGGAGATATATATATACTGAGGAGTATGGTTAACATATATATGAGGAGACATATACATAGGAGTATGAACAGTATATATGGAGATATATATATACTGAGGAGTATGGTTAACATATATATATGGGGAGATATATATACATAGGAGTATGAACAGTATATATGGAGATATATATATACTGAGGAGTATGCTTAACATATATATATGGGGAGATATATATACATAGGAGTATGAACAGTATATATGGAGATATATATATACTGAGGAGTATGCTTAACATATATATATGGGGAGATATATATACATAGGAGTATGAACAGTATATATTGAGATATATATATACGGAGGAGTATGCTTAACATATATATATGGGGAGATATATATACATAGGAGTATGAACAGTATATATGGAGATATATATATACTGACATAGGAGTATGAATAGCATATATATGGAGATATACTGGCATAATAATATAATGGAGAATACATAAAGATATGATATTAATTAATAGTTGAATTATAAGAGGGTGACACTGTCCTGTCGCCGGCACCATGAGTTTTCTTTGATTAATAACAAATTCCATATGGCAATTAGTTGACGACCAGTGGAATTTAAGCAAATGTACTTCTTTTTTTGCAGTTAGATTACGCCAACTTTAAGTCTGTGACATTTTGCATTGTAAAATGTATTTCAGTATTGTTTTATATCAACTTTGTATAATGTACTGAATTCATCATAATCTAATATTGAATAAACATGTCATAATTATAAACTGAATTCTTTATTTGGTTTGTTGTTATTAATTTCTGTCTTGAAATAGTAAGTAATACTTTGGTGTAATTTATTTTAAATATATCACATCAGGCAAACTCGAGACTATTGATTATGTTCAGTTGATGTGTTTTAGCGGAAATGTACTGTAGGTCTACGTGCTGGTCAAAGAAATGTATAAAGAAAAAGTACGACTCGTGATGTTTATTGTTTGAGAGCGATTTCCGGTTTTGCAAAATTGAAATCGGTTTCACCTAGTAATCGAATTGGATCCGATTAACCGAGTAATCGTCCCAGTCCAAGTAAATGGTACTCTTACACCACTGAAACAGTAGAACCAATACCTAAATGGTACCCTTACTTCATAGAAACAGTAGAACCAATATCTAAATGGTACCCTTACTTCATAGAAACAGTAGAACCAATATGTAAATGGTACTCTTACACATCTGAAACAGTAGAACCAATATCTAAATGGTACCCTTACTTCATAGAAACAGTAGAACCAATATGTAAATGGTACCCTTACTTCATTGAAACAGTAGAACCAAAATGTAAATGGTACCCTTACTTCATAGACAGAGAAGAACCAGTGTAAATGGTACCCTTACCTCATAAAAAGAGAAGGACCAGTGCGTAAATGGTACCCTTGTCAACTGTAACCTCCCTCGTCCAGCAAGTTTAGTCACAGAGATGGACAAGTATGCCCAAGCACCAAATATAATATCAACATCGAGTGTCAGCTGAAATCCTCCCTCGTAGTCTATATCTAACTCAACGTCTACAGTCTGAAAGATGACAGTACTCAATGGTTAACAACTATTAACTGGCAAATTAAGATTGAATTGCAGTACTGTAAATGTATCAATTCATTTGTTTATCTATGAATACATAACTGTAATTCTATTAATATTGACTTTTGAATATGCCTTGACTCACGATGCCTTGCTCTAGACGTATGGGTTTAATGACTAATAATTTGGGAGAACTTCATATTAAATACCAGCAAATTTTCTCATATACATATTGCAGACCATTTCATCCAAATGCATTAGTAAATGAGCAAGCAATACAATTTCAACAGCCCAAATAATTGTTACCTTTGCAAGTAACCTAATTATATATACACAAATGTATTAGTTTCTGCAGATGTTCAATGCAAAAAACTAAAATCATTTTAGTTCTTAATTGAAGTTGTTAAAGTAGCATGGCTTTCAATGACCTATCTAAAATATTAACAGCCAAAATATTGGAGCCTCGCCATAAGAAAATCAACAAAGTGGCTTTGCAACCAGCATGGATCCAGACCAGCCTGCGTATCTGCGCAGACTGGTCAGGATCCATGCTGTTTGCTTGCAATTAGAGAAACCGTTAGCGAACAGAATGGATCCTGACCAGACTGCGCAGATGCGGATGCGCAGGCTGGTCTGGATCCATGCTGGTCGCAAACCCACTATGTTGGTTTTCTCATGGCACGGCTCATTTATATTCTATTGCTTATATACCTGAATAATCTCTTCATCATTAGACAACTGTACATGTCTCAGCTCAACAGACTCTACCAGAGGAAAACTGCTCCCAAAGTTAAAATCTCGCACCTGTAAATGGAACGCTCATTTGCATGTCAAGTCATGTAATTTTTACATATAATCAGGATATAGTTTATTACAAACAAAACAACTCAAGCTATAGATATCTGACTTGATTTGATTCTTCATGAAGTTGAGATGAAAATCAAATGTTTTGGAATATTCTGTTTGAAAAAAAATTGTTTCCTTCAACTGTAAGATATTTATCAAACAGCCAGGACTTGGCAACCTTTCACATTAATAAATGTAATTGCAGCAAAATTTCCAAATCCCCATGCAAGAGTAATAGTGAAATTTTCAATATTCATACAACTATATAAGGTTTCTGCATATTTCAACAAGATAATTTACCTGTATCTGGTTCATGAGTTTGCCAGTTGTAGAGGTCAACATCTCATCAAATTCTGCATTCATCTTTTTAGCTGCCCATCTATGAAATATAATACATGTATAGTCACTATTATGTATAAACTGTGGATATGTTTTACAACTATATTTTGTATTTGATTACATGTAATGACACCCCTCTAAGATTATGTACTAAACTGTCAAAAGTATAAAATTGTGAAGCCAGGAAAAAATTCAACACTGAGGGAGAGCCTGATTGAACCAGTACCAGTCTGACATTTTTAGTAGCTTTTCATATACTGTTTAAAAAACTGTAAAATGACTTTAAGAAGGATCAAAAGAATTCAAAACCTTCCATAAAATACAGCATAACACCAGAGCAAGTCGCTTTATAATCTCACAAATCTATACGCTTATCCTCCTTGAGTACCTGCAGTAAACGTAAAAACTTTGAGCCAGAACTTGTTTCTGAGCAGTTTTTCCAGGAAACAAATTTTTTTGTAGGGTCATCTTCTTACCACAAGAAATAATCAAATAAAGTTTGACAGCCACAAGCTTAAACATTGTTCACAAACTGTTCAGTCTCATGTGACCTTGAACTTTAGACATACTGACACCCAAAACAATAGAAGTAATCTATCGACCATAGGAAATCATGCTATGATGTCTTGAGGTTTGCAGGTTGAGGCATCCTCAATTCATTGATTGGAAAATATTTTTAGTGTTGTGGACATTATGACCATCCTTGATCATATACATGTACTGATGCCAAAATTACAGAGGCTACCTATTGACAACAGGCGATCACAGTTTGGCAGTTGTAAGTCCAACCTGAAACATTCTCAATTTATTGATCAGAAACCATCTTAACATTCACCTTTGATGTACTCACTCCTAAAACAATAGGTATCATCTACTGACTATTGGCAATCATCATATGAAAATCTGACAGTCATAAATCCAAGAGTTCTCAATATATTGAGAATCAAATTGTCTAACAAAGGGACAAAATGACTGACTAGCATTTGTAAAATAGCAATCAATCCCAGTTTTCTCAAGGTGTGCATCATTAGTTTGAATTATTAATAATATCTGTCATGTATTTACGAATCGGATAGAAATATCGGTCCCGAGGGCACCTGCACATTGGGCGGTAATGAGGCTTGCCGAATTACCGCCCATGCGCAGGTGGCCGAGGGACAGATATTTCTATCCGATTCGTAAACACATGACTGATATTTTTTCTCGCATATCGTATACATGTTAATATTTTTTCTTGGCAGATTATTTTTCTTGCATACAATATTTTATAAATATCAAGTAGAAATAATTTCTTTGTAGCACTCTTTCTTATAGTAGAGCGCGGGAAATTAACGTCCGTAAGCAGAAGTGACGTCATGATGTTTTGCGTCACGCACAATAACAAAGTTCCACTATAATTTTATCGTTTGTACCATAACGTTATGTTCTTATGGTAAACTAAAGTATTTTGAATCGAGAAATATACTATTATGAAACAGAGAGAAACAAGTGAATGAAGTATTGCCATGCAATACAAAGTCCCCTACTGGAAGGCACTTAATTTTCTCTACTGCAGTATAACATAATGAACTGATATCTGTCAATGATGTATAAACAATATTGTACTATGTATACAATATGTTATAACAACACACTTGGATTAAAATGTGCATATATAAAAACAGACAGTTGTTTTCATATTTAATTGTTTTGGCTGATTATAAAAATGTTATCATATAAGTTATTTATAGTAACAACAAAGGGAAATTAATCTTAAAAAAAAAAAAATCTATATAATATAAGTCCACAAGAAACTCTTTACCAGGTAGAGATAGGCCAAAATACACCTAAAAATTTGATGTAACATGCATGTTGTACCAAAGAAAAGTGGTCTCGATTTTTCTCTACCGGTTACAATAAAATCTATTTATAGTAATAACAAAGGGACGTAATTCAAAAAACAAGAGTGCCTCATGGTGGTGAACATTTGGCCCAAGTTACATCAAAATCCCTCTATGCATGAAGAAGAAATGCTCCGTACAAAGTCATTCTTGTGTCTGAACTTTGGTCTCTTAAGTGTGACCTTGACATTAGACCTTGGGCCTGGGTTTTGCGCACGACATGTTGTCTCATTCAGGGGAATATTTGTGCCAACTGATATTTAAATCCTGTTTTGCATGACAAAGTTATAGACCGGACAGGAAAAAAAATCCTCTTGACCTTTGATCTCAAAGTGTGACCTTGACCTTTAAGCTAGGGTACTGGGTGTTGCGCAAGACACGTCGTCTCATCATGGGGAACATTTATGCCAAGTAATATTGTAATCCCTTGATGGATGACAGAGTTCTGGATCGGACAGGAAAAAAACCTTATTGACCTTTGACCTCCAATTGTGACCTTGACCTTTGAGCTTAGGGTCTGGGCTTTGTGCATGACATGTTGTCTCATCATGGGGAACATTTGTGCCAAGTAATATTAAAATCCCTTCATGGATGGCAGAGTTATGGACGGGACAGGAAAAAAACTCTGTTGACCTTTGACTCCCAATTGTGACCTTGACCTTTGAACTAGGGGTCTGGGATTTGCATATGACATGTTGTCTCATCTTGGAAAACATTTGTGCCAAGTGATATTAAAATCCCTTAATGAATGTCAGAGTTATGGACCAGACACGAAACAGACCCTGTTCATGCTGTTAACATTTGACTGCTAAGTGTGACCTTGACCTTTGAGCTAGGGGTCTGAATGTTGCGCATGACACATCGTCTTATTATGAGGAACATTTGTGCCAAGTAATATTAAAATCCCTTCATGGATGGGAGAGTTATGGACCGGACAAGAAAAAAGCCTTGTCGACCTTTGACCTTTGAGCTAGGGGTCCGGGATTTGCGCACAACACGTCATCTCATCATGGGGAACATTTATGCCAAGTAATACTAAAATCCCTTCAAGGATGGGAGAGTTATGGACCGGACAGGAAAAAAGCCCTGTTGTCCTTTTACCTCCAATTGTGACCTTGACCTTTGAGCCAGGGGTCCAGGTTTTGCGCATGACACGTCGTCTCATCATGGGGAACATTTGTGCCAAGTAATATTAAAATCCCTTAATGGATGACAGAGTTATGGACCGGACACGGAATTGCGGATGGACGGACGGACAGACGGAAAAGCGCATTCCTATAGTCCCCAAAACTGGTTTTCAACCAGTAGGGGACTAACAAGGTACCTGCTTTTTTCGTATTTTTACACAGACAATATATTATCAGTGCATGAACCACTAGTTGTCATTAACAGCACGAGAGTCATCTGGCATTGGGGGTGCCAGATGGGTTTTGCCGGCATGGGTAAAATCACCGGAAACGCCAGTCCGATGTGCAAGAATATGTTACTCCTTATATAACTCAACTGTCCATATTTGTGCTACTGACTAGTCTATAGTTCAACACAGGTTTGCTGGGCTGAAGTCAGAACTTGAGAAAAAAAGCTTTCAATTTTATTTCTGATGTCATGTAACAAAACTTAGAGATAGGCCCTAAAATTTTCAATGATAGAATTACATTAAATAAAGTCTAGAAATTAATTTCCAAGTCCTTGAAATAACCAAAAATGATTTCACAAATGTGAAGTTTATGATACTTTTGTTAATATCAATAACAGAAGTTTTAATTTTTAATTTAAAGTTGTGATCCACAAAAGAAAGACAACTCTTGCCTTGGGCTAGTACTTATAAGTAGAGATCTATTAGTTTACTTCCCTTGCAATTACACAATTGAGTGGAAAATGAAAACTGTTTAAGACACAATATCATACTTTTTTGCACAACAAAATCATTAAGGATTCATTCATTTGTGTTTGATTTACCCCTCAAGACATGGTTCCTATGATTCTGTCAACTTACATATGGTAAAAAATTAACTTTTAACAAGCCAATAATAAAACGAAGTACCAGTAGGTAAATAATAGTGCAGATAATACAGTTTTGCTTGTATCAAAATGTCACAATAGATCCACTTTTGTAATACAGAACACCTGGTAGGATTAGTAAAGGTGCAATTATATTGATCTCTATTTCCTATGCCTACAAAACTGATACACAAACAGTCTTGCTTGTTGACTGAAAAACCATGCAATAAATGTATATTGAGGATTATGAGAACCTGACTTACCTTCTCACCCTAGCTGTATCTTTCAGCTCAGCAAAGAGAAATTGGAAAAGTACATTAAGGATAAGACTCTGATCCTTCTTCTTCTCATCTGGAATGGTTTTGTGACCCGTTTTTTCATCATGATCTAGTATACTTTTACTACCCCTCTTCTCATCCTGAACAGTCTTACTACCTCTTTTATCATCTGGAATGGTTCTGCTGGTCCTTCTCTCCTCAGGAACAGTTTTAGCACCTCCTGTTACACCCCTACCTCCTAAATCTCCTTTAGATCCATGATGCCTCCGTATACCATACACTGACCTTCGCAAAACCTATACATGTAAAATAAATGTGGCAGTCCGGATTGTAAGAGTTTGGATAGTAACATTTTAAATCAGATTTATCTCCCTTTGTCAGTTGTGCATCTATGTGTACTGACCCCAGGTCAGAATTTTCACTCTGAAATGCATTAATTTCACTGGTTTAGGCTTTCATAAGATACCTGGTCATTGTCTGGATAGTCATGTAATTGAATACATGTATTGGGCTTTATATTTAAAAACAGTTGGATTAATATTGGGGATATAAATATAGGTTTGTTGATTTCACTAATCACAGCTTGTAATTATCAATTCAAAGGTCTCATAAAGTGCTCAGTAGTGATTTTATCTTTTATACTTTCGGCTCATTCTGTTTAATAGACAGTTTGTTTAATATTTTGAGTAAAGTCTATGTTTCATAAATGGCAGTCTTTCTTATATCACTGTCTCATTCTCTATTTGCACTATAAACCATTCAATCATTTACAGACCTCTAACCAGATCACAGAGTATGTGTGTTGTGCTGTGCTGAGATATTGTTATGAAGCGGTGCATTTAGGTCCACAACTTATATTTATAACCTGTAATTAATTGCATAACTATGTCCATGTAAGTTTACACACTACCTAAAGTATATGTATTTATTTAGCTGTATTATGCCACTACACATACATGTATGTTTGAGCCTGAAATTTTATTATACCGTAATAATTCTATTTATAGCCCATGCTCTAATAAACGCCCAGTCCCGATTTTTTGTTAAAAAAACGGCCTTTTTTAAGAAAAAAATCAAAAATACGATGTTATCTAATAAGCGCCCATCCTATGAATCTTAGAAAATAATCCTACCTTTTATCAGTTAAACAGCGAGTTTTCTTATTTCCCTTCTGATGTAAGAGCGTACATCACTTTTCTTGTCTTTAATTCCGTATATTTTATATGAACACAGTATTTCAATGACCGCTCCTTGCACGAACAATAGCACTATCACTGTGTTCGTTTTCAGGTTCTAATATGCATGTCAGTATAGTTCCGAAAGGATGATTAATTTTATGAACATGATAACCTTTTATGGCTGCTTTAACTGAAACTAACACACATGCCGCCATATCATATATACATGTAATGTGTATTGATCCAGGTAAACATGTGCTAATGCAAAGGCGCGCGCTTTTCGTAATTACGTCACGTCACTAGTCTGACATTTCGAGACAGGGGTCCCGCAAGGGAAATTTAATCAATACTGGATTCAATGCGCTTTGATCTAAAACAATAAGGTGTTTTTAAATTTGCTTGAAAATGACAGAATCACGAACAAAAATACTTAATACTATATTCACGACAGAATAAATTAAATTTAATCATGTATCTTGTGAGTTTAGCTTGGCCGGTTATAGTACCGATATAGTACGGCCGTTATCGATTTTTGTACGACTATCACATCATTACTTTCTTATAGTCACCGGTACATTTGAAAATAAATATTACATCAAGATTTTGAATGTTTGCTGGTGATTTGTCTCTATTATTCGCCCATCCCCAACTTTTGAGCCGACCGTGTTTCTAATAAACGCCCGGGCTATAAATAGAATTATTACGGTAATTTGATTTAAGAAATATGCTTAATATGAACTGTATGTTATTTTGTGTAACAATTATGTGTCTTACATGATTGTAAGTATTTACAGTAAGTATTGTTCATATTGTGTATTTTCAGGATGCGTTTTACTAATACTATACACTGTATGACTGATTATGAAGATATAACAATATTAAAATAGTGAAAACCTTTATCGGTATTGCTCGTTGAAATTCACAATGGAATAAGAAGAACCCATCCCCATAAACACTTTACAAACTAACAGCAACCCAGTACAAACTAATAACAACCCAGTACAAACTAACAGCAACCCAGTACAAACTAACAGAATGACATAAACTAATCCAACAATCTGGTAAGAAAAGTTATATATAAATGCTATTTCAATCAAATAACCTACTGCTCTGTGTTTGCAAGAAAAATCAAAATGAATCAGACAATATGTAGGTGCTAGTGCTGTAAGGACAAAAAACTGATTAATGTAGGGGCCTGCAGCTATTTTGGCTAAGCATTACATGATTACAACACAAATGGTAAGAGTGTGACAACTTTTAATCTCCTGCAGTTATCTATAGTAATATAAAGACATACCGGTGGAAGCTCCGCTTTCTCATGCTGCTGTCTGTAAGGCGGATACAGTTGAGGCTGGTGAGATAACCACCTACGAGTGATCCATAACTGTGCCAGCAATGTAAATACAACACCCAGAACAAACGAAACAATCACTGCTGCTATGAACATGTCACACTGTCAGCAACTCAAACCTCATATCACTGTCTTGCTACCAGCAATGTCATCCTGTTGAAAAGGCACAGGGCGAGTGTTATTTTTTCATCAAAATATATAACATCAAACTAAAACAGAAAAGTGCAGAAGCCTATAACTGGTACAAGATCTTAAACAAAAAATGATTTGTTGTTAACACTAGTCAAAATAATTCCATGTTCAGATTGTTTTATATTTGTGACAGGCAATCTAAACATCAAAACTTTGAAGGACCAAAATAATGGAAGATAAATAAAAGTACTGGTACTGATGATAAACCCGAACAGAAAATGAGGTTTTTTACCTGTAACTATTTTATTTCTGCAAATTGAAATCAATGGTCGGTATCAAAATAAAGCTTAACCTTTGCTGAAAACTTTACATAATTCAAATTTATATTTAGTAAGCAAACTCGCACGAGGTGAGGGCCTGAAAGGGGTATGTAAAAAGGGGACTTTATGAACGTTGACTGATGATAAATTCGAACCCTTTGTCATTTACAAATTTTGTTTGGTATTATTATATTGAAACTTTCCCGAAAAAGCTGCAACAGTCATTCCTGATCAAGTTATTAAAAGTTAACAAATGTCAGGCCTTCATGTTTCGACAGTGAGCATGCACAAAAAACACCCTCTTCCCCAGTAATTTTGGATAAATATTTTTTATGCAAATTTATGTAATTCATTTATTTATACAGAATATTAACCAATTTTGTTTTTGTTTACACCAGTTGATGTTGTAAGTGAAAACTATTAGATGGTGTGTTCAGTTTTATAAATAACAGATTGCAATCGAATATTTCCAAGGTGTTCGACTTTATCATCTGTTCGGGTTTATCATCAGTACCAGTACACAGTCATGTAAAGTTATTGGTTTTATCGCTTGCGCATATTGGCGTGTAACACGGTAAATGTTAATCTTGTACAGTACATACATAGGTTTAAATCACCAGAAAATGTGTAATTTTGGATATTACTTGATAATTTTGGCGTAAATCAATGAGGAATTGAATGCTTTTTCAATACATGTAAGTTTTATTTGAATTTATGGCTATTTTGTGAAATAATCAGCTTTTAAACCTAAAGCATGTAAAGCGTCGGCAGGAAGTTGCTTCAGCTATTTTGGTCTTTCGAGTGTTTGACGCGAGTGGGGATATTGCCCGTATGAAAAAATTATCTCAATATTTCCTAGGATTGTGTCAAATTAGTTGGACAATTAGTATTGTTTACACCACTAAAATCTGTCCTGTTCTGTAAGGTACAGCATTAGCTAGACACTAAATCTGATGTTCCGACAAGACTACAGTATGTATGGGTTTTACAATAAATGCTCTCTGTACAAGGAAATATAGTAGGATGAGTGAAAATTGAAGGCAGCTCACTGCCCCTGCACTAGCTAGAAATCTACTAGAAAAAACAAACTGAACTATTCATAAATCATGAAATTAATTTGATACAATTCCATTCCCCGCATCATAATATCACAGTTAAATCTTCTGCATGGAAGAAGTTTACATCACTTATAATACCTCACACAATAATAAGAATAAAGATCGAATCTAAAACGGGTCGAAAACGTTCGAGGGCGGTCTTGACGAGCAAAATTTTTAAGTAAAATGACAAGCTTTAACATCTCACAATCAAGAGAATACTGCACAGTTACCACATATGTCAAAATGGAATCCTGGAAACACATAGTTATTGATTAATCATGTGGTGACACTGTTGCTCAGATCATGCAACAGTTTGTTATTGATTTAATTACAAATGTGGACTTCTGTGACTTCCGCAAAGGGAAGTAACCTTGCAATATTTGTTTAAGTATATGGGCCTATCTCTTGCAGTGAACATCGTCTAGTTCCCTGTAAATTGTTTGAATATAGGTGTATCTGTATATCTAATTCTTTTAAATGTTTTCAGTCTCACTTTCTCATTTTGACATCTCACTTTCACTTCTTTTGTAATAGTAAAAGTTGATAAATTTTATTTACCGCCGCTTTGTGAAACAATGAACACTGTATAAAAGCTCTGTACAGTATATCCCAGCTCTGTGTAGCTTTTGAGCGACTGTTTTAAATTATACCTTACCCGCAGCCATAAGTATTTTGCATAATTTCCTGATTGGTTCCAGTCATTGTCATTGTTATATAAGTGTTGTCTGAACTCGTGCCAACCATAAACAAGATGGCCATGATGGCCCTATATCGCTCAGCTGTGTATCAAGTTTCATTGCTCTTAATGATAAGATCAAACTTTGACAAAGATCACATAGGCATACGCATTAAATATCATCAGGATAAATATTTTCTTGTAACAGTTCCTTTTGACCTACGGGTCAAATACTAGTCAGGGCCAATCTCCATACCAAGTTTGAGGGTACTGCATTTTGTACTAGCATGACTGAGGTATATTCATTTACAGAAAATGAAGGGAGGTGATTTGTCATAAATTCAGTCAGAAGTTATTTACCCTGATTGTCCGAGTCCACCTGATGGCATAAATGACATTTCATATCAGTATCTTCATTGGTTACTGAGATACACCATTTTAATTTGAAACAAAGGGAGGTAATTTGACATAAAATCAGTACATAGGTATCTGCCCTGATTGTCTCAGTAGAGGAGGATAAGAGCAAAATATTGACTGATGAAGTCCAAAGGACAGGAACAACAAAGAGAAGAAATTATAAATCTAAGTCCTCAGAAAAAATATCTAAGTCCAAAGGACAGGAACAACAAAAGGAAGAAAATTAACCAAAAAGAGAAATAAATCTTACAAGGTACAGATATGTCAAAATACACCTAAAAATTGGAGGTACCATCAATGTTGTACCATAGAAAAGTGGTCTCGGTTTTTCCCTACGGCCAATAATAAAAAAGTTACTAAATAAGCTATTTATAGTAACATAATAGGGAAATAATTAAAAACATTATTGTAAGTGAACAAAGAAGTCTGCAATAAAAACAGAAAACGCAATGCACCAATGCGGCATCTACCACAAACAGTCATATGACATTGTGTCCTAGTGTACTGACCTTGAAGTGAGCGATCCGAAACATGCGCTCTGCACGTCGTTTCGATGAGGTGAACAGTTGTGTCAGGTTTCTTTGAAATCCTTCAAGGGGTTCAAGAGTTACAGGGCGGAAGGGAAATTGCTAACCAACAGACAGGCAGACGGACACTAGGCGATATCATAATACGTCCCTTCGGGCGTATAAAAAGGAATTGAGATCTTATAGCGATACAAGTTGTGTGCAAGTTTGGTTAAAATCAAATCATAAATGAAGCTGCTATTGTGCAGACAAGGTCAGAATAGCTAATTTTTGCCCTTTCAGGGGCCATAACTCTGTTACCCATAATGAATTCTGGCCAGTTCAAGAAAGGAACCAAGATCTTATGGTGATACAAGTTGTGTGTAAGTTTGGTAAAAATCAAATCATAACTGAAGCTGCTATTGTGCAGATAAGGTCAAAATAGCTAATTTTGGTCCTTTCAGAGGCCATAACTCTGGCACCCATAATGGGATCTGGCCAGTTCAAAAAAGGAATCAAGATCTTATGGTGATACAAGTTGTGTGCAAGTTAGGTAAAAATCAAATCATAAATGAAGCTGCTATTGTGCAGATAAGGTCAAAATAGTTTATTGTTGGTCCTTTCAAGGGCCATAACTCTGGAACCCATATGGGATCTGGCCAGTTCAAGAAAGGAACCAAGATCTTATGGTGATACAAGTTGCGTGCAAGTTAAATGAGTTTGGTTAAAATAAAATCATAACTGAAACCACTATCGCGCAGACAAGAAATTGTTGACGAACGGACACGCATGGACGACAGACGACGGACGAAGGGTGATCACAAAAGCTCACCTTGTCCCTATGTAACAGGTGAGCTAAAAAAAACGCACTTACTTATGTTCCTATTCACTTACTTACTGAAGCAATCGCGGTAAAGTGCCTTGCTCAATAACAAACCACAGTGGGAGCAGCCAGGCCTTCACAGAATAAGAAACCGTGTACACTTTGCAACTTAAAGCCAAAGAAAAACAGATATAGAATATTTCATGATAGACATATTGTGTTTAGGCTAATATTTCAGAAGTTTTAATAGATCTAGTTTAGTTTTGTAATATAGATATTAGTTTTCATTTCATATTGCAGATTTGTCTTTCTGCTTCATGTGTATGCCTGACATGTATTGTATTGTAGTGTATTACAGGTAATTTCCGCCACTTGGATATGCGCACCCTCCGGAGAGGTATTTTTCTTTATATATGAACTAAGTGTTTTTATTTACAAGTGCTCACTGTTTGTATATACTGTATACAAGTGAAGACTATTTGAAAAGACAGATATTCCGCCGGATACAAGGGAATGTGGAAACCAGACCCTAGCTCTTTTTGAATAGAGCACGTGGTTCTCAATGTTAACGTGCCCGGTGTATTGCACCGATACACACATTACAAGGATCGCCTGGGTTTCTGACCAGTACACCATGAACGGCGGGAAGATCGGAAACAGCAAAGCCGGGGGCAAATTCATGAGCATCGGCTTCAGCAACTGGGGAGGCGCCACTGAGGAATTCAAGAAGCACGAGCACTCGGACTGTCAGGAAGAGACCGCGAAGAGACATGTGTCTGTCGATATCGGTGAAATGCTGGCAATGATCACTGTCAATGTCATGCACACCAGCGCCTCGCACTACGTGGGCACGGAGACAGCGAAGGCGACTTCATGCAGCTTCGAAAACTTCCATGGAGAGACAAACCCGCCTACTAGTATCTTGCCGAGGACAGAGAAGAAATCCAACAAGTACACTTTCCCTATGATCCAGAAATGAGATACTATAAGTGAGAGACTTAACAGAAGGTAGCTGGTAATAAAAGAGAAAATGGGTTCTTCACTATGACGAGACAACAGATGTATTAGATAGAGAACATGTTGTACTAGTACTCAGACTCGTGGATAGTTATTCAAATATGAATTAAACTTCATTGGACCGTATATGGTTCCTCCATAGATGTACAAATCCTGATATTTGCTACATTAAGGATACTCTGTATTAGAATGAACATTTCGCTGAAAAAGTGCAGAGGTCAGTGCAGCAAAATGTCCGGGACAAAGAGAGAAGTAGCGAGAAACATCTCACTGAAGGAGCCAAGGACAGTGTACACACATTGTTATGGACATGTGCTTAACCTGGCTGTAGGAGATGCATTATGCGGAAGTAAGGAGTTGAGAGATTCACTGGAAACAGTGCATGAGATTTCAAAACTTGTGAAGTATTCGCTTAAACGGGACACCAAATTCGAGAAACTGAAAAAGGAAATAAGCTAAAATACACTAGGATTTAGGGTTCTACGCTCCACAAGATGGAAAGATGGAAAGTGCGGGCTACTAGCCTTAAAAGTGCGTTAAACAATTACACTGTGCTTATAATCCCTCTGGGATGTGTTATATGAACGTTCTGAAGGTTCAGAAATTATCAGTGTGAAGATCCATACGGCTTCATTTAACTTTCTTTCTGGCACCTACATCTATCTCGTTAACGAGATCATGCGACATAGTGATAATTTGAGTAGAACACTGCAACAGAAGAATGGGTCAGTATCTGCGGACCAGGATTTAGCACCGCTTACAATCAGTACACTGTGGAAACTGTACGATGTAAAGGTCTTTGACATGTTCTGGGAACATGTGGACGCTTAACTTGATCCGCTTAACGCCAGTGAACCAACATTATCTTGGTAGCACAAAATGCAAAAGCGACGCCTGTAATGATCCCCATGAGACTACCAGACGGCTGATATGTACCAACAAATCTACTACAAGGAACTTCGATAGGCCACAGTTCTAAATCTACCGCCACTTACAGGACATACTTCTCCACAGTATAGATCTATATCACGACAGACAACATTGCATTTTGATCACGTGCCGAACTTCTCTGACGTAGCTCGAATCTCTGCGGACGATTGTTCGTAACAAATGTTTGAAAACACTGCTTTAGCGTGTGCAATTGTTCTAGGAAATGAAACTTAAACCCATTCTTATGATGTCTACTTCGAAATCTGCCAGAAGTCTTTCATGCGTAGTACTATGACATAGGGTCAGCTAAACGACTTCATGATGTTGCACGTGCACCGTGAGGCCGCACTTGCCAATGCATTTGTTGATGATCAGGATTACCGATTGGCTTCCTACTTTGAATTTAACTGAATTTTATTTAAATTGTATTCTTCATGTATGTACAAGGGAGAGGCTGAAATAAAATAATAAAACCCATGTAGTATTTCCGTGCTCTCAATAAATCTACCCGTTTAAATTTCTAAGTTTATTGTGAAAAGGATTTCAGTATCCCCCAAAATGTTTATTTCGATTCAGTATACTTCAACTGGCTTAAAAACAACCGGGATAAAGGGCAAAGATGGTGCGATGGTGAAGCGCGACAGTATGATGGTGAAGCAAAGTGGCCTGGAACCGCTGTTTGGACTCTGCCTTGTCTGGACAAAGAAAAAACATTTGATCATATTCCATGTATACCATACTGTAAAGGTGGCGTCAGGTTTTCCAAGATTGTTCTAGTAACCTAGATTTTTGGCGATGATCCAGTTTCAGACTTGACCGGCAATTCATCTACCGGTAGACAAACACGCGGAACAAGTTTAGCGACATCAGGTATAAAATGCGCCTTTAGTGTGAACAAAGTTTTTCTCCGATATACTCGGACATAGTCATCTAGTTTTTGACCCCATATGGCACAGTCTCAAAATCTATCCGAGACTTCACCAAGACAAATATTCTAACCAAATTTCTTTAAGGGAAAGGACAATCGTAAGCGAATTAGCTTTCAATCCCCTTATCACTTTTATTGTATATTATTCATGTAATGACTTAAACAAATAAAATACTAGCATGTTCAAACCAAATTTCGTTTAAGAGTGGGATGACTGACGCTACAGTAATAGCTCACCTGTTCTTTTGCATCCTAGGGTCAGTATCGTATCTTAGAATCAGGACTTGCAATTGTCACTACTTACATAAACAAGAGCACCGCCTTGCGGGTGCTGACGCTCATCTGATTTTTTTTGTATAATAGAAATATTGTCCTACCCATGATTTTCTAAGTCTAAAAAGGGCCATCATTCTTGCAAAAAGCAGGATAGAGTTATGTTTCTTGATGTACAGTGTCCACTTATGATGGTGAAAAACTGTTTCAAGTTTTAAAGCAATAGCTTTGATAGTTTATGAGAAAAGTTGACTTAAACATAATATTCAACCAATAAAAGGTTTTTTCTAAGTCCAAAAGGGGCAATAATTATTGCAAAAAGCAGGATGGAGTTATGTTGCTTGCTGTACAGTGTCAGCTTATGATGGTAAACAAGAGTTGCAAGTTTTAAAGCAATAGATTTGATGGTTTAAGAGAAAAAGTTGACCTAAACATAAAACTTAACCAAGAAATCTGATATTTTCTAAGTCCAAAAGGGGCCATAAATCTTGCAAAAAGCAGGATGGAGTTATGATTCTTGCTGTACAGGGTCAGCTTATGATGGTGAACAAGTGTTGCAAGTTTTAAAGCAATAGCTTTGATAGTTTAGGATAAAAGCTGACCTAAACATAAAATTTAACCAAGAAAACTGATTTTCTAAGTCCAAAAGGGGCAATAATTCTTGCAAAAAGCAAGATGGAGTTATGTTTCTTGATGTACAGGGTCTGCTTATGATGGTGAACAAGTATTCCAAGTTTCAAAGCAATAGCTTTGATAGTTTAGGAGAAAAGTTGACCTAAACATAAAACTTAACCAAGAAATCTGATATTTTCTAAGTACAAAAGGGGCCATAAATCTTGCAAAAAGCAAGATGGAGTTATGTTTCTTGCTACACAGGGTCAACTTATGATCGTGAACAAGTATTCCAAGTTTCAAAGCAATAGCTTTGATAGTTTAGGAGAAAAGCTGACCTAAACATAAAACTTAACCAGGCAACGCCGACGCAGACGCCGACGCCGACAACCACTCAAGTGATGACAATAACTCATCATTTTTTTTCAAAAAATCAGATGAGCTAAAAATAACCCACAAAAATCTGAATTTTTGTGACAAATTCTTTATCATCAGTCTAGTGGCTAGTCTACATAGACACCAGCGAAAGGTCTGCCTTTTGAATAAGTGCAAAGTGCTTAAAACCAAGACCTTGTTGTAGAACTTGGCATATAACTCTGTCTGGGACTGGTTAACCCAACCAGTGAAGTTCAGGTTTCCTGCAACACAATGCATATTTACATCATCTAATTTAGGTTTGCTAGATTTAATGTCAAGCCGACACATTTATAGGTCAATAGTAACCTTGTAGCTTTTGATGATTGAGGAGAAAACCATGCAGTTTCTTCCTAGGCGGGCACCTGGTTAGAACCACCAACCTTCCGTAAGCCAATTGACTTTCTCACATGAAAAATTCCAAGAGAGACTTGAACACACTTTAATGAGGGGCAAGTGACTGCTGGCCTTAACCACTCCGCTATGGAGGCCCCTTCCTAACCTGTTCAGGTCCCTACAACAAGATGCACATTTACATCACATATAATACACATTTAAAATCAAAGAAAGGCAAGGAATTCAAGTTTTATAATTTATTATCAATATAAAGTTTCTTGTAAAAAATAATTAATAAAGTGATGTTTGATGAATAATGATGACATTGTAGAATGAGTTATCACTGACCAATGAGAACATTATAATGAACACGTAGAAAGAATAGAAGAGGTATAGAGAAAAGAACAAGGCTATATTCCATACAGCTGTATTCTATGTACTGTTCAGATTTTTATTCAGTGCTACACTGCATAGCTTTGCCTCGTTCCAGCCAGTGTTACCTAAAATTTGTGACTTATACAGCTTGTTTTCTATTGATGCCATGTGGATTTACACAATCACTCAATGCATGCTAGCAGAAATAACTACTATTCTTGCTGACAAAGCAGAATCTTTCTCCTTTATGAGATGATGCTTTTTGGGTGAAAACATTCAACAATATTTCATGTAACAGCCAAAGAGAAATACTGAAATTTTGCCATTGCCATGTTTCAATTTATCTTATCCAAAAATCATTTTCTAGTACCTAATGACTTATTTTATAAGCACATATCCTGGCATTACAATGTACATAGTTGTAGTAAATATGTCCAATAACTGAAAAGGCTGAAATGCATATTAATTTCTAAATAAAACGTATCAGACACATCAACAAGCAATTTAAAATTGCTTAAACATTTCCAAAATAAACAATTTAAATTAATGTTTTCTCTTTTCTCCTTTCCCATTTTAGGTCAGAAAAAGTTTTCTTTTACAGGGTAAAACCACATGTCCAATATTATATTGTGGTATTAGAATTATACACTCTTTTCAATAATATGTTTAAATCATACTGTAATATCCTAATTAATGACAGAATTGTTGTACATAGCAATAACAGAGTTGAAATGACCTGAATGTACAAAATGAAATATCAACAAATACATTACAGTATTTTAATTATAACATATAGTATAAAACATACACTGTATTGCCATAGTATATCCAAGTCTAGACAGAGACACATTGTAAAGCAGTTTAGATCACCAGTTTACTATCAGATCTATAGAGTATACATACATATACAATCAAATTAAAACATAAAACAATAATTTCTACCTATTATCGAGTTCCATGTGAAAAAATAACCAAGTTATCCTTCATGCATCTGTCTGATCTTGCACAACTAGCTTCACAACAGGCTTTTGATTATGCTTGCATGATTAAAACTTTCTAAAAATAGAGCTGAAAAAGTATATCCTCTTAAAAAACAGTATATACTTTATAAAACCAGCTAAAATAAATGCAAGCAAGTATATACTAAAATTGAAAATGAGTAAAATGCAAGATAAATGGAAATTGTGTTGAAAATGTTCTTCTGCACAACAGCAGACAAACAAATGTAGTCAGACAGAAGCTTAAAGGATAACACCAGATGTACTACTGTGTACATGGAATAAATTGAATCTCACACTTTTTTTATATTAACAAGAAGAAATGATGTATCAATTATATTATGGAATGTGATTTCACAAATCATTTTATTCTCAAGTCATTTTAAGAAAGAATGCATGGAAAAAATATAAATAACAAAAGATATAAAAGGTTTTGGTCAAAAATAGTATTAGATACTTTTAATAAATAGTTGTGTTTAACACACAATGTTTTGGTTCAACAGTTAAAGCTGTTATACATGTCTAGGAGTAATTAAGTAAGGACTGTGCCCTTCTAAAGACACAGCACCCTGGCTGGAGTCCTGTCACTGGATTGTAGGGTATGAGGTACTTGGAGGTCCCGCGATCCAAGGGTTATAAACTTGAATGAGACAAACGGCATCACATTTTCATAGTTAGCAAAAATGTCGCCTCTTTGTATTTTTGTCATATACAATGTACATGTAAAGGTCTAAAATTCATATCACAAACATTTCCATGTGTAAACTTTTTTATTTAATAAAAATAGAAGTAAACATTTAAAACATTTGAAATTAAAACTTGATTAGGTGAGACTGCATGATTTTAATGACCCTTAATAAAGCTGCACATAAATTAATTTCTGAAGTTTTAGAACAAATTAACATAAAACTAAATTTAAATAATAAATTCATCTCTAAATTTCAATAAAATGGTGTATGATTTAACTGTGTTTAGATAATGGATATGTCATATGATTTAACACAACATTTACTGTACATGTTTGGCACATATAAACATAAATTTGACACAGTCTACATGTATTATATGGCATAAGCACTATCTGTACAACACTGCTTGCTCACTGTAAGTTTGTTTATGTTACACAAACACTGTGACAATATATCGCTGTATATTTGTTCCACAGATATTCCACATTTTACCTGCAACACTTACTATCCATTTCACTTTAGCAATATTGAAATATACACATCTGCTTCAAGAAACATTTAAGAATTGATTTTTTTTTCAGTGTTCATGTGAGATGAATGACAAAATAGGATCGGCAAATACATGAACTGTGCTAGGGATTCATGTATAATTTGTAATATTGTAATCATATTGCTTTCAACTAATAATGAGCCAGTAAACAACAAAAATTGTGTGTATATGCAAAATCTGGAGAAAAAAATCTATTGACAACCAAAACATCACAACATTATTGCTGAAAGAATAAATTAACACAACCTCTATTGAAAATAAAAAATGTCACATGTTTAGAGTCAAAAAAGACTGTACAATGAGAAGGGTCATTTCTGTTTAAAATAGTCAGGTCAAATTTTGTCAATGCCCAATTACTAACAAAATCATCTGTCATGTATGCGAAAATTAACTCTTCTTTTTGCCTGACCAGAACTAAAATTTCTTTAAAACACAACAGCATTTAGAATAGGAAATTAGAGAGAAAAAAAAGAAGACATTTTAAGGTATCCAAACCACAAATAAGCAATTCTTTATAACAGTGCTATTAAAATATATCGAACATTTATGCCTGATAAGCCCATATAATTATGTGATCATTTTTTCATTTTTTTTTGTTACTTTATAGCCTTTGATGAATCTGCAACAGAAATCCAGTTACTACAGAGTAAGATTAATCATTTTACATTCAGAAAACATGACTGTAATGATTTTTGCATAATGATTATTATTTATTGTCATCTTATTTACTAATTCTTGTTCAGCAGACAGAACTTTTTTCAAATGATACAAAAAAAATACCTATTTTTGGATCAGGATACATTAAATAAACATTATTGTCGGTATAGTGTCATACAATACACATATATAATTTTCAATGAAAGATCTGAAAAATTATTTAAAAGTACTTCTTTAATGAAAAGTTTTATTATAAAATCTACTCTACAAAAAATTAGTTCAATATCTTATAACACAGCAGTTTTGATTCAATTATTAGTTTGTTGAGAATTTTAACACTGTCCCAAAAAATACTAGCAGTTTGTACAATAATCTATATTCGTAGTTCCTGCTCGGAACCTGACGAACTAAAAACGTATTTGTTATTATTGTTCAAATTTAATGTTCTACTTCTTGGTGTATTTTGTCCTGAACTATGACTGGACGACACCATGCCCCGTCCACTGTTAACTGGTGACACAGAAGGACTTCTGGTTGCTAGGGGAGACAGTGATGGAGTAAATGATGGTGTTAGAGCAGGTGATGTAAAACTTGACTCATGACTGATGGGTGAACGGGGCATGCTGGGAAGAGAAGTATTTATTGTACTGTTACGAGAGTTCATGTTTGACACTCCTGAGGAATGACTAGATCTATTTGACCTCGACACTGGTTGCGTAATAGCTTTTGGCGGCGCGTTTGTAATCATTGGTGGGGGAACCATTCGAACTTGTGTCTGATTATTGGAACTCAACTGTCTTTGTGGAACTATTTGCACTGCTTGCTTTTTTGGCTGAATTGTATCGTCTTTAAGTCTCGCGATTTCTGAGAACACGTGAGCTAGAGGTTGGTACTGGGGTCCCCAGTCCAGCAAATAGTCCCAGTTATATGAACCACTATATTCCTCCTCACTATTTATCACATTTGATAATGAGCCGCCCATATGAGGTGACGGTTCATGGAAACCCATGTCATTGTTTTTGTCTACAAGATTACCATGGTTTATATGAGAACCCTGAAGTTTTGTATAGTCAATATTGTCTATATCCAACCCATCCCCTTCACCCCCTCCTGAATCAGAAAACTGATGCATGCTTTCAACAGAATGAGTCAAACCAGACTTGGCTTTTGAATTTATTTTAGCAGTATCGATGCCAAGTCTGGCTAAATAGTCTTGATGATTTTGCACAGATGGTTCTGATGTGTTATCATCATCTTGTATTCCTGAATCTGGCATATTTTTCCTAAATCCATTCGAATTATTTAAATATGGAGAACTAGAATTTATCATAGCAAGCTCTTCATCTTCTTCATCTTCAGCCGAACCCCGTCCACTTGATCCTGACCTGTGGGAAATATCTGACGATGTTGTCATATTCACAGCATAGTCACCTTGATGTCTGATTACATCTCCATAGCCTGGTGGCCCAGCTTGACGAGTTGGGTGGGGTAATGAATCGAATTCATCATTATCACACATTGGAGTCTCACTTGGTGGCGGAGTTTTGCCCTGGTAACGCTTGCGTAGCAGTATCACAACGATTATAACCAGCAAAATTACAGCTATCACAGACACAATGACAACGATGATGATTACAACATTCATTGAAGTGTCATCTGGTGCTGGTTTTTTAGTGATGTATTGCATTTCACAACCCGGACATGTACGATCAACATCAATGTCAACAAACACAGAGGAATTTCGAGAACCATCAAGTCCTGAACTTGCTTTGATAAATAGTGTGTTGATTTCCCTCTTCTTTCTTGTCTCTTCCTTGTCAATTTCTCTATTCAGGTCATGAATAACCCGTATTTCACCTGTTGAAGCATTTACTCCAAAATACTTGTGCGATGGATTGAACTTATAGACAATTTTACCAGCACTTCCCCCATCTTCGTCAGTTGCTTTAACACGACCAATGAATGTTCCTTTGACTGCATTTCCAGGAATGTTAAATTCATAACCAGTTTTGTCAAATGCTGGATCATACTCGTCTACATCGACAAGGTTCAATATTACAGGAATAGAGCCTAACCTTCCACCTTTGTCTCTAGCGATAATCTGGAACTGGAATTCTTTCTGATCAGCATTTTCATAATCAAAACGTTTATTTGTAGTAACAAGCCCTGTTTTAGAGTGAACAGAGAACAGCGAACTTCCAGTAAGGGTATATTCAACAATGCCAAAAGTTCCACCATCTTTATCATTGGCATGTGCCTCAAACACAGACGATGAAATATTCATCTCTTCCTTCACACCTTCAAAGTAAATTTGAACAGGGAATTCTGGGTCAAATTCATTCACATCTGTAACGTTAATATGGACAGTAGTGATATTTGATAATCGTGGTATTCCCGAATCACATCCATTACAGTCTGTCGCTTTAACGATTAACTTGTGGTAAGAATGCCGCTCATAATCCAAATGAGCCTTAGGGGTTATAAATAGTTCTCCTGTTACTCCATTTATAATGAAAAGTCCTTCATCATTTCCAGACGTTATTGTGTAGTAAATTTTACCGTTCGCACCAATATCTTCATCGTATGTATTAATTTTCAAAAATCCTACATCATCAGGGAAAGACTCATTTAACTCCTTGAAATATTCATTAAATTCGAAATAAGGAACTTTGTCGTTTATATCCTGAACTGTAATGTGTACGTTTACAGTGCTATTTTTAGACATAATCCCTCTGTCTTTTGCCATCACTTGTAGATTATATTCAGCGATGTTCTCCCTGTCCAGCAGACTATTCAACATTATACGGCCTCTTTTCTGGTCAATAACGAAAGCATTGTTGGTATTTCCACTAACTATGCGATAATCAATCTCTCTGTTACGTCCAGACGTGTCTTTGTCAGTCGCTTCAACATGCATCACGATAAACCCACGTGCAACATTTTCATTGATAGTTGTACTGAAAAAAAATAATAAAAAACTGATGAACTAACATACAATTTTGCTTATCTTTTACAAAAGTAGGGAGACAACAATGCTGTTTCTTATACAACCTCATTCAAGATAAAAAAGACAAGCAAAGTTGGTATAATGAATATACAGGAGTTATTTTGTACATTATTTTCAAAAATTAATACATAAAGATAAACTTAATGCCTACATTCCCTGTAAATATGTACTGCCAATGATATAAACAGGTAACTGATCTCATTTACTGTTTCCTAAATCATGCAAACATGTACAAGATTTGATCCTTGAGACAAATATATGTAATATTTACATGTAACATGATCTGATCTGCGGTAAGGAAGTACAAATACATAATTGGACAATACACAATTATTATTGTTAACTTGGCCATGTAAATATTTGGTAACAATGCAAGGTCAATGTGTTTAACTTCAAAACAAACAAACATTTAAATCAAAGAACTAATTATAAATTATTTTGGTTTCAAAAGGTCAAAACAGTCAATCTACATTCATCATATGTTAATATTTATGAATGGTAAACATTCCATTGCAAAGATCCAAACACAACATGCAACAAAACATGTCACCATTTAACCTCACCAAGGACAATGACTGGATTAAAGCCTGTCTGGATTAAACTTCTGCAGATCTTACTTAAGTTTACTTTTATTAACAAAATAAGAATTGTCACTTACGAGTAACTGTTTTCCTTGAATTTTGGAGCATAGTTATTGACACTTGTAAGCTGTATGTAGACAGCAACAACAGCAGACAGTGGCAGTGTTCCATTGTCTGTTGCTATGACAACCAACTGTATAATTTCCTGGTTTGCCTGGTACAGGATTGTCTTGTTTGTGTTAATTACTCCTGAAAAAATTTACATTTTTAGTAAGAACTAATTAATCAACCAACAAAAATGTGCCTGAAAACAGAAGAAAAAGATTATTGTCAGGTAAAACTTATTTAACTCTGTAAGAAGATTCTGGAAGTAGAGAAAGCAACTGAGGGAAAAACAACAAACCTGGTTAGATTGAGTCTGTGAGAGGTAATGAAACCCTCAATCTCCATAAGACTGACGAGTTCAATATACTGTGAAATATAATGTGATGTCAAATCACATTTCACTTTAGAAAGCACTATAAGAAATTATCCTCCTTTTTCATGAATAAAATGGAAAAAACAATTTCTTTTGTAAAGAAGAGATAAAACGAAGGAAAACAACATACCAGTGTGTTCATTTATATAGAAGCTATCACTGGAAGGTGAAGGTGCAAGGCTATATGATATTCTTGCATTTTCCCCAGAATCTGCATCAGTAGCATTCACTTGTACAACCCTTCTGTCAGGGGGAGTTAACTCTTCAACAGACACCTGTAAAACAAAGTATGTATTAATCAGGACCATTTTAACAACCAATAACAACAATTCAAGGAGATATAGAAAATTCATTGTACAAAGAAAACAGAGAGTGTCTCCCAAAATGTTTTTTCTTACAGTCTATGATGCTTAGACCAAAAATTGAATTTACATTAACTTTATTGTTAAATCTTTTTGCCTCAACATTATACTATGGAAAACTCAAACAAATACAATATCAACAAAGGTATAAAAACCTGAATATACAGTAGAACCTGCCTACGTGACCACCTGTATTAAACAGACACTTGTCTTAAGCATCAGTATGTCTAACTTCCCAAATTGAGTGTCTGTTCTAATTTTAACTCGTGTTCAGCAGTCATCCACCATCAAACTTTAAAAGTTGTTATATATGTGTGGTGAGTATGGTTTGACACATTTTGTACACCTCAGGAAACAACGTACCTGATAACTCTGTTGTGAGAATTCCGGTGCATGGTCGTTTTCGTCCACCACATAGATGTCGAGTGTTGTATATGCCAAATGAATACTGTCGCTTGCCTGGATACCTATCACATACTTCTGTCGACGCTCATGATCGAGCTGTTTTGAGAGTCGTATCATACCACTGTACCGGTCAATACTGAACATGTTGTCTGGGTTACCACCGGAACTAAAGTTGTACATAACAGGTGGACTGACATCTATATCATTGGCTGTAACCAAGGTGATGGCTGACCCTACCTCTGTCCCTGTTATTATATAAAACACTCAATCAGAAATAATTTAGTGACTGCCTAACATATAAATTCACAAAATGCTATCTTAAAACAATTGCATTAAAAATGCTGTGCTCTGGCCCAGAATTGTAGTTGGGAACGAGATATTTTTCTTTCAGTCAATACCTGGATAATCAACAAAACACACACAGAGCAAACAAAGGTTATACTGCATCTAATCATAAGATATTTCTTACATCTGAGATAATATGTTACTACATTTCTGCAATGGACTAAACAGATTACCAACAAAAGGAGTGTACTCTAAAAAAGAATGCAAACTATTGACTAAAAGTAAAAAGTTTTGTAAGATCATACAAGAAGATTTTCATATTTTCTTTACTGACCTTCACTGATATGTACTGGCTTTGTGGCTGGTAGTTTAGGTGGATTATCATTGGTA
The DNA here is from genome assembly GCF_021730395.1 of Mercenaria mercenaria. NCBI lineage: Eukaryota > Metazoa > Mollusca > Bivalvia > Venerida > Veneridae > Mercenaria > Mercenaria mercenaria. The sequence continues at coordinate 7,394,363 of NC_069365.1, read as the reverse complement.
TCTATAACAGATATCTTCACGATGCAGGTACTTGACAGTGTTCCATTTACTCCATTATCCTTCGCCTCTATAACAAGTCTATAATCTTCTCGGATCTCACGATCAACTATCACATTCGTTTTGATGATACCACTTTTTGCAGGATCAATGACAAAAGCCTCATCCCTATTTCCCTGTATGATGTTGTATATTATATCCGAGTTGGGTCCACGGCTATCTGCATCTGTAGCTGTCACCTGAAAGTAACAATTGTTTCATGCTACTGCTGGGATAACCCAAGATTTCTGTATACAAGTTAATCTTTAAGAAATATCATTTCACATTGCCAAATTTAATTTAAGTAAAACAATGCGAATTAAGGGTTAAAAGATAATTTTTCAATTTCTTTCCTTGCTTTCAATTCAGTTTCGAGTTTATGATTTCACGTCTATCATCAAGCAAGCTTCCAAATCATATACAACAACTTTAGTCTCCTGCAATTGAATAAAATAAATCTTTTTCAACAGACTTTTCTGCATTTAAGTAGCTGGTGAAGTAGGTCATTTCATAATAATGAATATTTCAAACCTGCATGACATAAGTGAATCGTTCTTGTTCCTCATACACCTTGGTAACATATTTATCCTGGGAGAATTTGGGGGCATTATCGTTGATGTCAATCAAGTTGACCCACACTGTGGTGTAAGCATACTTGCTTCCTGACATGGCTGACACAATTAATCTCATGTGGTGGAACAACTCGTAATCAATAGGTACAGGATTCTGCACAGTGATCACACCTGTAGTAACAACAACAACATCTACATTTAGTAACTATTTAGAGCATTAAAATCTTTAATTTCAGCCCATGTTGATGTTTCATTTTATTAAATATGTACCAATGTATTAAAACAGAAATGGATAATACATGGCTGATGATACTGAGGTCACTCGTGAAATTTTACGCCATTCTGTTTAGAACTTTCCACACATAATTTATTACCTAAAGTAAACAATCAAAGTAAAATTTCTATAGACTATAAGGGGATTATTTTGAACACTATATTTTCAAAAAATTCAGAAAAAATTTAGTGCTAACTTTTTAGTTTGTTAAATATCTCTGGATTGGGTTTTCAGTGTAATAAAACAGAGCACAGGCTTGCTCGGGTGATGTTGGAAATTGTCAACTTTAAAAAAAAAAAAGAAAAAAAAAAAGACCTTAGCTAGCACCTCAGGTACAATTACTTTTCTCAGGTTGACAATATTTTATATCACCCTCACTGGGCTGTGTTATTTATATAATATCATATACTGCTAATTCTATACCTGCAGAATCAATAGAGAAAGCACTGTTGTCATTTCCACTTGCGAAACTGAATGAAACACCTGACAGTTGGTTCTCTAGTTCAACTTTAATGACATGGCTTCCAACACGAGCACTCTCATGCAGACTGGTAGAATAGTTCTGATTCTTGAATACCAAATTGTTACCTCCCCCTGTTCCTATAGTGATCTCTACAACTCCTGTAATATTCATTTGTTACATACATGTATGTTCAAAGCAATCATCTACAGCATAATAAATGAAGTCAAAATTGTTTCAAACATTTAAATAGCTTGAACATAAATGCTAGAAAAAAAACAAAATAGGACCAAACTTGTCTATAGTAAATCATTGGTTTTTCCTATTGTTTAAGAATTAGAATTTTCAGTTTAAACAGATTAAAAATGAGAAGTATCAGTACTAAGATAATATGCTTACCACTAGAACTGAGTGGTTCATCTCCTCTGTCAGTGGCGATGACCTTCAAATTGTGGTACACTGGAGCACCTGTACCAAGATTCTGCTTCGTCATAATACTGCCTGAGGTAGAGTCGATTTTAAAATAATCTGATGTGCTATTCAGTTTATATGTAACTTCACCATTGAGACCCGAATCTTTGTCGTCTGCTAGTACAGTGAGTACCAGCATGTTTGCACCGGTTCCCTGAGATACTTCTTTTCTGTATGGTACTTCTTGAAATACTGGAGCATTATCATTGATATCACCAATGGTAACTTCCACTCGCACCTTTTCTGATCGGCGATCATACATACCACTGTCGCTGGCTAGAACATCAAATGAGTAACTCTTCTTCTTTTCACGATCGAAAGTTCTGAAATTTTAAAGAATTCTTATCCAACAACTATACCACTAAGTATTTCATGATATTTAAATTATCATAAAGTTATATACTCTACAATACCATGATATACTTCATAATTCATTACGCTTCAATAGGTTTATTATAAATTTCTGCTAAAAGTATAGAAAATTAACAGAAAAAAAGTTCAGAAAAAAAAAATCACATACCCTGTAGTTGTGATCTCCCCTGATACAGAGTTTATCTCAAACAAGCTCGTATCAGAATCATTATGTAGGGAGTATGTCACATTTCCATTCTCTTTATCATCAGCATCATGTGCCGTCACCTTGACAACCAGTGTCCTTGGCTGAGCGTCCTCAAACAGTAGCTTGGAGTACTTAGATTTCTCAAACACTGGATCATTGTCATTCTGGTCACTGACTGTTATATCAATCTGGCATGTTGCGGAAAACTGTCCGTCACTTGCAGCAATGGTTAGTAAATATTGGGAAACTCTTTCCCGATCCAATGCTTGCAGAGTTGTAAGGACACCAGTCTGCATGTCAATGGCAAACTTTCCGTCAGAGTTTCCAGCTTTAATAAGAATTAGAAGATTTCGTGATTTGCGATATACAATACATCTAATAGTGCTATGATATACTATACAATCAGTTTACAACACAAAGTTATATAGTATTTATAAATTTTACAAATGCCTGATTTATCAATTTTGTAGCTTTAGTGAAAGAAATTATAAAGTCCCTTTCATAAATCAATAAACAGTTGGAAACTATGAGCAGATTGAAATAAAACAAGAGCTGTCAGTTGACAGCGCACTCGACTATTCTCAGTGCTTGATAGTATAATATAAGCTATGAGTAAAACTTTAACATTACAATAAGCATATTCTAAGTCGAAAAGGGGCCATAATTCAGTCAAAATGCTTGATAGAGTTGCCTCCTCCTTTTTACAGACTGAGGTCATGATGGTAAACAAGTATGCAAAATATGAAAGCAACATCTCAATGGACTTTGAAAATATTTGGGGTGGTACGCAAACTTTAACATTACAATAAGCATATTCTAAGTCGAAAAGGGGCCATAATTCAGTCAAAATGCTTGATAAGAGTTGCCTCCTCCTTTTTACAGACTGGAGTCATGATGGTACACAAAGTATGCAAAATATCAAAGCAATATCTCAATGGACTTTGAAAATATTTGGGGTGGTACGCAAACTTTAACATTTGTGTGACGCTCACGCCGGGGCGAGTAGGATAGCTCCCCTATTCGAGCTAAAAAACCCTTATCAGATCTGGAATAATCTGATTAAAATGCCAAGCTTTCATTACAATATCTTTATAGTAACTAAAATTGCACAACGGTTTCATTTCATTTAGAGGAAACCAAACAAGAGCTGTCCGTAAGACAGCGTGCTCGACTTTTCTCAGTGCTTTACTCTGAATTAGAGCTTTGCCAGTAGAAAAAAATTCAAGTTAAATAGGGACCTAACCCTGTCAAAACTCAAATCAGAGTTATGGGAAATGTGTCTCCTGGTGCAGACTTTGATAGTAAATAACTATTTTGAGTTTCAAGTCAAAAGCTTTAATAGAAACAGGGATATTTGACTTTATCAAATATTTTAACAAAAAATTCTAAGGGCTGTTCCAGAAAAAAAGGCCTGGGGGGGGGGGGGGGGGGGGGGGTAGGAAGGAGCTCCAATTTTTAGGGGACCACCTATAGAATTTTAATTGTTTTTAGGGGACCACCAACAGAATTTTTATTGTTTTGATACCCCCTACCCACAGAATTTTAATTATATATAGTAACAAGTAAGTTTGATTTTTTAAAATTACGAATGGGAAGGATTGTGTTTAGCTCTTGAACAGTTGAAAATTATGTTGCGATTTAATCAGGAAGTTTTAAGTACATGCAGTCAAGAAAGATATGCCAAAAGAAAGGAAATCCTGTGTTACCTTTTATTACGTTACCCATCTCGCTAAGGCCTTTGTCTGCGAGCCAGGAGACGAGGCCTTCTACGTTCAGATTACTGAACCAGGTTTGTTCCGCCATTTGCATTTTAACCCAAGGGTGAAAGTATGGAATATTGGAAATTCTGAAAAATTTACTGGGGGCTTGGGGGGCCGCCAGGGCCCCCAGTGGGTCCAGGGCAAAGACCTGGTTGTGGTTCAGGGGGGGGGGGGCAAAGTTAGTGAATTAGTGATTTTGAACGCTTAGAGTAGCCCTATTCTAGCCTTATGTGCCAAAAATTTACTAATTATAATGCACAAAATGCGTGATTTTCAGTTAACAGTAACTTTTCTTAGTCAAGGACTTGTTTCAACAATATACCCTCAACATATTTTTGTAAGATTCAGACTGAAAACCTTCAAATTCTGGCAACATTTTTGTTTTTTTCATGCCACCATATTTCAACGTTTTGGCAGAACATTCACAAAATGCAGACCCTGTAATATCCGGTTTTCGTAGCCAAAGACCCCATCGATCACCATCAGTGTCACATTCAGATAGCCAAGCCCATCTCCATTTGTTACCATGTTTGCTTTCTAAGTCCTAAGTATTGTACGCTGGCGGTAAAAACTTAGTTTTTCACGCACTATCCTGTGCATCCGTAATTATGGCGTGTTAATCCCGAATGAAATCTTGATCTTCGTGACCCTCGTGGAAAGATTGATACTTTGGAGATAAAAAGCGTGCAAAGCGCAGAAATCAAGAAATGCGTGCGAAAGTCCGTGCAAACTTTGATGCGGCAACTTTTAGGCGCACGAGAAAGTCATGAAAAAAGTGAGTGAAAAGTTATATAGTAGACGCAACTTGACCCCCATGGTTGACCTTTGTATTATAATACATAATGAGGCACAACCTATTATTGAAAAGGAGTGTACGTTAAACACGAGCTGCATGAGAAAGTGGAAATATAAATTTGTGAAATTATAAATAAGTGTATTGGAAAGTTTTAACTGATCAAATGTAAGAATACATACTTTGATAATGCTCTGTAAAAAAACTATTTCCATACAAATATACATGGCTACCCTAATCACCCTTTATTTCTACAATGAAATAATCGATATGAATAATCAGCCGAAGGTCAACCATCGCGGTCAAGTTGTGACTACTATATAAACAGTCGTCGTTTTAAATCGAACAGTTGAAGTAATTTCGGTACGTAACGGGATCGAGTATCATCACTGCAATATTTTTTTTAAAGTGACTCTTCCGTGGTTGAAGCTTATTTTTATAATTGGAACTCTTTACAAGGCACGTATAATAAAATCCAGACATCGCGAAAGTTGCCAAAAATGGCCGGACATTCGGTCCTGTACTGCCGGACCGGACATTAAATATGAAACAAACAGGAATCTTGCTTCCATTTATCAGTATGCAGCTGTTGATATATTTTTCTTGTATCCTATCTGATCTACATCGCATTGGATTCGAAAATCCCGAAAAATAATTATTTTGGATAGTGTCCCAAAAATATGGACACAATAATTACCATCAACCCACCCCTGTTCAAAGCGGAAAAAAAACATTAACAATTATCGGTAATTATTCTGTTGATAAAATAAGTACTGGCCCTGTTTTCGTCATCAATTAAAACCCCCTCAAAGAGCTAAAAGAAGTATGTCGGTATCATGGCATCTTAAGTGGAGATCAAAGTTGTCCGAGATTGTCATGGCATTACGTCATGTTTTCGCGCCATATGACACTGTCTGATCGTGCCGCCTCGGTTCTTTAAATCAGTAAAAAAAGTATCTTCTTTAATTTTTTTAAAAGCGAATGTGCAATATCCCGTATAAACTGACAGGTAAATGTGTCAAAAGATAATAGTGGATATCCTCATTTGCCCTCAAGGAATTTACATTATTGTTTGAGAAGAATATCTTACATAGTGTCTTGTCAAATGAACATCTACAAAGATTCATTTACTTATCAAACTTATTTAAAACCACAGCGACATCTTACTGCTTTATTTTAAAACCACATTTCTATTTATGTTCACGAGGTCACGTAACCTATTCCGCAGCACTTACAGAAATCTGTTTGCCAAAAATTGTTTTACTCAATGTATTGAAATAGCTGCCGCTTTTTCATTATTTAGGATTTTTTAATTCTGTTTTTTGTACTTTCTTGTCAAAAGTGAATTTTATGACCATAGAATGTATTATTTATTTACCTTTAGAAATAAATAAATAATTAAGATCGCGCTGTTTGAAATTTTACAAATAATTGTATGAAAATTCAATCGTTTTTATAGAATTTTGCCTACATTTCTGTCGATATCTTATTAAAATCGTTATAGAATTTAAACTGTATTACTTCTCAAGCGGTGTTGAAAGTTTGAAGCGATTACATTAAAAAATGAATGCACTACGCGCGTTTTTTTGTGTACGTTTCGATAAACAAAAGTAACAGCGATGTAGCCTAAATTAGATATTATTATTACAATAGGTCGCACGTGTTCGTGGAATGGAAAATTACTGGCATGACGTTTTGATATCTTTATGATTCGCGTGTATTCCAGTCAATCCAGGTTATTTTTAGGGATGTAATTTCTGAATTTGGTAAAGTTACGAAGTAAAATCCACTCGCCCGATCGGCCGAGTATACAGAGAGGTCCACTCGTCCCTATCCAGACTTTAACTCGCATGACATAACTCGCAATATACGTGACGTCTACATGTTCTTCGTGTTTGAAGATAAAATTGCATGCAAGAAATCGAGAAATGCACAGTATGGGGAACTTTTCGGCGCATGTAAAATTTATGAAAAACGTGACAGTTGTTTTCATTGAAGTACAGCGCCTACGCAAGCCAATCAAAATTGTCGTTACCTATGCGCTACATATGTGATAAATAGAGTCCATTGTGTTTGTCAGCGATCGATTGATTTTTCAAGCTTTGTTAAATGATGATGATTTTTTAAGCTTTGTTGAATGATGACAACCTACCCCTTTCCCTCTCCCCCCACCCCCCACCACTAATAAAATATACTCGCATAGAAAATCTCAAGAAACATTTTTATATGTTTTAGTGTCAAAATACCCCCCACCAACAGAATTAAAATACCAATTACACTCCCAACCAAGGAAATTTTAATACCAAAAATACCCCCCACCTAGAGAAAAAAAATAGGTACTCGTTCCGACCCCCCCAGGCCTTTTTTCCTAGACAGCCCTAAATTAAAAAGGGGCATAATTCTGTCAAAATTCAATCAAAGTTATGGGAATTGTGTCTGCTGGTGTAGACTTTGATAGCAAATAACTATTTTGAGTTTCAAGACAAAAGCTTTGATAGTAACAGACATATTTGACTTTATCAAGAACTTTAACCAAAAATTCTAAGTTAAAAAGGGGCATAATTCTGTCAAAATTCAAACAGAGTTATGGGGATTGTTTTTCCTTGGGAAGACTTTGATTGTAAATAAGTATTTTAAGTTTCAAGTCAATAGCTTTGACAGTAACAGAGATATCTGACTTTATCAAAAACTTTAACCAACGGCGACACCAACGCCAGGGCGAGTGCAATAGCTCTACTTTTTCTTCATAGTTGAGCTAAAAATTGTACCAACTTACCAACAATACTGTATGTTACGACTGCATTGTCACCAATATCAGCATCATGTGCAACAAACGTGTGTATTACTTCCTGTTCCTGGTTCTCGGGAATTGTAGCAAAGTACATGTTGTCCTTGAAAGTGGGTGGGGAATCATTTATGTCTGTCACGTTGATGATCACAGTAGCCGTGTCAAACTGGAGTGGGTAACCAGCATCTTGCACTGACACTGAAATTATATTACACCGATTGTATAATACAGAACAAATAAATAATGCATCAATTGTAATGACTCACAGGAATTCTCATTTTTATGTTTCAATGATCACTTAAAGTATTCTATAGCATGTTTTATTCTTCACCAAATTTATACCCAAAACTGATAGTTGTTTTTATTTGTCGTGTACTTTCTCAGCTATACTACAACACAATGTCTCAATGTAAGAGGATTTGCTCTTTCTGCATAGCTGAGAAACAAGAGGAAAACTGAACCAGTACCTAAATCTTCTGAATTTTTCTCTCAAGTTTACATATAAATCAATAAACTATTGTTGCATCTTTGCAGAACATGTTGTGAAAAATATATTTATACTTATCAAACTATGAAGATTCAAGCCTACAAGCAATGAGATTGCATTTACCTGTAAATACATAAGAGCTTTTCTGTTCCCGGTCAAGGTCACTGGTTGCTAGGGTGATCAGCCCAGAATTTTCATCAATTTCAAAGTAGTTCTGGGCGATTCCTTGTGGTATCCTGTAGGTGAGCTGTCCATTCACTCCTAACAATATAGAAACCAATATTTAATGTTAGTCATAAAACTGATTTATTTAAATACAAGCTATTTTAAAATTCACATCAAGTATACTGCTGCAAGATTTAATTTGATAAGTGAATGCCTATCATTCAAAAATCTACAGCTAACCTTACTTCACAATGTATCTATTTGTTAAAACATCTTTGAAAAAGATTACCTGATAAGAATTTGCTATTTCTGTGTAAAGTTAAAATGCATTTTTACAAAATTAATGTACTTAGGGAATCAAACCAGTCGGCAAACCAAATTTCTTTTTAGATATCTAACCAGTCTGAATTCTCAATTATTACTATTAAATTGCTAAAATTTGTTTTAGTTTATAATCAGAATAAATACTTTTTAACACAATTTTTAACACAGTCTTTGATCATATAGTTAATGCAGTCTGAATTAATGACCCTTGGTTGGCATCTTGGAAATAATAGAACGATTAACAAGACATGGTTTAAAAGTTATAAACCCAAAGTTTGGAGACATTCCAGAGTCTGGTCCTTTCTGAGTACATTTTTGAAACTGACCAATCACAAGGTTGTATCTCACGGCAAATCTGACCAAAACAAAAACTCTTACCTTCATCATAATCTGTAGCTGAGACCCTGGCAATGAAAGCTCCTTTTACAGCACTCTCTGTCACATTAGCTTGATACACGGGCTTTTGAAACTCTGGCGCATTATCATTGACATCAGTTATATGCACGACAAATGTGATCTCAGACTCGAGGTAAGGAGAACCATGATCTTGTGCATTGATCCTCAGTGAGTATCTACTAACAGCTTCACGATCAAGAGCTGAGGACACAGTAAGAACACCTAGAAAATTAAAGCAGTCCATATTAACTGGTTCAAGATTTTATAAAAATATTCCATATTTTATTATATATTATGGTTATTATAATACTGTACATATTACAACTTGTAATTTCAACTCTTCTTGAACTCAATCACATCAAAATAACCTATAAAAGTTATAAACAGAAAAGCATGCAACATTTAATCATTAATTTTTGATGCATTAATTCTTTAGTATTTGCCAAAGAGCTATAAAAATAAATAGATTGGCAACTTGAAAGGTATATAGAGCAAATCTCGCCATCCTCCCGTGACAAAAAAACGAGATCTCGTTTACCGGAAGTGGCGCTTTCTCCACGCGCCATTTTGTATGCGAAAGCAATTATTCATCGGTAAAATAATTATCACCGTATAACCACGCTTCTTTCGAGGGCAAAAAAAAACGTGTACTTCGTGTCTTAAGACCATTTCAAATTAAACTAATTTTGTTTTAGAAGCTAACATGTATTTTAAATGCAGTTTTAAAGGTAAAATTGAAACTCCATGCTCGCCGATGTTTGTTTTTAGTAAGATAACGCCGAATCACGCTCTGACTCGAGCTCACGCGAGATTACAGCCAGTTGCCATTCTGTGTATTTTATACTTCTTTGGTATTTGCACAATGAGAATAAAATTGAGAATATGTGGAATAACTTTTAAACTTTCTCCCCACACAAAAATTTAATTCTTACCCGATATCTGATCTATCTTGAAGGCATTATTCTCATTTCCAGTTTTGATAGTGTATGTGATCTGGTTGTTTCCACTTTTGTCTATGTTACCATCAGCATCTGTGGCTATAATGGATGTCACTCTATACCCTATTGCTTCGTCTTCTCGCACATCTATAGGCTTGTAACTCTGGAAGACTGGAGCGTTGTCATTTACATCCGACACCTGAATCACTACAGTCCATGTTGTAAACAGCTGGCTTTCAGGATTGGGAGCTTGGTCTGTTGCTTTGATTATCAGTGTCACCATTTTCACTTGTTCATAGTCTATAGTTCTAGCAATAGACAGTTTCCCGGAGTATGGGTCAATCTGGAATAATTTTAAATCTTGAGAAGAATTGATTATTGCATACTTGATAGTTCCATTAATTCCAGAGTCTGCATCAGTGGCTGTGAATTTATGTATTACAGTTGACACTTGAGTATTTTCTCGAACTGTGAGAATTACTGGGTCCTGCTCAAACACGGGTGGATTATCATTAGTGTCTATAACATGTATCTTGATTGTGATATTGCTGCTTTTTGGATTATACACACTGTTATCGATAGCTTTAATTCCTACATCATGTGAAGATGACTCTTCATAATCAATTTCTCTTATTGTGTAAATAGCGCCAGTTTCACGATCAACAGCAAAAAGTCCAAAATGGTTTCCCGCAATAATGTAATATGAAACACGTCCATTTTCACCGCCATCACGATCATATGCTTTAACCTTTCCTACTGTTGTGCCTGTTGGAGTATTTTCCACCACGTAGAACGTCACATTTGCACTCTGTGAAAAGATCGGACCTTCATCATTCAAATCGTTGACATTTATTGTGAAGGTCTTGAATGCTGATCGTTGCGGATTTCCTGAGTCTGTAGCAACAACTCTAAATCTATATGTATTCTTTACTTCATAATCGAGGACTTCTTTGGTCTTGATCCAACCAGAAAATGGATGGATATCAAAGTACTTCAATGCTTCAACATCTCCATCTGTAAAGAAAATATAACATGTCCATATGCAAGTTCAAAATATTAGTGTACTCATAGCATAAATTATAATTTTGAAAATTTGAGAAGTAAATAAGTGGTAATATTCTGCTTAATAAAATTAAAATTATGACATTTTTACTGTAATTCTTCAGCAAAACAGAGACAAAACTATAGAGTCTTTAAAAAAAAAATTAATAAAAAAACATCATTTCACATAAACTGTTTAGCATTATTCAACTTTAATTAAAAACAGGTCTGTTTAAAGTGTATTAAGTACTACAAATTTTCACCTTGAGCAAGGCTGAAGGATATTGTGCCATTATCGCCAGCATCTGGGTCTCTAGCAACAATCTGTACCACACGAACACCTTTAGACTGGTTCTCATCTACTGTTTCTGTGAACTGTGAATTCTGAATGACTGGATCATGATCATTGATATCAGTCACTGTGACCTTGACCCTTACTGTCGTCTGCTGTACTGGTAACCCTGCGTCTTGTACCGTGACTTCAATATCATAACTTTCCTTCAGTTCTCGATCAAGAGATCTTGTTGTACGTATAAGTCCTTCATTAGATATTGAGAAATCATTTTGCGCCGAGCGGAAGTCGTATTGAAGTATAGCATTATTCCCAATGTCGGCATCGCTAGCTCTTACAGTACCTACAGATCGTCCGGACGGCTGACTCTCTTCAATGTAGAAATGATATTCGTTCTGAGAAAATACCGGTGCATTATCATTATAGTCATTGACGTAAATTACAACATTGGCGGTTGCAGATAAAGATGGCTGCCCATTATCCTTAGCCTTCACTTTTAATGTATACGTTGAACGCTCCTCCCGATCCACTTCACTTTTCAAGTAAATAAAACCATCTTTAGGAAATATTCTGAACTTGGATGAAGACTCAGTGTCAATCAAACTAAAAGATATTCTTCCGTTTTCTCCACTGTCAGCATCAGTAGCGATGACCTGTCCGAACTGGTCACCTGCATCAGCTGATTCTGACACAGAAAATGTAAACTCATTGCTGTTAAATTTTGGAGGATTGTCGTTGGCATCCTGTACATTTATGAGCAGAGTCATACTGGAAGTAAACCTTTTCAATAGCCCCTGATCTGTAGCAAAAATAACAAGTTCATGTTGAGTGGCCAACTCATAGTCCAACACTGCCTGTGGAGCAAGATGGATTTCTCCGCTTGTAGAGTCAATCTTGAATAGGTTGTTAGGATTTTGTTTCAAATCGTATCGCACCACTCCATTACCGTTTTCCTGACTGTCCTTGTCTGATGCGTGTGCTGAGTAGATGGTTGCCGAGGAACCAATTCCTTCTGACACGGACACTGTCACATGACTGCTGCTGAATTGTGGGATATTATCATTTACATCCTTCACAGTAATATTAACCTGAAAAAAAACACACACAAAAATTTTTAATATTGGTTTTATAGGTACAGTATCTTATCATTCTCCTGAATCAACTGTCACTTCTCAAACAGTTTTTTCTTTCATAACATGCTAGTGTTTTTTGTTTATTGTATAACTCAAATACCATGAAGGGATAACTTACTTCCAAAAAGCTTGAAAGTTTGTTGCATGCAAAACTTTAACCCAATGTTGCAAGAGCCATAATGTGTACTAAATTTAACCAAAAGTTATCTAACTTGATTATATGAATACATTTAGTACTTGAAAGCCTTCTGTGAGGTTTCAGTCAGATATATATTGGTGCTACTGAGATATAGTTTGATGTTTAATTAACTCAAAACTTCAACGCATATTCTAAGTAAAAACATGGCCATAATTTGTACTAAATTCTACCAATAGTTCTCAATCTGAATTGCTGTAAGTGAGGCAGTTGAACACAAAACTTTATGCTAAAAAGGGCCATATAGTGGTGTGCTACCAACTCATTACTGAATCTGAACTGCAGTTTTAACATACCTGTGTTGTACCATACAGTGGTGTACTACCAATGTCAGCAGTTATACCGAGGATGAGGAACGGATGTTCATCATGGTCTAATTGTTTTGCTGTTCTGATTGTGCCTGTCTCCTGATCTATCTTGAAGAAGGAATTCCTGTCTCCAGTAGATATAGTGTATCTAATGCCTGGAAACGTAAAGTACAAAATAAATACAGTGTCAAACATTTTACAGCTGAATGAAAACAGATACTCGAGCAAAAATTAGAAAAAGGTTATGTTTGTAACCTTTAAGTACCTGTGCATATTAAACAATTATCGGTTATAATATCTAACTATTTTTTTCAAGTAATAAACACAGTATAAGTAAGTCGCATATTGACTCGATATGCTATTTTTTGCCGAGAAAATACGGAGCTATTCTCGTCAAGAGACGCTTACTTTATAGTCTGGTGATGTACACAGATAAATTATACATGGACTTGATGTACATTAGGCTCCAATCACACTATAGATATATAAAGTTTTAAATATATGTAATAAACAAGAGCTGTCACTAATGGTGACAAATGCACCCGCAGCGCCTTGATGATTGACCTGGTGACCTTGACCTTTGACCTGGTGACCCAAAAGTCAATAGGGGTTGTGTACTCAATAAGTACTATCAGCATGTGAAGTTTGAAGGTCCTGGGTGCAGTGGTTCGCAAGTAAAGTGCCTTCATGCAAAAAGTTAACGCAAAAAGTTAACGTGACGAACTAACAGATGGACAGTTGAAAACTAATATGCCTCCCTTCTGGGGCATAAAAAGTTGTTTTTATTAAATAAAAGTCATTAGATATGGGGTATTCAGAATCACCACACTTTTATCTAATCTATTCTGTATCAAATATTTGTTTATATCTAACAAAATGCCTCATTTCTCTTTCATAACCCTTAAATTTTTACCAGTGTCATCCTATTCATTAGAAAATGTCTTGAATTCATGTCAATAGTTAGTCTGGGCTATTTTACATGCTACTATGTGAAACAATGAAAGGCAGTTTGTTTCTATGTTGAAATTGTAACTATAAATATATGCATGGTTCACAATGGTCTTATTCTTTAATTTTGACATTATCTAGTGTTATCTGAACGAATATAAAGTTCTTAGCATTCTGAAGTCCATTTCACTAAACTAGTACCACTAGACAGACATCTACAGGTATAAATGAGTAATGGCAACAGTGATTCGGAATACCCTGAAATGACTCGAAATAGCCGAGGTCATGGAGGTTGGGAAAATCTACATATTATGCAAAGTAAGCGATATTTAATAATTTAGATACTGTCTTTTTATTGGCAATTTAATGATCTATTCATGAATGTGTATAAACGATACTATATATGTTGATGCATTAGTCCAAATTTTATTTTTGATGAAAACTGATTCGGAATACCCGAGTAGACTGTACCCCATTCAAATTTTGTTACTACAACAATAGCTTTATGTCAGTTGTTTCAACCATACATTTTCCAGTGGGTTCAAACACCTCAATTATAAAACAAGAATCAATACTTCTATATAGTTAAGTGTTTTTGCAAAATATTTCTTTGACAACTGTAACAAACGAAAGCTTATCTTGAAATTTTCGAAAAAAAAAAATTACGTACCATCTGGACTTCCGGTATATTTTGCTTGCACAATTCCTATAAAAGTATTTTCTGCGACATCTTCTGATATTGTAAACCTGTAAACACGCTGATCAAATATTGGAGGATTGGATCCTGGCCCTGTGACACTAATGTATACATCAGCTCGCTGTACTGCCCTCTGTCCCCCACCATCCTGTGCATCTATGACCAGGCGATACACTCGCTCACCAGCTGGCAGACTTTTGTCAACGTATATAGTACCTGTGAAAAAATGACATATATATATACATTTGTGAGTAATTAGCCTTAATATCTATAACACCTCAACTTACGAACATACAGATACTTTGACAAACTTAAATCGTCATCTTTTATGTAACAGTCAAGTCAACAGAACATATATTTTCTAAAAATAGTACCTTAAATTACTATATACATATTGCTAAAGGATGCAAAGAGCTTTCAAGCTAAACCATGTCATTGTTTTCTGTGAGGTCCTTTAAATATTTTGAGAAGTACCTATCAACAATACATGCACATACCTGATTTTGAATCTATTCTGAATTTTCCATCTGTATTCCCAGAGAGAATACTGTATGTAACTTCTCCGTACTGTCCTGAGTCATCATCACTAGCCTGGACAGTGATCACCGTGGAACCCGGTTGCGAGCTGTCTTGTATGTTCATACTGTAGTTACGTGGGTAAAACACTGGATAATTATCATTTATGTCAAGTACTGTAATCCGTATGTTTGCGGTTGTTGCAAAGTTTCCTGAAAATTAAAATCATGTTGTCAAGTAATATCTCCAAATCAGGTTCATGAAAAGTAATATCTCTAAGTCATGTTCATGAAAATTAGTATCTACAAATCATATCCATGAAAATTAATATATACAAATCATGTTCATGAAAAGTTGTTGTTGTTGTTGGATTTAACGTCGCACCGACACATGATAGGTCATATGGCGACTTTCCAGCTTTAATGGTGGAGGAAGACCCCAGATGCCCCTCCTTGCATTATTTCATCACGAGCGGGCACCTGGGTAGAACCATCGACCTTCCGTAAGCCAGCTGGATGGCTTCCTCACATGAAGAATTCAACGCCCCGAGTGAGGCTCGAACCCACATCGATGAGGGGCAAGTGATTTGAAGTCAGCGACCTTGACCACTCGGCCACGGAGGCCCCCTTCATGAAAAGTAATATGTACAAATGATGTTCATGAAAAGTAACTAAATGTAGAGGTGATCCATACCCTTCACCTGGAGCTTTCTGAAAAAATATATATTTACAGCTTATAGTTAGAAACACTACATCCACTATATACTGCATCAAAGCAATATAACTTTATCTGTGCAACAGTAACTATGGTTAGGTGCAACGGTAACTATGGTAAGTCTTTTAACTGCCTTGTCCAGATGATCCAGTGCAAAACATAGGTTCAAGACTTGACATGTACAGGATTGAAGAAAAGATATGATACCTGAATCTGTAGCAACAACTGCAAACTCGTACAGATTGCTGGTCTCATGATCAAGCATCTTGTTGAGACAGATCTTCCCTGTTAGATCCTGGACTGTGAACAGGTCTGTCCCCGGACCTTCTGGAATACTGTACACAATGTTTCCATTTACACCACAGTCCGGATCCACAGCATTCACCTGCAATATAGTAAGGGCATAATTTACAGAGACTGACTGACTGATAGATAGACTGATTAATTGATGGAATGGATGAATGAATCTATAAAGAAAGAAAGAAAGAAAAAAGTGAGAAAAAGAAAGATTTTAAAAGGAGAGAAAGAATCAAAAAGAAAAGTAAATGATGAATGCTATTTCTCCCAATACTACAATGTATCATTCTGTATCTAACCTTAGACAGGTGCAACATTTCTCGTCCACATAAATCATGGGGTGAAAAAATCAACTCATGACACTAATATTCAAATCTATCTATGCATAAATTCTCAATTTTCTGTTAAAGAATTTGTAAATTAATTTTGGAAACTTTGATAGTAAGGTAATAGAAATATGATAACATGGGAAGTAACAATATAATGATTTAGTGCTGTCATTTACGCATCTAAATTAGTTCTAATTTTGTTATGCAAAACTTTCATCAAAGGTAACAATGAAGGACCACATACAGTTTTAACATGGTATCATTCTAAGGTATCAAATAGCGGTAACTTATGCAGTCGTTATTTTTGTATGCATTTTGTTAATTTTCATTGAAAATTATGCACCTGTGCTTTATACCCGTTCGTATATCAAAATGTTCGGATTTATCTTATGCCATAAAGATACTATCTTATAAAACTGCATTCTATTTAACCAGACTAATGCATTTGAATGAGTCAACTTAAGTTATAATTAAATTTCAACAAATACTCTAAAAAAGACGGACTGTAAGCCTGAGAATGTCAACAGCAAATAAAGCAGATACAAAAACCTAATACAGACGTTGCAATTTAGAAGTAAATGTATGCTATGAACATGTCAAGAGCTCTTAATTCCACCAAATGTACAACCAGATAATTGTAGCGATCATTTTAAACTAATCAAGTAGCCCTCTAATTATCTCCCTTTTAATGGATAAAGTGCACTCATCAGCCACTAGAGGTCAGGGGTGCAGGTTGTGTGAGGTCAACTGGTCACATGATCTCTCAGGTGGTCACAGGTGGGGTGTGACGCTAGTATCCGAGGTAAATTATACGGAAACACTGGACAATGGTATTAAGCCATGTCAATGTGTGTGTGCAGTGGGATAGCTCAGTGTCATACGGTGAACATCAATTCAATATCACTTTAAAATATCAAAATAATTAATATCATTCCAGAGAAGCTACCGAATTTCTGATTAACCATATACATGTAATTTATATGATACCTTCAAAACTATGAACGTATCTGTATCAGGATCAACTGTCCTTGAACAAGCATACACAAAACAGTAATGAACTATCTGAACATTTATTATCAATTGACAAGCAAGCAAAATCAGAGGTATTTCATTTCATACTTCATAATTTGAGTTGCTGAATGCAACTTAAACCAAAACATAACAAAATGCACTTAATTTTAATGAAGGAACAAATAAATCTTGCTGTGATGTGATTGACACTCCCCAGGAAGGTCTTCAGTCCATGTCTTATCTATATAAGTAAGGGCTTCATGATGAAGTATGTGAAAAAAACAAACACAGGCCTATCATAAAGCATACTGAAATGTTTACCAATCAATATTGTAAATTGTTGGTTTCGGAAGTCATAAATTTTCTATTTTGTTTTATATATCTTAGATATTCTCCAGTCTTTAAATTTAAATATACAATGAACAGATTGATCTAGAGACAAACCTGCGCTAGAGGCCACCTGTATAAAGCTGCCACTTTCCTTAAGCCGCTAGTCAGCTAACTTTCCTAATAAATTATTGACTTTTTGTACTTATTTTAATTAAACTTATCTTGAGCAGCAGTCTGCCTTAAGAAGCCAGACTGTGTTAGCTCCCCTGACTGACTGTTTACTACAGGTTTGACCATGTTTGTTTTATGATGAATCAGACAGAGGAATAGGAACAGTAGTAACTAATGTAATGTCAAACTGTTTTCTATGGACATAAACTCAAATCTAGGTTTGTGTTAATTATAATCAAGGAGCTTCCTGAAATAATGTTCTATTGTGAAAAGTAACATCCAGACAGCCAACCTCTAAATACTTTAGATCTACTGAACTCAGTATCAGATCCAAAGTATAATACTCTTAAGGTTTAGCAGTATATCACAAAACCACAGAAATTTTTAGTAAATGAACCTTTACAAACAATCTGTCCAATACATTGTTTACTGTTCTGTCCCTTAGAATTGGATACTTAAAATATTCGAAAAGAGTTGTCTCTCTTTAAAAAATAATGCCATTTGTTAAGAAATAAAAGTAAACAATTGTCAAAAACAATGTTTAACCTGGTTATGTAAAGTTAAAGTACTGGTACATTGTTGCAAATGCATCAATATGAAGACATGTAACAGTTTTTTAAAAATGGTGAGTTTTTTTAAAAGGTGTTAAACTGTCTAGAAGTATGGCCCCTAATTACTGCAGTCCCTTTCCGGAATTCAATACATATATGAGTACATTGACAATGGTTTTGTAGAATAATATAAATGTTTTATATGCTGTTTCATTTTCATGTAAAACAATTCTTTCTTTCTATGATCTGGTGATATTCGAACTTTTTTTCTCCAAAACATAGACAAAATTAAAAGAATTTACCTTTTAATTATTAACTATATTGACAAGTGATAAAATAGTACAATACACTCGCTGGCAATTTTTTGATACATAAAATAAAACCCAACAAATACTCAATTGTTTTGGTGAGGTGCGCTAACCCATGTACAAGTGACATCTGACATGGCAAAAAGATAAATTTCTGGACCTTTTACCTTAGTACTTCACGAAAATACCATTAAACATTCAGGTCTGACAACACCTGTCTTGTACATTTTGTCAATATTTTATCACACTAATATAAATACCTTTCTCAAATATGGAAATAAAGATATCAAAAATTTTATAGCCCATTTCTCATTTTATTGCCCTCCAATATCTGCATTTATACATTTGAATCGCCTGATGGATGATATATTATTCTGAAATGCATCATCAATAGAGCAAGCAAGAAAAAATATATAATTTGATATATCACCTTTATCTCTATTTATTTTCCACATTTGAATTGACTTGTTTTTGTTTTTTACTTATTTTATGAACAAAGCAAATATATGTATGAATGAATGTCTATATAAGATTAACCAAGTTGCTGAAAGATGCAGGAAAATAAATGTGTTTCTTTGCCCAGTTGTTGTGATTAAACAGAGCAAACCTTCCATCCCCCACCACACCTGACCACGCCATTTTTGTTACTTAAACAGCACTATAAAAAAACATTTCCTGAAGCATTCAATCTGAGAATCTTTTATATTTACTGACATTTTTGATAATTTATAACCAATAATATTCATCAATATAAGGATCAATTTCTGTCAATACAATACTATAATTGAGCTTATAACCTTGTTAGTTACCATTAAAACTGACACTGTGACTTTGGACTCAGCACTTTAATAATTTAAATCCAATAAATCATGTCAATCAGTTTTTATAAATATTGTTTGAACAGATATATAATAAATTAAATACCTTTTGTTCCTTATGCCATATACAACAAATTATTTATTAAATGGAGTAACAGAACAAAAAACAGGAAAATCAGAGAAATAATAAATACACAACTTTGCCAAGGACAGCCAGGTACAAACTTTGTGAAATACATTACCCTGTGAAAAAAAAGGTTTCAAATGAGTATTTATAATGTTCACTTAATTTATTTTTTAAATAATGACATATTTCTTTTTTATCAGGATAGTTTATCTTTAAGCTGAAATATCTGCTGTAAGACTTTGACTTTAAAGTCATCAAATCAGAGAAGCCAACACAACCGGTCATTAAAGGATAATAAATGGCAAAATTAAGACATAAACCAAGACAAAATTGGCTCAGACTGGGCACAAAGTTCTGCAAATCAGATTAAAGAAGAATAAATGAGTAGCATTTAGGAAAAGCTTGAAGCCAACAGACTTAATCTGTTCTCAGATGCTACCCACTGATTCAATTGTTGCCCCTTTGTGCCAATAACTTAACTCTCTCCATCAAAACAAATGGAGGTCTTGGAAAGCTGTGAGTTTTATTATTTTTTTCTGTCTGAAAGTCTGTGAGTGAATATAACACTTTTTTATACAGCAGAGAATCACCAGCAGAACTGACATAGTTCAAAGTAATATGACTTAATGGATTGCCAACAACACAAATTGGTTACAGTGCCTCCACCACTTCAATGTCTTTGGAAAGAAATCTGATTATCTACATCACAATAATCTTACAACCTAAATGCCTGTAGTATAAGCAAAAAACATCTTTACCTATAAGCTTAATTGAATTGAAAAAAAAATATTCAGGACTGGTTCTATTGATTAAAACTCAGTTTTATAACTGTCAGTTTGGGTGGGTCTATCTGAAATTTAGTTCCAGAATATGGAACAAAAAAATTTGTTAATGTGTATGTGGCATCAAAAGCCACCTGAATTTATATTTGATGTTTTCATTCATCTATAGTCTTGGCACACCCAAAAGATTAGACTGTCAGAAATACACTTTTAAACAAAATAGAGATATTTACTCCTGCTAATATATTTTAGGATTGCATTCTTTGTTCTCCTTACAAATAACCTGCAGTCCTGTCTTTGATGTTTTAAAAGTAATCTAAAGCTTTATGTCCAATAATCTGTATTGTATTACTTAGTTTATAGGTTTCACACCACTAAATATTTCTCTAATAGAAAATGATTTAGTAACAAAGAACTCTGTAGATCTTCTTAGATAATGTTTGTTTTACAACTGTAGATCTTATTTAAGAAAATATCTGTAAAAAAATAAGTTCCCAAAATATATTCTGCGAAAATTCACTGAAGGTAGAAAAAATGACAATTTTCTTGATGCCAAAATTGCTGCTAAAATCAGGCAGTTTCTCACATTTAAATACAGAAGGAAATATGGAACATGCATTTCAAGCTTTTAGTTCCAACAAAAGTCTACGTAAAATAAATGAGTTTGGCGAAAGAATGACATTCTGGAATTTTAAAAACCAAAATAGTTTGAAATAAAATTGTTTCCTTCCCATGGTTGCCAAGGAAAAGCTGTTAAATCATTTCTCACAATACCCATAGGAATACAGAAACAAGTTAAAAATCAAATCATCTATATTTAAAAGCTTCTGTTATGGCTCCCCTCATCTATCAGCTAAAATAATCAAATTTACTGGGAACAAAGAAATAATTGTTTAAAAACATATTTCCAAAAGGCAATATATATTTAGAAACTTATAAGGCTGTTTAGGCTTTTTGCTTGATTAAAGATTTTCACATATAACATCATTACATGTGATGTGGCGGTGGTCTTACTGTCTAGTATAGAGAAGAAGCAAAGATTTGAAAGGTAATTATGAAAAAGAAAAAAGAAAAAGCAAATCAGTCAAGGATTGACTGATAAAAATAATAGCTGTAAGCTGTATGTGTCATAAAAAAGATATTTATAAGAATATAAGCAAAAAATATACCTGGCAATTAAATACAAACAAATATTATCAACACTTAAAAGAACATTTGCAAAAATCATTTGATACAGATCTAAAAGAAATTATTGAAATTATGCTGTATACCGCAAGTGCAACAACTGCACTCTTTGATTGTGGAAGACAGCTGGGAGAGCTTAGCAAATCTACAAAATCTCTGAGGATCCACGGTTCCTCAAACTGAGCGGAAAAATTATCATATATCTCATCAAGTTAGATAATAAACACTATCAGAGAACCCTGAAGTTGTATAATTATTGCAGAATTATTTTGTAAAACACATGAAAAGCATTACAGTCTTGAGACTTCCAGATGAAATCTAGCAAAGAACCAGCATAGATTGATAACGTTTTGTAATTTTGCCATTCTTTAAGATGATAAGCCTTCGGTCTCTAGACGAGTTAGGAAAAATTTCTCATAAATTAGGGAATTGCCTCGTTAAAAGAATAAGTACATTATGCAATGTGCGAAAAACATCAACTTAATTGATGAAAGCAGTATCTAGACAGAAACAGAAAGGCACAAATGCCCTCATAAATTTGGAAGAGCATTTTGCAGTTTATTCCAGGATTACATTTTCAACTGACAGAATTATTTTCAAGAGCTGTTATCAGGAATTCTGGTTACCGCATTTACAGACTTTAAAATTTCCATAAGGTTTTTTCTTTTAATCTTATGTGAAAAACATATAAAGATAAAGCAACTTCAAAAACAAGAATATATACATTATTATATGGTTAGAAATGCACTACTTGGATTATACTGTCACAGCCATAAAGGGAGCTAATCAAGAAAGACACAGATTCAATAATACTTCAAAATATGTATGCTAATCAAATATTTAATACTATGACAAACATCTGAGCTAACATGCAATTAAAGAAAATAATATAAGCAAATACTGAGAAAATAATAAATTTTATGTTCATAGCAAAGAATGAGGCAAGTATTATAAACATTAAGCCGATATGACCATTTTACACTATAATAGCTGTTTTTGTTTTTGATAATTCCAGCACTCTGAAAATGCCAATTGCATAATACGATAAAAGGACAATTACTACAGGACACTGGCCAATGATTCACTTACATAGTTGCTGCATTAACACCAGACAACCATAAATCCATCCATCCATCCTAAAATGCATCAGGCACAGACTTGTCTACCACAAAGTATTTGACAGTTTGCTGACAAAATACCAGGTTATTCAATTTAGGGTAAGAGAAAATATTGACTCTCAAGTTTAACATTATCTTGACCATTGACCACTACCCAATAATACTGTGAGTCAATCTCAAATAGCAAGGCATTCATACAGCATCAAGGTGAAGTCATCGAAGAAGCTTGATGTTATATCGCTAACATTATATAAATAACTGAAAATCTGCCTTATTATGCAGAAAAAAAGTTGAGCCATTATTATAATAACCATAAAACATAAAATATATCTGAAATGATTGTTGATACACATGTAGGTAATTAATTTAACTTTCCTGATCCCAAAATGTGTTATCTAATTTTTGTTATGATCCCCAAGTTAAATGACTGGAATGAGATTTAAGTAAATCTAAATCCACCTTCTCCAAAACTCATTAAAATATGTCTTCTCACAGCAGGATGTACTTAAATACTTTTCATCCATAAATCCTACTGTTCCAAAAAAACATTTATGAAGAAACATTTTTTTGTAAGACTAAAACCCGAAACACTTTTCTATTTTAAGATCTTAACTTTGAAGAATGTATGAAAATTATTACAAGAAATAATAGTAATAATAAACCTCTAAACATTCAATTATCTCATGTGGGGGTCAGTATCATAGATTAAATTGCTCTTGTTCCTTATCTCCCCTTCTTCCGTATTTTTATAAAGAACTTCAGAAAGAGAAAGGTCTTGTACGTGAAATATTCAAGTGAAATGAGTGTTTAACTGTATCAAGCCATAACAAAATGGCGCGGTAACATCATAGGTAAATTGAGACATTTTCCTATTTAATGACTGGGATTACATCCTATACGCACGAAATTTATTACCTTAAACTGTAATTTTCAGGTTGTGACAATATTGTTCAACATTTTTGTTGCGATATTATGCGAAAGGCTTTTACCAAAATGCAATGTTTGTCTTCAGTTCAAACAGATATTTTGCCCATTTTATCATCGGAATATTTCAGCCGATGTCATTTTATTACAGAACAATCATTATGAAACATTTGTTAACCTAAATAATTGTATTATAATCATTCTCGTAACCACAAAAAGTCTACAGATGCAATATCTTATCATAAAAGTTGTCGTCATTTACATTTCAAGTTGTCTCTCAACCAAAAACCAACA
Source organism: Mercenaria mercenaria (assembly GCF_021730395.1). Taxonomy (NCBI): domain Eukaryota; kingdom Metazoa; phylum Mollusca; class Bivalvia; order Venerida; family Veneridae; genus Mercenaria; species Mercenaria mercenaria. The sequence continues at coordinate 7,370,250 of NC_069365.1, read as the reverse complement.
ATGACAAAAATCTAGCAAGGATATTTAACTCAACACGTTAACATAAGAGCCATGTAAATGAAAGAAAAGGTATTTGTTTGAAATGTTTGACACTTCGACCACGGTCCACTTTGTTCATGAAATTAAAAAGAAATATGCCAAAGTTTGTAAAAGGGATTAACGGCTAAATATATACAACTTACTGCAACAATGCTAAATGATTGACTAAAATGTTAATCCAGCTTTATTACGTTATGCAAAAAATAAGGTCATTTATCATAGACTGAATGTAATGACAAATGCTAACAACTTCACTAAAATGTTATAGTCTATACTGTATTAAATGCCTGTTTTCTGGAAAGACAAAAACATTTTGTTTAATACCAAAGCTTGAGCCTCATGACTACCAGCAACCTTAACATTCAATATCATTCATCTTATTTTCAACATCCCGAAGCAAGCTTTCTTCTAAATCTTTCTTCTTTTATTTACAAAATTCTTTGGCTTCTATACTCTGCTTTTGTTTTCTTGAAAAGGACCACTATGATCAAAATCCAAAAATCACAAACCAAGGCAGGTCACTTTATAATTATTCATTTATTAACGTGTTTCTAATTGCTTTGGAAAAAACTAAAATTGTTGTGTTTTGTATAACTTTTGCACAAATTACGGTGTAATTAATCTCTATCATCTTCTTTATAAAGTCGTAGACACTCAAGAGTTTACTTTATAAGAAAAAACACAAATACCTGCACAATTACAGCTATTTTCTTTTTGAAATGCCAGTGCTTGATTTATAGAAGTGTACATGACTATAGAAGATAAGATGTAAGTCGGTGCAAGGTACTTATTATACTTCATCATTGTATTTCTACATTTATAAATTTCTCTTTGATAGCAAAATAAATTATTGTGCTAAGAGAAATTAATTTTCTTGTATATTTGTTTTTTGTTAAGAATAGCATTTTGACTGAAAAGTGCCCAGGCGAAATGATGACCACGGTCACCACAGTTTTTATGGTTGACTATGTTTTAACGTGATCAACCCTCAAATACCATAGCGAAAACATAGTCAGGAGCACGGTCGGCCATGGTGCGAGAAGACTGCAATAATTGCGGCCATGATCAACCATGGTCAGAAAAGACAGCTTGACCAGGGTCGACGTCTACCATGGTCATTTTTTTTTCAACCATGGACTACCATGATCATGTTAGTAATTTTCACACTTTTCAAGGTTTACAATGCACCAAAGATGTCTGACTGTATTTTGGCTCCAACAGTTTTTCTAGTAATAAAGTAGTTTTCCTGCATGTGATAACAAGGCAAATGTTGATGCATGATGGCCGCCGCCAGACAATGACCGGTCTACAAGGTAACTGACAATTTGGGGTAGAAGTTCTTTAAAGAGTTGATATCATGATTAAGTGGGTAGCTTAACCTCAAACATCTAACTTTCTCACAACAGAAACTGAATTCTATTAAAAACACTGAACATCATAAATATTAAAGAAGACAGGAGCAATTTTGGGGAAACTGATAAAAAACATACAAAATTTAACATAAACCAGGAAATTTGAGCAGAGAAAACATCACAGAAAGCCTGGCTTTTTGTCTGAAAGAAAAAGTAACTAATTGTATGTTTGCCCCAGTACAGACAGCATTGATACAGATGAACTAGAGATAAGTTTGGATGTATGAATGACTGTAACAAGTGGGATTGTATATCCATATAGGCCCACAACATTAAATTAAAAAGTCACCTTACACCAGTCTGCTCTGTATATAATTGCTCAGTGAAAAATATTTTTTTGGTTTGCAGTACAATACAATACAAATGATTTTTATGTCACCATGATCATATAGGGGTTTATATGTATTTCTTGAGGTGTGAAAAGTAATTGAAGACAGTACCTGAGTGGTACAGATACAACCAAATATCTCCTTTATATCTAATATTAAATTTGCAAATACTTTCATACCATTATCTAAATTCACATATACTATCAAATTAAAAGTATATAATGCTTTTGTACAGGTTTGAGAACCTTTAAGAAAAACATAATTAAATTGTGTTCAATTGAGTTTCTAACAAGAGAAAGACCATTGCAAGACAGGAAAGCAAAAGGTTCTATCTGCTTCTTTTACAGCCATGTGCACTAAAACCTCTGTCCTCTCAACCCTTACATTTGATTAAATTATGTGAAGTCAATGGCTAGGAAAGAACTTGGTTATAATAAAAACTTTGTGAAATTTTAAATGTTCCCAAAAATAAATCAAGGGCCAGGATTATAATATACAACAGTTTCTTTCACCACATTCTTTTTGTATTTGCTTAAACAATTCAAGATTAAAGCGGGTAAAACAGTACAATATCCAATTTATTACAGTGGTATTTAGGTGAAAATGAAGGCTTATCAGTAATGCGAAACAAGAAACAGGATTTAACATTAAAATTTCATTTTACACTTTTTTGTTTCCTAATCTTATATATATTAACATGACTTTGTATTGCAAACTTGTGTATTTTGGGAAACCCCACAGTGTTTGCCCGAGGACAACAGTGGTTGTTTATTTGCACCCGAACAAAGTTTATCAAACAATGTCTTACCTGCAAATACAAGAAAATATTAAATGACCCAATCTTAGCATCAGTAAATTAATCATAAATTGGGATATTACTCGGTGAAGGAGGATTTCTGTATGAATTACTGACCGATCATTACTTTAAAAATGACACTATCTAAATTGTCAACCATAAACCATGATAAGCTTATTTCCAGAAATTTACCTCCGCTACCTTAATTTGTACCGAATCAATATAAATTAATGACTGTAGAAATAGGTGTCAAGTCATGATAGATTCACTTTATTTCTTTCTTGACACATGTCATGTTTTCATAATCAACTGACATCAGATTTACTCACACGCCTGTTTTCAAAATATTAATGAACTTTTACTAGAGTATTAATTCCTTCCAAATCAGGGGCCTCCGTGGCTGAGTGGTTAAGGTCGCCGACTTCAAATCACTTGCTCCTCATCGATGTGGGTTCGAGCCTCACTCGGGGCGTTGAATTCTTCATGTGAGGAAGCCATCCAGCTGGCTTACGGAAGGTCGGTGGTTCTACCCAGGTGCCCGCTTGTGATGAAATAATGCATGGAGGGTTCTGGGGTCTTCCTCCACCATCAAAGCTGGAAAGTCGCCATATGACCTATAATTGTGTCGGTGCGACGTTAAACCCAACAAAAAAAAAATAAAAAAAATGTTTGGAATAAAAACATGGAAAGTTCATGAGGATGCTTTCTTTCTTGAATATATTTCTGGATGAAAACAGATCATGTACTCAACAAAAATTTTGCACCAATTATCTCAATAAAATGTCTAATATCTTTACAAAAATTATATCCGTAAGAAATCAATGATACGGCATGGAATAAAAATTCCAATATTGTCAGGAATAAAGTATTTTGGAAGAATATCAATAAATTGTTTGTAGGTTGTGTCTATCTATCAAGGGCCATCAAAATTGTAAGTTCGGAATCTCAACTTAGATCTCCTTGGTAAATACTACTAAAGTCTCCAACTGTCATTTTGGATTTTCTCTCCGGTACACAAAATGCGCAAGGATTACGGGTTATCTCAGAAACTCAAGAATCAATACATTCCGAAAGTTACAAGGTGAAAATGTTTACCTGATTAATTCGATACCTATTGCCCTTTAATCTATAAGCGACTTCAATCTTCGCTATCGCCACAACATAATTGAGCCAACACAAAGAGAACGGTCTGCCCGATAGAAATAATTGTATATAGTAGGATTATGTAGACAATATTTCGATAACCCATGTATATGAATTACCCAATTTAAGAGGCATAAATTTAAGCGTAACATGCACTCAAAAATGAAATACAGCTGACTTTAATACTTCATCAAATACTGATTGTATGTCTCTTTATTTGTGTTAACCAAATCGATAAAACAAAGTAACTATCTACAGTAGTCATCAGTGCCTAATAACTGAAAAACATTTTAATTAAAAAACTTTCTGGTAGTCCAAAAATAATCACTTTATGTATAGTTATGAAGTACATGCACAACCCAAATGCAAGTTGAACGCCCATTACTTCTCAAAACTGACAATACATCATAATATTCTATATTTCATTATCTAAAAGTACATTTAAATATTAAATATTCTCTTCATTATTAATGCATTGTAATCATTCAGAATTCTTTTTCGGACCTAAAACATTTGTACAGGTAATAATTAAAATTCTTTTGATGTGAGTAGACGACAAGCTGAAATATGATCAGTGTTCCACTGTAATACATAATCTTGATGAAAAAAAGCTTTCATCTTTTTATTATCATTATTATACTGACACCAATGCACAGTAAATACTTGTTACAATCATACGTTTAACATGCATTTTACACTTCAATCAAATTTAAAATTACATTCTTTTGTGAAGTAATCTTTAGGGGATATTTCCCTGCAATATTGTCAATTTTCTATTGAAGTTCAGGATTTGTTAACGACTATCCTGCATAATGTATTCATACACCTAAAATGATTTTGTACTTTAAGTTCATCTCGTTTAAGAGGCTCTTAAGTTGACTAGATAACAATCATGCTGCGGGAAGTTTCAAAATTATTAAAAAATTCTTTCTCTAAATTGGCTACTTTAATTTCTGATGATAATCAAGTTTACATTAAGCATAGTAACATGCATTGATGGAAAAATAAATATTATCATTTGTTCACAATATTTCCATTCAGAAAGTAGGCCTTCTCCAAGTCAAGTGACATACAAAAAGCATCTGTGAGTGTTCTTGTTGAAAATCATCAGACTCATTAAAGCACTTATTTGTAAACATGTTTACTCAAGAAGGCACTTAAATTCTCATTTAAAATGCTGATATATTGTCTATTCATTGCTTAATTTTTCTTTAAAAACATTCTTTTATAAAAAGCAGCAAACCCCTTCAAAACAGTTATCAAAAAAAGATTTGTTTATTTTGGCAGACAATCTTAGTTTTATTAAAAACAGGGCAAACTGTATAAATTTATTGTACTTACGGGCAATTAAATACATTATTTGTCAATTTTAATTATCACTACATCATTCATAATTCACTCTGATATTCACTATCAATTACAGCTACAAATAATGATCCCAGGTATAATTTCATAACTGTTTCTTTGTGTGAATGCAGATGAAACCCCTTTAATTCAGACCTTAATGGACTATGGTAAGGAATCTTAGACAGGTTGCAGTGTTGGGTCTGAATGAAGGCAACTGTTCAGGTAGCGATGAGGCTCTGCCAAGTTCTTGCCAAAACAGTTAACTTAGCAGGAATATTGCAATCTGCAACTACAACCAGTGTTAGATCCTTCTTCTGGCATACTGTATCTTACAAATCAAAGAAGAAATAAAAGATATAATACCTTTCTTACTATAGTAGCACATTCATTGATAAATGTTATTTATAACACAAAAGTATGATAAGTTTTTGGAGCTTCACTGAAAATACTGGAACTGTCTGTACTGTATGCAAGGAAAGAATTTCTCATATAAATATAACAACACATTTTTATAATAATAAATTTTTAAGTATGGTACTTTATATATTGTGTTGTGTTTTACTGTCTTAATATTAAATCTTGTTGTTCAACTTTGATATGACATTTCACCTTGTTCAGATTGATATAAATAGCTCACACTTCTTCTAATACATCGTCTTTATTCAAGAGAATTATCTCCCTTTAAAACCTTGGTGTTCTTTTAAACACTGAAATTAGATCCAGTCTGTATTGAACCTGGCTTTTATAAACATATACACGGTATTAATTCGGTTGGCAAGTAGTATGAATTACCCAACATTTAATTCTTTTCTTCAAACCTTGAATAAATAAAGAATCATACAACTCTATTGATAAACTATAAAAAACCTTTCTCTTTGAACGTTTACATGCGGCCGTTGACACTGCATTGAAAATATAGCAAGAGGTTCTGGGAGATTTTATTCAGGTGATATGAATATCTTACAATAAATATCAGAGAAATGAAAACCATAATTTTTTCTTAAATCAGAAAGATAATAATAAATGACAAAACATCCAATACCGCCATAATGACTGATTCTATCAGGTAGTTAGGAATGTGCTCATATTCTAGTCCAGTAAAACTACAGGTCCAAAAAAGACAAATAACATGGACATAGTGTGTACTGAAAATAACAGGATGAACGCAAGTCTGAATTTCTGATCAAAACATCTAAGAAAACACAACTCAGTTTGTATAAAGCAAAAGTGAATTTACTACAATTGTATTCTATTACTTTGACATTTAAAGTAATATATCTGAAAGCGTAACTTCATTTTTTTACAGAGACAAAAATGTTTTATTTAATGAAAGGTAGGGTAAAAACCATATCAGCTGAGAAAATGAGCACATTGTAAGACAAAGTGAAAAGATTTACAAGGACCATTAGCTAGGTAGTGAGGTTGGCAATGATCAAAGTATAGACACTCCTTGTTGTAAACCTGTAATTCCCCAGTTAATGAAAGGTATGACCATATGGTGGGCAGATCTGATTGCTAATGAGGGAGCAAGGACAGTGACAGTGAGGTATGATAGATGGGACCAATATGATATTACACTTCATCTAAAAAAGTTATTACTGAAATACTTCATATACAAAATCTAATCACACATGTTGTCTGTATGAGGTATTTGTTCATAAAAGAGCAGAAAAAAAAACAACAGAAGAAGAAGCAAAATGGTGAGGATGATGATATTTATGATGAAGGTTAAAGTGATGATGGTTCGTAAGAAAGAGGGTCTTGATTGTGTTAATGATAATCCTGAAAAGGTGCTACAGATGATAATAATTTTGATGAAATGGAAGATATCATGATGTTGTTGGTGATGCTGACTTTGATGATGGTATTATACGCTCAGGTTTGGTGACACTGAGTAAGGGAAGTTAAGTACCGCATGTATGACTTAAGCTGAATTATTTTTGACTGTCATACTCTAGGTTCTGTTTTTTAAACTGGATTCTTAAGTTTTCTATCATCTTTGACCAGATGAGAGTTTTTCATTCAACATCAAGTCAACATTGTTGGTATCATTGAGTTTGTATGGTGTTTTGTGTATTATACTTATCCATACTGTATCTGTGCAAACCATTACCAATCTGTACTTTTCATCAACAAAATGACACTTACCTGAAAATATAGAACAGATTATACACATTATAATGTTGTTTTATGCAACAAACGACAGAAGCTATAAAAACAGAGATCTATGTTCAAATGACTGATATTTTCACATGATGCAGTGATTAACAACATTAAAGCACAACAGGCCAGATAGAAGCAGTCAGTCAAGTTTTATTTACCATTAGCTACAACTGAAAACAGTTTTAAAGTGGCTTATATATAATTATTATTTTTAAACAATGGTTACAAAAACAAAGCAACTGAACACTTGAAGAGAAAGGAGACAGTGTCATAATGATGTATACCAAATCATTTGCATAAAATATCATTTTAAGTGTATGCCAGTCAATGTTTTTCCGTATTACTTATAAAACATGAAGGAAATCAACTCTCTATTTAAATGTCTTAAAGAAGTTTGTCAGCAGGGTTATAGTTCTTTAATTGTTTTATGTAAATACTGAAGTGAAAATGCATTTTTCTTGTCATTTTTGCCATCTGCAAAAAATCAATGATACAATGTTCTTTACAATAATACTGACAGACAAATCCAGATTCTTAACATTTTTGAAGACAAGTGTCTAAAAATTTACATAAAATTTAATGCAGTCTTGTATTAACTATTTTTCATTTTTATTATCGCACCAGTAACAAGTTTCCTTAAACACCATTTATTTATGAGCGCTGACAATTTTCTTTGAAACTGTATTCAAGACCTCAGTGTGCACAACTATATTTGAGCAGTATTAATTTCTCGACTAATACTTAAAAAACGCTATTTCACACTTGCTGGGTTTATATACCTTTAAAATTGTCATAGATCTAATTTCAAGTTTTTATTCAACTCTATATGGATGTATAATAATAAACGTCATTTTGATGGATTAACGTCACCCAAACTGCATAACAAAACCAATCATTTCGGTACATTTAACCAACTGATACAGAAAGTTGAGGTTTTGCAACTGATGTTTTTGTCCTATACAGATCTAGAAACATAAATCGTGCATTGTTTAACTGTCACAGTATGCAAGACAAATACAAATTACAGGCAAAATGATCCAAATTTCACTTCTCGATTTTAAAGCTTCCAGCCTAATGCTACCCTTATGAAAAACCTTCCCTATTGTCAGTGTGTGGTCAGTTTATGTCCAGTGTGTTTCCAGTCAATAATACTCTAAAATCCAGTTACTTGCCAGCCTATTTCCAGAGCTGACAATAAACTGATCCAGTGTGTTGCCACTGAATAACCATCATGTGTCCATGTGCATGTCAGCTGATTTCCAGACCTGAAAACCAGCTGTAAAATTTAACTTCCAGTCTGCTGTCAGTTTATATACAGTTTGTTGTCAGTGATGTTTGTAATGACGTTTAAACAAAATTTCATTCATTTTTCATATAAGACTATTTGAAGGAGCTAAATTATATAGAGGTATCTGGAAATAAACACTGACAACAATCTGGCAACAAACTGGTATGCAATGTAAATCTGGCAACACACTGGATACACAACTGACAACAAGCGGCTTTTTGGACTTTCCAGTCCGTTGTCCTTGTATTGTCAGTGCACAGCCAGTCAACTGGAAATATTTTTCTGACAACACACTGGCATATTGCCAGTGTGTTGTCATTGTATTGTCATTGTATAGTCAGTCACAACATGCCAGGCTCTCTTACATGGACAAGAGAAACACTTTAGCAAACTATCATTATTTAAAGTTTTTACTAAATTCCTTTATGCAGTACAAAGTTATGAGCACTTATACATTAGTGTTTTTTTGTTTTGGGTTTTAACGCCGTTTTTCAACAGTACTTCAGTCATGTAACAGCGGGTATACATTAGTGTGGCAGATGGACTAGTTTTGTTTGTTTGTTTTGGGTTTAATGCTGTTTTTCAACAGTATTTCAGTCATGTAACAGGGGGCAGTTAACCTAACCAGTGTTCCTGAATTCTGTACCAGTATAAACCTGTTCTCTGTAAGTAACTGCCAACTTCCCCACATGAATCAGAGGTGGATGACTAATGATTTCAGACGCAATGTCATTTATCAAATAGTCACGGAGAACATAAGCCCCGGCCTAAGATCGAACTCGCGACCCCATGATCCGTAGATCGACGCTCTACCTAATGAGCTAAATATGGACTAGTATCCCAATATATTGCTTACTACTCAGTGTTACTAATTTTTTTTATTTCCCCCTAGGAAAATTGTCTTTATTACCATTGTATTGTCATAGCATTGTCAGTGTATGGGAAGTTTGTTTCCAGTTTAGTGTCAGTATATATTTTTTCTATTTATCCTTATTAATGTTTAATATAGATTTTAATGTGACTTAAAACCTTCATTTGCTTGTGACTTAATTTTAATACCAATTAAGATTTGCAATATTTCAGTTATCAATAATACAATATTGAAACCAAAGGAAATTTGACAAAGATTATGGTAAATCTGCAAGTTTAATTTTACAGGGTAGCGAAAATACATGACTTTTAAAATTTCTGTATCTGTTTAGCAAAAATACAAAAATACTTGTTGCGGACAGAATCTGTGTTACAATGAAAACAAGTAACTGTAAAATGATGAAAAAGTACCTTTACAATGTGCCCATCAGTGCTGGAAAACTATTGAAAACTGAAAATAGTTTTGGAGGGAAAAATGCAACACTCGCCATTTTGATAAGGTGTCTTGTAATATTTGTTTTGCTGTGAAAATTGCTAAGATGGGTATATTGCCAGTGTATTGCCATTGTGTAGCCAGTGCATTGTCAGAATCTGCTCTGAGTAAATTTATATCCAATGTACTGTCAGAGAGACAGAAAATCCATAAAATATTGTCACTTATGTAATTTTTATCTCGATTATTCAAAGAATAGAAGTTATTGGACATGCCCCTATGTTTTGTTTTTTTTTTACAAAATTATAGATTGAAACTAATTACACACTTGTTCAGTGTCATGACCTGACATGTACTAAGCAGGTCCCATAACTATACTTTTTTCCAAAATTAAGCCACTTTTTCCACATAGCATTTTTTGCTTAAGTTTTTGTATGCAAGCTGGTATCTCAGTACTCATTCAATTCGATTATAGAAATTATGTTTTTTATTTCCAGTTTCTTGCCATTTTCCTGCCAGATTTCTTCCAGACACTGGAAACAAGCTGACAATATTGTCAGTGTGTTTACATGCTGATTGTTATGAGCCAGTTTATTGTCATATAGTTTGCAGATTATTCCCAGAAACTGTAAATAATATGGAAATAGTGTCCATATTATTTTCAGCTAAACTTTTTTTCTTGGAAGTTTGTTCCCATATAGGAGTCAGATTATTTCCAGTTACCTTTTTTTTTGACAGACTGTTGCCAGATCATTGACAGTTACCTTGCAGCTTAATGCCAGCTTGTTTCCATATTTCATTTTTGTAAGGGTACTCATTTAAAAGTGATTTATAACTTCAGGGTGATTCTGTGTTGTCTGAGTTTACTATTAAGAAACTGCAATATCTGCACTGCTGTCAAATATTCACAAGAAAATAAAACACTGTCTGCTTCTTGAGTTTCATTAGCATCAACATTGTCTGCATTACAAATTGTAGTTTCTGCATTACAATACTACAGCACATGAATTTCAATTAAGTTTGTTTCTTTATTTTTCAATTTCAAACCAAATTAAAGGAAAGAAATAATGAAAGAATTTCCTAAAATAAGAGCATTACCCATTATTTAGGGATAAATCTGTAGTAATTTAACATCAGACATTTGACCAAAGCATTTTTCAAAATTTTGCCAAGCGCCAAGCGCAAAAAAAATCACCTCAACAATAGCAATGCTCTTCTGCACTAGCTTGTATATATTCATACTTTGTGGAGGATTCAAACTTAAAACTGATCAGCCACTTGTAGCTGTCCAAATGTTCTAACAACAATGCAGCAGTAATTTACCAGTAGTGCACGAAGCCTGAAGCTGCAAGTGGGTTTATGATAACATATATCACTTTCATGTAGAAACCAGCAGGTGCTTGTCAATTACCTCTAGTATAGAATGGAGAGAAAAATGTTGTCTATCTGAGACTAGTAATTAAATGAAAGTCAACCATGAGACACCCTGCCATGTTTATAGCAATCGGTTTACCAACCTGGCTTCCTTCAGGTCACTGTATCCCAGTATGATGACTAGACTAGCTACATATTAAGTAATGTATACGCTGGGTTAAAGCCTAGAACGATGACACAAAGTTACGAACAACTCTTCTCAAATGTAAATCATATAAAGGGTAGGCAGGACCATACAGTTGAACAGGGAAGCAAACTTAAATGACAATGGAGTCTTGAAGACAAATGAAGTGAAAAAACTCACATCATTCTCTGGATTTCTTGAAAACCACCAGAAGTAAAATAACATAAAAATAATTTCTCAAAGAATGCTGTTGACAGCATGATGTTACTTTTTCCACATGATGACTCAACAAGTTATTTACAAATTATACTTGTAAATTCTTCCTTTCTTTCAGACATTAATCAGAACTGTGACTTTGTATAAAACAGATCAAAGCCCTGCAACATTCTGCAATAACAAGGTGGTAAAAAGATTCTAGGAAAGCATTCAATTAGATGTTGCCAGTCAATTATAAGTCTGACAGGTGCTCTTAACTTTCCAATTAATAGGCCCTGGTATCAGAGCAGGGCTGCACTCTAGCCAACACAAACAATTTCATGTCTGCCACCAATAGTCTCAAGTTTCTTTCAGTATGAAATTGCTTTAATTAAATGAACTCATAACTGTAGTCTGAAATCCCAACATTTCTAATCTGAAACCTAAGTACAGAAACAGTCACAAAGAAAATGATTTGCATTCAAATAAGCCCCCTCTCAGTCTTTTTTCATATGTGAAGGGCATTATTACAAACAAAATGGGCAAGACAGATATATCTAACCATGTGAAACATATCTTGAAAATCTATAAATTTGTAATCAATGCATATCATCTGCAATGTCCACTGCCACAGACAATCTTGTGCTGCATGGTTTGGCTGCCACAGATTGTATGAACTGCAGAACATAATTAACTTGCGCACCATTTAACAATTTATGTTTTCCTTATGACTGAACTGAAAGGTTATTTTAGATGCATAATAACATTACGCATTAATCATACTATGCATTTTATGTTTTTTAGCAGCAAAAAATAGAACAAATTTAAACCATTAAATATTATCTACAAGTCAAATACGCCTGTCATTTGTCAAAATAATAATTATACATGGACAATATACCTTTTCTTACACGAACCTTGTATGTTGCCGAGGGCAATATTTTCTGTCAAAACTATGACATAATTACACGAATCAGAGTCAATTCAGAACAAACAACAAGGCATAATTAGTATGTCAGATTTTTTCCTCTAAAGCTTAACCTATTTCTCAGTCTTAAACTTCAAAGTTACATATTAGATTTCCTAACACACATCAAAAGTTTCTTGAACTTCATTATTATGAATAATAAAAGACGACTTGAAAACAATGCTTACTCAATGCAGCAGCTTAGACTCTTGTATCAACAGGAAATACATTATTATTATTACATTATTTATTATTACCATCTTTTCTGTTAAAAGGACAGACTGTTGGACTACATAGGTCCACAAGCCTAAGTTCAGACAAATACTTCCAAAATTACATTCATGATTAACAAGTTAATATAACAACCAAACAAGTACAATCATTCAATTTACATATTTTACATTTTTTTCAACAGACCACTACAAAATACAAAGTTAAAACACCCAAGCAAGCCTGCAAAACTGTACCACAATACATGTCCAGTGACTGTGTATCGTGACAATTAACATTAGCAACAAAGCCGAATGTCCCGGGAATTCTGTTTTGCCTAATAAGGATATGATCACACAAGGACTTCAAACAGCATTTTACAGATGTCAGAGATAAAAACAACAACATCATCAAAATGCTACTTTACTGCTTTAAATACAATATTTTCTGCTTCTTGATATATCTTCAATTTTAATGTCATTGCCCATAACTGTTCCTCATTGATCCATGCACAACTTTCCCTGACTTTGGAGATAATGCAATTGTGTTGATTGAATTCCACTTCAGTGCCACATGCAGTGACAAAAGTTATGACCTTATAGAACAGTGTTGGTATATTAGACTGTGTCTATAAATCTTCTATAGAATGTGCCTGTCTTGACAGTACCGGCAGTGTCACAGTCAAATGTCCCCTGAGTAAGCAACAAACATTGCTTCTTAATAAATCTTTATTCTTCTCACAGAGTTTTTCCTTAAATAATGACTAGAAATTCTATTTACTGGAAAGTTGTATATTGGATTAAGATGCTGTGGATACTTAAGATTCATAAAGAAGGAAGCTGTTCCCAAATTATGCGTTGTCCCTAATGACCAAACCAATCAGTCACCCAGGAAAACAATCTCTTTTGTTAAATGATTTAAAGACAATTTCAGAAGTAATCAACAAATTTCTTGGATCGCCCCTATGCTAAAAGTAATAACTTCTCTCTTAATCAACCATACAATTAGTACGGGTTCTTTAAATCTTCACCATTTAAGAGCTGACTGAAACTCCTAATTCTGTAATGATTAGATTTCATGACACTAAAGCTAACGTCAATATTACCATTGTGATTCCAGAAAGAAATGTTGTCTTTCACCCAACCACGCCATTCTCTCATTTTGTCTTAATTTTTATAACAAAAAAATAATTTTTCATTTGTATTGAACAAAAGACAAAGACTGTCACTTCAACTTTAATCTATAGGATCCATTGATATAAAAGCTAGTTTGGAGTCCACCGGAGTCTCACAATGCAGCCTTGCTATTGGTCCATTTCTAAACTGTGCTTAGAATGCAGCCTTGCTATTGGTCAATTTTTAGACTGTGCTCACAATGCAGCCTTGCTACTGGTCAATTTCTAGACTGTGCTCACAACGCAGCCTTGCCACTGGTCAACTTCTAGACTGTGCTCACAATGCAGCCTTGCTATTGGTCAATTTCTAGACTGTCCTCACAATGCAGCCTTGCTACTGGTCAATTTCTAGACAGTGCTCACAATACAGCATTGCTATTGGTCAATTTCTAGACTGTGCTTAGAATGCAGCCTAGCTGTTGGTCAATTTTTAGACTGTGCTCACAATGCAGCTTTGCTATTGGTCAATTTCTAGACTGTGCTCAGAATCAGACCATCAAATGATGGGGTCTTGAGACTGGTCTTCAAACACAGTTTTACAAACTCAGATCCTGGACTGTTCAAAACTAAAAACTTCAGCTTCTTCCTGTAAATCAGTCTTAAATCCTTCTGCTTCTACAATATATCTTTTGCTAAGGTCAATGAATTAGATAGATTTGCTAAAACTCTCTGAGATGTGATTCTTTCTTAAAAAGATTTATGAAAACTCAGAAGCACTGCATTTCAAAGGGGGTTCAATAACAAGAATCTTAACAAAACATCAATAAAACATTTCCTTTAACAAGAGCTAGGACATGTCCCATGTTGTTTACCTACGACACGCGTGAAAATATGCCGCCATGTTTCCTTCCACATCGCTTGTAATCTCATCTTGTTACATTACTTTAAAGGGTTTTAAGTAAAATGTAACAGCTTTTTGTGGTTTGGAAGGAAAAAACCTAAACTTCATCATGGGCACAGGCTTAAATTTGACGCTGTGTGTGTGTTTGTGTATCTTCTTTACAAATTTTCTGTTATTTTCAACACTGGTGTTCTGGTAGCAGTAAGCACAAAGCCCACTTTTATAGTGCTGCCTCACTGGCATATATTATATAAACTGCTATAGACATTTCATATCCAAGTGTATCCTTTTTATGCTGAGGGCCAAGAAAGGAAATTACTAGTGCCATTTTCTTACAAAATTTTCACTTTTTGTTGATCAAGCAGACAATGTTAATTAGTCATCTAATACACAAAAGCCGAATGTACAGTTTACCTCCAGTACCCTTAAAAGTGCACATATCTTTGGGCAAACAGCTGTATACATTCTGTGCTCTCTACACACATATCATTTTGAATTTATGAACCTAAAGCTTAAAATGTCTCCTTTACTTTTTGATGGCAGTACTTGAATCTAACAGATTTCTCTTGTATCTAAATCACAACACATGTCTAACATCAAAGCTCAAAAAGTCACTGAAACAAACTGGAGCACTTAATTGTCTCACCAATTTTTTTCTTCTTTTTTGGTGCCCTGCCTTTTATCTTTTATTATCTCGAAAGGGGAAGAATATTTAAGTGTTCTCCCACATCAAAAAGTTACCAGAGAGATAAACAAACCTTGCTGTTTTAAATGCACAGTCACATTCTGATGTTCTGTATGATACAGTTATATCACTGTGATCATTACAGGGATCTGAGACGTATAAGAAAACTATTAGACAGCCAGAATGTTACTGCCTCTGAAAGCTTTACTATGACAAGAGCCTGCCAAATGTGATGTTATAATTGCTGCTATAAACATTCACTAATATTTTTGTGCATTTCTTTCCTGTATGATTAGTGTAAACATTAAGATTGGCTTTCACATACTGGTAACATCAGCATGAGATAGTTTCTAGCAATCTGAGCAGTATAAGAGGGTTACAAAGAAATTTAATATGTATAATTTCACAACAAAGAAACATTTAAGAAATACATTTCCAAAATGCTATATCAACCCCTGCGAGGAATTCAAGAAATAGTTCTTGAACAGTTCTTGAATCTAGTTCTAGAATAGTTCATGAACATTAAATGGCAGTTCTAGAACTTCCAAGTTCTAGAACCTTTTCTAGAACTAAACCTAGAACAAATTCTTGAACTCCTAGTTCTAGAATGACAATTTAATGTTCTTGAACTATCCAAGAACTAGTTCAAGTATTAATTCTGCAATGATCTTGAACAGTTCAAGAACTTCTAGATATGATTACAGAAGTTCAATATAATTGAGTCCCTTCCTTTGACTATTCAAGAATAAATTCAAGAACAAATTCAAGAACTAATTTAAGAACCCTGTCGAAAATTTCATGAACTGATCTTGGCAGGGGCTACAAACAACATTTTTTTGAAACTACATTACTGTTATTTAGCAGACTGACCATCCTATGAAATCTGTCAACTATAGGTCAAAGTGATGTTCAGTTAGTGGCCAGAGACTGTGGTCTGTTTTTAGTCTCAGTCACTTTGAAATGACATTTTACACCCTCAACAAATGACATGAGTAAAACAGTAAACTAGAGTGGGATTGGGGGCATAATAAGAAGTAAACAATAGCTGCATAAAACACAAAACATTAAGTTAAACAATGTATAATTTACTTTAATCTCAAGATTGAAATTCAGATCCTTCAGGGTCATGCAAACTTGTGACATTTTAAAAGGATTTTATATTTTTTGAA
This sequence comes from Mercenaria mercenaria, assembly GCF_021730395.1. NCBI lineage: Eukaryota > Metazoa > Mollusca > Bivalvia > Venerida > Veneridae > Mercenaria > Mercenaria mercenaria. The sequence continues at coordinate 7,353,631 of NC_069365.1, read as the reverse complement.
ATGAACAATTAATGACAACACCATAATTACTTATCTGATACTCATTATACTTGTGTTCCTTTTAAACCATTACTTACTGTAGTTGATAAATATTTCCTGCTTATTTGCTACACAAACGTCTCAAAAATTGCTGAATCACATGTGCAAAAAATTTCCCAGCATGCAACAAAATAATGGAAACTGATCATGTGACATTATGAATTTAATGTTCAAGAACAGTTCAAGAACTTATTCATTATTGTAAAAGGTAATAAACCTAAGTTTTTTGTATAATGAATGAACAGTTCAGAAACTCACAATTGGGTTCAAGAACTGGTACTGAACTAGAAAAAGGTTTTGAATTTTAGTACTTTTAATGAACCTGTGTTCAAGAACAATTTTGGTTCTAGACCAGCAGTAACTGTTCAAGAACTCTGGTAAAGTTCTATAAGTTCTTGAACTTTTGCAGTTTTTGAACCAATGTTCAAGAACCATCATTGTTCTAGAACCACAGTCTAAGAACTGTTTTGCTGGTTCAAGAACAGTTCTATAAGTTCTTCAGAAGTTCTTGAATGTTCAAGAGCTTAATACTAGTTCTAGAACATTTTTTACAGGGGTACCTGCCACGAGGAAGCCGGTTTTCCCCCATTGTTACAATTGTTACTTTTTTGCTGAACAACAGAACCCAGATCAAGATTGCAGCTTAAATAAGCTTCTTTCGTACTTCCGAGTTTTTCTTCTACAATTGGGGATGACTAAAATTTCTTTAATTGTAATTGATTCTAAGATTTTATTTTGTTATCCTAATTTTCTTGCAATCGATTCTAAGATTTTCTTTTATTACTTTTGTTGTGTACTCAAAGATTTTCTTCTATAATTGTAGATTTCTAGACTACTTTGTTACTTGTTGCAGATTCCAGATTTCAAGATTTCCTTCTATAAGTGTAGACTCCGAGACTGACTGTTGTTATTGTTTTGTTGTAGATTCCTGCAATTTTGCTATAAATTCAAAATCTTTTGTTGTAGATTTTCAAACCTTTCAAACATATCTAATTCCAGTCAGCTAACAAAAACTAGAAGTCTTGAAACTTCATGGCATTTAAAATATCACATTAATGTTTGTTGCACACAAATTCATTACTTATGAAGATAAAACTATTTTCTTTAATTAGGGAGAGGAATGGTTTTGCATGTTCTGAAACACATTTTACATTAACATTCTCAAGTATCAACTATAAACATTTCTTGGAAAACTCTTCCTGTTTCTATTTTCTTTAATTACAAAATTGCCAACATTCATAACTTTATGATCTCTAAATAAAATTGTTGCCAAAATAGCTGTATTTTATGTTGAAGTATGTGTCTCCTGGTTAATTAAGTATGATAACTAGCAGATTTTAACAATTTATTACAACATTTGCATATAGCCTTCAATAATTAACTCAAGATTACAATTTGCTTTCTTTTACAGAATACTCGTGTGATAAAACTAGCACAAAGTGAGAAATTGCCTGGAAAATAGCCATTAAATAAGAAAATTGTGAAAATTTATGCATTATGTCAGACATGCATGCATCAAAAGGTGTAATCATTATAGAAGCATTTATAATTAATAATCTTCTTTAATCATGATAACTCAACCTTAAACATTGTTTGTTCAGCTAGGCAAGAAAAAATCTCTCAATATAAATTCTTTCTGAAATACATTGAATACTTAAAAGAATTTAAAATAGGAGCATGGTACACAATATCAAAATGTAAAAGAAATCTCTAAGCCCTATTTAACTTGTGTTCAACATAGATATTGTGACATCTCAACACTGTGACATCATGGTGCAATTCACATGAGGTTGTTGGAGGTAAAAAGGCACAATTTGGTAACAATTTATTTGTTTTTCCATATACCTTTCACTCCAGAACACCAAAATTTTCATTTGCGACTGTGCCACTCCTTAAATTTAATACTGCATCTGGTGTTCAGTCAATGAACGATATTTTGATCTTACACTGGGACAAACAAATATTTTCTGTTACTACTTTATGACATATTAATTGTGTCCAAAATTCTGTCTTTAATTTGGCATAAATATATGACTGGTTTTTATACTTATATTTCAGTTTTTAAACCCTAGGATTTCAGATTTGTCATATTAAAACCATATGGGCTCATCTTCCTTCTATAATTCATATGGAGATAGGCCATTATGGTTCTAATATGACAAATTATGCTTTGGTACACACATTCATGAGACATCCACTGAGGCAACATGGAGTCATTTCCATATAAAAAGACTATATTCCCTGGACAACTTAAGCACAAAGGCATAATGAGTTTAGGAAAACATAGGAACTACTTTTACTTCTGGCTATAAATCTTCTCTTTATGAGGAAAGGGGAATGGAGAAACTATAAAACCCATTATATTGCCATAAATGTGAAAACACTAGTTAATAGGATAAACTCTTGTTATCCAGTATTGAACTGTCTTTGTACTCAAAGAAATAAAACTGTCCACTTGCTTTTCTAATTACAGATTGAGAAATATAAATAAACAAGATGGAAAATGAGTATTAAATTTGTCCATCTATGTTTTTATGTTTTATAGCGATAATACTTAACATCTATCCCTCTTCCACTAAACTTACTTGCATAAACTAAATTCTAACTCATTCTGCAATTTCTGAAGAACTCTAAAATCGAGTTTATGGCAAAATTGTCAGCTGACCAACTCTTTAAGTTGACATGAGCAGTGATAAAAATATATTACAACACCTTGTATATCCCTACTTGGCATTTTATTTCCAACTTTTATAGCACCCTTTGCTATACAGACATTAACTTCCTAATCAAATTAACATCCAATACACACATTTAGCTATTTTCATGCCAATGAAAATTTTATGAGACACAGAACAGGAATTATCTCCCCTGGTTAAGTTAGAACAATCTCAGCAAGCTTACATTTTTATTGCCCTATAAAAACATAATGGCAAAATTCTTGTCTATGTTGATAAAACTGTGTCAATTTACAAAATCCAGCTGTATGTATCTACACTAAAGAAATAATTCTGATACCAAAAGAAATATTTATTTTGTCTTTTTCAAATGTTTTTCATTTGTCTTTATATTAATGGAGATTAAGTGATATTGCGGTCAGGTGATAATGTTCTTAAAGTGATTTCAGAACTGTACGATGTAAATACTAATTTCCTGAAAGAATTAGGAGAAGGATGTGGAAAAAGACCGTGGAGAACAAGTGCCCAGCAGCATAAAACAGAAAACATTAAATTAAAGCAATTAATGTCAGCAGACATTTTGCTAGAAATCAACTTGTCATCAGTTTTGAAGTACCACCCTGACAGCTGAAAAACTATGACAAAAAAAAAGTAATCACTGGTATAAATCTTCATGTTGTCAGATACTGTAAACAATTATTCCAGATATTTCACAGAAGCTGAAAATGTTAGCAGGGCGTGGAATAGTGCTGGAGATAACCTCTATACTGTGTTTCCCTTACCACACAAAATGTTTTGCTACCGTTACCAAAACATGCCCCACTAATTTATCTCCAATTATCTCAACATTCTCACATATCTAGGCTTTTCTCTCCAACTTCTTTCTACAACAAAGCATTTTCTCTTTTAACAGAAACCTAATAATGTTACTGCTACTGGGCAAAACACATCCAGAAGAAAAATGCATAGTATTATGGGTACCTAAACAGTTTTTATGAAGATTTGATTCAATCAGTGACTTATAATTTGATATCAAAGTAGGGTTAATTTAAATGTTAAGTCTGTTATCAACAAAATTTAAAGTTTCTACTGTGTCTAGGTTTCGCACAGGTTGCTGTAAAAACCTGTTAAGTTGCAATCCTCATACTCCTAGGATTTCTTCTGAAATATTTGATGATCATATTGATTTCAATATGATAACTGTCATCAGAGTTCAACAAACTTCAATATTATTGAAATTCAACTTCATACTGTTAATGAAATTATTGACATCTTTCATTTCCTTATAAATAATTGAACATAAACAGAACATATTAAATTTATAATTATACCTATAATTGTATATTTGTTCAGCATAGAGATTTTTGTAATTTATTTCTCAGAAACTTATTCAACTTTATCTTTAAAAAAAACTCTCTCAATTATATCTTAGGGAAGCTCCACTGTAGGACACCATAAATGTCATAAAAATGTCGACGCACTGTATAAGTGACAGTAGTGCGACATAATTAGGCTGCACTAAACAAACAACAAATTTTCTTATCTTTCAAAATATATTATAAAAACTTAGTAACATAGCTATGCCATCTTCTATCAGTCTGATAAATTTTTGCACAGAATGTAAAACATGTAAAGTCTTCTTCAGTCAATAAATTTATTGAACGCCATAACTGTTTATCAGGTGACATACTTCCTAATAAAACAACTTCGGTTGTTTTGTCTTTTCTAAAATCTTTATTGAAAATTATGACCCTATATGAACTAGTGCAGATAAAAATTTCATTATTCACCGCCTTTGTTCCCAACACATTGAGAGATGACTTCAGTGATAGGGTAGGTCACCTATTATAGTTATATATCCTGCCTGCAGATATTGTCAACAACTTTCACTTTTTTATCTGATTGTTGACAAAAAAAATCTACAAAACACTATTCCCCAGCTAACAAAGACAAAACAGATCTGGGGTTAAAGTTTGTGTATATATGCCTTCATTAATATTCAAAGTATGAAGACTAGAGTTTAAACCAGACTCAGTATGGTTTCATTTAAATGCTGATCATTTTGACAGAATGATGGATGCTTGGCTAATTAGAATTCAGAATATGCAAATTAGGCGACCAACATGTGATATATACAGATTCTTAACTTGACTACACTGAAATATTTTTGAATGAGCTAAGTATGTTGAAATCCACTGCCTCGTTTTTCTTTAAACACTGTGCCGCTATACATATCCGATAGTGTCCCCTAAATAAAATAAAATCATTTAAAATTCATTGTTGAATGGCAGCCCTAAATGTTTTAATTCGCTGCATATAGAACAGTTTCGCCTTTTCCCACTACTCTGCTTTAAGCTTGTTCTGTATCACACTATTTGGTAAAGAAAACATAGAACATTCAGTTACAGAAGAAAACTGAGGACATAATCACCAGTTTACAGTCAATTGTGTCTAAACAAATTTGGCAATGAGTGATGAACAGGGAGGTCTAGATCCGTCTCAGAGTCATCAATTACCTTTCCTGTATAATGGACACACTGATCAGCTTAATTACCTAGACATTTGTCAATTTTCTTCCACAGATTCTATTTACAAGAAAACAATTATTTTGCTAAAATTCCACAATGGGGTGACAATCATTTTTCCTTTCCACAAAACTGAAGACATAATTTTTAAGCAAACATTTTCTCATGAACTATGTAATATTATATAGACTATAAAAAAAACAATTAGAATCAAAGATAATGAGAAAAAAAAAACTCAACAAGATTTTAGTTAACCAAATTTGCATCATGCAAAAATGCTCAGCACAAACCTGGGTAAAAAAAAAAGCCAGAAAATAGTGAAATGCAAGTGTACTGCTGATCAAGTAAGTGTTGGACATTTATCAAGCAGCTCATACTGTAGTGAAATGGAGATAGGCAACTCTAATATCTCTTCAAAATGCACTTAACTTTGACATACTTTAACAAGAACAAAGAATGATTTTATTACATAGTCAACAGATACTCCAAATAAATCCATAAAATTTATGGACAGGAATGAAAATCCAAAGGAAATTATGAAAATAAAACAAATTTTCAAGCACCCCACAAGGTGTTGTTTCCAGCTGAATTAAGGGGGTTGTAAATTTCAAGCCTTATGAGTAATTGAGGAAACACATTAGCAATATAATGGGTCTATATTTCACCACTCACAGCATTGACAGCAATAATTTCTAGTTTTGATACATAATTGATGACCAACATTGGTCAAGCCACACATGACACATGGTCAACCATCCTTTGTTGCTATTAATTCATTGTCCATACTCAACAATCGGAAACTGATGTATTATTTATATAAAAAATTCAGTGACCCTGAAATTCATCAAATTCTTTGGTGACAAAATTTAATACTTACTGACCAGAAAATATAAATTATTCATGTAAAATATGCACTTAGTCAAAAGCCATATCATACAAATATGACAGAGTGAAAGACTATGCTCAGTCATTTGTACACACTGTCTATGCAAATTGGGGAAAAAAGGGCCAAGATTTGAATGTTTCTCATGTTATGAGGCACTGTAACAAACATTTCATTTCACTCCTCTGAAAATCAAAAAGAACTACATGGTTCCACTCAGCAACTGTTGCATTAAAATTCTAGAGCAAAAGTCACAATTGGCTATAAAAATCACTGCACCATGCACTACTGGATGCACATACCATTAAACATGGTTTAACACCCTGTAAAATATCCATTAAAATAGGAAAAACCATTAATTAACCCCATTAATTCTTGCATCACTTTATTTAACATGTTTCACAATATTAATGGGTTACATGTTAAAATACCATTAAAACACCCATTTTTGACCATGAATCATGCCATTAAAGATTTAGTTTGGTAGCTAAAATAGTTAATGGCTTTGAAAAATAGTGAAATTTTGTATATTTTGAATTTAAGTAAAATTAAGCTGTTTAAGTGCATGCATGTGAGCACAGAGTACTGAGGTAGAGGTAGAGGTAAATTGTGTTTGCCCATTGTGCACTGACATTGTCATCAACAGTTGCTTTTTGAATACACCTAATGCCTAATGTCTGTACCAATAAAAACTTGGTCAGAATGTTTGTCAATATTATAATGTTGAATAGTTAAAACTACCCACATGGTCACTTGATCTATTAAACCGGTACCTGTAAACCATTCTCAGTACAACTCAATACAATACAATATCCATTTATTTTCTTATTTCATATGAACATATGACAGAATAAGGATACAATATAACAAATGTTTGTATGAGGCTGTTACATGTGTTTACATTACAAAATAATAAGAGAAAAAAGAAGAAACAAATATTCTTGTAGCATTTTACAAAACAGTACATATGTATAGATACTATTACATGTGTAGTAATACGTAGTTTAAATCAATACGGCAAATATTAATATGAAGTTGATTAATCTTAAGATGTCTAATTCTGATGGCAAACTTTCATGGCCCTTAATTTGATGTACAATTAAAACATTATGAACCCATTAAAATTGAATCTGAAAAATTTAATGAGACCATTAATCAATTTTTTAATAATTTACGGCCATTAACAGAGCACTAAAAACAAGAGCTGTCCGTAAGACAGCCAAGCTCGACTATTCGAAATATTGTCACAGAATAGTCGAGCTAAAAATTAATGGCCCCATTAGTTCTTACTAATTAATGTGGAATAAATGGGTACTTTTTTAATGGCACAATAATTTCATGACAATTAAAATTTTTCATGGAGTTTTAAGGAGCCTGTTAACTTATTTTAATGGTTTATTTTAAGCAGCTTTTCATGGCCATCAAAGTCATTTTTAATGTATGGCATTAAAACTATGGTCATGGCCCATTAAATAGTAAGAAGTAATGGGTGAATTTTAATGGTGACCTGTTAAAACTCTGTTAAAAACGTTTGCAAAAATTAAGGCCAATTTCATGACCCTTTTAATGGCATGTGCATCCAGTAGTGATGTAGTGACAGGAATTGCAAGAAACATCAAATTCTGTTCACAAGGATCTGTAAAACAGTCCTTAAAACTTGGAAAAATGTTACACCTGTAAAAAATATAGTAACAATCGTTCCTGAAAATTGCTGCTATATAAACAATGGTATAGAAGTTCATCATCACTGTGATATGGATCAAAATAATGAGACAGGATTGTATATATACAGTCTATCATCAGTCTATTACCAGACACAAAACAAGCAAGATTTCCCCTGTATGAGTGAGAGGCATCACCTGACATACATATAAATCATGTTCTTCTAAAAAATAGAAACATTTAATAGTGTTGTTTTTTACTTCTATTATCAGATGTCAGAAAATGTTGATCAAGATGAATAATGCATGTGGAGATAAATTTGAGATACACTTTTTCTTTGCAGTTTATCTTAGTTAATTCACTTTTATTTCTTTAAGAAGTTAAAACTTCAATCAAAATATTTGTGACCTCAATCAACATTTAACTTTTACATCTTCTCTGGGGCTCCTCTAAAAGCTTTTATCAGCTAGTTCACTGGTTTGTATTTTCTCTCTCTAAAATGTTGTGCCATTTGGCTTTTAAGAGCAGCAATAAAATCAACTTGAATCCTCTTCATGCTGGACACAGCAGTGTCCAATAAAAACTTAGATTACACAGACCAGAAAAAAAAGAGATTGGAAAGCATTTAAGCTCATAAAAATGCAAATGCAAATTTTCATTGAGGATTTTTTTCATCGATTTATCATTTCATTAATATGGACGTCTTAAAGTGATTTATTCTCAATCTAGATCATAAAAATGCTTGCAATGTCAGTGTGTCAAGCTGAGTTTCCTTACAGCTGAAGCATCCTTGCATACGAAAATGGTGACTTCATGCGGAAATGAAATCTTATTGCATACTGAATGCAACATGTACATGATTGTTAATATAACATCAAACCAAAACCCATAATTTATCCCATTAAATTTCAGCAAACAGGAATATGCTTTGTTAAAATCTTTTTGTTGTCGGCGAGTAATGAAATTGTAGATGAACAATCCAATATTTGTATCATGCAATACTAAAAATGCCTGACTGAACTTTTACAAATCTATATAAAATTCTTTTGACGAAGATGTACAGTTGAGAAACAATGCCACATTCAAAACAGTCAGAACCATTTTTCTAGTGCAAACAAAATTCTACAGAAACCCACAAATGATACTCCTCCTTTATCTTTCAGTTTTTGCAATGTCATTCTTTATTATTTTTTTGCAGTTCAAAATATTTCATGGAAATATGGAAATATGGAGGCATTTCTAAAAGCAAATGAGACTATTTTCTGCAGTTTTAAGAATGTCCTAATAAAAACCGTTTCCAGCCATCATCATTTTCTTTTTCTTCTATCATTTATTGATTTAAGGCATTACAACAGCTTTCCTGTGTGACTACCCTGTAAAATTACATTTACTCACTGAAGCAACAGAAACTTTAAATCTTAGTATTAACATTATTCATAAAATACATCTACCCTGGATATCAAGAAAAAGCCAAGTCTCCATAATAAAAATATCCAAACTCCTATGAACGGTTAAAAAATTGACAAGCAAAATGGTTGGAGACTTTCAGTCCCTTTAGACTAAGACACTATGTAACTTGATCAAAAAGAGTGTATATATTGTACTTGGTACTTTCAAATGATTTGATACAGTAACTTCAATTTAAAAATGGACCTATGTTCAGAACATTAGCTTCAGAGACATGCAATATGGTCTCTGAAACTTAGTCCCTGATTGGCAAAAGGGAATGGCACATTCCTCAATCATAAACACTATAAACAGGAACAGTCAACTCAGTAATAACCTGGGCAATGTAACAAAAAATGTCCTACATGGAACATTGAAAATGTTGTTTAATTATCACTGATTACCCTGTTGATTACAAATTATAACTAAACAAAAGCATCAGAAACACTGGATGAGGACTCTACCATTTCTGACAAAAGAAAAATCTTAACTTTGTCTATTGTTTATTGATCTTACAAAAAAAGTTAACAAACTAATTAACAATCACATGCTAGAATTGTCTATCAGTGCGAAGCAAGAGAGCAGCTCAGTGTTTTTTCATGGCAATAATGACATTACCAGGCCAGGCTGCTGATGGGTATCTTTATGTTTGCCTTTTGACTTTCACTCTAACATGCCTGCATGAACTATTTCATTTTTTTCTCCCATAAGATCTATTATGATATCCTGTGGTGCAAAGAAACCACTCTTTCCTCTAATTTTATGGGATCATAAAGAACTTCAAATGAAAAATTATTTTTTTGCAAATTGGTTTTTAATCTGTACTTAATGCATTTTCAAGATGGCCAGCTTATAGCACAATTTGCATCTACTTGAATAGCATTCTTGAAACTCTTGTGCAAAGTGAATGTGCACCTTGTGTGTCACACCCTGACTGGCAATATGCTCCAATTTGTTTAACAGAACATACACTTTGTAACTGTAAAACAGAAAACAAGAAAATTAATGAAAAATATGCCAGAAAAAAAGTCCATTTGTTGGCATTACTAATTACAAAATAATTCACAAAAAGGAATAACTTATTTATATTTTTTCAGTTATATTTTTTTGTGATCATTATAACTGTATTAGTAATACCAGTGCATACATGATATTTAAATCATAATTATTTTAATAAGGTAAAATACCATCCTTTTTTTCCAGCTCAGTGAGTATGTCAAAATTAATTGAACCAAAATTACTTTGCTCTTCGCTGCACTTCAAAAGGTGAAATACTTCGATCGAAAAATATGTGAGTTGACAAAGAAAACATCTTTTGTTATTTCGTGAAATTATTTATTTCCTATGGAAATGGATATCGATGTAAGCGAGGGTCGTATTAGAGCAATATTTCAACATTTCTCAGAGTGTATATCAACTTGGAGTGGTCATGCAATGTATCCATTAGTCTGTCTGTAACTGATACTCGAGAATGTGGTAAATAAAAGTAAAATACTCGTAAGATGACATCATTGATTTAATGTAAAAATGGCAACTACGAATCTGACATCACTAATAGTTATAATATATGCTAAGCTTTGTACATTTGTAACATCTTGAAACATTCCCATTGCATGCGATGGCACCCACATGAAGTTACATGAAGGTTTAAGCAATAACACAATTCTATTCTACAAAGTACAGAAAAAACTAGCACTTTATTAAAAACAGCAAAGATTTTTTAGATTTTCATCCTGTTGACTGGAGCAGCTATTATACATGTATAAAATGATTTATATGTCCTATAAACCTCCCTTTCAATGAATATTGAAATATAAAAAAAAAAATTATTGAAAAAAGTTTGCAGTAATTTCTATATAAAATTTTCAACAAAACAAAAATCCATAAAGATTAAATTCAATATAAATGTTATTACAACCTTACCACTGACCTTTCACGAGACACCATAGGGCCAGTTGATCATTTCACTACAACCCGCAAAATCTAACAAAAGACATTTCACACTTGGCGGGTGACTATAATCGGGCAAATGATAGTGTCCACTTAATTATGGACAGCAATTTTGACAGCCACGGGTGCTGGTAACATGATCGACTACAGCTCCCGATATGTGAACACGAGCCATGAAACGCTCAGATTAAAATGTCATTCTTAAAGGACGAACATTTTTACAAATAAAAAATCAGAAACATTTTAAAGTTACAGCAATTTGCTGTGACCAATGAGCCATTTCACGCTGACCCCGGGCTTGACAAGTTTTCAAGATCAAAACATTTGATATCATTCCCCAAAGAGCAAAGTTATTTTGTGTAATTTAAAATCTTATCTCAAAGGTGATCTTAGTGTGTTGGAAAGGACATCTCCGGAATGATATATTTGCGGTGAAAATAGCAAATATATTGGCGGCTTCCCGTGTCAAATGATTGTAGTCAATTATCTAAATAATTGTAACCAAATGAATCAACAGCAAAGAATTCTTACTTCTGTAATTACAATAATTATAGATTTTTCAAGGCAAATTACAGTATACTAATAATTTGTTATAGGTGACAAACACAATTCCATTATTTTGTGAAAGAATGCAATTTTATTTTACTAGCTCTTAAGGTAAATACTTTTTGAAGTTTGAAGAATGACCTGTAATAATTCCCCTCGTACTTAGAAAGGAAAATGGCGACATATTAATAGTGATTAAAAATGATTATCTAAAATGCCAAGTGAATTTAAAAATACCATCAATACACTTTAGCATGAAAGGTCGTGTAATATCTCGACAAAAGACTTTCAAAATATTGTCATGTTCTTGGGATATATCCACAGATAACATTCAAAAAATTGTCAGCAATATTTAGTGAATAAATCCCCGTTATCAATCGTAAGGCGTTATATATATTGCTAGATCAATATTTGACAATATTTGAAATATGGAGTGAATCTTTTATCTTAAAAGTATAAGTACTCTTGGCCACAATTCAATTCCTTATGTCAATAATGTTTTCATCAAAACCAATTTTTCGCTTTCATGTTGCATTCTGGACTGGTAAAATATGCTAAACAGTAACAAAACAATTAAAACTTAAAAAAGCAAGACATACATAGGACTGTGTATATAATTTAACACTGTACTTTTTGAAATTTAATATTTTATTAATAAAATCTGATATATTTTTTTTTAAACTTTTTTTTCAATTAAAACATTCAATGTGTATGAATCAGAAGTTGTTAAAATCTTTATAAAAATGTAGCTCCTGCCTGACAGACAGTTATAGTTTAACAGGTCTATCAAATTATGCAAAGAGTTTAAGATAATTTAATTAATTCAATAAGGCTCTTATGAAACCATAAACACAGGAATCTGATAGTGTTATATAATAAGATTAATTTAATCAAAGAGTTAAAGCCATGAGAAATTCAGACAAATGATTAACAAAGAAATGGCCGGATTATATAGTTGATAACTTCAAGTAGCCTGCAAGATAGCTCTCTTATTATTCCAGATATTGCTAATACCTCTAAAGTCAAAGTCTTTTCACCAAGTGTTAATCCTACTTTGAGTCAGTAAATAGAAAATCATACACATGAAAAATGGGGGTGTCACAAAAAGTCCTGTTTTATCTACTAGTATATCAAGCAGGCCCTTTGCCGTGTCATTGTATAAAGTTATGTATTATTACAGTTTTTGATTTACGAACTTACAAGTTCTCAATGGTTTCAGTGATCTGTGAGATTTTGTATATTGAGAAACTTTGTCTTGTAAGTAAATGGATATGTGTAAATAAATATTTAAGTTATGACATATGCTATCAGCAGCTGAGTCATAATAATTCGAAAATTGTATTTTCACCAATATTTTATCAGACTGTGTTTTTTTTACTGATTATAGCTTTTGCGCGAAAACCTTTAATTTTTGGGAACAAATTTATCCGAGTTGACAGTATTACTAAAGGATCAAAATCAATTTTTTCAAACTGAAGAATTATTTGTGCATGAAAAAAAGGATCCTAAAAATCTCTGTCTCCGCTTTGTTAACTTTGCTAAAAGGTAACTATAGGAACGTGAAGAAACAATACCTAGCACAAAGATTTTAATGTGATAAAAGTATCAATTTATGCAACACAATTTGTGTGTACATGTAGGACCGTCAGATAAAATGTATTCTGTTTCCATTTATTTTGAAAAATACAAAAGTACATAATCCTGAAATTATGCAGATATTTTCTTTACATACAAAATTCAATCAAAACTTTTAAAATGGATAACTGGCTAGATTTTAATTGACTGGCTTGAAATCTGATCCAATAATTTCCCATTTGTTCAGTGATATTTAGATAGATCTGCCAGATAATATGCAAAAGCCTTCAAGCTATAATTATTTACTAGTTCCCAATACAAAGAACCTTCATCCATACAACAAACAGGCTTTTGAAAAAATTCTGAAACCCCTTCTCATTGCCAAAGGACAGTTCTATAATCACATATTGTTATAAGTAGAAATCTTGTTGACTTTTCAGCTTTAATGTCAGTGAATATTCCATAAATTGACTATTTAGTCCAAAAATATAGCATGGATTTTTAAAACTGAAGTGGGGACATCAAGTGCAAACATTTTTTGCAAAAAAATATGAGCCGCGCCATGAGAAAATCAACATAGTGGCTTTGCGACCAGCATGGATCCAGACCAGCCTGCGCATCCGCAGTCTGGTCAGAATCTTTGCTGTTCACTAACAGTTTCTCTAATTGCATCTGGATCCATGTTGGTTGCAAAGCCACTATGTTGGTTTTCTCATGGCGCGGCTCAATTATGATAAGTCTGCCTAATAATATACTGACTGTACAACAGAGAACTTTGAAGTCTGAATACTGATCAAAAATTTCCACACCTGACCACTTATACTGATCTTACAATTTATGTTTTTAAGACAATATACTGGGCATATATGAACATTTGCTGATGATATTTGCATATAAATAAGTTGGCAAAAAGAAAGTAAATTAAGTTTCAATTAAGTCAAAGAAATAACTCACTAAGTTGGCTTACTCCCAAACAAACATTCGCAATAAATGACTTGGCAGTTGAAGATACAAAAAGAACAGCAAGTGGTCAGGTAAATATTGAATTAAACTTGGTAAAACCCCCTGTAAGTTTAAAAACAAAAATGACCACTTTACAAATATTTCTGCCTTGTTCATAATAAATTTCTTTTGTCCAATTTAAACAGCAAAGAGGTTTAATTTCCTCACAGCGCTAGGGTGATTGTTTTAAAGATATTGTTTTTATCTAACTATGATTGATTTCTTTCCTTATAAGTTACCAACCAACAATGTGTTTCTTTAAAATTATAAACATCCTTCAAACAATGTATAGCCTTTATGAGAATTCCTAGAGAGAAAATCTGAGACATTTAGGAGCAACCCTGAGTCAATATGACAGTAATAGTGTTGTTGTTAGCAGGTTTTCTGTGAAATTCAGAATCCAGAGATAAAAAAAGATTATCCTGGGATTATCATAATTCAGAACATATGATGATAAAATGCATGCATGACACTTTTTGTGCCTTTTCTGCTACAAAAATTAGTGGGTGGGGTAACAGTTGAAACAATGGTAAGTGACACTTGTCATACATGTTGCTGATGTTAGCATTATTTTGTATTACCACTTGGTGTTACTGTTAGACCACATAGAAATTTTCTAACTTTTCAAAAGCCATTTTAGGTCTTTTTTTTATACAAACCTGATGCATCCTAAGTAATACTATATCTTTTAGACCTGAACGTTTACTTAGAACTTGTTTTTAAAACAATAAGCTTTAAAATGCAACAACTTTCTTTACAGAGTGAGAATCTGAATGAAGTTCAAGACTGACATTCATTCATTAACCAAGGAATTTTCATCATTTATCAAAGAATATTTATAATTGTGAAGTTAATACAATGTCATTATCAGTCAGCATATAAAACAAATAATTCTGATACATCAAAGTGAAAACTCTCTCTAAATGAACTCAGACAGATGAAAATAGAAAATACCATCATGTCATCCATCAAATATAGTTGAGAAAAAGTTCTGACACTGAATTTTCACCACATTAACTGTAATATTTCTCAGCTGTTGGCTTTTTTTCTATTATTTTGGCCATTCATATTAAAATCTGACAGCAGCAATGCTGAATAGACTGACTCCTATCAGAAGTGAGAGACTGGATTGGCCAGATCATATATTTGATCAATTAAAGATCTTGCTCCAGGGGCATATATCTAAAAGATCCAATAGTGAAATGGGTGTTTAACACATAAATCAATTACAGCCACCATGTTCCTTTACACATACATGACAATAAGGTATGATGACAATAGCTGAACATCAGATGACCTATTACTGCCCCCAACATGGACACTGTCTCTTGGCCACAGTGGACATCTCTGTATTGTTGTGGTCAGAATTTATGTCCCTATAAAATCTACATTAACCTGATATAAAAGGTTTTCCTTGACCTTTGACACGTAATGAATCTAACATTCAGACAATTTCTATTATGACACTAGAAAATGCAAATTCCATTGCAATAGTCAAATTTAAAGAAGAAAAAAAAGCATGTCAGTCACTAGCTTTAATAGTCACAATGGGGAAAAAATCTATTATACTAAAATAAAGTGGACTTAATTTACTTAATTTGTTTACTCAGTTATTACCACATTTCTGAAGCCCTGCATTTCATAATTACCTGTTTATTAAATATGTTTAAATCTTGAGGAAGAAAACCATTTCTGGCCATCTTTCAGGAAAATATTTAAATATTTAGAGATGAGTGCATGAAGAGAAACTGCAGCAAAGATTTAAACTAACGTTGAAGAGAATCAGAAGAAAGTATTCAAAGCATGTATTTATGTCAATACTTAAAAAGTGTTATCACCAAAACTCACGATTCAAGTCAGGCATTCACCTAAAATGGCCATTTCAGATGCTTGTCATTCAATATTTAAGAAGTATTTCAACCTATGATGCATATCAAAGAGTCATTTAGAAAACAGTCAGTATGGGGGGATCTAAATGGATTTTATATGAACAACTCTAGATACCATCAGCTCATTCAAGTTTGAAAAGCACATGTATGAATTAATGAGGTTTCTAAAGAAAAAGATAAAACTACTGGAGTGGCGGGTGGAGTGGTGTTCCAAGGTAAGAATTCAAGTAAAGCTTATCATTTGGCACAAGAAGCAAATATGCAAGTGCAAGCAGCCAAGTTAAATCAATCTAAGAAACTGATCATTTCCAACAATTTTCAACCCTGCCAATGCATGTTTCAAAACTGTTTTTTTTTTCTGGAAAAAATACACTTCCAAGCGTGAGAACTAACTTTCAACAACAGCACAAAACCTGGGTTTATTTGTTGTGTAAGTTTGACATTTCTGAAGAAAAAGAAAATCTGTATCAGTGCCTAACAGTACATTACACATATCTGCAATACTAATTATTTTTTTTTAAACAAAATTATGATAAAATAATCTCTAAGACATGGACCAATGATGGGTTTTGACCTTGGTGGGACTTTCTTTTTTAAGCAAGATTACCATAGCAACTGCACGGGAAATAAGGGATTTAAGTCCAGCAATTGGTCAATGATTCCTAGATTATGAATCAAGTGTATTTTGCTGCCTAAGACTATCCTTCATGTGGCCACAAATACAATGGAATCCTTCCAATTTCATTAAAAGGAATATTAAAGCTTATAATACAGAATTTTTTCTTTTTCTCCAGTCTTGTGTAATATATAAGCCCTACAGGGCTATTTTTCAACATAAAACTCCACATAAATGTAAAACATTAAGATGAAATGCAAACACTATGACCAGGCCTGAAAGGCTTTCAAACTTATTGAACAAACAACCCGACCAGCAAGATAAACACTGCAATACCTCGCAGAATAAAATACGGTTTTATGAAATATTTACACTTTTATCATTGAAGAATAGAGAGGGGATTTAGGTATGATAAAGAAAGAACAAATAACACCTAGAAATATGCCAGTCAACAAAAACCTAATTAAAATAATCATACAAAGGGACTGATCTCAAAAGAACTACATTATTTGATTTCACGCTGAAGTACCCAAATAATTATACGCGCTCGATATTTGGCCTGCGTATACACAGCATATTCTCCATTAGCATTATACTGTAGGAAATTTGATCTTCTGGTCTGTAATACGTTTTTGACATAATTTTAAACAATGGTCGAGACATATGCGAGTTTGAGACCCACAGAAACTGCTCTTGTAAGCGATACATTCCGTTAGGGTGTAAAAGCTAATGGGTGCACACATGGATAAAATTTCAATCGTCAAGGCTTGAATGTTTATTAGGTTACTTCATTTGGACGATGATTTTCTACAAAATGGTTTCCTCTGTCAGAATTAGACACATTATATTAAGATCTGTCGTGACGATAAAATATCGTTCTTGCATGATGAAAATTGCAACTTTTCAAAACGATTGACAAAATTTGAAAAGAAGTCACCTGACATCTGAAAACAATGCCACATGCAGTACATGCATTCAAAATAAAAAAAATGACATTTTTTCGAGTATTATAATAGTTGCAGACACCTGTAAAGGTATATTAAATTCATTTGAACAGTCAGTCATACAGCTCCTAAATGTTTAAGTATTCTGTCCATAAACATTGTTACCACAGTATATCACTACAGACTGTAACTAGTCATTTTAATTTCCTTGACTGGGTGGATGGCATTTACTGAGGAATTTGTACATGTTTAGAAAAAAACAATAACACTGTATTCTAAACTTTCCTATGATTAAAGTTATAGTATTCCAACATGTCATACTTATCCGTCCCTGACAAACTTTACCTACTCATACCAAATTTGCTGTATAAACACTTCAATTATCAAAAGTTTCATTTCCATATCAGTGCTTTTAGGTAGTTAAAGTATTTATAAAATAAAGCCATGTATCCTTAATCTACGTTTAACTAAACAAATGCATTAGACTGAAAAGCTTTGTTTGTAGAAACAAATTAGATATGAACACTTGGCTGCATAACCTAATTCGAATGCAGGAGACAGAGGTCTGAGTGTAAAACAAAATTGCCACAATATTTCATTTAGCTACAAATGCAATAATGATGTTTAATACCATAATTATTCAGTGCATAGAAGAAGTAAAGATGATTACGAAATTTTGAATAATTCAAGCACTGAGACATATGATTCATGGCAGGTCCCGGCTGATTACTGACTTCGGTATATAAATGAAATACTTGACTGATGCTTCATCTCTGTTGTGCAAAAAATAAACATTTTAATAATTTTAGTAATAAGTAGTCTCCCTTTTATTTACCCTTACCTCTAAGAAACATTCGCCAACATCTTTATTCTCTGATACAGATGCATGGTAGAGACTCTGGTCAAATGTTGGTTCTTTGTCGTTTATATCCCTCACTGACACAACAACTGATACGCTTGAACTGCGAGTTGGGGTGCCATGATCTTTCGCTACAATCCAGAAAGAAGGATGTGAATTAACTTCACAATCAACTTGCCCACGTGTTGTAACTAATCCAGAGTTTGGATCAACTTGAAACCAATCAGAATTTCCACCTGCAGTATTTTCAATGTAGTAAGAAATCCTGGCATTATCTCCAATATCCTTATCTGTAGCAGTTACTGAAATGACCGAGCTTTCTGGTTCAGACATTTCATCTACAACAGCTTCGTACTGGTTCTTGCTGAACACTGGAGCATTATCGTTGATATCTTGAATTTGTAGAAGGAAGGACTTTGATGCAGAAAGTGGCGGAGACCCAGAATCTGCTGCAACAATGGTTAAATTGTACGCGGCTTTCAACTCCCTGTCTAGCGATTTATCTACAAGCAGTTTGAATGTTCTGCTACTAGTTGACTCAAGCTTGAAGCGGCTGTCTCCACCCTGCAGGCTTACAGCTATATCAGAATTATCTGTATCAGGAGATTCAGGATCACTGACAGATACTCTCGCTACCACATACCCTTTGGATGCATTTTCTGGTATTCTAGGAGTAGCATCAGAAGTGAGATAGGTAATATAGATATTTGCTGGGATCTCATTTATATTTAAAACCTCAATTTCAACAACAGCCTGGGCAACATTAGAACCATCACTTGCAATGGCAAATATCTTATAAATAGATTTTGTTTCATAATCCAAGAGCTTATCCAACCGAATAACACCAGTGACTGCATCAATCACAAAACACCCATCGGGATCAGTAGTCCTGGCAATCGAGTACCTTATTTTTCCTTTATCTATTTCGTCTATATCTGTTGCTTGTACTTGAAGAATACTTGTTCCTCTTGTTGCGTTTTCATGAATAGCTGCTGAATATTTACTTTGATTAAAAAGTGGATAATTATCATTTGTATCAGTGATGTTGATGTCAACCTGCATTGTTGATGTGAATGGTGGACTGCCCCCATCATACACGGCAACTAACAGTTTGTAGTGTGGCGTAGTTTCATAATCTAAAGTCCCATTTATAACTAAATCTAAAAGTAACTTTTGTGGTCCCGAAAATCTACCGTTAATATTGAATGCATAATCATCGTTCCCTGAAACAAGCCTAAAACCTTTGATGGTATTTTCCCCTATATCTTGGTCCACTACACTGCCAAGTGATGCTTTATGGTGAGGTGCTCCTTCAGGAATATTTATGAATTTGTGCGGTACTGAGAACACCGGGGCAAAATCATTTACATCTAAAACTGTTATAGTTATACATATATAATTTGATGACCCTTTTAGTATGGAAAAAGAAAACGAATCATTAGCCTCCCTATCTAATGCGACCTTTGTTTTTATTAATCCAGTACTGTAGTCAATATCGAATATGTTCTTAATCCAGTCTTCCAAAAAGAATTCTGAATACGGAGGTCCTAAGCTTGAATCTAACTGAGTGGCGATATTACCCACTTCTGTTCCTTCACTTAGACCTTCTTTGATGTCATAGTGCAAGGTTCTGATAGAGTTATCGGAGCATACTGCAGCAATACAAACAAACACCTGTGCCAATACAGACACGAATAACGAGACTTGCATAGCTCCATTCATTGTAATTTCTGTGCAACTGATGCCACAATAACTTCCATTTGCCTTTAAATCATCTTGTTTCTTATCTATATATCTTTTCTTCCTGCAAATAATTTTAAAAAGAATATTATAATGTAAATGTTACATAAAATGAAAATTGAGCCATGCCATGAGAAAACCAACATAGTGGGTTTGCGACCAGCCTGGATCCAGACCAGCCTGCGCATCTGCGCAGTCTGGTCAGGATCCATGGTGTTCACTTTCAAAGTCTATTGCAATTAGTCGCAAACCCACTATGTTGGTTTTCTCATGGCGTGGCTCAAATATCAAAAATATCTTAAGTGTACCTTTAATATTTAATCATTTATTTAGCATCATTATGAATTACTGGTCCAAGAGGTTTTTGATAAAATATAAGTCTTCTTTGGTTAATTCTTATCTCTTTCATACTAATATTTTGCTTTTTATGAAATTTAAACTGATTTTCAAGAAAAAAAATAGTTTTAAAACACTGGCCAAAATTTAGTTGAACTAATCCGACGTTTACAGTTTGTTTTATATTGTGACAGTCAAACTGTAATGTCGCGGTGGCTGCAAAAGTCAGAAATTAAAAAGCAGCCACTCAGCGACAGTAAACTTGTCTAGCCAAAATTATGCTAAATGCACAAAAAAATGGCCATATTTGTAATGCATAAAATAAAAACATTAGAATCTATCCTTATTTCTGTATTTTTAACTTTCGTGTACATGACACGCTTTTTGGTAAAACACGTTCAATAAGGTCTGACAGTGTCATACTAAATTAGATAAACATACATATTGTACATGGCGTTTTAAATGCATACATGTATTTCAACTCTAAATGTAATATTCAGACATTAAAGAAATTACACATCCATACCAATTTGTAAATCTACACTGATCTTTCACACTTCTAAACTCCAAAATCTGTAATTTATTTCACATTTTCGTTAATTTCGCGGAGCACTCCGATGTCGGTGTTTACCATAACAATCTCCTTTGTAAAATGTGTACTACAGATGAAGAGGAATGTGCGGCTCAATGCCGAAACAGATAAAAATATTTTCGATGTTGTCGAGCTAAATCGAGTTTTAATGTTTTTGTTAGACTCTATCAATAATGATGTTAATAATTATAAAATATGCAATCACACATTTGTTTCTTTGTGCGAAAGCAGGTACCTCTTCTTTGATATACGGAAATAAAAAAAAATCCTTTCGATCTTTAGGGTCACGTGATTTACCTGGCGGCCTGTCGAATGTCTTTTGATCTTACGGCGGCATTAATTAGCTCTAATTGACAGTTGATTACTTATTTCTCTCTGCTAAATCTTCTCCGAATATCAAGGAAATATATTTCAGTAGAAGAAATCATAATATTTGATAGATTCTACTTGTCTAGAGTGAATAGATATAGACACTCTATATTAAATCAAAGAGCTATAATAATAATGTAT
This sequence comes from Mercenaria mercenaria, assembly GCF_021730395.1. Taxonomy (NCBI): domain Eukaryota; kingdom Metazoa; phylum Mollusca; class Bivalvia; order Venerida; family Veneridae; genus Mercenaria; species Mercenaria mercenaria. The sequence continues at coordinate 7,331,842 of NC_069365.1, read as the reverse complement.
TTTATACTTCTTTGATTAAATCTGAATGTTACTAAAACAGAATGGTATACCAATTACCATGAATCTTATATTTGGTGGACTCTATTTATAACAAAATGATTGTATGAAAGGATAAATTTTGATCTGTTAAATTAATTTAATTTTAGCTTTAGACTTTGGCAAAAAATTCGTCAAAACACCAGGTAAAAGTTCCACTACTGTCATTCAAAGAACAGAGGTGGGGAATTTTAGCATTTTCTGGCATATACCTATTACCGTGAATTTCAACTTTCAAACTAAAGAAGTTGTTAAATTCATCCAAGACAAAAAAAAATTCTATTTTACAACAGGCCAAATTAAATATGGAACATATACGACAGAAATAAGCAACTTCATTGAATATTTGCTGAGAAAAATTGCAAGGATTAACCATAATGACCAGTCACTTAGCTAAATTCATTAATTTCTGGGATCAGAATGAAATAAAAAGAAAGACACTCCAATTTTCAAAAATAGTTTGCTAAAATTCTAAGCACATTGAGCATGAATAATGGGAGAAAAATTGTAAAGCAATTTTTGTGTTAAGTGTCAAAACTGGACATTCACGGTAATATGTATAACCCGGTAATTGGAATACTCAGTATATAAAAAATCGTGTATTTATGAACAAATATGACATACACACTGTTATGAATTATAGGAAAGCACGTGCAAGTGGAATTCGTAAAATCAACGATCAGGGGATCTGACTGCTGATTGGAGAGGGAGGGGCAGTTTAGAAGCACACAAACCAGTTTTTACCGTTAATTAATAATTGTTTTACAGTGTATACGACAGTAAGCCAACCAGCCAAACTAACGCCTGATCCAGGAATGAATATTTTGTAATAGCTGCACATTTTAAAAATGCCATATATAGCTCTCTCTAGAAATATTTGATTCTATTACATTTTAATCGTTCTAGATATTTTTCGACATTCTGACACGGTTAATTTACACTGAATGTAAGCTTATTAATTTTTGTAGTCGCCACCGGTAACCCTAGTCAAAATAGTTCGACATTAGAATTGTTTTATATTTGTGACAGGGCAATCTATTGCCCATATGAAAAATGTATCTCTTTCCTAGGCTTTGGGCGACACCTCCAGAAGACTGTTAGTAATGACGTTAGTAAGAGGATAGTGCAAGATACAGAAGACACTTCGATCCCATGGGCGTAGGAGCAAGTTTAACTTTGGGGGGGCCAAACCTTTTCGACCGACGGTTTGTGGCGGGGGGCGGGGGGGGGGGGGGGGGTTAGCGGCAAGGTATCCTCGGTGCATTATTCGTGACAAAGACTCAAAGCCTTGTACAGGGATTAATTGGGCCATAGACCCCTCAAACCTTTATGTTTTAGCAATCATTGATTGTTCTAATTAAGTGTGCCATTTTTTACATTCTTCTGCTGAAGCCCTGGACATACAATCAATTAGCACTGCATTTGTCTAATTGTGGTATAAAGTTGTGGAAATATCATTTCCCTTGAATGGACAATGAAAAACAAAAAAATACATAACGTTTACATGCGTAAACAGGCTTAATAGTTAGGCCTACATTGATTTTGCAGACGTTCAAACTGGAACTGTAGTGATTGCGCTCAATGATATATTATTTTTATAAAATGTAAACAGTTCTTGGCGTGGCGCGTACAGATTTCAGTACTCACACTACAGAAAGATACATTTTTAGTCAGAATACAAGGGAAGGCCAAATGCAAATCAGAAATCAGGTTGAAAAGAATTGTATGATGCTAAGTAAATGTTATATTAGACTGCAATTTATATCTCTTTTCCAAAATATTCGGGGGGCCAAACTATACTTTGGCCCCCCCCTCTCCTAGCTTTGGGGGGGCCTGGCCCCCGCTGGCCCCCCTGCTCCTACGCCTATGGATCCCAGAAGTTTCGCTAGTTCTTTATTATGCCAGGTATAATATTAAAGCCCCCTAACACGGGACTCTCATAGCTGGGGCATGGAAGTTCAAGGGAGTATATCAAATAATAATTAAAATGTACAGAAATCCTAGTTATTTCCCTTGGACTGGGTTTCCAAGTTGTCACGTGATCAAACTGTGGAAAGTTGTCAAGTTGTTTGTGAACGTGTTTACACTTACAAAAGTGGGTTTTGACAAATAATGGCATGGTTTGTAACAGTTTTATAACATTTTATGTTAAATGTTTTTCAATGTTTGTTTCAAGAATATCACGTACAAACCATATTGATATCATTTAAGCAAATTAAATGATATGTAAAGCTAGTGCCCTTACCCCACCCATACATTTTACTATGGAACTTATACAGAATGATGATTATAAATATTTCACAAGATCAGAGTTTTTTTCTGAAGAAAAAGTAGTGAATGGACGCTTTATTTGATAACTTATAAAGGCAATGTTTAAACTTTCATTGGTGTTTCAGTTTGATAAATAACTTTCAGACACAAATAAGTTTGTGGGGGACCACTGGCACTGTATGTGTATCTATTGCACTAGTGAGGCAGCAGCTGGCTACCCAAGGGAAATTAGACACTTAGTTAAAAACGTTTTCTAATTCCTGACCCTAGGTCAAATAATTTCAGTTTTGTCAGAATCCCCACTCTAGGAGATGTTTAGGATATCTGACACATTACTGAAAAGAAGTGGCTAGGGGTCTGTTAACTGGCAGGGGAATCATTATACTTGTACAGTTATGATACTTGCCATGGGAAAGCTGTTATTAGTTGTCATAATGTTGGCGTTACTATTATATTTTTGGGGGTAAATATAAAATATTTTTTTAGTTTTAGCTTTAAGTTTCGTTGTAGAAAAACATTCATCATGAAAATACCACAAATACAAATACATGGAATATATAGCGCAAAAAATATAAAATATTCTATTGCGCTTTACAATTACATAACACACGTTAAAAACCTATGCATTCAAAATATGAACAGGATTCTAGAACTTAGATTTAGACACTTTTCCACTCCTCGGGGAACACACTTAATAGGCATTAGCAGTAACCAATTTACAATTTCTGTCACAAGAGGAGCAATTTGTGGATTTGAGTAGGAAGAATACCATTGCTGGGTGTTTCAATATATTGTCAAGATCATTTCTCAACTTGATTATTTTATCGGCAAAGTATCGTAGGAAGTCATTTGCCAAAGATACTGCACTTGTGTATAGTGGGAGCGAATTGTCCTTCGACCGTCCCAGTAAATCTGATGTAACAGCTTATAGCTACACTCCCTAAACCTTCGTCAACTGGATTTAAGGCGTATAGATTCTAGGTTATCACTCTTCTATAAGATTCATCATTATCTGGTTGCTATCCCAATTGTAGATTACCTGACCCGAATGACCCGCTATGTCCGCTATGGCCATTTCCCTAAGTTATAGGTTAATTAATGCAGCCACTGACTACTACAAGTTTTCTTATTTTCCAAAAACAGTGTACCATTGGAACCAACTTCCTCCCAGTGTCGCCCACCTCCCTACCCTAGAGCAGTTCAGTGCTGCAGTTTGCAGCCTAGAACATGTCTTGCCCTAGTTATCCTGCAAACTCAAGTTTTAATCTTTTTACATCACCAAATTTATTTTAATGTATATTCTTTCTCTTCATGATTTTGATGCGCAAAACGTCTACGTTCCGCAAGGGGTTTGACGTCAATAGCAGATAGATAGATGTTTCCTTCTGCTTCTCCAATCTTTTTCTGGTAGTACTCCTAGGTTCTAGAAAGTTGAGCACTATATACGTTTCTTACACCACTATAATACATAGCAACATGTTTTTAACGACTGCCCCAACCTCCCAGTTATGATCAGAAATTGATTGTTAGGATTATCCCTGTAGATGCACTTTCTTTGACAGGTCAGGTATGTCATTCATAAAGATTTTCTCTATTGATTGTTTGTACTGTTTCAGCTGTTTTAGATATCCAGAGTACCAATGAACTGTCTGTCTACAGAGAATAGTTCTTTCCTTTAGAGGGGCATGTTTCTGAACAATGTCTGACATGATTCTTGTGAATTCAGACATAGGATCATTGACATTGGACGAGTTCACTACAATGTTGTTTAATTGTCCGAATTCTGCTTGTAATACGTTTCAAACACTGCTGGAATTGTTTGGTGTTGCAATCTGACTTATTGTCCATGTGGATGTTAAAGTCACCTAACAGCACCAGAGACTCAGATCTTGTCTTTATTTGTTCAAGAAACTCACTGAATTCTGTCATGAATATAACCTGAGTTACTGGGTGTCCCTCCGAATACGGTGGTCTATATAAGCACTGGTTCCATTACTCTGAAAAAAAAAAACACAATAAAACACAAATCCTTTTAAAGGTTGCCTTTGTACATGTGTTGATTAAATGTATTTTAAATGTAGGAAAAAAAACCCCAACAGTACCACCGATGTAAATACATTGATGTTCCTCAGCATAGCAGCTGTGCCACTGAGTTTATACATGTATACGCTATTTCTGTACTATGTAATATTCTTGCAGTTCATTTCTTCTCGTAGAGTTTTGAAAACAAACAAATTCTTTCTAAAAACTGAAATGGACTGTAATATCTTTATTTATTCAGGATGGTAGAACAGTTTTGTACATGAACTGAGATATAACAGAGTGTCACAATGGCTGTGGTGGCTAATCCATACACCCAACAACATGCTCAGCTTGGGCTCATTGAAGCGGGTCTCAAAACACTAAAAAATGATAAGGTATGTTATCTCTTGTTAGCTCGACTATTCGAAGAATAGTCTAGCTATTCTACTCACCCTGGCGTCGGCGTCGGCGTCGGCGTCACACCTTGGTTAAGTTTTTTCATGCAAGTACATACAGCCATCAATGAAAGGCATATAGCTTTGAAACTTATTTCTTCTTTTTCTAGGTCAATTACCAACCTCTCTGGGTCAAGTCCCATAACTCTGACATGTATTTTGAGCAAATTATGCCCCCTTTTGGACTTAGAAAATTTTGGTTAAAGTTTTACATGCAAGTTACTATCTCCAAAACTAATGCAGATATTGGTTTGAAACTTCACATGTGTCTTCGGGGTTATAAAACTAGTTGATAGCAGCAAGTCCCATAACTCCGACTTTCATTTTGGCCAAATTATGCCCCCTTTTGGACTTAGAAAATTCTGGTTAAAGTTTTGCGTGCTAGTACATACAACTATTTCTAAAGGGCATATAGATTTGAAACTTATTTTTTCTTTTTCTAGATCAATTACCAACCTCACTGGGTCAAGACCCATAACTCTGACATGTATTTTGAGCAAATTATGTCCCCTTTTAGACTTAGAAAATTTTGGTTAAAGTTTTACATGCAAGTTACTATCTCCAAAACTAATGCAGATATTGATTTGAAACTTCACATGTGTCTTCGGGGTTATAAAACTAGTTGATAGCAGCAAGTCCCATAACTCTGACTTTCATTTTGGGCAAATTATGCCCCCTTTTGGACTTAGAAAATTCTGGTTAAAGTTTTGCATGCAAGTACATACAACTATTTCTAAAAGGCATATAGATTTAAAACTTATTTTTTCTTTTTCTAGATCAATTACCAACCTCACTGGGTCAAGTCCCATAACTCTGACATGTTTTTTGAGCAAATTATGCCCCCTTTCAGACTTAGAAAATTTTGGTTAAAGTTTTACATGCAAGTTATTATCTCCAAAACTAATGCAGATATTGATTTGAAACTTCACATGTGTCTTCGGGGTTATAAAACTAGTTTATAGGATCAAGTCCCATAACTCTGACCTTCATTTTGCCCAAATTATGCCCCCTTTTGGACTTAGCAAATTCTGGTTAAAGTTTTGCGTGCAAGTACGTACAGCTATTACTAAAAGGCATATAGATTTGAAACTTATTTTTGAGTCGGCTAAAGGCTGAAAGCCTTTTGACGAGTCCTTGCTATCCAACGATTCTCTAAATGGACCAAATAACACAGTGAAGGGATGTAGTTCCATTAGATTTCTCAAACTTCAAACAGTTCACGGCATGAATGAAGTTAAGTTGTGTCAATTCCCTTTGCTATGACCAATATACGATGTAATCTGTCATATTTATGACTTGTAATTGTGCAATTCTCGAATGTAACTCATTAAGCATAAATGTGCATTTTAAGAATTGCGCAGGCTTACAAAGCTTGGGTAACATCCAGCGAAAGACAAAAAATAGTTCCAGCAGGGCTCCAGATAAGATGCGTATTAGCGTAAATTACGTATAGAAATAATGCAAATACGCATGTGTAATAATTTCTAAGCGTATAAAAACGTATATAAAATTACAGAAACGCACACAATGCTTTTTTAAAAACAAAATCTGAATCGTCTGGATGCGTAAGTAACATAGCCGATCAGCCTTAATTCTCCCACATTGAACGTAAACACGCATCGTATGATTTCTATAAACTTTGCGTGGGTTGAATTTTGCAGTCAGTAAACGGATAAATTATCGGAAGAAGAAACTCTTACTGGTTTGTTTAGTTACTACTGATATTAAAAATGATTTTAATTCTTATTTTTCGAGAAATAAACAAATCGGCGAAACATTAAATTGTATTTTCTTGTAGTTTTTGAAATCGAAAGTAGATCGTCTATGTTTGGCGAAATGAAACAACTTTTTTATGAAAAGATTTAAATAAGAGGTAATTTAACCGTAAACTTCAATGTCAGATACTGCCAATTGCTGCTAAATGTCTTCGTATCATCACAATTTGTAAAATATATTGTTCAAACTGGAGAAAAGTGTAATCGTATCCGGATATAATATTTTGGGTAAATATCGAGCTGTGTTATGAAATTTTAAGAAAAAACTAAAAACAAACTGAAACTGGTAGACTATACTGTCAGTACATCAATCATTAGCCGACTCAGGCCATTCAGGCCTTTGATTTCTTTTTCTAGATCAATTACTTACCTCACTGGATCAAGTCCCATAACTCTGGCATGTATTTTGGGCAAATTATGCCCCCTTTTGGACTTTGTAAATTCTGGTTAAAGTTTTACATGCAAGTTTCTATCTCCAAAACTAATGCAGATATTGAATTGAAACTTCTCATGTGCCTTCGGGGTTATAAAACTAGTTGATAGCAGCAAGTCCCATAACTGATATGCATTTTGGTCAAATTATTCCCCCTTTTGAACTTAAAACTCTTTTGATATTTAACTTTTTTGGGTAATATTTTCCTGTTTCTGGGTCAATATTTCGAATAGTCGAGCTTGGCTGTCTTACGGACAGCTCTTGTTAACATGTATAGTTGTCAACATTTTGTTTGATTTTAACTGTTTTAAAAGACTGATGTTTATTTCACAGTTTGGTTAAAAGGTTTCATAAAAATGTGTTTATAAAGTATTTGGGAGTGTTAATGTCATTTACTCATTGAATACCATTTCATCATTTCTTATGAAAGCATCATAGCAGATGAAATATAATGAGTGTGTATATTTCAGAGTCTTATGTCTGATGCAGAGTTCTCCGACATGTATTGGGCTGTGGAGAGACACCATAGGGATCTCAGATTGGCACATCTCACTGGAAAAGCCAAAGATCTCATGTAAGCATGCTCAGTGCTATTTGTTTTTACCTGAAGTATGGTACACTTTTAACTTGACTGTACGAAGTATGGAGAGCTATCCTACTCGACCCGGCCTCTGCGTCCTTCCGTGTCCGCATCTTGGTTAAAGTTTTGATGCACTTTCTCTTTATCTTTGTTATTACTTGATGGATTTGCTTCAAACTTGAAGTAGTTATTTCTCATCATCACCGACATCATATGGCACAAGGGTCATAATTCTTATTTAATCAAACTTAAAATGGTTTTTCCACATCATCACTCACATATAACACCAGGGTTTCAGAAATCCCATGTCCGGAGCCCGGGGGCTACCAGAAAATTCTGCCGGGCTACTAATTTTTTTCAGGGCGTGCCCGCCGGGCTACCTTGAAACTTCGTATCGAGGAGCCCGGAAATCAAAAATTTAGTCTTCAAATGTAATTTTGATAGTTGTCTATAATTCCCTTGTTTATCAAGAGATACACGCCCAAGGCTTTAATTATTATCACCTACTGTCATAATTGGCAAACAATTAACCGTTAAATCATACCCACAGGCAAATGTTTACAAAAACATGTGCACGAGTGATTTTAGACTGATCCAATAACACCAAAGTGTTTAAAACAATATGCAAACCAGTCTTAAAATTACGTCATTTTAGCGCCACCTGCCAAAGTGTACTTTTGGTTTCGCTGACCTCAATATTTGTTGAGCGATCAGAAAGAACAGATATGTTTGATTTTGAGGCAGTTTAGTGCCTACACTGATTGTTTATGCTTTTTGATTTAAATAGTTGCATAACATGCAAAAAAATCGACCATGATTTAGCAAAGTATCAGAAAGTATACAGAATTTTGGACAAACTTAAATTCGGATAAGTGAAATACACAGTGCCAAGAATCTGAGTGACGTTACATATGTGGTTCTAGTCCGTTTATTAAACCAGACAGATGTTTAAAATCAGACAGAATTATATTATGTCAACTTTAAAAAATTTTGAGATAAATTACAATTCATACAGCTCTAAGGAATTTGCAAGTTTATAAAAATTGATTTGCGTTCCCTTTATATTGCCATGTTGCAATAACTATCAGGAGTACTCCTGATAATATTTCTCAGTTTAAATACATGTACCGGTTTTATCTTTTAAAAGGAGAAAAAGGAGTAATGATAATTGCTATTTAAGAGAACAAAATTTATAACAATGTGCATATGGCTAGTATTATGAAACCTCTAATAATTTAATCAGTCCATCCACTGTAGTATAGCACATAGTAAATAAACCGAAATGGCCATTGCCAAATAAACTTAAATGTCCGGGCTACCAGATTAAAAATTTGGTAGCCCAATGGGCTACCAATAAATTTGCAGATTTCTGAAACCCTGTAACACAATGCTGGCACCAGTATGTTCTGAGTTATGCCCTCTTTTTACTAATAGAATTTTCGGTTCAAGTTGCAATGCACTTTTGTTGTATCGCCAGTATTACTAAATAGATTTGATTAAAACTTAAATAGTTGTTCCAAATTATTAGTTGCATGATATGACACATGGTGCATTACTTTTGCAGAAGTTTTTTCATGAATTATGTTCCTTTTATACTGACGAAATGTTTTGAGACTTAAGCTATGGTCCAATATCTTCATCCAAATTTGAGTCATTAAACATTCCAGTGACAGCTCCAGCTTTTTCAGATGTGCCCAGTTGCATTATCCAGCATCGAAATAGTCGAGCGCGCTGTCTCCTGTGACAGCTCTTGTTCTTAAATGCGTTATGGAATTCCTTGTTTTTAGATCGTTCAACATTATATAGAAGTATTTAAGACACAAGAATCACTTTTCCAGTCATTGAAGGATTGCAAAAGGTTATAAACATATGAGGCCAAGTTACTTTCAGCAACACTACATTTTTATCATTTATGGAAGAAATGAGTAGATAAGAATTTCGTAATAGCTGTCTATTTAACTTTTAGAAATTATAAGAAAACGAAATGGAAACACAAAATATGCAGGGGCAGTTACTTTCTTGTTCTTTACTGTGTAATGCCTCAAAAATATTGTTTGTTAGTAGATCTGATAGAGTAGGTAGGCTTTATATATGTGTTCTGTTAAAAAAAAACATCAGAAATTTCATTGTTAGATAGGTCAGAAACTAAAGGAGTTTGTGTTTTACTTTAGACAGTAAACCTACAACGTTGTCTTGGCAAATTAAGACTTCATGCTATAAAACTGGGGAAAAACTTTAGGGTAAGGGTTGTTAGCTAGGAAGGGTCAGGTTACCCTCAACAAACATTGTTTAAGGCCTAAGAAGGCTTATCAAAATTGATAGATATTGAATTGTATGATTTTTAGCTTGACTGTAAGAAGTATATGGAGAGCTATCCTACTCACCCCGGCGTCAGCGTCCTTCTGCATCCGCACCTTGGTTAAAGTTTGTTTTACACTTTCTCTTTTTATGCCCCCGGCATCTACTGATGCGGGAGGCATATAGTGATTGTCCTGTCCGTCCGTCTGTTCGTCCGTCCGTCCGTACGAGGTTAACCAAATGGGACCGTTTCGTCTAGCATCAATACCCCTTGCTAGAATGACTTGATACTAATGCAGATGGGTGGTTTTCAAAATAATGAAGCTTTTTCTTTTCTCTCACCTTACTTTAATTCAGTTTAGTTTTAGAATGTATATTGGGACAAATTATATCCAACTCAATGTAGTCAATAAATGTGTGCAATTTCAGCTTAATGACTCAAACAGTTTTAAAGTTATTTTAAATTATATAGCTAATTTTGTCCCCTGTGCACCCAAAAAAGTGTGACATTTTAAATGAAGTATAGTTTTCAACTGTGGCTTACTTTTTAAAACCATGCTTTATTGTTACAGCTTTGGCTTTTTTGTGTAACTTAAACTCTGCACATTTAAATAAAATACTTCTTTTCATTACCTACATCTTATTGTTACCAATATTTCACATCTTGTGATGGAACCCCCTTCACAAAAAATAGTGAAAAAAATACTAAATTTAAATGTTGAACACTACAATTTCATAACCCTATTACTTTTCTAAAGTCTTAATGTTTTTCTAAGATCTTTATCCTTTCAGCTGTGAAGACACAGTATGATTTTTTTCTTTAATAAATCAACTTTCTCAGAAACTTGATGGATGTCTATACACCTAAAAATGTCCCCTGTGCACCTTTTCAGTTGTTAAGAGTCAGATTTCTTTTATTCTTTAAATAAAATGGGATTTTACTTTATTTTCCTTGAAAGGGAGTAACAACAGATACAAAAGCAGCGTTCAACTTCACATATTACTGACTGTTAAACATTCACAGAGCCAAAAGTGATGTCCCCTGTGCACCCTTTTTTGACATATATCAATTATCATAGCATTACAGTAATTTGTGGTGGCAGTTCTATATTCTTAGCAGTGTGAATGCAAAATTTAGGCATTACTTTATAATTTAGCATTATATAAGAAACCCTGGACAATTTAAAATTCATTGTTTGCATTTTCTTCTGAAGTTGCCAATTTTCAAGTTTAAAAGTGGAAACATCAATTTTATTGCTTCTTAAGCTCTTAAGTTTACCTAAATATGTAATGTTCACTAGTAAATATTGTGTAGTTAAAAGAATTTTACTTACCATGAACATATTCTATGAATAAATATTTTGATACAATTTGTCCCCTGTGCACCCTTTTAGTAACATTATAAAGTATGTATGAATTTTACTATTCCATTTTATCATGCATGGCATTTTGTCATTTTTCTACTATGAATAAGCATTGCATGTAAACTAAATGATTTCAATGTGTTAGTTATGTATAAAGTCACTTATTTTTTCATTTAAAGCATTACATTCTGTTGAATTTTCATGTTTTTGTAGTGAAATTTTTCAATTTTGTAGTTATTATGTGGAATAAACTATTTTTTAATAGTATTTGTCTAAAGTTGATTACCATTAGTCTTTTTATGAATAGAAAACTAATAATGGATGAATATTACACTGATCTTCAGTATGTGTCCCCTGTGCATCTGTAAAATAACTCAATTTTGAGCTGACAATTCTAGAAATTAGAATTACTGGACATTCTTGAAATTTGGCATGTGGTTTATAAACATGCAAAGTGAGAGAAAAAAATAGGTTTTATAATTATATGTTAGTTATTTTGCATTCAGCAACAACTTTTCTAGGTAAAGTTTTATTTTCATGTCAGATTTGTGCAGAAAGGGTGATTTTAAAAACCAATGTCCACAAACATATGATTAGATAAGTTTCAAACCATACACATACACCCATTACTTATCATTTATGTTGAAAAAATTACTGTTATACATATTTCCTTGTCATAAAACACTGCAACATTTATCACCCATCTTATGGGAAAATCACTGAACTTTCAAATTAAAGGCTGAAATATTTTCTTATTGGCATGTCTCAACACTTTCTGAGAGTTATTTCCTTCAAATTTGAAGTATTTGCTATCATAAAAAATAGGTGACCACCCTAAGAAATAAGTTTGAATTTTCAACCCCTATGTCACACTTTTGCTTCATTATTTTGAAAACCACCCAGATATAACCTGTGAACATTCCTCATCTTCAGACATCGCCTGACCTCAGTTTGAACTTGACCTCATTTTGGACTTAGGTTGCTTTATATGGGCCATCTCTTGGTTTACCAAATGGGACCGTTTCGTCTAGCATCAATACCCCTTGCTAGAATGACTTGATACTAATGCTGATGTAACCTGTGAACATTCCTCATCTTCAAACATCACCTGACCTCAGTTTGACCTTGACCTTGACCTCATTTTGGACTTAGGTTGCTTTATATGGGCCATCTCTTGGTTAACCAAATGGGACCGTTTCGTCTAGCATTAATACCGCTTACAAGAATGAATTGATACTAATACAGATGTAACATGTGACCATTCCTCATCTTCAAACATCACCTGACCTCAGTTTGACCTTGACCTCGTTTTGGACTTAGGTTGCTTCATATGGACAAGGATGCCACCGGGGGCATCAAGCGTTTATTGAACGCAGCTCCTTGTTTCTCCTTATTTCTGTAATTACTTGATGGATTTGCTTTAAACTTAAAATAGTTATTCCTCATCATCAGTATTTCATGAATTATTCCCCGTTTTTACTTAGAATTTCAGGTTAAAGTTTTTATACACCTTCACTCTATCTCAGTTATAACTAAATGGATATGATTCAGACTCACGTTATCAATCAGCCACGTCATATCACACAAGGTGCATAACTCTGGTACCAATTTTTAGCTCACCTGTCACAAAGTGACAAGGTGAGCTATCGTGACCTCTTGATGTCCGTCGTGCGCCGTCCATCAACCGTCAACAATTTCTAAAAAAAGTCTTCTTCTTGAAAACCACCAGACAGAATTACACCAAACTTCACAGGAATGATCCTTGGGTGGCCCCCTTTCAAAATTATTCAAAGAATTGAATTCCATGCAGAACTCTGGTTGCCATGGCAACAAAAACGAAAAGCTTTGAAAATCTTCTTGTCCAAAACCACAGGGCCTAGGGCTTTGATATCTGGTGTGTAGCACCATCTAGTGGTCCTCTACCAGAATCAAATGATCCCCCTAGGATCAAATATGGCCCCACCCCGGGGGTCACATGGGTTATATAGAATTATATTATAGTGGAAACTTTGAAAATCTTCTTGTACAAAACCACATGGCCTAGGGCTTTGATATTTGGTATGTAGCATGATCTAGTGGTCCTCTACCAAGTTCCTTCAAATTATCCGCCTAAGGCCAAATATGGCCCCGCCCCAGGGGTCCCAAGTTTTACATAGATTTATATAGGAAAAAAGTTTAAAAATCTTCTTGTCTGAAACCACAACACTTAGACCTTTGATATTTGGTTTGTAGCATTGTCTTATGGTCCTCAACCAAAATTGTTCAAATTGTACCCCTTGGGTGAAAAGAGGCCCTGCCCTGGGGGTCCCAAGTTTTATATAGACTTATATGGGAAAAAGCTTTAAAAATCTTCTTGTCTGAAACCATATGACCTAGGCTTTTGATATTTGGTATGATGCATTGACTAGTAGTCCTCTACCAAAATTATTCAAATTATGCCCCTGGTGTTAAAAGAGGCCCCACCCTGGGGTCACTTAGTTATGTGAGTTATATAGGAAAAATACTTAAAAACTCATCTGATCCTATTTCCAAAACTGTTTGATTATAATTACCTGATGACCCCAAGTAATATGATGTCACTTGACTGTGACCTTGACCTACTTTCTTGTTTTTTAAGATACAGCCTTGAAATTTTGATGACATTCACAGTTTTGCACACAAATCGTAAAACTGAATTTCATTGACCATGAATGTGACCTTCTGACTTTCTTAATATTTGAAACATGTAGCTCATATTACTCAGGTGAGCAATCCAGGGTCATCATGACCCTCTTGTTCATGAATTATGCCCCTTTTACTTAGAATTTAAGGTTAATTTTGATGCATTTTCACTATATCTCAGTTAATATGAAATGCATTTGATTCAAACTTGAAGTAGTTGTTCCACATCATCACCCACATCATATGACACAAGGTGCATAACTTTTGCACCAATATTTCATGAATTACTCCCCCTTTTTTCTTAGAATTATACTTATATAGTGTTTTGATACACGTTATCTTTACCTCTCTTATTACTTAATATTTTTGGCACAGACTCAAGCTATTGTGCAATATCTTCATCCACCATTGGAGTCATTAAACACTCCAGTGACAGCTCCAGTTTCCTCAGATGTGCCCAGTTTCACTGTCCAGCATCGAAATAGTCGAGTGTGCTGTCTCCTGTGACAGCTCTTGTTTTATAACCTACTCGTCAACCATACTTATTGAAAGGTGTCCAGTTGGTAGTAAGGTGTGAGGAACTACCTGTTCAGTAGTTATGATATCGATATTCTGATGCTCTGCACAATAATTATTCTAAAACATGGGTGTAAGGCCATTTATTCTCCATATTGGTTTCATATATTGAACTAAACACAAAGTTAGTTTGTTAGTTATCAGCTTTATTAATGCTGTTAGAGTTATATTTTAAAAAATATTTATGATGGATAGTCCTAAATTGCATGATTTTGTGATTTTGTTGTTTTTAGGGAGCAAGCAGAGAAAGATACAAAGTTTTACAATATACTCATCAAGATGTTGTGTGAAGTTAAAAAGTAAGTCTCTTTGTTTCTTAATCCTCCTTAGTAAATGTCAGTTTTTATATCCAGAGAAAGACTGGATTGATCACCATATTACTGTAGTTGGAAATGTAACAGGGTCATTCAGTGGTATATATTTACATGAACATAACTTTGAGGCTAAAGCAACACATTTAGCAAAAAAGACATGCATAATGTTTAAAGTTTCAAGTCAAATTTTCAGTTGTCTCAAAGTAAAACACGGTCCCTTGGAATTATAGATACCATGCTCTGACTGTACATGATATACTGTATAATCATTTATAGTCAGTCCATGAAATTTAATCTCAAACAAACTAGTAAAATTCCCATTCATTATATTCAGAAGTTTGAATCAGTCACGTAGTGTTATTTCTAGAGCGACGCAGCGGGGCGCCCGCCCTGCCCTTTTTTACTGCCGCCACGCTGCCCTTAAAATGTGCCCTCTTGCCTTTGATCTTCTGCTAAATCCCACCAATTTCCCTGTTGACATGCCTCGACAATTTTTTGATCAGCAAATTACGTCACGGCGAGTGCACACAGGTAATGAGAATCAATGAAATGTTAAAACTAATTGATAAAGAGTAATGGGGCCTGTGTAATGTCAAAAAGGCGTTCATAAGCAGCCAGCTGATTACCAAGCACGTGAAAAGTGCCCTAGATTTCTTTGTGCAAAATTTAAATTAGACCGTTGTTTAGTATAATAACAAGTATATTTCAGTGCAGTTTGATTCTACTGTAATTTCAACTAGGAAATGCACAAATTTTAATGAATATGGAAAGTAAAAGTAAGTTTAGAATGTCCGTTCACGAGTCTTAATTATTACTCCCAATGTCGTATGCAGTTTTTCCATATTTCCTTCAAAAAAGCTGACTGTCGGTGTATTTTTTATGATGAGAAACATCAAAATTTGAGGAACTATCTCTGGTTTACCCTAGTGGGTCATGTAAACTGAGTAAAAACTACTTTCAGGCAACATTCTGGAAGTGTACCAGTATCCGGATAGTATATTTTGGATATGCGTTTTAGTAAACCTTTACCTGCCTGTAACAGCACTTTTCTGTTGATGAAATATTGATGAAAGACCTGATCAATACAACATGACTTTTGTTAATTATTAGTTTACAATGTGACCTGAAACAGGCCTTTTACTGTGTTGTTTACAACATGATCTTGGTTTCAAGATTAAGCTTATATTAAGGCCCTCCACTATTTCATATTCACATGAATAAGTTGACATTCTTGGTGACATTTTTTAAGAGAAAGGCTTGAATGGTTTAACCTAAACTATAAAGTAAGTAAAAAGCCTTTGTAAACTATGTTACTGGTTTACCACTTTATTCTGTGACATTTCTTTTAAGTGTGCAATAAAGATAAATGGAATACAATATTAACTATAGACATCTAGAAATGCAACTACTGCTATGGAAACTTTCACGTCTAAAAGAGCACCCTGCCCCTTTTGGACAGCACATACCCTGCCCCTTTTAGGCAGCACCCTGCCCTTTTTGAGCTCTAGAAATAACACTTCAGCGAATTCATGATCTTACACTTCATAACAAAGACTTTGAAAAGAATTTATTCACACTTGTATGTTTCGTTCAGAAATAAGAAAACTGTATTTTTTTCAAATATTACTTATACCTGTTTCGGCATTGATGCAACACTGAAACATGCATGGATACTTCAATGATAAAAGCGGTTCATCTATGTTTGATGCCTCAACTAAACCAGTTAAATTGCTTGAATTAGTAGATGTTGGAATTATCATGAAAACAAAACTGCAAATTGATAAATTCAGAATTTTCATTTAAGAATAATGAGTTATATCTACCTAAAATCTGATGAAAAGCTTTATATTCTATTTATAGCCTACCGAGAAAGAAAAAGAAAGAGACAGTGCACAAAGTTCACAACTGGTATGTGGGTAACAGACACACATTAGCCACTGGACCTGTAAGTAACTTTATAGTTCACAACTGGTATGTGGGTAACGGGCACACATTAGCCACTGGACCTGTAAGTAACTTTATAGTTCACAACTGGTATGTGGGTAACGGGCACACATTAGCCACTGGACCTGTAAGTAACTTTATAGTTCACAACTGGTATGTGGGTAACGGGCACACATTAGCCACTGGACCTGTAAGTAACCTTATAGTTCACAACTGGTATGTGGGTAACGGGCACACATTAGCCACTGGACCTGTAAGTAACCTTATAGTTCACAACTGGTATGTGGGTAACGGGCACACATTAGCCACTGGACCTGTAAGTAACTTTATAGTTCACAACTGGTATGTGGGTAACGGGCACACATTAGCCACTGGACCTGTAAGTAACTTTTATAGTTCACAACTGGTATGTGGGTAACGGGCACACATTAGCCACTGGACCTGTAAGTAACTTTTATAGTTCACAACTGGTATGTGGGTAACGGGCACACATTAGCCAGTGGACCTGTAAGTAACTTTTATAGCTCACAACTGGTATGTGGGTAACGGGCACACATTAGCCACTGGACCTGTAAGTAACTTTTATAGTTCACAACTGGTATGTGGGTAACGGGCACACATTAGCCACTGGACCTGTAAGAAACTTTTATAGTTCACAACTGGTATGTGGGTAACGGGCACACATTAGCCACTGGACCTGTAAGTAACTTTTATAGTTCACAACTGGTATGTGGGTAACGGGCACACATTAGCCAGTGGACCTGTAAGTAACTTGTATAGTTCACAACTGGTATGTGGGTAACGTGCACACATTAGCCAATGGACCTGTAAGTAACTATGTAGTTCACAACTGGTATGTGTGTAACCGGCACACATTAGCCACTGGACCCGTAAGTAACTTTGTAGTTCACAACTGGTATGTGGGTAACGGGCAGACATTAGCCACTGGACCCGTAAGTAACTGTGTAGTTCACAACTGGTATGTGGGTAACAGGCAGACATTAGCCACTGGACCTGAAAGTAACTGTGTAGTTCACAACTGGTATGTGGGTAACAGGCAGACATTAGCCACTGGACCTGTAAGTAACTTTGTAGTTCACCACTGGTATGTGGGTAACAGGCAGACATTAGCCACTGGACCTGAAAGTAACTTTGTAGTTCACAACTGGTATGTGGGTAACAGAAACACATTAGCCACTGGACCTGTAAGTAACTTTACAGGTTACAACTGGTATGTGGGTAACAGACAAATATTAGTCACAGCTCAAGTAAGTTACTTGAAAGTTCACAACTCTTTTGTGGGTAACAGACACATTTTAGTCTCTGGATATATGGTAGCTACTGAACCTGTAATTAACTTTATAGTTTACAAGTGGCATGTGGGCAAAAGACATATTAGACTCTGGATACTTGCACATTAAAGATATGTTCTTAAGTATGTAAAACGTACTATTGAGGAGGAATCAGAAAGGTTTCAAAAATAATTATCCAACTTGCTAAAATAGTTATTACAAGAATGTATTCCAGGCAAAAAGATAGAAACAACTTGCATATTATGACAGTTTTCTGTTCTGTTGTGACAGTTTTCTGTTCTTCACCTTCATATTAACTTCAGATGCATGTTTGTATGTTGATAAAAGCAAAATGTCAGAGTCAGAATAATCATGAAGTTTTTACGTTATGAAATATATATATACTAAAGTTGTTACATATATACATTCTTTAAATATTTAGGCAAAACTATCTGCATATTTACCTTTATTAAGTACTTTTCCATTTTAAATGTTTGTTCATTAAAATCTCTTGGATTGTTAAGTTTGTTGACAGATCATTACTGTGTCTAAAAAGCTGAATTTTCTTGAGCAGAGATTTGGAAAGTCAACACCCAGAAGTGAAACAAGAGATGGTTTAAAGACAGATCATGTGAGAACCAAGTCTGCCAAATTAAGTTACAGGAGTTCAAAATCTGCTACCTCAACAGGCCGCAAGCAGTCAAACAAAGAAAATGAAGCAACTCCGCGAGAAAAGGACTTTAAACAATTTATGTCTGAGACGAGAGATGATGTCTCGTCCATGCATGGAGTCGGGGAGAGCATGAATCCTCCAAGTGAACCAGCATCAAGTCGCTTGTCTGTATTTGGTAACGATTTCCTCACCAACCGTTTCATGATGGATTTACCTTCTAGCAAGCTGAGCTGGCATCTGGATACACCACTCGGGAAGACAGGCACAGAGATGGTTTCCTCCCCAACAGACTGGGATTGTCCAGATTTAGAGGTTGGTAATGCTTAATGTAATACTTACATTATATTCCTCAACATATAAAGTCTGAAATTTAGACTAGTCAGTTTGTCGTTTCATTTTTTGATAACATATATATACTAAAAAAATATTGCTGAGCTGTCTTTGGGGGTCAAATGCACATTCCTGCCCAGTTTCATTATATAGAACCTGAGATAGCCAAGAAAAAAAGAAAGTTTAGCATTTCAGACTTCAAACTTTAATGAGTGTGAACCCTTTTCCTACTGGTAGTTTTAATAGTTTCCTTGTATTGTAACTTTGCTGTCCAGCCCATTGTGACTCATAGAATTACATAGAGAGTAGAATATTGAAGGAGAATTTGCAGTTAGAAGATATTCCAATGTAAACCTAAAATATAAATTCAAACATAGAGGAATATTTATGATACTATTCTGTTGTAACAAAGTATGCTTGAAAAATTGTTCAGAAACAGACTTAAGCAGTACAGTTTTACCTCATTCTGTTGCATCCTGTGACTTAGTTTGTGCTTTTGACTGGTTTATAGTTCAACATTATTTGCTGGGCTAAAGTCAAAACTGCTCATGTTACTTTGAAATTTTGGTTTTGCATGTAGGCAGGTTTCTCAAAAACCATAAAGCCAAAGGCTTTCAGTTTTAGTTTATACTAATTTGTTTTAGCTCGATTGTGATGAAAGCTTCAAGCTTATTGGAACCACTCTCGAGTCCGCTTCCTGGAAAAACCAGTACTGGTGTCATATGAGAAGTCATGGTCGTGACCCAAGTGGGGCTCGAACCCATGACCCCTGGATTGAGCGGCCGACACCTTAACCACTAGACCACCGCTCCCCTTGCTTTCAGTTTTCACAATATCTTTGGAAACATTAGATGATCTCACAGGACAAGTTATACAACTTTAGTTCTTACCTGTCAATACTTTGCCCGTTTTTATGCCCCCCCTTCAAAGAAGGAGGGGTATTTTGTTTTGCAGATGTCGGTCGGTAGGTCAGTTGGTCGGTCTGTCGGTCGGAATGTAGACTAATCCGTTTCTGGATGATAACTCAAGAATGCTTGGGCCTAGGGTCATGAAAGTTGATAGGGAGGTTGATCATCACCAGCAGATGACCCCTAGTGATTTTGAGGTCTGTATGTTAAAGGTCAAGGTCACAGTGACCCTGAACAGTAAAACGGTTTCCGGATGATAACTCAAGAACGCTTAGGCCTAGGGTCACGAAAGTTGATAGGGAGGTTGGTCATGACCAGCAGATGACCCCTATTGATTTTGAGGTCAGTATGTCAAAGGTGAAGGTCACAGTGACCAGGAACAGTAAAATGGTTTCCAGGCAATAACTCTAGAACGCTTGGGCCTAGTGTCAGGAAAATTGATAGTTAGGTTGGCCATGACCAGCAGATGACCTCTATTGATTTTGAGGTCATTAGGTCAAAGGTCAAGGTCACATTGGCCAAGAACAGTTAAAACGGTTTCTGATCTTCTTGTCCAAAACCATAGGGCCTAGGGCTTTGACATTTGGTATGTAGCAAAATCTAGTGGTCCTCTACCAAGATTGTTCAGATTATTTCCCTGGGGTCAAATATGGCCCCACCCCGGGGGTCACATGGTTTATATAGACTTATATAGGAAAAAACTTTGAAAAACCTCTTGCCCAAACCCACAGGGCCTAGGGCTTTGATATTTTGTATATGACATCATCTAGTGGTCCTCTACTAAGATTGTTCAAATTATTCCCCTAGGGTCAAATATGGCTACACCCTGGGGGTCACATGGTTTACATAGACTTATATTGGGAAAAACTTTGAAAATCTTCTTGTCCAAACCACAAAGACTATGGCTTTGATATTTTGTAATGTAGCATCATTTAGTGGTTCTCTACCAAGTTTGTTCAAATTATCCCTCTAGGGTCAAATATGGCCCCGCCCCAGGGGTCATATGGTTCATATAGACCTATATAGGGAAAAACTTAGAACCTTCATGTCCATAACTTACATCATTCAAATTTGGACCACATGTATACTTTCGAGTGGCAAGATGAACCTTGACATGAGTTGACCTTGATCTTGACCTAGTGACCTATTTTCTCCTTGATTTTGACCTAGTGACCTACTTTCACATTTCTCAAGCTACAGCCTTCAAATTTGAACCACATGCATAGTTTTGTGTACCGAAATGAACTTTGATCTTGAGATTGACATAGTGACCTACTTTCACATTTCTGAAGCTACAGGCTTCAAATTTGGACCGCATGCATATTTTTGTGTTCTGAATAGAAATTTGACATTGATTTTTACCTATTACCTACTTTCACATTTCTCAAGCTACAGCCTTCAGATTTGAAGCACATGCATAGTTCTGTCTACCGAAATGAACTTTGACCTTGAAATTGATCTAGTGACCTGCTTTCACATTTCTCAAGCCACAGCTTTTAGATTTGGACCACATACACATTGTTTTGTACCGAAATGAAATTTGACATTGATTTTGACCTTGAGCTAGTCTTGAAATTTGGAACATTCAAAAATGGCTCAGTGGCTGGCGCCAAGATCACTCTGTAATCTCCTGTTAGGTTAATAGGTTAAAGGTCAAGGTCAGATTAAACCAGAATGGTAGAACTTTTTTTTACAGTGAGCCTATAATTTCTGTTCCTTGTGCAATTACTGAATGCATCAAGGGGGGCATTTCGTGTTCGACGAGCTCTTGTTAACTAAGAATTTTTGGTTATACATGTAGTTTTGTGTGTAAGCAGATTTTTAAAAAAAAATGCTGTACCAGATGTTTTTAAACTTCACACATGAGATGACCTCACTGGACAAGTTACATAACAGTTAGGGTTGTGTGTCATATGTAAATATGTAAATAAAGCAATTGATTCTAAGGAGATGTGCATTTCATTGGTTGTTTATTTTTCAATTCACGCACTAACGGAATTTACCTGCGAGTTTCCAAGAAAATTAAAACCTTTTGCTGGTAATTTTATGTTCTGACAGCACATGTGAAAAATACCATTTACACTGATGTAATATTTCTGTTTAATACATGGGGGATACAATAACAATTACAGTTTCATTAATTGAGTTAATAAAATTTATATGTATAGGTTAGCGACTGGTAACAATTTGTGTATGCTGTCTTTTTTGATAATGGTGCCGTAACCCTGTGATTTGAAAGAGAGGCTACCTAATGTGTTGTCTACACAATTTATGATTGAAAATATCCTGAAATCATCAGAACTCTAACATGATCTCACAGAGCAGGTTTCATAACTGTTACTTATATTTTGGCAAAACATAAAATTTTATGAAAGTTTTGCATGTCAGCATGTTTCTCAGAAACTGATAGACCAATTTTTTTCTAACTCATATTTTTGGTATTGTGACATGACCTCTGTTGGCAAGTTTCATTAATCTGGCTTACATGTTGGCAAATTATGCCCACTTTTCACTGAAAGTTTAATTTTTAAGGTTTTTTAGGAACTATTACAATACTGAACATTTTTAAACTCTTGTAATGTTTTGACATCTGAAAAAAGAAAAACATTGAATGACTGCTTCTCATGAATCATTAGGTCTGTAGCATCCATGTATGGTCCTCTCAAATTTGTGAAGATGGTTCTTGTGCCAGAGCAAAATATTGGAAACACCTAAAAAGAACTTCTTATGAATTGCTTGATGGATCCAAATTTGGCATGTTGTATCCTTGTATGGTACTTTTTCAAACTTATTTAAACATTTCAGTTTAGCCTCTTTTAGAGGCTGCCGGAGCAATCAGTAGGAAAAAATTTTCAAACAACTTCTCATGAACCATTTGATGGGTCTTCACCGAACTTGCTTTGCAGTATCCTGGTGTGGTCTTTCCTCAGTTTCATTCAAATTGTTTTGCTTGGTTCCTTCTCGGGGCTGCCAGAGCTAAAAACAAAAGTTTAAACAACTTCTTCAACCACTTGCTGTAACTG
Organism: Mercenaria mercenaria; assembly: GCF_021730395.1. Taxonomy (NCBI): domain Eukaryota; kingdom Metazoa; phylum Mollusca; class Bivalvia; order Venerida; family Veneridae; genus Mercenaria; species Mercenaria mercenaria. The sequence continues at coordinate 7,308,887 of NC_069365.1, read as the reverse complement.
TATCAGAGACAGACTCATTCTGTAACATCCTTGTATGCACCTCGCTCAAGTTTGTTCCCCAGAGCTAAAGATAGAAAAAAACTATAAAGAACTTCTTCTTGTGAATCTCTAAATTTTATCTGTGACATCCCTAAAGTTTGTTTAAATGATTATGCATGTTGGGCCCATCACAAAAAAATTAATAAATTGCTTATTTGCCCAAAAGTACAATTAATTTCCCATAGGGTTACATACAAATATATCAATGCAAGGCTTTGACACAATGTTCTGAAGACAAATGCAAATACCTTCTCTTTAGAAATCTATCCGAGAGAAACACTAAAATCACTTTTAAGTGGCCTGCTACTTTTCTCTTCACATCTGTCAGAATGAATAGTGTATTGCATTTTTAGAAAGTGAAGTGGTTCAGCCTACTTTTTGTACAAATCTGCAGACAGTCATTTGCAAAAAAAAAACACATGATTTTCCAGCAATGTTTTACCCCTTTCTCTTCATTTACATCAGATCTATAAAATTTGGCTACTTACAGAAGCTCAAGATATCTATTTACAATCAAATCCATCATGAAATGAGGGACCTCTTTTCTCTCAGATACACTTCCTTTAGTTGGGTAACGAAGGGCAGGTAACTGTACCTTATTACCAATTGATGTTCATCAAACCTGGTCAGGTGAGCAGCTTAGGCCTGTTTGGGTCACTTGTTACATTTTTTTGCCCTGTCTGTCCATCCATCACATCTCATTTCCAATCAATAAATGGAGAACCATTTGACCTAGAGCCTTCGAACTTCATAGAGTGATAGGGCATACAGAGTAGATGACCTTTATTTTTTTTGGGTCACTCGATCAGTCGTCAAGGTCATAGGGGCCTGAACATGGGAAACTGTTTCTGATCAATAACTTAAGAACTGCTTGACCCAGAATGTTGAAACTTCATAGTCTGGTTGGATGTGCAGAGAAGATGACCCATAATGATTTTGAGATCACTTGAACAAAGGTCAAGTCACTGGGGTCAGAACATGGAAAAACCATTTTTAGCTCGACTATTCAAAGAATAGTCTAGCTATTCTACTCACCCTGGCGTCGGCGTCGGCGTCACACTTTGGTTAAGTTTTTGCATGCAAGTACATACAGCTATCATTTAAAGGCATATACCTTTAAAACTTATTTATTCTTTTTCTAGGTCAATTACCAACCTCACTGGGTCAAGTTCCATAACTCTAACATGTATTTTGAGCAAATTATGCCCCCTTTTGGACTTAGAAAATCCTGGTTAAAGTTTTACATGCAAGTTACTATCTCCAAAACTAATGCAGATATTGAATTGAAACTTCACATGCGTATTTGGGGTTATAAAACTAGTTTACAGCACCAAGTCCCATAACTCTGACCTTCATTTTGGGCAAATTATGCCCCCTTTTGGACTTAGAAAATTCTGGTTAAAGTTTTGCGTGCAAGTACATACAGCTATTACTAAAAGGCATATAGATGTGAAACTTATTTTTTCTTTTTCTAGATCAATTACCTACCTCACTGGGTCAAGTCCCATAACTCTGACATGTATTTTGGGCAAATTATGCCCCCTTTTGGACTTAGAAAATCCTGGTTAAAGTTTTACATGCAAGTTACTATCTCCAAAACTAATACAGATATTAAATTGAAACTTCACATCGTGGCCTAAACGCGAAACTAGTCTATCTGCTTCTATTTCTATATACACATAGACTAGTTTCGCGTTGAGGCGACGACATGTGTCTTCGGGGTTATAAAACTAGTTGATAGAATCAAGTCCCATAACTCTGACATGTATTTTGGGCAAATTATGCCCCCTTTTTGGACTTAGAAAATTCTGGTTAAAGTTTTGCATGCAAGTACATACAGCTATTACCAAAAGGCATATAGCTTTGAATGTTATTTATTCCTTTTCTAGGTCAATTACCAGCCTCACTAGGTCAAGTTCCATAACTCGTAACATGTATTTTGAACAAATTATGCCCCCTTTTGGACTTAGAAAATTCTGGTTAAAGTTTACATGCAAGTTACTATCTCCAAAACTAATCCAGATATTGAATTGAAACCTAACATGTTTCTTCGGGGTTATAAAACTAGTTGATAGCATCAAGTCCCATAACTCTGATATGTATTTTGGTCAAATTATGTCCCCTTTCGAACTTAAAACTCTTTTGATATTTAACATTTTGGGTAATAATTTCCTGCTTCTGTGACAATATTTCAAATAGTCGAGCTTGGCTGTCTTACGGACAGCTCTTGTTTCTTTTTCTAGGTCAATAACCAACCTCACTGGGTCGAGTTCCATAACTCTTAACATGTATTTTGAGCAAATTATGCCCCCTTTTGGACTTAGAAAATTCTGGTTAAAGTTTTACATGCAAGTTACTATCCCCAAAATTAATGCAGATATTGAATTGAAACATCACGTTTTTTCGGCGTTATAAGACTAGTTGATAACATCAAGTCCCATAACTCTGATATATATTTTGGTCAAATTATGTCCCCTTTTGAACTTAAAACTCTTTTGATATTTAACATCTTGGGTAATAATTTCCTGCTTCTGTGACAATATTTCGAATAGTCGAGCTTGGCTGTCTTATGGACAACTCTTGTTGATCAACAACTTGAGAGTCATTTGACCCAGAACCTTCAAACTTTATAGGGTGATAGGACATACAGAGTAGATGACCCCTTTTGTTTTTGGGGTCACTCAATCAAAGGTCACAGAGGCCAGAACATAGAAAACTGTTTCCAAGGGGCGAGAACATGGAAAACTGTTTCCAATCCATAACTTGAGAACCCATTGACCCAGAAGATTGGAACGACATTCACCGAACTTGCTTTGCAGTATCCTGGTGTGGTCTTTCCTCAGTTTCATTCAAATTGTTTTGCTTGGTTCCTTCTCGGGGCTGCCAGAGCTAAAAACAAAAGTTTAAACAACTTCTTCAACCACTTGCTGTAACTGTATCAGAGACAGTCTCATTCTGTAACATCCTTGTATGCACCTCGCTCAAGTTTGTTCCCCAGAGCTAAAGATAGAAAAAAACTATTATAAAGAACTTCTTCTTGTGAATCTCTAAATTTTATCTGTGACATCCCTAAAGTTTGTTTAAATGATTATGCATGTTGGGCCCATCACAAAAAATTAATAAATTGCTTATTTGCCCAAAAGTACAATTAATTTCCCATAGGGTTACATACAAATATATCAATGCAAGGCTTTGACACAATGTTCTGAAGACAAATGCAAATACCTTCTCTTTAGAAATCTATCCGAGAGAAACACTAAAATCACTTTTAAGTGGCCTGCTACTTTTCTCTTCACATCTGTCAGAATGAATAGTGTATTGCATTTTTAGAAAGTGAAGTGGTTCAGCCTACTTTTTGTACAAATCTGCAGACAGTCATTTGCAAAAAAAAAACACATGATTTTCCAGCAATGTTTTACCCCTTTCTCTTCATTTACATCAGATCTATAAAATTTGGCTACTTACAGAAGCTCAAGATATCTATTTACAATCAAATCCATCATGAAATGAGGGACCTCTTTTCTCTCAGATACACTTCCTTTAGTTGGGTAACGAAGGGCAGGTAACTGTACCTTATTACCAATTGATGTTCATCAAACCTGGTCAGGTGAGCAGCTTAGGCCTGTTTGGGTCACTTGTTACATGTTTTTGCCCTATCCGTCCATCCATCACACCTCATTTCCGATCAATAACTGGAGAACCATCTGACCTAGAGCCTTCAAACTTCATAGAGTGATAGGGCTTACAGAGAAGATGACCTTTATTTTTTTTGGGTCACTCGATCAATGGTCAATGTCACAGGGGCCTGAACATGGGAAACTGTTTCTGATCAATAACTTAAGAACTGCTTGACCCAGAATGTTGAAACTTCATAGTCTGGTTGGATGTGCAGAGAAGATGGCCCATAATGATTTTGAGATCACTTGAACAAAGGTCAAGTCACAGGGGCCAGAACATGGAAAACCATTTTTAGCTCGACTATTCAAAGAATAGTCTAGCTATTCTACTCACCCTGGCGTCGGTGTCACACTTTGGTTAAGTTTTTGCATGCAAGTACATACAGCTATCATTTAAAGGCATATACCTTTGAAACTTATTTATTCTTTTTCTAGGTCAATTACCAGCCTCACTGGGTCAAGTTCCATAACTCTAACAGGTATTTTGAGCAAATTATGCCCCCTTTTGGACTTAGAAAATTCTGGTTAAAGTTTTACATGCAAGTTACTATCTTCAAAACCAATGCAGATATTGAATTGAAACTTCACGTGTCTTCGGGGTTATAAAACTAGTTGATAGCACCAAGTCCTATAACTCTGACCTTCATTTTGGCCAAATTATGCCCCCTTTTGGACTTAGAAAATTCTGGTTAAAGTTTTGCGTGCAAGTACATACAGCTATTACTAAAAGGCATATAGATTTGAAACTTATTTTTTCTTTTTCTAGATCAATTACCTACCTCACTGGGTCAAGTCCCATAACTCTGACATGTATTTTGGGCAAATTTTGCCCCCTTTTGGACTTAGAAAATCCTGGTTAAAGTTTACATGCAAGTTACTATCTCCAAAACTAATGCAGATATTGAATTAAAAATTCACATGCGTCTTTGGGGTTATAAAACTAGTTTATAGCACCAAGTCCCATAACTCTGACCTTCATTTTGGGCAAATTATGCCCCCTTTTGGACTTAGAAAATTCTGGTTAAAGTTTTGCGTGCAAGTACATACAGCTATTACTAAAAGGCATATAGATGTGAAACTTATTTTTTCTTTTTCTAGATCAATTACCTACCTCACTGGGTCAAGTCCCATAACTCTGACATGTATTTTGGGCAAATTATGCCCCCTTTTGGACTTAGAAAATCCTGGTTAAAGTTTTACATGCAAGTTACTATCTCCAAAACTAATACAGATATTAAATTGAAACTTCACATGTGTCTTCGGGGTTATAAAACTAGTTGATAGAATCAAGTCCCATAACTCTGACATGTATTTTGGGCAAATTATGCCCCCTTTTGGACTTAGAAAATTCTGGTTAAAGTTTTGCATGCAAGTACATACAGCTATTACCAAAAGGCATATAGCTTTGAATGTTATTTATTCCTTTTCTAGGTCAATTACCAGCCTAACTAGGTCAAGTTCCATAACTCGTAACATGTATTTTGAACAAATTATGCCCCCTTTTGGACTTAGAAAATTCTGGTTAAAGTTTACATGCAAGTTACTATCTCCAAAACTAATGCAGATATTGAATTGAAACCTAACATGTTTCTTCGGGGTTATAAAACTAGTTGATAGCATCAAGTCCCATAACTCTGATATGTATTTTGGTCAAATTATGTCCCCTTTCGAACTTAAAACTCTTTTGATATTTAACATTTTGGGTAATAATTTCCTGCTTCTGTGACAATATTTCAAATAGTCGAGCTTGGCTGTCTTACGGACAGCTCTTGTTTCTTTTTCTAGGTCAATAACCAACCTCACTGGGTCAAGTTCCATAACTCTTAACATGTATTTTGAGCAAATTATGCCCCCTTTTGGACTTAGAAAATTCTGGTTAAAGTTTTACATGCAAGTTACTATCCCCAAAATTAATGCAGATATTGAATTGAAACATCACGTTTTTTCGGGGTTATAAGACTAGTTGATAACATCAAGTCCCATAACTCTGATATGTATTTTGGTCAAATTATGTCCCCTTTTGAACTTAAAACTCTTTTGATATTTAACATCTTGGGTAATAATTTCCTGCTTCTGTGACAATATTTCGAATAGTCGAGCTTGGCTGTCTTGGACAACTCTTGTTGATCAACAACTTGAGAGTCATTTGACCCAGAATTTTCAAACTTCATAGGGTGATAGGACTTACAGAGTAGATGACCCCTTTTGTTTTTGGGGTCACTCTATCAAAGGTCACAGAGGCCAGAACATGGAAAACTGTTTCCAAGGGTTGAGAACATGGAAAACTGTTTCCAATCCATAACTTGAGAACCCATTGACCCAGAAGATTGGAACGACATTGGATGATTGGACATGCCGAGTAGATGGTCCCTATTGCATTTCAGTCACTAAGCAAACCATCAGTGTCTCTTTGACTTTCGCTCCTGACCCCTATTTACTTCTTGCCGATTACTACTATGCTTTGGGGGAGACTTGTGCTTTTCTACAAAAGCATCTTTTAGTTTAGGTAAAGCTTTTCTATATAATCTAGTATTATGTTGAAGGGTCTCAGATAGTTTAGCATGCTCTAGTTAGCCAGCTCCTGTTTTTTTTCTTAGATGGACAAAGATACGGGCACCCATTTCCCAAAAGTTTCTTTACCTGTTGAATTTATCTTGTTGAGGAAAATATTACAATGACATGTTTTGCTTCTTTTGACAAAGCAGTATTGTAAGGGTATTAGGTTCTTTAGTGATGGCCCTAGTTTTCTCAAACATACTCTATTCAGAATATTCAATCTCCTCTGACGGCTTTTGCTTTTCTGGTAATATCAGCATCTAGACATAACTTTTCTTGTTTTGATTTCCTAACAGTGAAGATCATGTGAATGTGTACTTAGCCTTGCATTATCAGCAAGTAATATATAACTATAGGGGAAGGAAGTGGTAGCACCAGTGGTTTTTATTTAGCATGCCATATCATACATAGAATAGAAGGATTAAATCAAATAAATCACTTTCTTCAGTACTTCTGTCTTGTAGAAGGGTATTTCAATGGAAATGTACTTCTGTAAACAAATTACATTATAGAAGTGCATAACAATGCAAAGTTATGCTTTATCTAAACTATCTGTAGTGTATTTCTTATATGATAGATTTATGTTGAAAATAGAATTATTACCGTAAGGAACAAAGTGCAGTTATTCAGGTATTTGATTGTATCCTGATCTGTATTGCATTCATAAAAATAATACACAAATCTGCTAGTAGTCCATTTTGATGGCATTTATAGTGCAAGAAACAGCAATGAAAACTCTGGAAATTCCAGTATGGTATGCAAGAATAATTAATGCTGAAGTTCTGATGAAAACTGAAAGAATTTTAGATGTTACAGTGAAACAGTATTTGCTTGAACAAGAATTACTTGAGCACCTGGGTTCATCCAAGTAATCTTTGTGGTCATGTTCATTTTCCTTCTATTTTCTTTATGAAATGTCCATGGCTGGGTCAACCATTAATAACTGACTCACTTGAGATTGACTTTTGGTCCCTGAGTATTAATCTATTCTTTGTTGCTATCAGCAAACTGGAGCACAGGTGTTGAAATTTTTCACACATTTGGTTGTCAATTCAAAATTTTTGCACATTGTAGTAAGATATTTAAACTGTTTGTATCATGTATGTTCATATATATATGAGCCGATAATGCAATTGTTTATTGACAAAAGGTTAAGAGCAGGTCTTTGATCAATTATTGATCAGGACTTGTTTGTAACAGACTAAAGCAACTATAAAATTTCAGATGTATTATAAAAAAATTTATCCTTTTTGCAGGAGCGAAAGTTACAAGATCTTAACCTTTACCCTGCTTAATTTCTAAAATGGACTGGTCTGTCATTCAATTTGAGCACTACCACTTATTATTCAAAGGGGTATTCACTGAAAGTTTGCTGAGCGAATGTGCACGCTCATCATGGTCTGCACTGGTCACAGAGGCAGAATCATTTACCGCCAGCAGGCTAAAAGTTAAAATGGAGTTCGAGTACGTGTTGAAATTGAGCATATAATTTCAAAATAAGTTAAAGAAAAATAATGTGAAATCCAAATAAAAGTTTAAATAATCTCGGTCATTTCTACATATGTTTCATTTACAAAATAGCATATGGAAATGTAGATCATGGAAAACATTTGCAGTGTGTTTAATGAAATGCTGTGAGGCTAACAGTGATCACCCTATGTCTGTCATCTATCCTCATGTGCCTTCTGTAATCTGTTGTGCATTGTCAACAATTTGACTGATAACACTATAGAGGTCACAATTTTGGCCAAACCTAATGAAACTTGCTCAGAATATTACTCTCAAGAAAGTCTCAGAAAAATTCATTACTGGGTCATCTGAGGCAAAAACTAGGTCACTAGGTCAGTTAATAGGAAAACATTGTTAATGCTTTAGAGGCCACATTTTCTACCTCATCTTTATGAGATTTTGTCAGAATGAAGTTTAGGACAAATTCAAATTGGGTTACCTGAGACAAAAAAGTAGATCGCTTGGTCAAATCATAGAAAAACCTTGTTGACACTCTAGATGCCACATTTTCTGTTTTACCTTCTTAAAACTTTGTCAGCATATTTGTCTATGAATTCTTGAGCAAAGATCAAAACTGGGTTACCTGAGGTCAAAAGCTAGATCACTAGTTCATATCATAGATACACCCTGAGGCCAGATTTTCTGTTAGATCTTCTTAAAACTTTGTTAAAATGTTTGTCTATGTAAAATCTAGATTAAGTTCAAAACTCAGCTACATTAGGTGGAAACTAGGTCAATAGGCCAAGCCTTGGTAAACCTATTAACACTCTTAAGACCACATTTTCTATTTGATCATCATAATTCTTTGTCAGAATGTTTGTGTCTATAAAGTATAAAATGTAGGTCACATTCAAAACTTAGTATTAAACTAGGTCACAAAGTCAAATGGTAGAGAAACTTTGTTAACACTTTGTAAATCTTTGTCAGAATGTTTGTCTTCCAGTTCAAAAATGGGGTACCTAAAGTTAAAAACCATGTCACTAGGTCAGTTCATTGAAAAACTTGGTTAACCTGATTTACATAAAACATGGTCAAATGTTTGTCTATGAAGTCTAGGCCAAATTAGATACTAGACTAGATATTAGAACTAGGTCTTGTGAGCCATGCAGGGCCTTCAGCTAGGGCTCTCTTGTTGTTGACAGATCACTCAAAATCATAAATTCCAGAAAAAAAATATGTGCTTTTTTGATGTCCATCCACTTGCCTGTCCATCATGCAATCTACTAAATCTTGCAGTGATCAATATGAAGATTATGTCATCACTGAGGGGTCAGATTAAAACGCTGTTTTTAGAAAAGGTTTTTTTTTGTTCTGCCAAAACATGATAACTTGATTAATTAATGATGCTGATATGAAAGATAAAGTCAACATGTTGTATAGTAATCTGGTTGTTCAAATAAACCTTGAACTATAAACGCTGTTCATTTTCAGCTAAACAAGTATATGATATTATAATAAGCTAGTTTTAATAACACATTTAATACTTTATATTCACTGAATTGACAATGTACTTAATTTACAACAAAAACAAAGTTTTCTATATATAAACATTAGATGCAGTTGAGATACTGTAGTTTTCGTCATGGGTTTAAAGGTGGATAATCAGATTTTGGCCATGTAACGGATTTGTTCGAAACTTTAGCATCTGATCATTTACACTCATTTATGTTCACTTAACACTTAATACAAATTAGATTTTCACTGGAGGTATTTTTAAAATTTCATTTTCCTATCCTGGTTGCCCAACCAAGATAGAGTTATTTTATCATAAGTATAAATTTGATAAACATACTTTGCCTAAGGAAATGTATAAATATTAGACATATTGTAATATATTTGTAAAATATTTGCATTAAAAATTATGTATTTAGATGGAATTCATTAGAAACTCAAGTTTGAAAAATTATTATTACCTCCCTTTGCCTATCTTGGTTGCGCAACCAAGATAGATTGGAAATAAATGAATTCAGAAGCTACACACAGCTTTAAAACTTGCATTTTGGTTCAGATTGTTCAATAGTTGATATGTCTATCAAATGCAAATGTAAAACTAGACATTGTATCGAAATGAAAAGAAATACCCAGCTTTTTATATACTTTCATATTAAAGGGGAGTAATTACAAAATTTTATAAAAATAATAAAATATACATTTCAAATAAGAATCTAACTCTATGTAATCGGTCTTTTTGTTCCTTAAATAATTCTCTACCAGAATATACAAAAAGTAAAAAATGTGATTAAATGTTGATTAAATGTGATTGACCACCTTTAAGATTTTTCACAAAAGACATAAATGAAATTAAAGCAGTATCTATCCAGTTTTATGTAAATTTATTAGTCCCCTACTGGTTGAAAACCAGTTTCGGGGACTATAGGAAGCACTTTTCCGTCATTCCGTCCATCCGTCTGTCTGTCTGTCTGTCTGTCCGAGCTCACATTTGCATACTTAGGTGGCTATAGGAACAATAGGTAACTGTACTTTTTCTTTGATGTCATTCATTCGGTAAGGCTTTTATGTGGCTATTTTTCTCTTACGTGGCTAAAAGAACAATTAGTCTGGTGGTTTCAGTGACAAAAGTGCTCTAGAAATCATTTTATGAGGGCCGGCATGTTAATGCCCGAAGACAACATATATGTTGAAGCTTGAACCTTACCGGTTACTTTGATAGCTGTCTCCAAAAAATATAACGATGTTTTATGTAAATTAGAGGGGTCAAAAGGTCATGCTATGAAATTCTGATTTTGCAACTTTTTTGTGTAGCCTTTTTTTTCAATGATTATGTACTGGCAATATTTCTGGAAAATTGTACCCTAAATGTATTATGAAACTATTTTTAGTCACTTAGAATTGATGCAAAGCTAAAAGAGAACATGACAAAATAGAAACAATGTCTGAAATTAGGGTCAAAGGTCGTGCACTTTATCTATTTACGTTGAGACAATGTCATCTATAGATACTATTAATATGTTATCCAAAAGTGATAAATGGAATTCATTCAGACTTCATACAAAGATTAAGGACATTAAGGAAAAGTGCTTTGTACAGGTACAATAAATTTATCTAGCTTACTTTTTGAATTATCTCCCTTTATTAAACTTACATATAACAGTTCTTTTCCAAAGAATAACTCTAAATTTAACCAATCATTTTTGTTGAAATTTCACACAACGATAAAGACCACTGAAAGAAACTGAAGTTAATTAAATGATGAGTCTATCTCGCTCATTTTTAAATTATCTCCCTTTATAGAATGTAGTTGTCTGAACCATATTGTTAAACACTAAATGACATTACTTTCTATTCAGTGGTCTAAATAGTACTTACGTTACTGGCATCAGTTGATCGTTACAAAGCTTTTGTCAAAAGGTTTGTGGTACCCTACTTGCGTAAGGGATTGATCAGTTATATAGAAAATATATCAGCAGATGGTCACAATCAATACTTTAGACATAAAGATTAATATGTACCGTATTATGTACTTGTTAAATCAGCTCGTTGGCACTTATGTTATCATCAATATATATCATGTACTGCACAACATATGATCTTTGATAGTTGTATATTCCCTTTGTCTGCATATTTAAATGTTTGTATATAATTTAACACAGATATCGTAAGCATTGTTATAGAATATGGGGTTCCTTTTTGGCTCATCTGATTTTTTGCTCGATTATACGAAGTATAAGGAAAGCTATCCTACTTGACCAGGCGTCGGCGTCTTTCCGCGTCCCAACTTTGGTTAAAGTTTTTGTTTTTACACTTTCTCTTTTTTCTATTTATCTCTGTAATTACTTAATGGATTTGATTCAGACTCAAAATAGTTATTCCTCATCATCACCCACATCATCTGACCTAAGGGTCATAACTCTGGTACCAATATTTTGTGATTTGTCCCCCTTTTCACTTAGATTTTCAGGTTAAAGTTTTGATGCACTTTCACTCTATCTGTGTTATTACTGAATGGATCTGATTCAAACTTAAAATAGTTGTTCAACATCATCACCCTCATCATATGAAGAAAGGTGCATAACTCTGGCACAATTTTATCATGAATTATTCCCCCTTTGTACTTAGAATTTCAGGTTAAAGTTTTAAAGCACTTTCACTCTATCTCTGTTATTGCTGAATGGATCTGATTCAAACTTAAAATAATTGTTCAACATTATCATCCACATCATATGACACAAGGTGCATAACTCTAGTACATTTTTTTCATGAATTAAGCCCCTTTTACTTAGAATTTAAGGTTAATTTTGATGCATTTTCACTATATCTCAGTTATAATTATGAAATGCATATTTAATTCAAACTTGAAGAAGTTGTTCCACATCATCACCCACAACTTTTGCACCAATCTTTTAATGAATTATGCCCCCTTTTTGCTTAGAATATAGTTATATAGTGTTTGATACACTTTATCTTTACCTGTCTTATTACTTAATATTTTTGACTCAGGCTATTGTGCAATATCTTCATCTACCATTGGAATCACTCTTGTGACAGCTCCAGTATCCTCAGATATGCCAAGTTTTACTATCCAGCATCGAAATAGTCGAGCGCGCTGTCTTCTGTGACAGCTCTTGTTTGAAAATTATTGTCATCACTTGATCGTCATCGGCATTGGCGTCTGCGTCGGCGTTGCCTGGTTAAGTTTTATATTTAGGTCAGCTTTTCTCCTAAACTATTAAAGCTTTTACTTTAAAACTTGTAACACTTGTTCACCATTAATAGCTGACTCTGCACAGCAAGAAACGTAACTCCATTCTGCTATTTTTAAGAATTATAGCCCCTTTTGGACTAAAAATATCAAATTTCTTATTTAAGTTTTATGGTCAGGTTAATTATCTCCTAAACTATCAAAGATATTGCTTTAAAACTTGTAGCACTTGTTAACCATAAAAAGCTGACTCTGTATAACAAGAAACATAACTCCATCCTGCTTTTTGCAAGAATTATGGCCTATTTTGAACATAGAAAATATCAGATTTCTTGTTCAAGTTTTGTGTTTAGGTCAGCTTTTCTCCTAAACTATAAAAGCTATTGCTCTAAAACTTGCAACACTTATTAACGATCAAAGACTGACCCTGTAAAGCAAGAAACATAACTCAATCCTTCTTTTTGCAAGAATTATGACCCCTTTTGGGCTTAGAAAATATCAAATTTCTTGCTTAAAGTTTGCGTTTAGGTCAACTTTTCTCATTAATAGTCAAAGTCATTGCTTTAAAACTTGGAGCAGTTATTCGCCGTTTAAGGCTGCAAGTACAGTAACTCTACATTGTTTTTTGCAAGAATTACGACCCCTTTTGAACTTAAAATATCATGGGTATGACAATACTTCTATTATACAGAGACAAAAAAATCAGGTGAGCATCTGCACCCGTAGGGCAGTCCTCTTGTTTTATTTCAGCATGCTTTCATGGTAATATATGTACCGATACTTATATTTACTTTTGAAACAATGTACTGCATAACACATGTACAATTCGATTTTATTTATATTTGTGAGTTCTTATTACAAGTCGCTTTTACATAACTTTAATGAATAAAATGCCTTCTCCCACAATTTACCACACGTTGAGCAATGACTGTCTACCACTGACTATCTACGTTACATTAACACTTAAGATTGACAAACTTTTCAAAGTTACACAATAAGTATTAGGTTACATTGCTTAGTTAACAAGCATCTTAAAATGACTTTTGAATAATTCTTTATGTACATTACTTTATATTGCATTCTTTCGCCAGATGCAGCTTATTGGTACATACGTTACTTAATTAGAATATGTCCTTTGTGCATTTAAACTCACTATTGATAGAAAGTGAGTGGCGCTGAAGTTAGCAGACTGGGCTACAGCGGTCCGGGTTTGATTCAAGGTTGCGGCTGATATCCCGGCCAGTGTTCAGTACTGGTACTTTTTCCAGCACTATCTGTCTAGAATGTATGCTGGGAAGGTAAATATCACACCTGCCGTGGGCTCCGCTGGAAATAAGTTGTTCCATCCATTACAGGTGGTGAATTTCGTCCACTACCCACTTTAAACAAGAAATTTTACCTTTTTTCAAACCAAGTAAATGTGTTATATACTGATAACCTAGATGAGTTTTCATATAGGAAAGCAGTTAAATATTTCCGAATGTTTCTATGAACTCATTGCTCTATGCTGCTATTCTGCTAATTTCACATAAACGAATTATTTAACAATACTTTACAGTTTACAGTTTATTAATTAAGTCAAGGCCCATAAGGGCATCTGACAACAATTATAACAATAACAGTTATAGTAACAAAATCAGAACAGCATGTAAAACATGACAAATTATTGCAGAAGTAACTGATAATGTGGAGGAAAAGAACTATTTATCTGAAAGTAGACATAATTTTCTTACAGAAAACAGCCAGTTTTAACAAAGTATTCTTATTGTTATTGTTCATAAGGTTAGAAAATTTGAGAGTATTTGGATATTTATAATAAAATTCATCTATATATTTTTTCCTATCAACACTGAAACATTTGCAATCAAAAAGATAATGAAATTCATCTCCTAAAATGTTACTGTTACACAAATGACAAGTTCTTTGTTCTCTTGCAATGTTTTCAAATCTACCTTTCTCTATTGGCAACAAATGATTCATGCATCTGAATTTACAAAGTGAAATGCTAAGGTCAAAAGGTAAAAGCTTGAAATATTTTTCAAATACAAATTCGTGTTTATACATTCTATAATTTAAACATTTGCTTGAGTTATTAACTGAATAGTTCCAGTTTTGTATAAACTGATCTTTAATTCTAGTGTTAACAACATTTTTGAAGGAGTTAAAAGAGTGAATCTTCTGATCAAATCAAAAATTAGATATACCAAGAGAATCTAAACTATCTTTGACATAACATAACCAGTTAAATTTCTTGTTTTGCCTCTGAGACAGTGAGAGACAAGTTCTGTACAAAATATTACAAATTTTATCTTCCCTGGAGCTTATTACCTTACTCCAAAAAGTTAACACTCTACATTTAATACGACTTGAAAGTGGTAAAATACCAAGATCACCATACAACATGTTATTAGGGGTACTTTGCTTCAAATTTAAAATAAGTTTTAAATATTTCAACTGAAATTTATCAACAATATCTAAATTTTCAACCCCCCATACCTCTGAGCCGTACAAGATAATAGGAGTAACCATGGTATCGAAAAGGTGCAATTGTAAATCAATAGGTAAAAACAATTTCCTGGATTTACTAATAACAGCAACTGAATATTGTTCTGTAATCATGAGTTTACAAGTACCGGTACATGTACATGTTTTAGCGACTCCCACATACAGCCGACATCATCCTTACATGATACATATATTGGTTTGCAATTTTAGTTGATATATTCCAACGGCGCCACTTACATATTCACCATTATAAACAATATGACATGTGCAAAGGTCAAGGTCACATACACCCAAATTAAGTTTCCTTTTTGTATGAATATGAAATTACTTCCCTTTTATATCATATAGTATAATAAATATGTTTTTCTTCAGTAAATCAGTTTTAGAACTAATTCAAAAATGAAATTACGATTGGTTCTGATAGATATATAAAAAATCACATAAACGAATTATTTAACAATACTGAATATTGTTCTGTAATCATGAGTTTACAAGTACATGTACATGTTTTAGCGACTCCCACATACAGCCGACATCATCCTTACATAATACATATATTGGCTTGCAATTTTTGTTGGTATATTCCAACGACGCCACTTAAATATTCAATATAAACAATATGACATGTGCAAAGGTCAAGGTCACATGCACCCAAATTAAGTTTCCTTTTTGTTTGTAGATGAAATTACGTCCCTTTTATATCATATAGTATAAGAAATGTGTTTTTCTTCAGTTTTAGAACTAATTCAAAAATGAAATTACGATTAGTTCTGATAGACATATAAAACTGCTATTAACAATATTACATTTCCAGAATATGAACACAGACGCAAGTCACAATTTTATTGAAAGAATATTTTTTGGCAAAGTTTTTCTGTTTTTTTTTTTTTTTTTTTTTGGTTTTTCGTTTGTTTGTTTTTTTGTTTTGTTTTTTCAAATATTAACGTAATTGAATGGTTTATTATTAAAACATTGATGTAGTTGATAAATAATACCCTTTTATATGCAAGGTTATGCATCTTTTCAGTAGGCAATATGATCATGTTTATTTATACTTCATAGCATTTACTGCGACCTTTAGATCTTTAACATATATTTCTGACATTTAAACTGAGAAGCATCTGTATGATCAAACTGACTGCATTAGTTAGATAAAAGAAAATTATCTTAACAAGAAATCAGAAATATTTGGTCTCAACCCGAATTAAAACAAGTCAGAGCTGTCCGTAAGACAGCGCACTCGACATTTTTTCATTGCTTGACTCTAAATTAGAGCTTTGCCAGTAAAAACTTTATAAAACTTTAACCAAAAAATCTAAGTTAACATGAGGTATAACTCTGTAAAAATTCAAACCAGAGTTAGAGAGTTTGTTTCTCCTGGTGTAGACTTTGATAGTAAAAAAGTATTTAATGTTTCAACTCAATAGCTTTGATAGTAACAGAGATATTTGACTTTATCAAAAACTTTAACCAAAATTCTTAGTCAAAAAGGGGCATAACTCCATCAAAATTCAAATCAGAGTTATGGGAATTGTTTCTGCTGGTGTAGACTTTGATAGTAAATAACCATTTTAAGTTTCAAGTCAATAGCTTTGATAGTAACAAATATATTTGACTTAATCAAAAATTTTAACCAACGGCGATGCCGACTCCGATGCTGGTGCGAGAGCAATAGCTCTACTTTTCCCTCGAAAAGTCGAGCTAATAAAGCAACGAAATGAAACATTTAAAACGTTACAATATGTCCTGCCGGAAGGTGAACTTCAACAGTATTTCATGATAAAATGTATGCAAATATTACATAAAAATTTATTGGGACGTTTTTAATCTGTAAAATAAAAGCTTTCCTAAAATTGTATATAACTAATATATACTGAACAAAATAGCTAAGTGCCCTTCATATTTATTTGCCAATATCTTCAAAAAAATAACATAAAATACTTTTTGAAATGTAATGTACACTCAGAACAATATGTAATTGATAAAATGCCGAACTTACAACAAAACCAAAACACGTCTTCAGAAATAATATTCATTCATTTTAAGATTTAAACCAATTTTTGACAGGTCACAAAAATTAAACAAACATGTTAACAATGTGTATGTACATACTAAAAACGAAAACGTATTTTGGGAAGATAATGAAATAACTTCGTTAACTTGCTTTTTCTAAAAACAGCATTCACCATTCGTGTCATATTTAACCATTCGCTAGAAAAAAATGTTAATATGAACAGTTCTTATTCTTACAAATAGTATTCACTTGTTCACTAAAACACAGCTTTTATGTGTTTTTGTGACTTTTTTACAAATGGGGTGCGTTAGTAAATTGAATAAAATTTATATGTTGGCGTCACTTAATATTTTTGAAATTTTATTATGTTATTAACAACACTTTGTTCTAAAAGTATGCTAAATTTCAAATTTGTATTTACAGAATTTACAAAGATATTGGAAAACTAGCAAATGCGGTTAGCTATTTTGTTCTGTATATCTACCCTGTGACCTTTAACCTTTATATATGAGCATACAACACGTTTTCGGGTAAGAGTCATAATTTATTAATTGGATATAAGTGTATGGTTTATTTAATCCTAATATTGTAAATCAAATCCTGTATAATGAGAAATTATTCATGAATCATTGCATGAGTGCCAAAAATTATGTGAAAATATCAGTTTTAATGCATGACCTTTTGACCTCTATAATTTGCATATAGAGGTCATATATTTTTTGGAGACAGCACCCAGATGAACCAGGGATGTTTAAACTTTAATAAAGTCTTTATCTCCAAGCATTAACATTCCGGCCCTCATAAACTTTTTTCAGGGGCTAAAACCACCAGACTAAATAGAGAGAACAAAAGAGTAGCCACATAAGTATCCATATGTAGGAACGTCCGTCCATATGTAGGAATGTCCGGTCCATAACTCTGTCATCCATGAAGGGATTTTAATATTACTTGGCAAAAATGTTCCCCATGATGAGACAATGTGTCATGCGCAAAACCCGGACCCCTAGCTCAAAGGTCAAGGTCACAATTGGAGGTCAAAGGTCAACAGGGTTTTTTTCCTGTCCGGTCCACAACTCTCCCATCCTTGAAGGGATTTTAGTATTACTTGGCACAAATGTTCCCCATGATGAGATGATGTGTCATGCGCAAATCCTGGACCCCTAGCTCAAAGGTCAAGGCCACAATTGGAGGTCAAAGGTCAACAGGGCTTTTTCATAACTCTCCCATCCATGAAGAAATTTTGATATTACTTGGCACAAATGTTTCCCATGAGGAGACGACGTGTCATGCGCAAAACCTGGAGCCCTAGCTTAAAGGTCAAGGTCACAATTGGAGGTCAAAGGTCAACAAGGCTTTTTTCCTGTCCGATCCATAACTCTCCCATCTATGAAGGGATTTTAATATTACTTGGCACAAATGTACCTCATAATAAGACGATGTGTCATGTACAACTTTCAGACCCCTAGCTCAAAGGTCAAGGTCACACTTAGCAGTCAAATGTTAACATAGCATGAACAGGGTCTGTTTCGTGTCCGGTCCATAACTCTAACATTCATTAAGGGATTTTAATATCACTTAGCCCAAATGTTCCCCATGATGAGACGTCGTGTCATGTGCAAATCCCGGACCCCTACCTCAAAGGTCAAGGTCACAATTGGGGGTCAAAGGTCAACAGAGTTTTTTTCTTGTCCCGTCCATAACTCTGCCATCCATGAAGGGATTTTAATATTACTTGGCACAGATGTTCCCCATGATGAGACAACATGTCATGCGCAAAGCCCAGACCTTTAGCTCAAAGGTCAAGGTCACAATTGGAGGTCAAAGGTCAATAAGGTTTTTTCCCTGTCCGATCCAGAACTCTGTCATCCATGAAGGAATTACAATATTACTTCGCATAAATGTTTCCCATGATGAGACGACATGTCATGCGCAACACCCAGTACCCTAGCTTAAAGGTCAAGGTCACACTTTGAGATCAAAGGTCAAGAGGATTTATTTCCTGTCCGGTCTATAACTTTGTCATGCAAAGCAGGATTTAGATATCAGTTGGCACAAATATTCCCCAGGATGAGACAACATGTCATGCGCAAGAACCAGGTCCCTAGGTCTAAGGTCAAGGTCATATTTAGAGGTCAAAGGTCATATTCAAGAATGACTTTGTGCGGAACATTTCTTCTTCATGCATGGAGGGATTTTGATGTAACTTGGACCAAATGTTCACCACCATGAGGCACCCTTGTTTTTAGAATTACATCCCTCTGTTGTTACTATAAATAGATTTTATTGTAACTTTTTTATTACTGGCGGTAGAGAAAAACCGAGACCACTTTTCTGTGGTACAGCATGCGTGTTACATCCAATTTTTAGGTGTATTTTGACCTATCTCTACCTGGTAAAGAGTTTCTTGTGGACTTATATTATATAGATTTTTTTTTTTTTTTTTTAAGGATTAATTTCCCTTTGTTGTTACTATAAATAACTTACATGATAACATTTTTATAATCGGCCAAAAAAATTCAATATGAAAACAACTGTGGGTTTCTATATATGCACATTTTAATCCAAGTGTGATGTTATAACATATTGTATATGTAGTACAATATTGGTTTGACTCACTCTTACCTTTTGCATAAAGAAGATCAACCCGAATGTGTACCATGTCAAACACCGCTAACTATTAAACACATTTTAATCGACTGTGTGGACTTTGCTACACAACGCAGTACATATTATGACGTTCAATCTTTGAGAGAATTATTTAACAACGTTTCAGTTGGAAATATTTTATCGTTTTTAAAGCAGATAGGAATATATCAAAAGATCTAACACTTCTTATTTTTATATACCTCTTGCAATATTATTAGTTTGCAGCTGATATTTTAACACACACGTACATACATTTTTACATTACTGTTTTTAGATATGCTTTACATTTTTACATGGATGCTTTTAGATATGTTTTACATTATTCATAGTGTTCTTTACATTTTTAGCTCACCTGTCACATAGTGACAAGGTGAGCTTTTGTGATCACCCTTCGTCCATCGTCCGTCGTGTGTCCGTGCGTCTGTCTGTGCGTGCGTCCGTCAACAATTTTTTGTCTGCATGATAGTGGTTTCATTTATGGTTTTATTTTAACCAAACTTGCACACAACTTGTATCACCATAAGATCTTGGTTCCTTTCTTGAACTGGCCAGATCCCATAATGGGTTCCAGAGTTATGGCCCCTGAAAGGGCCAAAATCAGCTATTTTGACCTTGTCTGCACAATAGCAGCTTTATTTATGATTTTATTTTTACCGAACTGGCACACAATTTGTATCACCATAAGATCTTGGTTCCTTTCTTGAACTGGCCAGATTCCATTATGGGTTCCAGAGTTATGGCCCCTGAAAGGACCAGAATTAGCTATTTTGCCCTTGTCTGCACAATAGCAGCTTCATTTAATCAAACTTGCACAAAACTTGTGTTGCCATAAGATCTCAGTTCCTTTGTTGAACCGGCCAGATCCCCTAATGGGTTCTGGAGTTATGGCCCCTGAAAGGGCCAAAATTAGCTATTTTGACCTTGTCTGCACAATAGCAACTTCATTTATAATTTGATTTTAACCAAACTTGCACACAACTTGTATCACCACAAGATCTTGGTTCCTTTCTTAAACTGGCCAGATTCCATCATGGGTTCCAGAGTTAGGGCCCCTTAAATGTCCAAAATTGGCTATTCTGGCTTTTGCAGCCATATAGAGACTTCATTTATGGTTTTATTTGATACAAAATTCCAAAATATCTTCAACAACAATAAATCTTGGATTCCATGACAAATCAGATCCAATCGTAGTTTCCAGAGTTATTTTATATCTGATTACCTCCCCTGATTGTAGTCAAAATGGATTTATATCAGTAAGTACCTACAGGACTTATTTGAAATTTCATTAGTTGGACCGAGCCAATCAGGGTAGATAACTATGGACTGATTTTATGTCAAATTACCTCCCTTTATTTCAAATTAAAATGGGTATATCTCCATAACTAATGAAGATACTGATCTGAAATTTCATTTATGTCAACAGATTTATTTGGCAGATCCTTCTTTTGTTAACTTACAATAATTTTCATTTGAATTACTTCCCTTTTACGTTACTATAAATAGCCTATTTTTAGTAACTTTTTTATTATTGGCCGTAGGGAAAAACCGAGACCACTTTTCTGTGGTACAACATCATTTGAACATGGATGGTACCTCCAATTTTTAGGTGTATTTTGACATATCTGTACCTTGTAAGAATTTTGTTTTTCTTTTTGGTTAAATTTCTTTCCTTTGTTGTTCCTGTCCTTTGGACTTAGATATTTTTTCTGAGGACCTTCTTGTCCTCAAGTGCAATGATAACAGGTGAGCGATATAGGGCCATCATGGCCCTCTTGTTACATGGATGTTTTTAGGTATGCTTTACATTTTTACATCAATGTTTAGGCTTTACAGTTGGTGTTTGCAATATGACTTCTTCTCGGCGATATATGACCATTTTGTGTTGATTTGCCGTAAAACCCAACTCACTCACTCACTCACTTATACATCATTGACAGATATCAGTTCATTATGTTATACTGCAGTAGAGAAAATAGGTGCCTTCCAGTAGGGGACTTTGTATTGCATGGCAATATTCATTCACTTGTTAATTTTTAGCTCCACTTTTCGGAAAATAGGAGTGCTATTCTACTCGCCTCAGCATCGGCGTCAGCGTGCCCTTTCTTGGTTAAAGTTTTTCGGCAACCTTTGTTTTTCTGTCATATCTTTGTTACTATTGCTTATATCTTACTGTAAGTTCACATAAACATTGTCCAGCATACAAACAAAGTATGTGCAGGGGCTAGGCCTATTATATCCAAGGTCAAGGTCACCAAGGTGTTGTACTTACCGTATATTCGCGGCCATAAGTCGACCTCGGCCATAAGTCAAGGGGTATATCATGGTGGGAGAAAGCTGGTATTTTACCTGAACTCGGCGATAAGTCGAGGGCAATTTTTTAAGATATTTCGTAGGTGTATAAGTATGTTCAATGCTCATGTAGAGGGATATAAAAATCTTCATAATTATATAAACAACATATAACAAAGTATTCAAATTATTAATTTTATTTTTATATTAAAAATATTATCCTTTATTGTTTGAAAAGCATATATCTTTAATTTATTAATAAGATATTTCATTCATAACATTTAAAACATGTTACATGTATCAAAGCTACAATAAACATAAGTATCTAAAACTGATATTTCACTGTATGTTCAAACACAAAGTGTCAATTTAAAATCCCTCAAAGTCACTCTCGTCATCACTGTTAAACAGTTCGTTGGCTAACTCATCAGTTATAGCAGGGTCATACACATAGTCATCACACTCAACATCATCATCATCAACAACACTGTCAGTTACACTGCACGAGGAGGTGAATTCCTCGAACAGTGCATCGTCCTGTGTTCCATCCATCGAGATAGAAATTCCACTCTTCAAAAATGATTTTATGACCATTCTGATGGTATCTGATTCCAAGCATTAACAATCCATTCACACACTGTGCTAAGACTTGGCCGTTTAAGGTTGCCAGCCGTTTTTCGCTGACCCCAAACTCGCGTTCAGCGGCACAATTGTTAGAAGATTCTGCGAATTCTATTACACGAATTTTGAATGCATTATCATATGCAACACGCTTCCGTTTAGGCATTTTGTCACAGTTCTATCAAAATAATAACAGATAATCCGATGCGTGCGTGAAATTTAACAGTTTTATGACAGTTTATATCTCATACAGAAATCAATACAAGAATGAGTTCATCATAAAGGTATCTAACATATTTACGAAACTGTTACAACAATTGATGTGCATAATTACTGAAGACACGCCTTCGACCTATGAAAAAAATGCTTGACATTGAGTAATAAATTTTGATTGGTTATGGGAGTGCCAAACGACTGAGTAAATATTTCTGATTGGTGGTGGTTCACGGGGTGCAGTGTTTTTGTGCATATCATTAATCGCAGGCTTTGTCGGTGTGAATGTCGCTTTGACAAAAGATAAAAGAGCCGCCAATTCTTTTGATATCGAGGTGATTCGGCACCTGCTAGCTGTCATGGTATTCACACGGATTAACTTAAGAGGACAGTACCTATTTAGTGACTCAGTTCGTTTTTGTTCTACTGTTACAAACAAAGTATTTTTAATTATGTTTGCCGATACTTGCTAAAAATTTCTTTTTGCCTAACGCGGATAAAAAGGGATATTGTATTTAATAATTAAAAAGATTGACTTTATTGTTTTACAAATGAGTGCCATTCCTACTTTATTTTTAATTATAATGTTTGCCGATACTTGCAAAAAATTTCTTTTTGCCGAACGCGGATTAAAATAACGAATACCCGGTAAAAGCTTTACGAAAGATTGACTTTATTGTTTTACAAATGAGTGTCATTCCTACTTCATTTTTAATTACGTTTGCCGAAACTTGCAACAAAAAAATTCTACAAATGCCTGGTAAAAGCTTTTCGATACTGTATTTGAAAACAATTAAAAAGATTTAATTTATTGTTTTACAAACGAGTGTCATTGCAACTTTTTCACTATACTTTATATAACTTGCATAAGAAAACATTGTCACTATTTTATGAACCGTCTTGCCGATACCGGTAATGGGTGGATACGGCGTCCGATATTTATACAAGACAAACATGGCACTCGGTTGGGAAATGACAAAAACATTATTTTCATTTGATATTGCAGCCATAAGTCGACCCAAGAATGTAAACTGTTTATTTGATCCTTGAAAACTCGACTTATGGCCTCGAATATACGGTAGGTTATTTTTAAGGTTGAAAGTTTTTCGGCAACTTTTGTTTTTCTGTCATATCTTTGTTACTATTACTTACATCTTACTGTAAGTTCACATAAACATTGTCCAGCATACAAACAAAGTATGTACAGGGGCTGGGCCCATTATACCCAAGGTCAAGGTCACCAAGGTGTTGTACTTAGGTTATTTTTAAGGTTGAAAGTTTTTTGGCAACCTTTGTTTTTCTGTCATATCTTTGTTACTATTACTTATATCTTACTGCAACTTCACATAAACATTGTCCAACATACAAACAAAGTATGTGCAGGGGCTGGGCCTGTTATACCCAAGGTGAAGGTCACCAAATTGTTATACTTGGGAATTATTTTCATGTTAAATTTTTTCGAAAGCTTCGTTTATAGACATATTTTTGGTACTTTAAAAGATATTGACTTGAAATTAAAATGATTACTCCATAATCATCACCTGCATGTATGGTTACAATCCCCATAACTCTAATTGTATTTTTGACAGAATTATGCCCCTTTCATACTTAAAGTTTTTTGGCAATCTTTGCTTTCTGGATATAACTTCAGTACAATATAAGACAATGACTGAAACTTAAAATGTATCTTTTTTCATCATCATCTGCATGTGTGGTAACAATCCCCAAAACTATGATTTGTATTTTTGACCAAATTATTCCCCTTTCGTACTTAAATTTTTTGAAAAACATTGTTTTCTGGACATAACTTCGGTACTGTATAAGATAATGTCTTGAAACTCAAAATATATCTTTACCATCATCATCTTGGTGTATATTCCTTTTAAAGTAGAGGTCTCTTTAATAATTGAGACATAAATTCATATTAATGTCAAATCGCCAAATAGTGGAGTGCACTGTCTTACGGACAGCTAAAGTAATATGTTATGAAAAAAAATAACCATAAATTTAGCCAGATGAAGGAGTATGGGGTGTGGTTGGCATACACATGATCAGACAACAATTAATATATACAATCATATCAAATGAAATGGGTCACAAGTAGAGACATTACAGTGAAAATGCTCTTGCATCATTATTAAAATTTTGTTCATACAACATCAAAGCCTATAGATATATCTGCATGTTTTGTTGGTTATAATGCTGAGTTTTGCATATATAAAAAGTGAAACAACTGTCTACAACACTTCCAAAAACTACAACAGCTGTAATTATCTTTTGAATTGAACCTATGTCCTGGGGGATCCAGACAAAAACCCTTGCACTGTTATTTCAAAAAGTGGCCAATACCCGTCCCTTCATTTAATAGAAATAGTCATAACTTAGCAAAGAATTTATGGTTTCTTTTAATATTTTAGCAACAGCAATTATTTTTGATATAAAATTTACTTGTTGTCCTTGAAAATATTTTAAAATGCAGAAAGCAGAAATTTTCACGGGAGGGGGTTAATCCACTTATTTGTCACTGAGAGGTTTTGTCTTGCACTCAGCTACAATCAGTACTGGTATATTGACCTCTCTAGAGAAGCAACCTGTAAACAGGATTCTTGAAGGCAATGAATTCCACACGTTAGTTACCCCTTACTGGATAAATATTGATTGATGTAACTTGGTTGAAAAATAAAATCTATGGAAACTAAAATATCTAAAAAAGAATGACATCATTTCTTAATGTCACACATCAGTTCCAGTTTTCATTTTACAACAGTTCACCTTTGGTACTGTTATTCCATGGCTTCATACTTTTCAGGCAGACTTCATTGAAAGAACAAGTATTTTGTCAGAAAATTCCATGCCAACATATAGCTTTTGTTCCCTATTATTAAACACTGCACTTCTTGGGCAGATTATTCCGTGACCTAAATCCCCAAGAACGTTGACGTTCATGAGATTTTCAGAGAGCTGATGTATATTGCTTGAATACATACTTGAACCAACAACATACACTGTTCCAGCAGCATCTACAGTTACTCCAACAGGTTTTTTCAAATCTTTGTCCTTGTAGATACCCTTGACCTTTCCTTCCAAATTCAGACTGGTTACAGTGTTCTCACTGTTATCTGACACATAAATTGTGAACCCATCTGGACTTAGACCTAGGTACCAGGGCTTGCTGAATAATTGGTTCCCAAATGTATCTTTTTCAAAAATTTTGGTCACCTGACCAGTTTCATCTAGGATTTGAACTTTGCTTTCTGGCTTGTCGAAGGATACAATCAGTTGACCACTGCCATAAGCTATGCCTCGACAAGAACCACATACATCTATTTCTTTCTCTTCTGATATAGCCTGGTTAACTGATAGAAACTTTATTTTCTTATCTTCTGGAAGTGTCACTGCGATTTTATCTTCCTCTATCCTAGCCACATCCCATGGCTTAGATGACATAGTAAGAGTTGAGAGAACCAATTCTCCTTTCACTTCTATCACTTTTACAGCTTCATTTCTTACATCAGTTAAGACAAGCTTATCTTCGGTAAGCAAACAAAGTCCAGATATTGTTCCACTTACTTTATCATCATCTGATTTTATATTCACTTCTTCCCTCTGAGCTTCCTCTTTCTTCAATGATGAATGAACTAGCTGAATTTTCCCGGAATGTTTGATTCTCTCCATTAGTTCATGATAATTGCCATCAGCTTCAAATTTATAATTGACAACATGATTGTTTACATCTAGCGTTAATATTTTGTCTTGTACTGTTTCTAACTCTTGTTTGGCCTTCTTCATTGCAATAAACAGTTTACACA
The DNA here is from genome assembly GCF_021730395.1 of Mercenaria mercenaria. NCBI lineage: Eukaryota > Metazoa > Mollusca > Bivalvia > Venerida > Veneridae > Mercenaria > Mercenaria mercenaria. The sequence continues at coordinate 7,282,349 of NC_069365.1, read as the reverse complement.
TATTTTGAGTGTTATGTTCAAGACTAGTGTTTATTGCCTGAAAGTCAAGGGTCACAGACTCTTGCCTGCCTAGTATTGATTTCAGCAGGTCAGCATTGTAAATGTCCATCGAGTCTAATTCAGATTCAACCTGTTTTTCAAAACTGTCAAATAGTTGGTTCATCTCATCTCTGTGTTTTTTAATTGCATATTTTGCTCTTTCTCTATAGTATGTTTTCTTCTCTACATTTGTTTCATATTTGGCTTTGTTCTGTTCTAATTTCATAGCTGTTTCTTTTAGTGCATCAAGTAGTCCTTTATATTCATCAGTTTCTTTTAGTTCAGCAACAATATCCGGTATATGGTGCAAACTTGAACATTTGTTATGCTGGGTAGTTATGCAAATTGTGCAGCCAAGCTGGTCACACGATTGACAAAAGAATTCAATGACCCTGTCAGAGTGTGAGGAGCATTTCTCCTCACAAATACGTTTGCCTTTTGCTTTATATGTTGTCTTTGATATTGTGTTTATGTCCTGCAGAACATGGCTTTGAAGTACTTTAAGTTTCTTATGGTAATCACAACACTCCTTGCACAGGTATTCCTGACAGTCCACACAGAATCCTTCTGCCTTACACTGCTTTTCACCTTTGTCACATACATCACACAGTATAGTGTTCTGTAGTTCATCTGAACCTGACTTAATTGAATTACCACTGTAAACAGACACACTAAAGTCACTAGAACTGTCTAGATCAGTGTTTAAACTGGAAATACGTCCTCCTGAACCTGACTGAATTGAATTACCACCGTAAACAGATACACTAAAGTCACTAGAACAGTCTAGATCAGTGTTTAAACTGGAAATACGTCCTCCTACTGAATCACTTGGTTGTTTTGTCATCTTTTATCTGATTTTGTTTACAGCATGTTAACTTTAACTTCGGATATAAATTTTGAACTGTATAAAACAGTAATTACATAGCAACTGTGTAGTTTATTAACAACCTAACTCAAGCATACATATCAATATTGTATACTAAACTTGAGTGTAGTAAACTGTGTAAGGTTAAATTCAATAAACTGATTTAAACATTTTAAAATTACCTGTATCACATGTCCAGTACAGGTAAACTTCCTTATCCCGGAACTCGACAGTAACTGACAGTTACTAACAATAACTTTGGGTGGTGAAAAAAGTAATTGATGCAATTTTAAAAGTTTAACTGCTGTTCTAGGCTCAAGCTAGGGCCAATTTTCTGGGAGAAGTCACTTCTCCTTTAGGCTGATTTAGGGAGAAGTAGGCAAATGTTAGGGAGAAGTGGGGAGACTTAGCATTTTTTTTTATTTCAACCTTAATGTTAAAAAAATGTTGTGAAATGATTTGAAAGATGGCTATAATTTTCTTGTTTCTAGATAAAAACCATCGATGTCACCATTCAATTTCTTAGTTACATCATTTCCCATGCAATGATTGTTTCAATACTAAATGTTGAAAAAAGTTGTTTTCAAAAATTCTAGCTGACACTTTAAGTCTGACCCACAGATTTTTGAAAATATATATTTTTTTTTGTGCTGTATCTTGTATGAACGTAGAATGAAGTCGTTTATTATTAACGCTGAATGAACAGTAATACTATCTCGATCAAATAAAAATGAAAGTAAATTTTGATCAAGTCATTTTTACATGGTAGTTAATACTTGTTATCAAGCAGCTTACAACTTGTTCTTTACCATGGAGACCAAATAATTATGTAGCAGTACCATTTAATTGCTCAGTTAATCAACAATTTGTTTACAAAACGTTGTGTTTTACGCTCGCACATGTTGACAGTTAAATGCCAAGTGTTAAAGACGAATACGTGGTGCTGATTGGCTGAATACAGTAATTTCTGGTGTAACGGACAGTTTGATTCGCATTCACACTTCTTGTGAAAATCTCACCAGTATCTGAAATGGGCGGAGCTTAAGGTAAGTCTGCACGTTTGGATCAAAATTTTTTCTACAATTTAGAATTTTAAACAGAAGTAAGTTAATAATTAAGAGTAACAACACGTCACCACCAAGTTGTTTATTATACGCCCGAAGGGACGTATTATGTTATGACACTGGTGTCCGTCTGTCTGTCCGTCCATCCGTCTGTCCGTTAGCAGTTTCGTGTTCGCTCTGTAACACTTGAACCCCTTGAAGGATTTCAAGGAAACTTGACGCAAATGTTCACCACACCGAGACCACGTGCAGAGTGCATATTTTGGATGTCTTGCTTCAAGGTCAAGGTCACACTTAGGAGTCAAAGGTCATATCAGTTTGTTTCGTGTCCGCTCTGTAACTCTTGAACCCCTTGAAGGATTTCAAAGAAACTTGACACAAATGTTCACCACACCAAGACAACATGCAGAGCGCATGTTCCGGATGACTCGCTTCAAGGTCAAGGTCACACTTAGGGGTCAAAAGTCATATCAGTTTGTTTCGTGTCCGCTCTGTAACTCTTGAACTGCTGGAAGGATTTCAAAGAAACTTGGCAGAAATGTTCACCACACTGAGACGATGTGCAGAGTAATGTTCCGGGTGACTTGCTTCAAGGTCAAGGTCACACTTAAGGGTCAAAGATCATATATGACTTTGCTTTGTGTATATTGCTCTGCATTGCAGTGCTCTTGTTTTTATTTGGCAGATCTCTTTTTTGATCACTTACAATAATTTATTTTTTGAATTACTTCCCTTTTATGTTACTATAAATAGCTTATTTTGAAACTTTTTTATCATTGGCCGTAGGGAAAAACTGAGACCACTTTTCTGTGGTACAACATGGATGGTACCTCTAATTTTTGGGTGTAGTTTTACATACCTGTACCTGATAAGGATTTTTTTTTTTTGTGGACTTTGAATATTTTTTTGTGGACTTAGAATTGTTTTTTTTTAAGTTTTCCTTTTGTTGTTCCACTCCTTTGGGCTACAACAGTCAAGTTCTTTAAATTTTTCTCCCATCCTATGATGTAATCCTTCGGGCATATATTGCCCGGCTTGGCGGAGCTCTTGTTATAATTTATTATAGTCTGCTAGTTTCGATCATACAATGATCTTCATCAGGACAATTTTTAGTTAAAAAAGTTCTCTTAAGGTACTGAAAAAACGGTTACAAAATGTCATGTGACTTACTAAAAATAGTAACACATGTTACTATTTATAGAAGAGTTTTGGAACTGTGCCAAGTTCATATTTATGTTCATTGGTTGAGTCTAACAAATAAAGAATTAAAACTTTACAGTGTTTGTTCTAGTCTTTAGGTTTAAAAATTCCATAAATTATACTGACTTCTATGATCTGTTCATTCATTGAGTTATACATCAAAAATTCATCAGACAGATAGTGTCATTGCTTGAGCTTGGCATTACCGTCACTGGAGACGTCTCTGGATATGCTGGTACAGGGCTGGAGCAGGGTGTTGATGGTAATGGCGAAATTGGGGAGCAAATGTTAAATGTTAGGGTTTCTATGTTTTGTCTAGCCGTCAATTCCGTAAGGTCCAATTTTCAAGGTTTCTTCGAGATTGTTTTCTTGATTGAGGGGGTCCCTGTTTTCCCCATCACTTTTCGAAAATTTGGTTTTTTCAGTAATGTTGAGTAATTCTTGCTTGGTGTATTTAGTAGTTGTGTTTCTGTGCATTTAATTTCTACTGTTGCAAAAATTTCTTCTTCAAATCCGTGTATTTTGCGTGAATGGTGTTTTAAGTTGTCCGGTCTCGCATATAACTTCTTGCACCATGAACATTGGATTTAGTTATTGTAGGTAAGCGTGTGTTCTGATGTCTCTTGAATTGTTGAAGTGTGAAGCTTGATTGTCCGCATATTTCACATAATAGGAAAATCCCTGGATAGCCATCAATAAAGTTTAGCTGTAGTAATTCCTCAGGTGTGTAATCTTTCAGTTTTCTTGCAACCAGTAACTCCTCCATTTAGATTAAATTAAGGCCTAAGGGCATTTAGTCTTTAGAATTTTGATCCACACTTCTTCCGTTCTTAAACGTTTGTTTATATCGCGTTCTGTACGTTGTTTTATTGTGACGTTAATATCATTGACGTCGTGTCCCGCCATATTGAAATGGCGGGATACAGGTTTGACTTCATTTTTAGCCCGTATGTCCTCTAAGTGTCCATACAATCTTTCTCTAAGTGTGTTACCAGTTTGTCCTATGTACTGTAGACCACATTTTTTGCACCTAATGAGATAAATGACACTTACTGTTTTGCAATCATGGTGTCCACGGATTTTGAAGATACTGTCTGTGACGGTACTTGTAATATGAGTTGCATCTGTCATGAATCTACATGAAATACAGTTCTGTCTACAGGCGTAGCTCCCTAAATGTTGCGTGCCGTATTTGACCAGGTCAGATTTAACTAGCCGATCTCTGATGTTTTCGGATCTACGATAGACTGCAATAATTTTATTATTATGTCTCCCACCACACAGTGGTGTGGGAGACATATTGATTTACTCCAGTGTGTCTGTGTGTCTGTCACAAAGCTTGTCCGCACTCTAAGTCGAACATTTCTCATCCGATTTTCACCAAACTTGAACAAAATGTGTTTGACCATAAGACCTCGGCCAATTCCATAACTAGCCAAATTGGTCCAGGCGTCTTTGAGTTATGGCCCTTGAATTACCAAAAATCGGTCTTTTTACTCTTGTCCGCACTCTAATTCAAATATTTCTCATCCAATCTTCACCAAACTTAAACAAAATGTGTTTGACCATGAGACCTCGGCCAAGTTCGATAACTAGCCAAATCGGTCCAGGCATTTTGGAGTTACGGCCCTTGAATTATCGAAAAATTGGCCTTTTTACTCATGTCCGCACTCTTAATCAAACATTTTTCATCTGACCTTCACCAAACTTGAACAAAATGTGTTTGACCATGAGACCTCAGCCAAGTTCGATAACTAGCCAAATCCGTCCAGGCATTTTAGAGTTACGGCCCTTGAATTACCGAAAAAATCCGTCTGTTTACTCTTGTCCGCTCTCTAAGTCGAACATTTCTCATCCGATCTTCACCAAACTTGAACAAAATGTGTTTGGCCATAAGACCTTACCCAAGTTTGATAACTAGCCAAACTTGCCCAGGCTTTTTTGATTTATGGCCCTTGAATTACCGATTGGATCCACTCATCCAGACCATCTAATTGGATCCACTCGTCTAAAACATCTAGAGAAACTAACATTTTTTAGAGGGGCAGTTGTGGGAGACATGCGCTTTTCTCAAAAGCATCTCTAGTTTTCTATGAATCTGGTGGAGCTGTTTTCCGTCAGAAGTTTGAGATGACCATTGAAGATCCTCTGGGCGGGTGGGATATGTGGGTTGTATGTTGTGATAAAGGGGATAACTTTCTTTTGACCAGTACTAGAATCTTGTTTTGATAGTAATTTTGTTCGATCTAATTTCTTTGCTTTGTTGATAGCATGGCGTACCAATTTGGATGGATATCCTCTGGCGCGTAAGTTTTCAAACAGTTAGGTTGAACATTTATCTTATATTCTGTCATCACTGCCTGGCTGTACGGGATACACCGTTTCTGGTGTTCTGGATGGAAGGACGTATAATGAAGATACATGTGTGCATCGGTAGGTTTCGTGTAAAGGCTAGTGTGTAGTATGCCGGTTTCATCTTTTTCTATATGTACATCTAGGAAATTAGCTGATTTTGTATCTATATCGTAAGTAAACTTGATTGTACTGTGGTAACTGTTCAAGGCGGCCAGGAAGGAATACAATTCCTCACGGGTATGTGGCCAAATCATGAAAATATCGTCCATGAACCTCCACCAAACTAATGGTTCTAAGCTATGTGTTTTTAAGAAACGATTTTCTAAGTAGGACATAAAAATAACTGCATATCTAGGTGCGCATTTTGTACCCATAGTGGTGCCTGCGATTTGCTCGTAAAATGTGTTGTTGAATTTAAAGCATGTTTTCCGTAAGACAAATAGCATAAGTCGTAAAATAATCCAGGTCTTGGGTTCTTGAGATTGTCGGTTTTCTAGTGCTTCTTTCAGGGCAGCTATTCCATCACGATGTGGAATGGACGTATACAGTGTGGAGACATCAATTGTTACTAACAACGAATTAGCGGGTATTGGGCCAAGATTATGCAGTTTCCATAGAAAATCATTAGTGTCCTTGATGTATGAATTAACAGGCTGTGCTAGTGGTTTAATGTGTATATCAGTAAACTCCGACAATTTCTCTGTCGGTCCTTCACATGCCGATACTGTTGGTCTGCCCGGGTTGTTGGTCTTATGTATTTTTGGTAACATGTAAAAGACGGGGGTCCTACAATGTTTCGGTCAGAGGAAGGTGATAGCATCAGGAGTAAGTAGTTTATATTTTTTGAAATAATCAAGAAATGTATTTATTTCCTGTGTTATTTTAGAGGTGAGGTCTTTGGGGATTTTCCGGTAGGATAGTTCATCATTTAGTTGACGCAGACCTTCCTGTATATAGGCATTTTTGTCTAATTTTACTATAGCGCCTCCTTTATCTGCCGGTTTTATAACCAAGTCATTATTGTTCTGAAGTGTAACAAGAGCTAACCGTTCTTCCTGGGTGATATTCGGTGTATGTTTCGTATTCTTGTTATATTGCAAAAGTTTAAGATTAGTACTGGCTATGAAAGTTTCGAGTTCAAGGGATTTACCAAGAGGGGGTGTCGAACCTGAGCTTTGTTTGAAAGGATTCATATCTTGTATATTTTGTGTTTCGCTACCATGGAAATATTGTGCTAGTCTCAATCTGTGATTGAAGATAAAAACGTCCCTTTCATAATCAATTTCATTGATGGTTGATGGGGTTGGGCAGAACGATAAGCCTTTACATAAAATCATTAATTGCGGAAGCGTTAAATCCTGTTTTGAAAGATTAACTACCCATTTTTTGTTGTTTTTCAATAAAAGGTTTCTGTTGTAAATTTCCTTAGGTCTGAATCTACAGCTTGACATTATTTCTGATTAGAACTTGATTGCTGTTCGCTTTGATTTGATGTAGTTTGTTTCCTGTTTCGTAATTCTTGTTCAATGCTTAGTGTGATTCTAGAGATAATATTAGTTATTAATTCTATTTGTTCCGGTGTTGTCTTCTCTGCCAAATCTTTGTTGATGGTTTCTATTTCTTGTAGTAATTGCGATAATTGGTTATTCCAATACTGTAAAAGTATGTCGCAGAGTTTATAGCCGAATTCCAAGTATGCTTCTTCCCATTTTATTTGGAGTGTCGAGCTGATGACCGGGACCTGTGGTGCAAGGTTAATCCTTAGTGATTTTGAGATAGATTTTGTGTCAACGCACCTCTGCAGGTAATTGATATGATGTTCAGTGCGTGTTTTCTGTATATGAAGTTTCTTCAGGACTTTAAAACGGGAAACGTTGGTGTCTTCAATTTTTTGGGGTTGATCTTCCGTTATTTTATGTTTCTTCGTGTTTCAATTACTCAAAACCGGAAGTATCGTCAAGGAAATAGACGGTGTAGCTGTTGGTGTTTCTGTGTCAGAATCGTCACACTGTGTTGATGAATATGACATTAGTGAGATTAACTGCGTGGTCCCTCTCCAAGGGCTCCGATGCTGTTTGGTTCATAATGGGAGTCTATAAGAAAATTGTAACTTTCATAACATTTTCGTGAATAGAAAGTTTTCTACTGTTAACGGTGACTGTAATTTTAATGAAACTTCTCACAGTCGTAAATAAACATATGGCCTATAATATAGTGAAATAAACTGTATAGGCCGCCCCTGTGAAAAAGCTTCATGAACTTCATGAATTTATTCATGAACAGATTCATTAAATAGTTCATGAATAAATATTCATGAAAATCAAAATTTATGTTTCATGAATTTCAATATTCATGAACAAGTATTCATGAACTTGTTCATGAATATTGCAATTCATGATACATAAATTTTGATTTTCATGAATATTTATTCATGAACTATTTTTGTAGGGGAAAAAAGTTTCATGAACTTATTCATGAATAAATTCATGAACTAGTCAAGGTAACCTGGTAGGAGTGTATTTTACACTGTGAAACCTGAGAGATCTGCATGTAGTGGAATTCTTTGAGCAATTTTGGTAGAGCTTGATACAAGAAAAATTCCTGTAGGTCAAAGTGTTGTTCAGTTAGTGGCCAGAGACTGTTTTTTTAGTCTCTGCTGAGTCACTGTGACAATGACATTTTCCACCCTGGACAAATGACATGTTGAGTAAAACAGTAAACTAGAGTGGGATTGGGAGCATAATAAGAAGTAAACAGTAACTGTTGCTGTATGAAATACAAAACATTAAGTTGAACAATGTATAATTTACTTTAATCTCAAGATTGATATTCAGATACTAGCTTTGCTTCAGGGTCATAAAACTTGTGACATTTTAAAAGGATTTTATATTTTTTAAAAAGAACGATTTATGACAACACCATAATTACTTATTTGATATTCAATATACTCATGTTCCATTTAAACCATTCCTAACTGTTCCTGAAGCACAACAGGAAGACAACCCTCCCCCACAAAATCTGCCACCAACTCGACAACAAGACAATCCGCAGAGACTTGCAAAGATTCAATGGCCTGCCACGAATGATTCTTCATGGAAGACTTTTGATGATGACACAGACTCCATTATCCAGACAGCAGGGCATAGGAATGTAGAGTCTAAGCTGAACACCCTTAAAGGCTGATCTACACTATGGGCAGAGAGCGATTTGGGCTTGTGGAGAGATGTCACTCAACTACACCTCTACAGCCTAACAGAGGGGAAAAAGAGATCAAGGAGCTCAGAGGCCAGATACGTGGACTTAACAAGAGGTTTAAGAACGCATCAGAAATGGAACGATTCGGCCTCAAGAATCTGACAGACCAGCTCTGGGCCAGGCTGATAGACCTGAGGAAAGCAGAGCAGCTCAGGAAGACAAGGAGACTAAAGAAAAGGAAGAAGGAACAGTTCCTAGCCAACCCCTTCCAGTTTGCTTCCAACCTGCTTGGAGACAAAAAATCAGGAATGCTTGCCAGACCTAAAGAAGAGGTAGAAGAGTTCCTTCATGAAACGCACAGCAACCACCGAAAAGGCGAGCCTCTTGGTGAGTGCCCTAGGATAGAAGATGTTGACCCACCTACAGAGAGCCTGAATATTGCCGATGAAACACAGTATGATAAATATTTCCTTCTTATTTGCTGCACAGACTTCGCAAAAATTGCTGAATCACATGTGCCAAAAATTTCCCAGCATGCAACAAAATAATGGAAACTGATCATGTGACATTATGAATTTAATGTTCATGAGCATTCATGAACAGTTCATGAACTTATTCATTTATTGTAAAAAAAGGTAATACACCTTAGTTTTATGTTTAATGAATGAACAGTTCAGAAACTCACAATTGGGTTCAAGAACTGGTTACATTGAACTAGAAAAAGGTTTTGAATTTTAGTACTTTTAATGAACCTGTGTTCAAGAACAAGTTTGGTTCTATAAGTCTAGACCAACAGTAACTGAACCAATGTTCAAGAACCATTCACTGTTCTAGAACCACAGTCTAAGAACTGTTATGCTGGTTCAAGAACAGTTCTTTAAGTTCTTCAGAAGTTCTTGAAGGTTCAAGAACTTAATACTAGTTCTAGAGCATTTTTACAGGGGAAAACGATAACCCTGTAGTTTCTGAATCACAATTTCAATCATTATCTGAATTTGAATTTCTTAAATTATTTAATGGATTTTCTGAAATGTTCATGAACTACATTTACAAGTTCATGAAATGAAAGTATTCTTGAACTTCAAAGTTCATGAATTTAAGTTACCGTATTTACCCTAAGTCTTGGGACAGCATAAAATAATTATTTTTTTCACTGTCCCAAGACTTATTTCCCGAAAAATAATTATTTTGAAAAGTGTCCCAAAAATATGGACACAATTCTCGGTCATCGGGTAACATCCCCTACCCACCCGTGTTGAAAGCGAAAAAATAAACGTTTAACGATTATCGGTAATTATTCTGTTGATAAACAAAGTAATTGGCCTTGTTTTCATCATCAGTTAACACCCCCTCAAAGAGCTAAAAGTGTGTCGGTATCATGACATTAGAAGTGGAGATCAAAGCGGTATAGTTTCCCCGAGATTTTCATGGCATTACGTCATGTTTTCGCGCCAAGTTGTACATCACTGTTTGATCGTACCGCCTCGGTTCTTTAAAGAGCTGAGAAGTAGATCTAGTGTTGTGAAAATCAATGAAAAAAAACTTCTTTTTAATTTGTTAAAGTGAATGTGCAATATCCCGTATAAACTGACAGGTAAACGTGTCAAACTATAATAGCGGATATCTTACCTCTGTGACCTATTTGCCCTCAAGGAAATTTCAAAACGGTTTGAGAAGAATATCTTATTTGTCGTGTCAAAAAATACATGTACATGCACACAAATTCATTCAAAACTTATTAAAAAAACGCAACAACATCATTGTTTTTGTTTTTTTTTTAAGCCGCGTCCCGATTTTCTATTTACGTTCACGAGGTCACGTAACAGAAATCTGTTTGCCAAAAATCGTTTTACTTCATATTTTTAAATTGCTGCCGCTTTTTCATTATTTAAGATTTTTCTATTCTGTTTTTTGCACTTTCTGGTCAAAAGTCTGAATTTTATGCCTATAGTTTGCATCATTTATTTACTTTTAGAAAGAAATAAGTATTTAGGATCGCGCTGTTTGAAATTTTGCAAGTAATTTTATGAAAATTCGAACGTTTTTATAGAATTTTGCCTACATTTCTGTCGATACCTTTTTAAAATCGTTATAGAATTCAAATTATATTACTTCTCAATCTACGTTGAAAATCTGAAGCGATAAAATCAAAAAATGAATGTGTGACGCGCGTTTTTTGTATACGTGTCAATAAACAAAAGTAACGGCGTTGTAAGTTAGACATTACGATAGGTCGCACGTGCTCGTGGAATGGAAAATTACCGGCATGGCGTTTTGATAGCTGTACGATTCGCGGGTAAATTCCAGTCAGTGGTAAATAAAAATAAGTAACTAACGGAAAACGGACTTCCTGGCTGCAGTAAAAAAAATATACAACACTTAACTGGTATGGTAAAAAAACACTTTACTGTCAAAAGAATATCAAGTAAAAACACGACATGAAAATGTTAAAAAAATAATCTTTGGTTCTTATAATTATTTAACATTTTTACCGATACAAAACCATACAATGTATAATAACGGTATTTGACTTACATCTTGAATCAGTAACAACCATAGTCCCAACACTTAGGGACGAAAAATATGCTGTGAAAATACATGTCCGAAAAATTAGGGACAAGAAAAATAATTATTTTTCCAGATTTTAAGGGTGTCCCAAGATTTAGGGTGTCCCAAGACTTAGGGTAAATACGGTAGTGAACTTTTCCTTATAGTTCATGAACTTTTTTTTTGATAATTCATGAAATAATTCATGAATTCTTACAAATTCATGAATAAATTCATGAAGTTCATGAACCTATTTCACAGGGGCTTTGTGCTTATTTTTATGCCCCCAAAGGGAGGCATATAGTTTTTGAACCGTCTGTCAGTCTGTCCGCAATTTTCGTGTCCAGTCCATATCTTTGTCATCGATGGATGGATTTTCAAATAACTTGGCATGAATGTGAACCACAGTAAGACGACGTGTCGGGCGCAAGACCCAGGTCCGTAGCTCAAAGGTCAAGGTCACACTTAGACGTTAAAGGTCATTTTTCATGATAGTGCATTCGTGTCCGGTCCATATCTTTGTCATCCATGGATGGATTTTCAAATAACTTGGCATGAATGTGTACCACAGTAAGACGACATGTCGCATGCAAGACCCAGGTCCGTAGCTCAAAGGTCAAGGTCACACTTAACACGTTAAAGGTCATTTTTTATGATAGTGCATTCGTGTCTGGTCCATATCTTTGTCATCCATGGATGGATTTTTTAAATAACTTGGATGAATGTGTACCACAGTAAGACAATGTGTCGCGCATAAGACCCAGGTCCGTAGCTCAAAGGTCAAGGTCACACTTAGACGTTAAAGGTCATATTTCATGATAGTGCATTGATGGGCGTGTCCGGTCCATATCTTTGTCATTCATGCATGGATTTTAAAATTAAAAAGTAAAAAAAAAAGTCCTTACCCTATTAAATTAATAACCACAGTAAGACGACGTGTCGCGCGCAAGACCCAGATCCGTAGGTCAAAGGTCCTAAACTCTAGCATCGGCCATAACTATTCATTCAAAGTGCCATCGGGGGCATGTGTCATCCTATAGAGACAGCTCTTGTTGAGATATTTGGCCATGATTAAAGTGAGCCGCCTATTTCAAGCTAATTTTTAGACATTATTTTGAATCATTTCACTTGAAAGATGTTATAATATCATATTTTAACTTTAGAAAGATTAAACAGTGCCATTTTAATAAATTTACTCACAGGTTGCCATTAAAGGTGGTCAATCACATTTAATCAACATTTAATAACATTTTTTACTTTTTGTATATTCTGGTAGAGAATTATTTAAGGAACAAAAAGACCGATTACATAGAGTTAGATTCCTATTTGAAATGTATATTTTATTATTTTTATAAAATTTTGTAATTACTCCCCTTTAATATGAAAGTATATAAAAAGCTGGGTATTTCTTTTTATTTCAATACAATGTCTAGTTTTACATTTGCATTTGATAGACATAACAACTATTGAACAATCTGAACCAAAATGCAAGTTTAAAAGCTGTGTAGCTTCTGAATTCATTTATTTCCAATCTATCTTGGTTGAGGTAATAATAATTTTTCAAACTTGCATTTCTAATGAATTCCATCTAAATACATAATTATACCCCCACCAAACATGTTTGAGGGGGGTATATAGGAGTCAGTTTTGTCACGTCCCGTCGCGTCGCGTCCCGTCCCGTCACGTCCCTAAATCTATTATCTCATTTATTACCAAATGGATTTGATTCAAACTTAAAATATATGTTCTACCTTATCACCCACATCATGTGACACAAGGTGCATAACTCTTGACACCAAGTTTTCATGTCCCCTTTTACTTAGAATTTAAGGTTAATTTTGTTGTATTTTCACTATATCTCAGTTATTACTAAATGGATTTGATTCAAACTTAAAATAGATGTTCCACCTTATCACCCACATCATGTGACACAAGGTGCATAACTCTGACACCATTTTTTATGAATTATGCCCCTTTTTACTTAGAATTTAAGGTTGATTTTGATGTATTTTCACTATATCTCAGTTACTACTGAATGGATTTGATTCAAACTTAAAATAGATGTTCCACCTCATCACCCACATCATGTGCCCACATCATGTGACACAAGGTGCATAACTCTGACACCAAGTTTTCATGAATTATGTCCCCTTTTACTTAGAATTTAAGGTTAATTTTGTTGTATTTTCACTATATCTCAGTTATTACTAAATGGATTTGATTCAAACTTAAAATAGTTGTTCCACCTCATCACCCAGATGATGTGACATAAAATGCTTAACTCTGACATAAATTTTTTATGAATTATGTCCCCTTTTACTTTAAATTTAAGGTTGATTTTGATGTATTTTCACTATATCTCAATTATTACAAAATGGATTTGATTCAAACTTAAAATAGATGTTCCACCTCATCACCCACATCATGTGACACAAGGTGCATAACTCTGACATCAATTTTTCATGAATTTTGCCCCTTTTTACTTAGAATTTAAGGTTAATTTTGATGTATTTTCACTATATCTCAGTTACTACTGAATGGATTTGATTCAGACTTAAAATAGATGTTCCACCTCATCACCCACATCATGTGACACAAGGTGCATAACTCTGACACTAATTTTTCATGAATTGTGTCCCCTTTTACTTAGAATTTAAGGTTAACTTTGATGTATTTTCACTATATCTCATTCTGATTGGCTTAGAGCCAAAGGGAAGTAACCTTTTTTTTAACTTTTATACTTAGTTTCTTCCCCTTAAATTCCAGGAATTAGTCTATTTTTAGAAATCCTATTTTTAGATTTTTAATATTTTAGGTATTTTTCTAACTTTTTGATTATAAGTCCTATGTAAAAAGTAAAAACATTTTTCTGTGGTAACATAGGTCGGTAAGACACTTTATTGTATTCACTTTTAGTGTATCTCTAATATTAGAGATTATATATATTTACTAGTATTAGACTAGTATTACTTATATGTGGAAGCCCAGGATGAAGTACTCCAAAGTATTTTTAAGATTCCTTATGGTTGCCATTCTTCTGTGACAAGACTGTATGGTGGGAGTATGAGTCACTCCTGTGACAGTTCTAGTTTTTAATGCAAATATTTTACAAATATATTACAATATGTCTAATATTTATACATTTCCTTAGGCAAAGTATGTTTATCAAATTTATACTTATGATAAAATAACTCTATCTTGGTTGGGCAACCAGGATAGGAAAATGAAATTTTAAAAATACCTCCAGTGAAAATCTAATTTGTATTAAGTGAAGTGAACATAAATGAGTGTAAATGATCAGATGCTAAAGTTTCGAACAAATCCGTTACATGGCCAAAATCTGATTATCCACCTTTAATTCATAAAATGATTTTCATTTCCGTACACCATATCTAGGCTTTAGTCTATGTTTTCTGGATAAATGAGGTTACGCCATCACTTCCTGTTTATTAAACGTACAGAACTACCTTAAATTATGCCATTGGGGGTGTAACTGATTTTGACACCATGCAAAATGTCAACAGTCCGATTAGTGGTAATATAATAAGTGAGTATTGATAAAAAAATTTGGTCAACTTGAATTTTGCTTTAAGGTTATATTACAGCGTCTGAAGCTCCAAAGCGACTATTTCGCCCAAGTTGCCCATTGGCGAGAGCCCTAAACCTAAAGGTATTTTGAATGGGTAGGCAAGGATGTAGTTAGACCATTATATATGTGCTGGCCTGTCTGACAGCTTTCAGGGGGAATTGAATGTATGAAAATTATTATATAGCACCAAGATAAACAGTAAAAAAACCATCTTTGTTGATAAGGTTTAAGCCTGGGCCTACAGTGCTTACGTGGAGCTCAGTCACCAGTTGAATATTACTTACTTTTGTAACTCATAGAGAAATTTACATATCAGAAATAATATTATAAAGCCTACTTTATGTTTCAGTCTTCTGCTTTTGTTTTTTGTCATACAGTGTGATCATAAATATTTGTGGGTGACTGAGTTTTAGTTCCACTATTCGGAGAATAGGGGGGCTATTCTATTCGCCCTGGTGTCGGCGTCGGCATGACCTTTCTTGGTTAAAGTTTTTCGGCAACCTTTGTTTTTCTGCCATATCTTTGTTACTATTGCTTATATCTTACTGTAACTTCACATAAACGTTGTCCAGCATACAAACAAAGTATGTACAGGGGCTGGGCCCATTATACACAACGTTAACTTTTTGCATGAAGGCACTTTACTCGCGCACCCAGGACCTTCAAACTTCACATGCTAATAGTACTTATTGAGTACACGGCCCCTATTGACCTTGGGGTCACCAGGTCAAAGGTCAAGGTCACCAGGTCAAAGGTTAAGGCGTTGCGGGGGCATTTGTCACTATTAGTGACAGCTCTTGTTCTGTCATATCTTTGTTACTATTGCTTATATCTCACTGTAAGTTCACATAAACATTGTCCAGCATACAAACAAAGTATGTAGAGAAGAAAACTTACTACAGAGAAAGAGCAAAAAAGAAGTTCTTCTGCGGTGCATCTTTATAAATATTATGCAAAAAAAAAATGGAAAAAAGTTGCCTCCTAAATCTTTAACCTATTTAATGATCTATGATTTAATTACATTTATTGGTTATATATTGTAATAGAAGTGTTTGTTTAAAATCTAAACCCATTTAGACAAACAATAGATTGTATTGACTTTTATATACAGTGCTGTAGGAATACTATTTTTTTAAAGGGTTTGTTTTGATATTTAGAATGAAAATTTAATCTATTCATATCAAATTACCTTCATTTAGAAATGAAATTGAAATGGAGAAAGTGTATGAATACTACAGATTAAAACTGAAAACTTGGGCATTACCCATGTCAACTTGTGGAACTAATATTTATGAAAAGAGTATCTTTATATGGATATTTAAACATACTATCAGGTATGATTTTTATCATTTTATGATTCAAGGTGTAGGTCAGGTATGGCTGCATGTCAAATAAACTGAGGTACCTAGTCATTTTGTAGCATATTCAGATTGTCAAGGGACCAGTGGCATGGCTTTATTAATACTGTGACTGAGAGTCATGTCCTGCTTTCACTATGTCCTTACCTTGAAAATTATCTCAAAACAAAATTTTGAGAAGTCAGTAAACATATACATGTTGAGAAGAAATTAGAATGTATTTCTGCTCAATAATGTTATATATGTCTACTGGTAAGGTAGTTGCAGTTATATGTATCTGTCTAAATGTTGGTAAGAAAGCTGCAGTTGTATGTATCTGCCTATCTACTGGTAAGATAGCTGCAGTTGTATGTATCTGTCTATCTGTTGATAAGATAGCTGCAGTTGTATGTATATTTTATTATGTCTATCTGTTGGTAAGATAGCTGCAGTTGAATGTATCTGTTTAAGTGTTGGTAAGGTAGCTGCAATTGTATGTATCTGTTGGTAAGATAGCTGCAGTTGTATGTATCTGTCTAAGTTTTGGTAAGATAGCTGCAGTTGTATGTATCTGTCTATCTACTGGTAAGATAGCTGCAGTTGTATGTATCTGTCTATCTGTTGATAAGATAGCTGCAGTTGTATGTATATTTTATTATGTCTATCTGTTGGTAAGATAGCTGCAGTTGAATGTATCTGTTTAAGTGTTGGTAAGGTAGCTGCAATTGTATGTATCTGTCTATCTGTTGGTAAGATAGCTGCAGTTGTATGTATCTGTCTAAGTTTTGGTAAGGTAGCTGCAGTTGTATGTATCAGTAAGATAGCTGCCGTTGTATGTATCTAACTAAGTGTTGGTAAGAAAGCTGCAGTTGTATGTATCAGTCTAAGTGTTGGTAAGATAGCTGCAGTTGTATGTATCAGTCTAAGTGTTGGTAAGAAAGCAGCTGCAGTTGTATGTATCTGTCTGTCTCCTGGTAAGATAGCTGCAGTTGTATGTATCAGTAAGATAGCTGCCATTGTATGTATCTAACTAAGTGTTGGTAAGATAGCTGCAGTTGTATGTATCTGTCTTAAGTGTTGGTAAGATAGCTGCAGTTGTATGTATCAGTCTAAGTGTTGGTAAGAAAGCTGCAGTTGTATGTATCAGTCTAAGTGTTGGTAAGAAAGCTGCAGTTGTATGTATCAGTCTAAGTGTTGGTAAGAAAGCTGCAGTTGTGTGTATCTGTCTGTCTCATGGTAAGAAAGCTGCACATGTCTGAAGTCAGTGTAAAAAGTAAATGTAAAAAGCACTAAAAAAATGACAAACATTTTTATATCATTATTCTTCGATGATGTCCTTGTTACTATAACCCTGATGTTTAATTTTGAACATATTTCTTTTTTTTTTTTTGATACTTGATTTTTTTTCATATTTAAGTGTAAACTGCTTTTAAAACCACTGGTATATGTCAGAATGGACGGAGTTAACAAAGCATGACATGTTCATTCAAACTTCATAATAAACTGTTCATTGTATTTAATACAGTCTAGTTATTAAATCAGTTATTAATTACAGAATCGAACACCATTGTAAAAAACATGGATTTAATATTTTGAATTGTTAAACAGTAAAAAGTTTGATTAGGAACATTGTAGGAGCTTTACAACAGGTTTCGTGTTTAAAAGAATAATAAAGTTGTGAAAATTTGCTTAACAGATTAGGAATGCATTTATTAATGAAAGTGAAGGGTAAATATAGCAGTGTCTTGTTAAAGTACTTCATTGTTTGTTCATATACTTGGTTTAAAACACACATGGATTTAATTTCTTTAATATCAATGATTTAAGATTAGGTATAGTTATATGCTTTGAGGTAAGGTCTTTTGCATGAAGCATTCAGGCTTGTAGTTCAGAATTAAGTGTATTCAAACTGGATTTCTAGGACCAAATTTAGAGCCACTATACTAGGGACTCTCAGTGGGTTTATTTTTCAGGCCACTTTGGCCAAAATTCGTCTTCCAGTTGCAATACCATTGGCAAATATATAGTATGTCCCAAAGTAAATTTTTTAGATACTTTTTCAGCCAAGACTGTACCTGCGAAACCTTATATTTGAAAAACAAGCAAATACCCTTAATGTATATATAGCTTAATGTATATATAGCTTAATGTATATATAACCATTTTTTTTTCTTAAATTTATCATTTTAGTACAAATATAACTTTTTTAACAGTTCCTAATTTAGACATTTTATGCTTTTTTCCCAGTTGTAAAAGGCCCTGCCCTATTCCCAAATCAGTTGAAAACATTTGGTCTGTGAAATTATATGGAAGTTGAAAATATTTCTTTCAATATGCACAAGACTTCTATATGTAATAAAGATGAGACCCATGAGAAAGTGTGCCTTGACCAGTCATATTTTAAAGCTCATTTGTCAGGGTTATATATTTATAATACTTTTTGGGATGAATGTTTATTGATACAAATTTGTGCACTTGTTACTTTTAATAAAACAGTGTATCACAGCAAATAGTCACAGTCAAAAGATCAAGTTCAGAGTCTTCATTGCCCTCATGTAGAAAACATAGCATCATTGTACCCTGGAGTATTGTTGAATAACACTCACCTTTTTGACATCTTTTAGTAAATATTGTTTTACCTTGTAGATAACCATTCTTTCTTGGGATTTGAAATATTATTTGATACTTTTGAAATGTCTAGACAGTTTAATTTAAACATTGCACACACTTGACACAGTTTAAATAAAGGTTTGAATGGGGTGTCTTAAGATCAAAGACTTTGAAAAGATGAAGTCATATGCAATGTAAACACAGCCTATTTTACATTTGCTTGAATGGTCAAGAAAAATATTCTCACAGGAATAAAATTTGATTGATTAATATGTCGTATACACAAATAGTGTAAAACATGCTAATTTATTGCAAAACTGTAAAAATGGAGAAAAAAGCCAAGTTCTCTTCCTATGTATGAATAAAGGTTGACACACAGACAGATGAGAGAGCAGTTTGACCCAGTTATGCACTTAATTGCCACATAATGTCCATTTTATTAGACATTTACGGATTAAGTCTACGTGGACTGTGAACTCCTAAGACGATCGATTTTTCAAGGGGACCGTCTCAACATGATAATTTTAATTTATGTTTGGTAGGAAAACATTCCTATAATGATGGTAAGGTCTGGCTTAATATGTCACTGCACAGGTTAATATTTGGATTTGTCTGTCCGTCCGTCTGTTTGCCAAAGAAATGTTTTGTTATACATATCGCAAAATGTATTTGATCTAGCGTCATAACACTTTCCTGAAATGTTCTTCAATATTATAAGTTGCGCATCTGCGACAAAGTTGAAAAGATGAGCTAGTCTGATCGCAATGTATCCGTATTCCATCGTCGTCGCCGTCCAACATGAAAAAAAAATCTTTACTGTGCAAGTTGGGATCAAAATGTAGATCAGCAGGTAAAACATTGTGAAAACTGTAGGAAACGTAATATCTTGCGTCTCCATTCCTTTGTTGTTATTATACGCCCGAAGGGACGTATTTTGGGATACCACAGGTGTTCATCTGGCTGTCTGTCTGTCTGTCTGTTTGTCTGTCTGTCTGTCCGTCTGTCCTTTAAAAATTTTGTGTCGACTCCACTCCTTGGAGAATTTTAAACAAACTTGAAACATATGTTATCCACAAGAGGACGTGCAGAGCGCCTGTATCGGGTGGCTTGCTTTAAGGTCAAGGTCACACTTAGGGGTCAAGGTCATATGACTTTGTTACGTGTCCGCTCTGTAACTCTTGATCTGTATGAGGGATTTTAAAGAAACATTACACAAATGACCACCACATCGAGCCGACGTGTAGAGCGCATGTTTTGGATGGCTAGATACAAGGTCAAGGTCACACTAAGGGGTCAAAGGTCATATAAGTTTCAAGTCAATAGCTTTGATAGTAACAAAGATATTTGACTTGATAAAAAAAAAAAAACAAAAAAAACCCCAGAAAATTCTTGATTAAAAAGGGGCATAATTCTGTAAAAATTCAAATCAGAGTTATGGGGATTGATTTTCCTTGTGTAGACTTCGATAGTAAATAAGTGTCAAGTCAATAGCTTTGATAGTAACAGAGTGTTTGACTTTATCAAAAAATTTAACCAAAAATTCTAAGTTTAAAAGGGGCATAATTCTACAAAAATTCAAATCAGAGTAACGCAGAATGTTTTTCCTGGTGAAGACTCCGATAGTAAATAATTATTTTAAGTTTCAAGTCAGTAGCTTTGATAGTAACAGCGATATTTGACTTTATAATAAAAATTAACAGAAAATCCTTTATTAAAAGGGGCATAATTTTGTAAAAATTCAAATTAGAGTTATGAGGATCATTCTTCCTTATGTAGACTTCGATAGTAAATAACTATTTTAAGTTGCAAGTCAATAGCTTTGACAGTAACAGAGATATTTGACTTTATCACAAACTTTAACCAAAAATTATAAGTTAAAAGGGGCATAATTCTATCAAAATTCAATCAGAGTTATGGGGTTATTTCTCCTGGTGAAGTCTTCGATAGTAAATAACTATTATAAGTTTCAAGTCAATAGCTTTGATAGTAACAGAGATACTTGACTTTATCAAAAACTATAACCAAAAATGCTAAATTAAAAAGGGGCATAATTCTGTAAAAAATCAATCAGAGTTATGGGGATTGTTCTTCCTTGTGTAGACTTTGATTGTAAATAAGTATTTTAAGTTTCAAGTCAATAGCTTTAACAGTAACAGAGATATTTGACTTTATCAAATTATTTAAACCAACGGAGATGCCGACGCCGGAGCGAGTGTAATAGCTCTACTTTTTCTTCGAAAAGTCGAGCTAAAAACAGGCACACCCAAATTTATATCACCTACCGCATAGTGATGATATAATAACCCTATTGCCGTTATAAACTCTTTTTCATATCGCGCATAATATAATTAAACTATGTTGAGACGGTCCCCTTGAAAAATCTATCGCCTTAGGTGTCCACAGTTCACGTAGACTTAATCCGTAAATGTCTACTACTACTCAGATAAAATAAACATACATCTTTATCACATATTTCAAGGAGCATGCTAAAAATGGAAATAAACAATACCTTCTAGTGGTATATTATCAGATTTACCACAGTTCAGAGTTGTTCAGGTCCTACACTTTTGAACCAGAGTAAATCAGACTGTACACCAAATTAAGGCAAATAGCTCATGAAATACTGTAATAAAAACATTGAAAGGTGTGCATATATATATTATATATAGGAAGATGTTATTGTAAAAAGGACATGCTTTCATATTATGACCCAGAAGTCATAAAAAGTTTAACATAGCTTTTTAGTTAGTATTGACAACAATATTTATGATAAAACAGTAATGTAAAAGATACCGTTGTGCAAAGTTTGGCCTTTTTGAAGAAAAGGTTTGTGAAATAAATTAATGTTTCTTCCTAGAAAAGTTGATAGTACAGTGATCTGAAATTACCTTTTGATATATTCATTAAGTTTTTTTTTCTACATAACAGACATTTTTGTTAAAAAATGTGGACTTGATTAAAGTTACCTCTCACATTTGGGATAAAATTTTTCAACAAGTTCATTTCCACCAAGTATGGCATAGAATGTGTATTACATTACACTGATGATAAAATGAGTGAAATTAATTTTTAGATATTGGTAAAAAAGCAAGAAGAATGTTGATATTCACCATTATTCCAAAAATGTTACAACAGTTTACTCCTTTCTGCTCTATATTTTTGGTAATTAAAAATGATATCTTGCAACATTCTTTAGTCATTAAGTTTGTTGCACTTGTCCCTTTCACAGCACCCACATTTTGAGATAAGACATTTCACATTAAGAATATGAAATTATAACTTTCAAGTGGAGTAACTTTCTTGCTTTGACTGTTTCAGTTACAGCGTATTGGCGAGAGTTCTCTCAGTAGACCAACTTTTGATGAACATTTCCACGCCAGCCATCCCTCTGTGCCAAACTCGAGCCCTCAGTCTCATCCAGGTGACGGCAGTCCACGCAGTGTTGGTTCCGGTGGCAGTGACGGTAACGCAAGTTCTGGTGTTGATGTTGGCTCTGCAGACATGATGGACTTCCACAGTGATGTAAGGCGACGACTGTCTCATGGTGTAACTTCAACTTGCACTGGAATGCAGGGGATGTCAGATGACCAGGTATGTTAGATGTAAACTGAAATTAAACTAGATTAAGGTATGTCTTACAAAATGCAAATTTAAGATATTTATAAGTGCATCATTGTTTTATCTCATAATTATGGGTATGAAGTCTACAGAATTCTCCATATTTATTTAACTGCTTTATTCCCTTGTTCCATGACAGTTGTTAGTAATCTTTTTCATGATTTTGACAAAACTAATGGGAGTTTTGTATCATCCTGTAGGTTTTGAGAAATGGTATTACAAACTTTTACTGGAGTCTTTGTGTTATAGTTGTGTAGATCCTGGTTCTTTTATTATTTTGGAAATCAGCTCTTGTTGTAATTTGTACTATATTGAAATATAATTATATGGCTGTAACAATTTACAATGAAATATACAGATAAATGGTACCAAGTTTTTATTCATCTTTTAATAGTTGACTCAGATTTTTTTTTCATGAACGAAAGGATTCAGTGTGTGCCATTTTTGCAGAGCTATACTGGTGGATATGGACTGCCAAGGAAGATGGTACATTCTATTGCCAGCCTTGTGAATCCTCATGCCAAGCTGGCTGAGTCTGAAGCAAGAAAGATGGAACAGGAATATCTAAGGGAACAGATCAAAGAACAGATGTCAGCTACTCCGCATAGAACTAGCAATAAAAATACATCAGCTAAAGGTAAGCCCAATGTCACACCATAAAGAGCTAGCAATAGAAATACACCAGCTAAAGGTAAGCTCAGTGTCACACTATATAAAGCTAGCAATAGAAATACATCAGCTAAAGGTAAGCTCATTGTCACACTATATAAAGCTAGCAATAGAAATACACCAGCTAAAGGTAAGCTCATTGTCACACTATATAAAGCTAGCAATAGAAATACACCAGCTAAAGGTAAGCCCAGTGTCACACTATATAAAGCTAGCAATAGAAATATATCAGCTAAAGGTAAGCCCAGTGTCAAACTATAGAGAGCTAGCAATAGAGGTACATCAGCTTAAGGTAAGCCCAATGTCACACCGTAAAGAGCTAGCTTGAAATATGTCAGCTAAAGGTAAGCCCAATGTCACATCATGGAGAGCTAGCAATAAAAATACATCAGATTAAGGTAAGCCCAGTGTCACACCATATAGAGCTAGCAATAGAAATGCATCAGCGAAAGGTAAGCCCAGAGTCACACCATATAGAGCTAGCTTGAAATACACCAGCTAAAGGTAAGCCCAATGTAACACCATAAAGAGCTAGCAATAGAAATATGTCAGCTAAAGGTAAACCCAGTGTCACACTATAGACAGCTAGCAATAGAAATACATCAGCTAAAGGTAAGCTCGATGTCACACCATAAAGAGCTAGCAACAGAAGTACATCAGCTAAAGGTAAGCTCAGTGTCACACCATAGAGAGCTAGCAATAGAAGTACATCAGCTTAAGGTAAGCCTAATGTCACACCATAGAGAGCTAGCAATAGAAATACATCAGCTAAAGGTAAGCCCAATGTCACACCATAGAGAGCTAGCAATAGAAATACATCAGCTAAAGGTAAGCCTTATGTCACACCATAAAGAGCTAGCAATAGAAGTACATCAGCTAAAGATAAGCCCAATGTCACACCATAGAGAGCTAGCAATAGAAATACATCAGCTAAAGGTAAGCCTTATGTCACACCATAAAGAGCTAGCAATAGAAGTACATCAGCTAAAGGTAAGCCTAATGTCACACCATAAAGAGCTAGCTAGAAATACATCAGCTAAAGGTAAGCCCAATGTCACACCATAAAGAGCTAGCAATAGAAGTACATCAGCTAAAGGTAAGCTCAGTGTCATGCCATAAAGAGCTAGCTAGAAATACATCAGCTAAAGGTAAGCCCAATGTCACACCATAGAGAGCTAGCAATAGAAGTACATCAGCTAAAGGTAAGCTTAATGTCACACCATAAAGAGCTAGCTAGAAATAGATCAGCTAAAGGTAAGCCCAATGTCACACCATAAAGAGGAGTACATCAGCTTAAGGTAAGCCCAATGTCACACCATAGAGAGCTAGCAATAGAAGTACATCAGCTAAAGGTAAGCCCAATGTCACACCATAAAAAGCTAGTTAGAAATACATCAGCTAAAGGTAAGCCCAGTGATGCACCATAAAGAGCTAGCAATAGAAATATATCAGCTAAAGGTAAGCCCAGTGTCACACCATAGAGAGCTAGCAACAGAAGTACATCAGCTAAAGGTAAGCCCAATGTCACACCATAAAGAGGTAGCTTGAAATACATGAGATAAAGCTAAGCTCAGTGTCACACCATAGAGAGCTAGCTAGAAATACATCAGCTGAAGGTAAGCCCAGTGTCACACCATAAAGAGCTAGCTAGAAATACATCAGCTAAAGATAAGCTCATTGTCACACCAGACACAGCTAGCAATAGAAATACATCAGCTAAAGGTAAGCTCAGTATCACACCATAAAGAGCTAGCTAGAAATACATCAGCTAAAGGTAAGCTCGATGTCACACCATAAAGAGCTAGCTAGAAATACATCAGCTAAAGGTAAGCTCAGTATCACACCATAAAGAGCTAGCTAGAAATACATCAGCTGAAGGTTATTTCAGTGTCACACCATATAGAGCTAGCAATAGAAATACATCAGCTAAAGGTAAGCTCGATGTCACACCATATAGAGCTAGCTAGAAATACACCAGATAAAGGTAAGCCCAGTGTCACACCACAAAGAGCTAGCTAGAAATACATCAGCTGAAGGTAAGCCCAATGTCACACAATAAAGAGCTAGCTAGAAATACATCAGCTAAAGGTAAGCCCAATGTCACAACATAGAGAGCTAGCTAGAAATACACCAGCTAAAGGTAAACCCATTGTCACAGAGGGTTAGCTAGAAATACATCAGCTAAGGTAAGCCCAATGTCACACCATAGAGAGCTAGCTAGAAATACACCAGCTAAAGGTAAGCCCTATGTCACAGAGAGCTAGCTAGAAATAAAAGTAAAGGTACCATGTAGAATTGTGATGCAAGGTATGCTCAGTATTCTCAATATAGAGCTGGACAAATAAAAGAAATGGAATACAGAAACCATGTAGGTTTACAAGTTAGAGGAAATAAATAAAATATGCTTGGTGTCATGGTAGTTAGTTAAGCATATAGGCTGAAAGTGGAAATAAGTGAAATAAAGGTAAGGGCAGTTTTAAACCTTGTAGGGGTTGTAGTGGAAATAAGAGTCAAATCCTGTCTGACAGCGTCAGACCGTATATCCAATATCCATTTTTTACTATATAGTTTTCTTATTCACCTGTTCATTTTTCATTACTTCCGGCAAAACATCTTTTTACAACATTTTTTGGTCAGACAAGTTTCCATGTGGTCAGACAGGTTATTCTGGGTCAGACAAGTCTTGAAACACTTTTGCTATAACTGATGTTTAGTGTCTGCCCATATGGCTAACAGTTGAAATAATTGAAATATAGTTATGTTCAGTGTTTATAGATGTGGTTTAGAACTAACAGTTGAGTAATTCAAATAAATGTATGATCAGTATCACATCAAATAGAGCTAACTTTAGAAATAATTCAAATTAAGGTATGTTCATTGTTACTTCATGTTTTATAGAGAGGGATTTAACAAGTGAAAAACCTCAAAAGGAACAGTTGTTAGAAACTGTATATATTATTGTCCAGGAGAGGTTGATTTACTACCTGATTGATCCAGAAGAATGTTTTTTTAAGAAGTAGATTTGTTTCTGTTTCATTGCTTACAGCAATACTTGTCAGGTACTGACAGCTTTGACATAATAGAATACACACTGGTAACTCTTTATTATTACTTCTCTTATTTCACCAAATATTTTTGTGGTAGTAGCTAGAGTTTTAAATAGAATTTCAACTGCAGTGCCAGACAGTGTCTCTGTATTAATGTTATTTCAGTTCTCATCCATCCATTATTATTATGCTTTAAGTAACATTTATCTTCAGGTCCCCCAGATCTGAGTGCCCATATTCCTGTATTGAGGACTGTCAGTGTGTCAAGTAATAGAGGAGAAAATGTGAAGGCATTTAATAGCTTCAAACATGATCATCTCTATGGGCAAGACATTCTCAGTAAGTATTGTACACTTTCTCTTTTACATGTTTCTTTAAAGAATCTGTTTGTCTAGTAATGGAGACATTTGTCAATGGATAAGTTTTACTGTTGTTAATATAGAGGATTTTCCAGACTTATGCCAAGTTGGCTTGTGCAGCAATAAGTCTCATGGTTCTGATATAATATGTTCAGAATTTGGTTCTCGGATTTACTAAGCTTTATTGTGATTTGGTCTGGTAGGTCTATAGTATGAAATGATACTTGATTCATTTACATGATTCAGGGGAGGTTACTAAGATGTAAAAATTGGTACTTCTTTGATCTGAAGCAAAGTTGATGTTCTGTATATAAACAGCTATAGAGAAATGGGGTCTTGCAAGTTTCAGTTTGATTCCTTGAGGGAGACAGGGATTTATTGCCCCTTGTACTTGAGATACCTAATTTGTTTACATGATTCAGGGGTCTGTATTACATATAGATGGTGTCAATCTAAAACTCTTTAACTGCAAAATGGCAGCTTTCAGGGGACGATAAAAAAAATTCATTCTGTCTTAGTAAGGGGGAGCCCTTTGGAATAAATATCTTTACAAGTAGTTATGAATTGTGCCTTATTTCCAACAAAGCTTTACATCATTTACGTTCGTTATATAGTTAAAATGAAGTTTCTGGATTTTTTTATCTGACCAAACTGTGCGCAAATCTTGTTCTAGCAACTTCAGAAATGGCTGTCACTTGTTTGTTAATTGTTTTCGGGTTAGTAACTTCTGATAGGAATGAATAAAAATTTGCACAAAAAACTGTTACTGAAGTATACTGCACAGATAACAAGGTTAAGTTGCATTTTGGTGTGCTTGAATCAAGGTAATCGTTATATCTATACTTAAAATATAAAATGTTTATTACTCAATAACTTCTATTAGAAATTAGGTTCTAAGATATGTAAGTTATTTTAGCTAAATGATTTTAGTAAGGAATGAGACATCATCTTCAAACTGACATCCATTTTGAAATTACAAATTTGCTTTTTGTACGTAGAGAATGCTTTTTAGGGGCGAAACCTTTATCATGTTTGCTGGGGGATACAAGTTCTCTAAATTTGCTTGTTCTATTTCATATTAACTTTACATAAATATCAACAGGCTAGTATATGTATATCTAGGTCCTCAACGGCCATATTTTCCAAGACCTCATACAACACAGGTGTTTCCCCCCATAAGGACAGGTTTGTCATTGTGAAATACGTAGCGCTCTAATGTTCCATGCTTTTCACAGCTCCGCATCATGACAAGTTGCTTTTAAATTTTCTAAAATTAAATGCCTAACTTAAGCAACGCATGCTTGTTGCATTTGAAACCTTTTTAAAGGCAACCAGGTACAGTAATCAAATCATACCTTGAGATGTCTAATCTAGTGTTTTATTGAAGCATAAGCCTAGGTTTAAGCATATTCTTATACTGACTGACACTGTTAAGGTAATGGGTTAGTAATAACAGTCATTGGTATTAGTTAAATTTTGTATTCTCAGTATGCATTTTTTTTGCATTCCGTGACTGATACAGTTTGTACTACATTAAATACTGAAGAATACTGAAATGGCTTATGAGAATACATAATTGGTTGTGAAGGGCTGGATACCATTATGGGCAGACTAAAAGAATATAACACGGGAAGTAACAACGGACCTTCTTGTTACAGTTATATTTGCATTCTACTGAAGTTTTTTTTATCTATGTTGGCAAAAGACGTATTTTGAGTTTGCATCATAATGTACTAACTACTAAATGGAATTTCAGAGAAACATGGAAGGTGTTTGATAATAAAAAAAATTTAATGCATTAAAGCTAGTATGTTCTGAAGTGTGTTTCAGGTTGCATTATCTATTTTTGCAATTAAAAAAGTTGTTCTCATAAACCGTGTTGCCATATGAATTAATCACCAGTCATTTGTAATCACCAACATTCACAGATGGGCAAGTGCTGTGCAGTGCTAGGACTGCACTGGATTTAAATTCTGTATCCTGAGTGAATGTAATTGTTGATAGGGTCACAGTTGTTTTACCTGGGATTTCCTCACAAGTCGTTTGCTTTACTTACAAAGTGAGACCATCTCTTTATCTCGCAGGGGTTGGGTTTGCAAGTGACTGAAAAATCATTGTTAGTCACCAACCATAATAAAGTATTGGAGTGAACTGTTTTGACAGCTATGTTTTATATTCATGTTTGTTGTGTTTAAGCAAGGCATGGCTGTTATGAATAATGTAAGTTCAAAGTTCCATTATTGACACTTTACATTATAGCTTTCATTGAAATACTGGAACATGTCAATGAAAATATCACTTTTATTTTTCACTGGTACAGAACTACACTGGAATTGATAAAAATATAAATTATAAATGATTAGAATTATTTTACAAAATATACTTCAATAACGATATAATAAATGTATTTGTGAAAATAAATGAATATCTAATATATTACTGAAGGGGTGTCAGACTGATAATGCTTGAAGTTGTGGTTGTTTTTAGAAGGAAATCATTGATAAATGTCCTGACACAATGAATTTACTTGATATTTTATTGTTAAAGGTCTACAAAATTAAACAATGCTAGAAAAATCAGCTTTAAAACTAGGTTTTGGTAAATAGCTTTACTTAACAGAAACTACCTAACAAACTACAATACTTAATCTGTCTTTTTTGTTTTATTAACAATCTTTAAGTTTTATTGTGCATGTATTATATACAGGTAAACTTAACTTTGTCGGTCGCAGCGGTACTGCCCTGGATGTGCGTTACAGCGCACATGCACAGGGTGATCAGCCGGAGCAGCACACCAAGAGTGTAATCCAGTTATACGGCATGACGGCCAAAGATGAGCCAAAACCCCACGGTACTAAGTTTGAGCGGGGGTTGAGTGGCACCTTATATTGGTTGCGGATATATCACTTCTTTTTTCTCTGGAGGCTGGTCTTCATAAGATACCTTACAACAAGCCATGTATATGTGTATATCTCACATTTATTGTGTTTAACATTAGAAACAAATTCATATAGTTAAGTAAATCTGAAAATTGTTTCAAAATACAACATGGATTTACTGTTTCTAGAGAAACAGAATGTAATAAATGTTATAGACATAACTTTTATATGAATAAGAGTTTGTTGTGAGATGTTTTATGGAGATGAAGTGTAAATACTCTGCCTTTTGTTAAGCAAATACATGGAATATTTAGTTAGATAAACAAACAAATTTTCTGTGAAATACTGTCCCTGGATTAATATATTATAGCTGGACTTTGGTGCGAGTATTTACATACATGCCTTGGTTCTAATGATGAATATTCTACTTTTCCTTTCTAGGCTTCAACAACTGCTACTGTTTTCATATACTCTGTCACTCTGCTAGCTAGACTGTGACTCCTGTTTACTTAAATACATTGTTACACACTTTTTGAAGACAGAACCCTAAAAAATTAAAGTCTGAAACTGTAACAGTTGCTACCTCTGAAACTAGAGTGTATACTATTCTATCATAAATGATATATTTTACACTCAGGGGTTCATGTGTGCCAGGGTATAGCAGCTATATACCTATGGTGGCAGAGAAAGTGTGTGACAAAATACTGGTGGTAGAATGGTTACAAGTATAAATGTGTTGTTGGTTAGGTGCATCATTCATATATTGTTGTTTTTCAGCTCTCAGTTTCTCAGTGCTCTCCTGAAATCACATAGACCACTTGTATAAGTGCATCATTTTGTATCTAGAAAGTGTGTCAGTTACTGCAGATAAAAAAATATAGATTAAAACAGAATTTTACAAAGGGATGCCTACTATATTACAAAAAAAAATATGACCAGGCTGTTATTGGCATGTATGAAACACAGGGTATACATTGTGAACATACCTGAACTTTATGATTTTTTTGTGATGTAAAAAAGATTCACTTATACAGTACATAATTATGTACTTCCTGTTTCATTGCTTGTAATGTATATTATCATCCTGCACAAATATATTGTAAAACACGTACACACTTTCCAAGCTTTTATATTTTTCAAGTTGTATTGCCCAATATTACATACACAGACACATACACATGCACATTGATATATAGATTGAATCATATCAATACATTTAAGTAGATCTATGTAAATTGTTCAAGTATATGTTTTGATATTGTTGTGTAGGCTATGTAATATGCCATCATAATCAATAAAACTACCTATTTAAATGTTGTAGTGGTCCTTGATTTCACTTGGTACGTTTTTTACAACCATATAATATATTGAGACATATTTACAACTTTTGCTAGGACATAGATGCTGTTTTGGAGGTATGTGTTAATTAACAATCAACTTTGTTTATGTTTGAAGTTAAATTAAAAAGTCATTTTTTCAAATTCACAGATACCTATCCACATAAGCTTGTTCCACTCATGCTGTAACTGGAAGTTTTAATTTTAATTCTGAGGTGTATATGCAAAAAAAGTATGATTGCTTACTAAACTATAATGCACAACAGGAACTGTTATAATTTAGGGTTTTCTTCTTTTTGTTGAAGGGTCTGGCAAAAAGTTGATATCTCCAAGTATAACAAGCTTACTAAGTCAGTCTACTAAGTTATACTTATTTCCAGGTAGCTATGTAAATCTGATCAATGCAATAGAAAATATATTTTACCTGGCAAGACTAAAGATTTTAATAATTTCACCATTTGCCCCTGTTTTTAGCTCACCTGTCACAAAGTGACAAGGTGAGCTTTTGTGATCGCGCAGCGTCCGTCGTCCGTCCGTGCGTAAACTTTTGCTTGTGACCACTCTAGAGGTCACATTTTTCATGGGGTCTTTATGAAAATTGGTCAGAATGTTTATCTTGATGATATCTAGGTCAAGTTCGAAACTGGGTCACGTGCGGTCAAAAACTAGGTCAGTAGGTCTAAAAATAGAAAAACCTTGTGACCTCTCTAGAGGCCATATATTTCACAAGATCTTCATGAAAATTGGTCAGAATGTTCACCTTGATAATATCTAGGTCAAGTTCGAAACTGGGTTACGTGCCTTCAAAAACTAGGTCAGTAGGTCAAATAATAGAAAAACCTTGTGACCACTGTAGAGGTCACATTTTTCATAGGGTCTTTATGAAAATTAGTCAGAATGATCATCTTGATGATATCTAGATCAAGTTCGAAACTGGGTCACGTGAGGTCAAAAACTAGGTCAGTAGGTCGAAAAATAGAAAAACCTTGTGGTTCTCTAGAGGCCATATATTTCACAAGATCTTCATGAAAATTGGTCAGAATGTTCACCTTGATGATATCTAGGTCAAGTTCGAAACTGGGTTACGTGCCTTCAAAAACTAGGTCAGTAGGTCAAATAATAGAAAAACCTTGTGAACACTTTAGAGGTCACATTTTTCATGGGGTCTTTATGAAAATTGGTCAGAATGTTCACCTTCATGATATCTAGGTCAAGTTCAAAACTGGGTCACATGCAGTCAAAAACTAGGTCAGTAGGTTTAAAAATAGAAAAACCTTGTGACCTCTCTAGAGGCCATATATTTCACAAGATCTTCATGAAAATTGGTCAGAATGTTCACCTTGATGATATCTAGGTTAAGTTTGAAAATGGGTTACGTGCCATCAAAAACTAGGTCAGTAGGTCAAATAATAGAAAAACCTTGTGACCACTTTAGAGGTCACATTTTTCATGGGGTCTTTATGAAAATTGGTCAGAATGTTCACCTTGATGATATCTAGGTCAAGTTCGAAACTGGGTTACGTGCGGTCAAAAACTAGGTCAGTAGGTCTAAAAGTAGAAAAACCTTGTGACCTCTCTAGAGGCCATGTATTTCACAAGATCTTCATGAAAATTGGTCAGAATGTTCACCTTGATGATATCTAGGTCAAGTTAGAAACTGGGTCACGTGCCATCAAAAACTAGGCCAGTAAGTCAAATAATAGAAAAACCTTGTGACCTCTCTAAAGGCCATATTTTTCATGGGATCTGTATGAAAGTTGGTCTGAATGTTCATCTTGATGATATCTAGGTCAAGTTTGAAACTGGGTCACGTGCGGTCAAAAACTAGGTCTGTAGGTCTAAAAATAGAAAAACCTTGTGACCTTTTTAGAGGCCATACTTTTGAATGGATCTTCATAAAAATTGGTCAGAATGTTCATCATGATGATATCTAGGTCAAGCTGGAAACTGGGTCACGTGCCGTCAAAATGTAGGTCAGTAGGTCAAATAATGAAAAAACCTTGTGACCTCTCTAGAGGCCATATTTTCCATGGGATGTGTATGAAAATTGGTCTGACTGTTCATCTTGATGATATATAGGTCAAGTTTGAAACTGGGTCAACTGCAGTCAAAAACTAGGTCAGTAGGTCTAAAATTAGAAAAATCCTTTGACCTCTCTAGAGGCCATATTTTTCAATAGATCTTCATGAAAATTGGTCTGAATGTTCACCTTGATGGTATCTAGGTCAGTTTCAAAACTGGGTCACATGCGGTCAAAAACTAGGCCAGTAGGTATAAAAATAGAAAAACCTTGTGACCTCTCTAGAGGCCATATTTTTCATGACATCTTCATGAAAATTGGTCAGAATGTTCACCTTGATGATATCTAGGTCAAGTTCAAAACAGGGTCACGTACTTTGAAAACTAGGTCAATAGGTCAAATAATAGAAAAACCTTGTGATCTCTCTAGAGGCCATATTTTTCAATGGATCTTCATGAAAATTGGTCAGATTTTTTATCTTGATGATATCTAGATCAAATTCAAAACTGGGTTACATGAGCTTAAAAACTAGGTCACTATGTGAAATAATAGAAAAAACGACTTCATACTGAAAACTGGGTCATGTGGGAAGAGGTGAGCGATTCAGGACCATCATGGTCCTCTTGTTCTTTCACTGATCTGTGTTTTTGACATTTTTGCACTCACAAGAAATGAGTATGTTATATATAGGAAGCTCTGCTACCTCACATTCACTGCTGTACATTCTGATTTATGTTGCTACCACATTTACCTGCAACATTTAGCAATTTACATGCAAGGCAACATTTTCTATATCCTTTGTCTCACACATAACCACCTTTTTTACCTTTTACATGTTTATAAATTGTAACACAGTAAAGCATTGATCCCTCAAAGTTGCAAGGTGATAAAATGGGCCACTCAGATTACTGACGTAGAGAATATAAGGGAGATGGCCAGGGACCACTCGGATTGCTCGAGCAATCCAAACATAGAGAATATAAGGGAGACGGCCAGGGACCACTCGGATTGTTCGAGCAGTCCAAACATAGAGAATATAAGGGAGACGGCCAGGGACGACTCGGATTGCTTGAGCAATCCAAACATAGAGAATATAAGGGAGACGGCCAGGGACCACTCAGATTGCTCGAGCAATCCAAACATAGAGAATATAAGGGAGACGGCCAGGGACCACTCGATTGCTTGAGCAATCCAAACATAGAGAATATAAGGGGAGAATATAAGGGAGACAGCCAGGGACCACTCGATTGCTCGAGCAATCCAAACATAGAGAATATAAGGGAGACGGCCAGGGACCACTCGATTGCTCAAGCAATCCAAACATAGAGAATATAAGGGAGACAGCTGGGGACCACTCGGATTGCTCGAGCAATCCAAACATAGAGAATATAAGGGAGACGGCCAGGGACCACTCAGATTGCTCGAGTCAGCCCTTGCGCTCAAGTCTTTGCTACTTGAGTGAGCAGTGTTTATCTGTATCTGTGAAATTGTTATAATTCATTGGTAGCTAATTTTACATGGATTTAGAGCTTGCACATATACACCGCAAATCCAAGTAAAGAAAAATAAAATTCCCAACTATTTTATGTTCATAATTTGAACTTTACAATTTATGTTTCCACAAAATAGCTGTTGCAGCCAAATCCATGAAATTTTATGCCAGTGGTATTAAATTACTTGTAAATGCAGTTGAAATGATAACTGAGGGTCAGCAAGAACATGTTTAACATGAGTTGTGATAACTAGTATTTAGAATTTAAAGAAAAAAGACAAAACTGCGAAGAACTATAACTTTGAGTTAATTATCAAGTTTGAGATATCACAGTGTATCTGGTTTCAACTGTAGTTACAGTTTTCAGTTACTTCTGTTCTGAATTACTTTCATTCGTATTGGAGACTTACATGTTTAACATATCAATAATACAGAATCTTTGTTAATATTCTTTATATTAATGTTAATATTCTTTGTATTATGATTTATATTAACATACTAGACAATGCTGTTAAATGCTACCATGACTTTCTATAGAGCAATTTACAGCTGCTAATTTTGTCTAAATATTTCTCTATACTAATGCTTGAACAGGTATATACATATACCTTTATATTGTATGTATGCTCAAACTTTGTATAAAGCTTTAACAGTTGAATTATTTACATTTAGCTAAGCAAAGTGAGTCCAGAATACACAATCAGACGTTAGAGGAGTTCTACCAGGCAGCAGAGAACTACTCCCCATCCCATCTGTCAATGTTTCGCAGCACTTCACGTACCCAATCAGCACCAGCTCCCAGGGTAAAGAGTTCAAAATCAATACAGAGTGGGGCAAAGACAGTTCAACCCAGGAGACAATCTCCAGGAAAATCGCAGACAACACCAAAACTTGGAAAATCTCTCCTGGACAATAAGTGAGTACTACAACACAAGGCTTGAAGAGCTTTAAAGCAAAGTCAGTTGAAATTCTGAGATGTATGGATAATCATTTATGGATTTTTCATTAGATTAGGCTATGATTAATTAATTACTCGATTATCATCCCTGTCACCTCTAGATTTGCCATGCAGCCTGACTCTTCTTACTTTCTAGCCAAAAAAAAATGTTTATAGAAGTTTTTATAATGATAGTTAATGTATTTGTATTTTTATACATATTTTGTTGTTTTATTGTCCATTATTTTAATTGAGGTAAACTCTAATAGATATTTATATTTTTTAGCTTGTCATGTTTTCACACACAGTACTGTAATGAAGGGCATCTAGGAATCTGGAGTTGCTAGTTGGATACCCTGGAGGACTTTACTATACTTACAATGAAATAACACTCCCATGTGTGTGTGCTTTTACACATGACATGCTAAAAAACCAGGGAAACTTTTGGAGTGTCTTATATAGCTTGCACTATCTGTCAAATTAAAGTTACAAACAGTCTCTCCATATGAGTCACCATGGCAACTGTAAATAAGCTTATATAAAAATAAACAAGACTTATTTTCTACAGGTTTGAGAAATCTATGAATGATGAGGATGAAGAAGAAGATGAAATCCTGTATAGCTCAGCAACTGAAAGACCTAAATCTGCTGTGAAGTTGGAGGCTGTTGTTAATATGATAGATCAGGTAAAAGATGAGATGAACTTCTTCAGAGAAAAGGTAAGTGATTTTCTCCTCCTAGTTTGGTTTAAGTTAGCTCAATTTTAAGTAAATTTTGATGCTGTCTTTTGCTCTTTGTGAAAAAGAAAACAGAAATTGACCAAAGATGAGAGGTGCTTCTATGATACTTGATAGGTTATATATATGTTGTTCAAGCTGTACAGCCGGTATCAATACGAAATATGCTACCTTATTGTTTTTCTAACAGCATTTAATATTTTTATGTTCTTTTCAAGATCACTTCTGACATAATGATCACTTAACTTAAATTTAATGAAAAAATAAGCTTTTCCTCATTAACAATTTTGAATACAGTTTCCATGAGTTTGTTTTGAAAATTTACATACTCTATAATCTAGAAGAGACATTTTTATACGCCCGTTTGAAAAACGGGATGTATTATGGGAACGCCCCTGGTGGGCGGGCGGGCGGGCGGCGTCCACAGACCTTGTCCGGAGCATATCTTCTACATGCATGAAGGGATTTTGATGAAACTTGGCACAGTTGTTCACCATCATGAGACGGAGTGTCATGCGCAAGAACCAGGTCCCTAGGTCTAAGGTCAAGGTCACACTTAGAGGTCAAAGGTCAAATTCAAGAATGACTTTGTCCGGAGCATATCTTCTTCATGCATAGAGGGATTTTGATGAAAGTTGGCACAATTGTTCATCATCATGAGAAGGAGTGTCATGCGCAAGAACCAGGTCCCTAGGTCTAAGGTGAAGGTCACACTTAGAGGTCAAAGGATACAAGAATGAAAACTTTGTCCGGAGCATTTCTTCTTCATGCATAGAGGGATTTTGATATAACTTGGCACAAATGTTCACCACCATGAGGCGAAGTGTCATGCGCAAGAACCAGGTCTCTAGGTCTAAGGTCAAGGTCACACTTAGAGGTCAAAGGATACAAGAATGAAAACCTTGTCCGGAGCATTTCTTCTTCATGCATAGAGGGATTTTGATATAACTTGGCACAAATGTTCACCACCACGAGACGTAGTGTCATGCGCAAGAACCAGGTCCCTAGGTCTAAGGTCAAGGTCACACTTAGAGGCCAAAGGTCAGATACAAGAATGACTTTGTCCGAAGCATTTCTTCTTCATGCATGGAGGGATTTTGATGTAACTTGACACAATTATACATCATCATGAGACGAAGTGTCATGTGCAGTTCCCTTCTTTAGAATTACTTCCCTTTGTTGTTACTATAAATAGCTTATATTGTAAGTTTTTCATTACTAGTCGTAGGGAAAAATCGAGACCACTTTTCTGTAGTAAACAACATGCCTATGCTACATCCAATTTTGAGGTGTAATTTTAGTACACATCTTTCTACTCTGGTAAAAGATTTTTTGTGGTATCTTAAGAAAAACAAAACACAATTAGTTATTACAAAAATTACCACAAAATTAAAATTCCATTTGCAAATACAGGTGCTAGAGTAAAGAAATTTGCTGTGACGGGCGTATATTGTGACATTCTTGCACTCTTGTTCTATGTTAGCTTGCCCCAGCACCAATGCCAGGCTTCAGACAACCAGCAAGTACCCAAGTATCAAACAAACCATTGTCTAGACCCACCTCTACAGCAAGTCACAGAAGTAGGCCAAGGTCATCACAAGTCAGACCAAGGTCACCTAGTCCTCAAGGTCGACCAAGTACTCCACAGTAAGTAACACGTTTTATTTTTATGCCCCCGAAGGGAGGCATATAGTTTTTTAACCGTCTGTCGGTCTGTCCGCAATTTTCGTGTCCGGTCCATATCTTTGTCATCCACAGATGGATTTTCAAATAACTTGGCATGAATGTGTACCACAGTAAGACGGCATGTCGCGCGCAAGACCCAGGTCCGTAGCTCAAAGGTCAAGGTCACACTTAGATGTTAAAGGTCATTTTTCATGATAGTGCATTGATGGGCGTGTCTGGTCCATATCTTTGTCATCCATGGATGGATTTTCAAGTAACTATGCATAAATTTGTGGCACAGTAAGACGACGTGTCACGCGCAAGACCCAGGTCTGTTGCTCAAAGGTCAAGGTCACACTTAGACGTTAAAGGTCATATTTCATGATAGTGCATTGATGGGCGTGTCCGGTCCATATCTTTGTCATTCATGCATGGATTTTATAATTATTGGGCATGAATATGTACCACAGTAAGATGACGTGTCGCGCGCAAGACCCAGGTTCGTAGCTCAAAAGTCAAGGTCACACTTAGACGTTAAAGGTCATATTTCATGAAAGTGCAATGATGGGCATGTCCGGTCCATATCTTTGTCATTCATGCATGGATTTTAAAATAACTACGCATGAATGTGTGGCACAGTAAGACAAGGTGTCGCGCGCAAGACCCAGGTCCGTAGGTCAAAGGTCCTAAACTCTAACATCGGCCATAACTATTCATTCAAAGTGCCATCGGGGGCATGTGTCATCCTATGGAGACAGCTCTTGTTATTTATATTTTTTATCCCATGATACAAAGTAAATGAGGTTATATTGGAGTCACACATCTGTCCATATTTTTCTATTCTTCTTCTGATCCATCTGTATTTTGTGTCTGCTTGATAGATATAAACCATAGGGAAGATTTTCGTAAAACTAGTATCAGTTGTAAACCTGCTCAAGATAACATGCAGAGCACATGATTTAGACCACTAAGTCAAAAGTCAAGGTCACACTTAGCTGAAATTTATGTCCACTTTATATCTTCTAAGCCCCTGGTATGATTTTCGTAACACTAGCATCCATTGTTAACCCTCATCCAGAAGATATGCAGAGTCAAAAACCCTGGTAACTACGGGTAGGACCAGGCGCTGGAAATATCTGCGATGCTCTTTAGTGTCTTCCACCTAACTAAGAGGTCTGTCCTGGTTCTTCCTAGGAAAGACAGCTTCACGTGTATCGGTGCTATACACCGAGAACGTTAAAGAACCAGACAGTCTATTCACAAAGAGCTAGGCTAAGTTAGCTGTATCTAAAATGGATTTCTCTCTATCTGTTCTGGGGGCTATATCTCACTCTGTCCCTCAGGTCAGATCGCTCTGTGTCTGTACTAGTAGAGGATGAATTTCTTGCCCTGTATGGCTGCGTTTGCTATATGTAAAGCGCCTTTAAACATGTTTATCATGAAAAGGGCGCTATATAAATCAGGTATGATAATAAGAATAATATATTGTTACCTCCCTTAGTCTTCATGTTGCATGAAGTACATAGTCAGGCTTATTTTGGATTACAGACTTGTTTCTTTACACTCAGTAATTATCTAATGAAAATGAAATCAGTTCTAAGCTCATGGTTTAACTTAGCTTAGATATTTGTCTTTGTCCACTTCATGGCGCTGTACATGATATGATCTAAAACTTAAGTTGTATACTGTCTCGCTTTGCAGAACTCTTGTTGAATATTAAGTAAGTTGTAATAAAATATCTTATGTACAGGGAACCAGATGATATATTGATGGGTCAACCAGAGGTACCAGCTGATACATTTAAAACCGTTCCACTGAACAGACCACATTCTGCATCTGTCAATAAAGCTGTGGACTGGAGGGGTAAAGTTACCCCCGAGAGCACTAGAATCAGGTACTAGTTTATATAAGGTTTCCTTTGATTTATGTCATTTTCTTGGTAATCAAAGTTAGCGTGTTGTAGAGAAAATGATAGCACACCAATTGACAATTACATATGTAACATGATGTAATGACTTAATGATAATGTAAGTGTACAGTTTCTTTGACACAATGTGTACATACATGAAGGTTAGGCCATAATGACCAAAATATGAATTGAAAGAACATATTTTTGTATTCTTAATTTTCAAATTTCCACATTCAGATCAAAGACAAGATTCGGTGGTCACAGTTATGTACAAAAACTGAAACCTTCTTTGAGAACAGCAGGGGCGACCAGTGCTGGTACACGGCCAAAAACTGCTCCAATATCAATGAAAGATAGGTGGAATTCCAAAGATAAGGTAAACATAACTTTTTTGAAAGCAATATCTGTCTCCCCAATACATTAAGTCTTGTTAAGACCGACTTTGTTATCCCCCGATGAAAGTCGGAGGGATATAGTTTTGGCGTTGTCCGTCCGTCCGTCTTTCCGTCCGTCCATCCGTCCGTCCGTCCGTCCAGAGCCATATCTAGGAAATGGTTGGGAATATTTATTTAAAACTTCATATACATGTTCACCACTATGAGTTCTTGCGGCCTGTCAAGTTTCAGTCAGATTGCCCAAGTAACACCAGAGTTATGGCCCTTAGAACTTTCTAGTGTTAACTATATAGGGTACTATAAATATGGCAATTTCTGCATCATAACTTTTGACATATTTGACCTAGAACTATGAAACTTAAACAGAATTTAGATCACCATAATGTGGTTGTGTACACACAATTTCATTCGGATTTATATGTAAATTAAGAGTTATTGCCCTTTAATTGTATAAAAATCCACATATTTGTACATAACAAACTTACCATTTGGTAGAATTTCATTAAATTTCTTTCATTCTTTTCCATGAACATTTATTGTAAACATGTGAAGTTGTGTACCCACACCTGGTCACCCCCTTACCTTGATCACACACCTATCCCCCCCCCCCCCCCCCCCAAAAAAAAAAAAATTTCAAAAAAAAAAAAATCATTCCTTATTTTAGATTTTTTTCAAACAAACTTCATATACATGTTCACCACTGTGAGGTTATGGGGCCCATCAAGTTTCAGACAGATTGCCCAAGTAACACCAGAGTTATGGCCCTTAGAAGTTTCTAGTGTTAACTATATAGGGTACTATAGATGTGGCAATTTCTGCATCATAACTTGATATATTTGACCTAGAACTATGAAACTTTAACAGAATTTAGAGTACTATAATGTGGTTGTGCACAGACAATTTTGTACGGATTTCTTTTGTTACTTCAGAGTTATTGCCCTTTAATTGTCTAAAAATCCACATATTTGTACATAACAAACTTACCATTTGGCAGAATTTCATTAAATTTCTTTCATTCTTTTCTGTGAACATTTATTATAAACATGTGAAGTTGCGAACCCACACCTGGTCACCCACTTGCCTTGGTCACACCCCCCCCCCCCCCCCCCCCCCCCCCCCCCCCCCCAAAATAATTTTTTTTTTCATTTCTTATTTTAGATTTTTTTCAAATCTTCCAAGTTGAACCATTCCCACACCTCACTTCTCCCCCCAGTCATGCCTACCCCTGATCATGCATCCTCTGCCCCCCCCCCCCCCACACACACACAACTTCACCCTTTTTTTTTTTTTTTTTTTTTTTTTTTTTTTTTTTTTTTTTTTTTTTCATTTTTGATTTTCAATCAATATTTATAATCAACATGTGAAATTTTGTTTCCTCTCCCATTCCTCTGCACCCCCACCCCCTAAAATAATAAATATATACATATATCTATATAGATATATATATTTCCATTCCTTTTTTTTTTTTTTTTTTTTTTTTAAATGTTCAAACCTTCAGCATTACATGTTATGTTATGACTGCACAAACCTTGCCCTCAGCCATGTTCAAGATATCTTACCTGTGTTCTCTCAAGGACATCTGCTCTTTTAAGTTCAAATGTACATGTTATACAGCAACACCTGGTGCCAAACCACTCAAAGACAACATTTCGTTCCAGTTAAACTTCAAGCTCACATTTCAATTAACTGCATTTAATTTTAAAAGCTAAGCTTATTACAGTAAGCATATCCCATTCAAAATAAATTCTTTAGTCAGGATCAAAGTATCATACATTTATTATGTACTCTTTAATTAAACATTTGTTTTCTGTTAAATTGATTTTGACTAATGAAATTATTTGCTTCTTATTAACATCCTTAACTTTTTGCCGGATATATCTTTTTGCCATTCCTCACCAGAAACCCTTTCAGCGGGGGATACCAATTCATCGAATTTGCTTGTTTGTTTTGTTTTTTTCAAGAAAAAGACTGTGAGAAAAATGGTAAACGTTACATGTAATGGTAATCAGGATTACGCAAATTAGCAATTACTTTTAGGCGGGATTCTTTAACAGTGTCTTTGTCAGCTTTCATCAGCATCTGTATATGGTCATAACTTGATTCTGTAGATTTTTTCATCCCTCCATTTTCTGCTGTATAGTGTCTGCTTGGTAGTGTGAGCAGGTGGAAGGAAAAAAATCTCTGTTCATTTGTACACAGACATAAACAGTCTCAAGAAATATTGTTTGAGGTGAAAACTGGTATTGAATAAACTCTGTAAATGTTGTGTTGGTCTACAGTACAAAAAAAAACACTAGCAACAAAACTAAGTTTTTGGCACGACTATTCAAAGAATAGTCTAGCTATTCTACTCACCCTGGCGTCGGCGTCACACCTTGGTTAAAGTTTTGCATGCAAGTACATAGAGCTATCATTTAAAGGTTTATAGCTTTGAAACTTATTTCTTCTTTTTCTAGGTCAATTATCAACCTCACTGGGTCAAGTTCCATAACTCTGACATGTATTTTGAGCAAATTATGTCCTCTTTTGGACTTAGAAAATCCTGGTTAAAGTTTTACATGCAAGTTACTATCTCCAAAACTAATGCAGATATTGAATTGAAATTTCACATGTGTCTTTGGGGTTATAAAACTAGTTGATAGCATCAAGTCCCATAACTCTGACCTGCATTTTGGCAAAACTATGCCCCCTTTTGGACTTAGAAAATCCTGGTTAAAGTTTTGCATGCAAGTACATACAGCTATTACTAAAAGGCATATAGATTTTAAACTTAATTTTTCTTTTTCTAGATCAATTACCAACCTCACTCTGACATGTATTTTGGACAATTTATGCCCCCTTTTAGACTTAGAAAATTCTGGTTAAAGTTTTGCATGCCAGTTACTATCTGCAGAACAAATACAGATATTAAGTTGAAACTTCACATGTGCCTTCGGGGTTATAAAACTAGTTGATAGCATCAAGTCCCATAACTCTGACCTGCATTTTGTTCAAATTATGTCCCCTTTTTAACTTAAAACTCTTTTGAT
Source organism: Mercenaria mercenaria (assembly GCF_021730395.1). Lineage (NCBI taxonomy): Eukaryota > Metazoa > Mollusca > Bivalvia > Venerida > Veneridae > Mercenaria > Mercenaria mercenaria. The sequence continues at coordinate 7,239,456 of NC_069365.1, read as the reverse complement.
ATTTTAACATTTTGGGTAATATTTTCCTGCTTCTGGGACAATATTTCGAATAGTTGAGCATTGGCTGTCTTACGGACAGCTCTTGTTTTGTCAGATTTTAAGCATTTTAAAATGATTTCAGCTTAGCTTGTGTAGCAGTTGATGTATTTCACATGCCCATTATCTTGTACTAATTAATCTTTTAGATGATATGTGATTGATAATATCTGTGGACCATATTGTAAATTGGCTTAGCCAAATATGTTATCCACTATAAATAAAGTCGTTATTATTATTATTATTATTAATTATAACTTCAGCTTTACAGAGTGCAAAAACTGGTTGGGTTTTGATTTGACCTAGAATAGAATGCAGAGTGTAAGATTATATATAAAGTATATTATTGTATATTTTTATATTTATCATTGTTTTGCTGCCTACTTTCACTAGGAAGAAAATGAAAATGGTGACTCTCTTAAACTGCCAGAGGTTAAAATACAGGTATGTAGGTTACACTATATGCATGGTGTATGGTCACACTTCCAGTGAAAACTACATGACAGTCCAAATATCCTCTCTACATAGATAATAATTATATAGCTTACAGACATATTTCATTTATTTACCAGTACAGTTTCAATTTTATAATATTGCATATGCTATACTTATGTCTCCCATTATGTAGTGTGGGAGGCATATTGATTTAGTGCTGTCCATCTGTTACTCTGTTTGTCTGTCTGTCTGTAACAAATATTTTCTGTAAAGCAACTTCTCTCACACCACTGTATGAATTACACCAGACTTCACAAGAGTGATCATTGCTAAGCCTTGTATGCATTTTGTCTGGTTTGATGATTTTCAATAGAGTTATAGCCCTTGAAACATCAATTTTTAGGTTGTTTTGGCCACTTTTCTTATCTTATTTGGCATATTTCCACCAAATCTTACAATAGGGATCAGTGCAAAGCCTCATTGTGCATGTTATCAGCATTTTCTGGTTTGATGATTTCCTGCAGAGTTATGACCCTTAGAGTGATCACTACCAAACTTCATTATGCATATTTATGGCATGTTCCAGTTCAGTGATTTTCCATACAGTTATGGCCCTTGTTTTGTTTGATTTTACCTTGTCTACTGCTCAGACACAACCTGGGTCTAGTTGTTCAAAACATTATGCGACTGTTAATCTAACTGCTGGTTAAATTTTGATTTTAGTCTTGGTGGGAAACACTAGTTTGATGTTTAGATTTTACTGTAAAGACTTTCTAGTGTTTATAATTTTTAAGTCATAATCTGTTTTATTAAGTATTTCAAACTGTCAAAATATAATGTTAAAAGTAAATCACCAGTTAAAAGTTTCGAACAACTTGGCCCTGGAGGAATTACACCAATCTTCACAAAAGTGATCATAGCCAAGACTAGCTTTGCATATCAGTGGCATGTTCTGGTTTGGTGTTTTCAGCAGAGTTATGGCCCATGATTTTCACATTTGACAGGGTTTACACTACTTGCTGTTTGCAATTTGTCTGAATCTCAGCAAACCTTACAAGCGATGAGTGTGAAGTATTTTGCATATTTCTGTTATGTTCTGAATAAATCATTTTCAGTGGAGTCATGACCCTTGATTTGTCAAATACTTTGATCTGTGCTACTCCTATATTACTGGTAGAAATTCCACCAAACTTCAAAGGAGTTACCACTGCCAGCATATGCATTTGTTGTTTGAAAGTTATGGTTCAATGATTTTCCTGGAGTTATGGCCCTTAATTTGTGGCAGTTTACAATTTCTGCATGGTAAGTGGTGGGAGGCATACATTTTTCGTGAAAAACAATCTCTAGTTTAATATGGTTAGTTCCACTTTGTTTATCTGCTAGAATTTCAAAATCTAATAAATATATCAAAATCCATTGTCTGTCCTCTGAACTAGCTAGATTCCTGTGCACAACAGTTGACTGAAATAGCTAGAGTGCTGTGCACAACAGTTCTCCATACAAGCTAAATTGCAATTCTGTGAACTAGCTAGATTCCTGCGCACTACCGTTTTCTGAACTAGCTAGATTCCTGTGCACAACAGTTCTCTATAAAAGCGAAATTGCAGTTCTGTGAACTAGCTAGTTTCCACTGTTGCAAACTAGCTAGGTTCCTGTGCACAATAATTCTCTTAACTATCTAGATTCCTGTGGACAACAGTTCTCTGAACTATCTAGATTCCTGTCAACAACAGTTCTCTGAACTAGCTAGATACCTGTCAGCAACAGTTCTCTGAACTATCTAGATTCCTAACAACAACAGTTCTCTGAACTAGCTAGATTCCTGTTAACAACAGTTCTCTGAACTAGCTAGATTCCTGTCAACAACAGTTCTGTGACCTAAGAACAACAGTTCTCTGAACTAGCTAAATTCCTGTCAACAACAGTTCTGTGACCTAAGAACAACAGTTCTCTGAACTAGCTAAATTCCTGTCAATAACAGTTCTGTGACCTAAGAACAACATTTCTCTGAACTAGCTAGATACCTGTCAACAACAGTTTTCAGAACTAGCTAGATTCCTGTCAACAACAGTTCTCTGACCTAAGAACAACAGTTCTCTGAACTAGCTAGATTCCTGTCAACAACAGTTCTCTGAACTAGCTAGATACCTGTCAACAACAGTTTTCAGAACTAGCTAGATACCTGTGAACAACAGTTCTCTGAACTAGCTAGATTCCTGTCAACAACAGTTTTCTGAACTAGCAAGGTTCCTGTCAACAACAGTTCTCTGAACTAGCTAGTTTCTTTAAACAACAGTTCTTCCAGGTCGTAGTTACTGACAGACTGTGAGAATGAGATATCAACCAAAATATTTTTAAGTGTAAATCCCACTTTAATGTTATTTTAGCTCGGCTATTCTACTCACCCTGGCGTCAGCGTTGGCGTCGGAGTCGGCGTCACACCTTGGTTAAAGTTTTGCATGCAAGTACATACAGCTATCTTTTAAAGGCGTATAACTTTAAAACTTATTTTTTCTTTTTCTAGGTCAATTACCAACCCCACTGGGTCAAGTTCCATAACTCTGACATGTATTTTGAGCAAATTATGCCCCCTTTTGGACTTAGAAAATCCTGGTTAAAGTTTTACATGCAAGTTACTATCTCCAAAACTAATGCAGATATTGAATTGAAACGTCACATGTGTCTTTAGGGTTATAAAACTAGTTGATAGCATCAAGTCCCATAACTCTGACCTGCATTTCAGCCAAATTATGCCCCCTTTTGGACTTAGAAAATCCTGGTTAAAGTTTTGCGTATAAGTACATACAGCTTTTTCTAAAAGGCATATAGATTTTAAACTTATTTTTTTCTTTTTCTAGATCAATTACCAACCTCACTGGGTAAAGTCCCATAACTCTGACCTGCATTTTGGCCAAATTATGCCACCTTTGGACTTAGAAAATCCTGGTTAAAGTTTTGCGTGCAAGTACATACAGCTATTACTTAAAGGCATATAGATTTGAAACTTATTTTTTGTTTTTCTAGATCAATTATCAACCTCACTGGGTAAAGTCCCATAACTCTGACATGTATTTTGGGCAAATTATACCCCCTTTTGGACTTAGAAAATCCTGGTTAAAGTTTTACATGCAAGTTACTATCTCCAAAACTAATGCAGATATTGAATTGAAACTTCACATGTGTCTTCGGGGTTATAAAACTAGCTGATAGCATCAAGTCCCGTAATTCTGATCTGCATTTTGGCCAAATTATGCCCCCTTTTGGACTTAGAAAATCCTGGTTAAAGTTATGCGTGCAAGTACATACAGCTATTACTTAAAGGCATATATATTTAAAACTTATTTTTTCTTTTTCTAGATCAATTACAAACCTCACTGGGTCAAGTCACATAACTCTGACATGTATTTTGGGCAAATTTTGCCCCCTTTTGGACTTAGAAAGTCGTGGTTAAAGTTTTGCGTGCAAGTTACTATGTCCAGAACAAATGCAGATATTAAATTGAAACTTCACATGTGCCTTCGGGGTTATAAAACTAGTTGATTGCATCAAGTCCAATAACTGTGACATGCATTTTGGTCAAATTATGTCCCCTTTTGAACATAAAACTTCTGGTTAAAGTTTTGCATGCAAGTTACTATCTCCAAAACTAATGCAGTTCCTGGATTGAAACTCTATAGATATTTTAACATTTAGGGTAACATTTTCCTGCTTCTGGGACAATAATTCGAACAGTTGAGCATTGGCTGTCTTATGGACAGCTTTTGTTTGTGAAGGACTTGATCAAAGATATGGAAGGTTTTTTTTATTGTCTTCCACCACAACTATATGAGAATTAGTCAGTATTTAGTCTAGAACTTTTTAGATAGTTTTAGTAAGAAAAATTGGCATTAATTCTGTGCAAACAAAATGATATGAGCAAAAATTTGAAGCAAATAAATTTTATATAATGACAAATATGTAATATTTACAAAAATATGAGTATATGTTCTACTTAGCTGTTGAGACAGAGTTTGCATTTTATTGTGTTAGTAGTTTATATAACACTGTTGTGAAGATAAGATACACGGTTTTATTATGTGATAATTATGAACAATTATGTGCACAATTATGTGCAGTTCTTTGAGCACAAGTAAGATTGTTTTCCTTATGATGTGATGTTTATTTTGGTTTCAAGAACTATCCCTCGGTAGTATCAAACTATCCTTGCTATCCGGTGAAACATCGGGATGATAAACCGCCGGCTTTAATTACAATAACGGTAAGACAGGCACCTGCATGCAATAATTATAGTGAAATAATAATGGACATGTTCAAACATCTTTATTCTGTAAATGCTGAAATTACTTGCTCTGAAAAATGATCATATGAAAATGAATTCTAGAACAAAGGAAGTTTAGAGGAATATTATATCTGTACTTGACAGCTGCATGCACAATTTTCTAGTCACATAATTCTTCAGCCGTAAACTAAGATGACTACAAGAACAGAAAGAACAATTAATTGCTTGCTTAAATATTTTTATATTACTTGATGAGGCAGATGATCTGTCCACCCTTAGATTCTAGGATCTATCAACTTGATAGGCACATTGCTTCTGGGCAGAGGATGACCCCTGTAAATTTTGAGGTCAGATGGTGAAAAGTCAATGTTACAGCAAGTAATCTCAGCATATAGTGTGGTGATTGTGGTATGATTGTTGGTAAAATGTCTCGTCTTAATATATAAGTTTATTTCATTCTACTCTCAGTTTGTACATATATACAATAACATGGTCCTCTTTCTTATAAAATGAAGTTGCTTGCAAAGTCATAAGAGTTTGACATATTTTAAGTCTTAGTTAGAGCTAGTTTAATTATTTAGCACTGTACTTTTGGTAAATCAGTTGTTTTTGGTAATATTTAGTTTTGAAGTTCAGTGTTAAGAAGAAAATAGTTCCAATTATGTATAGATCTATTTTCAATTGTATGGAAGACATTTTGTATGTAGTGAATTTTCGAAATGAAACAGGACTTACTGTTACACTGCATGAAAAGCTGTGTATAGATATCACTCTCAGTTGAGACCCAACAGTTAAGGAGTAACTACAGTGTGATGACATGACTAAGCTGATAGACGTTAAGTCCAAACAGTATTTCATTTACCATTTTATATAGGAAGTTAAAAATTGTCCAGCATCCTATGGAAATGAACTGTCAACAAGCATGACTCTTTATATAATCCTATTAACTGCATACTGGAGCATGTTGATTTACCTCAACATAATGTAACTCTGTTTCATTATAACCCCTGATAATATATATTTATATGAATACAACTTTAAATGATTTGACATTTACTAATGTTAAAGTCTCAATTTCTGTTTTGTACAGTCATCGAAATCATAACACAAACTGAATTTCCATGTTGCACGGTCTTGGAGATAATAACATACCAAATTTCTGTGTTTTACATTTATTGAAATTAACTTCTATATCATACAGCCATTGAGAATTTCTATATAGTGCAGTCAGTGAGAATTTCCATATTGTACTGTGTTAACTGTTGCTTTATAAATTCATTAACAGCTTGAATTTCTATACTGAGTTATAGTTTAGACTATTGTTTTTGAAAAAAATAGAGTTATTATAACGTTTGTCGGGTCGCGTTTAATCAGTTGTCGTGTCCATGTTGCCGGCTTGCTGTTAAGTTTTATGTTTAGTCAGCTTTTCCAGAACTTAATCATGTTTACTTGAAACTTCTTGTTGTACACCATCATTAACTGAACCCTGTATACAAGCCTAACTCCATCTGTTTTTGCAAGATTGCCCCTTTGTACAGACATTTCTTGTTAATTTTAGTTTTAATCATTTTTAAACACAATTATGTTGTAGTCAATTTTTCAATTTACTCGCTGTTGACTTTGCACTTTCAACATTTTCATATTAGTCTCGCTTGTACGAGCAACATTAACTCATGTTTTAATAATTATCCCTTGACAGTTTAAAATCATTTTACTGAATTCCATGTTGCACAGCCATTAAATTCATTTTTTACAAATTCACAGTTTGTACAGCCATTTAATCATGTTTTACAGAATACTCTTGCTTGTACAGCCATTGAATCATGTTTTACAGAATCTCCGGTTGTACAGCATTTAATCATGTTTTACAGAATCTCCGAGTTGTACAGCACATTTAATCTGTTTAGATCTGTGACAGCCATTTAATCATGTTTTACAGAATCCATGTTCACAGCCATTGTAATCTTTTTACAGAATTCCTTGTACAGCCATTTAATCATGTTTTACAGAAACTCCGTGTTGTACAGCCATTGAATCATGTTTTACAGAATCTCCGTGTTGTACAGCCATTTAATCATGTTTTACAGAATCTCCGAGTTGTACAGACATTTAATCATGTTTTGTTGTACAGCCATTTAATCATGTTTTACAGAATCTCCGCGTTGTACAGCCATTTAATCATGTTTTACAGAATCTCCGCGTTGTACAGCCATTTAATCATGTTTTACAGAATCTCCGCGTTGTACAGCCATTTAATCATGTTTTACAGAATCTCCGAGTTGTACAGCCATTTAATCATGTTTTACAGAATCACCATGTTGTACAGCCATTTAACTCTTTCGGCGCCAAATTTCTGAGAAAATGGTACTTTCAACGCTAAATATATTTTAGTTATTCTTGGAAAATATGCTACTCACACTTAATAGGCATTATTTTCTTATTTTACATTCTATTGTAATGAAACCTTGCATGAATGTTGCAATTAAAGTATTGTGCATAAATATACAGTTTTTTTGTCATACTTCCTTTGTCTGACCTTGACCGGTGACCTCAAATGACCTTGACCTTTGGCGATATTGGTATTTTTTTGTTTTCTGGCTAAACAGTATGGAAATAAAACAAATATTCTTGATTTTACCTTCTATTTATAAAGTTAAAGATAAAAATGCTTCAAATAATTCAAAAGGATTTGATTTCATAGAAAAAAAGCAGTATTTTACATGGTTTTATGACAGAAACATTCAATAGCAAACTACTCATTTGTAACTAAAACACACTATGTCGGAAAAAATGTATTCAAAGTTTCTATTTCATTTCATATGACAATCTGCACCAAAATACTGAACTGTATGTAAGAATCAAAACTATGGTGGAAGTTTCTGCTTGATAAGCTTTATTTACCATAAAGTGGTCGTAAACGTTTTAGATGTCGTAAATATTGCAATAAAACTGGTCACTACCCGTCCGTCGCCGATCGGCGACTTTGGCAGTCAGGTCTTAGTAGCCGTGTAGCGACGTTGGCGCCGAAAGAGTTAATCATGTTTTACAGAATCTCCATGTTGTCAGCCATTTAATCATGTTTTACAGAATCTCCATGTTGTACAGCCATTTAATCATGTTTTACAGAATCTCCATGTTGTCAGCCATTTAATCATGTTTACAGAAACACCATGTTGTACAGCCATTTAATCATGTTTTACAGAATATCCATGCTGTACAGCCATTGAAATCATAATGAACTGAATTTTAATGGCTGTGCAGCCATTGAGAATTTTTTTGTTTTCTTAGAAGTGATTATTATTATATATCATGAAATTTTCTATCGTGAAAGTTTGTATCATATGTAAACTTTGGGGGAGTGTTACTTGTTTTTGTGCCCATTTCTATAGGATTGAACTTCCATAGTTATATTTTTAAAAAATTCTTTGCTGTTGATATGATAGGGTATAAATATTAAAGGCATTGACCTCCAGATTTTGGCTAAAATATTGTATTTCTTTCAAATTAAAGTTTGGTCATAGTATGAACATTAGAATATGAGCTTTTGTTTCTAAACTATTTTAAAAATGTCAAATCAAGAAAAAAAGATGTCAGACTGTGCCGGGAATCGAACCTGGACTGCCACAGCAATAAAGAATATTCCTGCTGTCATTACCAATACTGTTATAGAGGATTTAGTGTTCAATGTGCATGAAACATAAATAGATATTTATAATTGAGGCAATTGACCTTGGGTAAAAGCATGACAAATGCTTTACGATTTTCATCATAAAAAGTAGTAAAAACAACTAATTCTCATGTGTTTCTGTAACATTATAGTCTGTCAGTAATTAAGTTTCAAAGCATTCTTAAGAAATACAGCATTAATTTCCAGATATCTAAAAAGATTTTGTTTTTTGTTTTCAATTGATCTAGAGGCCGGTGCCTTTAAAATTAAGTCCTACAGGATGTTCTCTGAAAGACTGCATTAGATACTATATAAAGCATATTTTATGACATTACTTTTGACAAAACAACATTTCACGTTTGTTTATAGTGTGACAGCAAGGAAGAGGAAAATTGTGTTTTTTGCACATTGATGGAGCAATTGGTAGCTGCCTGATTTCTTTATTTTACTGTTACGAAATTTTGTTTTAGATTGTTTTTATTGGTATCTTTTTAGTGTTTTGTATTTTTATCTGTCATTTGTATAGTTGTATTTATGTTGTTGCCTAAGGCTCTGGTTGGAATTTCAATCAATGCTGCATAAAGGGTGAAAATTGTGGCCCTTCTTGTTGAATTGTTTTCATGTGCAATAAAGATTCTAAACCTGTGAATGCCGAACAACTAGGTGACTGCTGTCAAGCATTTATATCAGACATTATCACATAAAGCCATTAGAAGAACTGTGTTTGTTAAAATTAATCACCAGTTGTTACATTTGTAAATTTCATTCAGAACTAAATCTCAGTTACGGTATTTGACATTTTCATATAGACCAGATCTATATGTACTGGGTGTTTAGGGAAACAGTATAACTAACCCTAGTTATTGAGGACAACTTTAAAAACTTTTGCCCACTGTCTGCTGACGTTGAGCAGCAGTTGTAAAGTTGTCCTTGCTGTCTTGAGAAATTGGTTTGGACTGTTCCCTCAATACGCATGAAGTAACTCGTCACCTCAACGCAACAAAGTCGTATCTCTATATAAATTTATAATAAGATACGACTTTGTTGCGTTGAGGTGACGAACTGTGTATGTAATTCATTTTGATTTTATTTGAAATTTTATGATATTTTTTCTGTTTTTCAAATTTCAATAAAGAAATTATATATTAAGTATAGTAGCTTTTAGATGAATAGTACTCTCTGGCAGCATCGCTGGAGCTCATTATAGTTAATTTAAATAGAATTTATGAAAATGAATCATAGATATATAAATAAGGCCCAAATCTCAGTTGACTGTATTCTTTCAGTTAAGGAGTTTAGTGCACAGTTCAATACACTAGTACTTTTCAGTTCTTAATTGTATTAGAGATTTGACAGCAGCTTACATCAGAATGGGACAACATTGTGAAGTGTAAGGTATTTTAGTAAAAAATATCTGTGTTTTTGCACATTTTAACAAGACAGTGCACTAAATGTGCTGTTGTGAAAACACAAAATAAAAAAAACTACCCTTACTTTCAAGTGGGTAATTATATTTTGACAGGAGTGTGACAAGAATGAGCGGGTATCTTCCCAGGCAGCCAGTAACACCATGACCCAGGTAGACGATCAAGACATGGATAGAATTATGAGCATACAGCATCTTCTGGGTAGCAGTGATTCCAGGTATGTTTCCGTGAGGTGTATCCAGTAAGCTCTGTAGGTAGAGCACAAGATAAACTGATGTTGCAAGTTTCATGTCCAGATGATTTGGAAGTTTTCTATGACCACTGGCAGAAGGCAGTTTGTCTAAGTCATTCATCTTTCACCTCTGATTAACATAGGGAAGTTTTATTTTATTTTTGGAGAAGAACTCGGTACTTGGTCCTGACATTGTATCCAAGTACATTGTACATTGGTTTGGTCAATTGACTGCTGATTGTTTTAACTTTATTTACTCCCTAATTTACTACTTTTTACTTCTGTTCGTACTCAAAGTTTCTTTTAAATTATCGAAAAAAGATTTTGCTATTTGAAAGGTTAAAGGTACCGTCAAACTGTTGAATGCAAGCTACACAGCAGATTGCCTGCTCTAAAGATTCACATATATATTTCTAGAGACAAAGAAATAACTATCTATTGCAGGTATGGTTCAATGGGATCGCTTTTCCTGGATGAAGATTTCCTGCGATCAATGAACTCGCGCTACTCTACTGCCACATCAATGAGTCACATGACCTCGCAGAGCAAAGAGTACTTGTCATTTGTTGCTCCAAAAACACCTAGACAATCTCCTATAGGTGAGTTAAAGTTTGGATAGATTTAGGTAACATGTACAGTCATAACAATACTAAAGAATACAGCTACAAAACCTGTGGAAGAATGATACCTTTTTTTCTCTAAGCATTTATTATCTGTTTATCTGTAACAAAGACCACTTTTCATTTCTTGAATGAAGTCTTTTAAGGCAGGATTGACTTTGACATATAAAGGTAAAGTTCATATATTGGTAAAGTATATGGTTTAAATGATTAGCAATTTTTACAGTTTAAACTGACTGATCTCCCTTGCTATAAGAAAATGCACACATGTGGTTTCAAAAATGCTTGAAGTCTTTGGTTAGACCATAGCTGCTGGTATGACATGATACATTCAAAATGAACAACATGCATTATAAGTATCATAGAGCAAGGATTTGAACACAGGTTGACATTGTGATATGATTTTCAAGAACGATTATGCTGAAAATGCAAATAATATATTAATATTTTACCACCCTGTATTATTGTTAGTAGTGTCAGATTAATTATGGTACCAAAACTGACTATAATCAAGCATACATTTTTGCTGTTAAAGTGTTTCCATGAAAGGCTAGAGAAGGGTAAATTAGGCAAAGAAAACCAGGAAAGGCTAGGAAAGGGTAAAAACAAAGGAAATCATGATAGGCTAGGAAGGGTAAAATAGCTAAGAATCCATAAAAGGCTTAGGAAGGGCTAGGGAAGGGTAAAAGGCTAAGGAAACCATGAAAGACTAGGGAAAGGTAAAAGGCAAGGGAAACCATGAAAGGTTAAAGGCTAGGGAAGGATAAAATAGCTAAGGAGAGCATAAAAGGCATGGGAATGGCTAAGTAAGGGTAAAAGGCTAAGGAAACTATAAAAAGCAAGGGAAACTATGAAAGGTTAGGAAAGGGTAAAAGACAAGGGAAATCATGCAAGACTAGGGAAGGGTAAAAGATAAGGGAAATCATGCAAGACTAGGGAAGGGTAAAAGGCATAGGAAACCATAAAAAAGGCTAGGGGAACCATGCAAGACCAGGGAAGTGTCATACCCAGAAATCTAAGCCAATTTGCTGGCTTATTGGTGAAATTGTCTCCCTTGAAAACAGGTTATCGGGTGTATTGATTAGCCATTATCGGTCAATTTATGCCTATTGAAATATAGAAGGAGAAAAACTTTAACACACCAAATGGCATCAAAAGCATCATCTGACAATATTTATTAAGTTATTGAAGTAATCTGCAATATTTGCACTTTCTTTCAATATAATTTTTAATAAAATGAAATATGATCTTCTTGCTTCCCTAAGCGTTTGAAATATGTAACTAATTTTGATCCCGAGTCCCATTGATTTCTGTAGGAAATGACAGATTTCAAGCTTTACATGGTCTTTTAGAATGATTTATTCTTATATTTATAATCATCTCACAACATTTATTAAGTTAGTGAAGTAAACTAGAAAAGTTAATCTTTCTTTCAATGAGTTTATTTTTAAATTATTTTTATGTCTTCTTGCTTCCCTAAACGTTTGAATATCACTAATTTTACCAATTTGGAAAATTTTGCCCGTCACAGTACACATGTACTGATGACACCGGATAAACTGAATTAGATAGACATGTACGTCAGTCTCATTCCGTGTTTAATGTCAGATTAAATAAAAAATAAAGTTATTTTAGATTACATGTTTAAATAAAAATATTCCATTTATTTAATACCATTTTCACAACTAGAATTATTTATTGCATTAAAACGTAACATAACATAAAGTTGATTAACATACAGAACTACATGTTCATATTTAAACTTGAATAGTGTACATGTAAATATAACAAGTCCATTGGGTCGGGTGTAAATTTCATGTTTCTTGTTTGTAAGTATTATAATATTGTCGTTAAAAAATTATTATCTTTTTGTAAAGATTATATATGTATGATAAAGTCAAATAACGTGTTTGACAATAAGTTAACCGAATGCTGGCATATTTCTGTTTATTACCGTTACTAATTGGATTAGTATCTGTTTGTCTGACATGCCCCGCGGCCTAAAGGGACAATTATTACGGCTCTTGCATGAACACTTTAAAGTTAAAATCTAAATTACGGATATGGAGTTATAGATTTTAATAATTTATCTTACTGTTCAAAATCCAAATTCACATTATTGTGAAGTAAAATGCATTTATAGGCCACGGATACATAATATTTAAAATCTTTTTTTAAATTGAAAAGACACATTTTCAAGGAGACCCCGAAATACACGAGTGTATATCAAAAAAGTATGAAGGGGATTTTGTAACATCCTGTCATTTTTCAGTGTAGGGGATTTTGATCAAGGGGATTTTGATTGTCTCCCGAAATACACATATATTTCGCCCTCATAAAAATATTTTAAAAATTTAAGGGACTATCCTCTAGATCGTTCGACAACAAGAAAAAATACTTTTATAGATATCTGGAAATAAATGCTATATTTCTTAAGAAGGCTTTAAAACTTAATTACTGACAAAGTTTAACTATATATAATATTACGGAAATACTTGAGAATTTGCTATTTTTTTACTTTATATGATGAAAATCGAAAAGCGATTGTAACGCTTTACTCAAGGTAAACTGTCTCGATTATAAAAGATATTTTGAAGTCATAATTCACTTATTCCGCTATAGCGCTATTGGTTTCGACGAAATATTTTAGACACAAAAACACATCTTCTAGTATTAACAAACTTCAATTTGAGAGAAAGATTAATTTTAGCCAAATCTGTAGGTCATTAAATACATATTTTAAAAATACGTTAAGTTATGGGAATTATATGCTTCCTGACAATTTTAAAAGAAATTCCAGATTATCATTGAAAATCACCAATTTGAAGAAATAAGAATGTTATGTATATCAAGTAATAAACATGTACGTTGATCTAATTCCGTCTTTGTCAAATTAGGTTAAAACTGTTATTTTAAATTACACGTTTGAATAAAAATATTTAAATTTCAAAAATTATTTTTAATTAATTAACTTTTAATTTATGATTCACATACATTTTGCCCTTAAAAGATATAATCAAAAGTTTAAATACATATCTAAAATGGGAATATCCTTCCCGGCTCTCAATTTTGAAACAAAAACCCGATTATCATTCAAAATCACCAATTTGAGGAATACACTGGAAATTGCCTCGGGCAAGGTATAAAATCCGCTTGTGTTAAAAGTTTCACAATGTTGTCGCAATACCCCTAATTAACAAAACCAGTGTAAGGTCAAGATAAGAGAGATTAACAAAAGTCGATACTCGCGTTAAGATGGTATAAAGGGAAACAACCAAATTTAACCGATCTGGCTTAATAATCAAGGGACAATACTCTCCAAAACACGGTCTCATTTCTGGACATGAGAAGGCTAGGGAAACCATGGAAGACTAGGGAAGGGTTTAAGACAAGGAAAACCATGAATGACTAGGGAAGGGTAAAAGGCAAGGGAAACCTTGGAAGACTAGGGAAGGGTAAAAGGCAAGGGAAACCATGGAAGACTAGGGAAGGGTAAAGGGCTGGGGAAATAATGAAAGGTTTGGGAAGGGTAAAAGGCAAGGGAAACCATCAAATACTAGGAAAGGCTATGGAAATAATGAAATGTTTGGGAAGGGTAAAAGGCTAGGGAAATCATGAAGAGTTTGGGAAGGATAAAGGGCTGTGGAAATCATGAAAGGCTTGGGAATGGTAAAAGGCAAGGGAAACCATGAAAGACTAGGGAAGGATATAAGACTAGGGAAGGATAAAAGGCTATGGAAATAATGAAAGGTTTGGAAAGGGTAAAAGGCTAGGGAAATCATGAAAGGCTGGGAAATGGTGAAAAGCTATGGAAACCATGAAAGGCTATGGAAGAGTAAAAGGCAAGGGAAGCCATGAAAGACTAGGGAAGGGTATAACTTTCATCTGAAAGCAAGGTAATTGATGATGTCATCACACATTTACCAAACATTTGAAAAATTGCTGAAATCAAAGATGCAAGCATCTGAAATACTTTGTAACGATCATTCCTTTGAATGGACTTCATTTCATTTTTATGTGGCCTTGCTGTATAAATAAATTGGAAAATACGGCAGCTGTTTATAGGGTAAAATCAATGACATTGTTAAAACTTTATTACTAATGGTTCCAATGTTACACTAACTGTGTCTTATTAATGTATCAATAATGAAATCCATATACAAGGTAAACATCAGTTCCCAATTCAGCTGCTCAATAATTTATATATAAAAAATGAAAAATGATCTAGTTCTCTGATATAGATTATTAGTCACCTTAATGCAAAAAGCTGATAAATTATGATTATGATAACAACAGGGTGTTAATTAAATTTGTTTCTCTCAGTAAAATGCATATAAGTTGAGATTAAGGACATATACAGTATATTGTACTCTAACAGAATTAGGGATTTAAACATTTGCGTAATGTCTTCTGAAATCTGTCTGATTGTGTTCTCTATATATATGGGATTATATGGCTGATTAGCCAGAGAGGAGATTAAAGTTTTATTACAAGATATTGTGTCTTGACCTCATACTAGGCACAAGTGCTGTAACTTTGATCTTTATGCATTATTCATAAGATTTGTGATGGATACTGGCTAAACTGTGCAGGTATTTCATTATTTATTTATGTTTGTTGAAATTTTAGAAGCTGCAGATATTATAATATTTGAGATACTTGGAAGAAATGTTTTTATAACATCTGGTTTGGCTATTTTGATTTTGTAAAATCTATGGAATAAATTGAGGAAAGAATTTAGAAAAATATATTAATATCACATAAAGGATGAGAGGTATTCATAAATAAGCTGTCCAGAATCGATATTAAAAAGTTTTATTTGTAATCACATACCATAATCATAATCAGTTAGCTACTGATCGGTTGTGCAACAAACAGGTTACTTACTTCTGTCTTCTTGCACTTAATTGTTAATCTTAAGTTTTAAACAAAGGAGCCGGTACTGTTTTTCACATCTTTAAAATGAGGTGGCCATGCATTGAAACCAGGACCTAACCCACCCACTCAAAGTGAATCATTGAGATGTTCAGACATTATAAGTTTAGTATATATTATATATATTTATTCTTTTATTTACGTCTCATCTGTATACATCATATACATAGAACATAGTCAATTTTTTAACAAATAAAAAGTATACAGTCGCTCTATACAGAGCTACAAGAGACAATGCATACTTAAAACCTATCAGTCAATTTAAAACTATTAACACAATGTTAATAAAACACCTAGAATTAAAATACGCATAAAATACAGAATAAAAAAAAAAAACAAGAGCTGCCAATGGACAGTGTGCTCGACTATTCTCAGTGCCTGATAGTATAATATAAGCTACGAGTAAAACTTTAACATGACAGTAAGCATATTCTAAGTCGAAAAGGGGCCATAGTTCAGTCAAAATATTTGATAGAGTTGCCTCCTCCTTTTTACCGACTGGGGTCATGATGGTTAATAAGTATGCAAAATATCAAAGCAATAACTCACTGGACTTTAAGAGTATTTGTGGTGGTACACAAACTTTAACATTACAATGAACATACTCTGTCGAAAAGGGGCCAAAATTTAGTCAAAATGCTTGAAAGAGATGCCTCATCCCTTTTTACAGACTGGGGTCATGATGATAAACAAGTATGCAAAATATCAAAGCGATCTCTCAATGGACTTTGAAAATATTTGGGGTGGTACGCTAACTTTAACATTTGTGTGATGCTCACGCTGATGCCGGGGCGAGTAGGACAGCTCCCCTATTCTTCGAATAGTCGAGCTAAAAAGAGACATTAAGCTATTTGTCTTATTCCAAAACCTTAGTATGTAAGTAACTATCAGAGTATTGTATGGGGTTGTTGTGATGTTGTTTATATCAAATCTTTTGAAGAGAAGTCAACTTTTCCAAAAACGTGTTAATTAATAATCTTAAATCCAATTTTTACCTGTACTGTTTTATTGGTTTGATTACAAATCCCTTTAAAACAATAAATTTCAGAAATGTTCAAATATAGCAAGCGTCTTCCAAAAAAGTTAGAGATAGTAATTTCAAGTATATTGTAATTTGTTCAATAAAACTCCCTTAAACTGACTTCCTGGGCTATAAACAAAAATATGGCGATCGGGGACAAACAAGTATCTGTTATAAGTGGGCGACATTTATATGAAATAAACATGACAGAGTTCAAGTAGTATACAATATTAACCCCAATTTGAATTTAGTTTTTGGAGTTTACAATATGGTAAGGGGGTTTGGCCGTGTCTGTTTTATCTTCAAGTATTTTGAGATGGTATAAGTGGAATATATACTTGTTCAAATATACAAATATGATTAATCTTTTTTAGGGTGCATGTACATGTTAAAACATACCTTCTCTTATGTACAATATTCAGTTTGACGTTTTATGATTTAAAGCTTTTAAGTATAAAACAGTTAGTTCAAACATTGTGCAAAAACTAGGAGATATTCACAACTTACAAACAGTTAATCTCACAGTGTATGTGTAATTTGGATTTATGATAGGTACACATTAAACAGTAAGTGAGAAAATTTACCCTAATTGTAAGTAACAATGTAAATATTTCAGTTTTATACCTATTTAATACTCTCTTTTAACAAGACATTGCAAAAACTTTATAGTTCATAAATGAAAAATATTTTATTATAAGAAGTTCTTCTTTATGACAAATTCTGTCCTTCTGTTACTTATTTTCTGGAAAAAAGTTGTCATCTGTTGGGTGCATGAGTACTATTGAGCAAGGTTTGGAAGACTCGACATTTTATGGTGTCATTCTCCTTGTAAAACAATTTAGAAAATATTGCATCAATCAAATACCATATTGCATTATTTCTGTTTAAAAAGAAAGGTAATATTTCATCTTTTTATGCTCCCACTTTGTGGGGGGGTGGGGGAGCATATAGATTTGCCCTTGTCCGTCCGCCAATCCCTCCGTCCATCCGTCCGAGAATGTTGTGTCGCGCCTAGCTCCAAAAGTATTTGACCTAGAATCACAAAACTTTACAGGAATGTTGGTTAGCATGTGTAGTTGTGCACCTGGGGTTTCGTGTCCGGATTCATTTAGGCATGTAGGAGTTATGGCCCCTGACTTAGTAAAAAATTGGTCATTTTAATGTTGTGTCGCACGTAGCTCCAAAAGTATTTGACCTAGAGTCACCAAAGTTTACAGGAATGTTGGTCAGCATGTGCAGGTGTCCTTTGTCATGTAATGGGGGCATCTGTTTCCCATGGACACATTTCTAGTTTGAATTTATATATCTATAAGGGGTGTTTTCTAGTTCTCAGTGTAAATGGAATGCTGGTATTACAGCTTTGATTGAAACATCAAATTGAAGGTTACAGTGTATCTGTCAAAATATCAGATAGGAAGTCCACCTTCAAGTTTCCAAGGAAATCAAAACATCACACATGTAATTTTCCATCCTGTGAATACATGGAAAAATACCAGTTATACTGAAGAGTTATTTCTGTTTATTACCATCAGATTTTTTCAGTATATAGAGTGTTTTTCATATTGAGTTTATAAAACCAGTTGAACAAAATAATAAAATGCGAGGTTTTGCATTTTATCAATTTTATTCAATAAGTTTAATAAATTCAATGTGGAAAGTCACAAATGTAATATTCTTTTTATCATATGTTAGTTTTTCCTGTCAAAACATCAACAGTTCTACTTTCTTTTACTATATAAACAAGTCAGTTTAACCAATGTCTCCTATACTATAAACAATGTCAACGTCAAAGCTTTATTACACTAGTGTATAAGTAATGGCTTTATTACACTCCAAACCCGCCCGCTTAGCTCAGTAGGTAAGAGTGTTGGTCTACGGATCGCGGGATCGTGAGTTTGATCCTCGGGCGGGGCGTATGTTCTCAGTGACTATTTGATAAATGACATTGTGTCTGAAATCATTAGTCTTCCACCTCTGATTCATGTGGGGAAGTTGGCAGTTACTTGCGGAGAACAGGTTTGTACTGGTACAGAATCCAGGAACACTGGTTAGGTTAACTGCCCGCTGTTACATGACTGAAATACTGTTGAAAAACGGTGTAAAACTCAAAAATTACACTCCGGCTACATCAAACATGTGATAAAGTGATAGCACTTTGTACATGCTGTCTTTTATGTAATGATGTCCCAACAGGGACCAGCTAATATGCTGTTTGCACAGATTTCGAATCTGATGTTATGATTTATAAAAAAAATATGCTGAACTTATCCGAACTCTATACTGATCAAGATAACATCTGTTACTTTTAAAAGCATGACTGTGAAAAAGTGTTATTCTGTGAAACATAATTTTGTATACAAGTATCCTGTCCGCATTCCATATAATATACACCCCTAACATGAATGTGACCTTTGTCAAGGTCAGAATATTCTGTTGTTCATTTAGCAAATATTGCCATCATTCTTGAGCTAAACTTGTAATACAACCAAATTTGGCAAGTGAATGAATGTCTGGATGTTTGAATGTGGTCTGTTTAACAACAGTATGTATGTAGGGTCTAAACAGCTTGGTCAGCTTTAATCCTGCGGAAGTTTTATCAAGTTTTGTTCAAATTTTGTCAAATATCTTTTTTTATAAAGTTTTATGTCAATAAATTAGCAGATGTTTTGATATAAGTCATTTATAGGTATTTTAACTAAATATTTTTTCAGTGAATTTCTATTATAACAATATCATCAACCAAAAAGTAAAAAATTTAAAAATGTTCTTGAAAGCAAAAACTTCAGAATACTGATGAGCAATCTTGGAATGGTTCAGCCATGTCTTGTCATGTCTTACAGTTTAATATCAGAACATTTAAATTGACTGCACATAAAGTTTGACAAGATTATGCTAAGATCATGTCTACTGTTTACAGAACACTTGAAGATAATACAAGTTCTACAATTATTGGCATTATGAATTGTAAAAATGAGTTTTGAATGAAAACTTATGTTAGCTAAGCAATCATATCAGTTATTCCTAATACAGGCAGCACCTGCTAGAGGACAATAGGGAGCCCATTAATAGCCCTGGAGTCACAAATATCCCACTTATTGCCTGGGATAAACTTCTGTTTATATAACATGCAAATAAACTTGGCCTATAAAGAAGCTAAATAACTTTCAGGAAAAAACCTGCCCCAAAAATGACAGACAGAAAAATACACAAAAATGCAGTTATTGATAAGTTTAAACAAAATAGACTTTGATCACATTCATCAGGTGTCCATTAAGGACATTTTGAACATTAAATTTTAGATTTCACAGTCAGGCCTTTCCGGTCAGCCTTTTTAGCTCATCTGAGCACAAAGTGCTCAAGGTGAGCTTTTGTGATCGCCCTGTGTCCGTTGTCCGTCGTCGGCGTCAACAATTTGACTGTTAACACTCTAGAGGTCACAATTTTGGCCCAATCTTAATGAAACTTGGTAAGAATGTTACCCTCAATAAAATCTTGGACGAGTTCGATATTGGGTCATCTGGGGTCAAAAACTAGGTCACCAGGTCAAATCATAGGAAAAGCTTGTTAAAACTCAAGAGGTCACATATTTGGCCCAATCTTAATGAAACTTTGTCAGAATGTTACCCTCAATAAAATCTTGGAAGAATTTGATATTGGGTCATGTAGGGTCAAAAACTAGGTCACCAGGTCAAATCAAAGGAAAAGCTTGTAACACTAGAGGTCACATATTTGGCCCAATCTTAATGAAACTTGGTCAGTATGTTACCCTCAATAAAATCTTGGATGAGTTTGATATTGGGTCATCTGGGGTCAAAAACTAGGTCACCAGGTCAAATCAAAGGTAAGGCTTGTTAACACTCTAGAGGTCACAATTTGGGCCCAATCTTAATAAAACTTGGTCAGAATGTTACCCTCAATAAAGTCTTGGACAAGTTTTATATTGGATCATCCGGGGTCAAAAACTAGGTCACCAGGTCAAATCAAAGGAAAAACTTGTTAACACTGTAGAGGCCACATTTACGACCATATCTTAATGAAACTTGGTCAGAACGTTAAGCTTGATTATCTATAGGTCAAGTTCAAATCTCGGTCAAGTGGGATCAAAAACTAGGTCACTAGGTCAGTTCAAAGAAAAAGTTTATTAACACTCTAGAGGTCACATTTATGACTGTATCTTCATGAAACTTAGTCAGAATGTTAATCTTGGTGATCTTTAGGTCAAGTTCGAATCTGGGTCATGTTGGGTCAAAAACTAGGCCACAGGTTCAAATCAAAGGAATAGCTATTTAACACTTTAGAGGCCATTATTTATGACCATATCTTAACGAAACTTGGTCAGAATGTTAATCTTGATGATCTTTAGGTCAATAGGTCAGGTGATGGCCCTCTTGTTTAAGAATTGTTTCAATTTATTATGAGGCGCAGTTTAGTAACTTATGTCTTTCTTGTCTGAAAACTACTTCCATGATTTTTGTTTAAGATTTTCATTTAGTTCATGCACTGTGAGGTAATATTTGGACTAAATGGTGACTTTTGCAATATAATTCATTTATTTTTATTAGCTCACCTGTCACAAAGTGACAAGGTGAGCTTTTGTGATCGCGCAGCGTTCGTCGTCCGTCCGTCAGTCCGTGCGTGCGTAAACTTTTGCTTGTGACCACTCTACAGGTCACATTTTTCATGGGGTCTTTATGAAAACTGGTCAGAATGTTCATCTTGATGATATCTAGGTCAAGTTCGAAACTGGGTCATGTGCGGTCAAAAACTAGGTCAGTAGGTCTGAAAATAGAAAAACCTTATGACCTCTCTAGAGGCCATATTTTTCACAAGATCTTCATGAAAATTAGTCAGAATGTTCATCTTGATGATATCTAGGTCAAGTTTGAAACTGGGTCACGTGCCATGAAAAACTAGGTCAGTAGGTCAGATAATAGAAAAACCTTGTGACCTCTCTAAAGGCCGTATATTTCATGGGATCTGTATGAAAGTTGGTCTGAATATTCATCTTGATGTTATTTAGGTCAAGTTTGAAACTGGGTCACGTGCCATCGAAAACTAGGTCAGGAGGTCTAAAAATAGAAAAACCTTGTGACCTCTCTAGAGGCCATATTTTTCATAGGATCTGTATGAAAGTTGGTCTGAATGCTCATCTTGATGATGTCTAGGTCAAGTTCGAAAGTGGGTCAGGTGCCATCAAAAACTAGGTCAGTAGGTCAAATAATAGAAAAACCTTGTGACCTCTCTAAAGGCCATATTTTTCATGGGATCTGTATGAAAGTTGGTCTGAATATTTATCTTGATGATATCTAGGTCAAGTTCGAAACAGGGTCATGTGCGGTCAAAAACTAGGTCAGTAGGTCTAAACATAGAAAAACCTTGTGACCTCTCTAGATGCCATACTTGTGAATGGATCTCCATAATAATTGGTCAGAATGTTCATCTTGATGATATCTAGATCAAGTTCGAAAGTGGGTCACGTGCCTTCAAAAAGTAGGTCAGTAGGTCAGATAATGAAAAAACGTTGTGACCTCTCTAGAGGCCATATTTTTCATGGGATCTGTTTGAAAGTTGGTCTGAATGTTTATCTTGATGATATATAGGTCAAGCTTGAAACTGGGTCAACTGCGATCAAAAACTAGGTCAGTAGGTCTTTAAATAGGAAAACCTTGTGACCTCTCTAGAGGCCATACCCTTGAATGGATCTTCATGAAAATTGGTCAGAATGTTTACCTTGATGATATCTAGGTCAAGTTTGAAACTGGGTCACGTGCCTTAAAAAACTAGGTCAGTAGGTCAAATAATAAAAAAACCTTGTGACCTCTCTAGAGGCCATACTTTTCATTGGATCTGTATGAAAGTTGGTCTAAATGTTCATCTTGATGATGTCTAGGTCAAGTTTGAAACTGGGTCAACTGCAATCAAAAACTAGGTCAGTAGGTCTAAAATTAAAACAAACTTTTGACCTATCTAGAGGCCATATTTTTCAATAGATCTTCATGAAAATTAGTGAGAATGTTCACCTTGATGATATCTAGGTAAAGTTCAAAACAGGGTCACGTACCTTCGAAAACTAGGTCAGTAGGCCAAATAATAGAAAAACCTTGTGACCTCTCTAGAGACCATATTTTTCAATGGATCTTCATGAAAATTGGTCAGAATTTTTATCTTGATATATCTAGGTCAAGTTCAAAACTGGGTCACATGAGCTCAAAAACTAGATCACTATGTCAAATAATAGAAAAAAACGACGTCATACTCAAAACTGGGTCATGTGGGAAGAGGTGAGCGATTCAGGACCATCATGGTCCTCTTGTTATGTATAGAATTATGAAAACTTTTATCATCTCAGACCAAAATATTATTACAGCCTCAGGTTCAGTTAGGTTTGGTGCTGTTTTTAAGTAATTAAGTGTATTACTACTGACATTTGGCACCTCAAAGTAAACCTGATTGTATTATGGGATTTTGCTTTGCTTTTTCTAGATTCTTATTTCACCACAATTTTCATTGCTCTAAATTCTACTGCTGTTGGCACTCATGTTTTTGTACTGCAGCATTCTGGGGAAATACTATAAATTGTCCATTGTCATGAACTGATATGCATTGTACAGGTTCCAAAACCCTGTGTTGCAATTTTACAAAATTATGCCCCTTTTTGGACTTTAATATTCATTCACTTGACAAGGCTGTTGAATAGTCGAGCGTTGCTGTCCTCTGACAGCTCTTGTTTTTTAAGCAATCTCTCCTCCAGGAGGCTCATTTGCATCCTAATTATGTTCCCCTTGATTCTCCTAAGCATGAAGAGACCTGTCTTACTTTCTTGTGTATATTATTTAATGTACAATTTGATGCAGGATATCTCCTGGAAGTAAAGCTCATACAAGGAAGTGTATGTGTGTACTGATTCTCAAAAATTATTTTGTTATATTGAGCATATCCTTTTAAATTTTCAGATGCTAGATCTTTGAGCAAACAAAGCATAAGGAAGCCTGATGTTATAAATCAGTAAGTATATATCATTACCATGGAAACAAACAAATGATACTAGGGAAGCAAGCAAATGTTAATACAAAAACAAGCAAATGTTACCATGGAAACAGGCAAATGTTACTGTGGAAACAAGCAAGACAGTGATAACTGTTTGATACACCTTCCTAACTAAGTTTTCCCATGAATCATGAAATCTTTTTAATTTTAAGAAAATATCATTGATATTGTACATCATTCTTGAGAATTCCATTGTATTTGTTCATATTGTTCATAACCAATGTTAGATTTTATAGATACTTAAATTTATGCACAGGATATTTGTAATGGAAATTGTATAATGTTTTTATTTTGTTTCCTAGGATACCAGAGGAGCTTAGTGATTTAGGAGAAGATCTACAGTACACAGACAGCACAGCTAATGTGCCACCATTGCAACTTGAGCAGGTTGTGAGTAACTTCATATTTATAAATAACATAAATTAGTGCATGTACATCTTTTTATGAAATGTCAGTGTGGAAAGTTTATAAGGAAAGGAAGACATGCTGGGAAATTCAAATATTTGATGGGTAGACTGCTATTGGTTAGTTTCAGATTTAATATCAGAATCAACCAATCACATGCTGGAGTTCTGAGACTGGTCTCTGGACACAGTTTCATAGCCTTAGGCCCTAGACCCAGTCTAGTAGAATTATGTTCAGCTTTATGAACCAGCTGAGGTGGCATATTACATATAAAATTGTTTAAGTTTCTGGAATAGTTTATTGTTTGAGAAAGGACTTATTTTACTACCTTCAAGTTATTGTAATATACAGTACAGATATACAAACAGGATACAAAGATTGTGAACTGTTTACATTTCAGGATAATGAAAACCTAAAACAGAAAGACCAGGTTTCTCCCCAAGGTAAAACATTACAACAGTCTCCTGTTGTAGATGGTGTGTTACCTGAACAAGAGGTGAAGGTCACTGAGGAAATTACCAGGTCAGAGGTCATACCTGAATCAGAGGACAAGGTCGGGGAACAGTTGACACCAGAGGGTGTTACTGAGGTCAAGGTCACAGAAATTCCAAAGAAGTCAGTAGACACAGCTAGAGAAATAGTTCATGTTGAGAGTGAAGATAAAGAAGGTGGTGTTCACATAGAGGTTACAGCAGTGCCTGCTATAGGCCGTCCACGTACCCCACCCAATGATACAGCTATAGAAGAATTAACTGAATCAGAAACCTGGCATTACCAACCCCAACCTGAGGAAGATGATACAGATACTGATGTTAATTTAAATGTTGAAACTGACCTTGTTAACAAAACACAATCCACTCAACAACATCATCACGCCCATCACAGACATGATCTTGCAAGTCGACAAAGTAGTTCGGCAAAGTCTATTGTAAAACCAGAAAATTACTGTTTCCATTGCGTACCAGACAATATGAGTAGCAAGGTTGGTCGCTCTGCAGGGCGTATGCCTGGAACAGTCCAAAGTCCTGCTGGTCAGGTTTTGAGAATGGCTCGGCGACAGAATGAATATTTCAAGAAGGCACCACCAGTGAGAACACCACCATCTATACCCAGTACACACCACTTGCATTCTGCGAAGTCACCCAGACACGGCCAACAGTACAGCACCGAGCTTGAACATCATGCACGAAAAGTAAAAAGTCCACGGCATTTTATGGAACAAGGTAGGTTTACTTTTATACATGACTAAACTTATCCTGTTATCCTTCACCATGTATCCAACACTTACATAGGGCATGATGGGAAAATAGTCATATAGCATTGATGAATAGCAAGATAACTCAAAATGCAAGTTGGCCATAGGTCTTTGGACAAGATGGAAATTAGTGAACATCTTTGGTATCATGAGATGACCTGTCATTGCAGGTTTTATAACTGGCTTACATTTTTGCAAAATCATGCCCATTTTTCACGTAAGCTGACTCCAAGTTTTACGTGTAAGCTGACTCAAGGTTTAACATGTAAGCTGACTCCAAGTTTACATGTGAGCCGACTCAAAAATTTGCATGTAAGCTGACTTAAGTTTTACATGTAAGCTGACTCAAAGTTTTACATGTATTCTGACTCCACAGGAACTATTGTACGGACATTTTTTAAAACTATTCACAAGTCTTTAGAATCATGTTAACCATTCTAAGCAAGTGTTCCATGGTTACAAATTTATGTCCGTTTTTAGCTCACCTGTCACATAGTGACAAGGTGAGCTTTTGTGATCACCCTTCGTCCGTCGTCTGTGCGTGCGTGCGTGCGTGCGTCAACAATTTCTTGTCTGCACGATAGTGGTTTCATTTATGATTTTATTTTAACCAAACTTGCACACAACTTGTATCACTATAAGATCTCGGTTCCTTTCTTGAATTGGCCAGATCCCATTATGGGTTCCAGAGTTATGGCCCTTGAAAGGGCCAAAATTAGCTATTTTGACCTTGTCTGCACAATAGCAGCTTTATTTATGATTTGATTTTTACCAAACTTGCTCACAACTTGTATCACCATAAGATCTTGGTTCCTTTCTTGAACTGGCCAGATTCCATTATGGGTTCCAGAATTATGGTCCCTGAAAGGGCCAGAATTAGCTATTTTGACCTTGTCTGCACAGTAGTAGCTTCATTTATGATTTGAATTTAATCGAACTTGCACAAAACTTGTGTCACCATAAGATCTTGGTCCTTTCTTGAACTGGCCAGATCCCTTTATGGGTTCCAGAGTTATGGCCCCTGAAAGGGCCAAAATTAGCTATTTTGACCTTGTCTGCACAATAGCAGCTTCATTTATAATTTTATTTTAACCAAACTTGCACACAACTTGTATCACCATAAGATCTTGGTTCCTTTCTTGAACTGGCCAGATTCCTTTATGAGTTCCAGAGTTATGGCCCCTGAAATGGCCAGAATTAGCTATTTTGACCTTGTCTGCACAATAGCAGCTTCATTTATGATTAGAATTTAATCAAACTTGCACAAAACTTGTGTCACAATAAGATCTTGTTTCCTTTCTTGAACTGGCCAGATCCCATTATGGGTTCCAGAGTTATGGCCCCTGAAAGGGACAAAATTAGCTATTTTGACCTTGTCTGCACAATAGCAGCTTTATTTATGATTTGATTTTAAGCAAACTTGCACACAACTTGTATCACCACAGGATCTTTGTTCCTGTCTTGAACTGGCCAGATTCCATCATGGGTTCCAGAGTTATAGCCCCTTAATTGTCCAGAATTGGCTATTTTGGCTTTTGCAGCCATATAGAGACTTCATTTATGGTTTGATTTGATACAAACTTCCAAAATATCTTCAACAACAATAAATCTTGGATTCCATGACGAACCTGTCAGATCCAATCGTAGGTTCCAGAGTTATTTTATATCTTATTACCTCCCCTGATTGTAATCAAAATGGATTTATATCAGTAAGTACTTATAGGACTTACTTGAAATTTCATTATTGTCATTAGTTGGACTGAGACAATCAGGGTAGATAACTATGGACTGATTTTATGTCAAATTACCTCCCTTTATTTCAAATTAAAATGAGTATATCTCCATAATTAATGAAGATACTGATCTGAAATTTCATTTATGTCAACAGATGGACTTGGACTGAATTTATGACAGATTACCTCCTTTATTATTTATCTAAATGAATACACCTTAGCAGCTTCTAATGAGATTGGTTTGAAACGATCATATCATTTTGAGCAATAGTACTCAGGTGAGCGACACAGGGCCATCATGGCCCTCTTGTTTCAACTTGTAAAATTTTGATAAAACGTTTGTATGTAAGCTAGTATTATGTGGAAGTGCTTCAGGTTGTTGATTGTACTATCATACAGCTCCTGTTTCCATTTCCTGTAACATGACTGAACAAGGTGACCACACAAAAAAGAAAAGCCATAGTAAAATAAAAACAACATTGAACTATTTTAATGGAAGTTGCTAAAAAAGTCGTTTTTAGTGTCACATTTCTCAGAAAAAACATTTAACGTAGAATCAGAAATGGTCAAGATTCAGCCCTCTCTTTTTCTGTGGTTGTTCTTGTTTAGCTCTTTCTTTCAATAAAATACATTTCTGTTACCATGGCAACTTGGTGTTTACAGTTTCAGCTACAAGCAGATTAAGGATATAATGGATAAGAATTGGAGTGGATTTGAGCGTTTTACATAACTTTTATTTTGTTGATAATAAACAGACAATAACATGTGATGTTACATGCAGTTAATGCATTTTATATTTTGATGTGCTGATGAATATTCATTATAACAAGTGGCTTGAAAAAGCAGTTTATCTCAGGAATGTAGGGTATTGATACCATGTTTTTCTGAGACTTGAGATGTGTTTATACAGAAGACTTACAGGGTTGCCACCCATCTCTTAATAAGTCACAGAAAAAGAGTTTTTTCAGTGTCATTGGAGTATCAGGTAATTCTGAAAATTTGTTTGTTTAATAAAAAGTAAATTTGGGAAAAGTCAGGGAAAACAATTTTCATGGACCTAATTTGAAATTCAAGCTTTAATTTTGACACAATACCCTCTTATTTGAAAATTATTTTGCTTGCTATCTTCAAGCAGTACTTAATATGCTTATACTACTTATTATATCTCGACATAACAAATTAACAAGAAATTACAGTAGAAGTATATTTTCATTGATACATATTTGTGTACTTTTAGGCAGTTTGTTAACCTTTTAAATGTATATAATTGAAAAAAAAACAGAAGTAAACTGTGAAAAAAAATTAATATAAAGCTGTAAATGAGTGGATTTACCAGCTATAGACTGGCTTAATAAGGTTGTATTGATCAGTACAAATCATGACTTGGTCACAGAAAATACAAGAAAAACAGCTGGAATTTTATTTGGCCATGTTGGTGGCAACTCTGGGAGTAAAGTTTATGTTGAATCCTTGTATATTATGTTGATGAACTGAAAATTGTCTGTCTTTGGTTTCATATATTACATTGAAAATCAAAACCCTTTTCTGATCTTTGCTAAGTTTTGTTACATAGATTTAGGTATTAGGCCCATAATAGAGTACCTCCTTTTTGAAGAGTATTCAATTCTTACCATAAACCTACTTTGACTGCAATTTTCAGGGGGGCGTAGGTTCAAGCCCCACTGAGACCAAAATTTTTTTCCCTTATTTTCCTTTTTTTCTAGTTAGTTTTTACTTCTTTCAAGACTTGTTATTGATTTATTGTACAAAAGTGGGGGAAAAAATCATTTGATATGCGATTTCTTGCTATTTAAAGTGACTTTACCTCTGAAACAGAATGGGTAAAGTTAGACATCTTTAAAAATTATGAGTTACATGCGGAAAAAATGTTCTCTATTTTGCCTTCATTCTTTATATTACATATTGTGGAAGAAATGTAGGTAGGTTTTACTTCTGCCCCAAGGTTATTTTTGAATGAAGTGAGCAAAATTCAAAACAGACCCGCAGGCTGCGACCTTAATTTTTCAATATTGGAGTTGGAATTCTGTCTGATTAAATCCGTTTAATCGAGGAACCCTAGAAAAAATGATATAGAAAGTTTTTATTTTAAGTTTTATGATTGTTTACCGATAGTTTGATGTTTCTTTCATAAAAAATAATGGAATAATGAATTCTCTGCAAACGTTTTGGATAAAGGCCACCACTTCGAAATTTGTCTCTACTTGAGCTTTAAGAAATACCATAAATTACACAAAATTTATAAAAATGGCACGGTAAAAGTTTTTAAAAATTTGCATATAAGTGCCAAGCACGGTCAACTGTAAGAATATACCAAGCAAATGCCGTTTTTAGCTCGACTATTCGAAGAATAAGTAGAGCTATCCTACTCACCACGGCGTCGGCGTCGGCGTCGGCGTCGGCGTCGGCGTCACACCTTGGTTAAGTTTTTCGTACCAGTCCACATTTTGACAAAGTCTTTTGAGATAAAGCTTTGAAACTTTCAACACTTGTTTACCATCATCATGGCCAGTTATAGGCAAGAGCACATAACTCCATCAAGGATTATGGCTGAATTATGGCCCCTTTTGACTTAGAAATCATGGTTAAGTTTTTCGTACCAGTTCATATTTTGACAAAGTCTTTTAAGATAAAGCTTTGAAACTTTCAACACTTGTTAACCATCACCATGGCCAGTTATAGGCAAGAGTACATAACTCCATCAGGGATTTTGGCTGAATTATGGCCCCTTTCGACTTAGAAATCTTGGTTAAGTTTTTCGTACCAGTTCATATTTAGACAAAGTCTTTTGAGATAAAGCTTTGAAACTTCAACACTTTGTTACCATCACCATGTCAGTTGTAGCAAGAGCACATAACTCCATCAAGGATTTTGGCTGAATATCGCCTTTTTGACTTAGAAATCTCGTTAATATTCCGTACAGTTCATATTTTGACAAAGTCTTTTGAGATAAAGCTTTGAAACTTCAACACTTGTTTACATCACATGCCCAGTTGGGTAGGCAAGAGCACATAACTCCATCAAGGATTTTGGCTGAATTATGGCCCTTTTTTGACTTAGAAATCTGTGGTTAATATCGTACCAGTTCATATTTGACAAAGTCTTTTGAGATAAAGCTTTGAACTTTCAACACCTGTTTACCATCACCATGGCCCAGTTATGGGCAAGAGTAAAATACTACCATCAAGGATTTTGGGCTGAATTATGGCCCCTTTTGACAAAATCTTGGATAAGTTTTTCGTACCAGTTCATTTTTTTTGTAAAGTGTTTTGACATATGGCTTGAAAACTTTATATCACTTGTTTAGTATTAGTCTCTATCTGTAGGAAAAAAGAATAACTCTGTCATCTATTTTGGCTGAAATTATGGCCCTTTTTGACTTTGAATATTGGTCAAAATCCATGTTTTGTCAACTATTTGACATATGGCTTTTAAAACTTTGAACACTTGTTTATTCTTATGATTTCCATCTGTAGGAACCAGAGTAATAACTATTTTGATGAATTATGGCCTTTTTGGACTTTGAAATTGGCTCAATACATTGCCATTTAGTGCAAGACTTATTGAATCAAAGAAATACAGGAACATTGTTTGTCTAATCTATTTATTTCTTTTGTCTGAATATCCGTGGAAATATTTTGACCCCATTCTTCAGTCAATGCTTCGAATAGTCGAGCGTGCTGTCATCAGACAGCTCTTGTTTAAACATTACTATTAGGGGCCCAATACCTTAACTCATTTATCAAGAAAAGGCAGACATTCATACTTTGTCAGCTTTAAGATTTTTATTTCGTTTCTTCGATTATATCAGACTTTTTAAAAACCTTTTTAAAGAGTGGTACCCTCTCCATTGAGTTTACACATGAATCTTTTTTACTTGTTTACAAAAATTGTTGTGGAAAATATATTGACTTAAAGTGGCAGTAGTTTTTATATGCCCATGAAATAGGGCATATTGTTTGAACATTACAGCTGGCAGCAGTTGGGCTGCATCCACCAAAGTTTTCCAATGTCTAACTTGAGCAGTTTTTATCCAGTGTTCACCAAACTTTGTCAAAATGTTAATGGACATAATGTCTTGACCAAGTTTGATAACCAGCACCATTGACCCAGTAGCTCTGGAGTTATGGCTCTGAAATTAGTCAAAATTGCTAAATCTAACAGTGTCCACCCTCTGACTTGAGTAGTTCTTATCCGATGTTCATCATTTTTAGTCACAATGTTTATGGGCATAATATCTCGGCCAGGTTGTATAACTATCTTACTTGGCCTTGTGGCTGTGGAGTTATGGCCCTGGATTGCTCAAAATTGTGAAAATTGACAGTGTTGCCTCTCTCACTTGTAGTTCTTATCCAATGGTCATCAAACTTCATCACAATGTTTATTGGCATCTCCGCCAAGTTTATTAACCAGGTGGTTACTGTAAGTCTTCCTTGATTCACTCAAAATTGTGAACTCTCAAATTTGAGCAGTTCTTATCCAGTGTTCACCAAGCTTGGTCTAAATGTTTATGTGTAAAATATCCCAGGCAGTTTAGAGTACTAGCCAGATACTCATGGTCACTCTTGAGTTATGGCCCTTGAATTACTTAAAATTGCAAAAATTGACGGTGTCCACTTAATAACTTAAGTAGTTTTTATCCAATGTTCACCAAATGTTTAATATCATATTATCTTTCCAAGTCTGATTATGAGCCAGATTGTTTTTCTCTTGTGTTATGGCAATTAAACAAATTGAAACAGAAAATCTAAAACATTTCTGCTCAGTAAGTAGAGTACTTTAAAAGTCTTAAAGTATTTTGCTGTGATAGGTGTTTGCCACTCTTTAAATCATTCAGATCTATCAAGTTTTGTTTAGTAATTGTTAGATTTTAAAGAAGGAATATTGTTTTATTTGTCTCTAATGTCTATATATGTTTTCTGTAATAAAAGTACTTGACCTAATTACAGAATATTCTTTATAATATGCAATGTTGAAAACATGGTATTTTATGTATCATGACCTTTTCTTATATTAGAGAGCCCCAGATGGTCACGCCCAGGTAAGGTTCACAGAAACTGGTGATAGTTTTGTTAGGCTTCTTTTGTTAGGGCAAAAGTTTGTTTGTAAAGCACATTATTTTTTCAGTTCTTTTAATCGCAGAAATTTGCAGACAAATTGTATAAACAAATTTTGCAATGAATTAGTTTTGTTAAAATATTTTGTTACAGTGTTTTTGCTTGATGTCCTTAAAGTATTGTCAACAAAATGAGTGAGGCTGTTGATTGATATCAACAGTAGACATTTTTGTGGCTTTCTTTGTAAATTACCATTAGACCGAACTGCCTTATATACAGAAGTAAATGTGTGACTTTGATTGAAATTACCACATATTGAAAGTAATGACGAAAAAAATATGTAGGATATTTAACTTACAATCACAACTGTTTTTAAAGACCAAATTCAGCTATTAAAGCCTTGAGTTGTCCTGCATTTTATAAAAAAAATTACAGCTTTTCTGCCCAGAATTTACAGAAAACAGTAATTTAAAAGTTGAAAACTTTTAAATTTTGAAATGCCTCCTTCAGTGTTTTGTAATCAAGATATAATTCACTTTTCCTGATTTTTAACAAATCATTGAAAAAAAATATTTGCCTATTGTCAGCTATTTGGGATGAAAAGAATGAATATTTTTGTGTTGCTAATTAAGGCAGGTAATAAAGAGGATTTTTTGCTATTTCCTGACAGTTCCAGATTTTAGATATTTATTCTATATCCAGTTTTTGCTTCTTCATGGATTTATGTTTCCAAGAATAAGGAGGCTGATTTTGGCCAAAGTCACATATACTGCATTGGAGCAAAACCAGTAACTATTGATTACTAAACTGTATCTTAAAAGGATTTTTAGATATTTTCTTGACAAAACTATTAGTAAAAAATAAAATTGGCAGTTGATTTGGTATTGAATGCTTTTTTATATCTAAATTATTTAGATAGCGGAAAAATATGTAGGGGTAGTCCACGTAAGTCGAATTTCAGGGCTTTTTTTTTACTTCATTTAATAATTGGCACTGTCCAAACAGTTAAAAAATAAAACCAGGGCAAGGGAAATGTAACTTCGTTAGTTTTACCATTTCTTGAGATATAAACAAAATGAATGACTATTCCTTCTTTGTGTAAACAGCCTTCGTTATAGCCTAAATGAATGTATCCACTTTTCCCATGCTAAAATTTTAGCGAAAAAAAAGGAAACTCATACTTTTTGCAGTTCAGATTTGGAATTAATGATTTCAGAGGATCAGCTTAATGAAATAAAAAGAGCCCTGAATTTACATGTTGCAGAAATTTAAGTTTATTGAAATGTTTTAATTTTTACACAGTCAAGAGCAGATATTTGTTGCTAGCACAATTTACATGTATGGTTACTATGGTAACAGTTCAGTGTTTGTTTCATGTAAGTTGGTTTAAGTTGGTGACAGGAGAATCATATTATTTGACTTTAGTTTTTTTATAAAATGATTGATAAAACGCTAGTATATCCTGACATTTCTTAGTCAGGGCTAGACGCCAAGAATATTATACATTTATTATATACCTATATAAATTCTATCAAAGATACGGCTTGTATTTCACAAGTAAATACAAACAGGCAGAAAAATTGTATTGTATGTTGCCAGACTACTTTCATCTGACACAGTTCTATAAAGAGCGCACACAAAATCTACACACAGTTCTATTTTAACATCAGTAAACGTTGAAGATTTTGTTCGATAGTAAACCAACAAACAAAAAGGTGAAAGTATAAAATAAAAGGGTCATTATAACAGCTAGGTCTGGGATTTTGTATTTGGCTTTATTGGATTTTGCCAAGTCGGATCACATTCGGAGCTTGCGCACCTTATGTGATCTGACCTTGCAAAATCCTGTCAAGCCAAATACAGCATCCCATATCAAGTTATTATTACAATACCCTGTTGTATGGAAGGCATAAGGTAAACTGTTAAAAGTATTGCACAGAGTTGAGTGAGATATTTAGCCCTCAGTGTACCATTTGGTGCAGTTTTGTTGTCTAAGATATTTTAAAGAACAGCAATTTTGGAGTAAATCTTTGGATACACAGCATCACTTGTTTTGAGATTTGATTTCAAACAAATCTGCTTGATACATTTATTTTGAAAGGTAAAACAGATGAACAGAAAGTTGCAAACAAGCCAGAGTATATTTTCACTCAAAGAGGCAATTTGTTAAGTATGTCTAACTGAAATATACAGCATGTTAGAAAAAAAAAACGTTTAACTTTTCAGTTGATTTGCAGAATTTCTTGTCAATGTTATATTATTATTAACAAAACACTTCTAATTGATATAAAACAAAAATAAAGTTCTAGTAGTTTGATATTTTCAATTAATCCATGTGATGCATGTCCAAAACTTTTGATAATCCCTATATAGTTTGCCAAAGGATAGAAGTTGTGATGATGATGGTCCAGAGGTAATATGCCAACTTTTCCAAACCAGTTATTTGTCAAAAAATAACAAACCAGTTCTGGTTTTGTTCAAGAAATCAAAGGCATCCTACATGAGAAAAAGATCCTGTTAAACTTTAGCTACAACTTTTTACAGCTTATTCAGGGTATCCACATAGTTACAATCATGCAGAATTGTCATTCAGAATTGTTTCGTAACGATATCAATAACATGTTATTATAGGCATGGTTTGATAGATTTTTTTTATGTTTTTTTTTTTATCATATTTAATAGACGATTTCTCAGAACCAAGTTGTTTTCAGAAATAGTACGCAAGGTTTCACCAATTAATGAGCATTATTTAAATGTTATGGTATATTTGGTATAGTCTTTACTGTGAGTGTACAATCATCTTTTACTAAACGCGATGCCAACATTTTCATGCCATTTTCAAAGACCAAAAAAAGTAGATAGCGAACTTGATTAGTACATTTTTCTTTTCTATAGATAGTTACTTGGAAGGTAACAGAATTGTTTGCTAACTGCTAGCTTTAATTTGTACCATGGTTTAAAAAAAATCATAAATTGAATGTGAAACAACATTAATAAATTGCCTGTTTTTCATTGCAGTTATTGCGGTTATCTTTAATTTGAAAGTGTGTTTTACAGGCATCATTTAGCTAGTCTTTGCTACAATACATTAATTGTGCATTGTTACTTTTTGCACATTGCAATTGGAATTAAATGGATAAAAACTATTTTGCTGTTATAGAAATGTACTCCTATAATTGTATTTATAAAATGGTAAAAACTATTTGATTAAAATTTCTTTACTGTTTTATACATTTTTAATTTCTTGAAATTTGGAAATAAATCATTCTGTGAAGAAAATTGAAATTCTTTGTACTAGAATAGAACCAGAAACTTGAAGTAAACAATTTACAAGAAAACTTGAACACTGTTTAATTAAATTAAACTGAAAATGATAGAGATGATTTCAGAAAAAATATATATTGAAATCATTAATTCAGTTTGCATTTTGTATTTCATTTAAAGAAGTTTCATACATTGTTTCTTTGGTTCGTACAGCTTTTTTTTATTTTTAACTGAAAATACTTGAAAATATAGTTTATAAAATTTGATAGTTTAATTATGTTACATTTTCTATTTTTGAATTTTGGATATTACATTAAGTTTTTTTTTAATCAGTATGATAATGATCATATTGACTTATTTTCTGTTTCTAGTTGTTGAATTACGAAAGGACAACTGTAGATCAGCGCCCCCTGGCTCTTGTCAGGATTCAGATGGCATTATGGATTCTTTGTCCATCATCAGTCTCCGCACGCCATCACGTGCTCACACTGCACCTACCATGCATACACAGAAAACCTCGGGTAAACAGTCTAGCTTTTTGTTGGAAATATATTTATTGCAAAAAATAGGTGTTGCAGGAAACAGTTTGATTTAAGAAATGATACTTTGCAAAAGTATATTTTAATTAATTTAAATGCACATAATAGTACATCTTGTGGAATAATTAAATGATGGCTATGTATTATTTTGATTCCAATATGTCTCATGCATAAAATAGTAGATAAAATACTGTATTTTAATATCTTAGTGGCTACAAATAAGTCCATATCTTGTCATCCTTAACATGCATTATTCATGCAAAATAAATATAATTTATTATATTAGAATTCCAGTTAAAATGTTTTTATGCCCCCGAAGGGAGGCATATAGTTTTTGAACAGTCTGTCGGTCCGTTGGTCTGTCAGTCTGTCCGCAATTTTCATGTCCGGTCCATATCTTTGTCATCGATGGATGGATTTTCAAATAACTTGGCATGAATGTGTACCACAGTAAGACGACGTGTCGCCGCAAGACCCAGGTCCGTAGCTCAAAGGTCAAGGTCACACTTAGACTTAAAGGATAGTGCATTGATGGGCGTGTCCGGTCCATATCTTTGTCATCGATGGATGGATTTTCAAATAACTTGGCATGAATGTGTACCACAGTAAGACGACGTGTCGCACGCAAGACCCAGGTCCGTAGCTCAAAGGTCAAGGTCACACTTAGACTTTAAAGGATAGTGCATTGATGGGCGTGTCCGGTCCATATCTTTGTCATCCATGGATGGATTTTCAAATAACTTGGCATGAATGTGTACCACAGTAAGACGACGTGTCGCGTGCAAGACCCAGGTCCGTGGCTCAAAGGTCAAGGTCACACTTAGACGTTAAAGGATAGTGCATTGATGGGTGTGTCCGGTCCATATCTTTGTCATCATGATGGATTTTAAATAACTTGGCATGAATGTGTACCACAGTAAGACGACGTGTCATGCGCAAGACCCAGTCCGTAGCTCAAAGGTCAAGGTCACAGACGGCTTAAAGTATTTTCAGATAGTGCATGAGGGCGTGTCGTCCTATATCTTTGTCATTATGCATGGATTTTAATAACTACAATGAATTGTGACCGTAAGACGACATGTCGCGCGCAAGACCCAGCTCCGTAGGTCAAAGGTCCTAAACTCTAACATCGGCCATAACTATTCATTCAAAGTGCCATCGGGGGCATGTGTCATCCTATGGAGACAGCTCTTGTTATATGTAATTTTATATTGACTTGGTAGTGAACATTGTTAGCTGGACTATGCGAAGTATATAGAGAGCTATTTTGACCTTTGTTTGTGTCTGTATCGGTTTCTATTCCACTTCAAAGGAGGGATTTAATTAAAGCTTAGACTAATTGTTCATCACCCTTATCATATGACACAAGGGCTGTAACTCTAACACCAAGATTTTATGAATTATCACCCTTTTTACTTAGAATTTCAGTTTAAATTTGATGCTTTTTCATCGTATCTCCGTTGTTTCTAAATGCATTTGATTCAACTTAAAATGGTTGTTCCACATCATTACCTACATCATATTTCACAACGTCCATAACTCTGGCACCAATGTGTTATGAATTATCCCCCCTTTTCACTTATAATTTCAAGTTCAAGTTGTGATGCACTTTTGCTCCATCTCAGTTATAGATTTGATGCAAACTGAAAATAGTTATTTTGAGTTACAAGTTACATGATATGACACATGGTGCATTTCTCTTACAAAATATTCTGTAAATTATGCCTGTTTCATACTTAAAGTTTTTATACACTTTGCCTCTATCTCTGTTATTGCTAAATACATTTGAAACAGTATTGTCCAATATATTAATCCGAATTGGAATCATTTAACACTCAAGTGTCAACTCCAGCTTCCTCAGATGTGCCAAATTTCACTATCCAACATCGAAATAGTTGAGCACATTGTCTCCTGTGACAGATCTTGTTTTACTTTGCTGTTGTGTTCTTTAATACTTTAGTGAGATTACTTGTGGTAAATGGTAAATTTTTAGTGAAAAATGTTATGTTTATATTTAACAGAGACATTAGGGACATTACCAGCCCATGCGGAAGAGACAGACCCCACTGATGATGGAAGCACGGCCACTGATACACCAGAGGTTATATATGCAAGACCTAGTGCATTGACCAGAGCAAGGACAGATTTGAGTCAGCAATCTTTGGCACATGTTGGCAGACCTATTCCACAGGTCTCTCATGTCCCTGATCCTGTAAGTTTGACAAAATTGTCATAAGGCTGAGTTTTATTTCAGAAATCACTGAATTTGAAACAGATTGATACTTTGTCATGGTTCATGGAAATTATTCTCTGAAATGTATGGTTTAATGCTTCTTTTATATCATACTGTATTCCATATCAACTGCTGATGTAAATAAGGAGGACATTTGTCCTTCTTTGTCTGCTGGACACCCTTCTGTTGTCTTCTATTTAGCTTAATTTGAGCTGTTGTGATCACTTGCTGTCAAGCATAAATCTGTCCATTCACATTCTTCAAAGATATCTCCTTAACCACCCATACAATTTCAACCATATCTTCACAGGAATGTTCCTTTGGCCAGCCCACTTAGGTCAGGAAGAATGCAGATCTATGGATTTTTAGGATTGGTCCCTGGGCAAGGCATATGTTCTCCATGATAATTTGTTGGAAGGCATTGTGTAGAAAGTTATTCATCCTCCACCTTTGATTCATGTGGAGAAGTTAACAGTTGCTTGCAGAGAGCAGGTTACACTGGTTAGATTACCTACCTGCTGTTACTAGACTTAAATACTTCCTGAAAATAGTGCTAAAACCAGAATAAAGAAACAAATCCTTGGATAGTCCTCTCGCAAAATTGTTCAGAGAAATTATTTCCATGCAGTAGTCTGTTTGCTGTGGCACTGGAAAGGCAAAATTTAAAAATTGTCACAAACTGCTAGTCTGATTACAGAATAATTTCACAGAATTAAATTTGTCCTGTATCAAAAAACATGGCCCAAAGGGGCGTGATCATTTTCCTCTATATGTATATACTGGAGATTTTTAAAAATGCTTTTTCAGTTTTTGACATTATTTCACACAAATGTTCCTTTGGTGATCCCAAGATTGTTTCATTTTGTCAAAAACATTACAGCTAGGGCACATAGTAAATTTTTGCTACATGTTTATAGTGAAAGTTTTAAAAGTATTCTTGTCAGAAACTCAGTGCTGGCTCATTTTGAAATAGGTCTGTTATTGTTTTCCCATATGTTTAATACCAGTGCTAAAAATAGAAAAATCTTAAATGTCACTTGTAGGTAGTTGGATTTGGAAAATATATTAGAAATGTTCCTTGGCTGACCCTCTACTGAAAGAGTTACGTTTATTTTGATATGCCCATAATACTAATGTGGCTGCTTAAGACAGGTCTAGTTTTCCCTATATGGATCTAGCAAAAACTTTCAGAATCTAGTTTTCACAGTAGTTTGGCCCGTCGTGGCCTTCTTGTAATTCAGGCAATATTTTCTATCTAAAGAAAGACATTTAGTAGAAGTTTAAATGAGACTACTCATGGGTTTGCATTCCTTGATCCAAATTATATGATAGCTCCACCTATACCATATCTCTTTTAAAACTTGATTGACATAAAATTCTATAGTTTTGTCCAAAATTACTGTTTTATGGAAGCATCATTTCCTGGTTTTAAAGAACCAAAGGTTAAATCTATGGACATTTAATTTATTTGTTTTTTTATGGATTGATGCAGATATTGACTGATATTCTTCACACTATTACTGAAAAGTGTTAAATCTTGATTTCAGATTGAGGTTGAGGAAGCAGTAATGAAGCAACAAGAAGCAAAGGCAGCCGTAGATATACAGCGTATATTCCGAGGCTATGTTTGTCGTAACTCGTACAGGAAGTTGTTGTGGGAAAACAGGAAAGATATTGAAGATAAACAGATGGCATTACAAGAAAGTCAAAGGTAGCTGAACAGTTACATTATGTTTGTTTTAACGGAAGTATGGAACAGGTTTGCATTGAGGGCCACAAAATCAAGTGATCTGTTCTTCTGTATATTATTACATGCCTGTCTCTGAAAGAATGGGGTGAATTATGTGAACACCAGTGGTGGGCGGTCAGCATCCAAAGCATGTCTGCTCTCTTTCTAAATGAAACAGTTTTTATCCGAACTTCACCAAACTTGCTGACAATGTTTGTGGACATAATATCTCAGCCAAGTTTGATAACCAGCCAAATTGCCCCAGACACTCCTGGGTTATGGCCCTTGAATTACTCAAAAACTGCGAATTTAGCCTTGTCCGTGCTCTAAGTCAAACAGTTTTCATCCGAACTTCACCAAACTTGCTGACAATGTTTGTGGACATAATATCTCAGCCAAGTTTGATAACCAGCCAAATTGCCCCAGACACTCTTGGATTATAGCCCTTGAATTACTCAAAAACTGCGAAATTAGCCTTGTCCGTGCTCTAAGTCAAACAGTTTTCATCTGATCTTCACCAAACTTGCTGACAATGTTTGTGGGCATAGTATCTTGGCTAAGTTCGATAACCAGCCAAATCGCCCCAGGCACTCTTGGAGGATGGACATTGAGCTTGAAAAACTTCAGTTTAGCCTTGTCCACTCTCTTAAGTCGAACAGTTCTCATCCGATCTTCACCAAATTTGCTGACATGTTTGTGGGCATAGTAACTCGGCCAAGTTTGTTAACAAGCCAAATCGCCCTGGGCACTCTTGGATTATGGCCCTTGAATTACTCAAAAACTGCGAATTTAGCCTTGTCCTCACTCTTAAGTCAAACAGTTTTCATCTGATCTTCACCAAACTTGCTGACAATGTTTGTGGGCATAGTATCTCGGCTAAGTTTGATAACCAGCCAAATCGCCCAAGGCACTCTTGGAGGATGGACATTGAACTTGAAAAACTTCAGTTTAGCCTTGTCCGCTCTCTAAGTCAAACAGTTTTCATCCGATCTTCACCAAACTTGCTGACAATGTTTGTGGGCATAATATCTCGGCCAAGTAGGATAACAGCTGTAATCGCCCCAGACACTCTTTGATTATGGCCCATGAATTAGGCCAAGTTCAATAACGGGTGTATTTTGTGACAGTCTGGCACTCTTGTTTTATTATGACATTTGTCTACCATATCTCAAATGTAGCTGGGTTTTTTTTTTGGAGGGGGGAGGGGTGTCATAGTTGCTTTCTTTTTGTTTGAATTCAATAGATGCTGGTTCAGTCTTGATGCCATCCAAAATCAAATTACGGTTACCATCTATCTTGAAAATAGTTTTCACTTAAAGTAAAAAGATAGGCCAGGGAAAAAATGTTGTATTTCTGATTTTTCCAGTCTGTATTTTGTGTAGACTTTGTTAAATTGCCTTGTTTTTGATTTATTGCATTCATCAATGAACTGTTTTCAATGTTTAGGGAGTATAGGAAACATAAAGGTAGAAAAGCTAAGATATACAATAGACCTCCACTGGACCCTGAACTGTTACAGTGGGCTAAAGATTTTAAAGAGATACAGGTGCAGCATGCAGGAAAGAGACAGATGAAAGTGGATGCCATGGCTAAAGAGTAAGCATTCTGTTTCTATATAAAATCTGTTTGAACTGATGTGATGATGTGAGTAGGAACAGAAGATTTTTGACAGGAACATATGATGTATCCTGATTAACACAAACCCACAAAATTGATTTGATATATCAGCACAACTTGGTCCTCTGTGTCAGATTGTTTTGAAAGAATATAGCGTTTATTTATGCCCCACTTCGAAGAAGAGGGGGTATATTATGTCTGTCAGTACACTATTTGGTTTTTGGTCAATATTAAATGAATTCTTGGTCACACAAAAGTCAAACATCATACGAGGATTGCCTGTTGTCTGTAGATGACCCCTATTGTTTTAGGATTTCATAGGTCAAAGGTCAAGGTTACTTACTAAAGAACAAATTGGCCTTCAGTCAACGATCTTTATAGGATAATTGCCTTTGATCAGTAAATGAATCCTGTTTCTACAGGGTTCAATGGTCGAAGGTTGATGTCACTGTGAACTTGAAACTAAAAATGGTTTCCACTCATTGATTAAAAAACTCTGGCCTACAGTTCTCAAACTTCATAGAATGATTGCCTGTGGTCATTTCATGACCCCTGTTATTTTGGGGTCAGTTGGCAAAAAGTCAAGGTTACAATGACCTTGAGGCTGAACAGTTTCCACCAAGTATCTTAAGAACCGTCATAGTGTGTGAGGGCATATGTGTCTTACAGACAGTTCTTGTTTATGATTGGAAATTGTTTTCATATTGCTATTTTCCTTTCAGAATCACACTTACTGGACAGACTGAGTCAGATTAATATTTATATATTATATTATATTGTATAATATTATATTATATGACCTGTTAATTATTTACTTGTACTAATAACATTTACATGTATGAATATATCATCATAAAACACTGGGAATGTTTGCCATATTATCTATGTTTTACAATTAACAATTTTTGTTGTAGCAAACACAATGAAAAAATAACTTGTGAAAAAAAGCTAAAAAGCAGAAAAATTACTGTAATCTGTCTCCATTTTACTAATATTTTGTTTATGCTTTAAGCCTGTTTCTGATATAGATGTCTCCTGGTATAAGTTTGAGCCCTGCCAGA
This sequence comes from Mercenaria mercenaria, assembly GCF_021730395.1. Taxonomy (NCBI): domain Eukaryota; kingdom Metazoa; phylum Mollusca; class Bivalvia; order Venerida; family Veneridae; genus Mercenaria; species Mercenaria mercenaria. The sequence continues at coordinate 7,196,846 of NC_069365.1, read as the reverse complement.
ATCGGATTTTAGCTCACCTGAGCAATGCTCATGGTGAGCTATTGTGATCAGGCCATGTCCGTGCTTAAAAGACATCTCCGCAAAAACCACAGAATGGATTTTGCTGAAATTTGGCATGGATGTCCCTTGGATGGTCCTCTACTAAAGTTGTTCAAACAGTTTTGCTTGGTTGCACATAGGGGCCGCCAGAGCTAAAGATAGAAAAATCTTCAAAATACATCTCCTAAAGCGATGGCCCGATTTTGAAAGAATTTCACACAAATGGTTCCTATGTCACCCTCTACTGAAAAACATGGCCGCCAAGGGGCGTGGTCACTTTTCCCTATATATGTATAGTGGAAACTTTAAAAATCTTCATGTGTGAAACTGCTAGCCCGCTTTTAAAATAATTTAACACAAATGGTCCTTGTGTGACCCTCTACCAAGATTGTTCAAATTATTCCAATTCATTGAAAAACATGGCCACCGGTGGGCGTGGTCACTTTTCCCTATATGTAAATAGTGGAAATTAAAAAAATCTTCTTATGTGAAACTGATGGCCGATTTTAAAATAATTTTACACAAATGGTCCTTGTTTGACCCTCTACCAAGTTTGTTCAAATTATTTTGTTTCATCAAAAAACATAGCCACCAGAGTGCATGGTCACTTTTCCCTATATGTATATAGTGGAAAATTTATAAGTCTTCTTGTGTGAAACTGCTGGCACAATTTTAGAATAATTTTGCACAAATGGTCCATGTGTGACTCTTTACCAAGATTGTTCAAATTATAATGATTCATTAAAAATTATGGCTGCCAGGAGCGTGGTCATGCACTTTTCCCTATATGTATATAGTGGAAATGTCCTTGTGTGACCCTTTACCAAGAGTGGTCAAATTATTTTGATTCGTCAAAAAACATGACTGCCAGGGGGCTTTGTCACTTTTCATCAACAGTGTCTTTAAACAACATCTCCTTCAAAACCACTGAATGGATTTTGATGAAACTTTACACAAATGATCTCTGAGTAGCCCTCTTTCAAAGTTGTTCAAATGGTTTGTGTTCATTGAACATATGGGTCTTTTTGGTTAGAAATAGGTTTTCAGCTATCAGACTTTAAAAATCTTTCTCTCTAGAGCTTTGATATTTGGCATGTGATATAAAGGTGTGACTCTCTACCATAATTGTCCAAATTATTGCCCTAAGGTCAAAAATGGCAATGCCTCTGTGTGTGACATGTATTTACTATAGGCTTATATATAAAAAAACTTTGAAAATCTTCTCTGAATCAATAATAGCTAGAGCCTTGATATTTGGCATGTGATATCAGAGTTGTACTGTCTGCCATAATTGTTCAAATTATTGCCCTAAGTGCAAAAATATGTGTTACATATATATAATATAGGCTAACATAGAAAAAACCTAACTTTGAACTTGTACCATTACATTACACAAACACACTTGAAGCCTTGTACACAGGCGAGCACTTTAGGGTCAGGGACCCTCTTGTTTCATTTAAACAACTTTTCCAGCCTTGTGTTTGTGTGTGCATCCTTGTGGTTTTGGCGTACATATTACTTTAAACTGTTCACAGTGCCTCTGTAGCCCTTTCCAGAAAGTGCAAAGGGCATTCTTGGTTGAGTTGATAATATTGCTGACCTTGAAACACTTGCCCCACATCGATCTGGGTTCAAAACCTCGTTAGGGTTAGGATTCTTCATCTGAGGAATCCATCCAGCTTGGTGGTTCTAACTACATGTCTGGAAGGGCTCCTGGAGGCTTCTTCCACCACCAAAAGCTGGAAAAGTCGCATAAAAAAGAGATAATTTTTACAGCTATTTTCTATGAGCCCAAAAAAAAAAAGCCCTAGCACACTCAATACATGCTTGTCTGCTTCTATATGTTGTAAAATACTGTGAAATCTTTTATTTCTTGACAACTAATTCCCATTTACTCAGCTTAAAAATATGAAATCCACTAATAAAAGTGCTTTAGCTGAAATCTTGGAAGTTATAACAATGAATTTAAATGATTTTATTGAATTTTACTTATAAATTTAGAAAGCTTTTGATAACATAAATATGAATTCTATTGATAGTTTATTTTATCTTTGAATAGTTATGCTTTAATATGTTGAACAGCAATAGTCATTCTGTTTTTAGCTCATCTGATTTTTTGAAAAAAAATGATGAGTTATTGTCATCACTTGAGCGGTTGTCGGCGTCGGCGTCGGCGTCGGCGTCTGCGTCGGCGTTGCCTGGTTAAGTTTTATGTTTAGGTCAGCTTTTCTCCTAAACTATCAAAGCTATTGCTTTGAAACTTGGAATACTTGTTCACCATCATAAGCTGACCCTGTATAGCAAGAAACATAACTCCATCTTGCTTTTTGCAAGATTTATGGCCCCTTTTGTACTTAGAAAATATCAGATTTCTTGGTTAAGTTTTATGTTTAGGTCAACTTTTCTCCTAAACTATCAAAGCTATTGCTTTGAAACTTGGAATACTTGTTCACCATCATAAGCAGACCCTGTACGTCAAGAATCATAACTCCATCTTGCTTTTTGCAAGATTTATTGCCCCTTTTGGACTTAGAAAATCAGTTTTCTTGGTTAAGTTTTATGTTTAGGTCAGCTTTTATCCTAAACTATCAAAGCTATTGCTTTAAAACTTGCAACACTTGTTTACCATCATAAGTTGACCCTGTATAGCAAGAAACATAACTCCGTCCTGCTTTTTGCAAGATTTATGGCCCCTTTTTGACTTAGAAAATATCAGATTTCTTGGTTAAGTTTTATGTTTAGGTCAACTTTTTCTCTTAAACTATCAAAGCTATTGCTTTGAAACTTGCAACACTTGTTCACCATCATAAGCTGACCCTGTACAGCAAGCAACATAACTCCATCCTGCTTTTTGCAATAATTATTGCCCCTTTTGGACTTAGAAAATCATTTTCTTGGTTGAGTATTATGTTTAAGTCAACTTTTCTCATAAACTATTAAAGCTATTGCTTTAAAACTTGCAACAGTTTTTCACCATCATAAGTGGACACTGTACATCAAGAAACATAACTCTATCCTGCTTTTTGCAAGAATGATGGCCCTTTTTAGACTTAGAAAATCATGGGTAGGACAATATTTCTATTACACAAAAAAAATCAGATGAGCGTCAGCACCCGCAAGGCGGTGCTCTTGTTATACTAACATTTATTCTCTGATTAACCTTTGACCTGCAGGATGCTAGCCAATCAACAGAAAGCAAAGTCAAAGATTGAAGTGATTGGTCCACATGTGGAAATATACGAGTAATTTCCTTATCTTTATTTCTATCATGATTACAGATAACGTGGGTAACATTTCTATAATTTAAAATATAATGCTCATAGTTCAGTTTTATGACCAGTGACCATTTTTACGCAATTTTCGATGTAGTTCATTTCCTGTTCAGTTTTGTATGTAACCTAGTGCATTATCATTCCTGATATTTTATTAGAAAAGGACATTAACCTGACAATTCAAAAAGCCTGTTTTATCTCTATAGACTTTTAATTATTTCACTTCAAAACTATTGTGTAAATATATTGCGCTGTTAATTTTTTTTTCAAAATTTTGGTTAAATTATAATTATTAGTGAAAATCACCAGTTTTGATAAAGGATAAGTAGAATTTGTAAACTTTAAGGTAATGGACTGGTAATTCCCTTCAGTAATTTCCATATGGTTACATATTCTTGGTATGTGATTTTGGCATTCTCCGACTGGTTGCTGTCATGAACTACGAGCGGGAGATTGCCAGAATAGCATTTGGAGACAATGTTGCCAGATGTCCACTGCCTTAAATTTTCCTTAAAGTATAGCTATTTAATCTCAAATTTATTTATTGCTAAATCTTAATTTCTTGCTTAATATTTACACCCATATACAGCACAAGTTGTGTATGCACAAGAAAAAGCAAAATTAATGCCTTTGGTAACAATTCTTGCAACACCTTAAATAACCAACCAAAATCAGAAAATCTTGTCAATAGAATTGATAAATTATGTAAATAAATAAAGACGGATAAATGTGTTTTTTTAACTATTTTAGTATATATCATCCCAAAGAAACGGGTCCATCTCAGCGAGAAATGCATAAAGCAGCGGTACACATACAGAAACATGTACGGGGATTTCTGGTGAGACGAAGATTTGAAAAACTACGCAGGAAGGTAAGCACATATCACCATACACAGGATCTTATGCTAGTTTTGTAAGCAAGTACATGCGCTTGAAAATGTACAATGCATGTCATAATGTTAAAAAGTCTGCAAACACTTTCAATGATATACAGATGACATTGGTTTGCTGTTTTAAGTATTTGTCACTTTTGGGTTCTAATACTTACCTTTACACAAACAGTACAAACGGACAGTGAAAAAATCAGTAAATACATGATAGTCTTTCACTGTAAGCATCCTGCTGTTAAGTTAACAAGAAGGCATTAAAATGCGATGTTTCTTTGAACATTTTACATGTTAAACAAATTAGTATTTTATTTTTACTCTGGTATAAATCTATACTTAAAACAAGTCACTTTAAACAAAATCAAATTATTAAGGTTAAACACCTATTTTATATGCCTGTTTTATACAAGTATATATATTCATTTCAGTTTGAAAAAAAATTGTTGAAAAGTATTTCAGAGGTAGTCCCTCATAATCCACATGGTCAAATGCTCTATTGCAGGCTACATTCTGTGGTAGTACATGGGAGAAGATGGTAAAAGACTACAAGAATCTCCTAGTCCGGGTACAGAGATGGCATGGTGTGGAGAAACCAGTCACACCATTCTCTCTACAGGAAATGCACGAGTATATGGATATGAGAAGACGTAAATATTTCATTAAACGATTATATCTACTATACAATAAAGCTCAAAACTTCTGCATTAATAAAATGTTGTTTAGGACTTTGCAGTACTGTTGTTATCTATGAAATGATGTGTTTTTCTGTTAGACCACATAAAATAAAGATGGAGAAGAATAATTGTTATCTCCCTTGCATCTTTATTAGATGAAAAAGCTGTAATATGTTCTGCAAATAAGTTAAATTTTACCCATTATTTTACCAGTTTTTCATTGCTTTTAGTATTATTCTCTATTTTTTTGTTATAAGGCAGATTGGTGTTTCTGTTAACCTCCCTGGAGTCAAATCTAAGTACAAAGCTTGATGTCTGTATTTTCAGGGTTTGAAAGTCAATTTGATAAAAAAGCATTTGGTTCAGAGATGGAGTTGGGAGAGCTGGAGGCATTTTTCCGAGAGTGTGACCTTTACCCATCAAGGGCTGAGATAGATGAGGGTCTTGATGTTACTACAAAGGGTTTGTCTTTTCTTAATATATTTCATGCCTCTTAACTCTTACAATTTATTCTTAAAGCATTTAATAGAATTCCTCTAAAACTGGTGCTGGAGCTTGAGGTGTTGCACATTTCGTTACCTTTCATATATCTGCTATTGATTTACTTTTTAGCTCACCTTGCTCAGGTGAGTTTTTGTGATCGCTCGATGTCTGGCGTTTGTCTGTCTGTCTGTCGTCTGTCTGTCTGTCTGTCAACATTTAGCTTGTGTATGCGATAGAGGCTGTATTTTTCAGCTTATCTTCATGAAATTTTGTCAGAATGATTATCTTGATAAAATCTAGGCGAATTTGAAAATGGGTCATCTGGGGTCAAAAACAAGGTCACTGGGTCAAATCAAAGAAAAAGCTTGTGTATGTGATAGAGGCTGTATTTTTCAATTGATCTTCATGAATTTTGGTCAGAATAATTACCTTGATGAAGTCTAGGCAAAGTTTGAAAATGGGTCATCTGGGAGCAAAAACTAGGTCACTAGGTCAAATCAAACAAAAACCTTGTGTATGCGATAGAGACTGTATTTTTCAACTGATGTTCATGAAATTTGGTCAGAATGATTACCTTGATAAAATCTAGGCCGAATTTGAAAATTGCTTATCTGGGGTCAAAAACTAGGTCACAAGGTCAAATCAAAGAAAAAACTTGTGTATGTGAGGCTGTATTTTTCAGTTGATCTTCATGAAATTTTGTCGGAATAATTGCCTTGATGAAATCTAGGTCGAGTTTGAATATTGGTTATCTGAGGTCAAAAACTAAGTCACTAGGTCAAATTATAGAAAAAACTTGTGTATGCTATAGAGACTGTATTTTTCAATTGATTTTCATGAAATTTAGTCAGTATGATTGCCCTGAGGAAATCTAGGTCAAGTTTGAATATGGGTCATCTAGGGTCAAAAACTAGGTCACTAGGTCAAATGAAAGAAAAACCTTGTGTATGCGATGGAGACTGTATTTTTAATTGGTCCTCGTGAAATTTGGTCAGAATGATTGCCTTGATGAAATCTAGGTCGAGTTTGAATATGGGTCATCTTGGGTCAAAAAGTAGGTCACTAGGTCAAATCAAAGAAAATCCTTGTGTATGCGATAGAGACTGTATTTTTCAATTGATCTTCATTAAATTTTGTCAGAATGATTACTTTGATAAAATCCAGGTCAAATTTGAATATGGGTCATCTGGAGTCAAAAACTAGGTCATTAGGTCATATCTAAGAAAATACTTGTTTGAACTCAAGAGACCACATTTTTGGTCCAATCTTAATGAAAATTGGCCAGAATATTTGTTTTCATTAAATCACTAGGTCAGACATGTTTACACTGTTACGGTATGTTTCTCAGGTGAGTGACCTAAAGACATCTTGGCCCTCTTGTTTGCATTCTATTCTTTCAGAGAATCTTCTGCACTTTCTTTATTATCATGACAGCAGTCTTTTAGTACCATGTAGTGGCTGTAAAGTCTCCATGTAACTGGTCTCATTATTATACCCCCACAAAAAAAAGTTTGTGGGGGTATTTGCAGTTGGTTGGACAGTCGGTCGGTCGGTTGGTTCGTTGGTTTTCATGGTTTCCGAATGATAACTCATGAAAGGCTTGACCGATTTAAGTAATTTTTGGTACACAGGTGTAACATTAGAAAATACAGGTCAAGTTCCAATTTGGGGTCAGTAGGTCAAAGGTCAAAGTCTTAGTGACCCTGAACAGTTAAACGGTTTCCGGATGATAACTTGAGAATGCTTGGGCCTAGGATCATAAAAATTTTGGTACGCAGATGTAACATCATGAAATGCAGGACAAGTTTGATTTGAGGTCTGTAGGTCAAAGGTCAAGGTCACAGTGACACGGAACAGTTAAATGGTTTCCGGATGATAACTTGAGAACGCTTGGGCCTAGGATAATAAATTTTGGTACACAGATGTAACATCATGAAATACAGGTCAAATTTTACTTTGAGGTCAGTAGGTCAAAGGTCAAGTTCACAGTGACTCGGAACAGTTAATTGGTTTCCAGATGATAACTTGAGAATGCGTGGTCCTAGGATCATAAGTTTTGGTACACAGTTGTAACATCATGAAATACAGGTCAAGTTCTACTTTGAGATCAGTAGGTCAAAGGTCAAGGTCATAGTGACTCAGAACAGTTAAATGTTTTCCGGATGATAACTTGAGAACGCTTGGGCCTAGGATCATGAAAATTGATAGGGAGGTTGGTTATGACCAGCAGATGACCCCTAATGATTTTGAGGTCAGTAGGTCACAGGTGACCTGCAACATTTAAACAGTTTTCGGACAATAACTTCAGAACGTTTGGGACTAGGATCAGGAAACTTAATCGTGAGGTAAGTCATGTCAAGCAGATGACCCGTATTGATTTTGAGTTCCAAAGGTCAAAGGTCATTTAAACCTTTTACGGAAAATAACTTGAGAACGCTTGGGCCGAGGATCATGAAACTTCATAAGGAGGTTGATCATGACTAGCAGATGACCTCTATTGATTTTGAGGTCAGTAGGTCAAAGGTCAAGCAAGTTCAGCTTTGACATTGGCTTAGTTCTGTGACAAGGCCATATTGTGGGGGTATAATTCGTCACTCCTGTGACAACTCTAGTTGATATATTTTCTGGTCCTTTGTTATAATGTGTCCAATTAATGGTTCTGTATGTTATAGTTTGGTTTAAGCCCTTGCTAGGGAACATGAAGGATGTTGTGCATACTCTCTCAATCCAAGTCTTCCTTTAATTTGCTGGGTTCCATTTTATTCTTCCAAAGGATCTCCTTACAGAGTTTTAGTAGGATTTCAGAACACAATAAGTGGCCTCCATGGCCGAAAGGTTAAGGCGTCTGACTTTGAATTACATGCAGTACAGTGGTTTTGAAACCTAACTTGAAATGTAAAGTTCTTTATATGACAATTCCATCCAGCTGGCTACACAAAGTTGATGGTTCAGTCACTTGAGAAAAATTGCCATTTAACCTTTAAGTTAATTGTGTTGGCATAATGTTGAATAAAAAATAAAAACTCACTGGTGAAATTAAGAAATGGGCCAATTTTGGTATGATTCATAATTTCTGTGTATAATTTTCTGAAAGGTTGTAGAACGTTGAGATCTTGGTTTCTGCAGTTTATCAAAAATAGTGGCTGTATACCAGTGAACCACTGTTATTCTTCTAGCAGTCTAGCCTGTTTACCTTATTATAGAAATAATGAAATTACTAGTCCAGGGACTTTCACTTTTCACTTGCCTTTTAAACTTACAGTTTTATGAAAGGAGATTTATTTACATTTCACAGGTCAGTCCATAAAGAAAGGAAATGGACTAAAGAAGCATGAGGCAATGAACTTGCTGTTCTATATCTATGTTCCCAAGGCAACCGGTCTCACCGACACTCGACAGTCAACCTGGATGAACCCTATCATAAATGGTGTAGAGGCAAAGAAATTGATAGGTATTTTATTGTTATTTTGAACATTAAAATTACATTTTGAATTGCTATAAAGTTGTTCGTGTTTAAATGATCTCATGAGATGTTCTGTAATTAAATACAGATATATTTTTATGTCACAAGTTGTTCTGCAGTTGAATAACAAGTTTGTAATTTCCAGTTCTTTTCTATTTTTGTCAATTTTCTGGAGTGATCTTAATTATAGCAGAAAAAGCAGCAAAAAGAAAGTAATCACCAGTATCATGTGACAAAATATTTTAATGCCTTTATTACATTAATATCAGTTTCTTTGAATGATTATAAACTAAAAGTACTTTTTGTGATTTTGCAGTGTTATGATATAACTGTAAACAGCAATTTAACTAAATTAAACTGTAATTAAAGGGTATGCATTAATGGCAGAGCCAAGAAAATCTAATGCAGGTGGTACTTTATGTTGTACTATTATTGTATGTGTTAGTTATATATGTGTGAACCTTAAATGTAGTCTTGTTTGATATAAATTTCAGCTCATTTACTTTAAGGATAGATAGAGCTATTGCACTCACCCAATCCTCAGTGCCCACATAGGCATTCTAATTCAGTTAAGGTTTTCATGCACCCAAAGGGAGGTATATTAGTTTTCAACTGTCCATCTGTTCGTTCATTCGTCACAACGTTAACTTTTTGCATGAAGGCACTTTACTCGTGAACCAGTGCACCTAGGACCTTCAAACTTCACATGCTGATAGTACTTATTGAGTACATGACCCCTGTTGACTTTGGGGTACCAGGTCAAAGGTCAAGGTCACAGGGATCAATGTGAACTTGTTCGTTAGTTCGTTCGTCACAACGTTAACTTTTTGCATGAAGGCACTTGACTCGCGAACCACTGCACCCAGGACCTTCAAACTTCATGTGTTGATAGTACTTATTGAGTACACGACCCCTACTGACTTTGGGGTCACCAGGTCAAAGGTCAAGGTCACAGGGGCCAATGTTAACTTTTTGCATGAAGGCACTTTACTCGCGAACCTCTGCACCCAGGACCTTCAAACTTCACATGCTGATAGTACTTATTGTGTACACGACCCCTACTGACTTTGGGATCACCACATCAAAGGTCAAGGTCACAGGGGCCAATGTTAACTTTTTGCATGAAGGCACTTTACTCAGGAACCACTGCACCCAGGACCTTAAAACTTCACGTGCTGATAGTACTTATTGAGTACACGACCCCTACTGACTTTGGGGTCACAGGTCAAAGGTCAAGGACACAGGGGCCAATGTTAACTTTTTGCATGAAGGCACTTTACTCACAAACCACTGTGACCATGCAGGACCTTCAAACTTCACATTCTGATAGTACTTATTGCGTACACGACCCTATTGACTTTGGGGTCACCAGGTCAAAGGTCAAGGTGCTGCGGGGGTATTTGTCACCATTAGTGACAGGTCTTGTTTATGTTATATGGTGTCTTAGTTAAACTAATGGGAATGGATTGAAACTTAACACACTTGTTCACAACGATAATCTAACATGCATGGCACAGGATCTAATACTCTACTTTGCATTGACTGAGCAAGTTTTGGTAGAGTATTTATATGTAACTTTGTATCCCAGTAATCTAAGATGCAGCAAAAATATCCCCAAAGTTTACTTTATTTTTGAAATCTTATCTTTTATTCTACACTGCCGCTTCTGTAGCTCTACAGCGGTGGCGTGAAATACTTCGCATTTTTCAAAGAAAACAAATTATTTATACGAAGATTTTGTTGTAGAGGTTGTAAAATAGTATTTTCATTGTAAAAAAGTAAGAATTATCCTAAATGCTTATCTTCTGGCAAAAATAATCGCCAATATTGTACACTGTCACTATATCAGTTAATCTCGCCACACCCCTTCCCTTTTAAGGAAATACTGGAGGACGGGATTTATTCTATAATGTCGATATTGAGAATAGTTCTATAACTCCAAATTGTTCCCACCTTTGTTATTGTGTATGTCGTTTTTTTTTTGTGACAAGGCTTTTGAATGGATGAGCATTTCTGTCTTCCAACAGCTCTTATTTAGTTTGTTGATTCACAGACTTTGCTTAAGAAAAAAAAAATGCATAAAATACTATTAGAGGTCTTCTTTGATTTGTATCTTTACTTTTCTCCTACGGTTTTAAATTCACCATAGTGTTTTAGTTACATAGTTATATTTGTGCAATGTCATGCAATGAAAAAGTAGTTGTATTTTCTGCCTTGTAAGTCTTTCAATCAGATCCTTGTTTGTAGCTCAAATATGTTGTATTATTGAGCTTCATCTTTAACGGTTACCCTGCTAAATTTCTATAATGAACTTGTCTATCTTTCAATTTGGACAGTACCATTACCTGTTAAAAGGGGTGCATTCCAAAAAGATACTGACTAAAGTGCAAACAGTGCTGGTCATGATCAGACTGCATAGATGTGAAGGCTGATCATGATCTACACTGGTCGCAAAGGCAGAATCAGACCTGTTCAGCACAATAAGGGTTAAGTATATGCAAAATACATCTAAAAAAAATTTATTAAATGTTTTGCAGCGAATTATTGAAATATTAGAGTGAAATGTATCTGGTATTTTCACAGTGAAAAATATCAGATATATTTTTCACTGGTAAGAAAATACAAAATGGATAAATGAGAAGAATATTTGTTTGTATTACATGTAAGAGCAAAATACCTTTCACTCATGAACACTTTATTCTACATTTTTGCTCATGGCTATGCCACTTGTGAAAACATTGCATCTGGTGTTCACTCTTGTAAGATATTTCAATCTTACTCTGAAACAAATAGATATCCTTTATTTATCTAGTGTTACTGAAAACTCAAAGAAATGTAAATGTACAGTTATACGGCTTTCTTAGCAAAATAATGAATTCATCCTTATCAGACTAGCTATATTAAAATCGCACTGTGCTTGCGTGCGTCTGTGTAAATTCTTGTACGGGCTGTAACTCTGTCATCCATAAAGGGATCTTAAAATAACTTGGCATAAATGTTCCCCATAATAAGTTGATGTGTCCTGTGCAAGACGCAGACCCCTAGCTCCAAGGTCAATGTATCACTTAGAAGTCAAAGTTTAACAGGGTCTGTTTCGTGTCCGGTTCATATCTGTGCCATTCATGAAGGGATTTTAAAGTACTTGGCATAAAGTGTTCCCCATAATGAGACGAAGTGTCATGCGCAAGATCTAGACTCCTAGCTCTAAGGTCAAGGTCAAATTTAAAGGTTAACATGGTCTGTTTCATGTCTGGTCCATAACTCTGCCATTCATCAAGGGATTTTGAAATTACTTTGCATAAAGTTCTCTGGCCGCATCATATCAAAGACGTTTAAAATGACACTAGTAGCTTCCACGCGTCGCACTCATCATCAGCAGGGTAGTACTAGGACTGGTCAGCCCGATGTCAGTATAATGTGACTGGGTTGGGTATCATGTCACGTGTCTATGGCGTGATATTCCAGTGAGGCAGCACTATAAAGTTGGGCATTGTGCTCACTGTTACAAGTAGACACTGTCATTTATATGACTGAAAAATTGTTGAAAAAGACGTTAAACCCGAATGCACACATACATACTTGGTATAAATGTTCCCTATAATGTGACGATGTGTTATGTGCAAGACCCAGACCCCTAGCTCTAAGTTCAAGGTCACACTTAGAAGAAAAAGGTTAACATGGTCTGTTTCTTGTCTCATTCATAACTCTGCCATTTATCAAGGGATTTTAAAATTACTTGGCACAAATGTTCCTAAAAATGAGTTCATTTATCATGCCTAGACAACTGTAGCATTATTGGGTTACGTTTCGGGGGCATTTGTCACCGATAGTGACAGCTCTTGTTTGAAAATATGTATAAAACAACACTGATTATTCATAACAACATTATATAGAGGGGATCAGTGAAAATTGAATAACAAAAGATTAGTTGAAACTCTGATCCAGGCTTATGGTGTGTTATTTTGAAAAATTAAAAGACAAACAGTTCATTAAAATTTTCATTCATTTTTTTTTATTTTGCACAAGTTATCCATAAATTGATTTGTGTAATTTGAAGGGAGTGAATTTGTCGAGGGAGCACCATTAAAACCTTGTGCGGATCTTGTGATACAGTCACGAAAAGAGAGAAGAATGAAGGAGGAGGAGGAAAAAGAAAGACTTAGAGAGAAAGAACAAAAAGCTAAAGGAGAAAGAAGTGGCGGCGATTCAGACAGTGATGGTCAGACTCAGACAGCAAGAAAAAAGTCAACTGGAAAATTGGGGACAAGTGCAAGTAAAGGGCCGACAGGAACAAAACTGGGACAAAAAAAGAAAAAATGAAGAAAACCTTTAATAATAAATAGAAATTAGTCCTAGTGGCTTAGGGTTGAGCAACATTATAGACTAGGTGAAAGATATAGCAAACAACTTGCTTGCTGAAACAGTATATAACTGACATTTACTTGAACTCTAGACTGTGATAGTAATGTGTTTATTCCGTCCAGAAGATTTGCCTGATACTTCTGCCATGAAATACTATACCAGTGATAAATTTTAACATGCATTTATTTCGCTATTATATATTGATTGACAAATAGCCTTTTATTACTCTGATTTCTGTTGTATTGAATAAAATATAACTTTTAACTTAGCAAGTAAAGGCAACTGTACCATTCTTTTAACAAATACTTGCTTTGGTCTATGTCTACAGAAACAGGGTAATCAACAGTTGTCAGTAATTTGTCTCAGTTAACAGCCTCCTGCTGACACATTAAAACTATGCAGTATTCACATACTGCGTGAGAATGTTATATACTTCATACATGCCTGTCTTGAGCTAATGTAACTTAGAAAACCAGAAATTTATAACTGTTCATGCATTTAGACATTACACAATCATATGGAGATAGTACAATTAAGGTGAGTTTTCATATGATTAGGTTGGAAGAATCAGTTATACTGCTGATAAATATACTTATACATGTTTATTTGTAAATGATGCTTTAGTAATTGTCTATGTATTATTGTATTGATGCACAAATATTTATTTCACATTTTTATGGGTGCTATAGTCGAGGCAGTAGAAGTTCAGTATTTAATATTGCAGTATCATATTTTTTGTTGGTAGACATTACATGTCAGTATTTAACATTATGGTATCATTGTTGGTAGACGTTACGGTATCACAGTTTTGTTGGTAGACATTACAGTGTCACAGTTTCTGTTGGTAGACATTACAGTGTCACAGTTTCTGTTGGTAAACATTACAGTGTTACAGTTTCTGTTGGTAGACATTACAGTGTCACAATTTCTGTTGGTAAACATTACAGTGTTACAGTTTCTGTTGGTAAACATTACAGTGTCACAGTTTCTGTTGGTTGACATATCAGTATTTAATACTGTGGTATCATAGTTTTCACGCTCTCACATTTATGTGGAGGGCATATAGCATTGCTGCTGTCTGTACGTTCGTCCGTATACGTACGTCCCAAAATCTTGCGTGTCCAACTCTTCCCACACAGTTAGCATGATTTGCTTCAAACTTTTACAAATGAACAAGCTTGATGTGCAGATAACCATAAAGGAAGGAACTACCATGACTATTTATACCACAGTTATGGCCCCTTAGTAGTTTTACTATATAGAATATAGAGAAAAATCTTGTGTGTCCAACTTCTCAAAGACTGTTTAAAGGATATGCTTGATAGTTTCACAGGTGAAGGACCTGGATGTGAAGATGACCATAAATAATGGACTTTTTTTCTCCGGCTATTTTTTCTAGAATTATGGCTCTTTCTTAATTTCACAAAATAGGCCATAGTGAAGAAATTTGGTGTGTTCAACTCCTCATACACTTTTTGAAAAATTAAATTCAAAGTTGTTAAGATGCACAATCTTATCTGAATATAGTTTTAGTCGAACATCCTTCATGTGAACTTTGCTATTTAGAGGATGGCGCAGTATGTGGCGGCATCTGTTTCCAATAGTCACAATTCTAGTTGTTGGTAGACATGTCTGTGGTATCACAAGTTTTTGTTGGTAGACATGTAGAGTTGAAGTGTTGATGCTATATACCACAGTTACAGCAGCTGTTGCTGCATATTTCTAGTTATTGATGTATTGTTTAGTTTTATTGTTTTACTTTAAAAATATTCTACAGTATTCAACATGTTTTAGGTCACTTTTCAAGCAATTTTGATTTTTTTTTCACATTTTTTATTGTTCATTACAGTCCTTAATTGCTCTGTAAGCTGGTATTTTGTGTAAAGTTATGAGACAAAGAACAAATATGTTTAGGTGAAATCTTTTAAAGCAATTACATTTGGAAATGTCTTAGAAGTAAGTTAGCAAAAGGTAAAAACGTTATATCAAGAGGTTAACAGGAAATGGAAGTATTAGTATTTGTTTAAGTTTTTTTTTTCAGTTAAAGCAGTTTACCCTTCAGCACAGGATATAATTGGACAGTATTAAATTTTACTGCAACTTGATGTTTCATAAATCTGAAAAAAAGGTTAAGTTTACTGAAATCTTTGAAATACTGTGACCATTTTACAGTTGTTTACTTTTTTATATTTTATTTAAGTGAATGTTTTAAATGAACACACACAAAAGACAGCACTACAGACATACTACAGAGGTAATACATTGACTTTCTAACATCATTTAAAGCTTTGATTTTATAACCAAAATGTATTGCATTACATATGAAGTTTTAATATTCAATGTAATAAAAGTTATTCTGCATGTGTTTCTCGTGCAGTGATTAGACTGTGATTGTTATAAAACTGTGATACTCTGTTATTTATGTTGTAGATTAAATGTGTAATGTAAAATCTCATCTTATGCTTGTTTTACCCAAATAAGAAAAAGTATATTGTTTATCAAATGATTTTGTTATATTTATACCGAGCTTCGGTGGCCTAATGGATAAGGCACCTGCCCCGCAATCAGGAGGTCAAAGGTTGTTGCCCTGTCAGAGACGGGTCTTGTTGTTGAAGAGAGACCAGTTGGTGAGCCACCAGCTAGTTGGATAATGGTTACCGATTGCCTACCTGCCTGTGCCTGGCATTAAAAAATAGGAATTGGGAAGTAATGCTGTTCTATGTATATAGGCGTCTCATAAGCCAACTTGGCTGGCCCTTATAATAAACAAACACTTTACCTTTATTGTTACAGCTTCATATATACAAAACAAAAACACATGCAGTAATACCAAGTTTCAAGAAACTTTGCCCTGTTTAATTTTTTGGTTGAAATATGTTTAGTGACACTACAGGATGGTTATATTTATGTCTTGTTTTTGCCCTGTCCGTACGTCACTCTTGATTTCCGGGCAATAACTGGAGAACCATTTGACCTAGAACCTTCAAACTTCATAGGGTTGTAGGGCTGCTGGAGTAGACGACCCCTACTGTTTTTGGGGTCACTCCGTCAAAGGTCAGGGTCATTTCCGATCAATAACTAGAGAACCACTTGACCCAGAATGTTGAAACTTCATAGGATGATTGGTCATGAAGAGTAGATGACCCCTATTGATTTTGAGGTCACTCCGTCAAAGTTCAAGGACACAGGGGCCTGAACATTGAAAACCATTTCCGATCAATAACTAGAGAACCACTTGACCCAGAATGTTGCAACTTCATAGGATGATTGATCATGAATAGTAGATGACCCCTATTGATTTTGGGGTCACTCCGTCAAAGGTCAAGGTCACAGGGGCCTGAACATTGAAAACCATTTCCGGTCAGTAACTTGAGAACCACTTGACCCAGAATGATGAAACTTCATAGGATGATTGGTTATGCAGAGTAGATGACCCCTTACGATTTTAGGGTCACTTTGTTAAAGGTCAAGGTCACAGGGGCCCGAAAATTGAAAACCATTGCCGGTCAGTAACTTGAGAACCACTTGACCGAGAATGATGAAACTTCATAGGATGATTGGTCATGCAGAATAGATGACCCCTAACGATTTTAGGGTCACTCTGTTAAAGGTCAAGGTCACAGGGGCCTTAACATGGAAAACCATTTCTAATCAATAACTTGAGAACCTCTCGACCCAGAATGTTGAAACTTCATAGGATGATTGTTTATGCAGAGTAAATGACCCCTATTGTTTTTGGGGTCACTCCGTTAAAGGTCAAGGTCACAGTGGCCTGAACATTGATAACCAGTTCCGATCAATAACTTGAGAACCCCTTGACCCAGAATGTTGAAACTTCATAGGATGATTGAACATGCAGAGTAGATGACAACCATGATTTTGGGGTCAGTCTATTAAAGGTCAAGGTCACAGTGGCCTGTTCATGTAAAATCATTTTTGGAAGTAACTTGAGAACCACTTGACCTACAATGTTGAAACTTAATAGGATGATTGGACATGCAGAGTAGATGACCCCTATTTATTTTGAGGTCACTTGATCAAAGGTCAAGGTCACAGGAGCCTGAACAGTAACTTGAGAACCACTAGGCCAAGAGTGTTGAAATTTAGCGGGATGACTGGACATGCCAAGTAGATGATCCCTATTGCAGCCAACCATCAGTGTCTCTTTGACTTTCGCTCCTGAACCCTATTGACTTCTTGCCTATAGGACTTTGCATTGGGGGAGACATGCGCTTTTTTACAAAAGCATTTTCTAGTTTGTTCATTATTTAGAATCCTGAGAGATAGCTTTAAATTTCTGATTTGACGTCACACTTTAATGTATCTGTGTAATGATCTTGGATCCATCCATTTAAATAAGTATACTTCATTGACTGTATTCATAAATAAAGAAATAGGCGACAGAAAATTATAACAATTGATGTAGTGTCTGAATACCACCAGTGTTGAGCTGTGTACAGTAGGAACGAATTCTTAATGCTTCAGGGAAGTATTTACAGAGCAGTTGCTGAGAATGGGGAATATTTAATGTCAATAACACTGTTCAACTTGCAAACATATTGACAAGCATGGAGGAAGATCAGGAACAACTTGTCGACTTCTTGGAGAATCCTGCCAGTAAGGCGCCAGTAATTGTGATTCCCATTCCAATAACCAGTATCAGCAGGTTCTTAAATCCCTGAAATATGTTGTACTTATAAGTCGCTTCGAAGGTTCAAGAATCTATATAATATAGCAATCAACAAACTCGATCAAACTATAATTGTATTTGGTTGCATTATATGCTTCCGAAGGGTCTTGTAGATTTTATTTTACCATCTTTACATTTTATTTACACAATGCTAAAAAGTTAAAAGGTAAACGTCGATTTCCCAGAGGCACAGAGCACAGCAGACTGAGACGAGAGCCATGCATCGCTAAGTAGGCCCGCAACAAATAGAAACTACAGTCAGCTTGAATTATTTTCTTCAATACAAAACCTTGCGATTAGTTAATTTTTCCTTAGATTTAAATACTTAAACAGCCCATTTCCCTGGTTTTACAGAAAAGTAATCGTTGTAAAGAGTCAACATTGCACGTACCTTTATTTCCTTGAATGCCAGTACCCCCAGCAAGTTGGCAACTACAGCCGGTCCTGTGGTCACTATAGGGAACGCCACTGATTCAGAAAGTACTTTGTTAGCCACAAACCAACATGTGGTACCGCCAGTCCACAAGAGACCAGAAACAAAGGCGGGCAGTATCACCCTCGGGTAGACTTTAGGACGATTTTTCATGTAGACAGCGTACAGGAGGAAGTAAACAGTGCTGGACAATACACTTCCACACAATGTGGAGAATACATAATCCAGTGCTGAAGAGGTAAAAATTAAACAAAATAAACGTACTTGCGAACTTTAAATTTATGCAAAATTTAGATTGCCCCGGAAGTAATTTATACTATTCAATCCTTGTACGTAGATTGTGTTAATATTTAGGGTTTGCAAAGCTTGGATCTGTTTCATACAAAACTGTATTTTAGTTTTATCTTTGAAAAGCGAATTTCTGCAAATTGTGCCACGCGTGGTTTTTGGGCGATAAAATAAGCACAACGCAGGAAGCCCGTTCTCTGCAACCGAGACATATGCACCATGCAGTTATTTTTAGATAAACCTACCATTTTGGCTTGAATTGTCGTAGTTGTTTTGTACATAAAGATATGGAGTGAACGTCTGACCGTACAATAAGCCCGCTAACAACGATAACAGAACACCCCTGCAAAAGTGAACATAAATTATTTTGGATTTCAAGCTCATTTTTTGATAAAACTGCGCTTTATAACGAACAACAACTTTCAAAATGTTTAACTAATTTGAGATTGCAAATATTTACTACATCAACAAGAAAATTTTACACACAAATGGTTAAGAATTAGCATTTTTTCTTTTAAGATGATCAAATACATTCTAACATTGAAAAGCTAACGAATGAAATAATTCAGAAGATAAAAATTCGAAAAATCAGAGCATTAAATTCTAATTTTTGTTATTTACAGTGATAGGTTAAACTCTTAGAAAACTATGAACACCATGCGCAATTCTCATAATCGAAAAAACTAGAGTTGCATATTTTATAAAACAGACTGATCAAGTTTTTAGTTGAAATTCAAAATATTCCCAATGGTTTCTTTGGTTTCTTATCGCACTTTGAAATCTGTCGTTTGTAAAAGCATTATCGGAACAATTTAGCACTCAAAGGAACAATAAATTGTAAAGAAAAAAAAAAAAAAAAAGATCTGTGAATTGATAAAGTGACACGAATGTGTTAAAGACAATTTCATTACAAAAATGTTTGATTTCATGGAAGATGCAAAACAAGCATTTTACTCCTAGTGTCATGATCATGAAAGCATGTACTAACTTTGGAAAATCACATTTACTTACAAGATCCGTTTGACTGTTGGGCTCAACTTATCAAAGATACTGGGTTCGTCCTGAGGAGCTGAAATATCTTGGTCTGTCTTGGATACATTCTTTAGAATATTGCAAAATCGTTATAAACATGAAGATAATTAGTAGAGCTGCACTGTCAGTTTTTCTGTTACAATACGTAAGTTTCATTTCATAATACACATAAAAGTTTCGCGTTAGGATCAATTGTTTTTCTTGTTTTTGTTTTTTTGTGTTTCTCTGAATGAAGCGTATATCGAAGGTAACAAAGAAAATACTATCAACAAAGGCGCAGATGTAAGGTACGAAATAGCTTAGCCAGATCACTGGCGCCAGATCAGAAAGAAAATGCCTCTGTACATGTTATACCCTACCCCTAGGTATTCTATAAGAACCATGGTCATGAACGGAAAAGTGCACTAACCCGTTTCAATCGTACATTTCTCAACTTAAACGCGCAGTTCGGTGAATGGGTACCTAGTATATTGAACAAGCGATAATTTATCTTCCATCGTGTACCAGTCACATTGTCTCAATATTCCATATTACTGAGATTATCAACATATTTTATGCTTTCGTCAACGTTACAGAAAAAACTTGCTTGAACTTCCCTAATGAACATCCGGTCTAGAGGTCACGGCAGTGCGCACATGTTTGGCGAAACGTAAACAAACAAAAACAGATTTTAAAAAAATCACAATTTTACACTAAAACTCGAAATGATGAATGAAATTCATCTTTTATATGATATTTAATTTGAAATCGTACATTGGCCTGCATCTGTTCTGTATATTTTATTCATTTTGCACATTTTGCTGCATTTTCACATTTTAGCGAACACGTGTAGTAAAATGACGATTGACATACATTTTTACAACAGCCAATCAGAATGGTTTTGTAATCTAGAACGGAACTTCACCAGGGAAGTTCAAGCAAGTTTTTTGTGTAATGTTGAAATTACTATAAACTACGCGTTGTTTTTCTAAGATAAGATGTATTGAAAAATGTGACCGGTACACAATGGAACATAAAATACCACTTGTTTGATATCCATAGTACACATTTACCCCACTGCGTGTTTTAGGTATGAAATGCGCGATTGAAACGGGTTAGTATATTTTCCCGTTCACGACCATGGTTCTTATAGAATACCTAGGGGTAGGATATATAACATGTACAGAGGCATTTTCTTTCTGATCTGGCGCCAGTGAGCCAGATTATGTGTAAATTCATTGAAATATAACCTTATAATTGTCTAATTGTGAAAACGTTTAAAAATGAAAAGAATCGCAACCTGTTTGTTTTCTGGTATAACGATGACTTCACATTCAGGGTTTTGAAACAGCCTCTTTTCAATTAACTTTTCTGTGTTCTTGGAATAAAGAGAACAAAAAAGACAACACATGTTTCGTATTTATATCGTTTATAAACTTTTATGTTATCAAAACAAACAGCACAAATCATCTTCTCAGACGTTTCGCAGAGGAAAAAAATGTAAGATAGATCTGTTTTTACCTGAACTGAAAAAACAAAACAAAAAGAAAACACCCCCACCTCCCACCCCTCAAAAAATAAAAACAACGACAGGATTGTTTATGTACAACCATTTAATCGCTTTAAATCTTTAAATAACCTTTAAACTCATTGGTCTAGTTTTAGTTTAACACCAGCTTACTCCAAAACAAATTACTCTTGATCATCTGGAGAACATTTTTCTTATTTCCAGAGAGACTGATAATGCTTTCTTCATAAATGGATTTTACTGAAAGAGGCCTAAGATCTAAACGTACCTGAAGTAGAGGGCTGGTCTCTGATATATCTACAGTGACTGTGGTATCAATGTTTGCATTGCTTATTTCATTCTTTACAGCTGTAAATATCACAGCACTAAAATACAATAAATGAAATGTAAACTTGCATGTAATATAATAACTTCTTGTATTTCCTGTGCATTGGGACAATATAGTAATGTTTAGCTTCATAAGCAAAGGGTCCTTTATCGTCGTTTATAAACTAACTTGCAGTTTCCTGAAAGAAGTTATGGAGAAATATCGGATGAATTCCGAACAAAAGGAAATAATCTACGCTAATTGTTTCAAAATCTCGTGAGTAACGGTTTTATTTGGAAGAAAACAGCTGCATCTCCTATTAGGTTACACTGATCTTAAGTATTTGCAAAAGTAAGAATGTCTGAATTTAAGACAAAGAATACAAGAAGCGACTCAAACACTGACCTACCTTATAACTGCCAGAATTACTCCAATGTCATTGAGAACCAGGTTGTCGGGAGGATCTGCCTTTAAACCAAATAATCCAAACCTGTAAGTAAAATACGGGCCTTGACAAGTTCTTTTTTAATACAATGCCATTTATAGACTTTAAACGGCCTTTAAAAGAAATTCATGAACACAGATGACAGAAATGTACAGTGATTGATCACAAAATAGAAAAAATGTGGAAACTCCACAGGCACTCAACACGATAGAAATGAAAATGTTGCAGGCTCGGGTTTTATTGAGCCTGTTCATGGACAGTAGTAGAAAAAACATGCTACCGTCCACGCCCTCTAGCCACGGGTTAGACAGAACTCAACATTTATACATGCTTCAAGTTTCAGAAGCAGTTTAGAGACATTCGCAGGTATGTTCATACGGCGGTGCACATGGAACCTTCAGTGATACACGTGCGGGCATTTCCGTGAAAAGCGGCGTATGGTCCCCAGAAAATGATAGGTCTGGAAAATCATTATCATGTATAATACCTCCCTGTTGCCCAGCCGCTGAGTAGATTCGTTACACCCCATATACTGAATCCCAGTCCAAGCCCTATCATCTTTACTATTGGAATCACTGTGAGGTTTCCTGTAGCATAAATTGATTTACATAATGTTAATAATAACTTTGATCTACGCTAGGACATTAAATTCCAGAAAGTAAATAGATTAATTGCAAGGCAAACACCATTAGTTTCAACACGACCCATTGTATACCTTTGAACTGTGAAGAACTAAAGAAGTACATTGGCCCTAAATCGCACATCTGATTTAGTTGACTGGCCCCTATGTGAAACGAAACATTTGAACAAATTTGACATTGGACTATGCAAGACTGTTATAGGAAACGTTTGGCAAACTGTGCTATATCTGAACTTATTTTCAACAACTATTAGAATATATGCTCTTTTGAAATAAAGATTAGCAAGTAGCAAAGCTCCATATTCCATTTACCGGTTTACGAGTCATGTTCTTCTAACTATATTAACTATATAGCTACAAAGTAAGTTTGGTAGAAATCCGTGCAAACGTAAAAGCGCAGCAATATGAACAAGGAAATGTATATAACCACAATCCGATAACAAACAATGAAAAGACCATAAATAATAGATTCCCGCTGGTTCAACAAATCAACATATTGTTGTCGTTACTGCGAAAGTTTTGTTGAACTCCGTTGAAATACAAAAGGCTATAGAGACCACAGCAAGGAGTCACCTTATTTTTAATTGTTTTAAAACTACTTTGTGACTTTTGGGTAATGAAAGTGGCATGATTTTCAAATGTAAATTTCTACAATAGAAGTCGACATCATATGGTCCGTCTTCTTTGTGTTTTCTTGAAGATTAATGGACGCCACAAGAGTTTTTAGGTAGCTATATGCATTTTTTGATATATCAAACTTTATTTAATATCAAACAACTTTAGTTTTAATGTTTCTCACCTGTGATAAACAGTGCACCACCCAGCATTGTGACTGGGTAAAATTTAGGATTGTCCCGTACTTGCGCTACAATCAGGGAATACAGTCCTATTGAAATGGCAAACACCCACTGGAAAAACATTCCTGCAAAGTGTTTATAACTAAAGAGGTAAGAGGTCCTAACTTTGTCTGTGAAATCTCATACAGCAAGACAAATATACATCATTATTAGTTACTATGTTCAAAGAATAAGAATGTTTTATCGTATCAACAGCGTTTGTATTTATCTAAAAAGTGACTTACCGTCGCCGGTATCGAACTTTTTCACGGGAATGTACGTGGTTCCATAAAACACAACTGCTAGCGACGCGGTGATAAAGCCCACATATAACGGTGTATCCCCAGTGTCACACGGTGTTCTTGTTACATTGGGGAAAGAGGTTGTCATGTAACCCTCCATACCGGTACTGGATGAAGAAACATTATAGAAAACATGTAAGTAACGGCAAAGCCAATATTTTCATGCTTATTCATTTTACTAATAAAGAAGCAAAGGTAAACAAATATATATATTTGTTAAAATCTCTTTAAGAAGTAACACCGTAGAGTACTCGAAAGATTTGTTTTTAATTTGCATTGTAAATACAATTACACTTACATTTAAATCCGGTTTAAGTAAGCCGTTAGAGTGTAAACATATATATCCCGTATCATACGGATGGTATATCTAAAACGTGGACATTTCTTTATCTATATGAACTAATCAGGACAGATAATAATTGCACTATTTATACAGTTATGTTCGTATTTATGCGATAATCGTTATCTCCTCGTATATGTCATACCCTTTATTAAATGATTTGCTAATGTTTTATACCTGATCCGGAAAACATACGTCCTCAAATACTATACTATATAATTTTTGTTAATATTAATTGTAACATACGATAGTGCTGCTTGTGTGAAAATGTTAACTTGGTATATCGCGTTTTACGTTATCATCACAAACATGAAACAAATGGGTCATAATGGCACTAGTCGCTCACCTGAGTTTCAGGTCTTAAACAGGCTAGAGAGTGTGCAACGTTGGAAAAGGACCATGCTATGCTTCAGATGTCAGTAGCTAGATGGTCACCCAAAGAACATTTCTGTATCTGGACGAATGGTTTATGAATATATGGCGTTTGAATATTGTTCTATTTTAAGGCCGTACGAAAAGAAAGTTAATTTTCATATTAACTTCCACAGCTGACTAAAACTGGAAATACATTTTAATATTGTACTAGCATTTCTCACATTTTCTATAATCAATTGAAATGTTTGAGAGAAAACAATGCTTAAAATTACCATTATGCCGTCTCTATAAGAAGTCTACTATTATAATGCACTTCTTGTGAAATTCTTCGTGCTGACTAGTATGTATCAAATTGTGATCATTTGAAACTGAAATTGAAGTAAGACTCTTTCTGCAGCCAATGATGCTGATGATATTAGGTAAAGCCAAATACAATGAGAATTTTCGAACTTACTTATAGAATAAGTCACTTCAGACTATTCAATACACGAGTGGTCACCAAGCACGGAAGGGAAAAGAAAAAGTGAATATGCAGTTGTCATTTCAGCAACAGACATATACTAACCTAACAAACGTTGATGAAAAGCAACAGTATTGTATCACAGATACAGCTAGCCATTATAGCAGTATTTATGCGCTAGCGGATATCCCTTTCATTATGTTGAGAACAAGGAAATCAAGGTATTCTACATTCGAACAGATTGTTTTATTGACATTTCATTCGTTTCTTTCATGTCTAGTCAAAATCTGCAGAATGACTTTATTTTCGGGTGATTTAACTAACATAATTAAGTTGTCTTAATAACCTGTTCATAAAAAGAGTCACCTAAAAGTTTTTTTTTATTCCCGGCTCTAACAGCTTTTATATTCATAAAGCTATTTGAAACAAGAAATATCTTCAAAAAAGACATTTGGTGTAGGTGGAGATTTAATGTTATGAAAATGTTGGATCTTCAGGTTCCATGTTTTCTGTCAGTCTCCTGTGCGCGTTTTATTGAAGAAATGCATTACTTTTTGACAAAATTATGACACTTTACAAAACAGTTTTAATAGATTTCTGTTCAATTTTAAATCATCACTGCAATTTGACACTTTTCGGTAGATATACCAGAAAACAGACGACATTCTGTGATTTAAAGTCATAACAAACACTTGCATGTATTAATATTAGGTAAATCAAGCAGTCAATAAACTTTAGAGTTTCTGAAACTGGAACGGACATTAAGAATGTCAGTTAAATGTGTCCAAACATTTAGATGCGTTCTTTGCCACAAACAAAACAAAATAAAACAAAACTTTGCTTACAACAAAACTCTCCATGCGGTAACGTGAAGCGGCATGCATTTGCCACCCTGACCAAACGAAATATGAATAAATAACCCCCCCCCCCCCCCAAAAAAAAAAAAGAAAAGAAAACCAAACAGTTTGTCAGCCATAACTTACTTAAATTGCATATGGTTTTACTATCAGGGATCCTTTCAGTGTTCTTCAGTGCGCTGCTTCCGCACTCCATGCGTTGTTGTATTTTGCTAACAACAACGGTCTTGCCTGTGGTCCTTACCGCCTGTTGCTCACCAGCTGGATCTAAAACGAGCTTTTTTGCAGAAGCAGAATAGATATACTTCAATATTCAGTAAAAATTGAAGGGAATTTCTGCACATTGTGCAACGCATGGGTTTTGAGAGTAAAACTCAACACGATAAAACACGTATAAGCTCAACACCGGAAGCCCGTTCTCTGCAACCGAGACATATGCACCATGCAGTTATACTGACCAGAACCATCTAGGATAAACCTACCATTTTGGCTTGAATTGTCGTAGTTGTTTAGTACATAAAGATATGGAGTGAACGTCTGACCGTACAATAAGCCCGCTAACAACGATAGCAGAACACCCCTGCAAAAGTGAACATATATCGTTTTGAGATTTCATGATCATTTTGATAAAACTGCGCTTTAAATGAACAACTTTCAAAATGTTTAACCTTATTTTGGATGGCAACTATTTATCACATCGATTGGAAAACTAAACAAACAAATGGTTAAATCCTGTTTTGCAAAGAGTTTGCATTATTTCTTTCAAGATGATCAAATACATTCCCACAGTGAAAAGGTAACGAATTAAGTAATTCAGTAGACAAAAATCAGAGCATTAAAATCTAATGCTTGCTATTGTGATAAGTACAACGCGAAAAAAAAAAACTAAGAACACCATTTCAGTAGTTTCTAAGCAGAAACAAAAACGTCAAATTCTCAACACATCCAGTGGAAAAACATTCCTGTAAAGTTTTTATAATAAAAATAATTAGACGTTCTAACTTTTGTCTGTGGAATCTCGTATAGCAAGAAAAATATACATAATTATTAGTTATTATGCTCAAAGAATGCGAACGTTCATTTTATCATATCTATAGACTGACGTTTGTATTTATCTAAAAATGACTTACCGTCGCCGGTATCAAACTTTCAGGGGAATGTAGGTGGTACCGTAAAACACTACTGCTTGCGACGCGGTGATAAAACCCACAATATAACCCCGGTGTCACACGGCGTTATTGTTATATTGAGGAAGGTGGTTATCTTGTGTCCTTCCATACCGGGAACCTGATGAAGAAAAATGATAAATATGATGTAAAGCCAATATTTTCATGCCTATCCATTTTACAAATAAAGTAGCAAAACTAAACGGAATGTATACATATGTTTGTGGTTAAAATCGTTTTCAGAAATAACACCTCAAAATACTACAGAAAATGCTTTTTATTTCCATTGCATTACTTACATTTCGATCCAGTTTAAGTAAGATGTTTAAGTGTAAACATATACATTACGTATCAAACACTATCTTCTAAACGGATGGTTTATATATGTAAAACGTGGACATTTCTTTATCTATATGAATTAATCTGAAAGATAATAACTGCACTGTTTACAAAGTTATTTTCGTATTTATATGATATATCTCCTTATATATGTCATATGCTTTAGGTGTTTCAGAAATTCGCTAATATTTTATACAGGCAATTTGGAAACATACATATCTTCAAAGTATTCTACAGTCACATGGAGTTTTTTTATTAACATTTCATTCGTTTCTTTAATGTCGAATCAAAATCTGCAGAACGATTTTATCTTCGGATAGTTTTTTTTAAAATTTAATTTAGATTTTAAATAACATTTCCATGAAAAGAGTCACCTAAACGCCTTTTCTATTCCTGACACTGTCAGCTTTTATATTCATAGAGCAAAACCATTTGAAAACAAAACTTAAGAGAAGACTGTGAGAACAAGAAGTCGTTTAAAACGGACAGTGGCGGTCAAACGGCGAATCATCTACCTAAACTAATTATAGGGTTGTGGATATTGTCATGATTATCTGTTTGATTAAACATTAAAAAACGATAACATACTCGGGTTACTATTTGGAGCGAATCTTAAAGGTGTAAAGGACGGAAAATGGAAGTATCTGGTCGGAAGGAGAATTCTCCTGGAGGTTTCACGAAACAATCTAAAATTTTCTGTCAGCCATGTTGTAATGATGGACAACACGTGGAAGCGGAGGGATTTTGTCAAAATTGTAAGGAATACCTATGTACAACATGTATCACGTATCACCGCAAGGTTACACTGAGCAGAAACCACGTGATTTTGGCCTAACAAAACATGCAAACAAACGTGCATCAAGCACCTACATCCGTCTGTACGGAAATCTGTGAAAAACATGCAACTGAAATTGTGAAATTCTTCTGTAAGCAGCATGCGATTGTTGGTTTTGGAGACTGTATGATTCTTGAGCACAAATCATGTAAAGTTGATTACATTCCAGATATCGCTGAGGCGTTTCTTAAAGGGAGTGAATTAATTGCACTAGTTCGCGAAATCAGTCGACTCCAGTCCATTGTGAACTTAACAAGTGAGGACATTGATAGGGCTGAAACAGAAGCAGACAAAGCTTATGTAGAAACTGTAAATGATATAAGAACATTTAGAAAGGAGATCAATGATTATCTGGACAGAATGGAGCAACAACTGCTTGACAAATGTGACACAATAAAGCAAGAAAACACTAATATGAATAAGAAGATGGCTGAAGATTTTAAACACATGGCGAAAGAGCTAGATATTATTCATGCACAGCTTACATCGCAGTCGGAGCAATCAACTAACATGTTTGTAAAGGCGAGAAAAGCAGGGTCATCTTTAAAAACATTAGAAGGTCAACTGTCTGCAATTGATAGAAGGTCCAAAATTGAAATTTTCAATTCAAAAAGAAGTCAAGTTATCAACAATGTAGTATCCAAATGTAGCCCACTCGGAGAAATTAAAGTTCGAAATATTGCTCAACAGCAGAGAAAAACGCCGACAAAAAGAAGCATCGTTAATGCCATACCAAAACAAGAAGGGGTCATCAATGTCAAGTCATCCTCAGACGGAAGGGATTGTTATATATCAGGTATAGTCACACTGAACGATACAACGCTCGCATGTACTGACTGGTTTAACAACAAGGTAAAGCTGATTGATATCACACGTGGTGCACTTACCTCGGAGATAGATGTACCGCCACCCTGGGATTTGACTCTCGTTCCAAACGAGGAAATTGCAGTTTCCCTTACCTTTGAAAGGAAGATTCAATTCCTGTCGTTCAGACAAAGTCTATGTAAAGGTCGCTTCATTAAGGTTAATGGAAGCTGTCGCGGAATAGCATATAGCAATGACAAGCTTGTTGTGTCATTCGAAGGTGTCCCTAAAGTTGAGACTTTAACTCTTCAGGGCAAAGTTCTCCATTGTATTACTACTGACAATACTGCGACAGCGTTGTTTGATTATCCTCTCTATGTTGCCGTAAGTAGTGGTGACGAGATAATATACGTGTCAAATTCCAAAGCTAACTCTGTGAACAAGCTTACATTTGACGGACAAGTACTCGCTACATACAAAGATTTGGACTTTATGGATCCTAGAGACCTTGTTGTTTGTGAAGATGGGCACGTGCTGGTGTGCAGCTATTCCAAGAGTAATATACAACTAGTATCACCAAAAGGTAAAAGACTGAAGAATATTCTCGAAAGGAAGGACGGTGTTGACCTCTGTTTGGCACTGTGCTATGATGAAGACAAAAACATGCTGTACCTGAGTAACTGTAACAGCGGAAATCAGATTCAGATCTATAAGATTAAGTAATTTATTTTGGGCTCACATATACATGTTTATGTAGTTAAACAATCATATACATGTATGCAAATACCTATTAAATGTTAATATTTTAGATAAAATTACATGCGGCTTATGAATTCACTGATATAAGCATAACGATATATCACACAATGCACATTTTAACATTTAGTTTAGTGTAAGATCATATAATACAGACCCAGCACATTTTTTAATAATTTGTATAGATATTATGACTCTAGCAGAATATCAACTACTAGAATTGTGCAGTATATTTTTAAAGTGACAATGTAAAACGAGAGATATTAAAAGTTTTTGGAAGGTAAACAGTAATTCAAATTTTGATATCAGTACAAATCATATCAGAACATAGAGTTGTCGGTTGTCGTCTGCTCTACATCAACTAAGTATGTCTTAATTACACGATGTTATTTTATACTAGTAGATTTGGCACAAAATATTAATTACACACAACCGTGAGAAAACTTGCTTAAACATTCACAAGAAAAATGACGAAATAGTCGTTTCTTTTTCTACAGATCTTTTGTAGCATCTACTGTTTTTTCGTCAATAAACTTTAGGGTTTCTGAAATTGGAAAGGACGTTAAGAATGTCAGTTAAATGTGTCTAAACTTTTAGATGCGTTCTTTGCCCGTAGTCCGTAGAAAAGTACATAAAAAGTGTTAAATGAAACAGTTAACTTTATAATTGATTATAATTGATTTTGCTCTCTATGAAAATATCTTGGGTCAGAATATACTATGCTATAAGTATTCTTACAACAAATCTCTCCATGCGGTAACGTGCAGCGGCATGCATTTGCCAGCCAGACCAAACGAAATACGAATAAATAAAAACCCAAAAAAGAAAACCAAACGGTTTGTCAGCATTAACTTACTTAAATTGCGTGTGGTTTTACTACCAGGGATCTTTTCAGTGTTCTTCAGCACGCTGCTTCTGCACTCCATGCGTTGTTGTATTTTGCTTACAACAGCGATCTTGCCCTAGGTCCTTATCGCCTGCTGCTCACCAGCTAGATCTAAATCGGAGCTTTTTACAGAATAGATATGCTTAAATATTCAGTAAAATTTGAAGGGAATTTCTGCACATTGTGCAACGCATGGTTTTTGAGAGTAAATCTCAACATGATAAAACAAGTATAAGCTCAACACCGGAAGCCCGTTCTCTGCAACCGAGACATATGTGCCATGCAATTATTCTTGGATAAACCTACCATTTTGGCTTGAATTGTCGTAGTTGTTTTGTACATAAAGATATGGAGTGAACGTCTGACCGTATAACAACCCCGCTATCAACGACAACAGAACACCCTTGGAAAAGTGAACATACATGTACATCGTTTTGGATTTTCATGATCACTTTTGATTTAAAATTGCGCTTTATAACGAACAACAACTTTCAAAATGTTTAATCTAATTTTGGATTGCAAATATTTACCTCATAGATAAGAAAACTGAACAAACAAATAGTTAAATCTTGTTTTGCGAAGAATTTGCATTCCCACAGTGACAGGCTGACGGATGAAGTAATTGAGTAGATAAAAATCAAAGCATTAAATTTTAATTTTTGTTATTTACTGTGATAGGTACAACGCTTAGAAAACTATGAACACCATTTCAGTAATTTATTAACATAAAAAAGACACATTCTCATAATCCAGAAAACTGGAGTTGCATATTTTATAAAACTGATTGATCAGGTTTTCAGTTGGAAATTCAATATATTCCCAATTGTTTCTTTTCACGCTTTAAAATTGATCTTTTACACATTAGCTGAACAGATTGTAAAAAAATGAGTTCATAAATACTAAGCACTGATCTGTGAAGTGATTACGTGACACGAAATGTTTAAAGTCAGTTTCGTTGCAGAAATGTTTGCTTAATATTTTGTTTTCTGATTTGATTCTGTATCGAATTAAGTAAAAGATTAAGATCATGGAAGATTTGAAACAAACATTTTACTCTTAGTGTCATGATCATGGAAGCTGTGCATAAACTTTAGAAAATCACATTTATCTACAAGATCCGTTTAATTGCTGGACTCAACTTATCAAAGGTACTGGGTTTGTTCCAAGGAGCTAAAATATATTGGTCTGTCGTGGATACATTCTTTAGAATATTGCAAAATCGTTATAAACATGAAGATAATTGGTAGAGCTGCACTGTATTTTCAGTTGCTTCGATATTTTTACTCTGACTTACCTTATAACTGCCAGAATCACCCCAATACCATTGAGAACCAGGTTGTCGGCAGAATCTGCCTTTAAACCGAATAATCCAAATCTGTAAGTGAAATACGTGCTTTGGCAGTTTTTTTTAGTACATTGTCATTTATAAAAATAACAAAAAGGGACTTCAAACGGCCTTTAAAAGAAAGACATGAACACAAATGACAGAAATGTTCACTGATTGTATACTGATTATACTGTAAATACCTACATAGAAAAGTGGAAACTCTACAGGTCACTCAACCCGACATAAATGGAAATGTTGCAGGCTCGGTTTTATTGAGCCTGTTTATTGACATGCTACAAGCCCACTACCCACGGGTTAAGCAGAACTCAACATTTATATATGCTACAAGTTCCAAAAGGAGTTTAGAGACATCCGCAGATGTGTTCATACGGCGGTGCACATGGAACCTTCAATGATACACTAGTGTGCAGCGGCGTATGGTCCCCAGTTGAAATAATAAGTCTGGAAAATCACTAACATGTATACCTCCCTGTTGCCCAGCCGCTGAGTAAATTCCTTACATCCCATATACTGAAATATCTTCTTTGCTATTGGAATCACTGTGAGGTTTCCTGTAACATAAATTGATATACATAATGTTAATAACAACTTTGATCTACACTTGAACATTAAATTCCAGAAATTCTGGATAAATTGCAAAGCAAACTACATTAGTTTCAACATCGTTTTAATACGACACAATGTGTACCTTTGGACTGTGAATAGCAAAGAAGACTAAAAGACCCTAAATCGCACAGCTGACTCAGTGCCAAACGAAGCATTTGGACAAAAATATTTGACAGAGGACTATGCAGGACCTTTAGGAAACGTTTGGTAAACATTGCTATATCTAAACTTTTTTTCAACAATTAATAGAATAAATGCGTTTCTGAAATAAAGATTAGCAAAAGCAAAGTTTTCATGATCCATTTTCTGATTTACCCTGTAGATTTAAATGAAACAATTCTGTTGTTGTTTTGACAAATCAAGTTACCTTTAAATAAATATGGAAGAGAGTCAGATTTTTCTATGTAACCGTAATGCACCAGGACATTGGCTAATAATGTAGAGTAACTATTTGAAATTTTCATCAAATAAGTGAGATACTAGTAGAACAGAAGTGTGGCATTGAATTCTTCATGCTAGGAAGCCATCCAGCTGGCTTACGGAAGGTCGGTGGTTCTACCCAGGTGCCTGCTCGTGATGAAATAATGCACGGAGGGGCACCTGGGGTCTTCCTCCACCATTAAAGCTGGAAAGTCGCCATATGACCTATTATGTGTCGGTGCGACATTAAATCCAACAACAAAAGAACAGAAGTGCATCACAACTTGAACCTGAAATTCTAGTAAAAAGGGGTATAACTCATAGCATTCATAGAAATTTCTGCAAAAGTAAGGCTATATACCATTAAAGAAATAGTTCTTTGTTTCATATAAAGTTTAGCTACTTCAGAACAATTTTGATACAGTTTCTAGATTTTCACTCCGTCGTAGACTTATTTTCCACAAGATATCCATGCATCTGCGTCAATAAAACGAAAAGAAAAGGGGTGTTGAATAATATGCAGTTAAATATAAGTCAACTGAAGTCAGGTATCCTACAATTGTCGCATTTCAGACAGCGGTCTGCAGAATAAATACCCTACTTTAGTTTTCAAGTAAACAACTCAAAAATATGCGAATATTCTATATATATATATATATATGGAAAGTGTCTTATTTTATGTAAAATTCATTCCACGAGTGAAATAATGCCCATTTGGCCCCCGGTTAACGCGCAAATGAGCGAAAAATGGAAACAAAATTAGGGTCTATTTATTAGGGACTTATTTCGACTATACTACGGAAGCACATTTGCTATATAACCGTAATGCACCAGGACATTGTGTAATATCATGTGGCTAATAATGTAGAGCAACAATTTGAAGTTTAAATCAAATAAGTGAGATAGAACAGAAGTGCATCACAACTTGAACCTGAAATTCTAGTAAAAAGGGGTATAACTCATAGCATTTTGGTGCCAGCATCATGAACATATGATGTTTGTGACCATGTGGAACCACCGTTTTGAGTTTGAATAAAATCCATTTAGTAACAATAGATATATAGTGAAAAAGCATCAAAATTAAACTTAAACTCATAGTAAACAAAATAAAAAAGGGACATAAGTCACTAAATATTTGTGCCAGAACTATTGACCTTGTGTCATATGATGATAAGTTTTAATCATATTAATTAAGTAATACCACAGATAAAGTGAAGGTGCACCAACATTTACCTAAAATTCTAAGCAAAAAGGGGGAATATGTCATGAAATATTGGTGCCAGAGTTGTGGCCCTCATGCCATGTGATGTGGGTGATGATGTGCTACAACTATTTTAAGTTTGAATCAAATCCGTTTGGTAATAACAGATAAAGAGTGAAAGTGCATCAAAACTTTAACCTGAAATGTTATGTAAAAAGGGGGCATTATTCATGAAAAATTGGTACCAGAGTTATGTACCTTGTGTCATATAATGTGGGTGAGGATGTGGAACAATTATTTAAAGTTTGAATCAAATCCGTTTAGTAATAAATGAGATAGAGTTAAAGTGCACCAAAACTTTAACCCGAAATTCTAAGTAAAAAGGGGGATAATTCATAAAATATTGGTGTGAGAGTTATGACCCTTATGCCAGTTGTAGTGGGTGATGATAAGGAATAAAAATTTTAAGTTTGAAGCAAATCCATCAAGCAATTACAGGGACAAGAGGGTAATTGACCCCAAACGCTCACCTGTGCACAAGGCTTCAAGTGTGTTTGTTTAAGTACAGAGTTAGGTTTCTTCTATGTTAGCCTATGTTATATACAAGTCACACACATGTTTGAACCTGGGACAATAATTTGAACAATACTAGTAAACATTACAAATCTGATATCACAAGCCAAATATCAAGGCTCTAGTTATTACTGATTCAGAGAAGAAGATTTTCATAGTTTCTTATATATAAGCTAATATTTCTCACCTGTGATAAACAGTGATCCATCCAGCATTGTGACTTGGTAAAATTTCGGAGGTTAGATGTTCTAACTTTTGTCTGTGGAATTTCGTACAGCAAGAAAAAAAAATATACATCATTATTAGTTTTGTATGTTCAAAGAATGTGAACATTTTATCATATCTATAGACTGACGTTTGTATTTATCTAAAAGATGACTTACCGTCGCCGGTATCAAACTTTTTCACGGGAATGTAGGTGGTTCCGTAAAACGCTACTGCCAGGGACGTGGTGATAAAACCCATACATATAGTGTACTATGTAATAAATAATTTTCATTTGTGGCTTCCTTAACCTAAAATACTTAGCAAAATCGAGAAATGCAGCTATAACCTACAAGAATTCAGTAAAACCATGTCTTGTATTATACAAGTAAAAAAAATATCTAAAAATAAATTCCGTATTGCATTGTGTTGAAATTCAATCCCGTATCATGCCTGAGTCTGGAATTCTTTCATTGATATTTATTTCCCGGTACTATAAGCGGATCTACGTCAAATCAGAAAAAAACCCACAATTTTATTCTAATAAAAAATACATGAAAAGCGAGTGATAAAAAGTTTCCTGTTTAAATTAAAATTTTAAACGACTGATAATAATATCATTTTCTCATTCATTTTAAACACTTTATCAACTTCTCGTATGTAAGGAAAGTATTAGTTAATAAAATGACGTCATGGCATTCCAAAGGCAAACTAAACCCACGAGTACGAAAGTTGCTGCAAGATGCAGAAAAAGGAAACTCCGTAACAAACAAAGAAGTGTTTGTCATTCTTTTTCGGCGACGCCGTCTAAATTCGTTTTCGTTACTTATGCCACGTGACTTCAGTTTGCAAATCAAACTGCTTGATAACGCATTATAGATAATTTATCAAAATGGAAGATTTATGCAACACTCTGCCTGATTGGACGAGAGTGTCAATTTCTTTCACTCTGTTGATTGTGCTACGCTGAGTGAAATGTAGACAAAGCGTTTATCCTAAACGACGTTGTTCCACAGTTTTAAAGCTAACTTCGACTCAGTATATTTAGCAAGAATATTGATATATCTCAAAATGATAAGTAAGTTTAATAAATATGATAAAAACCTGTTCAAATACCAACATATATCAAATTAAAGAAAGAGCTGAATACGGTCTGCGTATCACATGAATAAGGGTGTGATAAGAGTCTTTTATGTAGAGAAGTGCTTTTTAAAAGATTTTCCTTGTTACAATTGTCGTCTGTATATGAAAAGGTTTTTTTGCTTTTGTGACTTATTCAGATTGCACATTAAAATGAGTACTTGTTTGCTTTGATATATTTGTTATAAATTATTTAACTGATTTATTATATATGAATATTTTTCTTTAGTATGGTATACAAATATTGAACTCAGTTGAAATATGTTTCATTATATATATGCTATATAATGACTGAATCTCATTACACTGAAATGAAGGTACGCTGCATACAGTTTATCTATGTGATATGACTACGGTCAAACTTTGCTAATGAAACAGAAATATTGAAATAATTACAATTGAATGCTTTGCTTGACCTTCACTTTTTTATAGGTGTGACGTCATTGTCCAAAGATTTATGAATAGCGAATATGCATTTGTTAAAGCGGGATCAGTTGGCCTATTTTAGAAATAGATAAAAATAATAAATAAAAAAATCCTTTAATTGATTCTTTCTCATTTTAGGGGCTGCTAGAGCTAAAACTAGAAATGCCTTTATACAGCGTCTCATGAAGAGCTTGGTAGATCTTTGTCATACTTGGTCTGGAGCATCATTATAAGGTCCTCTTCCAAATTTATTTATATAGGAACTTGGGCCCTATTAGGGACCACTATAGCTAAAAGTAGATATGCCTTTCTTCGCATTAACCACTAAAATGTAATGGATTTTTATCAAACTCGATGTGTAACAATATCGTAAGGTCTCCTGCTATTTTGTTACAAATGTGGATAGCGACCAATTTAGCTAAAAATATAAACACGCTTAATGGCCTCTTCTCATGAACCGCTCCATGAATCTTCATCAAACTACTGCTGTAATTATTCGTCTAAGGATAAACGAAACAAAATTGCAACCCTACGAAACCTTTGCGAAAAATTAAAAGAGAACCATTTAAATTGTTAAAGTGCGGTGTTTAGTTTTGCAATTTGAAAAATGTTAGATGAAAGATGAATGTTAGATGAAAAATTCATAAACTGCTTTCCTTATTACAATTCGCCGACCATCATTTTTAAAGATATTTCTTGTTTGTTGATCATTTTGATGATTAATAAGTTGCAGCGTCAATGTCGATACCTTCCGCAGTAAAAAGTGTCTTCCGCGCTTTTTCTCAAAATAAAAAAATACTTAGACGATGTTCATTTTGACATATTCCTTTAGCTTTATTTTTACTGCTTCTACATACCGAAGAATATTCCTCCGGCCACTAATCGATAGCGGTCAGATTTTCTATATAGAAATAAGAAGGGCATGTACACATTTTACTTAATAACAAAATTACTAAAAATAAGAAACCTTAGGTGCAAAAATATTACCAAAGTTCAACATTTCATTCAACACAAGGTTTTTTCAAATTAAATTTTATCTTAATTTTTGATTCGTTCTTCGCATGAAGTTTGATGCAATCATTTCATCATTTTTTCCCTTCTTTTTTCCATATAAAATGTGCAAAAATCTCATACATGCGTTTCTTCAAAGCATTTTTTTTATAAAACCATTGATATGAAAGCTTAGGTGCAAGAACTTTCCTACTCTCATTGAATTTATCTTTTGAATGATATTTATTTCATTTTTGTGAAATAAAAATTTGATTCGTTCTCAGACAGTTTATTTTCACTAATTTCGAAGAAAAATTAACTTCAGCGCGAAGTTGTTGTTGTAGCGTCATAAGCAGACGATATTATAGTATGCCGCGTGAACATGCGGTATTGTTATCAAAACGTTAAAGTAATGATTTAATCATTTAAAGTAATTTTACTTCGCCAGTAATTCATTTTGTGTTAATATCACAAATTAACAATATAAGAAATGCAATTAAATATTGCAATTAATATTTCGGTTCTAAAAAGAAAGAGACGCGCATTTCTTCTTATATTGTTGTTCTCACCTTATTTCATATACATTTAAATATCAGTGTCAATTATGCCAATTATGTCAATTAAACATTAAAAGAGATAGCTTTCCTAACGACCCTTGGATCACAAATGCATACTGTCGTAAAAAGGTAAAATACAGAATTTTTTGTATATATTTTACTTAATAATTTTTAGTAAATAAATTCAAGGTCCGCCTTAATCAAATTAAAGCTGGAATATTTAATAATGTCCGGAGCATTTTTGTGTATAAGAATGTTTTTGCAATGTAAATAATATCTGCATTTAAAACAGAATTGAATTTTACTTCAGTAACTTAATGATATATTTTTGTTTTCGTGAAAATTTTAGCTGGTTTCATGATCTTTTCAGTTATCATAAATGTCGTCGTGATTAACTTACTTTCATAATTTATTGTACATGTTCAATTCAAGATAATTTTACATAAAACTTATTTCTATACTGTAATCCTATTGAATGATAGTTTATAGAAGTAATAAAATGTTATATGCATCACGCATAAATCCTTTTATTGGACCTGTAATAAACTTGCCTCTAACAAGGAACGTTAAAACAACACAGACGTTTATAACACTGATAAGGCTATAATTGCGTTTTGAATTACGGGTATTTTCTTTTTGTAATTACAAGGTATAATTATCATGCGATTTTAATCTTTCGCATATTTTTTATTTTGCAAGCAGTTTTCATATATTGGTGGAATATGACTCATATTTTTGTGTAATTATATTAAAATGAATAATGTCTGCTTGAATACGGCAAAATACCTGTACCACGCTGATTGCCACTATCTTTTTTTTTTAATTTTACAAACTTCCTATTTTGCCAATATTTTAAGAATTACTGACCATTTCAGAATAAAATAATTCAAAACCTACACCTATGTAACAGCTGTTTAAAAGAAAAAAAAAACAAAATAACTTACGTATGTATTTTTGTGACATAAGAATGGACGTGGTAGTGGCAGCAGGTATAATACACATCAATCAGAAAATTTTAAAATATATTCGTCAAGTTTATTTGTATTTTGTGACTTCCCTGTTTGATATTTGTCTTTGCTTTTTGTTGTTTTTTTTTTCTTTTTTTTTTTGACAAGAATGTGTTATGGCCGTAAAAGTTATAAAATCGTATAAAACATTGTTCGATCTTCTTGTTGTTTTTTTTTTGGGGGGGGGGATGTTGGGAAGGGGGCGGTGGTGCCTAGGTCTTTTACACATATTATACTTAAAGACAGCGTTATTTAAAACAATGTTAAATCAGATCATATTTCTTAAATATATATGTCAGATTTTATTTTTCAACGACAGCGTATTTTATAGATGGGAGACGCCGTAAAAATATCAATGCTAGTGCTATATAAATATAAAAGGAAGTGTCTATGGGTACGAACCTCCTTTTTTTCTAGAGATTAAGGGTCATTTACATTTCAGATTTGGTTGAAAATGAAAAAAAAAATAAATAAAAGACTTCATCTATATTTGCCTTTAACTTGAATCTAAATGGTTTACAGATGATTCGTTACATTGTTTTTCGAAAACATGTTAAAATATACGTTCTTCTTATATAAGAATATGTATGAAAATAATTTTATATGAAAACACGGTGGGGAAACCAAGAATGCAACGTCATCAAAACCCAGCGCAAATGAGCTGACCACACACAAATTTACGTCGATTCAGGTCAAAAATGTCTTGTAACTTCTTTATTACTGCAGCTTTCGACTCGAGATAAAGAGCACCGTACCCGGCCTGGAGTATACTATTCTGCGGTAGTGTTCCATATTGTACGTATAGCTTGGTTTTTGCTTGAAAACGCGAACAGTTAGCAAAGAGGGTATGAGCTGTACCACACTTTTGTCTAAGAAAGTGAGTTTTGACCGTATTTTCGTGAAATGAGGACAGATTTGACGCTCATTTAATATCAGTGACTAGCATAATAGTCAATCATTGTTTTATTTTGCTATTTTTAAGGATATCTGACGATATTTTGTTCAAAACAAACAACATTATTAAAATGAGAACATCCACACTGACGACTTTGTTGGAGAACATCCACACTATTATCATGCACTATTTAGAAAAATCTAAGACAAAACCGTTTTTGTTTTAAAATCTGACATGTAAAAAAGTAAAGTAAAAGTGATAAGTTTCACTGCATTCAATCTGCGCGTCATTCGTTATTTTGTTTCGGATGACAGTATTTATTTCTTTTTATGACATAAATTTAATAATGTCAATTTGAAAATATTGTTGCAATCCATATAGGGCGTTTGATCTATATAAATATTCAGTAGAGTAGATTCTACATGAATAAGATCGTGTTATATATAATATAAAATATATTATAAAAATGGAAAAGAAAACATAAATCTTTTTTTCCACCATTTTATACGCCCGTTTGGAAAACGGGACGTATTATGGGAATGCCCCCGGCGGGCAGATGGGCGCGCGGGCGGCGTCCACAGACTTTGTCCTGAACAGATCTACATGCATGGAGGGTTTATGATGAAACTTGGCACAATTGTTCACCACCATGAGACGGAGTGTTATGCGCAAGAACCAGGTCCCTAGGTCTAAGGTCAAATTCATGAATGACTTTGTCCGGAGCCTATCTTCTTCATGCATGGAGGGATTTTGTTGTTACTTGGCACAATTATACACCATCATGACACGAAGTGTCATATGTTTCCCTTCTTTAGAATTACTTCCCTTTGTTGTTACTATAAATAGCTTATATTGTAACTTTTTCATTACTAGTCGTAGGGAAAAATCGAGACCACTTTTCTTTAGTACAACATGCACGCTACATCCAATTTTGAGGTGTATTTTGACCAATCTCTACCTGGTAAAGATTTTTGTGTGGACTTACAATTTTTTTTTTGGATTTTTTTTTTAAGATTAACTTCCCTTAGTTGTTGCTATAAATAACTTATATTGTAACTTTCTTATAATTGACCGTAGGGAAAAAATAAGACCACTTTTCTTTGGTACAACATAGATGTTACTTTCCAATTTTAGGTGTATTTTAAGGCATCTCTACTTGGTAAGGAGTTGTTTTTTTTGTGGACTAAAAACAAAAGACTTACAATGATTACTAAACAACCACAAAATTAAAATTCCATTTGCAAATACAGGTGCTAGAGTAAAGAAATTTGCTGTGACGGGCGTATATTGTGACATTCTGGCACTCTTGTTAGTGTTTGGAATTATTTTTCTCCACTGTCATAGCAGTATTTTTGGAATTATGGGGAAATTAATTTTGGTAAATCAACATTTACTTCCAGTCGTTTATTAACCCGGTAAGTCACATACTGTACGCGGAGCTTAAATATGTAAACAAAAAATAATTTTAAACACTTAACTATATAGTAAATTTATTAATACAGTTGTATAAACAGTATTTAGTGTTTGAAATTATTTTTTGTCCAATAGCATTGCAGTACATTTCAAATTATGGGAAATTTATTTTAATAAATCAGCATTTGATTGAAGTGCGATATTAGGGGCTAAGCTTCAGCCGGAAAACCTGCTCTGCGGGAACACTTAGACGTCACAGCGGAGAGAGAAAATCAAGGATGTGAGGAGTGTGGAAAGATGTATAAATACTGACGAAATTTTAAGGCGTCACATGAAAATCTTTCCCGTATGATGCTTATGGTAGTTCTACAAGTTCGGATCCATTTTTTTTTTCTTCACTGATTTTAAATTGGATTAAACTCCGAATTATAGAATAAACTTGCAACTTTTGGCAAATGTAAATCGAAAGTGTCATGTGCTTTTTCTGCTCTTTGGTATGACGCGGCCAAGGATCGAACCCACGACATCGCGCACCCGAAGCGGACGCTCTACCACTAGGCTATAGACGTTGCCTTTATTTTAAGAGATCAGCGCATTTCAAGCTGACTTAAAGACACTGTTTATAACTATTTAATGTTTGAACAATTTTAATATCATGTTTTATCTTTAGAAATATAATATTGTTGTCATGGGATTGCCATTCAATAAATAAATTTCGGTTCCGTATGCAGAACCCAGGCTTTAGTCTACGTAATGATAATACATTGTATGCCTTTCTGCCGGTTTATCAAATGTGCATAACCACCTTAAGTGATAATGCCCTTTTATGTATAAGGTTGGATTGTATTTGATATTTGAAGGAGACTTCCATTTGCTGAAATAAGATTTAAAATATCTTACAGTTATAATATTTAGTTAAAGTACTAACTATCCGTGTTTTATGCACTTTGGGATGGATATAGTTATAAACAAAATAGCAATACAATAATTATTCCAATCCTTTATTTGCTTTTAAACTTTGTGTGCAGGACTTTTATGCGAATTTGTCTTGTTATCTTAAAATAATGTTTTTCCTAAGATGCAATCAATCTGAACACAGTGTCCTTATGCCACACTATACACAAAGATTAATGATCTATTTTAACTGGTCTACAGCCTCGCGGTAAATGGTTTGAACTGCTGATTGTATGTATTGACGACATTTGTTGTTGAACAACGTAGCTAGACTGCCTAAGAAACAGCTTTTAGGAAGCATAACTGCAATAATGGTAATTAAGAGTGTGGATGTTCTCCAACAAAGTCGTCAGTGTGGATGTTCTCATTTTAATAATGTTGTTTGTTTTGCATAAAATATCGTCAGATATCCTTGTAAATTGCAAAATAAAACAATGGTTGACTATTATGCTAGTCACTGATATTAAATGAGCGTCAAATCTGTCCTCATTTCACGAAAATACGGTCAAAACTCACTTTCTTAGACAAAAGTGTGGTACAGCTCATACCCTCTATGCTAACTGTTCGCGTTTTCAAGCAAAAACCAAGCTATACGTACAATATGGAATACTATCGCAGAATAGTATACTCCAGGCCGGGTACGTTGCTCTTTATCTCGAGTCGAAAGCTGTAGTAATAAAAAAGTTACAAGACATTTTTGACCTGAATCGACGTAAATTTGTGTGTGGTCAGCTCATTTGCGCTGGGTTTTGATGACGTTGCATTCTTGGTTTCCCCACCGTGTGAAAATATGGTTTTTATTGCTGATAGATATGTTATATTGATATAAAAATTAATTTAATTATTATAAAATAACATGTTAAAAATGCTATGGTTCAGAAAATTACATATTAAACATTCTTTTGATAAATCCCTTTAATGCCTAACCCTAACCCTAACCCTAAAAATCCCCTTTCCATAGTTTGTAACTCCAGTGACATTTCAATTACGCTTGTTTAATTCTCTTATGAAAAACCTTCTCTTTTATTACACTTCATATTGAAATAAACATCCAGGTGACAATACCCGGAGGCAGTAGATATCGACATCGCAATACCGGTCACCTGTTACCAATACCAAGTAGCTGTTGTCTCCCCTGATATCGATTTTCTACAATATCGGCCATGAGGTCAATTCTTCCTCATGATTGCTTTTCATGGTAATATTTCAGTTCCGTATGTTTTCTATCTCTATATCGCTATATTCTATATTGCTATCGTTCTTTTACTTTTGAAGTTTATTTTCTAGCTGAATAATTTTTAGATGTGGTTTAGCTTTATTTTTTTTATATTCCATTGACAAAGTTTTAATTTTTACCTTCGCCATATCCCACCATTCATTCAAAGTATTGACATTTTTTTTTTGGTTTGTCCAATATTGCCAAAAGACATTAACTAAATTGATGCACTCTGTTTCTTGTAAAAGACTAGCGTTAAATTTTCAGAGCCCGGGGCCTCTTTGGTCTTTTTCAGTATTCATCTTTAAATAGAGTGAATTTCTTATCTTTGTGTCAGTTATTTCGTTATCAATAGCTTTTGAGGTGACAAAATAATCTGTACGCAATTTAGCATCGGCACGCATAAAAGTAAACTGTTGTTCACATGGATTGCTACTGCGTCAGATATCTTCATGGACAAGTTTAAGAATTGTATTTTTTAATCGAAATACCATTCATCTTGCCTATTTTTATCAGAGGAATTATTCCTGTCTAACGTCGGATTAATAGTGCAGTTGAATTGCCAGCTATAATTAATATGCGGATTGTAGAACGTTTGTAGCTGATTTTCAATGTATTTAAAAAATTGATTGCGTAAATTGCCCGAGTTTGGCGCATAAACATTAGTCAGTTGGCATCTTTTGTCGTGTTCGATCAGCTGAGCAGATATAAAACGCCCTTCAATATCCCGAGATACAATATCGAGTTTTACCGATAGTTTTACCTTTACAAGAATAGCAACACCACGTAAGGCACTTGTAGACAAATCCTGTTAACCTCAAACCTGTCACATATTTGTTTGGTATACACCATCGCTTGCCAAAGGTTTGAAACTGGAATAAATAACGTGTAAGTAAAATCGTAGAAATACAATACTGCATTTTTATTCGGACTTTTATTCATCGCATTTGATTTGAATGTTTGTTTTCATGAACTACTGCAAATTTTGAAACTGGGGTTAATGGCTACAGAAACACGGTCACTCAGCCAAATCATAAAAAATATTGGCATCTAAGTGGCACTTTACATCAAATCCTTATCAAATAGTCAAGTAAAATAGTTTACTGATCATTAAGTGCGGCGACAGTATATATGGCTAATTTTCTGTCCATTACATTTAACTCAATTAATTTACTGGAGGGATTACGAGGTCTTTCCCACATAAAGTATGCTATTATATGATTTAGAAACATTATTAAATTTCCAATATCAAAATATATTTATTACAGAACAGATGCAAA
This sequence comes from Mercenaria mercenaria, assembly GCF_021730395.1. Lineage (NCBI taxonomy): Eukaryota > Metazoa > Mollusca > Bivalvia > Venerida > Veneridae > Mercenaria > Mercenaria mercenaria. The sequence continues at coordinate 7,152,139 of NC_069365.1, read as the reverse complement.
AGTTTGCAGATGAGAAATCCATTTGTCTCGTAAAGGTTCAAAAGGGAAAGGGGAAAGACAATATACCCCCGTCAGTTTCCTTATTTTCCAGTGAATTGAATAATACAATGGTTAGAGGTTTAGACTAGGTCTGGGCTCTTCTTCGTTAAGAAAAATCACTGCCATGCAAGCCATGCTATTTAATATGTAGTTGATTTCTAAATAACATTTATAGGTTATTAACTCTGTATGTACGAGTTCTGCAGCGGTAATATTGCGCGACTTTAGGAGCGCAATATTAGCCGCGAAGGACGAGTGCATATATCCACATACAAAGTTGATAAACTTTATATTACACACCCACTATCAAATAATTAATTTATGTCTAAATTATCGTTCTGGAACAAAAGGCAGGAAAAATACGAAAAGGATTTCTCCGAAAATGTAATAAACAAATCAAACTGACGCGAAAATGACGTCAACTTGTTGTCGTAACGTGCGCATGGATACCATGGACGTCACGCGATTCTTTCCATTAAAACGTTAAGAAAACAGTCCACGTCCGATATGAAAGCGTTCTACGTCAATATGGAAAAATATTGCACGATCGCGGGCCATTGAAACTCAATGGAAAATAATTTTAGGTATGTAATAAGTACATTTATCACATGTTATGTTAATTACTTGACAAGTGGTTTATTACTTGTGTAGATGGAACACTAAATGTCGTTTTTAACAGCCTCACCCACTCCAAGTAAATAGCTCATCGACTTTTACTAATAAGACATTGATTGAACGTTTTTGTACATACTTTAGTTAATGATGCATTAAGATTAACTCTGAATAAGTCAGTTGAAAGAATGCAAAATGAGCTGTTTTGAGTCATTTGTGCCTTCTTTACTCTTAAGATATGCTGATTTTTTTTTGTTTTTAGACACAAAGATAACGTTTTGCCAAAAAACAAACAAATAAAAAACTCCAAAACAACAACAACAACAACAACAACAAAAAAAAAAAAACAAACACAAAAAGTCATCCATAGTCCAGTAGAATAACAGAGAAAAAAAGACTGAACCTTGCAGTGGGGTATATGCAAGGTTTTATTGCAGTTTTCTGTCACTAAGGATATATTGATCAATAAACTGCTAGATGACATCTTGTCATTATTGGGCAATTTTTTTTTATCAGCAAATCTTGAACCCCATGTAATGCTCATTTTCATTAAAGAAATAACAAAATGAACACCTTCTTTATCTTATCCTGTGTAAATATGTTCTAAACAAACATTTAACATGACTATGAAATTTCAAAGATTCAGCTGTTATTAAAAATATAAGGAATGTACGGTTATATTTCTTTAGAACTCTTTATTTTGTGATAAGTGACCTTTCAATATAAGGTACCTGTAGAATTTACATTAAGACAGTTTCAAAATAATTTCCTTTGCAATACTTTAATTCTAACGGCGTTTCATCAGAGACAGAACGTTTCAATCCTAATCTGATAAAAATATATAAACGTTTCTGAGTTTAAAACTACTTTTACTATATTTAGTTGTGTTCCATTTATGTAAAATAAACCTTGAAAATACGCTACAAATACAATCCTTTGAAATTTAAATTACATTTCCAGATAATATATCATGATAAAAATGTGAACACTTTGTGGCATTTTCTAATGTTCCTGCAAGTATGCGTTTTACTGTTTAAACTAAATTGAAAATGCCAACGTTTTCCGCAATAATTAGCCATGTTACTACATAACACGATTTGTTACATTTTCTCTTCCTTTTTAAATACTTTTGGCAAGAGGCAAGCTACAGAACGTTTTTAATCAGCACGCAACACATGATGATAGTTATGCATGTTTAACAAAACGTTTAGTTAAACTATTGAAAAGGTATAAAGATCATTATTCTTTTGAAAAAGACCTAAAAACTTCAAAACGTTACCAACTATGTATTTGTTACATGTTAGTTGTGTGTATGCACGTTTAATAGGTAGGATTTCTCTTATAATTATATATATATATATGTATTTATATGAGACTTTTCTTCTTCAGTAAGTCAATATAATCGAGTGTCATGTCCTTTAAAAAATTTACATTCGTAACGGTAACGTAATATTTGTTACCAGAATTGTACTATGACATACCCTTTACATTAATACAGATAAGGTTTCTTATAACACTATTAAGTCTGAAAACACGAATAAATTGTGCATTAAAACAACTTAAAATACTAATTTTATTACTGTGAAATTAGCATGAATAATATTAAATGACAGGAAACTGGTAAAATACTTCCAGGATATAATTTTTATAACAGTTTAAATGAACGAGTTGAAATTATTATTCATTGCTTAGATATCGTCTTCTGTTAACTTGCGAATAACAGTTAATGTCAACATGTTGCTCCTTTAGAGCAGGGGAATGTATGGAATTGAATTGTCATCCTTTAGTTAAATTGATTAAGATGATGATATATGAGTATAGGTCAAAGGTAACTTAAATGATTATCATACACACTGTGCACAAAATTCGATTCTTGGTGTCCTCCCAGTACGTTTGTACATCAAATGACCATATCCGAAAGTTACAAATGTGAATTAATAAATTTACTGCAAGATGATACTAGTAACCTCAAACTGTTGACTTTGGGTAGCCGTGACATTTCACGACGTTACATATCCAAATAATTTGTTTATGGAATTGAACCAAACGACGTAAAGGATCTGTCCGTTATGATTTTTCACTGCATAAAGTCCGCAGCTCACGAATTGCACGTGCAGAGGGTGAAAAGTGCTAATCAGCGAATCAAGTGCGAAATTGTGACGGTTCAGTGAGTTCGACATGTTGTGATAATTTGTGTACAAGATATTAGTATATGGGCAAATTTTAATTTGTTTGTTATTATTACTTAAAACATTATGCAAAACTAAAACCTATGCGTTTTGTTTTCCTTTCAGTGTATATAATGTGAAAATGTCTTAAAATTACTTAAAATATTTTCTGCATTTCAACATACATGTATATTTAACATCTAATAAACTTGAGGTTTTACTCCTTCCACGATTCTCATTTTCAAAATTTAGCAATATGTTAGAGAAAGCATGTTGTTCGCAATTTACGTAATAGAATTCAAAGAAAGATAAGCAGTTTTGGGAGCTTTAATATATTTAATATATTTTATACGTTTACAATATGCTTTTAGTTTTGTTATCATTATCCACATATCATAGATAATACAATGTTGATCTTATATGCACAAACTGCATTTAGATAGAAGGAGGTTATGTAAATGAAAGTGCGGTTCGGCTGCTGTTACCCGTGGATGCCACAAACGAAAAATGAAGTGAATATAGGAAATTCTACTATTCATAATTCAATGTTAGTTTTCTTAGAAATGTTTCTTAAAAATATATATCTATGACAAAAATCTTTCAAAAATCAATTACATGTGGTACTGGAAATAATCGTAACTGGTAACATTATGATGACAGTTAATAAAAGTTATCTTTTTAGGTTCAGTAAGTATCCAGTATTATAAATATATACTGAGCAATGAAGTAGGACATAGACAGCTTAATTAATGGATAGAGTCGCCAGTCGGTTTGCAGATAGACTGGAGCTGAACTGTACATGTCTGAGGAGGGCTTTTCAGATTTAGATTTTTCTTTGAGTGCTTAGATGTTGAATTAGGTATCTTAGATTCCCGTTACGCTTGATATATGGACTAGGTTCAATTTGATTTTGTAAAATACAGTTAGGGGGTGGGGTGATTTAATACAGTATTTATCGTTTGGGAAACACTGCTTCATGTTCCTTCTATGTACCGTGTACCATTTCAATTTTACTAGCTAATGGATTTATATACAGTTGAAAAACAATCTAGGTAGGGACGGGCAAATGAATGTTAATAATATAATAAGTTTTCTTGACATTTCTCCTAATGATATGGAGATAATTGCTTGCCTTATACACTCAACAAAATTCCTAATTGGTCAGTTTATATTGTATTACTATTTTGTTAATAATGCATGCATTCACACAAAATTTCACATACCGACATTTGAATAGGTACTGCAGCTAATTATTAATTTATTTTTGGCGACTCACAGCCAAAATAACCGCATTAGGCGTTTTGACTAACATTATATATTTTGCACGTGCACCAACATGCACGTGTTCGTTTACATTTTTGGCATTACTGACAAAAGTCCTACTAGAAAAACACATATCATGGTGAAATTGACACGCGATCGAGCTGTCGGAATGTTGCTAGCCGGGACACATTTACGACACGTGTGTAATTATTTTTGCAATTTCAAAAGAATTTTGATATAATTTGTTTGTAGCTGTTACTTTGATGGTTATTTCCATTTTTAACCTTATTTCCGTTTACAAGAACCTTCAATCGTTGGTTATCTACCATCCGCGCTCTTTTGGCATAATTTAACCCAAGGACAATTCATTGAAGTGACCGATTTTGAATTTTGTTGTAAAATTCCGACAGTCCGGGCGCGTTGCTCTTGTGTCAATTTCACAATGATATGTGTTTTTCTAGTAGGACTTTCGTCAGCAATGCCAAAAGTGTTCACTAACAAGTGCATATTGGTGCGCATGCCCTGCACGTGCAAAATATGCAATATTGGTCAAAACGCCTAATGCGGTTACGCTGGCCGTGAGTCGGTCAAAAATAAATCAATAATTAGCTGCTGTACCTTTTCAAATGTCAATATGTAAATTTTCTTGTAAATACAAGCATTATTAACAAAATAGTAATACAATATAAACTGACCAATTAGGAATTTTGTTGAGTGTATATAGTTTTATGATATCGATCTTTTATGATTGTTACATCACTAAGCGCCGTTTGTGAATTTTCAGTTCTGTGTATTGCACGTAATTTGAATTTGGTAACGTATATATATGATACGGATGTAACAACAGGTCAAAAACATGTGTATACATGTTGAAACAACTTTGGTTTCTTGATTGCAAACATATTCAAACTGCGCTTCTCTATTCCCATTTTTTTTTACATTTTTAAGTTTAGAAAAGTTGTTCTTGTTGTTGATGATGATGCTACTGCTGTTGCTGCTGCTGTATCTATCTGTTTGTGGCGTATTAATTGTGTTTCTTTTCTCTGAGTAAGTTTCCTTCTGATGATTGTTTTTTCTACGAAAATGATGTTGCAATTAACAACAACACCTTTATCAGTTACTAAGCAATCAAATGAAATACAATATGAAAAATACGCTATCATATGGTTTTTATGGCAGCCATTTTGGATTTTATAAATAGAAAAATGCCCAAGGATCTCGCGAAAGTCAGGAGATACTGTGTATGCTCCATCTAATGAACAACATAAAGCAATAGAACCTTGAATAAAACCTATTGTAAAGTTTTTCATTATTATTTTTCAAGGAAAACAGTATTAAAATTTGACGATGGCGGCCATTTTGAATTTTCTTTAATAAAATTTTCCCCAAAGATGACAAGGTTTCATCCGGTGGGTTCTCATTTACTGAAGTCTAAAGAACAGGAAACTGCAAAAATACCTTGTATATACCCTATTGCAAGGTTCAGTTCAAGTTCTACTGGGATATGCATACTTCATAACTATCATTGTTTGAGTTGAAAATAGACTTAATGGTTTCGCTTTAACTTAATTTCGTGATTTAAGTCTATTTTGGCACATAACAAATCCTAATTGATAGCAAATTAATGTAATATGATGCGTTTGATGTCTTATTTAATCTGAATGTAATTTGACCTTGGATGATGCTGTATAGCTACAGTGTTTGGTCACTGTTATATCTATATAACACATTATTTTTTATGCTTGCAATTGCTTTGTATGTAAATACTTTGTATGTAAATATCTTTGTATAGATGTAAATATGTTATATTCTCCGATATTGGAGGAAGTAAAAGTTAATAAAATGAGTTAACATATTTGTTACTCAGCAGTTTGCTGTAAAATAATTTAATCTACGTACAAGATGTATCAAGAAACTGGATGAAAGTCGAAATTTCAAGACATTTCTGACGTCGTGAAATCTGATGAATTTCGAAAGGATAGAACAGAAAGTTTTGTGTGTTCTGATCAAAACCAGTTCATAGCCTGTGTAAATGAGCTTATGAGCTTTTGTGTTTTGTGATTCATTAAAAAATACAGTTCATTGTGCATTTTATGACTGATGTTAATCAACTATAAACAAAGCATGATTCAGGCGCGGATTCAGCCAATTTTCTCAGAGGGGGTCTTACTCCCACCCCTCCCCCGGAAAATTTTGAAATTTAGCGCTTCATTTTCCGCATTCTGGGGCATTTTAGGATCATTTAAGAACACCTTTTCACTGCAATTCTATATACAATATACCCCTTATTCTCACAGTTTTATGGGCTAACCTGTTAAGATTTGGGAAAATGATAAAATCAAGTTTTCTTGAAGGTAAAATTCTTAGTTTCTTTTAGATACTTAATATAAATATGAATTATGTCGGGGTCGTATACTTTGAATGCAGTCCTAATGTTGCCTTTTTCGAAAAACATTTTCTTTCCTTCTTGTCTTCTTTCCTTTTTTAAGGATTTTCCAGAGTGGGTCCGGACCCCCGGTCCCCCCTCTGGATCCGCGCATGAATGATGACCAAACAAATGAATGCAGGATTCCAGTCTGCACTGTAAGTAGCTTTGTTAATTTACAAAATATATGGATAATAGCATGGAAGTAAAGAGTAGTTTTTTTTATAATTTATTTTTCAATCTTCATACATTTACAAAATATGATGATTTTGACAAATGTTTTTAACAATAGATACAAAACATGTATTTTATGGTCATCTAAATAAACAAAAATTTGTAGTATTAGATGTCAAAAGAAGACTAAAGAGTAGTTGGCAAGATAAAATCGTTACACAGTTTGTTGGTGACAGGATGCGGGATATACGTAATTTTTACAGAAAATGTTGAAGAAATAAGTGTCAGATGAAACTATATTTCCTAAAGCGTTTGCTTGTGTGTGCAGTTAAGTTCTATAATAAAGAATAGATTAATTTGATGAGGTGAAATTACTCGAGCAAATGCACAAGGACTAGATTGGGTCCTGGAGCTAGAATGATTGATGATTTTCTTAACTTGTCAGTTCCTGTAATCCCCAGTAAGCCAAGCAGACTGTCATTAGACGCAATTCAATGTCAAGAGTATATTCAATATTGACCAGTATTTATCCGTTTTATATTTTACTGACCACCATTACAAATAGCATGGAGATAAGGTGCAATGGATGTAGAGATTTATATTTTCTTCGGCATTCCAGTAAAACATGAAAAGAATGAAACCCGTAAAAGCACGTTTAACAACTTACGGTGATGCAATTACAATCCATCAAACATGTCATTATTTCAAACGTGTTCATCTATGTAATTGTCTGCAGACTGAATAAACTTAATCTTAATCCCGGCTCCCTGAACTGCCGGTATCAGAGCTCATGGCCCGTTTTTCAAAATCGTTTCACCGTTCGATGTTTGTAAGCTCAGAATCTGTTTAGAAAAAACTAACCCTTAAGACCATTCAGGTAGGGGAATGTGATTGTAAGCATACTATGTACGATACGATGTATGCAAGCTCGTGATCTGTGAAATATTTGCTGGTTATATGCTGCGGTTCATTATTTTTGCATTGTGTCCCAAGTTTATGCATTACTTTATGACTTATATAAAATATCAATTTATTGGTGAAGTTAAGATATGCGTTTCAATCTGTCTGCAAACCATGAGTCTCTGTAGAACATGTTTTCCAATTTATCAACTTTTCCGTTACTAGTTATTTTCATTCAAAGTATTTCTATGGGAAACTTTTTGTATAAAAAATTGTCTACTTCATATGTACTTAAACATTGAAATTCGGTGACAATAATTTCATAAACCTACTTGATATCAAAATAGCAAGTATTTAGTCAGAGCCATATGCGCAAACCTTTTGAATTGTTGCCTGCTACTTCACATTTACTCAGTTAGCTTGAAAGTTAGGTCCGTCGCCAATAGCTACATATATTATTTATAATACCCAAAAAAAACACTTCGTTCTGTTTATTTCATGCATATTGGTATCTCAGAACACTACTTTTATGCAAATTAAAGATAATTTTTAGAAAAACGTGACGTAATAGCATGTTTGAAGTAATATTTTCTTCCAGTGCATCACGCCTGTTTTACACTGAGTATAATTTTAGAAGACAGAAATGGAAACAGATACGAAATGTTCCATCTCTTACAAACATTTAAAATGCAAATATCAAACAAGTGCGCATACAGTTCTCATTCATTTGTGCAATGTCTTTAATGATATGGGTCTTGATACGATCTTCTTATGCAAACTACAGCTTTTGTCATGTTAAACGGAATGCTAAAGAACATTTGAGACGCAAGTTTTCGTCAATTTTTAAAAATGTAAACAAGAAAGAGGTACACAATATATCATTAAGGATGGCTGTACCACTGGCACATTTACATTACTCTTTTATCACCAAAGGCTTATACAGAAACTAAAATATTAAGCCGTTTTAAAGGGGCATTTTGTATTCGGTTCTGTCACACAAACACAATTCAGGTCAGTAGTATAGGCGTCTCTTTGGGAGCAAACAAAACGGGCGCCATCTTGGATGACCTAGTTACTGTATATAGTAACTCATTTGCATATAAGAAATTTAATTCACTGCGCATGTGCAGTGGCCATTTTGATTTCTAAGCTTAGAATGACGTATTTATGAGAAATGTTTAGGAATGACCTTACACTGCTATTTATATCTCCATGAAGTAGGTAGAGCTGTGTTATATACCTATCTAGGGTGTGTTTGCGCACATTGAAGGTCAGGTGCTCAGCTCTACACGGGGAGATAACACGAAAACAATGCTATACGCATGCGTAAAAAAGAATCCTTTAACCTCTTTTCTTGTACAAAACCCATTTGAAAGAAAATGTATAATAATGAGATAATTACGTACTGTCTACGACTTGACCAATCAATTAAAATAAAAAGCATTAAAACTATATGAGAATAACCAATATACTATTTGTAAAATGAAATTATAAGACAAAATATTACCTACTCAACAGATGTCAACTCATCGATATCCCACGCTAAAATGAACCAACACTTATACCGTCGTTTCTAAACATAAAATAGCAAATCAGAAGGCAGGAAAAACGAACCAATAAAACATCTTCAATAAAGTCGTTTGGCCAATGAAAACGTCGAAATTTTATTCAATCAACGCTCAATATTATTGAATGACATCGCGAATTCAGAACGCGAATTGTATATAAGAGAATGCACAGCCGTCAATTGTCTTTCTTTAGAATTCATACCGGTAACATGGAAAACTTTAACTCTATCGTGAACACTTTCACCGGCGCAGATGAGCTGATTAATTTTGCGGGGATACAGGATTTCTGTCAAATGCCACGTATTCTCTTCTGCATCTTACCGTCAAATGACAATAGTAATCATAGTCTGAATACTGATCAGAGAATAAAATATTTTTGACAGGCTTAAACCTGTACACCGTGCTATAGCGTACTAATATGATGATTTTACATAGCGCAGGATTCGATGTATGAGCACATTAATATAGAAATGATTATAATTTCTTTAATAAACCTGATACGAAATACAATAGAAATACTTAACTAAAGTATTCATACAACGTACCAGTGATGCGCATTCTTTCGGATAAATTCGCCTAATGAATCAAACTCTAAATGGTTGAATATAAATATCATTTCACTACCAACAGCCAATCAGAATACAGTATTTTGACAAGCGGTAACACGGGATCGATTTTTCCAATAAACCTGACAGGTTAAGACCTGTATCGCTTTACCTTTACTCCACGCTACATATATATTGATTTTAAAGAGCGCCGTTAACGCCTTATTATCGCGGCATAAACATAAGTATAGAAATGGTTATAGCAAAATGTTATTAATTTCTTTAATTTACCTGATACGAAAATGAAACGGAAATACTTAATTTAATCGTTCATACAGCATAAACCGTTATGTGCACTCTACCAGATCCTTTAACCGAATGATATTTACCTGTAGAACTCGATTATGTATATAACACTTCACTACCAACAGCCAATCAGGAAGCAGAATTTTGACAAGTGATAGCACGGAGTTTAACATTTGTCCGCTTATTTGTAATTGAGTGCGTTTTATAATTTCAATCAGTGTATAGCTTTAATCTCTATCTTCTAACGGAATTAAAAAGCTATATGCGTAGGTTATTGAGGTTATTTATTTCCACTAACGGTTTACAATAATCTTTTAATGTAGTGATGCAACCTTTGCTGACATTGACAGGTCACACCGTGTAGGACAAAAGAAGGATGGCAAACCACGTGACATAATTGTCAAATTCTCCTCATACAGGGTGAGAAATGCTGTTTACAGGGCAACGGTAGGTCTGAAAAAAAATGCGGCCACTCTGGTGTTTTTATAAATGAAGACCTTACTCGCATGCGATCAGCACTCTTCTTCAAAGCCAGGCAACTGGTAAAGGGAAACCACCTAGTCGGTGCTTGGACGTACGATGGCACGGTAATGGTTAAGGACTCAAACCGTAAGATACACCGTATTACCAGTGAAAACGACCTGATGAAGGTAAAAAGTTCTGAACCAATTCCAGCTCAGCCACAAAATAGACCAGAATCTACTTTATATCATGGAGCAGACGTCAATTTGGACTAAAATTATTATTGACTCTGCACTTTTGATAAACAATATATACAACTCTACCTGTGCAAAATTACTGAACCGTACAGTAAAATAACCTGTAAACTTCACCTTGATATTGATACGCTATATATAGTACTGGGCGCTATTAAGGAGAACTTGACTTTACAAAATTTGAGTGATTTTATAGCAAATATCACAATGTATTTTTAATTTGCATGCGCCATAAACACCGACAATGTAGCTAGGTTTCTATATCCGAATTTCAGTTGTCACTACACGATTGAAAGATAATGATAGTTTTGCATTTTGTACGAAAATTTTCATCTCTAATTGTAAATCAAACTTAAAACGCCCGAGTTAATATTTGAAAAGACTGTGTTTGTTATCGTATTATTTTAATTCTTTGGGGAAATCATGTCAGACCACCTCAACATGAAAAAAAATAAATAAATAAGAAAATAGAAAGAAACAAACACAAAAATCTAAAAACAAATGTGCGTGCGAACGTCTCGGTATTTTAATAACACATGGGCATTATTCTTATATAGATTCTTAATAGATATTACCTCCTGGAACTATTTTTATGGATTTAATTAATAAAAAATGGAAACTAAACTTCGCAGTCCGTCAGAACATTCCCTTTTAGTCACGTCATATTAATGTTTTATATTGTTATTATTAAAATAATAATTTTAATAGCAACATAAGTTAATATATTCCATTTCGACCTACATCTTGTACATGTTTGTCCTTGAAAACGGAGAGAATATGAGCTTGTACGAGTACGAGATGTACATGGACATATCAAACATTGCTCAGCTTGCAAGTTTTTTTGTCCGCCAGAATAAGTGAACAGTCTTTTGTGATTCAACTTAACGTCCTTTTTGAAGTTTAACGCATAATAAAAATATTAATATTTCCGAAAGAAAATTTTCATAAACATCTAGTCACCATCGTATAGAAACGAAATTCATTCACGCTCAGAATCGCGCATTTTTATTTGGTTAACTTACACACGCCTGGTAAACTACAGAGCTACCTCTTTAAGGTATTAGATCACTAAAAGAGAACCTCCTTTTTGAAGAGTATTCAATTCCTACCATAAACCTACTTTTACTGCAATTCTTAGTGGGGTGTAGGTTCAAGCCCTACTGGGACTAAATTTCTTATTTTCCTTTTTTTTCTAGTAAGTTTTTACTTCTTTCAAGACTTATTTTTGATTTCTTGTAAAAAAATGGAAAAAGATGAATTTGATAAGCGATTTTGTGGTGTTCAAAGTGAATTTACTACTTAAACAGAAGGGGTAGAGTTACACATCTTTAAAAATATTGAGTTACATGCGGTGAAAGTTCTCTATTCTGCTTTCACTCTTAGATTATATATTGTGGAAGAAATTTAGTTAGGTTTTACATCTGCTCTAAGGTTATTTTTAAATGAAGTAAGCAAAATTCAAAACAGAAACACAGGATTCGACCTTATTTTTTTTCAATGTTGAAGTATGAATTCTGTCTCATTAAATCCATTTACTTGAGGCACCATAGAAAAAATGATATTGACATTTTTATTTTGTGTTTTATAATTGTTTACCAATAGTTTGATGTTTCTTTAATTAAAATTAATGGTAAAATGAGTTCTCTGCAAACGCTTTGGATAGTGGTCATCACTTTGAAATTTGTCTCTACTTGAACTTGAGGAGGTACCATAAGTTAAACAAAATTTATAAAAAACGGCACGGTAAAAGTTGTTTAAAAATTGCAAAATAGTGCAAAACACGGTTATCTTTCAGAGTATAACAAGCAAAGGCCATTTTGTAAACATTACTATTAGTGATCTAATACCTTAAGAGGTATACGGTAAACTGCTCTGTCGCAACTTCCGAGGTAGTGCACGTCGCGATAAAAGAACATCAACAAAGGTGAGTGTCATCATATTTTTTGCATTTTTACAAGCAGTGTATCGAATATCAAAAGTCGAGGAATGGTAGGCGATGTAGATATAATTTAACTTTACAGAGAACTTTAAATTTGCTAATTCATTCTTAATTTTGGTCGTGGTGATGTTTACCAACAAGCTGATTGTGCAGTAAATTTGGCCATTTCGTCATGAAAGCACTTTCATTGCTAACTATTTACAATTTAACTAATAATAAGAAGCAAACCGAGTAGGCGTGAGATAGTTGTAACATATACAATGCATTTGGAAATAAAATATGTACCAAAAATGGTTCGGGATTAAAATTATTCATTTTTTATTGAGAGAGAAGGAGATAGTCATGTCGCTAAGGAGATAGGTCTGTGTTGCATTAACAGTTTTGAGCAGTGTTGAATGTATCCGGCTTGTAGTTTTGTCCACTTACGAGAAACAATTCAATCTTCTCATTTTTATATTTATATATCATTTGTATAATACATATTGTTTATATTTTCTTATATATATTTTGCTTGTTTTTTATTTAGTGCCGTTTTAAGAAGTACTTCTGGATTCAGCATCAGTACTAACTTGTTCTCAGCAACTAAATATCAAGTTCTTTTACAGACACATTGTAAAATAGTCAGGGGGTTCAAACTCAAAGCCCATGATCAATAGGTCTGCACGTTCACTATTGATCTAAGCGAGCGGGCTATATTTTCTTAGAATCAGCATGTGTTACTTTTTCTATAAAAATTATTTCAATTAGAGAATAATAATGCGTAAAATTATCTTGTGAAAAGCAAGGGTTGCCTGTAACTTTAGTGAAAGTGGCTCTGATACTTGTTTACCCTACTTATTACATTGTATTACATTCAGGTATGATTTTACATGGCTTGTAAAATCATATCTGAATATATTGATACCATAATTACTTTTCGTTGAAGACACGACCAGTTTGTTTGTACATACCGGTAAATAAAATATATTTTGTACGAATATCAGAGTCGCTGTGACTTCATCAATGTAAGAGCACGTTCAAATGCACTAATGAATCTAAAATCTGAAAGTTTTAAGCAGTCATGCTGATTTACGAGCTAGATAGGACAACTTTACGTGGAGGCTAATCATAATGCATTTAGTGTTTTAACAATGTATGCATTTAATTAGCAATCGCAATTAAACATACAATTATTGACGTAATTACTGCAGTAATAGAATTCTAAATTTAAGAACTTTCATTATTATTGAAATTCATATATTCTCGGCTATTTTCATTTCTATCAATTTATCTTTTATCTGAACCAATCAGACGCGTTTGTCGAAAGGGTCGTGACTTCAGATTTTGAGTAAACTTATCTTTCTTTAGAATTTGAATTTTGTCATATTATGATGTAAGAACATAAGCATCTTTAAATTGCGAAATTATGAAAAAAGAAAACATGCCCGAGCCGGTAATCGCATTTCCTTATTCATGTATTGTGAAATCATTTGAATTCGCTAGCATGAAATTGCGCGCAAACGGCAAAAAGGCAGTTTCGAGCGGGCTTTAATTCGCGCATTTTCAATTTATTTTTTTTTCACAAATCGCCAGCATCGCATTTGTCCGGAATAAAAAACAGTTCCAATTGCAAACACATTGTTTTAAATGTTTTCCTAGTGGCCTAGCTTTTGATCCAAGATAACTCATATTAAATGTTGACCTAGATTTCATCAAGGCAATCATTCTGACCAGATTTCATGAAATCAATTGAAAGAAATCAGCCTCTATCATATATTTAAAGAATTCCTTTGATTTAACACGGTGACCTAGTTTTTTTATTCCAGTTAAGCCATATTCAAATGTGTCCTAGATTTTATCAAGACAAACATTCTTATAAAATTTCATAAAGATAGAGTGTAAAATGCAGATCCTATTGCATAGGTAAGGTATTTCTTTAATTTAACCTAGTGACCTAGTTTTGGACCCCAGATAATACATTTTCTTACTTGACCTAGATCAATTGAAAAATACAGCCTCTACTGCATACACGAGCTAAATGTTGACAGAAAGACAGACAGACGACTGACGACGGACATCGAGCAAAAAATTAAACAGAATGTACAACTATTCAAATTTTCACAGTTATAACCTCATGAAATTTTTTATCAAAACAATACTTGAAAAATTCATATATGTGTATATCAAATGGAACAGTAACTTTATATTATTTCAAATGAGGACAACCTATTGTAAATATTAAAACGTTTAAATTATGAGCACAGAGCTATCTCCTTAGCGACATGACTATCTCCTTCACGACAGAGCTATCTCTCTCAATAAAAAGTGAATAATTTTAATCCCGAACCATTTTCCGTAAATATTTTATTTCCAAATGCATTGTTCATCTTACAACTATCTCACGCCTACTCGGTTTGCTTCTTACTATTAGTTATAATGTAAATAGTTGAAATAAAAGTGCTTTCATGACGAATGGCCAAATTTACTGCACAATCAGCTTGTTGGTAAACATCACCACGACCACAAATTAAGAATGACTTAGCAACTTAAAGTGCACTACCCCGGAAGTTGCGACAGAGCAGTTTACCGTATACCTCTTAAAGAGGTAGCTATGTAGTTTACCAGCCGTGTTACAGAACAATTCAAGATTACGTTCTATAATATAATCATAATCGTAAACCGTGACGGCAACATGAAACTTTATGTTAATGAACCGTGGAGCGCAATAAAAACACGTGCAGTTTTCCCACCAAAATAAGGAACGGATATAGATATACTATGACCTTCAAAAATGACCTTTTGGCGAGTTCATTAACTAAGGTGGATCTGGTATTCGAATCGTCTCTGCTGATGATTTACGTAAGAAATAGGTATATAATGTAAGAAATTAACCGAGTTGCGATCGAATACTACACAGTGTATTATATAATGTAAGAAATTAACCGAGTTGCGATCGAATACTACACAGTGTATTATATAATGTAAGAAATTAACCGAGTTGCGATCGAATACTACACAGTGTATTATATAATGTAAGAAATTAACCGAGTTGCGATCGAATACTACACAGTGTAAGTGTGATTGCTCCTGATACATGGCATGCATGCAACCTGTGGGTTCGAACCCCAACAGAATTTCTTTTTATTGTATTATGATTTATAATTCAAAAAGTACGTATCATATTTTATTGACTGGACTTTAATATTTACTGTTTTGAATTATTTTTCCTCTTTTTCCCCACTTGTTTTCTTTTATATTTTTCTCTCAAAATTTAAATTTATTTCATATATGAAAAAAATATTATTCCGATTCACATACAAGTTTAAACCTCAGATTCGCTGGCAGTGTCGGTTTCTGAATCGTCCGTTAAATCATCAACGTTAATAACAACTTTCGTGAAAAAAGCTGGACAGTATACAATGTTATTTCAAAAAAGAAAAAAAAGAGACTTACTTTTCCGTGATTCGAACCCAGACCTACACCTTATACATTATATGCGACGTTCAATCTAACCTACTGCGCCAACGTGACAAATTTAGTACGTCCCATTGGTTGGTGTCTTCTATGTATTAGATATGTATTCAGTAAATTATAGCACCCCTTTACTTGGATTAGTTCAATATTAAAAGTACATTTACGCCCGAATGCACAACGTATATCTATAGCATATAACACATAACAAATACTTATACATAGAGAGATTAATTCCCGCGGAATTGCACGGCAAAAAGCATGTATGATTATTCGACATACATTTTGCATGAGCAAGGAAAACTGTCCTTTTCAATCATCTTTAGACCGATTTAGGCCCCCAACATGCATGTTTTTGTTTCGGTTTCCTTTTTTTCGGCGTATATATGAAAACCTTCGTCAGCTATAAAGCATTCTATTTCTTTCAGGTTCAGTTTTGGTATGCATAGTTATGTTAAATCTCTCTCAAAGTTTATTACACTAAAACAATATGTTTCTATAATCTTTGGACCATTTGCGTTGCATCAAATTCTTATATAAATCCTCTCTTAAATGGGCTTTTCTGTTAATTCTAGGAAAAAACTCTTGTTTTGATTAAAAGTACGGGGAACGACGGGGAGGTGGGGGGGGGGGGGGGGGGGGGGGGGGGGGGGGTGCAAAATATATGCTGTACACCAACTCTCATAGTTGTGGGTGTCCTTCAGGTCCCGCTGCTCCTACGCCTATGTTACACTTTCTAATCATTTTGATCATTCTATCATATTTTCTTCGATCGCGCGCCTCGTCACGTGCCAAATATTACACGTGTGAGCACCGGCCGAAAAAGAATATCAATCTGTCTCCGTGGACTTTATCAACAAGACTTTGTGCCAGAGACAATAATTAATCTGTGCTCCAGAAGAAAACTGGTTACGTAACACTTGCGACGATTGCGCACATACCTTTGTGGAATTTAAACGCATACTCCTGACTGCAAATTCAACAGGAATATACGATATATAAAAGTGATGAACAGAAACAAAAAGAAAATATCAAACCTTTGTTAAAAACCCTGACTGGAGTAATGTGAGACTAAAGAAAAATGTTTAAATCTGTTTCTGGACATCGAAGCTCTGATGGACAATAAAAGTTGATAAAATGATAGTTCGGGGATATCTTTTGTAATTGAAATCGGCGGTTATAAATAACAATATTCTACGTTCTATGACTGCTCTCTTGACTTCATACCATTTATCTAAGTCAAATATAAATCTGGCATAATAATAATAACAATAATAATAATATTTTAATAAATAGTGAAAATGGGTTCGCGATCCGATTTTGCTTTTAAAGAAATCTAAATTAGCAGCCTTCGGCTCAAGAGTAAGTAACGGGCTTAAAAGGAGATGCTTCCATATAAACAGCAACATTATATAAAAGAATAAAACAGATAGGTTGATGAAATGATAAATAATTAATCATTGTTTGAATATAATATTTCAAAACGTAAGGTATAATTCTAGCATGACATACGTCAAGATTTCTATCTTCTATCGGCTGATTGTACACCTATGTAATTTTCCCTTGTGCGCCTCGTATAAATCTGCATAGTGCCAGCAATATTACGTCATTTATCTCATACGTCATAAGTTTCTTTCGGAGAAAAATAATTTAAATTCTGGATATGTGAGAAAGAAAAAGAATTTAAAACTGGATATGTGGCGGACGGTAAATACTTCAGTAAGGATGCTAAAATACAGGTTATCTTTGAACCATGCGTTTGGAAATGATGTTAAATTGAACAAGTCATCGTTTCAAGGGCATGGTGCGATTGATGCCTGAATTTCATCGATGTGTAAAAGAGCTTGTTTGTTTACAACTGATTCATTTAGGATTGGATAGAGTTACTTGGTCCGAGAGCTCACGGACTTTTATTGCAACAATTGAGGCCAAAAGAAGTTTATACATTTTTGGAAACAGTATTTCATATCCTGCATGAAAACCCATTTCTTAAGTGTCAAAACCGTGCCTATCTATATTTTGTTCACTTATGTTTGTGATAGGGGAGGTAAAACTCACTTGTAAAAATATTAGGGGGTAGGGTAAAGTTTACGTCTACCAGTTTTTTCACAGATTAATTACAGTAACTATCTGATTGTCGGTAAACGTATATATGTCCAACAATGACAGCAATAAGAAATTCATCAAAAAGAACTGAAGGGCAAACTGGATTTTCAAGGTCAAAGGCCAGATTTATGTAAAAATCACAAAAATTGGCATGTTTGAAATTTATTTTTATTCTTAAAAAATAGTTTGTTATCATAAGTCACTCATCTTTATTTATGTAATGTGTATATATCAGTCAAAATCAAAAATGCAAATTTTAATGCAAAAAGTCAAGATCAATCCTGATAATTGAAGGTCAAAGTTCATTTTTATGCAAAAATGTGAACAGTATTACCTTAACTTTTTCTAATCTGTTTAATATGTTTTCACATTATTAGTCACTGAAGTTAATTCCTTTTAATGCTTGTATGTCAGGCAAAGTCAACAGTGCAGATGTAACCCCAAAACTGCCAAGATTAAAGCTAATATCAAAGGTCAAAGGTCAAATATGTGTGAAAAATCGCATGAATAGCTTCCTGTTTGAAATATAACAGATATATTTAAATCATTATAAGTAACTGCTCCTGGTTTATTTCAATGTATATATGTCTCAGAATGTCAGTTATAAAGATATCGTCTATAATCAGACACGTTCAAAGATGATATTAAGGGTCAAAGGTCATTTTCAAGTAAAAGAATAAAAAAATAGCTCTTTAACTTTTTTCTTTATTAACAATATCTTGTCGATCTAGTCAATGGTGTCAGTTCATTTTAATGTATAAATGTTAGGCCATGTCTGGTATGCACATAAAATTTCAAAATATTCAAGTCCAACCATGATATGAAAGGTCAAAGGTCAAAAAGTGAGTAAAATGTTGCAATAATATATCCTATTTGAAATAATTTTTATTGTTGAAAAGTATTTGTTTTGTCCTTTCAGTAACTGATCGTTGTTCATTTTACTGTATATATGTCAGACGATGTCATGGAAGAGACAATAAGTCATGGTCAAACCTAGTATTAAGGGTCAGGGGTCATTTTTGTGTAAAAGATCAAAATGTAGCATACTTACTCATTACTTTGTTCAAAAATAGCTTGTTGTTATAATTCACTTTTAGAAATTTATTTTAATGTATACATGTCAAGCAAGGTCAGCAATGTAGGTTTTATCCTAAAAAGTCAAGGCTAGCCCTTTTTATCAAAAGTCAAAGGTCAAATTTGTGTGAAAAAATTCGCAAAAAAAACAGCATTTTTGCAATGACTTTTCTTTATTGTTTTATGGTATTTTTGTCAATACTAGTAACTGATTATTATTCATTTTAAAGTATATATAACAGGTGATATCATTCTTCCTTAATTATGAAAAATCAGTCATTGTCAAACCTGACATTAAAAGTCAAAGGAGAGGGTCTCCAAGAAACTTGCCATTATGAAAAAATGGCTTGCACAAGATAGAGGGCAAATGAAAAGATCCTACGGCAAGTCTACACAGGCGCCGTAAGGCCCATAGCATAGTACGCATCCACCTCATTGGTAACTGCTTCCAAAACCAGTAAAGATAAACTGAACAAGGTTCAAAATTCAGGCCTGAGGATAATTCTCGGAGCAATGAAAACAACTCCAGTAAAAGAAATGAAAAAGACATCCAACCTTAAGCCATAAGAGAAAAGACGAGAGTACAAAGTCCTTGTGCAGGCAGAGAAGGGAAAGAGACTACCATCACACACATTCCATTCAAAGCTCGAGAGCAGAACTAAGAACAGACTGAAGCGACAGAGTCTCAACCATATTATCAAAGGACTGAAGAAAGGAACAACAGCAGCACTGGACACAGAGGAAGTGCCGTTTGTGCCCGATGAATGGGTTCCTAGACAATGTGCTCCAAACATCAGATAGGTGGTGCCAGGAGTTTTTTGTTTTGTTTTGGTTTTAACGCCGTTTTTCAACAGTATTTCAGTCATGTAACGCCGGGCAGTTAACCTAACCAGTGTTCCTGGATTCTGTACCAGTACAAACCTGTTCTCCGCAAGTAACTGCCAACTTCCCCACATGAATTATCAGAGGTGGAGGACTAATGATTTCAGACACAATGTCGTTTAACAAATAGTCACGGAGAACATACGCCCCGCCCGAGGATCGAACTCGCGACCCCGCGATCCGTAGACCAACGCTCTTACCTACTGAGCTAAGCGGGCGGGCTGGTGCCAGGAGCAGAAGAAAAGGGAAAACAACATCAGGTCCACCAACATTTTTTACGCTAGAAATGATCAATGACCGCTATCAAGCACACTCTTGGATCCAAGCATATTATACTGATAGATCAGTGGAAAAAGCAAGTGGTACCTACATCAAATTCTCTCACACTCTCTCATCCAGTCGGCAAGAGATTCTCAAACTTTAGAGCCGAGACGCAAACCCCCACTTTGGCCACACCCCAACTTTATGAGCGAGGAGAAAATGGACAAAATATTGTTTTCCTGTCAGACTCCAAGTGAGCTCTTCAGACTCTCTCAGCAGGTCCATCAGACATCTTAACAAGACAGCTGCTGGAAATGTGGGCATAGCCGGAGAGGAAGATGCGGACAAACTTGCAAAGGAAGAAACCAAGCAAAAACAGTCCTAAACCTCCAACTTCATACAGAGAATCTCAGATTCTGCGGAAGAACAGATTTGCGTCAGACTGGAAGAACATAAATGATGGAGGCTACCTGCCAAATCATGACAGTCTGCACAAGCTAATCAGGCACAGCCAAACAACTATCCTCCCGTCAGCACTCTGTAAACTGTGGCCTAAGAAAACATATGGAGAAGCGGGGTGTTGCAAAGACACCAAAATGCCAGTGCGTATCAAAGGAACAAATACCATTCCATATCCTGCAGAGCGATTTCTATCTGGAAGAAGTACACCTGAAAGTTTAGCCCACAGACATCCCAAATGAGACCAAGCTGTGGGGAAATGCCAGCGACCTGCAGAAGCGGTGCAGTTCACTGCCGCATCTAGTGTCAAAGCAATGCCTTTCTATATTTTGTTCTGGAAATTTGATGTAGGCACCACTCCCAGCATTATGAACTGCTTTTTCCACTGATCCATCGATATATGCTTGGATCCAAGAGTGTGCTGGATAGCGGTCATTGATCATTTCTAACGTAAGAGATTGTTAGTGAGTCTGATATTGTTTTCCCTTTTCTTCTACTCCTGGCACCACCAATTTGATCTTTGGAGCACATTGTCTAGGAACCCATTTATCGGGCACTAGCGACTCTGCCTCAGCGTCTAGTGCCTTTCCTTTCTGCAGTTCTTTGACGATATGGTTGAGACTCTGTCGTTTCAGCCTGTTCTTGGTTATGCTCTCGAGTTTTGAGTGGAATGGGCGTGATGTTAATCTCTTTGCCTTCTCTGCCTGCACAAGGGCTTTGTACTCTCGTCTTATCTCTAATGGCTCAAGGTTGGCTGTCTTTTCCATTTCTTTTAATGGAGTTGTTTTTTATTGCTCCGAGAATTATCCACAGGCCTGAATTTTGAACCTTGTCCAGTTTATCTTTACTGGTTTTGGAAGAAGTTACCCATGAGGTGGATGCGTACTATGCTATGGGCCTTACGGTCCTGTGTAGACTTAATGTAGGACCTAATCATTTGCCACCCAACTTGTTAAAGCCTTTTTTCTATAATGGCAAGTTTCTTGAAGACCCTCTCCTTTGACCTTTAATGTCAGGTTTGACCTTAACTAATATCTGTTATATATGCTTTAAAATGAATAATGATCAGTTACTAGAGTTGACAAAAATACTTAAAACAATGAAAAAAATCTTTGCAAAAATGCTGTTTTTTGCACATTTTCACACAAATTTGACCTTTGACCTTTGATAAAACGGTTGACTTTGACTTATTAGGATAAAACCTACATTGCTGACCTTGCTTGACATGTATACATTAAAATAAATTGCTAAAAGTGAATTATAACAAGCTATTTTTGAACAAAGTATTGAGTAAGTATGCTACATTTTGATCTTTTATACAACAATGACCCCTGATCTTTAAAACCAGGTTTGACTTTGACATATTTTCTCTTCCATGACATCGTCTGACATATATACAGTAAAATGAACAACGATCAGTTACTGAAATGACAAAACAAATACTTTTAAACAATAAAAAATATTACAAATAGGTGATATTATTGCAACATTTAACTCACTTTTTCACCTTTGACCTTTCATATTATGACTGACCTTGAATATTTTGGAATTATATGTGCATACCAGACATGGCCTAACATTTATATAATAAAATGAACTGATATCATTGACTAATATCGACAAGATATTGTTAACAAAGAGAAAAGTTAAAGAGCTATTTTTTCATTCTTTTACTTGAAAATGACCTTTGACCCTTAATATTGCATTTGAACTTGTCTGATTTTAGACGATATCTTATTACTGACATTATGTGACATACATACATTAAAATAAATCACGAGCAATTACTTATAATGATTAATACATATCTTTTGTTTTTCAAACAGGAAGCTATTCATGCAATTTTTCACACATATTTGACCTTTGACCCTTGATATTAGCTTTACTCTTGTCATTTTTAGGGTTACATCTTCACTGGTGACTTTGCCTGACATACAAACATTAAAAGGAATTAACTTCAGTGACTAATAATGTGAAAACATATTAAACAGATTAGAAAAAGTTAAGGTAATACTGTTAACATTTTTGCATAAAAATGAACTTTGACCTTCAATTGTTAGGATTGACCTTGACTTTTTGCAATAAAATTTGCATTTTTGATTTTGGCTGATATACACACATTACGTAAATAAAGATGAGTGACTTATGATAACAAACTATTTTTTAAGAATAAAAAATATTTAAAACATGCCAATTTTTGTGATTTTTACATGAATCTGGCCTTTGACCTTGAATATCCAGTTTGCCATTCCGTTCTTTTTGATGAATTTCTTATTGCTGTCATTGTTGGACATATATACATTTACTGACAATCAGAAAGTTATTGTAATTAATCAGTGAAAAAACTGGTAGACGTAAACTTTACCCTACCCCCTAATAGTTTTACCATTGAGTTTTACCTCCCCTATCACAAACATAAGTGAACAAAACATAGATAGGCACGGCTTTGACACTTAAGAAATGGGTTTTCATGCAGCATATGAAATACTGTTTCCAAAAATGTATACACTTCTTTCGGCCTCAATTGTTGCAATAAAAGTCCGTGAGCTCTCGGACCAACTGAAGAGTGGAAGAATTTTGGAGTGTTTACAACATTGACAGGTTAAAAGTTAGTCAATTTACATTTTTTTCTAGATCTAAATAACATGTTTTTAAACGCAAAATTTCAGTTCACTCATGCACGCACTTGTCGGGAATTGTAAACGAAATGAGTTTTGAGTCGCTCCCGATAAAATTCACGTGAATTTTCCCGTAATACTTTAAATTTAGAGCAAACTCCAATGGCGGCAAGAAATTACAATGGGAGACTGCCGTTGAAAATATAAATTTGTCTTTTATTTGGATGTTTGGCAAAGCAGAAAAAAATCGTTAAATTTCTCGAGGGTGACCTTTTTTTAGTTTATCAAACTATATTTACTTTGCCGATAAGTGTCGTAGTTTTGTCAAATGTCACCAATGTTGGGGTAAACCTTTGGAATGGAACAGACGTTAACTATGTATAATAACGTAAAATTTAAACGTCAGTTCATATCATTTTTCAGTTACCATAATTAGTTCAATATGGACTCTTTACTTTCTCTATACGCACTTTTCTGTAATTCAGTACAATTTCACTATTTACTTAATACTCTTACAGTTCTTTTTATAAGTGTCAACCTAATCATTCGGACCAGTTCAAATGGAATGCACTTGGCATCAAGTATTCCTCTGCGAGTACGAATGGCTGTGGCTAAACTGTTTTTGTTGTCATTCTCAGCTATAACATAATGGATAACTTGTTCCTTCCCACGGTCATGCAAACTTATACTTGCCCATGGAAATTCCCATTACTTTTGCACTGTGTTGTACTTCTTGGCACTATTACAAACATATTATTTACATACTCTTTGACCATCCAATTAAAGCTCCAGTTGAAAGATAACATTATATACCCAAATAAGCATATGATTCCTGGGATTAAATTCAAACAAAGCCTTTCCTTTATGAGATACATTATTCTTGTGTTTACAGGATCTTTGTGTACAACTTGGCTATGTTTCTAAATAGCTTTAGCTATTGTGTTATCAAGGTTAAAAGATTTGAGAATATTGAAACAGTACAGAGGAAAAAGAGCTGGTCGCCTAAAGGCACAATCCTTGAACAATAGCAAAAGTGGTTACGGTAAACCAGTGGTTTTCAGAGGTGTAAACTTAAGCAACCTTATATACCCTAAGAAAAATGGAAATAAATTGAATGGACAAAATGAACAGCTAACATGTTTGACGCTAAATTGTCGCTCGGCAGTAAACAAGGATGTTCTTATTGGTCAATTATTACGCGAGGAAAAGATAGATTTTGCTCTTCTTACAGAGACTTGGTTTTCGGACGACAAACAGTACCAATATGAAACGTCTGATCTCAATCAAAATGGCT
Source organism: Mercenaria mercenaria (assembly GCF_021730395.1). Lineage (NCBI taxonomy): Eukaryota > Metazoa > Mollusca > Bivalvia > Venerida > Veneridae > Mercenaria > Mercenaria mercenaria. The sequence continues at coordinate 7,127,340 of NC_069365.1, read as the reverse complement.
ACAAACTGAGTGTTACGAACAGGCAAAATAGAGTGGGTGGTGGTGTTGCACTGACGTGTAGATCTGCTGTAAACATGCGCAAACTTTCGGCAGGAAATTCTCACAGTTTTGAATATGGTATTTGGCAGTTGATTTTCAAGAACATTACTATGCATATAGTTGGGATTTACAGACCTCCGTCTTTATCCACTTGTTCCCAGTTCGTCACAGACTTCTTTCAATATATGGAGGGAGTACTATCGCAGTACTCAAATGTAATGGTCATGGGTGACTTTACTCTTCACTTCCACGATGACACAAATGCAGTAACAGAATTCAATAATTCTTTGTACGCCATGGGTTTACAACAACATGTACAATTTAGTACACACACTGGTGGTAACATTCTTGATTTGGTCCTTACGGAAGTCGTAAATGGTGTTGAAGTAGTTTCTTGTGAACAGGGTCCATATATTTCTGATCACTGTGCAGTCAAAATTGTGACAAATGTTAGAAAAGAAAATATTACCAGTGAGGTTGTGCTCTTTAGAAATTTCAAAGACATGGATACGAACACTTTTTCAAGCGATCTGAGAAAAATGACAATCGAAAGTGATAATGTCGACCTTTCTGTTGAAGAGTTTCAGACAGCAGTAGAAAATATTTTGAACTCACACGCACCATTTATAGAAAAAACAATCATCCATCGCGCTCCAAAACCCTGGTTCACATAAAAACTTCTTCACCTTAAAAGAGTGGCTCGCAAATCTGAACGTTTGTGGAAGAAACATAAACAATCACATCTGCATGAAGCCTTCAAAACAGCGCGAAAAAACTACGAAAAAGAACTCAAACATGAGAAAAAGTCATCTCTGAGTGAAAAAGTTCTTAATGCAAAAGGTGACTCGAAAAAGCTTTATAGATTTGTATCTGAGACAACAGGCACTAGGTCGGAGAACCCTATGCCAACTGGACATGACAGTACACTGGCTGAGAAATTTGCAGATCATTTCACGAATAAAATCGAAAAAATTCGAGAATCGTTGAAACATTTCGATAAGTTTCAACCATGCGAAAAAGATATTCCTTGTTTTGACAGTTTTAAAGATCTGAGCGAGGAAGAAGTTAGAAAAATCATAAACCAATTACAGACAAAATCATGTGAACTTGATATTCTACCAACAAAAGTGCTAAAATCATACTTGGATGAGCTGTTGCCTGTTATTACTAAACTGGTTAATTTGTCGTTGCGCGACGGCATCTTTCCAACAAACTGGAAACAGGCAATTGTAAGACCTTTGTTGAAGAAAATGGGACTGGAACTTGAATTCGCAAACTACAGGCCTGTTAGTAATCTATCGTTTCTGTCAAAATTAATTGAAAAAGCAGCTCTGTTCAGGCTCAATGATCATGTAAACAAACACAATCTTCTACCAAAAAACCGATCTGCTTACAGGAAAAACCATTCTTGCGAATCAGCACTGTTACGTCTTGTAAATGATTTACTGGATGCTATGGAGAAGAAAGAAGTTACGGCGCTAATTGTCATCGATCTCAGTGCCGTTTTTGATACTGTAGATCATGACATTCTTGTTGATGTGTTAAACAAGCAGTATGGCGTTCGTGGAACAGCATTGAGCTGGGTTGATTCCTATCTGCGCCCCAGAAGTTGTCGTGTAAGTGTCAATTCAACCATGTCATCTCCACGCCAATTAAATTGTAGCGTTCCACAAGGGAGCTGTTTAGGACCGTGGCTATATTTGACATATGCGGGGACACTGTTTGATGTTGTTCCGCCGTCGATTTCAGTTTACGGCTTTGCGGATGACCACACTGCTAATAAACGCTTTAAACCATCATATCCAACAGTAGAATCCCAGGCAATACGAGAACTTGAACAATGTGCTAAAACAATCAACAACTGGATGAATGAAAATAAGCTGAAAATGAACACTTCCAAAACCGAGTTCATCATGTTTGGTAGTAGGCAACAGTTCTCTAAGTGTTCAACTGACAAAGTATGTATTGTAGGTGATGAAGTGAAATCAGTGAGCTTTATTCGATATCTAGGTGCATTCCTGGATGAAAACTTGAATCTAAAAGAGCATGTAAAACGAAAGTGTAGAACAGCAATGCTCAACTACTTCAGAATAAAATGTATCCGGAAATATCTTACCAAAGAGGCTACCGAAACCCTTGTACTGTCATTGGTGATATCCCATTTAGATTACTGTAATGTCATTCTATATGGTATTGCTCAAAGCGAAGTAAACAAAATGCAACGAATTCAGAACATGTGTGCAAAACTTGTCCTAAATCGAAGAAAATATGACAGTTCCAAGCAAGCGCTGTATGACCTTCACTGGCTACCAATCAAAGCCAGAATCACATTCAAAATGCTCACCTACATGTATAATTGTTCAGTTGGAAACTCTCCAGAATATCTTTCTGAACTTCTCGTAAAACAAACACAGACAAGGAACTTGCGTTCTTCAAATTCCGTTACTGGGTGTTTCGTTGTTCCTTTCAACAAGCGCAAAACGTTCAGCGACAGAAGTTTTGGTACTGTTGGACCTAAACTCTGGAATGAATTGCCTCTCGAAATAAGGAACTCAGACACAATAGATGTTTTCAAAAAGAAGTTGAAAACTCATTATTTTGGAAATTACTATGCACTATTTTAGAAACTGTGTATTTTTTTAAGAGATTGAATTAACGTGAACTGGATGATTTTATTGTGTAAATACGTTCGAATTCTTACTTGATAACAAACAGCTGTCTTACCGTATCTTAATGTTCTAACATTTTATTAATCTTATCTGATGTCTGATTTTTTTTTTAATGCTTACTAAATAGTTTATTCACAATGATATTTATGCTAATTATGTTATATGTCATTAAATATCTTAATTTTTTGTCGTATTTTATGTATTTGTAAAACGCCATTGAATATGTTTTCCGTAAAAAAAAGGCGTTTAATCAAATAAAACAGTTTCAGTTTTTCAGTTTCAGTGACGTTCAACCGAATCCTGGCCCACTGTCAGTGAGTTCCAATAGTTCTTCCTCATCCGCCTTTTCTTCAATGTCAAACACTTTATCAGAAATAAGAACTAGTACTAGATGCCTTTCAGGCTTACGATATAATGTACAAAGCCTTTTAAATAAGATTGACCTTCTAGGTGCAGAGTTTGGTATCTTTGATGTCCTTGCAATAACAGAAACATGGTTAAATCCAAACATATCTTCTAACGATATTAAACTTCCTTGCTTTCACACTCCAGAAAGAAAAGACAGAACAGAGAATGGCTACGGCGGAGTAATAGTTTTCTTAAAGGAGACCCTACACTACAAAAGAAGGTTAGATCTTGGACCCAGAGGTCTGGAGTGTATCTGGATTGAACTGATTCCTTCTCATTCCAAGCATATCCTGATTGCTGTTTTTTATCGTCCCAACAACGCCGACGCCTATCATACAAATCTGATTGAAGATTCTCTCGGTTTAGCACTAGATACAGGTATATCAGACATAATTGTCACTGGCGACTTTAACTTTAATCAGTCGAACCCACACCTGACTCACAAACTTAATTCTATTTGCCAGCAGTTTAATCTAGAGCAACTTATTAATGAACCGACCCACTTCGCAGAGTCTTCTTCTGTTCTTCTAGACCTCTTTCTTGTATCTTGTAGTCATAAAGTTATAACCTCTGGTGTTGGGGAACCAATTCTAGACCAGAATCAACGGTTCCATTGTCCTGTTTATGCTCTATTTACATTTTCTACACCCCGTGTCAAGCCCTTTAAACGTTTAATATGGCAATACGACCGCGGCGATTATACATCACTAAGACGTAAAATCAAGGATACCAACTGGGATCTTTTCAAAACTGAAGACATTAATAGCTATACTACATCTGTTACTTATAAACTCCCCAAACTGTCTAAGGAATGTATTCCTTCAAGAAATGTCACTGTGAAACCTAATGATAAACCTTGGATCACAGCACAAATTAAGAAAAAAAATTCAGAAACGCAAAAAATATTATCACAGAGCTAAACTTTCTCAAAACCCAGGCACTGGAATAAATTCAGAGAGGTTCGTAATGAAATTGTATCATTAATTCGCACAGCTAAACAAAATCACTTCTCAAAACTTGCTGACACTCTTAAATCTGACTCTATTACGGCTAAAGATTAATGGAAAGTTATTAAAGGCTTCATCTCTACAACTGATAAACAAATTATACCACCACACACAAACCCTGCCACTCGGGAACTTGTCTTTGATTCTAAATCAAAATCTGATCTATTGAATGAATTCTTTTGCAGCCAGGCTTCGTTAATCGACTCTACAGCGATTTTTTTCCTTCTTTATAAAGTACCCCTAAAAGGACCTTTTCCCAATTGAAAAATGCAATCTTTTTTCCCAATTATCATCCAAAAATTCCCCAAATGACCAAATTAAGTTTGCATTTTGATGATTGCAGAAGGAAAACTTAGTTACATTGACATTCTCCATGATTTAACCATTCAAACAGTTTGTTTGATAATATTTACATGGAATTAAAGGAAGAAGCATTCTTATTGATGCTTTTAATTAACTATAAAAATTCCCAATCTGTGTAAAAACCCTGCTATTTTTCCCAGTTTATCCGGTACCGGACCTTTTCCCAAAAGGGCAAAACAAAATCACTGCTCTAATAAGGACCTTCCTGACAATGATTATCAAGCGACTAGAAACAAACTTGACTTTATTTCCATTACCCCACAAGACGTCGAAGACGCCCTGAGGTCTTTAAATATCAACAAAGCATCAGGACCAGATGGAATTAGTAATCGGATACTGCGTGAAACTGTGATTAAATTTCCTCTTTGTTCTCTTTTTAACTACTCACTTCAATGCAGTAAGGTACCTCAAATTTGGAAAGATGCTAATGTCTGTGCCGTCTTCAAAAAAGGTGACCCGTCTTTACCTAACAACTACCGACCGATTTCGCTGCTGTGCTGCACTGAAAAGGTATTCGAGCACATTTCATTTAAGCATCTTTTTAACTTTCTTCGTGATAATAACTTCCTATCTTCTCTACAATTTTGATTTACTCCAGGGGACTCGACCGTGAATCAGCTCACTTATTTGTACAATACCTTCTGTAAATCTCTTGATGATGGACTTGAAGTACGACCTGTCTTCTTTGATATTAGCAAGGCCTTTGATAAAGTTTGGCATAAAGGTCTTCTCTTCAAGTTGAAAAATGCCGGACTAGACGGACGGTTGTTGAATTGGTTTTCTGACTATCTCTCTAACAGACGTCAATGCGTTGTCTTATCTGACACCCAATCCAATTGGTCACCAGTTGATGCAGGAGTCTCCCAGGGTTCTATTCTAGGCCCTCTTTTATTCTTAGTGTTTATTTATGATATTGTTGATGACTTGGGCTCTCATGTACATCTCTTTGCTGATGACACCAGTTTGCATATTATTGTTGACCATCCTTTTTCTGCTGCGGTAACTCTTCAATCTGACATCGACAAGATATGCAGTTGGGATGATAAATGGTTAGTTACATTTAATCCTTCCAAGACAGAAACGATGACCATCTCACGTAAATCATTTAAACCTTTTCACCCGCATCTTTTAATGCATGACTAACTTATTTCCTCGGTATCCTCTCACAAACATCTTGGTGTCTTCTTTTCTGACGATAGTTCTTGGCATTCACATATTAACTCTATCAAAGAACGGGCATGGAAAAGAATAAATATCATGAGAAAATTCAAGTTTCAACTTGACAGAAGATCCTTAGAAGTAATATACTTATCTTTCATTAGACCTCTTATTGAATATGCTGATGTAGTTTATATCAACTGCACGCAATATGAGAAACTCGAACTCAGTAAAATTCAGGATGAAGCTTCCCGCATTGTTTCTGGGGCTACCAAACTTGTCTCTCTTCATGAACTTCGTAGAGAAGTTCCTTGGGAATCTCTTGAAAGTCGACGACTTCACCATAAGCTTATTTTACTCTACAAAATGAAAAACGGCCTTACTTCTGACTATCTTTCTTCTCTTGTCCCATCATCTGTTGGGAAAACATCTAGGTATAATTTACGCAACGCCGCTGACATTCCGCTTATACGTACCAGAACTTCTCTTTACTACAATGCCTTTCTTCCATCGGCTCTTAGATTGGAACACACTTTCAAGAGAATTGCAAAACTTATGTACTAATATTTCGTGAATAAGTTAAAGCTCTACTACTCCTGTGTTTTTTGTTTTCCATATTGAAATGTGTTATTTCAGATAAGATAATATGCACTGCCATAGCGTATTTATTATAGTACTTAATTATAGGAGAAGACCTTTATAAGCTTTAGCTTTCGGATCTAATCCTTTTTCATACATTTATCTTTTGTACTGCGTAATGTAAATGTGTATATGTTGTACCATTGTTTGAAATAAAATTATGTTTAAACTAAATGCTTTCCAAAAAGTAAGAACACATCGTATTTTGATTAATATTACGACATATCACTCTCTATGATGTGTCCGATTTTATTTGCAGAGGCTCAGCATAGCTACAGAAATATTCTTCAAACACGTCTCAGTATAGTATGTTGATTTAAGAGCGGATGTATTAAAGATATTGATATGTCAAAACCAATTTTGACGATCTTGGTACTAAACGAAAGGTTTCAGTGAGGACTAACTGTTGGAAGCATATAACCGGAAATGAAATCACTCATGCGTAAAATATCGAGTTTCTCCTTAATTACTCTACCGAATATACCCATGTTTGGTATCCTATGATAATACGTCATTCTAAACATAGAATTCAAAATGGCCGCTGCACATGCGCAGTGAATTCATTTCTTTAATGCAAATGAGTTACTATATATAGTAACTAGGTCATCCAAGATGGCGCCCGTTTGTTTGCCCCCAAAGAGACGCCTATACTACTCAGGTCATTGCCGGGCACATTAGTTGAACCTTACGCATAATCAAAATCCTTTGTGTGGTTTTGAAGCCATAACGTGCGAGAGCTTGGCCGCTAAGCCGCGGAGGTTATCTAAACATAACTTCGAACCTTCGTCCTTCCGGTTTTAAAAGAAAATAACATATATATTATGTCATGCAGAAGAGGCAGAAGAGGCCGAACATCAAGAGAAAAAAATCCATAGATATAGATTTAGAGACTACCTATCATTGAGTCTTCCACCTGTCCCATCAATAAAAGATGTAAGTGTAATTTAAGCCAAAAAAGGTGCATCCATAACCAGTCCGATCATAGCCTGTTTAATTAAAACGTGATATAGTTTATAATAAAAAAGATATATGAAGATTTTAGCGAATAAATTTTCATAAAAGCGTTATGAGCCACCGTGCGTCTACTTTAAGTGAAATATTAAAGTATCGCGATATAGTAATATACATTTAAAACATCGATTTCATATTTTACAAAGTTTTAAGAAGAAAAAACATTTTTTTCTATAATATCACACATAAAGTCTGTCTTAAAAATGAAATAAAATATGTCCTGTAAGAAATATCTAGCAACTAAGAAACTAGAAGATTTCAAAACTTCTTGGTTTATTCTATGTCCATAATGAACTGATCCTTAATCCGATCATTTGAAAGCTCTGTATTCCGTACTGTTCATGTATTTGGAAATGATGTATTTTACCTAACTTCATGTTTATGTAATTTTTAGGCTTCTCATAGACGGGTTCCTCCAGTGTGAAAATCTGTTTCATTACTAGAAACAACGCAAAATCGAAATCTATGAAATACTATACCAATGATAAATTCAAACATGCATTCCGAAGTGAAGTGTATATATTGATTGTAAAATACCCTTATATTACTTTGTATTCTGTTGTTTTCCTTTCTTTTCTCATCGAAACTTAGCAAAAGAATAAAGGCAACTGTACCATTCTTTTAACAAATACTTGGTCTGTGTCTATAGTAACAGGAAAATCAACAGTTGCCAATGATTTCTGTCTCAGTTAATGGCATACTTTCTAATGACACATTAAAACTGTGCTATATTTGCATAGTTTAGTTGCATGGTATGTACTTCATACATGCCTTTTTGAGCAAACCAGCAATTAGTAACTGTACATGCATTTAGACATTACACATATGGAGTACAGTTAATGTGAGTTTTCATACTACACGTGTATCAGGATGGAAGAATCAGTTATACTGCTGATAAATACATTTTTACTCAAAGTGATGCTTTAGTAATTGTCTATGTATTATTGTATTGACGCACAAATATTTACTTCGCATGTTTATAGGTGCTAGATAAAAGGCCTTTCTGTGAAGATAACCATAAATAATGGAATTTATTCTCTGGTTATTTTTTTTCCAGATTTATGGCCCTTTCTTAGCTTCACAAAATAGGCCATAGTGAAGAAATTTGATGTGTTCAACTCATACACGTTTTGAAAAATGAAATGGATTCAAAGTTGCTCAAATGCACAACCTTATCGGAATACAACTTGCCTGGAACTTTTAGTCGAACATCCTTCATGTGAAGATGGTCTGTACTAAAAACTGTGCTAGACGATGGTGCAGTATGTGGGGGCATCCGTGTCCTTTGGTCACAATTCTAGTTGTTGGTAGGCATGTCTGTGGTATCACAGTTTTTGTTGGTAGACAGGTTGAGTTGAAGTATTGATGCTTTATACCACAGTCACAGCAGCTGTTGCTGCATATTTCTAGTTATTGGTGTATTATTTAGTGTAATTATTTTACTGAAAAAATACTGCAGTATTCAACATGCTTTAGGTCACTTTTCAAGCAATTGTGATTTTCTTAACAATTTTTATTGTTCATTACAGTTCATAACCCTAACCGTAATAAATGTCTAAAATGAACTTGTCCATCTTTCATTTTGGACAGTACTTTTAACTGTTAAAATGGTTGCTTACCAAAACTATACTAACTGAATGGCGAACAGTGCAAATCTTTCACTGAAGTTCACTGAAATCTTTGAATTAATTGTGGCCATTTTACAGTTGTTTAATATGATACATTTGATTGTTACTGAATGTTTTAGATGAACAGTCACATTAGACATCACTAAAACATACACTGAGGTAATACATTGACTTTCTAATATCATTCCGAAGGTTTAATGTATTACATTACATATGAACATTTAACCTTCTATGTAATAAAAGTGATTCTGTATCGTGCAATGATAAGGTTGTGATTGATATACAGCTGTGATACTCTCGTTATTAATGTTGTAGATTCACTGTGTAATGGTATATCTAATTGTATGCTTGTTGCCGAATAAAAAGCAAATCTTTTATCAAATAATGTTTTGCTTTATAAGCAAAATCTCGTCTATAAACTTTGCAGTTGTCTGAAAGAAGTTATAGAGAAAAGGCAGATGTATTTCAAACCAAAGAAAATAAACTTCGATACGTTTTTCAAATATCGTGTGTAACAGTTGTAATTAGAAGAAAACAGCTGCCTCTCCTATAAATTTACACTGATGTAAAGTATTTGCAAAAGTATGAATGTCTGAATATAAGAAAAAGAACGCTAGATGCGACTCAAACACTGACTTACCTTATAACGGCCAGAATTACTCCACTGCCATTGAGAACCAGGTTGTTGGGAGGATCTGCCTTTAAACCAAATAATCCAAACCTGTAAGTAAAATACGTGCTTTGACAAGTTCTTTTTAAATACAATGCCATTTATAAAATAACAAAAAAGAATGACAACGGTATAAGACATTGACACATACGACAGAAATGTACATTTATTGATAATCTAGAGTGATACTAAGCCTTGAATATACCCAGCCTGCATACCTCCCTGTTGCCCAATCGCTGAGTAAATTGGTTACATCCCATGAACTGAATCCCAGTCCAAGCCCTATCATCTTTACTTTTGGAATCACTGTGAGGTTTCCTGTAAAATAAATTGATATACATTATATTAATATTAACCTTGATCTTCACTGGAATATTGAATTCCAGAAGAAATGGATTAATTGCAAGGCAAACACCATTAGTTTCTAGACAGTTTCAATACGACACATCGTGTACCTTCAGACAGTGAATAGCAAGATGACTAAATGGCCCTAAATCGCACTACTGAATAAGTTGATTGGCCCATATGTGAAACGAAACATTTGAACAAATTTGACAGAGGACTATGCAAGACCTATAGGAAAAGTTTGGTAAATAGTGCTAAATCTGAACTTATTTTCAACAATTACTAGCATTTATGTTGTTTAATCTTATTTTGAAATAAAGATTAGCAAATAGCAAAGTTTTCATATTCAATTTACCGGTTTTCTCTGTACACTGTTAATACAGTCATATTTATTTTTTACGAATCAATTAGCTTTAAAATACATAAGGTAGTTGGCTATGATGGGACTATATCTGTGGAGTCACTTTTGATGTGCAAAGCTATAATGAAGAAAATAGTTTAAAGGCGACAAGTCTGACAATAAAAATAAATACTGTTTTGGTATAAGACAGAAGTCATGTTCTTATAGCTGTATAGCTGCAAAGTAAGTTTGGTGGAAAACCGTTGAAACATAACAGTGCAGCTATATCAACGGGGAAAGTATATTACCACAGTCTGATAACAAACAACGAAAGGATCATAAATAATACTTTCCCACTGGTTCAACAAATCAACATTTTAATATTGTTACCGCGAAAGCCTTGCTGAACTCTGATGAAATACAAAAGGCTACAGGGACCACAACAAATATGAAAGACCATATCTATTCATAAGGAAACCTGACCAGTGCAAGAATTGAATCACCTTATTTCTTATTGTTTTATAACTTCTTTGTTAAGCAACCCGTCTATAATATTTCTTTTTGTTGTGAGCCTACTTCGCAAATGCGTGGTTCTGACGCTGCGTTTATGGTGCTCTATGTTTCCGAGAAATCTAACCTTACCTAGTATTTTTGGTTAGTGAAAGTGGCATGATTTCCAAAGTAAAATTCTACAACAAAACACGCTGGTCAATAGAAGTTGACATTATATGGTGAGAATAGCTGAAAACGTGTTTTCTTGAAGATTAATGGACGCCAAAAACAATTTTATGTAGCTATATACATTATTTGATATTTTAAACTTAAATTATTTAATATCAAACATTGATATTTCTCACCTGTGATAAACAGTAACCCACCCAGCATTGTGACTGGGTAAAATTTAGGACTGTCCCATACTTGCGCGCTACAATCAGGCAATACAGTCCTATGGAAATGCCAAACATCCGCTGGTAAAAAAACACATTCTTGCAAAGTGTATATAACTTAAGTGGTTAGCTATTCTAACCTTTTTTCTGTGTAACTTCGTATCGCAAGAAAACATATACGTCATTATTAGTTTCTATGTTCAAAGGATATAAACGTTCTATCGAAATTTTACTGGCGTTTGTATTTATCTAAAAGTGACTTATCGTTGCCGGTATCTAACTTTTTCACAGGAATGTACGTGGTTCCGTAAAATAACAATTGATAAACCCCACACATAACGGTGTATCCCCTGTGTTGCATGGTGTTGTTGTTACATTTGGGAAGGTAGTTGTCATGTGACCCTCCATACCGGGTACTGAATGAAGAAACATTATAGAAATGATTTAAATAATGACAAAGCCAATATTTTCATGGAATGAAAAAGCGGAAATAAACAGATTGTATATATATTAATTTGTGGTTAAAATCTTTTTTTAAGAAATAACACCTCAGAATACTCCAGAAAATGTTTTTAATTTGCAATGTAAAAACTTATATTTCAATCCGATGATATATATATATCGTGGAGATTTCTTTATCTATATGAATTAATCTGGAAAGATAATAATTGCACTGTTTACAAAGTTATTTTTGTATTTATATGATATATCTCCTCATAGATGTCACACGCCTGAAGTGTTTCCGAAAGTCTCTAATGCTTATACCTACAACTTGAAAACATACATGTCCTCAAAGTATTCTACATTCACACGGAGTTTTTTTTATTAACACTTCATTCGTTTCTTTCATGTCGAATCAAAATTCTGCAGAAGATTTTATCTTCGAATAAATTTTTGAAATATAAATTTAATTTAGATTTTTAATAACATTTTCATGAAAGAGTCACTTTAAAGCTTTGTCTTTTTCTGACACTGGCAGCTTTTTTCATAAAGCAAAACTATTGAAAAAAGACTTGAGAGAAGACTGCGAGGGCAAGATGTCGTTAAAAGCGGACAGTGGACAATGGTGGACAAACCGCGAATCAGCTACCTTTACTTATTACTCGCCCTGATTTGTATGTTTTGGGTTTAACGCCGTTTTTCCATTTGGTTAAGACGAACTGAAGAGTAAATTCTAAATATTATTTTTAAACACTATATTTTGACCGAGATGACAGTAACTGTTGACAAATACTCGATAGCGATTTATACTCGGCGTAACCCGATCAGGAATGAGGAAGTAAATTGTAGGAGCTTAAAGATTAATTACAAAAGAAAGATATAAAATGTGGTTTACTATTACACTGTTAAAAGTTAACACGAGGTAGTGAACATTGTCATGATTATCTGTTTGATTAAACATAAAGTACGATAACATACTCGGGTTACTATTTAGAGCGAAAGCTAACAGGTGTAAAGGACGGAAAATGGAAGTATCTGGTCGGAAGGAAAATTCTCCTGACGGTTTCGCGAAACAATCTAAAATTTTCTGTCAGCCATGTTGTAACGATAGACAACACGTAGAAGCGGAGGGATTTTGTCAAAACTGTAAGGAATATTTATGTACTACATGTATCACGTATCACCGCAAGGTAACACTGAGCAAAAATCACGTGATTTTGGACAAACAAAATATGCCAACAAACGTGAAACAAGCACCTACATCCGTCTGTACGGAAATCTGTGAAAAACATGGAACTGAAGTTGTGAAATTCTTCTGCAAGCACCACGAGACAGCTGGTTGTGGAGACTGTATGGTTCTTGAGCACAAATCATGCGAAGTTGATTATATTCCAGATATCACTGAGGCGTTTCTTAAAGGGAGTGAATTAAGTGCACTAATACGCGAAATCAGTCGAGTCCAGTCCATTGTGAACTTCACAAGAAAGGACATTGATAGGGCTGAAACAGAAGCCTATGTAGAAACTGTAAATGACATAAGAACATTTAGAAAGGAAATCAATGATTATCTGGACAGAATGGAGCAACAGCTACTAGATAAATGTGACATAGTGAATAAGAAAATGGGCAAAGATTTCAAACACATAGCGAAAGAGCTAAATGTTATTCATGGGAATCTTACATCTCAGTCGGAGCGATCAACTGACATATTTGTAAAGGCGGGAAAAGCAAGATCAACTTTAAAAACGTTAGAAGGTCAACTGTCTGCAGTTGATGGAAGGTCCAAGATTGAAATTTGCAATTTAAAAAGATGTCAAATTATCAACGACGTAGTATCAAATTGTAGCCCACTCGGAGAAATTGAAGTTCGAAATATTGTTCAACAGCAGAGAAAAACGCCGACAAAAAGAAGCATTGTTGATGCGATACCAAAACGAGAAGGGGCCATCAACGTCAAATCATTCTCAGACGGAAGAGACTGTTTTATCTCAGGTAAAGTCACACTGAACGATACAACGCTCGCATGTACTGATTGGTTCAACAGCAAGGTAAAGCTTTTTGATATCACACGTGGTACACTTAGCTCAGAGCTTGCTGTGGAACCAGAACCATGGGATTTGACTCTCGTTCCAAATAAGGAAGTTGCAGTTACCCTTAACACTGCACAGAAGATTCAATTCCTGTCGTTCAGACAAAGTCTATCTACAGGACATTCATTGCGGTTAATGGCAAGTGTCGCGGAATAGCATATAGCAAGGACAGGCTTGTTGTGTCCTTCGAACGTGTCCTCAAAGTTTAGATTTTAACTCTTCAGGGCAGCGTTCTACATTATATTACTACTTATAACACTAGGACAGCGTTGTTTGAATGGCCTCTACATATTGCCGTTAGTAGTAGTGGTGAGATGTTATATGTGTCAGATTCATCTGCCAACTCAGTGATCAAGCTCACATCTGACGGACAAGTACTAGGTACATACAAAGATTCAGAGTTGATGGATCCTAGACAACTTGTTGTGTGTAAAGATGGCCACGTGCTGGTGTGCAGCTGTTCCAAGAGTACTGTACAACTACTATCACCAGAAGGTAAAAACCTGAAGAATATTCTCGAAAAGGAGGACGGTGTGGATCGATGTATGGCACTGTGCTATGACGAAGACACCAACATGCTGTACCTGAGTAATTATAATAACAGAAATCAGATTCAGATTTATAAAATTACGTGATTTATGTTGGGCTCACACAAATGGAAGTTTATGCTATGTAGTTCAACAGACATATGCATGTATGAAAACAACTCTGTTCAATGTTAATAATTTATATAGAATTACAAGCTGTTTATTAATTCATTGGTATAAGAATTGCGATATAGCATAATAGCGATTTCCTTTTCGGATGCACATTTTGACATTCACTTTAGTGTAAGGTTACGCAGACCAACATACATTTTACAAAATAATTTGTATAAAGACTTTGAATCGAGTGGAATACCAACTACTTGAATTGTGCAGTATATTTTGAACTGACAAACGATTATAACATTATGAATGTATCGTTATGGTAATTAATTATAAAAGTTTTTGAGTAATTTAATCTATTTTCTAAACTTCAAATCATATTCATTGGTATTTAAATAGCTCGACTAGTAAAGGCGAGACTAACATTTAGGGGTCAGCTACTTTAGATAAAGTATGCAACAGTTGTATCTATTTGGCATGCCGATATTTATCATAATTGTAAAATATTACTGGAAAGCTTTCCTTAAATGTACCGTATTAGAATATATTATATACATGTACTAATTACACTAAATTGATATGAGAAATAGTCAGTAGTTGACACATCATACTTCATGAATTTGCTATATAAACCTGATCTCTTCAACAAATTGTAGGGAGAAGGGGAGCACCTTAGCCAGGCAGCAGTTTAGCTGCAAAGCGGCTTAGCTTCTGGACAGAGTTGTAAGATCATTGGTGTCTCTCGATTTTGACATTTACAAATATTATCATTATCAAATTTATTTCATTTTTTTGAAAGTCTACTTCTGAACTATGGCAAATTAATTTATGATATACAGATTAATCTTCTTATATGTGCATCGAGGGAGACAGAGAGAAAGAGAAAGAGTTGATGTATTAATTAATTCAGGATAATTTACGGCTTTGGAATGAATAAATTATAATTAAAGAACAATGTACCTAATGTTTTTATGTAGACTACTAAAGGAAATCCACCATACCATCATGCATTGTATTTGAGGAACAATGTACCTTATGTTTTTATATACTAAAGAAAATCTACCATACGATCAAATAACGAGGTTAAAACGGCGGATAAGGGTACACGATGTAAAACGAGAGATATTAAAATATTTAGATAAACTGTAATTCAAATTTTGATATCAATACAAATCATATCGTCGGTTGTCGTTTGCTCTTCTTTAACTGAATATGTATGTTTTATTTACACAATGTTATCTTATACAAGTATATTACTTAGATTTGGTAAAAAACATTAATTACACATAAATTGTGAGAATACTTGCTAAATATCCACAGTAAAAATGACTATCAGAAAAGCAAACAGTTTGTTAGCCATAACTTACTTACATTGTGTATGATTAATAACCTCTGGTTTCACCACCATGGTTCTTTCAGTGTTATTTAGTGCACTGATTTCGCACTTTGCGTTTTTGAAGTTTGCCACCCAAAACGATCTTACCTGTTGTACTTACCGCCTGTTGCTTACCAGGTGGATCTAAAAACGGAGCTTATGTGCAGAGAAGATATGCTTCAATATTCAGTAAAAATTGTCTTTAACTGAAAAAAAAAAGGTTTTTTAAATATCGATTTAAAAATTAAGGTGTGTCACATGTGATTTCGGTGATTTATCAGATAGTTGTATTAGCTTCACCATATAGAAGATAAAAGGTAAGATTAGATTTCTCGGAAGCAAAGAGCACATTAAACACAGTCACAAAGCCACGTATTTGCAAAGTACCGGTAGGTCCACAACAAAAAAGCTGTAACGGAAATTTTAGACGGGTTGCTTAGTTATACACAAATAATAAAAGGATTGAAGCAGTGTCTTTCCGAAATGTAAGTAGTTTGTCATGTTATTTGTAACATCACCAAAGATCAAATAACATAAATAACATACGTTTTCAACAGTTTTTCTTTGGAGAGGTGGTCTAGTGATAAGGTTTCGACTGCTCAATCTGCAGGTCATGGGATCGAGTTTTACTGAAGTAACAACCGCAATCTCTCATAAGAAACTAGCACTGAATTTCCAAGGAAGCGGATTCGAGTGTGAATCAAATAAACTTAAAGCTTTCATCAAAAGAAGTCAGTATAAACTACGAGTATAGTACTTAAAGTTTGCAAATTTTGTTGAGGGTTTTATTTTGCTTGTTGAAAAACAGGCCATTCGTAACATTGTTTTCACAAGCATAAAAGTTGGTTGCCATGATCGTTTATCACGAAGCTTCCGCGTCAGAATTTCGGCGATCATTGTTTTTCTCAGAAATATTTTAAGTTATACTGTATGTCATTGACTTCTAATAATGTCATGCATTTTTTCAGTTACATTTGTAATATATTCACGACTATCATGAGAGAAGGAGAGTACAAAGAATGAGCGCTGTGCCTGGTCCCAAACTCGTAATCAAATCATAGAACGTCTGATGAGAAGCTTGTATTGGACACAACATAAAAGATTAACTGGATTGTATGTATCTGACGATGTATTTCTGGAGTTGTAAATGTAACTAGTTGAAGTTAATATAGACTGTTCATTTTAATATTTAAATGACTAAAAATAATTTCTTCATGAAAAAAATTGTATTTTGATTTTCAGAAAATTACTCTCCGCAGCTAGTTTAAAGGCACTTGACTCCAGATTTTGGCTAAAATGATCTTTAAAATTGAACTTTGGGTATATATAATATAAGCATTAGAACATGTTTATTCCGTTCCTAAACTATCATAAAAATGCGAAACGAAGACAAAAAACATATCCGAGTCAATAATTGAACACGGGCCGCATCAGCAATAAAAGATTCCTTGTGCTATCCAAGTTATCGACCGTTAATTTAAAGCTGTGTAATTAATTAAGGGAGATTACCTTTGGTACCCCGTTTCAAACGCTGAAAATAAATAGTATAAACAACTAATTCTCATGTGTTTCCATAACATATAAACTGTCATTAAGTTTCAAAGTGTTCTTAAGGAACATAGCAATAATGTCCTGATTGTTTTGTCGTCGTACGATCTGTAGGCCAGTGCCTTTAACTCCACATGTGACATGCTTTTTTAAGCGAATATTTTTGTATGGTATACTACGAAAATACGTACTTTATAACTTAATATATGTCTGTTGTAAACGCATACGCATTTGATGACAGGTTGATAAGAGCAAGGCTGTGCGAAAAACAGCCATGCAGCCTGATATTAATACATCAGTTTGCTTGTACATCTCTGACGCATCAGTGACTTCTATAAGTGAACAAGATAATGTATAAGCTACTAGGCCGCTAGGTACATTGCTAGAGTGCTAGTCTCTAAAGAACTGATTTAAACGTTTATGCTGCATTAAAATTGGGTAAGATGACTCATTTAAGGACAGGTCGATATGCACAAGGCTGTGCGAAAAACAGTCGTGAAGTGTGATATTAGGCCGCTAGGCTGCTAGGCCAGTAGGCCGCTAGGCAGCTAGACTTCTCGGTAGCAAAATTGCTAGACTTCTAGTCTCTAAAGACTTGGTTTGAACGTTTATGCTGCATTGAATTCGGGTATGATGACTCATTTAAGGACAGGTTGATATGTGTAAGTCTCTGCGAAAAACAGCCGTTCAGTCTAATACTAATGCGTGAGTTTGCTTTTACATCTCTCTCACGCGGCAGTGACTTCGATAAGTGGACAAGATATGTATGGGCTGCTAGGCCAGTTGGCTGCTAACTTCACGCTGCTAGGCCGCTAACTTCACGCTACTAGGCCGCTAGGCTGCTAGACTGCTTACTTCACGCACATTACCAAAATTGTTGATCACACAGACCGTTCTTGAAAAAACTGCTGTTATACAAAATAAAATAGAACCAATAAGTGGGGATTTTGAGCCGGTACCCTTTAAATACCTTTCAATAGCTCAGCCTGTAGCAGAAGATAGACGAGGCGATAGATGGGGTGAAAATATTAACTAGACGGTTTCTCTCAATACATAGCGATGGCTACTCATATTGAAATGTCTTCACTAGTATTATTCAAATCATCGGCAAAACTATATGAACTAGAAAATATAACGTGAAAGGTTTCTTTTTTATATACATGTATAAACTATATGACAGCAAAACAATTACACAACGTGTCGACAGTAATTCGTGAGCTTAGTGCAAAACTATTGTAACTGTTTATAAATATAGAACAACATATAATATTTTTGCGCTGAGCCCTCGAATTATAGGTTAAATGGACCATGAAATATCTACATGTATTTTGCATTCTATTATAATTTTATATCTAACACAGGGGACTCTTTGTCCTAGTAGCTAATGTCGCTGTCTTCTAATTACTTGCTGTTCACCTCCGAGGATTCGGGCCCAACATAGGATGTCTTTTAAGGTAGCCATCCAGCTTGCTTGTGGAATGTATCTTGTGGTGTACACTCCTGTTCAGAGTGACACCTCAATTACCAATGAGAGAAAGTTTCCTCAGTATGACCTTAGTATCAACACAGACATGGATGAGCCAATTGATTCGGCATGAATTTTGGCATAGATTTTTAATAAACGATCGATCTGTTGATTTCATAAAACTTGCAATATGTCGATACGTATTGTCGAAGTGCCGATTTATAACTTGTCAAAAATTCATATGACATATTGCAGAACCTATTGCATAAGAAAAATACTGTCGTAGGTCGTGTCAGTGTAAAACAAACATACATAGTTTAACATATGAGTCTTGTACTGCATGTAGTAGCCTGTCGTTCGGTAACGTGTCATACGTTAACGCGGCATGCGATAATTTGACTGTGACAGGAAAACGCACAATCTAGATTAAAAGTAATAAAAGTATTATTTCAAGTATATGAGTTTTTTACTAAACGTAGTGGAAACTGCAATGTGAGACATAGGCAGATAAAATAATCATAAGCACAATTTAACAATTCCAAAGGATCTTTTCACAGATTTATTTACTATCACAACAACAGTCTTTAAGTACTGCGTGGCGGCTGTAAAACATGCCCACAAACTTGGGCTCTGTGATGTTATATTTTCTTGTTCTTTGGAATCATGAAGAACGTTCATTTTGACTGTAACAGTCTTTCACTTAAGCCCGTCTTAGAGGTTGTGAGGGGTGATACACATTTCACTACCTCTCATGAACAGACTCGATCAAACCGAGTCTGCTATTACTTTGCTTGGTTGTGTTCTGTTTTCACAGGGTCTTTTGACAGATTTTATTATCTTGCATGAACAAACTTATTCAAAATTGAGTCTTAAAATGAATCTGCTCGTAGATTCAGTTGGTCAACTGCTTGAATGTGTTTGCGATTTACTTCATATTTCTCTTTTATATAAATATTCGATAGGTAACTTACAGGGAAATACAAAAAGGAAGATTTTTTTTTATCATTAGATGGGTACATCCTTTTAATTAATAACAATTTCCAACGTTGGGAGAAAAAATAAAATCTGTAAAAAGATCCGTTGGAAGCAAAAAATACAACCAAGTATAATAATAGCTGACTCGGTTTGATTGAGTCAGCTCATGAGAGGTAATGAAATGTGCAACACCTCTCACGCTCCCTAGCACCGGCTTAAGCGGAACTCTATTACACATATGTTGTATGGACTGCATGATCCCAAAGGACTAGAAAATATAACAACACTTAAAACTTCAAATGTCAGCGGATGTCACCAAAAATCTGATGTACCTGATGAGTCTACTAAAGTGTCAGTATTGGTTATCCCTATAGACTTTTTATATAGTGTCGAGATGTATTATAGCGAGGAAAAGATTCGGTTTAAAGCAATTATTATCTTATTATAGTTTTCCGCTTTAATCTGTCCTAGTGTTCTTTATGTCACCACAGCGGGGTAAGGTATGATTTCATGAAGAATCCTGCCTTTACAAATGTTGTTGTAGATAGTTCCGTGATTAGTGTATTGCCTTCATCAACTATTTCTCATTACTCGACCAAAATCAGATTCTCAGATTGAATAAAAATGCTTTATTTGTATTGCGATTTATAGCATGCTATAAAGAAACTTCATTCAGTTTCATGAATAATGAAATCTATAAGAAGATCCATTGTGAACACAAAACGCAACCAAACAAAATAATAGCAAAACCGGGGTTGACTTCATTCTGTCACAAATTGACATACGGGCCTTATTTTATCTGTAGTGTAAATGCAGGTATTGCATCATCTTTTTGTAAATGTTTGAGTTATTGAGGTAAATGTCAGATTTCACGCATGAAATACCTCTCATGTTTTTCTGTATTTCATAACTTAAATTTCCATGTAAATTTCATTAAATTCTGTTCAGTAATAAGAAAGTTGATATTTTATAAACTTCAGTAATTTATGTTTTTATCCCCAAAACCACTATAATGGGCCTCAAATTGTCAATTTAAATTCGCGCCAAAGTAGTTAGATTTCCCGGCTATATCGTGAATCCCGTGAAAATGACAATAGTCATAGCTCACGGCTTAGCCGTGAATCCCATGAAATTTAGTATTTGGCGGGACATTATCCTTTAAATAGACTGGACTAGATATGCCTTGCGCACACCACCTTCCGACGTTATAGACGAATCTATGTCTGAATTATTTTCTTGCTAGAAATTTATGCTCGATCGAGGTAAGAAATTTATTTGTTAGATTTTTGTATGATTTTTGCATTACGATTTTTTTTGGATAAATTTTTGTTCATTCTACAGAATTCTGTAACATTTACTTTTCGGCATATGATTTTTGCTAGTTTCGGTATGTCAGGATGATTTATTAAATTTTTCAGACTTTTGTAAATTATTTCGAAAGAGGAATCTAAAATGTTTCATTTATATAAGATGTAAAATTTGTACTGAAATTTGTAACATGATATTTATAAAGTACTTTGTTTCAAAAACTTATGTCAAACATTTTGTTAATTATGGAACGCCATTACTGCATTGTATGGTTATGTATAAATCTATATGGCAAGTCTAGTGCCATGTTTGTAATATATTATTGTAATATGAAATTGTGTGACAGTCTATTGCATACACATACAATGTCCGTTTTAGTGTATGGCATTAGATATTATATGGATGCCAACTATCATATAACGTTTGATTTACATTGAATTTTGTTAATTTGTAGTTGAAAATAATGGCTGCAGTTTATCATGTCCGTATCTATAATGTTTCCTCATATACTTTTCATATCATTTCATACTTTAACTTTAGTCTTTTAAGTAAGTAATCTTTGTAATAATGGAAGTAATAAGTGACGTATTTTAATCATGTGACGTTTGAACTTAGTAGCACATATATTTTGTATAAGTAGCACGTATTATTTATGGGAGCCTACGGAGGTATGGTATACCCAAAGGAGCAGTTTTATGCCCTGACTTATTTGTTTTGCTATGGTGCTTACCATATGTTATATATTTTAGCTTCTTCCGCCAGACGATTTTACCTGGTGATGTCATAACCCGAAGTACAATGCCCGAGGTTCACTTGTCTTCACTCGCCTGGATGTGATATTCCCAGCGCAGAGCTTTCGTCCCATGGTTGTGCCGTAAACCGCAAAGACGATGATTTTGTTATCCTCTGAAGTCAGCTCAGGGATGCAATCACCTACCACCATAGGAGCCAATACGGAATCAACGTATTCACGGTTTAAAGGGACTGTATTTTGAATTTAGAAGCTATGTTTTGTTTGTGCTACTTAAAGTTCACAATTACATTAAAGACCTGTGTCACGTCAGATTAGAATGGACTATAAGAACTTTTGTATCTAGAGATACTGAACTTTCTTTTTTTTTTCTTTCTTATAATCAGTTTTTTTTCTTTTCATATCTATTCATTGTTAATAATCGTCTTATGTAAATAAATTTGTAAATATTGTAAAGGGTGTTGATTTGTTCTGATGGTTACTGTCGCCGGTACGGCCTTTCCTGTCACACATTCCTCTATACGACTTCTCTGGTTGAAGTGGAGAAGTTGTGCTATACATAGTACCTAGACTAAAACCATTGTAGAAGTCTTGGATTGTGGTTGACACTTAGATACTTGATTCGACCAGTCATGACCACCAGTGCATTCAGATGCAAGCTGGTTTTACGTGCAGGGTAAATGATAAGAACTGTTTCTACTAAAGTGTTCAATATTTACTGTTTAAAAAGTGTTTTAAAACTCCAAAAATGGAAATATATGTAAACCAGGCTTTGAGAAGTGTTAATATTTACATGTTCAATATTTACTTTTGAAAAACTGTTTAAAACTCAAAGCCTGTAAATATGTATAAAACCAGGCTTTAACATCGTAAAATACAACGATATGCAACGACAAAGCCAGTTGATAGATACTGCATCAACAAGATCGCTGATTTTTGTAGTTATTTGACAATTTACTTGAGCAAATTATCTTTTTCGTAAAAGGTAAGTCCTTTCTTGTCCTCGGGGTGACAACAAAATGGCAGAAATCAGCCATCATGTGATGTAGGTGTGTATGGTGTTGCACATCGTGCGAATATCGACGCTTTATGTGCATATATGTATACATCAGATAAGACAGTACTTTTGAAAGTACATAGAAATATAATATGTTTGTAATTACCTGACAAGTACGTACTTGAGGCAAGTGTTGTCATTCTTTGCGAAAAGTGAGTCACAAAAAAAACTTTTCGTGGTAAAAGGTCCTAGACTAATGTTTTTCTATCTTTGAAAATTTATACAAGCTCAGTTATTGACACGAAACTACTTGTAGACAAAAACTCGGCGTTAGCCTTACTTGTAACATACTGTCCTTTCTAAGTTACTTGTGCAGCCACAAGCAATCTTCACTGCAATTTCAGATACAATACACTCTACTACGCCCACAGAACGCTCAACTGCCCTAATACTTGTAATTTAAATTCAGAGCTTAAAGATCCTGTTTGAAGATGATTGGATGCTTGTGTGTAACCGCTTTAACACTCATTATGCTGGACACGATTGATTCTGCCTTTACGACCAGTGTAGAACATGATCAGCCTGCACATCCGTGCAGTCTGATCATGATCGGCACTGTTCGCATTTCAGTCAGTATTTTTTT
Source organism: Mercenaria mercenaria (assembly GCF_021730395.1). Taxonomy (NCBI): domain Eukaryota; kingdom Metazoa; phylum Mollusca; class Bivalvia; order Venerida; family Veneridae; genus Mercenaria; species Mercenaria mercenaria. Next base: position 7,103,936 of record NC_069365.1, on the reverse strand, counting down.
TAACAAGCACCCCTTCTAACAGTTAATGGTACTGTCCAAATTGAAAGATGGACAAGTTAATTATAGAAATTTAGTAGGGTAAAGGTTAAGTGTACTGTGCAACTAATATCACCCGAAGAATGTTTTCGAACAGAAGGCTTGTCTGGCCTGCTATTTGGTACTGTGGTACAAGGAATTTAGAAACAAGCTCTATCTGAGTAATTATGATAGCAGGAATCAGATTCAGATTTACAAGTTGACATAATTCATGTGATTCATTTTGGGTGTATGTTGTGCTATGTCGTTCAGAAACATATATGTGCATACTCTTATCGAAGCGTTTTTAAAATGCCCCCTCAGTATCTTTAGAATAAGATCATTTTACAACAGGTATATCTATGAAATTTCTCATATGTTAGAACAATATACTTTAATAACGTATTCAAATTTCAAATACATTTTTCATTCAATTTAAAATGTTTCAAAAGTAAAGATAGATTTCTCTTTTTTACAAACGAACAATATTTTAATGCAGGAAAATCGTAACAAAAACGAAATGACTTCTTTCTCCTTCCATGTCTAAAATTAAACAATAAACATTACTTGGTTTAAACAATATTTATTAATCAAACAGCATATAATTACAATATATATTTACAAAAACTAGGGATCGAGTAGAAAGCTAATAAGCCTTTTTAGAAACTCTTTCCCGAAAACATGTATATATTAAGTTACAGTGACAACAATTCATTGTGACATTCATGCATGCTTGCAGACAATTCTTTTCAAGTTTTAAATATTTTAATAGTTCTAAATTTAAAGTTACCTGTATACTAGTCGATTGTCGACATGATATAGAAAAAGTGTTACTTCTAAATGTAATGCGTTAGGACTATTGGGAAATAGCCGATGAATATTAAAATTATATGAACAGAGACAGAGAGAGAGAGAGAGAGAGAGAGAGAGAGAGAGGATGTTTGGTTGCTTTTGGGATGGGGTTTTTGTGGGATTTCTAGGCTTGGTGTATGTAGGTCTTAAATGAATCTCCTGGTTTGATGTATGTATTCTTGAACATGAGTGAAGACAGATGTGTTAATTTGGGGACTATTTGCATCACCAAATAGGAGGAGTGGTAATGTAATGTTTGTGATAGGACTAATGTTGTCTTGTAACTGTGTTCGCTGCCTCTGGTATCGAGGACACTTGAGAAAGTAATGGTGCGTCGTTTCAACCTCCCCGCATAGACAAAGAGGGCTGTCAATAATGTTTTTTGAAAAGAGGTGCTCATTTAATGAGCTACAGTGTGTCCTTAATCTGGTATGGAGAATTTGGGATTTTCGATCACCCAAGTAGTAATGACATGGTACTTTTTTGACATCCGTGTTAAGTTTACCTTCAAAGCTATTGAGACTGGAAGCTTCTCTATGTTCAGTGGATAGTTGGTTCCAGTCAGATATTGTTTGAGGCAAAAATGAATAAGAATAGAGTTGTGTGTTACAGTGTATAGGACTAAGGTACTGAGCATTTCTAAGGTTGTAAGCAGTCGTGTTCCCAACGGGATTAGGTACTAATAACGATAGATAAGATGGAGTGAGATTGTTAGTCATTTTATAGAAAAGAGTCAGCCTTTGTTTCCTTCTTCGTTTTTTTTAAAGGTTGGAAGCAAGTCTCTTTGTACAGATTGTGGATGGAGACTAATTTGGTGGTCCCTGATATGATTCGAAGGGTTTCCAGTTGTATATTTTCTCGCTCGAATTCATCCTGGGTAGTTATGTTGTCCTAGACAACATTTGAGTACTCGAGAAGGGTCTAATGAAAGCAGTATAGTGATTTTCTATCCAGAAAAAATTTAATGCTTCTCATGATGTTTACCCTTTGCCATGCCTTTATCTTGATGTTTTCGATATGCTCATGCCAGGATCCATCGTTCGCAAAAGTAACACCAAGGTGTTTCTGAGATTCTACCTCTTGAATTGGAACGCCATTCATAGTAAGTGGTGGATGAAAAGGTTTGTTAGCTTTACGAGATAGTAATAGAGATTCTGTAATAAACATTACTTGATATTTGATCATACATTATCTACCGCTCAATATCAGTATATATGTAACTGATATTTGCAGGTTTATTAAATTAAAACATACAGCTTTTTAAAATTCGGTATCGGTAGTAAAATTAAAAAGATGATATGATAACACAAATAGATTTTTTGAAATTCTCAAATTTTATTGACGGCGCAGGTTTCTTAAGGTATAATGTACTACATCTTGTAAGAAAAATACTGCAAGCATATCGAGGAAGCGCTAGAAGTTAAAATCATAATATTCTAAGGTTAAATTACACATTCCACATGGATTCATAGGTATAAACAATGGTGGATATCGGCAGTATTCAATTTCTAATATATATATATATATATATATATTCTGACTCTTAATCACACTATGTGCCCGGATTATCTTGACTCTGTTCAGCGGCCCTGACTCAGTGCCAACATAGCTGACGAAAAGAAAATGTAGTTAATTTTCTTGTCTTTTTTCGTGTTTTTAGGGTTGTGTGCAATGTTAGCGTAAAACGTTTAATAGCCATAATATCCTGTATTGGTAATATGATTTGTGTACTGAATTTTTTTGTTCGACAAATCACTTTATGTCGTAGGAATTTATTAAAATGTAGCCGACAAAGTCTTCAAAATGAACAGATTATGTTTCCGACCATTTTAAAGTATCCGAAAGTGTAGGTATACCTTACTTATCAACTGTTTTAGTTCAATAAACATCCCTAAGACAATGTGTAACAGTATCAAAGTTTGAAATTCATTTTTATAGCATAAAAACTGTATTGATTATGAGGTGGGTTTGGATTTGCGAATAACTCCTGACAGGTATAGGGAACTGTGCTGAATAAATACGAACTTAAAATGGATAAATATCTAACCAAACTAAAACATAGCTGTTCGTCCATGCTTCATGTATGAACCATATATGCTCGAAATTCTGTGACCCACCCCTGTCAGTCCATGCATGCCCCTACTTCTTCCCTACTTACAGTCTGAAAAATGTCTAATAACTGATCATAAATCTAATTCCATTTAAACAATATCAAAATATTCCATTAGCACCTCTATCAAATCTTTTACGCTATAAGATATACAAGATTGTAAATAAACGCAATCCTTCTGAAACGGTGTGTGTGTGTGTGTGTGTGCGTGCGTGTGTGCGTGCGTGCGTGCGTGTGTGTGTGTGAGTGAGAGAGAGAGAGACAGACAGAATGAGGATGGAGGCGGGGGCGTGGGGAGGGGGCGGGTGTTAAAGAAGTTCGAACATCTGTGGTTTTAAATAATTTCTTTTACCGTTAGATAATTATGTGTTTTGATATAAATTATTTCGCATTATATATTGAATTATTTTCGAAGGTTTATTCAGCTTTCTGCAAACATTGCTATTTGCAAAATACTAATATTTTGAAAAATATTTTACTGTAATGGGCACAAAATTAATGATAAAGTTTGATATAAAGTAATGCGTACAATAATCAGAGTATGTGAACTCATTTATTTCTGTAGAATATTAGTCAGTTAGGTGTTTATCCTTCCACGATTTCGTGTAAGTTAGGTTTTTATCCATTCCTCGTGTAAACTGAGTTCGGTTATTATCAACTCGAAGTTAGGGTTTTATCCCTTTTCTCGCTGACGAGTATTATGTCAATATGCAGTGGGCTAACAACATAGAGTAAACGGTCCTATAAAGCAGTATATGTTTGCTTCCAAACAACATAATAGTAAGGGCAACAAAAGCATATAAATATTTTTAAAGATATTTTAATAAAATTTTTCATTGAATATTTTGCCTTGTTCGTCACTATTCCACCTGAAAAGATTAATATATTTAACATCATACATATTGAAATTAATATATACTTGATATAGAAACCGAATCGAAACTATATAGAAAACAAAGTTGTATCGGCTTTAGAACAGTAACATATCTTACAAAAAATGTAAAACGACAGAAATATTATTGAAAGACAACCAATAGTTTACACTTTTCTAAAACTTCTCGGTATAAGGACACATTCACTTCATTTCAGACAATGGAGTAGGTAACAATAACTCAATTTTCTTTGCATTGTCAGCACAAAATATATCTAATATGTCTTTTTAGTTACTAGTACCAGACGTTATATATACTTTAGATTAAGCACAAAACATGTAAATGTCTGCCATACATAAATTGTGAAAATATTGCTTCAACATATCTACAGAATTTCTGTTTATTAAGATAGTATCCAGCTTACTTCTGATTTTCAAGAAAAAAACCCCCATTATTCTCAGCTAAAACGGTTGTCCTAGTCTGTTAGTTTTTCTATTTATCTTTATACAGTCCTCTAAAATCCACTCTTTACCCTTATGGCATCCCAGACATCACGGCGAGTTTATGAAAAAGAAATGGACGTTTATCAAATATTTTTAGAATTTCGTTAAAATTATATATGATGACTTGCAAGAACAAAAGATATAAAGTAGCGGATGAGATCCTCGTCTGTAAAGCAGAATACATTGGCTACAAATGAAATAAAAGAATTGACGTTGAAATCTCCTTGGCAAAAATGTGTTACTATACATTTTTAAAGCTTCAATAAAATCCACAAGGAGATTTTTTGGAAGCAAAGATAGCAAACAAGTAATAAGCTATCTGTTTATGGTCCGGTTGAGTAGAGTATAAACTGCGTTACAGTGACCAGATCTTATAGGATTTAATGTATCATTAACAGTATTTGATGCAAAGTAATGTTAAATAAAGAAATGCAGTAATCATCACTGACCTGTCGTCATAAATAAAAATCTATAAGATCATTTGGAAGCGTATAATGCAACAAAACAAAACAATAGCAGACAGACGAGAGGTAATGAAAAGTGCAACACCTCTCACGCCAACACCTCCCACCTCAACACCTCTCTCTAGGTTAAGTTTGAAACTGGAATAAACAACAGGTAAAATCGTAGAAATACAATACTGCATTTTCATTCGGACTTCTATTCATTACATTTGATTTGAATGTTGTGTTCATGAACCCCTGCAAATTTTGAAACTGACGTACAGGTTTGCAAAAGCACTGTCACTCGGTCAAATCATTAAAATTATGTTGGCATCTAAGAGGCACTTTTCATCAAATCATTTTCAAATAGTCAGGTTAAATATTTTATTGATCATTAAGCATTATATGAAGCTTGCGGCGATTGAATGATTAACTTCCTGTCCATTACATTTAACACAATTAATTAACTGAAGGAATTACTATGTCTTCCCTACATGAAGCATGCTACTATATGTTTCAGAAACATTGTTAAATTTCCAATATCAAAATATATTTAAAACAGAACAGACGCAAACGTTTGCAAACAGATGAGAAATCCTTTTGTCTCGTAAAAATTGAAAAGGAAAAGAAAAAGACAATATACCCTTTCGTCGGTTTCCCTATTTTCCAGTAAATTGAATAGTGCAATGTTTAGAGGTAGTGTTATGTTATTTTAGACTCAAGTACTAGTTTTAACCTTTTTTAGTTAAAGGCCTAGATTCACTACTATATAAGTGCCCCCCCCCCCCCCCCCCCCCACAAATCCAATATACAACTTCCATCTTATCTGCTGCTTATCAGCGATTATGTAACCGTAACTGATTAGAGGGCAATTAGCACAGCAGGGACCCCAACTAGACCAGGAAGATGTGTGCAGTGGAAAGAAATTAATTTTTCTTCAGTGAATATGGAATGATAATAATATTAGTTATTATTTTGATATTATATAGATGATAATAAGTATTACTTTAATGTTATACTAATGATAATAATAAGAATAAAAATAATCATAATAATAATAATTATTATTATTGTTATTATTATTATCATTATTATATTACATAAAGGATGATTAAAGATACAGTAATAATATTGAAAATAATAATGATAATAAAACACAAGTATAGTGAAAACTTCAGGAGTTCTTTGTGCTGACAAACAATATTTTTCTAATGGGGATAATAAGAACAGAGTTACCTCTGGTTATCTCCACAGAGGGCGCTGGTGAAATAAAGGGTAAACATCATCTCGCCTGACCTTAGATTTACTATGGAATATAGTAGAGATTCTGCATTATAAACACTAATTAATTTGTAATTTCCTAGGTATTTGACCCTAAACATTAATTAATTTGCAATTTCCTAGATATTTGACCCAGAACAAAATAAAGTCTTAGAAAATAGTCAAATGAATTACTTAAACACATTTATTTAAAGGATTGAATTTGATTATGGTTCAGTATTGTTGTGTACCTCTATGTAAGGGTTATGAAGGAATTCATTTTCCAAAAGAACAACATTTAAAAGGATTGATGGAGAGTAGCAGTAAACTAGAAGATCCTGGGAATAAGACAAAACTGTGGCAACCTAGTAAACATGATATTGTTTCAAAATATTAAGATCTGACTTGCCAAAAACAAAACTTAATCTTGGGTCAAGGATTACATTTGTGTGCTTCAACATAGCTAATTTCCGCAGGTGTATTGTTGGTAAACTTGCATAACTATTATTGTTTTGCGCAGAAATACTAAGAAATATGAACTATTTATGCTGGGCTGTTATATATTTATTTCAACTACATACAATTATTTATCATAGAATGAACATCATATTGTACTGCAAATGTCTACATATATCATCATCAATGTTATTTCACAGATGATCAGCTATTTATTTCCGCAGATACTTTTTGTAGAACAGTTCTAGCTTTGTGTTACAGTACTCATGATCTAGTTCAATTTTTTGTACAAAAATATCCTTGAATATATACATAATGAAAAAGCAATATTGTCTTTTACTTATATACATCTGTCCCAGTATCTGATAATAGTAGTTTGAAGTTTTCTTCAGCTCAATTTCTCCGTCCGTATACTCCAAGTATGGAAACAATTTCCCAGGTTCGATCATTTCTTCTTTCCCAGCATATGGACATTTAACCTCAACTATTGTTTGTTCATTGATGACTCCGTCGGGTGTTGCAGCCAGATATGGTCTTTCTCTACATATGAATAAACTACAGTTGTTGACACTATATCCCGTTTGCTTTTCAAATTTCTTAACTGCTGTTTTTTTTTCATATTGCTTCCCAATTTAGGGAAGTGGATCCTATGGTCTGCTTGCAGTTGATGAAACCCTTCAGTGGACCAGTCGGAATCCAGAGGTTCTGGTAGGAGAATATATGTTCATCCCTGAAGTCTTGATTTCTGTCATATGCTTAAAGTCTGAAAGTAAGAAAAAGATAGACACCATAAATTCCTCAAACAAGATATAGTGCTAGCATAAGTCATTAACCTGTAAAATGTTATTCAAAGGGCTACTCTCTGGTATTATTGCTTTGTATAAGCAACACTAAATCTACAAATAATAAGATGCAATAAAGATAGCATCAATAAAACTTGCAATATACACCATGGCCTACATGTACTGGTTTCTCAAGGTTTGAATGGATTAATACTAATTTTTCTGAGAATTATTTAATTATAACAACATAAAAACATACCTTGTTAACAAAATCTTCCTTTCTGCCTTTGATTGATGCCCCTCTTTTTATTAATTTTCTCTGTAATTGTATAACTTTCCATCCAAAATATTTTGATTTCTTCTCAGAATCCATTGCAAAGTGTAGTGAGATAAGAATCTGGGTCAGCATTGTTTACCCCTTATTTTACTAGCGCCACCTAGCGAGTAGCTGGCTTATTATCCCCATTGGAAACTGGGTTTCTTTTATTCATGTAATCAACATTATTTGAACTTAAAACTATTGTCTTCCATCTATACTGAATTTTCATTTCAGTATGTTGCCAAAGTGACTTTTTTTCATGCTTTGCTTTGTAACTTTAATGCGCATACTGTTTTCAATTTTTAGACAAATGTTATTTACAGTATTCTGCAAGCTTTAGATGAGTGAAAGTCACAATTTTCTGAAATATCACAATTCTCCAAACAGAATTTGAAAAAATAAAATCTTGTACACCGGGTGCTTTAAAAAATCTGTCTATTAGCAAAGAGCTAATCTAAGTTAGCCAGACTGGCCTCTATGTAATGAATTTCTCTCTCTGTTCCTGTGGCCTTCTCTCGCTCTGTCTCTCTGATCAGATCGCATACTGAGTAGCTGCCTTTGTGCTATGTAAAGCGCCTATGAACGTATTTATCATGAAAAGAGCTGTATAGGCCTGGTATATATACATATACCATACACATTTACTACATTTATACCTGGAGGAAGGAAACTTGAATGTTCTAATACAAACACGTTACTTTGCCAAATGATACAGAGTGACAAAGTCAATGACTTAGCCATTTCATGAATATTGAAATGCAATGCTCACTGACATAGTGCTTTTGCATTTATAGCATGATTCTTCAGTATTGTTCAACTTCACAAAATCATTATTCCAAGCGTTAAAAATAAAAATACTAAATAGTTGTGTCAAGTTATTGTCCTATATGTATTTGATGACACTCTTTAAATATGTACAGTCAATGCAGCTAAATTGTACACAAGTAACACGTCATTGTTAGTATATCAATGTATGCATTTTTATTTTACATCACAGTATATTTTACTGGACAGAAGCTATTGTACAATTTATTTGACATGTCAAAACATGTTCCCGGCTGTGAAGTTTTCACTTTTCTCTATTTTAATATATTCTGTTCACGCCTTAATAAGATTAACATGAAAGCCAGAAACATGTTTTGACAGGTCAATAAAATAGTACAATACTTGTCTCAAATATTGAAAATGAAAATTCATTTTCCCAAAGCAACAATGAAAGTGAGCAGCAAATAAAAACAAAATTAGTAAATGTTGTTGTTTCCTTGCTGTCGATGTCCGCTTATCAATGCTAACTAGTTTTGTCCATGTTTTGTATTTTCCAGACTCTATCACGTCATTTCATAATCAGTACTGGTCTTATGTTACGGTTTTGTAATTTATATAACGTCGTCCAAATCCAGATTGCTTCTGTCTTAATTAACAAAAATTTGATCAAAGTTACATCTAATGGGATTTGATGAAATAATGATAGGTCTAATTGAATGTCTACGAGCTTTACAGTTGTTTATTTCATTACCTCCAAAGAACAGATAAGTCTAAATAGAGTCTACTAGTATATCGCCTTCTATGCTTTATTAGGATCTTTATTAGGATTTGTACGAAAATTAGATTTGATTAAGGTTGATTTTTTTATTGACAGTGCGTTCTTTTAAATAAACTGTCTACCTCCGTTTTCTTTTGCACAGATAAGACTGGTAAAAATGCAGGATAACTGGTATACTAAGTTCAGTCAAACTTGTCTTAGAGACAACATATACTAAGCAGGTATGTGCCATAAGCTGTAAGTCACGTAACTTCTCGAGTCGACACTTTAATGTTCACCTGACTAAAGCAGCCACAATGTCAATTTTGGCGGCTATTTACAAAGGTTAACGAATAGAAAGAATTTGGTAGATATGGAATAAAAATACACTTGTTTAATATAATACTTCTGATAATTAGTTTTAACATCTAGAATTTTTCATGAAAATAGGAGAAATTCTGGCACTTCAACATGTAAGTACAATGTGCTGTAAATCACTATTTATTTCTCATGTTTGCTATTTAATTTCGCGGAGTTAATTCAGCGCAAATATGAAACTTGTGAATATAAAGTTCAAAGTGGAGTCCAAATGACATCTTTATCCGAATGTTAATTCATTTGTTCAAAGTTTTTAAAACAATATGGAATCAATTTTATTTAATTCACAACCGTTACTATGGTACTAATTAACTTTTATGACATTGCACATATATGTTACAGTGGGTGTAGTTTGATTCGCATGTAAGATACGTGCACAAGATGGCAATCCGCGATCAAGACCACCTCTGTTACTATTTAAACGGGGAATTCGGTAGGATTTTAATGATGTTTTCATCGTATTTTATGTTGTAAGATATTCATGCCTGAAAATTAAAAAAAGAAAAAGATGAACATACAGTTAAAATACTCGCTTTTTTTCGCGTAAGGGAGCGAACAGAAGTCACATGTTTTAAGCGTTATACATGAGACACAACAGATGTATGACTGTGATATATTACATGGACTCTAGTTTTAACTCTTCTATTTATTTGATAATACTTGCATCACATATGGTTTTGAATAGAAATGAAAAATTTTAAGTTTTGTATCCGTTAAGCAAATGATACAAAAATATGATACTTCTTGGACGTTTAATATATGTATATATATATATATATATATATATATATATATATGAGCCGTGCCATGAGAAAACCAACATAGTGGCTTTGCGACCAGCATGGATCCAGACCAGCCTGCGCATCCACGCAGTCTGGTCAAGATCCATGCTGTTCGCTAACAGGTTCTCTAATTGCAATAGGCTTTGAAAGCGAACAGCATGGATCCTGACCAGACTGCGCGGATGCGCAGGCTGGTCTGGATCCATGCTGGTCGTAAAAACCACTATTTGGTTTTCTCATGGCACGGTTCATATATTTAATGGCATATTTTACCTAAAATTGACAGAGTAAGCTCAGCAACAACATGACGTGCACATTGGCAATCTGTTCAATCTACTTTTTGTCTATGTTTTATATTCTCCACCGAGTCATTCTGCTGTCAGATGACAGAAGATGTCTCGTATTACAGATATTTAATTACGTATTGCCGTCACAGTGCAATTTGGTTGGGCTTTTCTCATAACAGTGCCGTACATTTGATTTACTTGATAAACACTGACGCTGTGTATGAATAAATTTAAAATTCCAAAGCGATGTCTCCATCTACGCTAGGAGTTGAGTTGCGGATTTGCATATAATTTCATTTCTGCGGTCTCTTGTTGAACGTACAATAAACATCCAAAGCAGAATGTCTCCGTACTGTGTTTTACAATTTTAAAGAATTGCAAGTAACACAAATAAGACGTAAAAATGTGATTTATCAATTCTGCTAATATGTTTTAAAAGACGTTCGTGTTGATTTGTAAATTATTTCCGTTTTATACAAAAGTTGAAATTAATATACAATGTACAAGTATATCGGCAATATTGTATCTCCCTAGTGTGACTGATATGGATTTATACAGCAGTAAGCTATAGATATCGTTTCCAAGAGTAAATTTAGTGTATTCTTGCCGTTTTCATTTTCCTATTTAGTTTAGGCTCGTGAAGATAGCCGTGAGAAGTGGAAATGGAAAAACGATAACTCTGTATGGGAGACACGGTCATTTAAATTTGAAATCTTGTTTTAGTTTAATCATCGTAAAGCAAATGAGTTAACATATTTGTTCCTCAACAGTTTGTTGTAGGATAATTTAATCTACGTGCAAGATAAAAGATTCAACAGGAAACGGGATAAAAGCCAAAATTTCAAGACATTTCTAACGTCGTGAAATCTGATGAGTTTCGAAAGGATGGAACAGAAAGTTTTTTTTGTGTTCTGATAAAAACAGTTCCTAACCTGTATAAATGAGCTTTTGCGTTTTGTGATTCAGTCAAAATACAGTTCATTGTGCATTTTATGGCTGATGTTAATCAACTATAAAAAACATGATGACCAAACAAATGAATGCAGGATTCCAGTCTGCACTGTAAGTAGCTGTGTTAAGGACATCGTACGATTTGATGGTATTTGGTCCTCATTTTCAACCATGAATATTTAAAAGAGCAGGCGCACAAGGGCAAAACAGTTATTTAATCTTGTAGTTTGAAATGTGTGAATAATAGCATCGAAGTAAAAGGTAGTCGGCAAAATAAAATCGTTACACAGCTCGTCGGTGACAGAATACGGGATATAAGCTGTCTCGAAAATTCTGTCACCAACGAGCAGTGTTTACTAATAATATTAGGTAAGAGCAAGCACCAAGTAATTATAATCTAACAAGTGAAACTCATCCCGAATAATATGTCAGATAAAACCATATTTCCTTTAAAGCGTTTGTTTGTGTGTGCAGTTAAGTTCTATAATAAAGAATAGATTAATTTGATGAGGTGAAATAACTCGAGCAAATGCACAAGAACTACATTAGGTCTCGAAGCTAAAATGATTGATGATTTTCTTAACTTGTCAGTTCCTGTAATCCCCAGTAAGCAATCCCGCCAAGCAGACTGTCATTAGATGCAATTCAATGTCAAGAATATATTCAATATTGACCAGTATTTATCCGTTTTATATTTTCCTGACCACCACCACGAATAGCATGGAATAAGATGCAATGGATGTAGACATTTATATTTTCTTCGGCATTTCAATGAAATATGAAAAAATGAAACCCGTAAAAGCACGTTTAACAACTTACGGTGATGCAATTACAATTCATCAAACATGTAAATATTTCAAACGTTTTCAGCTATGTTATTGTCTGCAGACTATATATACTTAATCTCTGCTCCCTGAACTGCCAGACTCAGAGCTCATGACCCGTTTTTCAAAATAGTTTCACCGTTCGATGTTTGTTTGCTCAGAATCTGTTAAGAAACATACTAACCCTTAGCGACCATTCAGGTAGGGGAATGCGTTTATAAGCATTCTATGTACGATATGATGTATGTATGCTCGTGACCTGGGAAATATTTGCTGGTTATAGGCTGCGTTTCATTATTTTGTCATTGTGTATATACATTTCAAACTGTCATGCAAAACAGGAGTGACTGTCTCTGTTGTGCATTTTTTTTTCAGATTTATCTACTTTTCCGTTACCAGTTATTTTCATTCAAAGAATGTATATGGGGAAGCTTTTTTGGAAAAAAACATTGGCTACTTCGTATGTACTTAAACCATTGAAATTCAGTAACAATAACTTCTGCGTGTTTCATAAACCTACTTGATATCAATGTAAGACGTATTTAGTCAGAGCCATATGCGCAAACCTTTTAAATTGTTAAAACATTGGCTACTTCGTATGTACTTAAAACATTGAAATTCAGTAACAATAACTTCTGCGTGTTTCATAAACCTACTTGATATCAATGTAAGACGTATTTAGTCAGAGCCATATGCGCAAACCTTTTAAATTGTTACTTCCCATTTACTTAGTAAGCTTAAAAGTTAGGTTCGTCGCCAACATCTACATATATTACTTATAATAACCAAAGATCATTTCATTCTGTTTATTTCATGCATATTCTTGGTATCTCAAAACACTCCTTTTATGCAAATTAAAGATAATTTTTAAATGAATGTGACATAATAGCATATTTGAAGTAATATGTTCTGCCAGTGCATCACGCCTGTTTTACACCGAGTATAATTTTAGAAGACAGAAATGGAAACAAAAATGAAAAGTTCGATCTCTTACAAACATTTAAAATGCAAATATTCAACAAGTGCGCATACAATTCTCATTCATCTGTGCAATGTCTTTTATGATGCTTTTTAACGGTATGGGTCTTGATACGATTTTCTTATGCAAACTACAGCTATTGTCATGTTAAACAGAATGCTATAGAAGATTTGAGTTGCTAGTTTTCGTCAATTTTTAAGAAAGGTTAATAAGAAAAATGTACACAATATACCACTAGTCATGGCTGTATCAATGGTACATTTTCAATACTCTTTTATAACCAAAGGCTAATACAGAAAGTAAAATATTAAGCAGTTTTAAAGGGGCATTTTTTATTTGGTTTTGTCACACCAACAGAATTCAGATCATTGGCGGGCACATTGGTTGAACCATACGAGTAATCAAAATCCCTTGTGTGGTTTTGAAGCCATAACGTGACAGAGCTTGGCCGCTAAGCCGTGGAGACTATCTAAAAGTAACTTCGAACCTTCATCTCTCCGGTTTTAAAAGGAACATAACATATATCTTATGTCATGCAGAAGGCATCAAGAGAAAAAATCCATAGATTCAAATTTAAAGACTACCTATCATTGAGTCTTCCACGTGTCCCATCAGACACAATATATGATGAAAGCGTAACTTAAGCTAAAAAAGGCGCATCTATAAGCAGTCGGTTTAACTATAGTTTATTAAATAGAATTACACAAAATTTGCGTTTTCGAATACTAGTACATTAATTTTTTATGTCTGAATGAAAATGCAAATTGCATACATATTGTTCCTAATACGATAAAAAGGCAATAAAGATACCATTTGCCAATGAACTGTTGATTGTGCTATATTTGATTTTGTATGCATAGTGTATTGTGCATCTTCAGTGGGCTAGGACTGCCCTGGAGTCAACACACATGCACTGATAAAAATGAAAGATATACCGTGCAAGCAGCATTGATTAAAATATGCAAAATTACCGACAGAAATTACCTTTGACATTTTATCGATAAGCATTAGGTAGTCTAATCTCTGTATTACATGTGTTCCCAGGGACGATTCTTTCCTTCTTTGGCTTATCAGTTTGACACTTCGAAGGCTCTTGGGAAAGGTTTCTCGACAAAAAACGAAAATAAAGCCAAAGAATCAAAATCGATTGATTTTGGGGACATAAAATAATTCATTTTGTTACATGCAACGGAATACATGTTTATTATTTTGAACTCGATTTCTGCTTTAAGGCGGTGTATACAGAGTAATGCAATTTAATTTACCCACTTTTAATACCTGAAAGCCCTAATACCCCAAGGTGTTACTGCATATTGTGCATTGTATCCTATTTAAAGGAGACGTGCTATATCATTTGAGAAAAAATGATTTGTTCCAATGGCACGGTCATATTGTATAATTAAAGGGGATTAATCCTCCTTTTTGGAACATATAAGGAAAAGGAATTAGTTTTAAATAAAAGTTAAAATTATCTAATAGGCTACCCTAAAGCAGAAAATATTTCAGTATAGGTTTCCTCCAGCTTTAAGTCTTTAAATTACTGAATGCTAAGATATATATTCCCTTTAGTGCCCTACATCTTTTCGTAGTCAAAAGCACTTTGGTCCGTTTACGAGATTAAAAATCTTTAGAAACGTATAAAGTTGACATACTCTCTACATTTAATAAAAGAAAGATATGAATAAATTTCCATAAAAGCGTTATAAGCCACCGTGAGTCTTCTTTAGGTGATATCTCAAAAAGTAACATACATTTAAAACATCTATTTAATATTTTACAAAGTTTTAAGAAGAAAAACTAAGGTATATTTTTTTCTCTATGATATCATTCATAATGTCTGTCTTAAAAATTAAAATAAAATATATCTTGAAAAGAAATATCTAGCAACTAAGAACTAGAAGATTTCAAATCTTTTTGGTTTATTCTATGTCCATAATGAACTGATTCTTAAGGTATTGGACCCCTAATAGTAATGTTTAAAAAATGGTATTTGCTTGGTATAATCTTACAGACGACCATGTTTCGCATTGTGTTGCAAATTTTAAACAACTTTTACCATGCCGTTTTGTGTAAATTTTGTATAATTTATGGTATTTCCTCAAGCTGAAGTAGAGACAAATTTCAATGTGATGGCCACTATCTAAAACATTTGCCGAGAATTCATTACAGCATTAATTTTGATAAAAGAAATATCAAACTATTGTTAAACAATTATGAAACACAAAATAAAACTGTAAATAACATTATTTCTAAGAAGCCTCAAGTAAACAGATATAATAGGACAGAGTTCTAACTCCAACATTGAAAAATTAACGTAGAATCATGTGGGTCTGTTTTGAATTTTGCTCTCTTCATTCAAAAATAACCTTGTGGCAGAAGTAAAACCTACCTGCATTGTTTCCACAATATGTAATCTAAAGAATGAAGGCAAAACAGGGAACTTTTACCGCATGTAACTCAGTATTTTTAAAGATGTCTAATTCTGCCCTTCCTGATTCAGAGGTAAATTCACTTTGAACAACAAGAAATATCGCTTATAAAATGAAAATTTTCCACTTTTGATATTGCGGTATCAAAGATTTCGTTGGTAGACATTATGATATCACAGTTTTTCTGTTGGCAGACATGTCAGTCCATACGTCCGTCAGCGTCATCCCCAAATCTTGTGTCCAGCTCCTTTCACACTATTAGCCCGATTTGCTTCAGACGTTCAAAGATGAACAAGTTTAATGTGCAGATGACCATAAAGTAAGGAACTTTTGCTTTGACTATTTTTACCGCAGGTATGGCCCTTTGGTAGTTTTGCTACAAAGAATATATAGAAAAATCTTCTGTGCCCAACTCAAACACTATTGAGAGGATATGCTTGAAAGTTTCAAAGGTAAAGGGCCTTGCTGTGAAGATAACCATAAATAATGGAATTCATTCTCTGGTTATTTTTTTCTAGAATTAGCGTCCTTTCTTAGCTTCACAAAATAGGCCATAAGGAAGAAATTTGGTGTCTGGGGTTCTCGTACACTTTTTGAAAGAATGGATTCAAAGTTGATCAAATGCGCAACCATATCTGAATACAATTTGCTTGGAACATTTAGTCAAACATTCTTCATGTGAAGATGGTCTGTTAGAGGATGGTGCAGTATGTGGGGGCATCCGTGTCCTTTGGTCACAATTCTAGTTGTTGGGTAGGCATGTCTGTGGTATCACAGTTTTTGATGATAGACATGTAGAGTTGAAGTGTTGATGTTATACACCACAGTTACAGCAGCTGTTGCTGCATATTTCTAGTTATTGGTGTAATGTTTAGTGTAATTGTTTTACTGAAAAATACTGCAGTATTCAACAAGTTTTATGTCACATTTCAAGCAATTTTGATTTTTTTCCACACTTTTTATTGTTCATTACAGTTCACAACCCTTACTCTGCTAAATGTCTAAAATGAACTTGTCCATCTTTCATTTTGGACAGTATCATTAACTGTTAAAACGGTTGCTTACTAAAAATGTACTAACTGAATGGCGAACAGTGCATATCTTGATTAGACTGCACAAATGTGCAGGCTGATCATGATTTACACTGGTCGCAAAGGCAGAGTCAACCGTGTCTAGCATGATAAAGCTTAATTGTTCCATAAGCTGTTGTTCTGTGTAAAGTTATGAGACAAAGAACAAATATATTTAAGTGAAATTCTTTATATGCAAATGACGAGTAAAACGGTTACATCAGGAGCTTAATAGGAAACAGTAGTATTAGTATTTCTTCATGTTTTTTTTTCAGTTGAAGCAGTTTACCATTCAGCACAAGATATGATTGCACAGTAGGTTTTAAAGAAATATTAAATATCATTGCAACTTTATGTCATTACGTTAATCTTACAAAAAGGCTAAGTTCATTGAAATCTTTGAATACTGTGGCCATCTTAAGGTTGTTTAATGTTAAGTTTGATTGTTGAACACTCACATTAGACAGCACTACAAAAATACACTGAGGCAATACACTGACGACGTTCTAACATCATTCTGAAGGTTTGATTTTATAACCAAAATGTATTATATTACATATGAATATTTAACCTATGTAATAAAAGTGATTCTGTACGTGTTTCCCGTGCAATGATAAGACTGTGATTGTTGTACAGCTGTGATACTCTCATTATGTTATGTATGTTGTAGATTCACTCTGTAATGGTATATCTCATTTTATGCTTGTTTTTCCCATGCAGTAATAAGAAGTTTCAGGAATCTTTGTCCAGATTGTTTTTTGTTGAATATGTTCAGGGACACTACAGATTACAGAATGGATATATTTTGTTGTTAGAACATAATTCAGAATCCTCAGAGATGGCTTTAGATTTCTGATTGGCGGCACACTTCAATGTATCTGTGTAATGATCTTGGATCCATTAACTGACACGTTTAAAGAAATATACTTCATTGATTGCATGCCTATCATCGATATGACAGAAAATTATAACAATATATATTTTATAGTTTATTTTTGTCTAATCAATGTAGTAACAATTGATGTAGTGTCTAAATACCACCAGCCATGATGATTATATTCTGATAGTTGTTATTAACAGTTTACAAGAAATTCTATTGAGCTTCTGTATACAGTAGGAACGAATTCTCAATGCTTCAGGAAAGTAATTACAGAGCAGTTGCTGAGAAATGGGAATATTTAATGTCAATAACATTGTTCAACTTGCAGACATGTTGTCAAGCATGGAGGAAGATCAGGAACAGCTTGTCGACTTCTTGGAGAATCCTGCCAGTAAAATGCCAGTAATTGTGTTTCCCATCCCAATAACTGGTATAATCAGGTTCTTAAATCCCTGAAATATGTTGTTCTTATAAGTCACTTCGGAGGTTCAAGAATTTATATATAGCAATCAACAAACTCCATGAAGCTATTATTTTGCTTGGTTACATCATATGATTCCGAAGGATCTTGTAGATTTTATTTTGCCATCTTCACATTTTATTTACATAATGCTAAAACATTGAAGGTTAAAGTTGATTTCACAGAGGGACAGCACAGCAGACCGAGCAATGCATCGCAAAGTAGCCCGCAGGAAATAGAAACTGCAGTCAACTTGATTTATTTTCTTCAATACAAAGCTTCGCGATTAGTCAATAATTCCTTAGATTTAAATACTTAAAGAGCCCTTATCCCTGGTTTTACAGAAAAGTTAGCGTTGCAAAGAGCCAACATTGCACGTACCTTTATTTCCTTGAATGCCGGCAACTACAGCCAGTCCACTGATTCTGACAGTACTTTGTTAGCAACAACCCAACATGTTGTACCACAAGTCCACGAGAGGCCGGAAACGAAGGCGGAGAGTATCACCATTGGGCAGCCTTTATGACGATTTTTCATGTACACAGCGTATAGAAGGAAGTAAACGGTGCTTGCTATAACACTTCCACCACACAATGTGGAGAATACATAAGCCAGTGCTTAAGAGCTACATAAAAATTAAAAAAAAAACAAACGTACTTGCGAACTTCCTTTAAAGGGAATTCCTATAGTTTTTTATGCGCATCTTTCTGCGCAGCGGACACTCTCTATGGAAAACAGAAATGAAGTCAACATTCGTTGAAACATGTTACAGACAATCTTAAATATGAGGAATCTAGAATGAAATAACATTTTTGATAAGTTTTATCAATAATCAAATGTTGATACTGGACAAGTATCATGCCTGACAGATATCTCGCTATTTTTGTGGTTGTGTTTTCACATCGCATTTTAGTACAAAGACTGTGTTGTTCATATAATGTTAAATAATTGACTTAGTACTGATAAGACAATATCACCTTTCAGATTATTTAGTATTCAATTAAAAAAAGAATTAAGAATTTTTAAAACTTTTTTTTAACTTCTAGCACACATACATGTAATCAATTTGGCCAGGTTCGCGCCACTTTCCGTCCGAACAGGTGTTGTATTCTAGCGGTCTTAACATAAAATTTAGCCTTGTGACCCATACATTTTTAGCCATTTTTATGCTCACAGTAAAATTATCTATACACAAGAAAAACAGGAAAAAATTCTATGAAAGAGTTTTTTCAAAATTTAAAACAATATTCTTCACTATGGGTATTTTTCATTGAAAAAAAGTTCACAAAAGTAAATATGAAACAATGTTTTGTTTTCATTTGTACCTATTATTGTAAGGATAGAGTTTTACAAATATGACTATAATATCAAATAAGTATATAATAAAATCTGTAAAAAGCAAAAAACCTTATTGTGATGTCTTGATGTATATTTTGGTTGCTATTTATCAAAAAGCAGAAAATTATAAAAATGTTAAAACATCGCTGGCAGTTTCAGCAACAGTGGGTGTGTTCAAAACAATTTTTCACAAAAACAAGCCAGGTGACCTGTTGTTTTTATTTGTTAATTGTTTTCAGCACAAAATTTCCTATCATATATGTGAATTTAAAAAAATTCCATGAAAGGAAAAAAACTATAGGAATTCTCTTTAAATGTATGCAAAATTTAAATTTCCCTGGAAGTGATTTATACTGTTCAATTCTTATATACAGATTGTGCTAATATTTAAGCTGTGCAAAGCTTGGATCTGTTTCATACAAAACTATATTTGAGTTCTTTTAAAACGGAATTACTACAAATTGTCATGATTGTGCCAAGCATGGTTTTTGAGATTAAAAATAAATATTAGCTCAAAGCCGGAAGCCGTTCTCTGCAACCGAGACATGCCCCATGCAGTTATACTGATCAGAACCATCTTGGATAAACCTACCATTTTGGCTTGAATTTTCGTAGTTGTTTTGTACATAAAGATATGGAGTGAACGTCTGACCGTACAATAACCCCGCTATCAAAGATAACAGAACACCCCTGCAAAAGTGAACGTACACCATTTTGGATTTTATGCTCATTTTTATAAAACTGCACTTTATAACGAACAACAAATTTTAAAATGTTTAACCTAATTTAGGATTGCAAATATTTATCACATAGATAAGAAAATTTAACACACAGATGGTTAAGAATTAGCATTATTTCTTTTAAGGGGATCAAATACATTCCTACAGTGAAAAGCTGACGAACGAAATAATGCAGTAGATAAAACTTAGAGTTTTAAATTCTAATTTTTGTTATTTACAGTGATAGGTACAACTCTTAGAAATCTATGAACAATTTTAGTAATTTATAAACAGAAAGAAAAAAGACACATTCTCATAATCGAGGACACGAGAGTTGCATATTTTATAGAACTGATTGATCCGGTTTTCAGTTGAAAATTCAAACAATTCCCAATGGTTTCATATCGCACTTTGAAATCTGTCATTAGTACTCGAAGGAACAATAAATTGTAAAAACAAATAGTAAAAGACTTTGCGAATTGATTATGTGAAACGAATGTGTTAATGGCAATTTCATTGCAAAAATGTTTGCTTTCACTATATCTTGTGTTTTTTGATTTGATTCAGTATTTAATGAAATGAAAAATTAAGAACATGAAGATGCAAAAAGAAGGATTTTACTCCTAGTGTCATGATCATGAAAGCTGTGTATAAACTTCAGAAAATGACATTTACTTACAAGATCCGTTTAATTGTTGGGCTCAACTTATCAAAGATACTGGGTTCATCCTGAGGAGCTGAAATATCTTGGTCTGTTTCAGATACATTCTATAGAATATTGCTAATTCGTTATAAACATGAAGATAATTAGTAGAGCTGCACTGTATTTTCAGTTACAATACGTAATGCAAGTTTCGTTTCACAATACACTTAAAATGTTCGCGTTAGGATCGATATTTTTTCTCCC
Organism: Mercenaria mercenaria; assembly: GCF_021730395.1. Taxonomy (NCBI): domain Eukaryota; kingdom Metazoa; phylum Mollusca; class Bivalvia; order Venerida; family Veneridae; genus Mercenaria; species Mercenaria mercenaria. The sequence goes on along the minus strand of NC_069365.1, from coordinate 7,082,798 downwards.
TTTCTTTCTGTACAAGTTTGTTTCTTTGAATGAAGAATATAACAAGGAAAGTACTACCAACAAAGTAGTAAAAAGCTTAGCCAGGGTATGTGTAAAATATTGTCAGCATCGCTAAGTGTTATTTATTGTCCATTCATTGAAATATAACCTTATAATTGTCCCATTCAAGAAATGAAAAGAATTGCAACCTGTTTGTTTTCTGGTTTAATGATGACTTCACATTCAGGGTCTTGTAACAGCCTCTTTTCTATTAACTTTTCTGTGTTCTGGGAATAAAGAGAACTAAACTTTATAACATATAAACTTTTATATTCTCAGGACAAACATTCTCAGACATTTCGCAGATGAAAAAATGTAAAGTTAGATCTGTTTTGACCTGAACTTAAAAATAAAGAAAACAACAACAACAACAAAAACATTATTAAAAAGTTTATGTACAACCCTTTTATCGCTTTAACCTTAAAACTCATTGCCCCAGGTTGAGTTTACAACAGGCTCCCTCCACAACAAAAGCATAACACCTTGACTAAAGGCATTTAAGGTCATTTGCCTTCCACTCTTGATGCATCTGGAGAACATTTCAATTATTTCCAGAGATAGTTTGTTAATGCCCTCTTCATACATGAATTTTACTGAAAGTGGCGATGCTCTGCAAGTTGCCTATGATCTTACTACTATTTGCAGATCAAATTGCCCTTTCATTTTTTTTGAAATTGATAGAGTTGCATGTTTACGTCACAAAAAGGGTAAAGTTGAAGCTATTTTTGGAGTAATCCTGACTGGTTAAACACGCCCCATTCGCAATACATTTTTTTCTTTATCTTGACGTCACACAAAGCGCGTGCACTGACTCTGTCTATGAAATGTCAAGCCCAGTATCGCCGTACTTGCATAGGCCTACATTGTAAAGTAAAATAAGGTGATAATAAATATGTTGTTTTAAAAGTTGAATACAGAATATTTCAACTATGTCCAAATGGAAACAGCGTTTGTTTTTTTTTTGTTATGACAATTATTATCCAAATTTCCAACCACGCAAGGTAGGCTCTATGAAGTTTTATAGAAAGGTAGATCTACTGTAGGCCCTATCATTGAACCTTTAAGCTACCGCAAATTTATATTACTACATTATAGATATGGTGATTTATTATCCCCCGACGAAAGTCGGAGGGATATAGTTTTGGCGTTGTCCGTCCGTCCGTCCTTCCGTCCGTCTTTCCGTCCGTCCGTCCTTCCGTCTTTCCGTCCGTCCGTCCGTCCGTCCGGAGCCATATCTAGGAAATGGTTTAGAATATTTATTTAAAATTTCATATACATGTTCACCTCTATGAGTTCTTGCGGCCCGTCGAGTTTCAGTCAGATTGCCCAAGTAACACCAGAGTTATGGCCCTTAGAAGTTTCTAGTGTTAACTATATAGGGTACTATAAATATGGCAATTTCTGCATCATAACTTTTGATATATTTGACCTACAACTATGAAACTTAATCAGAATTTAGATCACCATAATGTGGTTGTGTACACACAATTTTAGTCGGATTTATTTGTAAATTAAAGAGTTATTGCCCTTTAATTGTATAAAAATCCACATATTTGTACATAACAAACTTACCATTTAGTAGAATTTCATTAAATTTCTTTCATTCTTTTCCATGAACATTTATTGTAAACATGTGAAGTTGTGTACCCATACTTGGTCATCCCCTTACCTTGATCACACACCTCCCCCCTATCCCCCGCCCCCCCCCCCCCCCCAAAAAAAAAATAATTTTTTTTTTTTTTAGATTTTTTTCAAACAAACTTCATATACATGTTCACCACTATGAGGTTATGGAGCCCATCAAGTTTCAGACAGATTGCCCAAGTAACACCAGAGTTATGGCCCTTAGAATTTTCTAGTGTTAACTAATATAGGGTACTGTAGATCTATAGATATGGAAATTTCTGCATCATAACTTTTGATATATTTGACCTAGAACTATGAAACTTTAACAGAATTTAGAGCACTATAATGTGGTTGTGCACAGACAATTTTGTACGGATTTCTTTTGTAACTTCAGAGTTATTGGCCTTAATTGTCTAAAAATCCACATATTTGTACATAACAAACTTACCATTTGGCAGAATTTCAGTAAATTTCTTTCATTCTTTTCTGTGAACATTCATTATAAACATGTGAAGTTGCGCACCCACACCTGGTCACCCACTTGCCTTGGTCACACCCCCTCCCCCTCCCAACCCCACTCCCACCCCCCCTCCCAATTTTTTTTCTTTTCATTTCTTATTTTAGATTTTTTTCAAACCTTCATTATAAACATGTGAAGTTGCGCACCCACACCTGGTCACCCATTTGCCTTGGTCACACCCCCTCCCCCTCTCAACCCTACTCCCCCCACCCAATTTTTTAAATTTTTTTTTCATTTCTTATTTTAGATTTTTTTCAAACCTTCCAAGTTGTACTATTCCCCCACCTCACTTCTCCCCTTCTCCCCCTAGTCATGCCCCCCCCTGATCATGCATCCTCTGCCCCCCCCCCCCCGCACCAACTTCACTCTTTTACCCTTTTTTTTCTTTTTTTTTTAATTTTTAATTTTCAATCAATATTTATAATCAACATGTGAAATTTTGTTTCCTCTCCCGTTCCCCTGCACCCCCACCCCATAAAAAATAAATATATACATATATCTATATAATTATACATATATATATTTCCATTCCTTTTTTTTTTTTAATGTTCAAACCTTCAACATGTTAAGTTGTGACTGCACAAACCTTGCCCTCAGCCATGTTCAAGATATCTTACCTGTGTTCTCTTAAGGACATCTGTTCATTTAAGTTCAAATGTACATGTTAAACAGCAACACCTGGTGCCAAACCACTCAAAGAAAATATTTCGTTCCAGTTAAACTTCAAGCTCACATTTCAATTAACTGCATTTAATTTTAAAAGCTAAGCTTATTACAGTAAGCATATTCCATTCAAAATAAATTCTTTAGTCAGGATCAAAGTATCATACATTTATTATGTACTCTTTAATTAAACATTTGTTTTCTGTTAACTTGATTTTGACTAATGAAATTATTTGCTTCTTATTAACATCCTTAACTTTTTGCCGGATATATCTTTTTGCCATTCCTCACCACAAACCCGGGGGATACCAATTCATCGAATTTGCTTGTTTTACTTTTTTTCGGTGGGGATTACTTGTAGTTTTTGTGTAGGCCTATTTATCTACTAGATCTATTTATTTGAAGTCATTTAAACACTATTTCAGTTATTCACAAACCTTTCTTCGTTCACGGAAAGAACCAGATACAAACTCACATAAGTCCAAATCTCCAGATATTTCGTATTTTGGGGAATTATGATAATTCTCACATAAATTAATGAGGAATTGAAGCCCCCATTTGATACATGTAAGTTTAATTTGAATTAATATTCGCAACAAAATCAGCATTTAAACCCAGATCGGCAGCAATGACAATTTCTTCTGAGTGAAGAAAATAACTCGTTTCCTAGGATCGCATCAAATTAGTTAGACTAAGACTCACATATTCCATAAGAAATTACCAACTTTTTTCAACTAAAGAGGCACTGTCGGTTCCGGGTATTGAACTTATGCCCTTTAAACAATGATGAGCGAATCCAACAACTCGGCCACAAGTCAGTTACGTTTAATAATTATTGTGAAAGTTAAACACGAGATACAAGTCTGCATCAAAAGGTACTGAAATTTTGACAGAAAATGTCTGTACATAAAGTATAAGAGGGTGTTTTTTTTTCACATCCGCACCATCTAAATAAAGCGTGCATTGTGGTAACTTTCATTTAAAATTTAAATGAAGATTAGTACATCTGTTACATTCCGTTCCAACAGTATTTAAACCAGCATTTTATTTTGTAAAATTCTCGGTCATGCAGCCAATGTAAACAAGTTCATTCAGTGTACTTTTTTTACTCGTATCGGAAAAAAATACTATAGAAGGCGGAGTTACCTGTATAGACGATATCCAAAAATAGCTTCAGCATCGCTGCTTTAGTGACGTAAAGGTAAAAGTCTATCGACTTAAGAAAGGGCGAAAGGGCAATTTGATTTGCAAACAGTAGTAACGTATCCGAAGTAGAGGGCTGGTCTCTGATATATCGACAGTAATTGTGGTATCAATGTTTGCGCTACTTATTTCATTGTTTAAATATTCTGTAAATATCACAGCACTAAAATACAATAAATAATGTAAGATAATAACTTTTCGTATTTGCTATGCATTGGGACAATATAATAATGTTTTGCGTAATGAGCAAAGGCTCATTTATAAACTACTTTGCAGTTTTCTGAAAAAGAAGTTATGGAGAAATATTGGATGAATTTCGAACAAAAGGAAATAAACTTCGATAACGATTTATTTTTAAATCTCGTGAGTAACGGTTTTAATTGGAAGAATACAGCAGCATCTGCTATTAAGTTACACTGATCTGAACTATATACAAAAGTAAGAATGTCTGAATTAAAGACAAAGAATACAAGAAGCGATTCAAACACTGACCTACCTTACAACTGTCAGAATTACAAATTACTCCAATGCTATATATAAACTTATTTTCAACAATCACTAGAATATATGCGTTTCTGATATAAAGATTAGCAAATAGCAAAGTTTCCATGATCCATTTTTTCGATTTACTTTGTAGACTGCTAATGAAACAATGTTTTGTTTTTAAACAAATCAAGCAGCCTTCAAATGAATATGGTAGATGGTCAGTTTTTTGTCTTTGCAAAGGGATATGGTTAGAGAACACCAATAGTTTTCCCGCAGACTTCCATTATAATATAATGACAAGTATGGCCTTCAACAAATCGAAACATATATCGTATCATTTTTTTCAAGAACTGCCTTAGTACCACGAAAATATCGGACGAAAACCATACGTTGAAACACAAACGGCTAGAGAGACCACAACAAATAGATCTACCATATCTTTTCATAAGGAAACCTGACTAGTTCAAGGAATTACCCTATTTTTAATTGCTTTATAACTACTTTATAAGTTTTGTTAATGAAAGTGGCACGCATTTCAATAATAAAATTCTACAGCAAAAGACGCTGGTCAATAAAAGTCGAAATTCCGTGGTCAGAATAGCTGAAAAAGTCGTCTGTGTTTTCTTGAAGATTAATGGACGCCACAAAAATACAGATATATACAATATTTGATTTATTGATCTTAACTCATTTATTATCAAGCAATCTTTATCATTACCCTGCTAAATTTCTAAAATGAACGTGTCCACCTTTCAATTTGGACAGTACCGTTAACTGCTTAAAGTGGTGCATACCAAAAGGTTACTGACTGAATGGCGAGCAGTGCATATCATGATCAGACTGCACAAATGTGCAGGCTGATCATGATCTGCACTAGTCGCAAAGGCAGAACCAATCGTGTCCAGCATGATGGGGGTTAAAGTGTTATTACTTCTGAACTGTGATAAACAGTGCCCCAACCCAGCATTGTGACTGGGCAAAATTTAGGATTGTCCCGTACTTGCGCTACAGTCAGGGAATACAGTCCTATTGAAATAGCAAACACCCACTAGAAAATCATTCCTGCAAAGTGTTAATAATTAAAGAGGTTAGACGTTCTAAATTTTGTCTGCGGAGTTTCGTGTATCAAGAAAAAAATATACATCATTATTGGTTTGTATGTTCAAAGAATGTGAACATTTTATCATATGTATAGATTGACGTTTGTATTTATCTAAAAATGGCTTACCGTCGCCGGTGTCAAACGTTTTCACGGGAATGTAGGTGGTTCCGTAAAACACTACTGCTAGAGACGCGGTAATTAAACCCACATATAACTCCGGTGTCACACGGCGTTGTTGTTACATTGGGGAAGGTGGTTGTCTTGTGTCCTTCCATACCGGGAACCAAATGAAGAAAAATGATATATATGATGTAAATAATTGCAAAGCCAATATTTTCATGCTTATTCATTTTACAGATAAAGAAGCAAAAATGTATGCATATGTTTTTGGTTAAATAGTTTTCAGAAATAACACCTCAAAATACTACAGAAAATGTGTTTAATTTTCATTACTTACCTTTCGATCCAGTTTTAGTAAGATGTTAGAGTGTAAAGATATACATCACGTATCAAACAGTATCTTCTATACGGATGGTATATGTAAAATGTGGACATTTCATTATCTATATGAATTAATCTGGAAGATAATAACTGCCCTGTTTACAAAGTTATTTTCGTATTTATATGATATATCTCCACATATATGTCATACGTTTAAGCGTACCAGAAAGTCTCTAACTCTTGCAAACATACATGTCCTCAAAGTATTTTACATTCACACGGCGCGTTTTATTAACATTTCATTCGTTTCTTTTATATTATCATTATTATTATTATACCAGATTTATATAGCGCCCTTTTCATGATCAATTTCACGTTCAAAGGCGCTTTACATAGTTTAAATGCAGCCACACAGGACGCATAATTCATCCTCTATTAGTACGGACACAGAGCGATCTGACCAGAGGGACAGAGTGAGACAAAGCCCCCACGACAGAGAGATCAGAAATCAGACACAGGCTTGTCCGGCTAACTTAGCGTAGCTCGTTGCGAATAGACAGCCTGGTTCTTTAACGTGCCCAGTGTATACCACTGATACACGCAGTATCTATTTTATGTCGAATTAACGTAGATAGAAGCATTTTATCTTCAGATAATTTAATAAATATTATTTAGAATCTTAAATAACATGTCCATGCAGTAAAACAGAGTAACACAATGTGAGTGAAAACTGTCATTTCTAATTTCTTAAAATGACGTGCATTAATATCATACAACAAAAGAAGCTGTTATTCATATTTTCACAGTTAAATGATGTCTATCTAATACAAATTAATTAAAAGCAAAGGTGGGTCAATAAAAACCGCCCTTAAAATGACAATCATAAATATCGGACAAAATAAAAATCGATTTACTAACTACTGAACACGCCTTGAAGTAGGCGAATGGGAACAATACACCAAGGTGGTGGTGGGGAGGTGGAGGTGCACCAGTTTAAACAGTATCAAAGTATTATTATTAATGTATCAATTCTGCGCTTTCTCCGTTCACATAAGATCCAAAATAGTTACTGACACAATCAAGCTTTTACTGCCCTATCACGCGCCGTAATTAGGTCACTTATCAAAGGAATCATGCACTGATAACGCAGCGGTTCCATACAATCTTCACACCGTGATAAATTGCACCCGACTAAAAGGGATGTTCAGTAAGTAAAACACATGAGGGTAGACTGAATTGTTAAACTGTCCAACAGGTCAACCCAAACAACTTTTTCTTCGAAGAAAATACTATTTGAATTGAGCCAGTTGGACAGGGCATTATCAAGATATTTATAACATTTTCTCAACAAAAACAATAGGCAATTTCTAACAATGGCTGCAAGGAGTATGTTCATTTGCTTTTTGGATGCAGTAAAACAGAGTAACACAATGTGAGTGAAAACTGTCATTTTTAATTTCTTAAAATGACGTGCTTTAATATCATACAACAAAAGAAGCTGTTATTCATATTTTCACAGTTAAATGATGTCTATCTAATACAAATTAATTAAAAGCAAAGGTGGGTCAATAAAAACCGCCAAAGATGCAACATTATTGCATCGACCCACCCAGACTCTTTGCAGCGTGAACGACTAGGGAATTCAAATTCTATTCAACACTAGTTAAACTCAATAGCACACAATTTACAAATGAATAGAGCAATAAAACTAATACAATTTAGTCCTATCTATACTCTTACAAAATAATGATAAACTTTCACTGCGGTTTGCGAGACGCCTGTATTTAGAGACGACAAACGTACTTTATATTAGGTGAAATACAACATGACATTTCGGCATGAACAAAATGATTTCACATACATGATACAGTTAACATAATATAGTATATCAATATGTTATGAAATACACATCTCTGTTTAAATATTAACATGTATAACTAGTCTACTGTTAACTATAGTTCAAATAATCTATAACTTGATAATAAACGACATAAACTTTGAAGTTTTGCAAAACGTGGTCGACTCGCACAGGAAAAACCAGAAATAAAACTCAATTTTGTATTTCTTATTTGTAATTATTTTCTTTTTATTCTGAGTAAAAAAAGAAACTCTGGAAACCTGTACCCATTTGTCATCGCTTATAAGCGACTGTCTAGTACCACTGAATGTTGGATCTCATCCTTGCAAAACATCTGAGAGTAACAATTTTTACATGAACTAAAATACGATTTCGTAAAATAAGTATTACATTATATCGTCGTGGACAATTTTAAAATAATGTGTAAGCGTGCAAATTATACAACTTAACACTGTATCTAACAATTTCAATTTTGAATATGATTTAAAAAAACAAAACACTTTTACATAACCATGATGACTTTTTTCAGAACTTTTACATGCTTTTCATTTTGGGATTGAATTTGAATTAAGGCGATGTCGTCTCTAGTAGTGACTCGCTAGAACTGATTTCAATAAAGAAAAATCTCTCATGTATAGCTCGAATCATTCGAGCGTACTAAACCAGTTTGTAATCAATACCGCTAGGACAAAGGTACTCCGACTATACGATGTACCGCGGAGTGCCAAATAATATATACCATAGAGACCGTACCATAGCTCTTCGCATTCTTCAATTTTTCAAAAAAAGTGGTTTTTACAAGAGCACCGGTTACGATTGAAAATGTAAACAACCGACTCTATAAATTATTTGAATGAATGAATGAATGATCGTCGATCTTAGTCATAAAACTGATTGACAGTGAATGCTAATGACTCCATGTGTTGCAGAAAGGTATTTAATTTGTAACTGTAATTTCCTATCAATTGATATCCTGTCAAAATTGGTAAAATAATTGCTTATATTAGAACAAAGCCCACTGTCTTTGCCGTTCGCCAGCTGCTAAAAAGGCAAATATATATGATTCAGTGTAAGTTATATTTCACTGGTACTACCAGTTAGTAACTTCATACTCTAAAAAACACGTCAGAGAAATTTGGGCAGTTTTGACCGATTAAAACGTTTGCAGCATTAGATTATATTTTTCTTTACACGAAAATTGCCGTTAGGTAACGAAGCGAATACGCCGTTAATCCGGAGTTGGCCGATTATTTGTTATTGTCACAAAACTGTTCCAGTTCACGTAATGTAATCGGTGCACTTAAACTGCCTGGCTATAGCTACTGCTGTTATAGAGAAGTGGTAGAGTGTCTGCCTTAGGTGTGAGAGGTCCTTGGTTCGAGTCCCAGTTAGAGCTTAACAATTTTCATTCTGCTACAACATCTTTTGCTGTTAAAGGACTGTAACAGTTCCAGTTGTTCTATATTTTAGGCACACAGTATCACGGATCATTATTTAGAAATCCAGATCACAGTTGAATGTTAAATCAAATGCACCCAAGTAGAAAATATTTGCTATATTATGTCCCTTTGATGTTTCTGCTCTCCAGGTCCAAGAAGAGTTACATTTCCTTGATCACAAAATTTTCTTTTACATGAAAATATTAAATGCTCATAACTCTACGCTTCTGGTTAAAATATTGTTAATATATCTATTTTTGAGAAATATATGTACATGTGTCTTCATTTCAAACCCTTTTCACTTCATACCTATGTTTTGAAAAACTTAGGTACTATCTCTATATACCAACATTTAGAATTCATGATCAACAGAGTAGACAGCAGTCTTATGCTGAACTGTCTTTTATAATAACAATTAGCGTGACAATTTACACATGACTAGAGCAATAAAACTAATCAATGTATACCAATACTTAGAGTTCATGATCAACAGAGTAGACAGCAGTCTTATGCTGAACTGTCTATTATAACAATGTAGCATTCTTTTGCTGAACTACTGTAAGTTTGATAGCATACAAGGTAGTTAAACAACACACTGAAATACAGAACAGCAAAAATAGTTTAACAGCAAGACAATATCTAAATAACACAAAGGTCCTTGGTTCGAGTCCCAGTTAGAGCTTAACAATTTTCATTCTGCTACAACATCTTTTGCTGTTAAAGGACTGTAACAGTTCCAGTTGTTCTATATTTTAGCCACACAGTATCACGGATCATTATTTAGAAATCCAGATCACAGTTGAATGTTAAATCAAATGCACCCAAGTAGAAAATATTTGCTATATTATGTCCCTTTGATGTTTCTGCTCTCCAGGTCCAAGAAGAGTTACATTTCCTTGATCACAAAATTTTCTTTTACATGAAAATATTAAATGCTCATAACTCTACGCTTCTGGTTAAAATATTGTTAATATATCTATTTTTGAGAAATATATGTACATGTGTCTTCATTTCAAACCCTTTTCACTTCATACCTATGTTTTGAAAAACTTAGGTACTATCTCTATATACCAACATTTAGAATTCATGATCAACAGAGTAGACAGCAGTCTTATGCTGAACTGTCTTTTATAATAACAATTAGCGTGACAATTTACACATGACTAGAGCAATAAAACTAATCAATGTATACCAATACTTAGAGTTCATGATCAACAGAGTAGACAGCAGTCTTATGCTGAACTGTCTATTATAACAATGTAGCATTCTTTTGCTGAACTACTGTAAGTTTGATAGCATACAAGGTAGTTAAACAACACACTGAAATACAGAACAGCAAAAATAGTTTAACAGCAAGACAATATCTAAATAACACAAAAAACTGACTAAGAGAAAAGAAAGATTACATCTACAAACATAATGATGTAGCAGCCTTTTGCTGAACTACTTTTAACTATCATGACTGTGGTCCAGTTTGTTTTATTGATAAACATGCAGTACTAGAAAGAACCAGATTATTTTTAATGTTGCAGCCTTGTACTGACCAACAAATTTACTGAAACTCCCAAAATATGTTAAATCGGTGGACTAAAATTAACAAACTGGAATAATTAGTTTAAAACACGGAAGCTTGTAAAAGCAATATTTACAACACTTTTTTTATAGCAGCCTTGTGCTGAACTATGATAAATGTTAACATCTCGCAAGGGCGATTTTCGGCACTCGTATATAGCTTTTTAACAGCGTGCGATTCCAACGACTCATTTGCATGATTGCATAATCAGAGAAACATCTTATAGAAGCGCATGTCTAAAAGAATGGGTATTGTAGTGAGAGGAATCATATCCAAGAAATCTGATAACAATAGTCAAGCTCCTGTTTAAAAGGCATATGTTGCTATCTTTACACTGTGGGCATAAGGTCTTATTCTCCGTGTTGTTTGGAATGAACAATTCAACTGGACTAGAGTTGTGTTTAAACATTTTCCAATGTAATGTCTATTCCTGTTAGAGTTGAGGCAAGTGACACAAACTTCACGTCGGGTCGCTTGAGAATTATAGTAACGTAAAACGTGCTCCAATAATTAAGGTAAAGGCTTTTTGTCTGATCCATCAATGCACAAGTTATAACTCACGTGTTGTCTTGCTTAAATAATTAACAGATCCGTTGGCAGTTTGGCTGGCATTGATGACAGCGTTGGCAAGAATTGCAGCGCTTCCTTGTGGCAATACTGACATGGGGAAATCCACCGCACTGCTTAGAAGATCGCTCTAAGCCTAACAACTAGCATCGTTAGAGGGTCCTGTGTTGTCAGTCACATTTAACGACTACTTGTGTCCCAGATCTAGATTTGTGTTTTGAAAAATCAACGTTTCTATTTGACGTTGTCTTTTGTTTTTCTTTGTAATGCTATTGTCTTTACAACCCAAATCATCGTTCGCACGCTTTCTAAATTGGTCGCTGTGAAATCATTATGTTGAATTTTTCAAGGCATCGCCCCTGGAAAGAAACGATGTCTGTTAATATATTTATATTGTACATTATTCGAACTCAACATTTTAAACGAACCAGGATAAACAGAAATCCACTTGATTGCAAAGAATGCCCAACAGTACAGATGTCTGTAAACAACTCATCACAAAAATGACAAAAATAAAATCTAAGATAAATCACACCAGCACTTTAATTTCTAGAATCAGGTAATTTACTTCGTGTTGGCTGCCCTGTCGTGGATGAAACCCAGCCAAAGAAATAAATTAGACATATTTTTTACTTGATTATATCTACTGTGTCTATTTCAAGACCGTTAAATATCTTCATACTATTAAATTATTATTCTAAATCCATGTTGATACAATTCTGGCTAACAATGGACAATATTCACAAAATCATCAAATCAATGCAGACTTTTTGCAACGATTGCATATATCATTTTCGTATTGTTGAAAAAGCAGGTTCTAATAACCGCTAACACGGAAAGCATAATATTATCCAGCAAATTTTATAAAATGAAAATCAAGGCCATCTAGGGTAAATCAATGCATCCATTAGATTCTGATAATAAAATCATCAACTTACATGTTTGTGTAATTTCAATACACAAGGAAGTAATTGCTATTGCGGATAAATATGATATTATCCCGCACATTTTATAAAATGCACAATCATCGCTACCAAGGATAACTTAATGCATCCCACCAAATTCTGATAGTACATTCATCAACTTACATATCTGTGTAATTCCAATATACAGGAAGTAATGGCTACCAAGGATAAATTCAAAGTTATCCCTACCACGGATAAATCTAATATTATCCCGCCAATTTCATAAAATGAACGATCCTGGCTACCACGGATAAATTTATATTATCCCACCAATTTTACAAAATACACAATCATGGCTACTACGGATAACTTTAGTATTATCCCGCCAATTTTACAAAATGAACAATCATGGCATTTCTGGCTCTGGCAGCTTTTATGTTCATAAAGCAAAACCATTTGACCTTTGACCCCTAAGTGTTACCTTGACCTTGTAGCTAGCCATCTAGAATATGTACTCTGCACATTGTCTCGATGTGGTGAACATTTGTGTCAAGTTTTTTTGAAATATTTCAAGGGGTTCAAGAGTTACATAGCGGTGACCTTTTACCCCTAAGTGTGGCATTGATCTTGAAGCAAGACATCCAAAACATGCGCTCTGCACGTTGTCTCGATGTGATGAACATTTGTGCCAGGTTTCTCTACAATCCTTCAAGCAGTTCAAGAGTTACAGAGCGGACACGAAACACACTTCTATGACTATTGACCCCCAAGTGTGACCTTGACCTTGAAGCAAGCCTCCAGAACATGCGCTATGCACGTCGACTCGATGTGGTTCAAGAGTTACAGTCAAGTTTCTTTGAAATCCTTCAAGGGGGCCAAGAGTTACAAAGCGGACACGAAACACACTCATACCAACCCCTAAGTGTGACCTTGACCCTTATGTGAGCAATCCAGAACATGCGCTTTGCACGCAGTCCCGATGTGGTGAACATGTTTGTGAAGTTTCTTTGAAATTGCTATTAAACGGATGGACAGACGGACACCGGGGGTATTACATAGTACCTCCATTCTGATGTATAAAAAGACTTGATAGAAGACTGCAAGGGCAAGAAGCCGTTAAAAGCGGACAGTGGAAAGTGGCGGACAAACGGCGAAATCATCTACCTTTACTAATTAATCACCATAGAAATTTGGTTAAAGGGACTAACCCGCACATTTTAGGCGATAAATAATTTCTCTAAACAATCCATAAAAAGTGGGTACACAATTAAGTATTTAAATGACTAGTGGACTTTTGATTTTTGCAAACTATTCTTAAACAACCAAATATATTATGCAGAAGGTTGTAATGTTTTTGAAACATTGCAGACAATTTACATTCTTCTTGCATTTTTACCAATATCTTACTTTTATTTTAACCCATTTTATCATTTTCTAGTGTCATATACATTAAATGCCAAACTTGGTGGAAGTTAACATGTTGAAAACTTTCACCCAAACTATTGGCGAGTATCTTTAAGATAAGTATTCTAAATTTTATTTTTAAACACTATGGCTTAGGCGACAGTACCTATTTTGAAGTATTCGTTACCGGTTTATACTCTGCGTACCTGATAAGGAATGAGGAAGTAAACTGTTAGAGCTTAACGATTAATTTTACGTTAAATGTAAAATGTTTGTTACAGTTAACATAAGGTTGTGGACATTGTCATGATTATCTGTTTGATTTAACATTAAGAACGATAACATTTTCGGGTTAAAGGGCGGAAAATGGAAGTATCTGGTCGGAGGGAGAATTCTCCTGACGGTTTCGCGAAACAATCTAAAATTTTCTGTCATCCATGTTGTAATGATAGACAACACGTAGAAGCAGAGGGATTTTGTCAAAATTGTAAGGAATATTTATGTGCTACGTGTATCACGTATCACCGCAAGGTCACACTGAGCAGAAACCATGTGATTAAGGACAAACAAAATATGCCAACAAACGTGAAACAAGCACCTACATCCGTCTGTACGGAAATCTGCGAAAAACATGGAACTGAAGTTGTTAAATTTTTCTGCAAGCAGCACGAGGTTGTTGGTTGTGGAGACTGTATAATTCTTGAGCACAAATTATGCAAAGTTGATTATATTCCAGATATCACTGAGGCGTTTCTTAAAGGGAGTGAATTAAGTGCATTAGTTCGCGAAATCAGTCGACTACAGTCCATTTTAAACTTAATAAATGAGGAAATCGATAGGACTGAAAAAGAAGCAGACAAAGCCTATATAGAAACTGTAAATACGAACATTTAGAAAAGAAGTCAATGATTATCTGGACAGAATGGAGCAACAGCTGCTTGACAAATGTGACAAGATAAAACAAGAAAACACTCGTATCATAAAGAGGATGGGAGAAGGTTTCAAAAACATATCAATAGAGCTTGATATTATTCATGCGCAACTTACATCTCTGTCGGAGCAATCAACTGACATGTTTGTAAAGGCAAGAAAAGTAAGGTCATCTTTAAAAACATTAGAAAGTCAACTGTCTGCATCAGATAGAAGGTCCAAAATTGAAATTTTCAAGTTAAAAAGAAGTCAAGTTATCAACGACGTAGTATCCAAATGTAGCCCACTTGGAGAAATTGAAATTCGAAATTTTGATCAACAGCAGAGACAATCACCGACAAAAAGAAGTATTGTTAATGCAAAGCCAAAACAAAAAGGGATCATCAATGTCAAGTCATCAGCAGACGAAAGTGACTGTTTTATCTCAGGTATAGTTGCCCTGAACGATACAACGCTTGCATGTACCGACTGAAATAACGACAAGATAAAACTTATTGATATCACACGTGGTACACTTAGCTCAGAAACTGATGTACCATCACCATGGGATTTGACTATCGTTCAAAACGACGAAATTGCAGTTACCTTAAACATTGAAGAGAAGATTCAATTCCTGTCGTTCAGACAAAGTCTGTCTAAAGGTCGCCTCATTAAGGTTAATGGAGCATGTCGCGGAATAGCATATAGTAATGACAAGCTTGTTGTGTCCTACGAGCGTGTCCCAAAAATTGAGATTTTAACTCTTCAGGGCAAAGTTCTCCATCGTATTATTACTGACAACACTGGGACAGCGTTGTTTCAATGGCCTATACATATTGCCGTCAGTAGTAGTGACGAGATAATATACGTGTCAGACTCAAGAGCTAACTCCGTGATCAAGCTTACATCTGACGGACAAGTACTTGCTACATACAAAGATCTAGAGTTGACAGATCCTAGACAACTTGTTGTTTGTGAAGATGGGCACGTGCTGCTGTGCAGCTATTCCAAGAGTAATGTACAACTAGTATCACCGGAAGGTAAAAAACTGAAGAATATTTTGGAAAAGGAGGACGGTGTTGACCTCTGTGTGGCACTCTGCTATGATGAAGACACAAAAATGCTGTACCTGAGTAATGGTAACAGCAGTAATCAGTTTCAGATTTACAAGATTAAGTAATTTATTTTGGTCTCACATATATATGTTTATGCTATGTTGTTAATTAATCATATAACTATGCAAATAACTATTCAATATTAATATTTTAGATAAAATTACAAGCGGCTAACGGAATTCATTGATATAAGCATAACGATATATCACATGATGCAAATTTTGACATTTAGTTTAGTGTAAGGTTATATAATAAAGAGCAGCATATATTTTTACAAAATAATTTGTATAAAAACCCATGACTTGGGTGGAATATCAACAACTAGAATTGTGCATTATTATATATAGTATATTTTTGAAGTGACAATGTATCTTTTGTAGCGTCTACTATTTTTTCTCAATAAAATTAAGTTGCTGAAATTGTTACGGACATTAAGAATGTCAGATGAATGTGTCTAAACTTCTAGATGCATTCTTTGGTAGTAGTCCGTGCCATGAGAAAACCAACATAGTGGTTTTGCGACCAGCATGGATCCAGACCAGCCTGCGCATCCGCGCAGTCTGGTCAGGATCCATGCTGTTCGCTAACAGTTTCTCTAATCTAACGGAAATATGTGGGGTCTGAATAATATATGAGCCGCGCCATGAGAAAACCAATATAGTGGCTTTGCGACCAGCATGCATCCGTGCAGTCTGGCCTGGATCCATGCTGTTCGCCTTCATAGTCTATACAATCAGAGAAACCGTTGTCGAACAGCATGGATCCTGACCAGACTGCGCGGATGCGCAGGCTGGTCTAAATCCATGCTGGTCGCAAAACCACTATGTTGGTTTCCTCATGGTGCGGCTCATACATACTATGCTTTAAGTATTCTTACAACAAAACTCTTTATGCGGTAACATGAAGTGGCATGCATTTGCCCGCCAGACCAAATAAAATATGAATGAATAAACACCCCCCCCCCCAAAAAAAAAACCAAACAGTTTGTCAGCCATAACTTATTTGAATTGCGTGTGGTTTTACTACCAGTGATCCTTTCAGTGTTCTTCAGTGCGCTGTTTCTGCACTCAATGCGTGGTTTTTGAGAGTAAAACTCTCAACAACAAAAAATCGTTCTCTGCAACCGAGACATATGCACCATGTAGTTATTCTTGGATAAACCTACCATTTTGGCTTCATCTGTCGTAGTTGTTTTTTACATGAAGAAATGGAGTGAACATCTGACCGTAATAGATGTGCAGGCTGATCTTGATCTGCACTGGTCGCCAGCAGGCTAAACGTTGAAATTTTAACAAAATCGAGTAATTCAGCTATAACCTACCAGAATTCTGTAAAATCATGTCTTGTATTTCACAAGTAAAAAAAAATATCTGAAAAAAAAAATGCCGTATTGCATTTTGTTGAAATTCAATTCCGTATTATGCCTAAGTTTAGAATTCTTTCATTGATATTCATTTTCCCGGTTCTAAAAGCGGATCTACGTCAAATAATAAAAAAACCCCAACAGCTTTTATTCTAATATAAAACATAAAAAGCGAGTGTTAAAGACTTTCCTGTTTAAATTAAATTTCAAATGTCTGATAATAATATCATTTTGTCATTAATTTTAAACACTTAATCACGCTTTCCATCTCGTATGTGAGGGAAAAATTAGTAAAGAAAATGACGTCGTGGCATACAAAAGGCGAACTAAACCGACAAGTACGAAAGCTGCTGCAAGATGCAGCCAAAGGATACTCCGCACCAAACAAACAAGTGTTTGACATTTATTTTTGTTGATAATTTTAATGATAAACAAATATCAGTGTCAATGGTGATACCTTCTGTAGAAAAAAGTGTCTCATAGAATACTGCACTTTTAAAATTGAACCAGTATCATATTACTTTGACTCAAATCTGTACGTATCTGCGACCACAGTTTGCTTTCCGCGCTTTTTCTAAAGATAGAAAATGCTTATAAGACGATGTTTCATTTTGACATATTTCTTTAGCTTTTGATCATAATTTTACTGCTTCTAATTGTTTTTTATGGTAATATTTCAGGGCTGTATGTTTTCTGTCTGTATATCACTATATTCTATATTGCTATTGTTTTTTAACTTTTGAGGTTTATTTTCTAGCTGAATTATTTTAGGTGCGGTTTAGCTTTATTTTTATTATTATTCTATTGACACACTGGATAACCGGCTATCCTGACGCCCGCTGGAAATGTAACCCAGCTGGAATGTAACCCAGCTGGAAATCGGTAGGTAAATTTTTTCATTTTTTCTATTTAAACGAAGCCAATTCTTGCAAATAAACTTGACAGTTTTGTCAAGGAATGACCATGGCTTACATTTACAATTTCTGGGCCAAAAACGATCGTTATGTTTTGAGATATTCGCTAATAATTTCTTCAGTTTGAAAAATCGAGCAAAAATCCAAATTTTTGCGCAAATTGTTTTGTTTATGAACAACCTGTGAAAACTTTTATCATCTGGTTTAACAGATGAGTCCTTTTGGAAGAACACCTGTGTAAAGTTTCCGGGTTCTACGTTATTCCTGAAAAAGTATATTAGCCGTTAAATAGGCATGGTCGAGAAAAGAAAGACTGTCGAAAACGGCCGCTGTGTTTGAAAAAGGCAGTCGTTGAAGGCTGTCGGCTATCGAGAATACAGCTGTATAAAAGTAAAAAATAACCGTCTTGTAGACATGTTATGTGCCTCGTAGTGTCTCTTCTTTATGTATATTTTGTATCTGTTTAGTCTGTCTATGTTTTTGCGATTTCTTTCATCTTTCATTTGTGTAAAATGTATAGACTTGCAGTCAGTAAACAATTTTTATATACTTATGTATGGTCCTTATTGCCATGTCGAGTAATTCTGGTTGATTTCATTATCATTGTCCTTTTGGTTTAGTGTCTAGAAGTTGCTTTGTTCTTTTCGTCCGTCCGCCCGCAGTGTCTTGTCCGGGCTCTGATTCTACATGCATGGACTGATTTTTAAGTATTTATTTTTAAACTTCAAACATGTGTTACCGATGAATCAAGTATTAGTGAGGCCCATTCATTAATGACCTACTCCAATCTCAGTATAACAAAAAAAACCCCAAAAAAAACAAAACTTCAACACAAAGCTATAAAAAGTATTTTGTGTCAGGGTGGCAATTCCTACATGCATAGACAAAATTTTAAATATATTGTGTCGTATAGTAGAACTTTTATTTTCATGCGGTTTTATTTGATAGCTGACTTGTAAGATCGTAAACAAGCAAAGAAGAGTTCCGATCTACCTTGTTAAAAGTTAATTAAAGCTACATGTGGCTGCCATGTTAAGAAATAACTGATTAACAGTCACGTGACATTTTGCAAAGTTCTGCTTATTTAGACTTGAAGCAATCGTTTGCCTCTATACATCAACAACTTGCAGTTTTAAATAGACCATGAATAAACTGGTATTTGTTGAAAAGGTATTATGAATAAAACAAAATGGCAGACTTACATTAGGAGCAATTAAATAATTATGTATGAGCAAATAAGATTATACACATATCAAGCACCACACTTAGAACACTTTTCAAAACAAGAGCGGTCATTTGAGATTCATTAAAGATACTGAATTCTTCAAACGAAATTCAAAGGACTGACGACCAGAAGCAATCATATGCACTTGCAAAACCCGAGATGAAATTACTTTCTGTAGTAGCCCGGAGGAACCTGTAGTGGTTTTCCTCCATTATCAAAAGCTGGCAATATATTACTTCGATGTAACTGCAACAAATATAAGGCTGGCTTTCGCATGGCGGAAAAATGGCAAGAACGCGTGAACTAGGTTAAAATTCAGCCCGGGTGTGAAGGAATATAGTCCTAAAGCCTCTTGAAATGAAAGTGCCATTTTTAAAAATAATTATGTTTCCGTCAAATCACTGCCAGTAATACTTTTTACATACAAAATCATCGGAGTTAATGGATAGTCTATAAATGTTAACATCCGAGTTCAACGACAGCACTAGCGGCCGTTTTCGACAGTCATTTTTTCTCGACCATGCCTATTTAACGGCTTATATACTTTTTCAGGAATAACGTAGAACCCGGAAACTTTACTCAGGTGTTTCGAAAGGACTCATCTGTTAAACCAGATGATAAAAGTTTTCACAGGTTGTTCATAAACAAAACAATTTGCGCAAAACTTTTTTGCTAGATTTTTTCAAACTGAAGAAATTGTTAGCAAATATCTCAAAACGGAACGATCGTATTTGGCCCAGAAATTGTACATGTAAGCCACGGTCATTCCTTGACAAAACTGTCAAATTGATTTGCAAGAATTGGCTTCGTTTTAATAAAACGACTTTAATATGGTACAGTCTTTTACGATAAACCAATTTGACATTTTTAGTGACCATGCTTCATTACAATTTTCCGTGTTTGGTGTTAATCCGCCTTTAAACAATAAATCACATCATGTATATTATAAATGGAATGATAATTATAGAAGTTTATTTAGAAGAGCACTGTTGGGGAAAATTAAATGATTTTAACAATATAATCAACGTTAACATAATTAATGTACAAGGAAATCGTTCTGTTGATGATTCGGTTGTAAATTTTTCTAAGTTAATCTGTGATGCAGCAGATCCTTTTTTCAAAAGAATATCCAGTAAACGTCGTTCGAAAAATTATGACAGCTCCTGGTTTGATAACGAATGCTTTGAAGCAAAACAGTTTTATAAGGAGAAGTTGCAAATTTGAATGTAAACAAAACATTTGAAAATAGAGCCTCTTTGTGTGATTCTAAGAAATTGTTTACATTTTTATCATCTCCCTTTTTATGTAGTGGAACAATAAAACCTTGTGTCCAAAGTTCAGGAAAATACCCTGAATCGAAAACAATGTTGAATAAATCTGTAATATGTCCTACTAATATATCAACAGACTCAATAAAATATTCATTTAACAGATTATCACTAGGAGAAGACGTCTTATTGCGATTTAAATGTCGGACTGCTGCTCTCACCTCCTCATTTGTAACTGGAATATTCAAATCTTCAAAAGTAGGGTTTTCTGTATTGAAATAACCATTTTGGTTGAATGATTCTACCTCATCAATCACTGTTGATTTAATATTGTTAAACATTTCAGAAAAATATTGTTGAAATTCTTCACACGAAATATCACTTCCAGTCAATTGGTGTCGTTTTTTAAAATTGCGCCAAAAATCCCGCGGCTTACGGTTTTTTAAGTTTGTTAGTTCTTGCGATTTCTTGTATATAAAGGCTCGCTTCTTTCTTTTCAAAATCGTTTATAATTACCGAGGTATCACTTTACTCAGCAATTTTGGGAAATTATTTATCAGTATTCTTACGTCAAGAGTAGAAAAATGGATGAGGATAACAATTTTTTGTCAAATGCACAGTTTGGTTTTGGAAAGGGATGTAGCACAGTAGATGCAATTTTTGTTTTACACAATTTGATTGTACAAACGTTAACAGAGAAGCATAGACTTCCGTGTGCTTTTATTGATCTTAAAAAGGCATTTGATTCTGTGTACAGAAATGCACTCTGGTTCAAATTATTTAATATGGGCCTTGATGGGAAAATACTAAATATATTCAAAGCTATGTATTCAGATGTGAAATTATGTGTTAAACATTGTAATTCTTACTCTGACTTTTTAATATATCAATTGGTTTAAGACAAGGACAAAATAATTCGCCAGCACTATTCGCCTTATTTTTAGAAGACCTTGAATTGGTTTTACAAAATAGGTCAGACTGTGGTCTTACTCTTTATGACTTGTGTATTATTATTTTGCTATTTGCGGATGATATGGTAATTGTTGGCAGATCCCAAGAAGATTTACAACAATCTTTAAATACATTATATGAATATTTTAATATGTAGGGTCTTGAAGTTAATACTGCAAAAACAAAAAATATTGTATTTCGTAAAAGGGGACCCGTCAGAGCGAGTGAAAAATGGTTTTATAATGGTGAACCTATTGAAGTTGTCAACGACTTCAATTACTTAGGCGTGGTTTTTAATTATTCTGGATCTTTTGTCCTTAGTAGGAAAAGGTTTAAAAGCTATGAACGTGTTATTAAGTAATATGAATAAATTTCATTTAGATCCTTACATAGCATTGCAGTTGTTTGATTCATTTGTCATATTGAATTATGCTTGTCCAGTGTGGGGTTTTACAAAGTCAAAAGACCTAGAAAGAGTTCACCTAAAGTTTTGTAAAACACTTTTGGGTGTTAAACAAAGTGCAAGCAATGCTGCTGTTTATGGTGAATTGGGTAGATACCCACTTTATATTAATAGGTATGTACAAATTGTTAAGTACTGGTTTAAGATATTGCAAACCGACAATGTTATACTAAGGGAAATATATATCTAAATGCATTAGATAATAGTTCACGTGGTGTAAAAAATTGGGCGCTTGATGTAAAAAATCTACTGAATGATTTTGGTTTTTCTGACATTTGGGAGCACCCGTTTAATGTCAATAGCAATACATTTATACCTGTTTTTAAGCAAAGAGTTATTGATTGTTTTAAACAAAAATGGTTTTCAGATTTAGAATCTAACCAAGTATTGAAGACTTTGTATAAGCATATTAAACCACAATTTTGCATGGAATACTATCTTAGAACTATTGTTTGTAAATCTATCCGTAAGAATATTAGTAGAATACGAATATCAGCACATAGTCTAGACATAGAAACTGGTAGATACGGGCGTAATAGAATACAGCGCCTTGAAAGGCTATGTCAGTTATGTAACTTAGAGGAGGTGGAAGATTAATATCACTTTATTTTAGTATGTTCTAGTTACAATGAACTTCGCCGAAAATTTATTAAACGTTATTATTATACCAGACCAAGTATGTACAAATTAGTTGAATTGTTACAGTCAAACAATAAATCAGTTCTTGTTAATTTAGGTAGATTTATTAGTTTAGCCGACAAACAGAGAAACGAATCGCTCCTGTTGGTACCGTAAAACGTTTGCCGAATTGTCAACCATGGGGAAACTACACCTACGGTGGACACCGCCGTGGGGACACTCATAGTAGGGGACACTCATGTGTTGCTCACTGCGCAACACAGGGTGTGCTGCCATGAAGATGGTCTGAATGCGGCTTGGCACCTCTGCATATGTGGTACATACGGTTCGTTTTACATTTTACCCAATTCATATGTCAATTAATTATTTCGATCCATATACTATTTATGTTTGATTCATCCTTAGTGCAGTTGACTTTACAGGTCAGTCTGATAAATGCATGTATAAGATATTTGTAATAAATTTGTCAGTGTGTTATATTGTACTGTAGAACTTGTAAAATATTTACAACGTATGATATCATGTCGTGCGGTTATAATAGAACAACATCTGTTAAATGTGAACGTCTATTCTACATTTACAAACTGTGATTACAATTTGCTATATGTTTATTTTCTTTACTTTTTTTTCTTTACGTAAACATTGTGTGTGTTTATCACGTGACCATGAAATAATTATATAAAATTGTATGTATGTAACGAGATACTATGATGTATAAGTTACTGAAAAAAATTATGTTCTGTTCTGTTTAATAGAAATAAATGAAAAACTTTACCTACCGATTTACACTGGGTTACATTTCCAGCTGGGTTACATTTCCAGCGGGCGTCAGGATAGCCGGTTATCCAGTGTGATTGACAAAGTTTTGATTTTTTACTTTCGCTATATCCCATCATTCATTCAAAGTATTGAAACTTTCCTTTTGTTTTGTCCAATATCGCCAAAACAGAAACACGGTCATTCAGCCAAATCTTAAAAAAATGTTGGCATCTAAGTGGCACTTTTCATCAAATCCTAATCAAATAGTCAAGTAAAATAGTTTATTGATCATATGGCTAATTTCCTTTCCACTACATTTAACACAATAAATTTACTGGAGGAATTACGATGTCTTCCCACATGAAGTATACTATTATATTTTTTAGAAACATTATTAAATTTCCAATATCAAAATATATTTATTATAGAACAGATGCAAATTTTGCAGATGAGAAATCCATTTGTCTCGTAAAGGTCTGGACTCTTTTTCGTAAAGAATAAAATACCGGTACTTCCATGCAAGACGTACTACTTATTATGAAGTTAAGTTTTATATAACATGTACATCTATCACATATAATGTTAATTACTTGACCAGTATTTTTTTTACTTTTGTAGATGGAACACGAAATGTTCTTTTTAAACAGCCTCACCATCTCCCAAGTAAATAGCTCATACGACATTGATTGAACGTATTTGAACATAATTTAGTTTATGAAAGCATTACCATTGAATTTAACTTAAATAAGTCAATTGACAGAATGCAAAATGAGCTGTTTTCAGTCATCAGTGCCTTCATTACGCTGTTGTTTTTGTTTTTAGAAAAAATATAATGTTTCGCAAAAAAGAATTTAATCATTTTACACCTTCGTTCTAAACCAACTGAGTTTATTACTCGGCCATTAAACTGTTAAATCAGATGGGGTCCACTCTGATACACTTTATGCGAAATGTTTAGGTTATAGTGGCATATATGTTATAAAAAGCAATAATTTAAATACCTTTAGCAATGTTTGAAATTTCTGAGATGCTCCTGTATCTCCTAACTTAGAAACCAGTACTGGTTCTGCTAAAGAAAGACAGCTTCCTTTCTATCGATGCTTCACACCGGACATTTTCAAAGAACCTGACCGTCCATCTGCAAAAGACCTATTGTAAGTTAACCGGACAGGACTATATCGAATGATTTTCCCTCTATGTTCTTGGGGCTTTCTCTTGCTCTGTCCCTCTTGTCAGTTCACACTGTACTAGTAGAAGTTGAGATTGGCATACTAGTAACGGAGTGAGTAGGGTTTTACGGCGAATCGACACAAAATGGTCATATATCGCCGAGATATATATATTTTAAGATAAGAATGAGTAAAACTGGTATGACCTATTCGACAACGAAAAAGAACGACTTCCTCCCTGCGAACTGAACTGGAAAAAGTAGTAGATAAACGCATTGAGTACCACCTGACTTTGAAGAACCTACATGAACAGCATCAGTCTGCATACAGAAAGCTTCACCCGACAGAAACTGCACTTCTCAAAGTTCATAATGACATTCTTCAACCCCTGGATCAAAACGAAATCACAATCTTGGTAATGCTTGACTTATCAACTGCGTTTGATACTATCGACCATGAAACGTTGCTTAAACGCTTGGAAAAGGACTTCGGGATCATTGGCAAACCACTACAGTGGATGACTTCTTATCTTAATGACCTGACCGCTACCAAACAGTCTCAGTAAATGGCGAACTATCTACTCCAGTCCATATGAAATACAGTGTACCACAAGGATCTGTGCTAGGACAAAAAAAACGACATCATGTACACAAAATCCGTTGGTTCAATCTGCAGAAGCCTTGGACTGAATCATCACTTTTATGCCGATGAGTCACAACTATACTTATCGTTTAAGCCAAAAAATATTTCCAACCAACACGAAGCCCTATCTCGGATTGAAATCTGTCTCAATGTTTCAACGACAAAGTCTCTTGGATGCATCAGAGTAGTAATGTAAAATGATGGCGCGAAAACAGTATAACCCCACTTGACCCCATATCCCTATTTTATAAGTGCACTTTAACCTTACCCTAAACTTAAAATACTAACTTGGTACCCTTGATACCCTGAACATCTTTTAAATCTTTAGTTAAACCAAACGAAACTCTCTGATTTAACTAAAGATGATTTAAAATGAAGAAAACATATATTTTTATTCAAAACTAGTTTCCACTTAAAAACTTTAAACACTACACCGAGAGATAAAAATGTAGAATAGGTTTGGCCTAATATAACATAAAGGAAGTAAAATATAGTGTGGTTGAATTTAGACCACATTTATTTTCTGTTTAAATCACCCTTCTACTTCCTTGTTTTGTAATCCTTCTACATAGATAAAACAACTGTTAAAAACATTAGAAATGACACAAAATGTACACAGTACCAATAAATACATTAATATTTATCCATGAAACAAGAAAATTTCAAACTAAAAATAACATAGACCGGGAAAACCAAATGCTAAATATAACAAATATAACAAGGTCAGGTTATTTACAAATCTATCTCCCTTTAATAATTGAAATTAAAAATATGTAATATCTCCCTTTGATAACTGAAATTCATACAAATTATTTTAATTAATATTGGAAGAATAAAATTACTTTAGGAGTTGTTATTATTTAAAAACAAAAAGTAATTGAATAAATTATAACACATGAAAAATAAAATTATGATAATTTCAAAACCATAACATTATTATAATAAAGAATATACCCTATATAAAACCGGTTTCAACTTTTATATCATGGAGTCGAGTTGTGTTACGCTTTGTTCCGGAAGTTAATCCAACGTTACCTTGTCTGTTTAAAGGTAGCTTGCAGTATGGTTTGTGTACTGGGTCGTCTTATCTGTTAACGGTTACAGCCTGCTGTTATGACATTGACTGGTTGTGCACATAAAGAATTCTTCCGTCAATGTCGTGATAGCACTGAATTGCCTTACTTCGTTCTTGTCTCTTGTTTCGAAGGTTTCGGGAGGCAACGAACAATGGGGTTGAAGGTGATTCTGGCTGCAAAACCGGGCAGGTTTGATGATTTAAGAAAAACCAGCTGTATGGTGAGCCTACAGATGAGGTCTCTTAGGAAAGACTAATGGTTCACCCCGGCGTCGGTTGTGCACGTAATAAATTCTACCTGGCGTCGGGGTTAAAATAAATGTACGCAACACGGCTTTTGCACTTTTTAACAACTATTTAACAAGTATTACAAGATTTAAGTACACACAACTGAAATCACCCAACCGTTTGAGTATGCCATAGGCATATGCATGATTGAACATACGCTTTTGAGAGTAGTATGGAATATAATGTTTATAGTACATTTTTGTTAGTAGTAAAGAATATTATGTTCTTGATACATTTTAACTCATTTTATTAAAATAATTTATCGTTGTTTGTTCATTATGTTTTACATTGTTAACTTTTAGTATTTTATACAATAAATCATAAATGTTTATACCATTTTGTAACATTTGTATGAAAAATAAACAATAATATCCACAGAGTGTACTTGTTTTGTCTTGATATTGTATGTTGTTATACTTAACCCCAGGTATATATTTAAATACTTCTTTCGGCGGAGGAAGTCCAAATGGGTCAAAGTATAAAGTATTAAAGTAACAAACCCAATGTGTTCCAGGACCAACAGAGTCGTCCAAATTTATAATTCCATATTCAACCTTTTTTTCGTTTTTGGTAAATTATTTCTACTAAACACACCCCTAAAGTTTTTAATTTTTAATTGTTTTACCCATTATTCAATTTCAAAGTTAGATATTGGTTTGTTTATAAATTTTATTTTTTTTTACTATAAGAATTCGTCTGTAAGGTCTCCGTTGTGATTCATATACCCTGGCCATGTTCCTTACCACTTAACAAAGATGTAATCAAGGTATTCCTAGACTAGCAGCCAACATGCCTAAAAAGCCGCCATTTTGTTTTGTTTTTGTGTTAATTTAATCACTCCAGATCCTACTAGTTGCTTTCTTTGATTAGGTGTAAGATATGGTGATATCATATTTCTCTTATCATTAGCTACCGAAATCATACCATTTCCAAGTATTTTACTAACACCAGTACTGGCCAGCCCATACAAAGCGCCGATGCCTAGAGGGGCTAATATTTTTGGAGCTATTTTTGCTGCCATTGGAATAATTGTTTTTCCTAGCAAACCAGCCAAAGCTCCTAAAAATCCACCATTTTGACCTTGACTGGACATTTGTTTTTTTGAAATTGTAATTTCTAATTCCTTATTATTTGTAACAGCTTTTTTAATTTGATTAATTTGTGTTTTTGTTAAAAGTAAAGGGAAGTGTCCACGTAATTGTTCATGTTTTAATCTAAAAGTATGTGGAATTTTATTATTTTAAGCTTGTGCTAAATTTTTCTTTTGTCCATCTGTAAGGTTAACTTTATATTCAATATAATTTGATGACATTATATATTTAAAAGTTATTTTATTTAAACAATAACAAGTTCATTTCCAATAGTATTTATTTCAACTGTTTCCTCATACAATACAATTGGGTAAATACGATATCTTGCAGTGGGAAGTGTATTTAATTTTGCTGTTAATGTAATTTGTTTAGGATCTTCTGTTATTACTTCCTTTTTATATTCTAAGTTAAAATGAATAAATCCATACAAACTTTGAAAATTATATCTATTTAAAAGACTTCCAGTAGTTTTGTTATTTTGTTTATAATAATAATTAATTACATCGTCATATATTCTTGATATACTTGTGTATTCTGTTTCTGGATATAAAAAAACACCATTACCAACTTCAAGACGACAATAACTCAAAGTGCAATTATCATTTGCTGCATTAATTTTAAATGTATCTAATAAATGTGGATTATGTTCTTGTGAATTACTTTTATCAGGTCGTTGTAAATTAACAAATACATGTTGTGGGTTTGTTACACCAGCCGTTATTCTAAAAGTTGCATTAATCTGTTGTGCATCATTTGATTGCGTCACCATTTCCCGAAGGTATGACCATCTTGCTTTTGTAAATCTTTCAGCAATTAAATTAAGTCCAAATTCATTAAAAATTAAACGTGGAACCCATAGAATTAATTTTGTTATAATTACTCTACCAGCATCAGCAGCATTAGCTCTTAAAATTAATTCATCATCATCCGTCAGCTGCAGTGTTATTTGACTTTGACTTGGAGGTATAATATTAGTTTCTAAACCCTGAAAAAATGAATAATTATTTAATGGAATCTTAGCATTTACCTCATTACCACCCTTGATTAAATCCTTTCTCTGTTTGAAACCTGAATCATCATCAGCGGCAGCAGTAGCAGTAGTATCTAAATAAATATATTCGTTTGTTCCAGTTGATCTTGCATAATCATCAGATAGTTCAACTAATTTTTTTATATTTATTACTTTGTATAAATTATTACAATCATAAACAATTTTTCCATTTTGTTTAACCACTAACTGATCAATTAATGAAGCTGCATTATTAATTAGAGCAATTTGATCTCCATCAGCATAATTATTACCATTAGCAAGCTTATTTACTTTAAAACTTACTTCAAAATAACCATTAAACTAATCAAAATATGAACTTCTATCATTAATTGTAAAGTGATATCCGTTTTTTTTTTGTTGCTTAACATTATTTCCCAAGACAGATATTAAAGCTGTATCTAATTGAATAGGAGTTAGTTCGTATCTTTCACAATTTTGTTTTGTTCTAAACATGTATATATTATATATTATTTTATTTTTTATAAATTAATCTGTTAATACGTTTTTGTCGAGCTAAAGTCCCAGATCCTGACAATAGTCTATTTAATCTTATATTAATATCCTCCTCATTATCATTATTATTTTTACTGTTATTCTTTTCTTGTAATTCCTTAGCAATTAAATTACCAACTGCCGGAGCAGGTTTCTTTTTAAATTTTTCAACAATTTTATCAGCAGCTAAATTTCCAACTTCCGTTCCAACCTTTTTTGTTCCACTTTCAAGTGCTGCTTTTCTTGCTGTTTCCAAAGCTTTTTTTCCAGCTGTGCTAATTGAAGATGCAACTCCACTTGAAAGCAATTTTGTTAAAGTGTCAAAGATACCTGTACCGTGTATGATTTCTTTTCCCGTGTGAGCATCAACATAAATAAATATTCCTTCATTTTTGTCATAAACTTTTTTGTACATTATATAAAACTAAAATTTATAATTTCTTATTTGAAATTACTCGAAATAAAAATAAACACACATTGCCTCCTCTATATGTTTAATAATTACCTTGCAAACAATTCTATCATAACAACAAATGTAACAAAATAAAGTGATCATAAGTTAAATAATTAATAACTTTTTATGTCAAAAATAAGTAACCTCCTCAACGGGACCGGGTACGCCTGAGGCTCCTGCCCAGCTGATGAAGGTTAATGAACTTAACTGCCTTGCCAACAATTCTGAACATACTCAACAAAAATTAAATATGACAAAAATAAAGTTATCCGTTAAGTAATTAAAACCTAATTCAATCTTAAATACGCAGTAACATTTTCAACGAGACAGGGTAGGCACAGAAGCTCCTGTCAAGTTGGTTTGAAGGTTCAATTCCATTTACATAATATTATAACAAGATGGGATAGTATTATAATAAGATGGGTTGTAACGGCCGCTCTAATTAAACTTGATAGGGTAAGCGCGAGGGCTCCGACCAAGTTGATGAAAAATTCACTCGACGGGAAGGAGACCAAGCGTGACATGCCAGTCAGTCCGAATAATCAAAAATCATACCTTAACGGAAAATATGTAACTGCAACGCAATGCAACAACTTAAACAAACTAAGGTTAAATACCAATTGCGGTTCACGTTTGCGTCTATTATGACAACGCGCGAGCTAGATCAATCGAGCTTACAATAGTGTTAAGTCAAAAAAACGTTTAAACTGATACCGATTAACGAATCTTACGCCCGGTCACCTTCCAGTCGATAGAATTTTCCCGCCACAATAAATTTTCAGAAATTTATCCCCCAAAATTCTTATCGATTGGAAGCCATGTTCTTAGAAATATAATCTTTTAAACACAGTTGCCAGCCCTGCAGCAAAGATTGTATTTACCTTATGATGTCTTTTAGCAGACAGAATCTTTCTTTCTTTAATTTATTTTTATTCATTTATTTACTTATTAATTCATTTATTAATATATTTATTTTAATTATTTTTGCTTTGTTTTCTAATAATATAAGAT
Source organism: Mercenaria mercenaria (assembly GCF_021730395.1). NCBI lineage: Eukaryota > Metazoa > Mollusca > Bivalvia > Venerida > Veneridae > Mercenaria > Mercenaria mercenaria. Next base: position 7,052,093 of record NC_069365.1, on the reverse strand, counting down.
GTTATTTTCTGTTCAAATGCTGTCTTCTAATGTTGTAGTTGTTTATTAGCAAAATTATCCACAAAGACCCGCGGTTCTCTTCATGACTTACAAAACATCTAAGTGGCAACTGTTGTGGCAATGAACTGTCAATACGCTACTTTTAGGATGATAACAGTAAATCTAATGTTTATTTTAAGACGACATAGATCTATTTATTCTGTACGTACACGGCCGATATATAGGTCACGCACACACCTGTTTAATATAAGCTACACGCCTCGTTGAATATGCCATGTCGATAAAGTAGAATGCTTGACATGTAACCGTTTACTCTATGTTTTTAAATTGCTGCCACTTATTCATCATTAAATATTTTTCTATACTGTTTTTTGTGTTTTCCGGCCAAAAGTTTGAATTATGTGCATAAAGTGTTTTACATGTATTTACTATAAAAACTAAGTAGTTATTTATGATCGTGCCATATAAAATTTCACATGTAATCCTGTATAAAATCAGCTGTTTTTATGTAATTTTGTTGAACTTTCTGTCAATAATTTATCAAAAATGCTATAGAATTCCAACTATATTTATTCTCTAGCGGTGCTGTAAGTTTGAGGCCATAATATTAAATAATGAATTTTACACGCATGTTTTTTATGTACGTGACGCCCAAATTTCGCGTGAGCCGTTTAAATAACTAATTACTAGTTTCTTTACTGTTTATTTACTTATACATCTTCACTACTACATTTTTCAAATATTCACTGCTAAATTTTCCTATGATGACTACCTCTTTCATACCCAGTTGTCCCGGACCGTGCACCAACCAGTATGTACTTTTGCCGTCCGATAGTAAACCCGTTCATCCTAGATTTTGAACTAACCTTACCATAAAACTAGGTCAATGTAATGATTCAGTTTCTACGGGACGATACTAATAGGCGATACAAATGGGCCCGCAACCCTTCCTGCTTCATCTTCCTTATTTCTTTCTGTATTATACAAGAATTCAGTGCAACCGAGCAATGATTTTTTGAATTCGAAGCAATCGAGAATAGGAAACTCTTGGTTAAAACCACCCATCTACTTTACCGTTATCCCGTGCATATCGTTTCAAAGCGTTTATATTAGCTGGTGATTTGGCCGAGTTAATTGTCCGAACTGAAAAACTCATCTTTGTGACCGCGATGTTTGAAGGAATTTACTTGCAAAAAGAGGATTTTTATACCATTATGCCGCCACACCCACTTTGAGAATTATTATTATTAGCACATGGAATATTGCTACTTATACAGTTAGTAGAAAGAACTACGTCAGAATTTGAAAGAATTTGTTCAAAGTCAATAACAACTGACCCACCAGAATAATCCTGTAGTAGTCTGTTTCCTCTATCGTCAATGTCACCAGCGTTGACTGTTCGACCTTCAGGTGCCACAAGTTCGCCAGCAGGCCTGCTTTCAAGGTTACACTCGTCGGCTTTTCATTTACGACGGACCTCTCGTATTACGCCTGTTCTCTTCATTGTCGGTTGTTGTCAGACCAGCCCGCTTCTCTTATTACAACCTCTCGGCAAGCGTAGAGAATTAAATTCTTTATAAAATTGTCAACTCAAAATTGTCAACTTTATATGTACTCGCTCAGCCAACGTACAAAAACAGACAGAGAGCTGCACGAGAATTCTCAGCTTTTTATGCAAGTTTAACAGACTGTTTACCGATATCAAATTTAACTAGCTACAGGCTTGTATAAACTCGGGTACCAATCTATAACGATAAGAGCGAGGGCGTATCGGTTCCATAGCAACGGACGTGACATTTGATTTCTCTAAAAATAAATCAAATTATATTAAAAGAAAAATAATTTTTAATATTTCTTTTAAAATTAGTGTAAAACTTGTTTCAACCTCATTAAAATTAATTATTCTACCAAATACATCTGTTATATATATTCTAATTGAATTTATAATATATTTCTTAATTTCAGAATATCCAACTCTTTGTGGTTCTTTTGTAAATGGATAAGCTCTTGTTAAATCTGCAGTACTTAAAGCATAAATAATATCACTGAAATTACCATCAACAAGTGAATTATCAATAAGATCACAATGAATGTAAATTGTATCCACAGAGTTAGTTATATTTGGTGTTGTAGTTCCCCATTCAGTATTTCTCAATGTTTTTTTCTCAAATCCAAGCAATGTATGAAAATTTGACATTTTAAATCCAACATAAAATTATCTGTAATTGAAATCAAAATCTTAAAACTACTTAAATCAAATTCCAAACTTATTGGAGCAATTTCTGATTTATTAAATTCATAATCATCATAACTTATTAATGTTTCCCTAATATAATTATTAATATCTGTGTAACTGTAAGAACCATTTGTAAATATGATATCTTTCCAATCCTCACCCTTACCATTATTGTAACGAATTCTTTTATTGTCATATTCATCACTAATATTATGCAAAGAATAGGTCATAGTGTTAATATTATCCAAACCAACAACATAAGTTTTATTTTTATCTAAAATTAAAGAACGACTAAATCTGATTGTAAAATCACTCGGAGTATTTTTATTATCATCTTTAACTGTTTCAGAACTTAATACTATTTTTTGTTCCATTTATATATTCAAGAAAAATAATTTTTTTATAACATTTCATGTTTTTTTTTGGTAACAATTTATTCATTTTTAATAGTTCATCAATTATATTAATACCTTCATTTTTTAGTTCTTCATTATTATTTCCAGCATTAATTGAACCACCAATTAACTCCAAGTCATTAACCAATTCTTTCGGATTACACGGACAAACGTCATAACCTTGTCCCCTAATTACTTTTTTAAATTTCATAGATCTTTTATTGATAGGTAATCCTGATTTTTCTGTTAATTCTTTAAATATTTTTCTTGAATGAATTGAATACTTTTTATTATTGTTATATCTTTTATTAATCAAATCAATTAAATCATCATCTACTTTAGTGTTAATGACTTCTTTTCCAGTTATTCTATCCTTAGCAATTAATTTGTTTTGACCATAAAGTTTATTTAAGTTAATAATTAAATTACCATATTGTCCATTTAGTAAAACTTTATATGGATTATGATGCTTTATTCCTTGTCCATATGTAGGAGCTAAATTAAAAGTATCTATCAACCGTTTTTTGTACTTTATCAGTTCGTCTTGTTCATGTTTTAATTCTTTTACTTTTTCTTGTTTATTTGGATCTTTTGATCTTGATTTGCTAGCTATTGAACCGTTTAGCTTCACGATATTCATAGTAATATTACCTATTATATTTTGGACTGTGTCTTCATATATTTTATCAGGATTAGATTTATCTAAAGTAAATAATTTAAACATTTTAGACGGTTTGGAATATCCATATTCTTTTAAAACATCAGTATTCAAACCAGCATCCAAAACCTACTTTAACTTTATGTATAGTTTTCTCCCATTTGTCAAATTCCCTCACCAGTTCTTCATCTTCAGGAGACTCTGTAATTGGTAGTGGCTCTTTGAATAACTGTGGTAAACCTTGATATGTTTGTATGTCTTTCATTTCATCACCTAGTAACGCTAATTGCTCCTTAATTCCAGGTAATGCTTTTAACTGACTTGATAATTGTTCTTTTTGACTTTCTATTCCTTCAGTAATTGGCTTATAAATTTCAGTGTACTGTGACAGGAAAGGCCGTACCGGCGACAGTAACCATCAGAACAAATCAACACCCTTTACAATATTTACAAATTTATTTACATAAGATGATTATTAACAATGAATAGATATGAAAAGAAAAAAAAACTGATTATAAGAAAGAAAAAAAAAGAAAGTTCAGTATCTCTAGATACAAAAGTTCTTATAGTCCATTCTAATCTGACGTGACACAGGTCTTTAATGTAATTGTGAACTTTAAGTAGCACAAACAAAACAGCTTCTAAATTCAAAATACAGTCCCTTTAAACCGTGAATACGTTGATTCCGTATTGGCTCCCTATGGTGGTTAGGTGATTGCATCCCTGAGCTGACTTCAGAGGATAACAAAAATCATCGTCTTTGCGGTTTACGACACAACCATGGGACGAAAGCTCTGCGCTGGGAATATCACATCCAGGCGGGTGAAGACAAGTGAACCTCGGGCATTGTACTTCCGGTTATGACATCACCAGGAAAAATCGTCTGGCGAAGAAGCTAAAATATATAACATATGGTAAGCACCATAGCAAAACAAATAAGTCAGGGCATAAAACTGCTCCTTTGGGTACACCATACCTCCGTAGCTCCCATAAATAATACGTGCTACTTATACAAAACATATGTGCTACTAAGTTCATACGTCACGTGATTAAAATACGTCACTTATTACTTCCATTATTACAAAGATTACTTACTTAAAAGACTAAAGTTAAAGTATGAAAAAGATATGAAAAGTATATGATGAAACATTATAGATACGGACATGATAAACTGCAGCTATTATTTATAACTACAAATTAACAAAATTCAATATAAATCAAACGTTATATGATAGTTGGCATCCATATAATATCAAATGCCATACATTACAACGGACATTAATTAGATGTGCTATAGACTGGCACACAATTACAAATTACAATAATATATTACATGGTACTAGACTTGCCATATAGATTTATACATAACAATACAATGCAGTAATGGCGTTCCATAATTAACAAAATGTTTGACATAAGTTTTTGAAACAGTGCTTTATAAATATCATGTTACAAATTTCAGTATAAATCTAACATCTTATATAAATGAAACATTTTAGATTCCTCTTTCGAAATAATTTACAAAAGTCTGAAAAATTTAATAAATCATCCTGACATACCGAAACTAGCAAAAATCATATGCCAAAAAGTAAATGTTACAGAATTCTGTAGAATGAACAAAAATTTATCAAATAAAAATCGTAATGCAAAAATCATACAAAAATCTAACAAATAAATTTCTTACCTCGATCGAGCATGAATTTCTAGCAAGAAAATAATTCAGACATAGATTCGTCTATAAAGTCGTAAGGTGGTGTGCGCAAGGCATATCTAGTCCAGTCTATTTAAAGGATAATGTCCCGCCAAATACTAAATTTCATGGGATTCACGGCTAAGCCGTGAGCTATGACTATTGTCATTTTCACGGGATTCACGATATAGCCGGGGAATCTAACTACTTTGGCGCGAATTGAAATTGACAATTTGAGGCCCATTATAGTGGTTTTGGGGATAAAAACATAAATTACTGAAGTTTATAAAATATCAACTTTCTTATTACTGAACAGAATTTAATGAAATTTACATGGAAATTTATGTTATGAAATACAGAAAAATATAAGAGGTATTTCATGCGTGAAATCTGACATTTACCTCAATAACTCAAAAATTTACAAAAAGATGATGCAATACCTGCATTTACACTACAGATAAAATAAGGCCCGTATGTCAATTTGTGACACACGTCCCCCCTTAGAAAGAAAATTTATAATTTTCTTAAATGAAAACAAATTGGCATACTGCACATAGCAAACACAACAAAAAAAAAAAAAAACACGCTGTCACTATCTGTACACCATATAATATAGCCACCTGTCTACACTCTACTTAAATAATCTGCACCTACATTTTCTCAACCAGGAATTGCTCTGTTACGATCCTATTGGCTGCAATCCCCAATGCCCACTCATCAGCCGGGGTTTCCTAAGTTCGTTTATTCAAAAAAGTGAGCGGCTAAAGACTGCTCAAATACAAAGTCTTAAAACCAAAAACAAATCCCGGTAAAAAATTAGCTACTGCCCATACTATCGCAAAACACTCCTTTCTTATCACTGGTTTTTTGGGCTCCCAAGGTAAAATTTTTTCTATTTGATCCCTTAGGAAATTTTCCCCCCATATTTTTCCTGAAGCAATATGAGCCAAAACCTAAATCTAACATCTACTCTAAATATAAAATTTGATCTAAATAGGGAAACCTTCAAAAAGGGGGAAACCCTTTTAAGCTAGCCTTCAAAGTCGGGAAACCCTTTCTTGATTTTCCCACCCCACTTACAAGAATTGGCTGCCCCCTTTTTCGTCAAATCGGTGAGGGGAAAATTGCAATGGCGGAAAAATTTGAGATAAATTTTTAAAAAAATACAATAAAAATACACATACAAAAGAAATACCCTGTCAATCCCTTTGAGAAATTTTTCTAACAAATTTTCTATTTTCCCGGGCTTACATTCTACTGTTAACTCTGGATTTATCTCTAAATCTTTGTCGTTTCGGTACCCGGGCCTTTAAAAAGGACCAAAACATTTCCTTTTCTACTCTCTCAAAAACTATCACTACTTTCATTCGGATCTAATGGGTCTTTAATTCTCTCTGACCTCCTCTAAAATAGCTGCCCCAACCCTTTTACTTAAAATACTTTCGGGTTTAAGACTTATTTCGCCCAACTAAACCCCGACCCACAATGGGTAACCCATTTCCACTGGCACCCCCTAATCTATTTTTAATTCTACAAAATGCCTCTCCCTACTTTCCCCAGTTTAAATTTAGATAGTGTATAGCTTTGGATATCTAGAAAGATAATCTACCATATCAAAATGTCCCTTTTTTTTTCCTATCAGCCCTAGGTTCATGGGAAAACCAACGATATCGACGGGCAAAACCCTCTTAAACGGAGTAATTACCCAAAAGGCATTTTTCCTACGGAATTTCTTTACTCTCCCCTTTTGCTATGTACTTTGGGCCCAAAATACTACATGACAAACAGTCCCTCCTAACCTTTTTCCAAATTACCCCTGGCCATTTTAAAATTCGCATAATCCCCCCCCTATCAAAAAGTTGCCTTTAATCCCTTAAAGGCCTACAGAAACGAATCATGTGCAATTTTCCCACCACATTTCTTAAGACTTTTAAAGGTACAAAAACGGGAAAAAAATTTTTGTCTAAATTTGGGGGGTATACTCCTAATAACAATCTTTTTTCCAAATTTCTCAAATTAAACTAAACCCTTTTACCCTACAGGGTTTAAATCGTCCCTTTCCCTTTCAGCCTTCTTTCTACACAAATCAACTTTCTATCTTTCTGTTGCTTTTCTAAAATTCCTCCTGGGATCCCATCAAAAATCGGGGAGGGAACTTTAAGCTTTCCCTTGTTCTTAATTTTGGGTTTTGCGCCCTGGGGTTTCAACTGCTGACGCAAAGTTTACTAAAAGGGTTCTACAGCTCCCTCTACATTCCCCATTTATAACATTTGGGTTTGGGTTTTAATCTAAAAACCAAAACACCCCCTTTTCCCCTTGAAATAGGGACAATAAATATTATTCAAAGAACACCCCAGCCTTTTGGCCCCTCCCATTAGGTATTTAAACATCTAGGGGTTTTCTCTAAAAACTGACTTGCTTCTACTAATTTTCCGTTTCCCCAAACAAAACCATGTCCCGCCGTATCTCCCCATAGCAAATTACATCCTCCCATTACAATTTGGGGGTTTTGTGGGACATTTACTTACATAAGCATACCTAACTCCTCAAAAATCACTTTTTCCCTATAATGCAAATTTCCACTCTCTGAACCTACTTGACTTACTCCTATCTCTATCTCTATTTTTTTCCTTTCTACCACTCCCTGGGACCCGGCCCGGGCCTCAAACCTCTATTTTTTTTTTCCTTCTTTTTCTATTCTCCCTTTACACTTTCCTTTTCCCCTGCTCTACTTCAAAACCCCTTTGCTGCTGCATTGGCACTATTACCCCCGGGTATTTTTCCAACTCCTACAGTAATTGAGCTATGCCCTATTCGACCACACTTAAACACTTAAGTACCCCAAAGGGGTTTGATAACTTCTACCTCTTTTGCAACATTGCACTACCTCTTTTTACTGGGCCCTTAAATTACGACTACAGGAAAAGGGTCTCTGAGGTATTTCTTTGGGTTTTTAAAAAGCCCCCGGGCCTTTTGGTTGGGATTCCGACATACGGGGCCCTTTCCACGGTCTTTGCAAAAAAATCTGCATTTTTCTGAAACATCCTTAGCTTTAACAACCCCCTTTTAAATCCCTAAAAATTGGGGGTATATTTCTCATTAAAATACATCAAAAAATTGGTCCCAAAAATAAAATCAAAAATTCCTTCGTACTTTTCTTCCCTTTTTACTCAATCAAACCCAAACCATCTAAATATCTACTTATTCTGGCTAGAAAACATCCCAAAGGCCCTCATTACCCGGGGCCTCTCAGTTCTAAATTTTTTCTTATAGCCATCGCAGTGAGTTCGAACTGACGCGGCAAAGGGGCCTTTCGTTTTTTTAAAACCCTTTCCCTATTTTCCCAAAGGGAAAAGCCTATAAAAAAACCTTTTTCTTTGCCGTCCCCTTTGGGAAGGAACGGTAATTAAGGGACCATATTTTTTAACCCCAAACCGGGCGCAAAAAAGGCGTACTTTCGTACAAAAATTCAAGTACGCACCCCCAGGGAAAAAAATTTTTCCCTCATAAAAGGGGGGCATCTTATTTTTAAACCCTTTTTTTACTCATCTTTTCAAAGGGTCTGTTTTTAAACTTAGGGTTTTCTGTTTCAAATTTTCCAACTTTTCTGTTTCCCTCCTTTTCTTTTTTTCTAATTTCCCTACCCAAATTTTTAAAACTCCCCTTTTTTCCATTTCAAACTTATCTAGTTCTAACTTACTTCTAACCAAAAATTTTCCTTCTCAGCCCTAATACAAACGTCGTTCAATTTCTTTTCCTTTTCCTTCGAAACCTAATTTTCAAAATCTAACTTTCCCTATAACCCCCCTTTCTAACCTTTTCCCTTTCTCTTTTTTCCCCTCTTTTTTCCAAACCCCTTTAATCTCTCTGCTTCAAAACTCCCTTTTTTTTTTAAATTTTCCCTATTTTTTTCTCTCTGAAAACCCTAGCTTCTAACTCAATCTATCTTTCTCTGCTTCTAAAAAAACTTTCTCTCCCTCTGCTTTTAAAATTTCTCGCCTCTAATCAATCTTTCCCTCCCTCAAAATTATTTTCTTTTGCCTTTTAATTACTATGCCCCTTTTCCTCACTTTCCCCAGCCTGTTTCTTCCTTAACAAAGTTACCGTAACTCCTCCCCTTCTCAAAAAAATTTTAACCTTTTCCTTACCTTCGTCCCCCAAAAACTACACTATCTGTTACACTACTTTAACACTATTTTAACCCCTACAGTACAACGGGCTACTATAAAAACCCCTGAGACACTAGTTAAAAAATTCGTAAAGGGAATACTAACTACACTATTTTTACACTAAGGCTCTAACAGTTACCACTGAAGCCAAAAAAAATTTACTATAATGTATAAAATACACAAAAAACGTCCTCACAAAAAATAATAATACACTAAGTTTCGCAACATAAATTGGGGTTTTAATCAAAGGGTTTCATAGGCCAAAAATCCCAAAAAAGTACAGTGACGTAGGGGTGTAAAACCCAAAACCCTAGCCTTTTTCAAATTTTCAATCCCAAATGTAACTAGTGGGAAAAACCTTTTGTGGAACAAATAAAAACCCAAAAAAAATCCCAAAAAGGGTTTTTCCTAAGAAAAGTATAGGTATAACCAAAAAGTTTTAGCCCTAAAAACTTAAAAGTAGGTAAAAAAATATATGCAAGTAAAAAAAGCTTGCTAAAAACAAATTAAAAAAACTGTATCTGGTATTATACCCGACACTAATTTCCCAATGGATCAATGGGGGAAGTTTGGGGGACGCACAAGTAAAAGTGAGTAGGATATCTCTCCTTGTCAAGGGGGTACTCTCAGCCAGATATAAGGTGGCTTAATCAAAGATTTACACAAAAACCCAAAAAAAAAAATTTAAAAAAGAACTCACCCCCAAAAAACCCAAATGTCGTAAAACAACTGTTTTATCTCTTTTGACCCCCTAAAGCCCCGGTTAGCGAAGCCCAGGATCTGTCTTTTCTTTTTTGAGGTAAGAGTCACCTGGGAAAAAAAGAATAAAAAATATTATATGTTTACCAATAGAACAAAACCCAAAAGGGAAACTTTACAAATTATTGCTGCAGGGAAATGGGTTAATAATGTTCGAATAGCTTTCTGTTTCCCGTTTGACCCCAAACCCCCTTTGACACCAATTTTGGGCAGGAAAGGCCCTACCGCGGGGAACCATCAGAAAAATCAAAAACCCTTTACAATATTTTCAAAATTTTTTTACATAAGATGAAATTAACCCAAAGAAAAAATATGAAAAAAAAAAAAAAAACTGATTATAAGAAAAAAAAAAAAAAAAGAAAGTTCCGTTTCCCCTAATACCCAAATTCTTATTTCCAAATTTTAAACTGACGTGACACAGGTTTTTTAAGTAAATTTTAACTTTAAAGTGCCAAAAAAAAACAGGGTTCTAAATTCAAAATAAACCCCGTCCCCTTTAAAACCCGTGAATACGTTTGATCCGTATTTGGGTTTCCCCATGGGGGTAGGGGAATTTTCCCCGAGCTGACTTCAAAAGGGTAACAAAAATCATCCCTCTTTTTCGGGTTTAAAGACCCCCAAACCCTGGGACGAAAACCGCCCCCTGGGGAAATCAACATCCCAAGGGGAGTAAGAAAGTGGAAACCCCGGGCATTGTCTTCCCGGGGTTTTAAACACCCGGAAAAATTTTGTTTTGGCGGAAAAAGTAAAAATTAAAAAAACATTGGGTAAGACCCTAGCAAAACAAATAATCAGGGCATAAAACTGCTCCTTTGGGGACACCCCAACCTCCGTAGGCTCCCAAAAATAATACTTCTACTTATACAAAACATATGTGCTACTAAGTTCATAAAAGTCATGAATTAAAAAAAAGTCACCCAAAAAAATTCCCCTTTATTACAAAATTTCCCTTTCTTAAAAGATAAAGTTTTAAAGTAGGAAAAAGGGTATTTAAAAAATTCCAAGTGAAAAATTTTAAATTTCCGGGCATGATAAAAAGGGAGATATTATTTTCCCAAATACAAATTAACAAAATTCCAAAAAAAACAAACGTTATATGTAGTTGGCATCCCTTTTAATTTCAAAAGCCATTTTCATTAAAAAGGCAAATTTAATTAAAATGGTATAGACTGGCACCAAAATTCAAATTACAATAATTTTATTACATGGGACTAAAAGGGCTTCCATATAGATTTTTTACTTAACAATCCAAAGGGAGTTAAAGGCCCTTTTCCCTAATTAAAAAAAAGTTTGAAATAAGTTTTTTAAAAAAGTGCTTTAAAAAAATTTTCATGGGTTTCCAAAATTTTGTATAAATTTTAACCCCTTATTTAAATGAAACATTTTTGATTTTCCCTTTCGAAATAATTTAAAAAAAAGTCTGAAAAAATTTAAAAAAATCACCGAAAATAAAACCCAAACTAGCAAAAAAAACAAAATGCCAAAAAATAAATGTTACAGAATTCTGTAGAATGAACAAAAATTTATCAAATAAAAATCGTAATGCAAAAATCATACAAAAATCTAACAAATAAATTTCTTACCTCGATCGAGCATGAATTTCTAGCAAGAAAATAATTCAGACATAGATTCGTCTATAAAGTCGTAAGGTGGTTGTGCGCAAGGCATATCTAGTCCAGTCTATTTAAAGGATAATGTCCCGCCAAATACTAAATTTCATGGGATTCACGGCTAAGCCGTGAGCTATGACTATTGTCATTTTCACGGGATTCACGATATAGCCGGGGAATCTAACTACTTTGGCGCGAATTGAAATTGACAATTTGAGGCCCATTATAGTGGTTTTGGGGATAAAAACATAAATTACTGAAGTTTATAAAATATCAACTTTCTTATTACTGAACAGAATTTAATGAAATTTACATGGAAATTTATGTTATGAAATACAGAAAAATATAAGAGGTATTTCATGCGTGAAATCTGACATTTACCTCAATAACTCAAAAATTTACAAAAAGATGATGCAATACCTGCATTTACACTACAGATAAAATAAGGCCCGTATGTCAATTTGTGACATGTACATATCCCGATTTGTAGCTTTCTTAATTTTTTCTCTCATTATTTCTTCTCTAAGAGCTCTCATCTTTTGCCCGGCTAAGTTTTTTGTTATTCTTATTTCATTAAGTTTTGATTGCATCTATATAATAATGTAAGATAATGTAAAATAATGTAAAATAATGTAATATTATATAAATGGAAATTCCAAATTATGATACAAAAAGTGATAAATCTAATAAGTTTAAACAACATTATCCTTTTATGCCAGATTCATGTTTTAGAATGTTAATATGTGGATCTTCTGGATCTGGAAAAACAAATATATTAATGCATATACTTCGAAAACATCTTATATATTATGATAAATTATACCTATATGCTAAAAACCTAGAACAATCTAAATATGAAGATTTAATTAACCACTTAAGTCAAATTGCAAAAAGAATTAAAGTAGATACAAATGAAATACTTGAATATTCAGCTGATTCCAACCAAATTGAACCTTGTGAGAATCTTGAATCAGAAAAACAAAAAGTAGTAATATTTGATGATTTTGTATGTGAAGATAAAAAGGTTCAAAATGAAATAACAAAATACTTTATTCAAGGCCCTCACAAAAACTGTTGTGTTATTTATTTAAGTCAGTCTTACTATAAAACACCAAAAGATATTCGAATTAACTGTTCACATTATATTTTATTGAAAGTCCAGGTAAACGAGAAAATGATATGATTTGTAATGAACAAAATATTAACCCTAAATCTTTTACTAATGCAACAAATCAAAAATATGATTTCTTATATATTGACAAACAAGGAAGTTTTTTAGAAAAAACTTTAACTGGTAATATATAATGGGAGTTTTTAATAATATAGAACAAATAAGTGAACCTGAGAGTATAAGTAAAGTTAAATTTGATATTGATTAAGTGATTTATGCTACTAAAACATAATACAAAAGCTTAAAAAGGACAGGGAAATCATATCTTCACAGAAATAAGAAACTTGTAACACAATGAACAGAAAAAATAGATATGGGAAGATATGAAATAATAAACCTAGAAACCCAGATAAACCCGCTGATGCAGTTTCAAGAAGATTTTTATGTATAAAAAAATTAAAAATGTAATAGATGACTATAATCTTGAAGATGTCAAAAGTATAAAACAAACACTAAACAGAAGTAAAGAATATTGAAGAATTAACAAAAGATTTTAAAAAGAATTAAATTATTTATAGTTGAATTACAAGATAAAATTGAAAAAGAAATGAAAGCTAGGGTTAAATTCTATTAAAGAACTTGAAGAGAAACCGATTTGACAGATGACAACATAAAAAAAGTATTTAGAGCCAATTTTGAAAAGTTATAAATCAAGTCAAAAATTTAAAAAGATAGTATGATAAAACATGAAGAACTAAAAGACAAGATATTGAAGCTGAAAAAAAGTTACAAAAATATGTATCATTAGAAATCAAAACAGAAATAAATAAACTAAATACTGAAACTGAAAAAAAACACCAAGATTTGTTAGAACTAATTTCAAAAAAACTTGCAGAATATAAATCTAAATTTGGGAAAAAGGCAGCTTCATAAAGGGGTGATGACCATGACACAGCATTAGATAACCTTAAAAAAGACTCAATTCTAAAATAGATGATTTTAAAAAGCAAATTCGAATTTGGATTAGTACTGTTGATACACGTCACAATTTAAAGTATGCAGAATTAAATAATTTTACAAAAAAATTACAAGAAAATATGACGCAGCTTAATGCTAAAGTTGAAGAACATAAAAATGAACTGGACTTTGTAGTTGAAAAAATCAGTTAAACAAGGAAAAATCAACACTGCTAATACTGAAGCAATTAACATAATTAATGATCAGCTAGAAAATTTGAAGTAACAACTTGTAGACATGAAAAAAAAGTTGATGTACGTCACAAAAAAAGTACGAAGATTAAGTAACTTACAGGTTTATTACAAGAAGATATATAATGAATTTAATGATAAAATTAAAACAATAATAAATGATTTGAACTCTGTAGTTGAAAATATCAGCTAAACAAGGGAGAATCAATCACTGCTAATACCCAAGTAATTACTGCTAAACTAAAGCAATAACCAATAATGTCGAAGAATTTCTACTAATGATGAAAAAAATTTCTAATAATTGGGAAAAAAATATAGAAGTAAAAGATCTTTCCTTAAAACAAGAAGCACAATAAGCTAGAACAAAGAATACTGTTGACAATTTGTCTGCTTCTGAAGTTGCTACAACAAAACGACTTGATGTTTTAGCTGAAATAATTCTTAAACTTAAAAAGAAAGACAGGAAAATAGAAGAAAAAACTAGAAAAATAAGACGTGAAGTGTTTCTCTTTGAATACTATAATACACTTTTTTATGATTACAAAAAAAATGAAAAAGTATTTTGACCGTCAGGGTGCCTGGATATATTCAACATATGAAGAAAATGGCCGTCTTAACTATTTAAATACATTTTCAATTAATCCTGAAATATCGTAGATTAAAGAGATTTTATAAACACAAACCAAGAATATAAAATAGCTGTAACTAAAATGTGCTTTTGAGGGTGTGTTATAGTCGAAAATACCGGAATTTATAAAAATAGATATTAAGATTTTAAATAACGGTCGAGCCCTATAGGTGAGCCGTAAAACCAGTTAAAAGCCCAATATCACATTTTTATATTTAGGTGGCGGAATGATAATGATAATCCATTTCTTAGTATATTTGAAAAATGTAAATATACAGCTGAGGACTTTGACCACTGATCAGTTTGTATCTATTTATAAGAAAAAAATAAAAATTTATCTAACACAAGGGACAATGTTGACATTCATCCTTATAACGATTCAACATCTACAGAAGTAACATTTTTTGCTTTTGAAGAATAGTTTTTTATCAATTCTACATATCGGATGAACATCATTCCATGAAGAAACAAACTTTTTAGTTTAATCCCTAGTTTTTATTAATTACTGTGTTTTTATTTAACTGGAATAATTTAAAATAAAGGGGAATAATTCAATAATATAAAGAAAAAGTAAATAAAATAGAAAGACAATTAATAAGAAAACCTCTATTGTTTTTAACATGTTATACTCCCAAAATACTGAATAGTGGGTTATTTCAATGAAAACTGTAAATGCTAGTCCTGGTTTAGTTCAAAATGGTAATAATGTAACAATTAAACAAAATTGCATCTTAATTATTTTTGTTGATGCAATTAAATTAGATAAAGGAGAAGCTAAATTACAACTAAAAAATAAAGAAAATGTAAAATTTTTCAAAGTTATAATGTAAAAAATAATAGAAAAAAATGAATCTATTTCATTTAAATTTTGCAAATGAATTTTTAAAATAAATGATGTTATTCTATTAATTCTTTAAACGTTATGAATATTCAGTTAACAATTTATGGTTCTATAATTTAAGTTTTAATTAATTTAAGAATAAGCTAATGTATCAATACCATTATCAAGAATATATCTTTTTATCGCATAACATGATAAAGATGTTTTATTTATAACATAACGGGAAAAATTGTGTTTATCAGAACGAATAACTTAAAGGGGTGATTACTTTGGGTTGAATTAAACAAAGTATCTTTGTAATTTTTATAAACTAATTGTCTTCTTAACAACATGTTTTTTAATTTTCCCTTTACATTTTTTAACATTTACTTCGTTTTCTAATAAATATGAATACATTTTACTTCTTTAATCCAACAAATTCACAATGGGGAAAGCCGGCAGCTTCATCTTTAAATTTCCAATTACTTTTTTATTATTATCAAAAAAAATTTTGAATTACTATCGTAATCACTATTATCAAATAAATTTTTGTCCTTATAAAAATCCTCATATGCATCTTTGTTTTTTTATTTCATAACATAATAAAATCAGGTCATGAATAAAAGTTTTATTTTTTATTTTTTTCCTTAAGTAATTAATTAATTCCCCCAAAGCCCCTTTTTTCAAAAAAAAGATACAACATATTATTATTAAATCTAACAAATTTTCCATCTTTTTTAACATGCTCCCAAGCACCCCCAGACTACAAAATAAGACAAGGATAAAATTGTATACTCAAAACAAGTTTTCTAAAATTTTTAAAATCACACTAAAATATACGCAGTTTTTAAAAATAAATCAGATATTCTGCCATTGTTTTAATTTAAATTTATTCCAAACTTTTTTTAGCATGTTCATATCGTTGTCAATTCGTTGTATGTTTTTTTAAAATTGAATAAAACTCTTCTTTAAAAGGGTAACTCTGTTTCTTTGAATTTTTTAAATGAATCCTGTAACAAAAGGATAAACCCCTTTTCGTTTTTAATAATTCTATATCTTTATAAAATTTCAGTTGATGTGATTTAAATTCGGAATTTTTTTTACTAAGTTTCCAAATATGGGGCAAAAATTTGGGAATGAATCAATAAAGACCAAGTGGGAAATCATAAATGCATAATCTTTCCATATTGTTAGGAAAACTTTAAATTTCTTTTTGAATTTCCCTATTTTTTGCATAATAAAATGACCGTCTAACCTCTTAAATTTATGAAAAAAACAGGAATTTTATGTGTTTATTTAAAAAATTAATTTTACATTCGGTAGCTTCCCTGAATTTTTCCTTTTTGTATACGATGGTCTCTTACTTTCATTGAATCTTCTATTATTCTTTTTTCACAAATAGACAAAACTTTTTTTTTTAAAAATTCACTTTCATTTTTTTTTAGACATTCTTATTTCTTTGAAAAAGTCTTTTTAAAATTTTTTCTTTAAAATATTCCTCTTCCTCAACTTTTTTTCAATAACTTATAAACTGCATTAGGACCTCTATAAATCGGGGTTTGGTTTTTAGTATAACTGTAACAAAAACAACAAAAAAATTTATAACCGTAACCACAATCTATAGTTTTTGATTTTGTTCATAAAAAGATTCAGGTGATGGTAAAGCATTTAAAATTTTTTTTAGTTTTTGATTCAAAATCACAAAATTTAAAAGGGTGGGGGGGCAAAACCTTTATGAAATTTTTAAATTGTACTTTACTCCCTCTTTTGGCTTTTTTTTAACCTTGGATACCATTAAACTAAAAAATTTTGGGAAATTTGTTCTTTTAATATTCTTTTTGCAAAAAATTTTTGAAAACAGATTTAAAAAAATTTTTTTATTTGCATGTTTTGTTTTTTTTAAACTTTAAAATCTTTTAAAATTTTTTATCCAAACATAAGGGGTTTATTTTATCATTAGTAATTAGAAACATGTCACAGTTTTTTTTCGTTTGATATTTTGATATTAAATGGATAAATAATTCCAGTATAATCAAGATTTTTTATATTTTTTTTTATATTTTGAAACCTATGGGGGTTTTTTCTTTAAAGAAATTTGTAAAAAAAATACATCATCTAAAACATTCGTTACATCTTTTTTTATATTTATTAATCCTTTCATTAAATTTTTGTAAGGGTTTTTGGTAATTCTAAATAATTTAAGCACCAACGACTATATTTAAAAACTATTTAAAAATGGCATCAACTGCTCTATTCTCCAGCCGCTTCCTTTCAGAAATCCAATTACCAATTCTATTTTTATTTCATCAAAAGCTTACGTAAAGTGTTTTTTTTTCTTTTGTTTTTAATAATTTCTAAACCTTTTGATTGAAAATAACCCGATTTATAATTGTATCAGTTTTATCCATTTTTGCAAAAGTTATTTTTAAAACACGTTTATTTTTATATTTTTTAAATTTTTTAAGTTCAGTTTTAAGTATTTCATAAGAACCTTTTATAGTTAAATTAATTTGATTTTTTGGATTTGCTAATTAAAATTTAAATTTCAAATTTCTTAAAAAATTGATTTTTTGATCTCTCAATTTTTTCATCTTATATTATATTTAGAAAAAAAAAATTCGTTAGCAAAAAGGAAAAAAATAATAAAATAAATAAAGTTTAAGAAGAAATAAAATATTTAAATTTATATCTTTTTTTTTTTCCTTAGTTTTTGATATTTCCCCTTTTTTTTCTCTGTTTTTTTTTTTCCCTTTGCAGCACATTTTTATTTAAACCAGAATTAAAAATTAAGGTCTTTAAAATGCTGCGTAAAGTGCTTTTAAATTTTTTTTTTCTTTTATTAGTAACACAATTGTTGCAATAGCTTTTTTAGGTTGTTTCGATGATTATTTGGTTTGGGACAATCACATAACTTTCAGCTTTTCTTCTTCAATAATAGACAACCACAGTTCCATTCGAATAAATTATTTTTTAAAAGATAAGGGTCTATAAAATTTTGTAATTTTCAAAACGTGATTTTTTTTATTCACGCTAACTATTTTATCAAGTTTGATTTTTAAAAACTTTTTTTCTTATTAAGAACTTTCTTATAGAATTTTTGTTGGATTCAATTTTTTCTCCTAAAGTGCTAATAATTTTTTGGCATAATCATTTTATCTACTTTCTTAACCTCTTTATATAAAACTTTTAGAAAAAAAAAAATTTAAAAAAAACACGTAGAATTTAAACAGCTCTTTCTGCATTTTTAATAATTGTAAAAAAATCCGAATAACTTTTTCTCTTCTTCTTTAATTTTCTTTCCAATCCGTGCTTTTGTTATTGTTGTTTTTTTGTGATAGTGCTTTAAAAAAAAAAATTTCTTGTCGTCAAGTTTTTAAATCGTTATAAATATGGTAATTACTGGGAACAGGCCCAACTGCACAAAAAAGGAAAGCTGGAACAAGTTAAGCAGCTGAGCAACCAAAAAACCTCTGTAAAAAATCCGACTTACTCTCCCACAAAATTTATCTTTTTCTGTAAACAGCAGCTAGTTTATAAGTGAATGATTAACAAACTATTTTTTCTATTCCCTTTTTTGAAATTTGATTTTTTTGACTCATTTTATAATATATTTTTTTAAAATTTAAATTTCTTCCAATTACTAAATGGGGACCTAACATTAAATTTTTCACTATAACCTTTCCCTTTTTCAAACTTTTTTTTATAGTCCGTCTAATAACTTTTTCTATTTTAAAAACCTCTTTTGGGAGTAGGGAAAAGTTCTTGTTCAAAAATGAACCTTTAATTATTTCATCATTTAAACTTTTTATGTATTTCTGGAATTTGTATTATTAATTTAAAAAAATAAATATTTCCTCTGTCCAGTTTGTGTATACCTTTTTTAAAAGTCTTTTAAGTTTGCTTAAGCAACTCGATCACCAATTTTAAATTTTTTTTACTCTTTGGTATCTTTAAATCACAATAAATTTAAAATAACAGTAAACCCCTTTATACAATTTTTACAGCTTTGGGTTTGGGGTCATTTTTAACTAGAAGTTTTTTTTTGTTTTATTTTTCAACCAATCCTGCAAATTATCTAAATAAGATAAATTTTTTTGCTGTAAAATATTTTTCCCCATTATTCTTTTTAAACTTTTATTAAAAACTTTCATATTTCAGCCTTTTTCCTTTATTAAATGTATGGTCATATTAATCTTTTTTTTATTCAAAAATGATCAAAAATTTTATTATAAAATTCTTTTCCTTCTGAAACATTTTATTTAAAAGCTTCAGTAACAATTTTCCCCGTTTTATTCTTTAATGGAATAACCCAAGCAATTTACTAAATAATCAATAACGGGTTTTAACAAGTACTTTTCTCCTTTATTTTAAATTTTGAAAAAGCTTGCATTCAAATAAATCGGGTGACCAAGTATCAACAATATCTTAATATCACTCTTCGTTTTCCCAAATTTTCTTTTAATTGTTTTGTGTAATTGGGGGGCCTTTATCGCTCCCTGTGATTCCGGGGGGATACCCTTTCCCCCTTTTCCGTTTTTTTGACTTTTGTCCCAGCCCAAGTTTGTATTTTGTTTTTTAATTAGGTTTCACAACAAATGTTTTGCAATCTTTTTTCTAAATGTTTTTTGATTTAGGGTTTTTTTAAATTGGGGAAAGCATTTGCTTTTCACAGGTACCCTTTTTTACACCACGTCATAGCAAAAATCGGGGCCCAAATACATACTGCAACCCCAATTCATTGACGGGGTTCCTTTAAACTAGGGATTTCCGGGCCCACTTTTAATTAACCTGGGAGGGGTTCAACCTTTCTTGGGTAATAAAGGTAAAATTGTTTTGTGAATATCTAAACAAACCCCCTGACTTTTAACAAACTTTGTTTAAATTTTTCCACAAATAAAACAATTAGCCATTACATTTTTCTCCCGTTTTTGTTGTAACAAAATTGGGGGATTTAAATTATAGTAAATCTTCTTTTTTTCAAACAATATATTCTTTTCCCTGTAAACTAAACTAAAACTTTAAAAATTTTTAAAAAATTTTTTAACGGGGGTTTAAAAACCTGGGGGTTTTTTAAATTGTCCGGCTTTTGGTAAAGCCCGGGACCAAAGACTAAATGTTAAAAAAGGGTCAATTGACCCTTCAACCTTACGTCCATCAAATTAAATGTTTTTTTTTTTTTTTTGGTTAAATCAAGGTTTTCTTTTTGGTTTTAAACTAAAGATTTAAAAAAATTTTCAGGGAAACCCAAGGGCCCAAAGTTAGAATTTTAAGTTTGGGAAAGGTTTAAAGTGCACAAAAAACGGAAAGGGGGCCAAGGGGGGTTTATACTGTTTTCGCACCAAAAATTACATTACAACTCTCAAAAATTTCGGAACCAATACTGAAAAAACTGATGTCATTTTTTTTCAACAAACATTTAAAAAAAACCCCGAAAAAAACTGCGTGAAAGTGGGACCCTCTCAGATTAAACCATCATTTTGTGGTAAAAGATCTGGGTGCAAAAATTTAAACCAAACATGCCCATAAAAACAGCATGAAAACACTCATGAAGAGCAAGTTACCAAAACTTGGGGCAAATTGGCCACATCAGGAGTACATCACAGATTTTTCAACAAGTCCTTGCGAACTCTCGGGTTAACTTTCGAAAGCAGACCCTGTAACTCGCTCCCTTGTATAAAAATTTCCAAAGACTCACTGCAAAAACTTCAGTGTGTACAAAACACAGCGGCCCGCATCATAACCAGGACCCCAAAATCCAACACAAACGGGCCGGTCTTAAAGGAGTTGCAAATGGCTTCCGGTTTTAGCACCGCATAGTTTAAAATCTTGACACTTACAAAACAAAGCCATGCACAAAGAAACCCTAAGTACCTTGCGATATGCGGAAAAATATACAACCCGTAAGACTTAAAAAAAAAAGTCGGCTAAAGGGCCCCGGGTTTTTTGGGTTTTCCCAGGGGCCCAACAGTAAAGTAATGGTTTTTAAAAAGTTTCAAGCATGCAACTCCAAAGCCTTAAAGAATCCTCCCAAGCAAGCATCATTATTCCCGGCTCAAAGTTTCCGCCCTTTAAAAAATCTTTGAAAAAGCATCTCTTTTCAAAAATTTTTTTATAAAAAAATAATAAATCTGAAATACGGGGAAAAAAGGCTTAAACCCCAAAAAAATAAATTTTTTTGTTTTTGGGGTTTAAAAGGGATTGGGCCCGGTTTAAAGTAATTTAACCCTTGAATATAATTTAAAGGATGATCTTGTTTTTAAAATTAAATAATTTAAATTTTAAAAACTTTTTCCAAAATTTTTCAAGTATGTAGTGTTATGTATGTGTTCTTATGTTTTTTTAAAAGCCTTTTGAACGTACATTTTTTGTATGAAAATAGTGTTATAAGTTTGGTTTTAATTTAAAAAAAGATCTGCCCTTCCCCCAAGTAGGGGGATATCATGACTTTTTTTTCAATGAAGGGATTGTTTCCCTTACAAGGGCCAAATTTTGAAAAATGTAAATTTTCTTATTTAGGGCCTTTTAAAAACGTAAGTGGAAATTTTAAAATAGAAATTTTGATTTAAAGAAAGGGGTTTCTTTGCTGCAGTATCACACCATCGTTTTCCCATGAATTCCCCAAAATAACTTTGGGGAAAAACCAAAAAAATATAATAGACTTTTTTTTTAAAAATAGTTAACAAAAATTTGGGGGGAAGAATATTTTAAATGAAAGGGTTTTCCCCTATTTCGGTTTTTGAAAATTTACTGTTAAAAAAGAAAGCGAGTCAGAAACTATGATCATTTTTTTTTTACTAAATTTGAATACAATTTTAGGGCTTAATCAATACTTTTGCCAGGGCTAAAATTTTTGAACCGTCATGTAAAGGGGCAAAATTGCCCTTTGAAAATTAAATTGTTTAAATTTAAATTTGGACGAATTTATACTTGACTTTCAAAAAGGGCATTTTCATAGCAAAAAAATTGTGGGGGAATTGGGGTCCATGGGGGGGCCCGGGGATTTGAAAATTCTTTATTTTAATACCTTCGAATTCAAAGTCAGTTTCTTTCATAAAAGTTTTTACGAAACCAACGTTTGATTTTTTATCATGGGAACGAAGTACTTGGGTAAAAATGATTTTATACCGGGATTAGATTGGTTTGAAGCCACTCTAAAAGCATATGCAATGGAAGTTTTTTCCGGCGTGTGTAAAGATTGGGTTCGTTTGCTTTACATACAAGCTTTTGACTGGGATGTGCGAATGCACTAGGAAAACAAACCTTGATTATGGGGGGTATCTAACATTTGTTAAGATTTTCTTTTTGAACTATGAACAACACAACATAATCTAGCTTAGGTCTAATTAAAGCTCTATAAAGTCTTAATAAATCTTTGTGATTGGTTCCCTAATCAGTATCTGAAATTACCTTTAAAAGATTCAATAACTTCAGACAGTTGGCTTTCAAGTATTTTATATGTGGTATAAAAGAAAGCTTTTCAAAAAACACCAAGAAATTTCCATCGTCAGTAACGGGAATTTATTACCATCTAGAAAAAGCTCAGAGTCATTGTGCTGTTTCCGTAATTGACAAAGATGGACACACTGAGTTGTCAATTGCAAAATTTAAAATCATTTTTCATGGTCCAAGTTTGAATTTCGTTCAAACACTGCTGTAATTAGTACACAATTGTGCGCATATTTTTTTCGAACGATAACATACCAAACAAGAAATATCTTTAAAAATGATGGTCGGCGAATTGTAATAAGGAAAGAAGTTTATGAATTTTCATCTAACATTCATCTTTCATCTAACATGTTTCAAATTGCAAAACTAAACACCGCACTTTAACAATTTAAATGGTTCTCTTTTAATTTTTCGCAAAGGTTTCGTAGGGTTGCAATTTTGTTTCGTTTATCCTTAGACGAATAATTACAGCAGTACGCTGTATAAAGGCATTTCTAGTTTTACCTCTAGCAGCCCCTAAAAGGGTCAAATGTCCCAGCTGTACAAAGTTGGCTGCGGGCCTAATAAAGATGCTACAAATCAAGTTTGATTAGAATACATGAGAAAAAATCAATTAAAGGATTTTTTTATTTATTATTTTTATTCATTTCTAAAATAGGCCAACTGATCCCGCTTTAACAAATAGCATATTCGCTATTCATGAATCTTTGGACAATGATTTCACACCTATAAACAAGAGGGCCATGATGGCCCTATATCGCTCACCTGTTATCATTGCACTTGAGGACAAGAAGGTCCTCAGAAAAAATGAAGGACAGGAACAACAAAGGGAAGAAATTTAACCAAAAAGAAAAAAAAATTCTTACAAGGTATATATATGTCAAAATACACCTAAAAATTGGAGGTACCATCCATGTTGTACCACAGAAAAGTGGTCTCGGTTTTTCCCTACGGCCAATAATAAAAAAGTTACTAAAAATAAGCTATTTATAGTAACGTAAAAGGGAAGTAATTAAAAACAATAAATATTGTAAGTGAACAAAAGAAGGATCTGTCAAATAAATATGTTGACATAAATGAAATTTCAGATCAGTATCTTCATTAGTTATGGAGATATACCAATTTTAATTTGAAATAAAGGGAGGTAATTTGACATAAAATCACACTGCGAAAAAAGGGTCAATATACGGGAGTGTACGGTCCCGTATATTTCGAAAATACGGGAGTATACGGGATGTATATTACAAATATACGGACCTAATATACGATCCCGTATTCGGAACATCTAGTATACGGGAAGTCCGTATATTTGTCATGCATATACGGGATCCCGTATACGCCGAATATACATAAATGTATATTTCCCGTATATATGCAATATACGAACTTTAAAAAAAAAATCCCTAGAAATGGTGTTTATTCGTGTCCTGCTTTAACATAAGTTTCATTTTCATGTATTCGAAGGGTCTTGAGACCTTTTTCCCGTATACTTTCCGTAATTTTTAGAATATACGGAACACGTATACGAGCCTGTATATTCCGAATATACGTAGTATACGGATCCCGTTTTTTGTCATTACAGACTGTGACTGCATCTAATATACGGGCATATACGGACTTGTATTTTTAATATACGGGCTTCGAATTTTTTCCGTATACGCATGATATACGTAGTATACGGTTTTCCCGTATTTTGCCCATATATGGACTGTGATGCATCTAATATACGGGCAAATACGGTTTTGTTTTTTCAAATATACGGGCTTCGGATTTTTTCCGTTACGCATGATATCTAAGTATACGGATCCCGTACTTTTGTCATATACGGGCATATACGAAACTGTACTTTTTTGATATACGGGCTACGGACTAGTCCCGTATATGCATGGTATACGCAATATACGGATCCCATACTTGTGTAATATACGGGGAAAATACGAAACTGTATTTTTTTACTATAGGGGCTTACAGACTAGTCCGTATATGCATGGTATACGCAATTTTACGGATCCCGTACTTGTGTCATTTACGGAATGTATTTGCATCTGATCAAGGGGGATATACGGGCCAAAGGTTTTTCCCCGTTTATGCAAGATATGCAGAGTATACAGATTCCATATTTGGTCACATTTAGACTGAATTTTGGTTTTCGTATTCGGGGAATTCACGGACCAGTATTTCTAAAAGATACATTTACCAGACTTTTCCCGTATATGCATGTGTAGTTTTACAAATCCGTATTTTTTTTTTTGTGAACTGATTTTGTATATGGGCACACACTGAAAGATGACAAAATGAATGTCGGTGATACCTACAGCAGAATACGGTATGTTAAAAAAAAGCAAGACAAAGACGGGGTTTATGAGAAAAAAATCATATTGTTATTAATTGGAGACATGTCAGATTAAACTAATATTTTATTCAACTTAAATACTTTTTAAATCATTTTTTCAAAGGGTTTATGAATCATTTTCATTTCTTGTCCAAATGAAATAGCAGAATTAAAAGTGAGTAATCAATAACATAAAGCATTTCTCAATTTTATTATGTTCATTTCTAATTGAAAAACTAGCAATTCGCACATTTAATTCTGCGCGGTTGACTCGACAAAATCATTTGAGTAATCACTTCTTTTACTATTGTCTGTACATGTTTTCGTTATTCCCATGAATGTTGATTCCCGCTATAGGCTTTTCGATTTGCCGTCTTCTAAAAAGAGCAGTACACCCATCCTAATGCCCGAGATGTACTTTAAAAGACGCATGTTGGTTCTGTACTGGAACACGATATGTAAGCGGGTTACAAATATGAACCACATGGAAATATTTTTCCTGATCTCAAAAGTATAAGTTTTTATCTGTTGTTTACGAATGTCACTGAGATCGAATGGCTCATCGGGCTGTCTGTCTGCATCTGTGACCCAAACTAGTAGAAACTTAAACACATAAGTATTTTCTCTATCGTGAAAATAAATAGTCGTCCCGTTTTCTGATTCCAGTAAACAGCTCTTGTGTCAACCTGGAATAAAAAAAATGCATGCATAAAAAGTTATAAAAATGGACTCTTGCAATTCATAGATATGATAATTATATCTATTAAATGATGTGAAAATTATGACGAATAAATTGACATGTGGGATGACGACATCATTAAGTGTCAGAACCCCCATACTCATTTCGTCGCGAAAGAAAATAGATATCATTAAACGTGCCTGTTGATATTTAATACAAGTTTATTTTATGTAGTGTTTTATTTGCATTTTTGGTTATATTACGTTAAAATCTATCTCCCAAATTATATTTGATATAAAATGCATGGTGTTCATAGTGCCGTCAAACGTTGTCCGGTCAATCCTCATCTCATTTTGATGGATTGTCTTCAAACTGACATACAGTAATAACATAAATACGGGAGAGACTTTTTTCAAGAGAGATTTTACCTGTCACAAAACTTCAAAGCACATAAAGTGCAGTAATGGGATCTAAATAACACTTCCCCATTTTATTCCTACCAAAATGTCAAAACTACAGCCACGGTATAATTTAAACCAACGCTAGTGTTAACGTAAACTATGCTAAATTAGTGTTCCTTAACCTGTCCGCCATTACGCAATCCTCCGTGTTAGAACTTATTCAAAATGCACAATAAATCTTTTGTACAGTTTGGATAAAATATATCAGAGGACATAACAGCATTCTCATAACCAAGGTCTACCGTGGTTCCCCGGGGATTTTGACGAACATCTGACTGATGAGAATGCATAACAGTCGCGTTGTTAAGCTTTTTTTTTATTTAATATTTCAAACATCTCTTTAAACTTTGTGACCCTGAACAAGTTCGAAAAGATATATTTGCCTCTAAACGTTTTAATTTTTTGGTTAAACAATCTGAAGAGTTTCCAGAATTCCAATCTCGCGGTCAGTATAATATTCTTAGACAAGTAAAAATATTCATCATAAACGTCCCATCTCTTTATCATGTTCAAATAAATATAATGCATCTGTAAATCTGGATTTAAAATTATCCAAATCTCATAGATTAAAACCTAACTAAAATTATATTTAAAAAATATCAGGGTATCAATATATTTTACATTATTTCATATTAGAGTTGAAAGATATTCGATAATAATTATGTAACAGTGTATTTCATGTCTAATCTGTGGTAAAATGAAAGAAATGGTACTAGTTTGATTGAATGTTTGGAAGATCGAATTTACAGACATACTCGATTTCATTCCTAATAAATGACCACTTTGTTTTCAGAATGATTGGTTTTTCACGAGCGCATGTTATTCGTGCACGTGAACAGGCCTGGGTAGAGTAACAGAAAACGGTAGACATCAAAATAGACCTTCCCGCGAGATGTTTATTGTTCTCACATTTTTTTCGAAATATATAGACCACAGGGAAACAGGCTTTATATTCCTTAATCATATTCCTAAATGCACAGGATATGCTTGACGATAAGATTCTACAAATTTAAAATCTACGGAGTAAAATATTGAAAGGAGGTTCGATTAAAAGCACAATTATCAGTTCATCAAGGATACCTTTTAAGTGAAGTTGTCACATTTTTGAACTTAAATAGGAATCATTTTGTTTTAAAAACTATTAAAAAATGTCATATATAGAAAAAAAGATGGTCGCGCCGGGAAACGAACCCTGACCGCAGCGGCAATAAAAAAGTTTTCCACTGTCGTTACCAATTATAACGCAAGGAGGTTTATGTGTTTAAGCGCATTAAATATACAATTTTTTTTCGTAAAAATTTGTTAAAACATCTAATTCTCATGTGTTTCCGCAACATTATAGTCTGTCGTTACGTAGGGATAATTATACACCATTAATATCCATATATCTAAAAAAATAAAAATGCCGTGCCATGAGAAAAACCAACATAGTGGGTTTGCGACTAGCATGGATCGAGACCAGCCCGCGCATCCGTGCAGTCTGGTAGGATCCATGCTGTTTGCTTTCAAAGCCTATTGGAATTA
Source organism: Mercenaria mercenaria (assembly GCF_021730395.1). Classification (NCBI taxonomy): domain Eukaryota; kingdom Metazoa; phylum Mollusca; class Bivalvia; order Venerida; family Veneridae; genus Mercenaria; species Mercenaria mercenaria. The sequence goes on along the minus strand of NC_069365.1, from coordinate 7,024,367 downwards.
GAAAACTGTTAGCGAACAACATGGATCCTGAGCGACTGCGCGGATGCGCAGGTTGGTCTCGATGCATGCTGGTCGAAAACTAAGACTATGTTGGTTTTCTCATGGCACGGCCAATTATATTTTTTCTGTTCTTGTTGGACGATCGGAGGCCAGTGCCTTTTTTTAGTATTCGTTTAAACATTGCGTTATTCTTAAATTTTTTTTAAACCCCAAGATTGCATACAGTTACACTAAAAATTAATAATTTGATTGTATCAAATGTTTAATCACCCTTTAAATTGCATTGTGTATTACAATATTGCTGGGGATAAGAAATTATCCGCGTCAGTGTTGTTTCAAGCGGGTCATAAAAATATGTTAACCCACTTACTACAAGTGATAGGTACTTTAAATTTTATGGTTTTATGGTTTAAACCCGTTAAGTACATCATTTTGCGCCCTGCTGAAAAAAAGACGTTTTTTGGGCATATTTGAAGATTTACAGCTGTAAAATGGAGAAGTAAAACAGAGAACTGAAAAATACAAGTCAATCGGAAATATCGTCAACTTTAATTTGTTAAAATGTCAAAATGGTCCGTTGAAAATCGATTTAAAATAACAGACTAAGCTGACAATTACTTATTGTTTGTACAGTATGGTCCTGAAAGTAAATGTTTGTTTTAGATGTATAATATGTAACGATTTTAAATTTGTTAGATACCATATTCATATTACTAAATATTACTTTTATTTGACAATAATAAAGTATTATATACATATTCGACTTGTTCCGCATTTCACTTTAATATTAATTTAAACTTCATTCAAGTACATCGTTAGTAAACCCTTTGCCTGTAAATGCATCAGATAAAAAATTATAATGACCAAAGCTATAAGTTATCGATTCACCCCAACCCCCCCCCACCCCAGTGTTCAACAACAACTTGTACGGAAATCGAACAAAATTGGATTATTTGTTCTCCCGTTTTATCGGTTTTAAAGATGTTACTAAATTGGTTTGCAAAAAGGGTATTTAGTAAAGTAGTTTTTAGGTCTTATAATTCTTTTTAACTTCGTTAATAATCAAATTTATTTATATAAGTTGTATTTTTATCCATGGTTTTGTTATATTTGAAAATAATAAAGCTTCCGCTTCATAAAGTACGGCCAATTTGTAATCCGCCAAAAGTAGTTGAGAAATTAGCAATATACCAAATTATTCCTTGGTCAAAACAAAATAATATGTATGTATCTCTTTTGGGGACCGCGACTGGATCGGAAATGACGTCATAATATGGCGAACCCTTTTCGAAAATAAAACTGCTGAATAATGATTAAAAATATTAGTAAAATTGCTTATATGTCGGATATGATGTTATTAAACAAGCCAATTGGCATATCAAATATATTATTTTGCACTTTCTCAGTAGAAAGTATATTTAAGTTATTTTTAAATTTTTTTTGTACCCCACCCACCTAATTTACAATGTATTTTTACATGTCGCTTCTACCTCTTAAATAAAATATTTTCGACTAATCTTATGGCGTTGAATCTGAAATAAGATTATTTCCAAAAGTTACAAGAAATATAACATACAATAAAGGGGGAATACGTTATTAATATCTGGTTTTAATTAGTACCTAGAAGGAAAGGATTTTGTCGAAAAGGTGGGCCCTATAGGGCCACTATAGCTTAAAGTAGATATGCCTTTCTTCGCATTAACCACTAAAATGTAATGGATTTTTTATCAAACTCGATGTGTAACAATATCATAAGGTCTCCTGCTATTTTGTTACAAATGGGGATACCCGCTTAGCTCAGTAGGTAAGAGCGTTGGTCTACGGATCGCGGGGTCGCGAGTTCGATCCTCGGGCGGGGCGTATGTTCTCCGTGACTATTTGATAAACGACATTGTGTCTGAAATCATTAGTCCTCCACCTCTGATAATTCATGTGGGGAAGTTGGCAGTTACTTGCGGAGAACAGGTTTGTACTGGTACAGAACCCAGGAACACTGGTTAGGTTAACTGCCCGCCGTTACATGACTGAAATACTGTTGAAAAACGGCGTTAAACCCAAAACAAACAAAAAAAAACAAACAAATGGGGATAGGGACCAATTTAGCTAAAAATATAAACACGTTTAATGATCTCTTCTCATGAACCGCTTCATGAATCTTCATCAAACTACTGCTGTAATTATTCGTCTAAGGATAAACGAAACAAAATTGCAACCCTACGAAACCTTTGCGAAAAATTAAAAGAGAACCATTTAAATTGTTAAAGTGCGGTGTTTAGTTTTGCAATTTGAAAAATGTTAGATGAAAGATGAATGTTAGATGAAAATTTCATAAACTTCTTTCCTTATTACAATTCGCCGACCATCATTTTTAAAGATATTTCTTGATTGTCGTTGTTTTTCTTTCGGTTCAGCATGTATGGCTTTTTATATAAATTTATAAGAGCATTTTTTGTGTTTTACATGCCCTGCCTTCTGTTAAAATTGCATTTGTTAGGAAGTCGGCTGGCTGAGTTCATTTTTATTTATGATTTCATCCCCAGACATATTGTTTTTGCCTTCGCCGTCTGTCCGTCCGTCCCTCCGTCCGTTCATTTAGCGTGTTTACAACAGTCTCAAACCAGTAACATAAATGATGCTCCCTGTTTACCTATTGTATTACAAAAGAATACTAATTTCAAGCTTGATAGACTAGCTCCTAGACTATGATATATCTTTTTTTACATTTTTATGATTAAATGTAGTGAACTGAGCCAGTCTATAGTCTGTGTCCAATGTCAACATCATTCCTCTGTGAAAATCTCTAAAATAGACTGGCTTTTGTCTCTATAAAATTGAATTCGTCAAAAAAGGAAAAATGTAGAAATATATTATTATCAGTCTAGTGGCTAGTCTACAAGCTTGACAGTATGTTAAGACAGGCGTCTGGGTTGGTGTCGTGTATGCCGCTGTTGCATTCTTAAGGATATATAAAATTTTATTCGATAAAGTCTTCGAAGGTTTGTTTATCTTTCACTACCTTTTGAAAATATTGACCCTATACATTTTTGGAAATAATATTATCTTTTAAACCTCTAAACAGATAATAAACATCTTACAGAGCCTATGACAACAAAATAATAAAGGTCATTAATACCAAACTTATTTTGAAATTGGAATGAAATTTATGTGCATCATGTGCAGCATTAATATCAAATACATAGGACATTCAATGCACTTTGGATATTTGACTTACGGTCTTGCAGTAAGAAAAACTGAAAATAGCCGAGGTAAACGATAAAACTATTACAATGACTGTTCACAGCAGCATTAAAACTATTACAATGACTGTTCGCAGCAGCATTAAAACTTTTACAATGACTGTTCGCAGCAGCATTAAAACTATTACAATGACTGTTCACAGCAGCATTAAAACTATTACAATGGCTGTTCGCAGCAGCATTAAAACTATTACAATGACTGTTCGCAGCAGCATTAAAACTATTACAATGACTGTTCACAGCAGCATTAAAATATGAATATTCGGCGTAATGTATCTAGACTATTCAATTATATTATTGTAAATGCATTATCAAGATCCAATCCCAAGGCGCCATCAAAGTAACAGTAATAAAAGGAATTTCCAAATTGTCTCATCTCTGGATAATCTATAAAGTACTCGAAACGAGACGCATTAGGACTGACAGATAGGAAATGTAGCTCTAGATGAAATGGCATAAAACAATGCTTTCTGAAGTGGTATGTGTATGTCGAATCAGTACCAAAGATCCAAATCATGTGGAACTGAGTAGAAAAATCAGTCGGCCAGGAGAAGATAGCGTCAATTGAATGTGTAATTAAATTACAACCAGCAATATTGCAACATTGATTCAAGTGACCTTGACCTTTCGGATACCTGACCCTAAACTAATAGATGTGTGTTCCTCGCCAAGATCAAGATTTAGGTGAATAATAATGGTAATATAGGAGCGTGGTAAAAAGATACAGTGATAGATATTGAGAAGCTTTCCTAAAACTTGAATGCAACTCAAACGCCGACGCCACGAAGATTAATGTAGCTATTCCTTTTCTTCGAGTAATCCAACTAAAATGTTCCAACTTTGAAGTTACCTAACTTTTAATAGGCATGTACCTCTGCAAACTGGAAACATAATGTGACAGAATAAAAAGTTTAATAAAAATCTTCAGTGTGAAACGTAGATGTAAAAGGTCCAAAGAAACCCGTTACTTGCTCAAATCTGATTTACCACTTTTAAAAGCATCCATTTCAACAAACATTTTCGAACTTCCGATAAGAATTTTATTCGTAAGAATAAAACAGTGACAACCAGCATGCTCATTTACAAATATCAGTATTATGTACTACACAAGAATGAAAATCACCAGTAAAAGTGCAGTTATATATAAAACATGATGGATGTTTACAGTACACGAATAAAATGCAGCCGAAGTTTGTATAGTACACTATAAACAGTGTCAGATACTGTTTCAGTTTGGTAAAACATATAGCATTCACATTTGCGTTCGTACTCGTATTTATCTACAGATTGACTGTGCAAACAATTTACTTTATAAATCTCAAGACCAGGTACCAAAGACACAAAGACCAGGTACAAAGACACAAAGACCAGGCACCATATTTTGTGAAGAAATAACTTCATATTAGATAACAACACTAGAAATAAATGATGTTTAACCTTCTGACTATGTCTTGCAAAATTGACGATCTTTTGAAATTTTGCAAATTATAATTTTTTGCGTTTTGTCAGGCAGGTTGTAGACGAACCAGATGTAAACTAATATGCTCCTAGAACTAGAGGACATGTTCCAAGCTTTGATAGCAAACATTTAATTTCCTATTAAACGGAAATGATAGAATGCAAGTTAAACCACAACTTTCTCGGGAGGACGATAAATCTGTAAAAAAAGTAATCACGTTGAAGCAATGGTTAATTTATCTATAGTGTGGAATGACAAACACTCTGAGAACCATTAAGTTGGCTAGCTCTTTATTCGGAAAGGACAAGTAACGAAAAGAAGACATTTACGCAACTTAATTATTAAGTAGGAAGGTCGAGTATGGGACACTGGTTACAGTAAAATTTAAATATGCTCAGTTTGATTTTTGCAAATATTGATTTTCATGTGGCCGAAACAGTATGGTGTTAGGAGTAAATACTTATAAGTATTCCCATGCGTTTTTTATTGTGACAGGCGACAAAATGTGAAACAGCCTTATTTTTAAACTGGTTCATGGGGTCAATGTGCATTACTTTTTGGTATCATTTCATTGCATTTAACTTCTATGCAGGTAATAAGTTGGTACAGACTCGAACGCCGGGTTGCATTCCGTTAGTTAAATGTTCCTTTACGTCAGTTATCTCAATGTTTATTGTTGTTGATCTGTATTAACATAGATTTAGTTTGTTTCAGCGAAAACGATATCTTAGCTTACCCACGCTTTGATTTCGTCAGCATTCGTTGGAGAACACATGGCATCCATAAAAAATAATATTAATTTACAGATTCATTTCCTGTCCTGAAGTAATTCTATTTCTCTACAGGAGCTTAATGTAAAAGCGTTTTTACTTGTGTTTACGACTGGCAGCTGTAACTGAAAATTCCTTCCTATAGCCAAACTTCTGTGGTGACACAAAGAATAATAGACGCAGCTTGATGTCTTGAATACACTTTATTTTTGTTAATCTAAATAAGTTACTTTTACAAGCAAAATTTAACAAGGATTTCTGGGCGCAAATACAAGAAAAACTTTTTCCTGCATATAATAAGCAATTGAACAAACAAGAAGAAACATATTATTTTCCGTTAAAAGTAAGAAATTTTACTGGTGACTGGTGTAAAAAGATACTGTATTAAGAATAAGTTGATATTTTTACTATCTATATAATATGTACAACTTTTTAAGTATGCAAAACAAGTTGAAATATATAACAAATTATTCTAGTATCCTTGACGTACAGTTCGAACGTTTTCCCAAGTAGTGATAATCTGAATATTTTGTGACGCACTGTATTATAAATGACTTATTTATTTCTCCCGTTTTGTAAAGTGACGTCATAATCGTAATTACAAACAGAGTAGCAACCGTCAAGCTTTAAAAAGAAGCGTTTTCTTATATTATGACATCAGGATTGCAAAACAACTGACATTTAGTAATACACAAGTAACCCGTAATCTACTATGGAAGACCCCGGCTACAGAAAACTCTTTCGTCATTCTCTTTCGTCCTATAAAGTTTCTTATACACCTGGCTTCTCAGAAGTTGCAGATATCTTATCAGTTTCTTATTTCTATTGTTATTATTATTATTAGGCTACTATTTTTGTTGTTGTTGTTGTTGTTGTTGCTGTTTTTGTATTTGTCATTATTATCACCAGTAGAAGCAGTAGAGAAACAACATCAGCAGCAGCAGCAAAATAGACCTTTCCATCCGACTGCAGACGAAACGTCACTGGGTTCTGGTTCTCAAGACAGTAAGTATTTAAAATCATTACGCCAACAGTATGAAATGTTTGTCTCGTGTTCTTTCGTCAAATTTGTTTTTATATAAAACAGCAATGCAATTAAAGACAGCGCACAAGCGGTTAATGTTTTGTACTCCTAGAAAAAGGAAGTTTAAAATCAAAGTGCACTATTTCACTGCTTTTCAACCTTATGAGTCATAGATATTCATAACGCTTAGCATAAAGAAAAGCATTACAAAATATAGCTGCAGATGTACGTGGATAGCTTCTGCGCTTGGTCCCGTTTGTTATAAGATAATTTCTTGGTTAATCTGCCGGAAAATATTTTTATAGTAATGCATTACAAAGAATCATTTACTCAGTGTCTTATTAAAATTAAAAATGATGACATTGATGTTGACATTTAATTTATATGTATTATTTCATAAAATATTCAACACAGAAACACGGAGATCGTACCTTAGAGAACGGTTGGATGATGAATGTTCGACAGCGCTGTAAACATAGAAACACTATGTGTCTTCTGAAATATTTTGAATCAGAGGCATATTTTCTATTTGTTATTATATATCCACATCTGAAAATGTCGCGGTTTGTATTACTGTTTAAAGATTGATAAGAATTGAATTTAGATTTAAATAACAGTTATAAAGTGAGGTTAGGTGCACCATAAACCGGTTTAAGCTCCCCAGCGGTGGTTTTGCCACTGACTATTCCATTGCAATGCCCAACTGTGTTCCTTCATGTGTTCGTTTTTATCCTAGTGTGTTTGCTTTGTGTGAGAATGTGTGTGTTGGTCGTGCTGGGCTAATGTTTTGGGAGGCTGCGTTTTTGGAACGTGGCTTTCCCTGTTGGTTATTTATCCTTGTTTTTTATCTTTACAACAAAGTTTCAAGAGCTATCGTTTCAGTAAATTGCAACAATACTAAGAGACACCAAAATTACATATAATTTACTATTAACCTATTTGTTTAAGCGTGAATGAAAATACTCAAAGCAAGCCATGCATATACATTCCATTCTGATTTGATATCTATAAATAATTTTAAAAAATAACATTTGTCGGTCATTTTCTAAGAAAACTATGTTACTGGATTAAATGTTATTTCTTCTGTTAAGGTATTTCTGCACGTTTGATAAACCGGAAATGATGGCGTAACATCATTTATCTGGAAAACGCAGAATATATCCTGGATTCGACGTACGGAAATGAAAATCATTTTATGAATTAATGGCAACCTGTGAGTAAATTTATTTCAGTAGCATTGTTATGATCTTTATAAAGTTGAAATATGATATTAAATAAAATAATTCAAACTAATGTTTTATAAATAGCATGAAGGGTCAGGTTCACTTTAATCATGGTCAAATATATTGAAAATAGGCGCACGGACCTATACATTTTATTTCACCAAATTATAGGTCAAATGTTTATTTACAACTGTGGGAACTTTCATTAAAATCTACATTGTAGAAAATTTTCTATTCACGAAAATGTTATAAAAGTTATGATTTTCCCATAGACTCCCATTATGAAAAAATGCGTGTGGTCCAAAATTTTCAAACCATCTTGCAAAAAAATCAAGCATACGAAGGAAGAATTTCACAGTAACTACATCTTAACCTGCAATACCATTAACGTTTATGCTACATTAAATGACACCGACATTTTTCAGTTAACCTTTTATCTATTTTGAAAAAAAAATCTATTCTGAAAAATAAATCTGTTCTGCCTTATAAAAGTACATAAGTGTTCAGCAGCTATAATGACACAACAAGTTTAAAACCAAAGTTAGGATGGTCGTACAATGTTCTACAACGGCAAGTAGCGGAAGTTCCGGTTAGCCTCGTGTTTTTTTTTTCCTAATTGCGAACAAACGGTACCTTAATGAAGACATTTATGTGCTTTTTATAGAGAACAGAGTTCAGACATCGTGATAAGTAAGTAGGACTGTTACGAAGTAATATACCCATCAGAATCACATACCAATATCTTTAGCAGTTCTACCATAGTGTGGGCATGCGTACATGATATGTTATAAGAAAGAGAGCCACTGTTTGATCCACCATTTCCATAACAAAGTTTTTCCTTCGTATCTATTCAAATATGAAATACTACCATAAATATTCTAAAAGCATTCGTGGGTCGTCAGACGATTGTTAGATATTTAAAATGTCTAATTTATCACATTGAAAATTCAGTTATTTTGACATCAACACTAATTTGATTTTTAAAAATTAATTTTCAGTTAATTTGTACGTAAACTGTTATAAAACTTACAGAATAATTTACTTAAGACAACAATAACATTTCAATGCAAATATTTTGTAAAATTTAAAAAAAAAGATCGATCTCAAAAATTTGGCCATAAAACTAGGGCTAAGTAGCCGTGCACTGGCAAAACCTGAATTGCAAAAGAGTGTACAGATGCTGGTAAAATATTTAAAAAGAATTTGGTAAAATACACAGCTACTAAACCATAGCGCCACCACAAAAAAGTGGTTATAAGGAAATGAGCTACCAATATTATTGTAAACAGCTAAGTAAAATTTACACTTTGTTTTATATTTATGTTGATAGAGCTTATTTCCAAAATTGGAGAATGTAGTGCCTTAAAAAAAGCACTTTTTCTACAGTTTGGCTGTAATTTCGTTAAAATATTATTTACATTGATGTGTCGGATTTTGTAAATTTTGATATATGATTTTGTTCCAACTAGATTTCGATGCATAGACACACAATAATAAGCATTATCGCGCATGCAAATGATCTAAATGTGTATGCTTCTTTGAAATGCAACTTTAAAAATAATGAAATCTCCCTTAAAATAAATATACTAGTATTTTTAAGTGGTGGAGCTATCGCAACATTGATCGAATTACATATTATTGATGGCGCTCTGGTGTACAGTTAGTTTTAAATGTCTAACTAGAAATAAGTAGTTTTATTAACGAAACAAATAGTATTCTTCCAAGGATTACCATTTACCTTTTTTTGCTCTTGTCTTAAACGTTATTGAAACGATTTTTGAATCTTACAAATTTTGTATAGATCTATACTCAAGTTTAACTATGATAAGTTCTGCATAAATTGTTTATCCATTGCAGATGGTGATTTTCAAGCGGAAAGGGAAAAGTGGCCTTGTCCTAACTAAAAGAAGAACAATATCCTGCCAAGCCTTTTTCTCAATAAGGATTTGTTCCAATAAACAAAAGTACTCCAAGGGAAGCAAGTTTTCGCCATGCAGAATGGCTAAATTAGTGTACCGAATGATATTGGTATCACCTATTCCGTTTGCTACATACATAAATTCAATATTTAAGGCCTTGTCTTTTCCACATCCAGACAAAGATCCTGCTTTAAATGTTCCCTATTGGATCCACCGTATAGTGTATGCACTATTTTTTTAACCGTGGAAAACTACAGAGCTGAACAGTGTCACCGAAATTCAGCGGAATACTGAGTTTATATTTACAATGAATTCCGCTTAAGCCGGTGCTTGATGGGGGGATGAGGGGTGTTGCACATTTCATTACCATTACTAAGTCAAACAGAGTCTGCTATTAATTTGCTTTGTTGCATTCTGTGCTCTCAAATGATCTTCTCACAGATGTTATTTCATTGTCAATGAAAATAGCACAGTAAGTAAGACTACCACCTTTCATCAAAGAGGAATATTGAAAGCAGGCTATGAAAAAAAAAACAAAGACAAATATCAAACAGGGAATGCCACGTACCAAAATCGTAGCCTCCCCAACATCTTGACAGAGGTCGAGAGTTTAGAACGCATAACAATCCCTGAAGAATGAAAATATAACAACATTGATTTAATGTACGGGGAGACCTTTTACGGCCGCCACACGGCACAAACAAAGCAGGCTGGAGACCCGTCTCAAACAAAGCTTAGTCAACATAAATCATTTGTCAAACTGCGATGAGCTATGCCTCAATCGGCCTATAATGTCAGACTAGACGTATCTCATAACTATCATTTTCAGTTAGCAAACATCCTTCTATCAAGTAGGTCGTGTCCATTTGAATTTAAGAGCAGTCTAGTAGTACATTTCAATTTTAGTGTTTACTGCGCAAAATGAGTGTATGTCTTTAAATAAGCGAAGTAATGAGACGGAGGAAGCCTACAAGGAGATAAAAGAAACCGTTAAGACTATTTGTGACATCATTAAATTACTTAAACATAAATAACACGGAATACATCATTTTGAAAGTCTAAATAACCCGATTGTCTAAACAGAGTAAGAACGTTAATCTTTTTTATGGACAAATTGAAGAGCTTTTCATCATGGATATAGAATAAAAACAAGTTTTGATCTATCCTTTCTTACCTGCTAGATATATATATATATATATTTAATTTTCAAAGTCAGACATTATGCTACAGAGTTTTCTTGATGATTACATTTTTAATCTTAGTTTTCGAGCCGTAATTATTATTAGCCTTTAATAAGTGTTTATTTACACAAGATTTTATTTACAAGTCGTCACGGAGAACATATAACCCACCCGAGGATTGAACTCATGACCCCGTCATTCTTATATCGGCGCTCTCCATATTGAGCTAAGCGGACGAGTTGTACAATTTCTTGTTAAGCTTAAAGTTATGCATTCAGCTGGCGAGACAGGTGGAATACTCTATGATAGACAGTATTTAAATCCAGCTGTAACTAAGCCACTTTTATACTTGTCTTCTGGATTTTTAAGGACGAGTACTTGATGTTGTTTATTTTGCTGCTCCACGTTCTGCAAAGGCATGATAGCTTAGGGATGACTGTTATTTACACTGTCCTGAAATTTCGGGAAATGGAATGAGAAATAACCGGTTGAATTTTCAAACAGACCTTTAAATACAATGTCCAGCTGTGTTTAATTAGGCGTTGTTTTATTATGTGTATGTAGCATTGTGAAGAAGACAATCATTTAAACATTCTTTTCATTTTATTGAAGGTGCGGTTATGAATGTTGCTATTCTAAATGGATCATTGCTCTTTATATCCTAAGTAATTTACATCGTTTAGAGAGATATGTGTTTGTATGTTAGCTGCTTTCATAGCAATTACTTATCAGAGTCAAACTCCACTCTGTTTGGAATCACGAAATTTTCTCACTTATAATTAGTTGAACTCATTTTTGTGAGTTATCTAATGTATAATTACTGTTACAGTACAAAAAAGGTCGATGGCCAATACATATTTATCTATACATATATACGTATGTATACAATTTACAATTCGTCATATTATCATGACAGCATGTTTGATAATACGTACTATTTAATGGCACATATTATATGAAACATTACTTAAAAATTGTCATAAGATATATGTTATATTATTTTAAATCAAAAGGAAGAATGTTGAAAGTTATCGTTCACAGTCTCTTCGGCCTAACTTGAATCATTTGCCCCTCTACGCTATGGATTCGAAACCTCGCAATGGATTTTGAATACTCTTATGTTTCAATAAATGTGACCGCCAAAGACTGAACACACTATATTTTGCACCACCGTTTAAATCTGGAAATTCGTGAGATGACCTGAATGAACTGTATTGATGCGAAAGAACCGAATAAAAACAATACAACGTGTCACTTTAAATCAGCTTAATATTTTATTGTCTGCATAAGCCCTTGGTGATGAAAGAGTAATGAAAATGTGCCGGTGGTACAGTCATGCCTGGTCGTATATTGCGGAACTCTTTACTATTAACTTGTTTAAACGTTTACGACACTAGCAGCTCAAGTCTGCTATAGCATCCTATCTAATATGACAGAAGCTGAAGTTTGCATAAGAAGAGCGTAAGATCTATACCGTTGAAAGTCATCATAAAAGTCACTGCAAAAATAAACGAGAATTGTATGCGCATTTGCTTGAATATTTGCATTTCAATGTTTGTAAGAGATGGAACATTTGATATGTGTTACCATTTCTGTCTTCTAAAATTATACTCATGTAAAACAGGCGTGATACACTGGCAGAAAATATTACTTCAAACATGTTATGTCACGTTTATCTAGAAATTATCTGTAATTTGTATCAAAGGAGCGTTCTGGGATACCAAGAATACGTATAAAAATACAGAACGAAATGATCTTTGGTAATTATAAATACTATATGTGGCTGTTGACGTCGAACCTCAATTTTAAGCTTAAATGTGAAGAAACATGCTAGAATTTAAGGTTTGCTCATATATATGGCTCAGACTAAATATGTCTTACATTGATACTAAGTAGGTTTATGAAACGTGAAGGAGTAAATGTCACTGATTTTCAATGTTTTAAGTACATATGAAGTAGCCAATATTTTTGTCAAAAAAGCCATGAAAATACATTGAATGAAAAACTAGAAACGGAAAAATATATAAATTTGAAAACAAAATATTGCCGTTTTCGCATGACAAAATTAAAACATATATCATAACTTCACTAAGCAATGATATTTGTTATTTGTTAAACAACAAGAGCTGTCACAGGAGACAGCGCGCTCGACTATTTCGACGCCAGATAGTGAAATTGGGCATATCTGAGCAAGCTGGAGCTGTCACTGGTGTGTTAAATGACTCCAATGTGGATGAAGATATTGGACAATAGCTTGAGTCTGTGTCAGAAAGTAATAAGAGAGACGAAGATAATGTGTATCAAAACATAAAATAAGTATAATTCTAAGTAAAAAGGCGGCATAATGCATGAAATACTGGTGCCAGAGTGATGTGTCATATGATGTGAGTGATGAGGTGGAACAACTACATCAAGTTTGAATTAAAACTGAGATAGAGTGAAAATGCATCAAGATTAACCTTAAATTTTAAGTAAAATGTTGGCATAATTAATGCAAAATTGGTGCCAGAATTATGGACCTTGTGTCATATGATGTGGGTGATAAGTTGGAACAACTGTTTTAAGTTTGAATCAAATCTATTTAGTAATTACTGAGATAGAGTAAAAATGTTTAAAACTTTTACCTGAAAGTCTTAAATCTAAAGTAAAAAGGGGGATAATTCATAAAGCATTGGTGCAAGAGTTATGGCCCTGTGTCATAATATTTGAGTGATAATGTTGAACAACTATTTTAGGTTTGAATCAAATCCATTTAGTAATAACTGAGATAGAGTGGAAGTGCATCAAAACTTTAAGCTAAAATTCTATGTAAAAAGGGGAATAATTAATAAAATATTAGTGCGAGAGTTATGGCCCTTCTGTCATATGATGTGAGTAATGAGGAGGAACAACCATTTTAGATTTGAAACAAATCTGTCAAGTAATTACAGAGATAAGGAGAAATGCATCAAAACTTTAAATAAGTTGCGAACGCGGAAAGACGCCGACGCCGTGTCGAGTAGGATAGCTCTCCATACTTCGTATAGTCGAGCTTAGAAGCAGTATCATTTTGCCTCCGTTATTTTCACTTGATCTTATTTTAGAAAGTGAGCAATTTAATCAAAGTATGCAATAAAATATAACCTCATGGGAAATACAGTACGCTTACTGATATTAACCTCTTCCCAAACCGCTTTTGTAATTTAGTATAGGAAACTAACTTATCATTATTATATGTTGAACGGTTATGATAATTGCTTATACTTTTTTGCTTTGTGGGTATTTAAAAGTCATGTCGCAAAATGATTTTCTGAGAAGTAGTTCTGTATATGGAAAGTGTATTAACATGAAAAGCGTTAATAGGAAGAGAAATAAGAGTCGATAGTAAGTCATTTTGCTGTTATTTAAGTCTAAGGTAATGCATAAAATTGTGACAGGATGCCAAAATAATGAGCAAACATTTCACCGATCACGCGCTTACATACATCGTATCATACATAAAATGCTTACAATACATTCACCTATCTGAATGGTCGCTAAGAGTTAGTAGTTGTCTAAAACAGATCCTGAGGTTACAAAAATCGAATGGTGAAACTATTTTACAGGCCATGAGCTCTGAGACTGGCAGTTAATGGAACCGGGATTAAGTTTATTCAGTCTTCAGACACCTACATGAAATGTTTGATGGATGGTGATTGCATCACCGTTGCTTTTTACGGGTTTCATATTTTCAATTGTTTAATTGAAATGCCAAAGAAAACCATTGCACCTTATTCGTGATTGTGGTCAGGAGTATATAAAACGGATAAATACTGGTCAATATTGAATATATTCTTAACATTAAATTGCATCTAATGACAGTCTGCTTGGCTTACTCGGGATTACAGGAACTGACAATTACAGACAGTCGTCAATCATTCTAGCTCTAGGACCAAAATCTAGTCCTTGTACATTTGCTTCGTCAAATTCATATATTCTTTATTATAGAACTTAACTGGCGATTTTCGAAATACACAAAGAAAACTCTATAAAGGAAATATGGTTTTATCTGACATTTATTTCTTCAATATTTTTGGTAAAAAAATTACCTTCTCAGATTGGTCAGTAGTTTTACTTTTGTAAAGTCAATATTCGGAATCAGTTTTACTTATTATATTATTATCACTCGGTGTTTGCTCTTACCTAATATATAAAGTTCTCAGCAACCGGCACTTAGTTGACCGTCCGCATTGGCCGAATGGTCCGATACAATGATTGATCCATTTATACGTATTAAACTATTTTCGTAGAACAAATCCTATTCAATAAAACTTGTAAGCATAGAATGCAGTCAAGTGAAAACAAGCAAATTCAATGAGTTTATATCCCCCGCCGAAAAAAATGTTTTATGAATGAGGGAACTATATTTCGAAAGATATTGAATTTCCAAATATGCACAAGTTAGGTACAAAATGACTATGCAGCGGCTTGTTGGTTCCTATACAAAATCAAGGGGAAAACTCTGCTCTATAATGATCTATATTTGTATTAGGTTTAATGAAGACCCATCAATGGGTTATTCGAGTGAATATATGAAATTTAAAACAATGCAAAGGCAATAACTCTAGAGTGAGGGTACTCGTGTGAATATATGAATTTTAAAGCAATGCAAGGGCAATAACTCTAGCATGAGTGAAGAGATCCAGAATAAAGATACGCATGCACCACTGCCCTATATTGATCTATATTTGTGTTAAATGTTATGAAGATCCATCATTGGATTACGTTATGTATGGATTTTATTGATATGACGAAACTACACATCTTTCATCAGGGACTTTTCAGTAACTAAAGTGTTATTGCCCTTTGATTGATTGTAAGATTAAAGCCTTCCGCCCAAAAACGATCATTATAAAACCTTATCCAAATTAAGACCACTACAGTGCGGAGGTGCACCCCCATTTTCGTCAGGATTTTTTCAATAACTGCAGAGATATTGCCCTTTAATTGTGATATATTTCAAAATATAGTCCCCTCATTCAAAGAACATTATATTCGCCTGGGGATATAAGTTCACTGAATTTGCATGTTATATTATATGTATCTCTGATATCAAATGCCAAAATTTGCCTCAAATTTGTAACTACGAATGGGAGATATTTCAGTAAATAGTTTTCTATTTTTTTATTTTTCTAAATCTTACCGTTCAGTGTGAGTTTCACTAAAGAGAATTTATATGTTTGGACAAGTTGACAAAACAGTGTCTTCATGAACGTCCTAAGATGTACATCAAAATTTCAAATAGACAGTAATGTCTATTGCTGTGTTTTGGGTGCTCTGTGCTTCCGTGAAATCTACCCTTACCATTTAGTAGAATTAGTTCATTTCTTTTTTTTTTCGGTGAAATACTAGGAATTATCCGCAAGATATTAAAGAATACCTGAGTATGATATCTATAAAAACGTATCGATTTGCACTGCTTAGACTGTTTATCCTCTCATAGACTTGCTCTGGAAACAGGCAGTGGAAATAAAACACCTGAAAGCATCCCTTATGGCGACCGTAAATGCACAAGTCATGAAATGTCTTTGTTCTATAAAACAGTATATCAGAAATTATTTCTGGCGCCATCCAAGTTTTCAATGTTTTTTACTTTAAAAAAAAAATACAAGTATTTTTAATTAAATAATGTTACAAATATTGTCTAAAGTATGTAGACGTCCATTAGTGATGTACATATAGCTGTTGCTTTAATGTGTACTTTAGATGTTACTTTTCTATCTTTGTATGATATAAATGCATGTCAACACTAACTTATGTTAAAACATCTATTCAAACACTACTTGACTCAGTACAAGATGTCCCTCCTGTTAAAACGATGTGTTTTTTCATTTCGAAACTTTTGTCATCTTGCCACATGATGCTTTGCTGATGAATGGTGTTAGGTTACTGCTCTTTAAAGCCATATCAGTCACACTGGGGTAATACAACAAATTATTTGCAAATCCGCAACTCATCTACTAGCGTGATGGAGACATCGCTTTTGGAGTTTTTATTCATACAAAGCGTCAGTGTTTATCAAGTAAATCAAATAAACAGCACTGTTATGAGAAAAGCCCAAACAAATTGTACTGTAGCGGCAATTTGTAATTAAATAACTGAAATACGAGACATCTTCTGTCATCTGAACCACATCTGAAAGCGGAATGACTCGGCGGAGAATATAAAACACAGAAGAAAGTAGACTGAGCAGATTGCCGAAGTGCACATCATGTTGATTACTAGGTCAGAAAAATTATTTGAGCTCCTTGCCATTAAAGAAAAATATATATTTCTTGCATACCAGACGGGGGTGTAAGATGACTCTCGTGCTGTAAATGACGTATTACGAACTACAAATATGTAGAAGATTTATGTAGTAAGTTAAAGTTTATTTCATAAAAACGGAATAATCTGTTTACTCGGCAGAGCCTCGTTACCGCTTTAAACAGTTACCATCGAGGCCGGATATTCCTATCTACACCTACAACCAGTGCAAGAATCTTATAGTAAATGTCCAAGAAAAAAGGTATCATATTTTTGTATCGTTTGCTTATCGGATACAAAACTAAACGTTTTTTTTCCATGTGATTCAAGTATTATCAAATAAATAGACAATTTAAAACAGGAGTCCATGCATACATCTGTGAGAAGGTAGATGTGATTAGTATATATAACGCTTTAAAAAAACATATGACTTCTATTCGCTCCATTACACAAAGAGAATTAAGCAAGTGCTTTTAACCATATGTTCATGTTATTATTGTTTGTAATTTTCTTCACGTTTTCAGACTTGAATATCATTACAACACAAAATACGATGAAAACATTGTTAAAATCCCTGTTTAAATAGTAACAGACGTGTACTTTGCACATAACTTAAATGCGAATCAAACTACAACCACTTTAGCATATATGTACAATGTCATACAAAGGTAACATTTAGTACCATAGTAACGGTTGTAAATTAACTAAAATATTGATTTCGTATTATAACACTGTTTAAAACTTCGAACAGATGAATTAACATTCGGATAAAGCTGGTATTTGGACTCCACATTGAACTTTATATTAACTAGTTTCATATTTGTGCTGAATTAACTCCGCGAAATTGAATAGCAAACATTAAACGCTCGGGAGTAAATAGTGATTTACAGCACATTGTACTTACATGTTGTTTTTGTTTGGTTTAACATCGCACCGACACAATTATGGGTCATATGGCGACTTTCCACCTTTGATGGTGGAGGAAGACCCCAGGTGCCCCTCCGTGCATTATTTCATCACGAGCGTGAACCTGGGTAGAACCACTGACCTTCCGTAAGCCAACTGGAGGGCTTCCTCACATGAAGAATTCAACGTCCCGAGTGAGGATCGAACCCCATGTTGTAGTGCCAGAATTTCTTGTATTTTCATTGTAGATGTTCAAACTTTAATTATTAGAAGTACTATATTAAACAAAAGTCTTTTTTGATTCATATCTACCAAATACTTTTTCTTTCTATCCGTTAGCCTTGTAAACATATATAAAGTATAATACACAATGTGGCTGCTTAAGTCAGGTGAACATTAGCGTTAAGTGTTGGTTTAAGACAGTATTTATTTTGTAAACTGCATTCCGGGATTAGAAAACAAGTTTACAAAACTTATATGAATTCTTAGAGTTAAGCGTTGACTCGAGCAGTTAGCAGACTGGCTGCTTATGGCACTTACCCTGCATCAGAAATTTTTTATCAGTCTTCGCTGTGCAAAATAAAACGGAGGTAGACAGTTTACTTTAAAACGCACTTTCAATAAAAAAAATATGTTTTAATCAAATCTAATTTTCGTACAAATCCCTTATCAAATCTGTTAGTAGTGTTATATATGTGATATTCACATCTATATTTTTTACATGTACATTTTGTATATTTTCTAGAATTTTGGGTGGTCTCAAACTTAAAAAAGTTAAGGAAGGCCAAAGTGATTGACATTTGTCATTAGAACCTTGTTACCAAATCTCTCCATTCAGTTTATAATTAGTTCTTCAAAGTCTCTTATTTTCCATGTTGATTGTCATGTATCATTAACACCTTACTGTAAAATCTTTTGATTCAATATGTTTATTTCTTTGATATGTCATTGAATGCTGCCTTTGTAATTGCTTAAACAATTGTATTTCTGTACCTCTGTATTTCTGTATCAGTTTGCTAGAATCTTTAGACCTGACAACATCTTAAATTTTATTCTGGATATATTATTTTGATAAACATCAAAAACCATATACTGACTTTTTGCTTTTCCCCAAGAACAAAACAACGTATCTATTACATGGTGGAGAATCTAAAATTTGGACTTATAATCTAAAATTTGGACTTATATTATAAAATTTGGACTTAGAATCTTTGCTTTTGGATCTAAGAGGTAGACTTAAAACTTGGACTTAAGAAGGAGTTTCTTTAAATAAGTTCCAATCGTGTACAACCATGGACCAGAAGATATCAGTGCCGAAATTTTCTGGACTTTCCCATGTAAATGGACAACGATTTCTGTCGGATTTTAATGCATACACAACGCTTATGAAAATTGGCTGGAACGACAGAATGCAACTCGCTGCGTTTCAATTACACCTGCACGGTCCAGCAAAAATTTGGATCGACAACCTCGAAACCGACGACTGGGACGATATTCAAGAACAATTTAAAACCAAATACTGTGATGTCAATGCCAGTGCACTTATCTTTGAAACTGAAAGATTTTAGTCATTGCAGTTACAAGCCAATCAGCCACTTGAAGAATATTTCGGACTTATTCGCGAATGCGGTAAAAACTGTCTAAAAGCGATGCAGAAATGATGTTGGTCTTTATAAACGGATTACCAGAGAAACTTGCATTTTTCACTCGTGCATGATCACCACGAAATCTCGACTCTGCTTTGGAAGCAGCCAAAATGGGAGAAGCCTATGGGTACAGACAATCATTATTATCTACACAACCAACTGTAGCAGCAGCTAATTTTTCAAGTATTGAAAGCAAAATTGAAAAGCTAACGAGAAGATTAGACTCTCTTACGAATATCAACACAAACAAACCAAGAAATAATTCCAAATTATGCAACACATGTGGTGGTGCAGGACACATTGCGAAATATTGCAACTGTGCTCGGGGTACATCAGATCCGGATTCGCGATATCAGTTATGTCGCCAGTTTGGCCATGAGGCCCGTCAGTGTGCAACCAGATATCCAAAATGAGGGATCCAGCAGAAACCAGGAACAGGGAAACTTCATACGCCTGAGGGAAGGAGACCGCGATCGCTCAGGAGGTCATTTGGTAAAACGCGGCAACGCAGTAAATCACCAATAAAACGATACAGTCATTCGCGAGATTTGAAACATGAACATGGTGAAATGTGTGATTCTTGTGATTTGGATTACTTGACTAATTCTAATCCACATAATGATAATAACTTCCTTTATTTACAAGTTCAGTTTCATCACAGGGAAATATCAGCATTATTGGATACAGGAAGTTCCATAAACATGATGTCAAGGAAATTGTTTGAATCCTTACCAGTGCACAATAAAAGCAGTTTGACACGGGTGGATAGTAGTAACATTGTGCTAGCAAACAACCAGTCAGTTAATATTGATGGAATATCTTCCATATCATGTTTCGTTCAAGGACACCGAAAGGAATTTGATGTTTATGTGCTCAAAGACACTTCTCACCCATTGATTCTAGGGACACATTTTATAAAATCAAACAAATTGATTTTAGATTTTAGTGATGGTTATCATTTTTCTGATTCAAACATTTATGCTCAGAAACATATTTATTTACCTCCAAATTCAGAATCTATTGTTTATGGTAAATTACCAAAACGCTTTACTGAGGGTTTAAATGGTCTTTGTTCTAATGTAAAATATGTAAATAGGAAGAAATTATTAGTTGCCCGCTCAGTGGTTACTATACCACAGAATCGTATGGTACCTGTGAAAATTCTTAACCCCACTGATAAAACTGTTGTTATTCACAGAAATAAGCCATTAGGTAGGCATTTACCTAGAGCATTTTATTTTCAAGGGAAGTGATTGTGGTCTGACTGTATTATTTTGAATATCACAGTTGAGATTTTTTTATGTGTGCACCGGTACAGTTTTGCTTGGAAGCAAAATTTTCTGGAATTTTGCCTTCTTCTAAAAACAAGGTAAGTTGACAGTTTTTGTTGAAATATACATCTGATAGCTGACACATAGGAGAATGTTTTGGTTTATATCCATCTTACAGATTTTTTTTAAAATGAAGAGAAACAGGGGGAATTCTGTAAATTTCTTCTTATATGCAAATGAGCTGAAAATGTATTGAAATGACTAGATCAGAAGTTTATGCCTTTCCAGTAAGTTTTTCCCTACCTTTGACGATAGTTATTAAAAAGTATAGATATCAACCTCTTTGCTGATATTAGTACCTAAACTTTTCAGCCTGTGAATAGCTGTGGAAATTTGGGACTTCCTTGTTTGAAGATATAAATAGATCTAAGCTATATTTAGACTAAAGTTTTTTCAGTATAACAGCATGTAGAGAACCCTTACATACAGTCAAATATTCTTGACATTGCAAGGAAATATAATGCATTTTTCAAGTGCTTGCTGTTTCTTATGTGGTGCATACTTGATACAGGTAATTGTCAGTGACAACTATCATTATACTGACATTTGAAGTTGTTTTTTTTTTCTTTCTAAATTACCTCCCTTATATATGCATTTTTCTTCATTCATTTTATTGATAATTACTTCCCTTTATGTTTAGCAAAAATTCTCAGATTGCATTTAATTAACTCCCTTTATTTAACATGAAAAATTCTCTTGTGTAATGATTATTTGTATATTTTACTTACAGTGTCTGATACATGTAGTTGCAGTCTGTCTTTGGAAGCTGTAGAAATAACAAGAAAGAGGCTGACATAGTGGTATAGTTTGTTATATATGAAGTTTATTGATGGCATTCATGTATGATGATATCATTAAAGTACAACACATTGATTTTCTGACAGTCATGTGTTATTACATTTGAACTGAGACTGTTTTATAATCAATTTCATGATACTTTTTTTTAAATATACATTGAATACAATAGTTGCATTTTTTTTTTTCAATATTAATGGCAGCTTTATAAATTAGAACACTTCAGGTTCATGTTTGATATAGTTTATTAATGATTATAATTTTATTCATACAATGAGTTATGAGAGATTTTATTAATTTTAATATATTTAGATTAATAAATGTAAAAAGTCTGTATTAAATGCATAGGTCATCTTCTGTACAAAAATAAAGGAAAAAGAAATGTTTTATAATTTTCATTTTCAGTTTTGGTAGGGAAAAGTTTGAGTATGTACAAAAAAAGTCATGTACAGTTGTTTGACCTGTCTTACCCTGTGGCAGTCCAAGAAGATGTTACCATTATGAAAAATGCAAGAGGTATTATGCTTTTGTATGTTAAACAAAGGTCTCAAAGCATTTATATGCTGTATGGCTAAATTCTTGCTTCTGAAATAACTGTACAAGACAGCTATAAGACTGACATTCCTGACAAGATGTGAACCTTCTGGACTTTATGCCAGCCTGGCATAAACATTTCTTTCCTGTAGCTATGTGTATCCCTCAATTTACTAAGTACATATCTCCATTCAAAATAATGAAAATAGATATGGTTTAGTAATAAATGTGTGATAGCTTTGTAATGTCAACATTTCAAAAATAGAATGAACATGACTGTACTTTGATAATAAATATTGAAATACAAATTTCAGTATATTGTAGCAGTCAGCAAAAAGATGAAGTACATTTGTATCTTTGTATTAAGATAATTAAAACAATTATATTCAAATGCTTTGACACTGATTTTATGAATGTGTGTGAATAATTGTTTTACAATATTTCAGAACTTGAAGACAATGGTTAGTGCAGAAGGGACATAAAAGTTATGATAAAAGTAACAGATATAAATAAGGTAAATTATTGTGATACAAAGACATGACCAGTGCTGCACATCACAAAGGCAACATTTTAATTTACTTTTTTGTCACTTATGAGTTCTGTAAAGCTGATTTTGCAATATATATAAAATGATAAGGATTAATTTTTTTACTGTGATCTTTTTTTCACATGATTTTGTCATTGAAGACTGACAATTTGTTCATTGGAATAAGATAGTTAAAGGCGGCATTGTGTCACATAAAAATATGTCTGCATAGTTGCCAAACATTAAATGTCAAATTGTAAAGAAGGAAATTCTAAATTTGGAAAATCTTTTGTTGTTTTCCTTCATTTAGCTCAGTTGAAGGAGATGTGAAGTTTGAAGCAATTTTCACAGTACAACCTCTCCAGAGTAGCTCAATCTGAAACAAAAACCTCTCTATAACAACATCATGAGAATTTCCCTAAGCTGAAATATAACTATCAAATTTACTTCTCCAGAACAACAACCTCAAAATAACTAAAATATTTGTATATCCCACAGGGTATGGCTCTACAGAGGTTGCACTTTACTTTACTTATAATATCTATTATTTCAAATGCTTTAAGAGAAACAACACTTTCAACAAGGGGAAAAGTGAACATATATTACTCATAAGGTGAAGTTTTTGCAGTTCTCAAGTTCATTGTTTTTGCATGCTATATAAAAACACTTTAGGTAGTTTATCATTATTACATCATATACTAATCAGAGGTTGTAGGTTGTTGTTGGAGCTTTAAGGTGACATCATAGGTGAACATCATCAGCTTTATCTGTTTATTGTTTTCACCATTTTATTGAATATGTAGATTGAATGTTATAGAATATGCAATCTTTACAGACAGTCCTATTAAATAACTTGTCATTTAGTAGATATAAGTATATGTAAAATTCAAATAAAGCAGCAAGCCAAGTAGCAACACAATCTTGCTGCTTAAAACAGGTAATTCCTTAGACAAGTTGAAATTAGACAAAATGACAATTTGTAGAGTTACCTGACTTGCTGCTTGATAATATATTTCTAAGATTAGAATATCTGTAAATGTCTAAAATGATGTTATAATTGTTTTAAAAACTATCATGTTTTATTCTCTTTATGTAATAAAGTTTTACATTTGTATTTCCAGAAGGGCTACAAGTGTGTTGTCATGTGAAATGGAATTTACCCCAACTGTGCTGCATGATGTATATTCAAGTGCGAGACAGCCATGCACCAGCTGTAAACTGAGATGGACCCATATAATAAATATGTTGACTTTTCTGTGTATTATCATTTGTACAGAATGTGTTCATGACAAGACTGTATACATATATTGTTAAATCATTTTTTATTTCCATTATTGCATGCATGTAAGAAGCAAGCATTTAACAATTGCATTCATAGAAATGTTAAAATGTGATCAATCTAATTTAAAGAAACACATTTAATTGGACTTTTTAAGTTTCATAGTATTTGTGGTGGAGATTGACCCAGTCATTCAGCAACTTATACAGTCTGTGTGTCATTTCTTGTATGTTATAGTTTTCTTAATAATACATGTACATTTAATGTCAAAGTTATGGTAAGATGAACTCATTCATCACTTGTAGATTAATGTTAAAGCAGTTCAACATTTTACCATAAGTTAACTAATATTCTATTTAACCAGAGTTGTCACATATTTTCATATAAACATTTGTATAATACAGTCTAATCTAATCTACAAATGATATTCCACAATTTTTTAGTTATATTTTATGTTGATATTTTATGTTGTTTTCATGTCTCAACATATAATTTCTAACATCAAAGAAACTTAAGTCTTTTACAATTTGGTTGGTATAAATGGTTGTTTTGTTTATATATTTTTTTTTCCATCCAGGAGAATAAAGAAATATACATTTCAAAATATCTCATCATTCCAGATAAGTACACTACATAATCAAGATAAAAGAAATAAGAAGAAAATATGTTGGTGGAATTTTATTTTCAAAAATTTGATATACAGTCTTTGTAGTATTTACTTCTTTAGATATGTTGGACTGAAATGGGAATAACAACATACTTTAAATTTTTGAAGTCATAAGTTAATATGGGAATTATTAACTTAACTTAACTTAAAAATATTTTTTCTCACTGTTATGCCATCTGAGCTTTAATATTTTTCAACATTGTCATTGGCAACAAGGCTCAAAATTATTTGTTGTGTATACCTTGCATTTATGTGTGATAAATGCTTGTAATGGTTTTCTTTAATATAATTTATGCTTTTCATCTTACCATGGATTAGAAAAATATAATTTTATTTCTCTGAAAATTAAGGTAAAAATACTGACTGATTAAATTGCAATATAAGAAAGCTTATTTGAGATAAAGGGAGGTAATTCCATAAAAAATATGTAGAATGTAGATGATAAATATAATGAAGGGAGGTAATAAAATATTGTGAAGTTATTAGTCTTCATTTCTTTGATGAGCTAATTAATTGTTTTACATTTTGGTTTATTAACTACAAGTATGACCTAACATGTGTACCTGTCCTGAAGGAAAATAAAAAAGGTTGTTTGATGTCCTTGTACTGTTAAGTTGTTCCTGTATTTGTTTACATTCCATGTCTGAATGAAATGAAGAAACAGACTTTAATGAGGGTATCCCGGGAAAATACCTAAGTTTATTTTTATATCAGCAAATTTGATGAGATAGCCATTCAGAAGTTGTCTATCCTATTTCCAAAAATGCTATGGGGACTAAATTTTTTGGAGTAAATATTTCTTTTAAAAAATAACACACAACATTTTAATATTGTATATATATTATCTGATGCACTTAGCAATATATATTTGGAGTCAAAATGTTAAAAATTCCGGTTTTATTTTTTTAGTTCTAATGTCTACATTAGGGTATTTTCAGGTCATTGATGATAGACAAGTATACAGGGCTGTCCGACAGACAATTCATTTGTTACACCTCATTATTGTAACCATGTTCAGGTGAATTCAGGTCAGGGTATGGGTCAGAACAAGGGTGATAGTTGTAAGTTGGAAACAGAAAAGAAAGCCAGATTTATGACTTATTTTCAATTTGACAAAGGTTCTCTCTCTGACGATGAAAAAGTTTAAACTTGAAAACTGTTTGTTTGAAAACAAGGTGTATTTGTTACTGACGAAAATCCATCGTTAGGACTGACCAATCTTGTTGAACATCACATTCATTTCAGGCCTGATGCAAAGTCTAAACATCAGAGACCATATAAGTTAATACCAGAAAAACGGGAAGTTTTGCGTCATCAACTTGACGAATTATTGAAACAAGGAGTTATTACCCCAGTGTCTTAGAAAGAGAATATACCCATAACAAGCATAACAAGTTGTGTTAGTGGCTAAACGTAATAAGCCCAGTTCAAGTACAAAACACGGAACAAAGCAAGACTGTTTGTCAATGTACCGCTTTTATATTGACTTCAGATATTTGAATACGCAGACGCAGGACTTTCGATATGCCATTCCAGATGTGCAGGAGTTAACGGAATCATTCGCAAATATGTCCGCAAATTACATATCTTCAATTGACCTAGGCTCGGGATTCTTTCAAATGAAACTTGCACCAGAATCAGCCAAGTATACAGAGTTTAACACTTGTTTTGGAACGTATAAATTTCAGAGGACCCCACAAGGTATGAAAACAAGTCCCCATAGTTTCCAGTTGTTAGTGGACAAGGTGCTTAAAGGCCTGAAATTTAAGACTACACTTTGTTACATGGACGACGTCGTCATAGTATCTCCAACATTCTGGCGTCATATAGATGATCTTAATGATGTATTTTCAAGGTTACGAGCTGCAGGATTGAAGTTATCACCTAGCAAATGTAAATTTGCACAGAATAAATGCATATTTCTGGGTCATGAAATTTCACGGGAAGGAATTCGGCCACAGCCTGATCGGCTGAAAGCTATTAGAAATTATCCTACACCAAAAAGTGCGAAAGAGTTACATCGGTTTCTCGGACTAATGAACTGGTTTAGAAAATTCATTCCTAATTTTAGTGCGAAATCGGCGTGTTTATACACATTACTCAAAAAAGATGTAAAATTTAAATGGTTACAGGAACACCAAAGTACGTTTGTAGAGTTGAAAAATTCACTGCTAAATTCTGAAGCATTAGTTTTCCTAAGATTCGACTTATTTTCTGGTCCTTCGGGAGCGTTGATTTCAACTCATTTAGATTTGAAGATTGAATACTGCTTAAGCCGGTGCTAGGGGGCGTGGGCAGTGTTGCATTTTCCATTACAGCTCATGAACAGACTCAATCAAACCGAGTCTGCAATTTTCACTGTTTGCCTTGTTCTCGGTGCTTTCGAGGGATCTACTTTTCAGATTTTATTTACGTCACAACAGCGGGTGTTAAGTGCTGTGTGGCGGCCGTAAAAAGTCGCCCCGACTTCATCTCAGTGTTGTTATATTTTCTGGTCCTTCGGGAGCGTTGATTTCAACTCATTTAGATTTGATGATTGAATACTGCTTAAGCCGGTGCTAGGGGGCGTGGGCAGTGTTGCATTTTCCATTACTACTCATGAACAGACTCAATCAAACCGAGTCTGCAATTTTCACTGTTTGCCTTGTTCTCGGTGCTTCCGAGGGATCTACTTTTCAGATTTTATTTCACCATTTTATTTATCAGTTGACACTTCCAGTAAGGGTATTGGATACATGCTTTATCAAAAACATCAAACAAATGACAACACAGGTGAAACTATACGTGTCGTCAGATTTGGATCCAAGTCATTGAACAGTTATCAGCAATCATATGGACCTACCAAACTCGAACTTTTAGGAATTGTGACAAGTGTTTTAGATTGTGCATCTTACGTACGGGGTAAACATTTCTTTGTTGAATGTGACCATCAAAGCTTAAAACCACTTTTTCAAAAACAAATGAAAGGTGCAATATATGAAAGATGACTTGCAATTTTACAAGAATTTGACTGTGAAATAATATACAAACAAGCAAGTGAAATGACAGTGCCAGATGCTTTATCCAGGTGCTTCCCAAACAAATATTCTGAACAACTGGAATTTAGTCCTGATGAAAATGACCCCTGTTTCCCTTACATACCAGAAAAACAAACATGCGTTAGGTTGCCAGATGGGAAAACATTGACTGACTTGTTATGCAATTCTAAACAGGACATTAACTCTCTGATTGTTAATCATGCCAAGGTTAAAAACTCATTAGAGACAATACGAGAAGAAGATGGCAATTACGATGCAGATAGTGAGGATTATGCCACAGATCATCTTAAAAAATCGGGCTATTCAAATTCAAGACAAGAGAAACTTTGTAACACTGACAGTTTAACTGTCTATACTGATTCATCCTCAACAGTCACTGAGATTACAAGTGAATATGAAACTAGTGAATCACCTTCTTCTTCTGAACAGAATAACACGGATATTAGCTTTGAACTATTTCAAAAGTTTGACTTTAGTGTTGAGAAAGTGAATGAATTACAGAAATGTGACCCTGAACTATCCTCTCTCATTAAATACTTAGGTAACAATGAATTACCAAAAGGACAGAAAAAAGCGCGTAGAATTCCTCTTGAGTCCACGGATTATTTGCTTATTGATGGATTATTAATGCATTCACGTCAGTCAATATCAAACCGGACAAAATTACTCGACAGTTATCAGTTAGTTGTTCCTGCTGTTATGATCAAAGAAGTTGTACAATTATACCAAGACTCGTCAATCAGTGGACATTAGGGGATACATGACACTTTAGATAGACTGCGTGAAAAGTATTTCTTCAAACGTATGGGACCTATAGTTACGGATTATGTACGATCGTGTGATTACTGTCAAAAGCGCAAAGTTACCAAACAACCAACAAAGGCACGGGTTACAGCCTACCCCACACCAACTGAGCCGTTTCAAGTTTGGCAAGTAGATCTATATTGGCCTTTACCAATAACACGCCAACGATATTCATATGTTTTGACAGCTGTAGACATGTTTAGTAAATACTTAGTGACCATCCCTATTGCAAATAAAGATACACTTTCCGTTTCTTCTGCTCTTGTTCAAATATTCACCAAATATGGAGTATGTGATACATTAATTTCTGATTTAGGAACAGAGTTCACTTCTAAATGTCTGCAGGAAATTTGCAAAATTTGCATATTGCACAGGAATTCACACTAAGTTTTAGTCACCATTGTCCTGGAGCATGTGAACGCACACACAGAACTATCGCAGAACGTCTCACACCATACCTACAACACAATGGAAATAGTTGGAATGAAGTGCTCAGTTCGGTTACATTTTCTATTAACCAGTCAGTTCATTCAGGTATGGGATATTCACCGCATGAAATAGTATTCGGACACAGACCAAAATTCCCTCTCAGTGCACCAATACCATCGGATTTTAATACGGTACCATCTGATATGCAGGCATACGTTCGTAAACAAATTGACAAACTGAATATAATTCGGACTGAAGTGAAACACAATATTACATCATATCAACAGAAAATGACAGAAAGAGAAAATCTAACAGAAAATGTCCTTCACCTTTCACCAGGAGATTATGTTTATCTTTTAACAGAAACAAAAGGAACAGGACAAAAGCTTCAGAACAGATATTCAGGACCTTTTGTTGTTTTTAATCTTCCCAGTTCACACCTTGTCAATCTGAACAATCTTGAAAATGGTCAGTTATTAAAAAATGCTGTTCACATTAATAGACTGAAAATGGCCTATGTCAGAAAGCCAAACCCATCGTCATATTTCATGCCTAGTGTTGAATGCTGTGAGGCCAGTAAACAGAATGAACAAATAATCGAACAAAATAAAGAACTAACAGACCATAAAGAGGAAGAAATCACGCCCCCTATCCAAAAACCATCCCATTAGAGGAAAGAGCCAGACAGGCTGGGATTGATTGTGAATTTGAGTGATGTGATGAATAGTGATGATGTAATGGATAATGGATATCACAAAATCAAAAAAGGTCTGGGACAGAAGTATGTAAATAATGAAAGACAGTATCTTGTTCAGTTTAGAGGGGAACCAACTGAAAATGCTATTTGGGTTCCTTTGACAGCCATGAGCAAATTAGCATTAAAACAGGTCCAGAGAGAAACCGCCTCCTGTCATTGTTGACATTGAATAATTAATATACATAGGTTTGTGATGGCATTTGTATGGTTGCAAGGCTTCTCAGTTCAAAAGGGTATTTTATTGGAAAATGTCTGTTTACAAATGGGTTAACAGACTCCTTCTAATCATGATTACATTTTGATACCAAGTCGGGGTATTCTAAGACTTGTTATGTTCAGTTACACTAGGATCCTGATAGATTTTTCATTTATTGTGATTATTACAAGAATTTATGGCAGGCTCTGCATAGAATTTTCATTTAGTGTGATAATTACAAGCATTTATGGCAGGCTCTGCTTATATTGTGATGTATTATAACCTGGACGTTTGTACGTCAAATGTACATTGATCATGTAATAAGCATTAATTATGCACTATGGTATTATAGAGTACCTCAGGTTTCTGTAAATTGTTTGTGTAGTTTCAGCTACATATTAAATTTACATCACATACAAGTTGATTCGGTGAGATTTTTTGTATGTTCATTGCTTGTACATTTATATTTTCATTATTTTGCATATATAAATAAGCTAAAAAAAATATAAAAAAAAAATGTAATGTTGATTTGTTAATAATTAATTGTTTTCTTTTCGAGGGCGGATGTTATATATGTGATATTCACATCTCTATCTTTTACATGTACATTTTGTATATTTTCTAGAATTTTGGGTGGTCTCAAACTTAAAAATGTTAAGGAAGGCCAAAGTGATTGACATTTGTCATTAGAACCTTGTTACCAAATCTCTCCATTCAGTTTATAATTAGTTCTTCAAAGTCTCTTATTTTCCATGTTGATTGACATGTATCATTAACACCTTACAGTAAAATCTTTTGATTCAATATGTTTGTTTCTTTGATATGCCATTGAATGCTGCCTTTGTAATTGCTTAAACAATTATATTTCTGTACCTCTGTATTTCTGTATCAGTTTGCTAGAATCTTTAGACCTGACAACATCTTAAATTTTATTCTGGATATATTATTTTAATAAACATCAAAAACCATATACTGACTTTTTGCTATTCCCTATCAACAAAACAACGTATATATTACAGTAGATCGTACTGAAGCATAGAACGCAATAAGGCGATATACTAGTAGACTCTATCTAGACTTATCTGTTCTTTGGAGGTAATGAAATAAACAACACATACACATCGATTGTAAAGCTCGTAGACATTCAATTAGACATATCATTATTTCATCAAATTCCATTAGATGTAACTTAGATTAGATTTTTGTTAATTAAGACAGAAGATATCTGGATTTGGACGACGTTATATAAATTACAAAACCGTAACGTAAGACCAGTACTGATTATGAAATGACGCGATAGAGTCTGGAGAATACAAAACATGGACAAAACTAGTTAGCATTGATAAGCGGACATCGACAGCAAAAAAACAACAACATTTACTAATTTTGTTTTTATTTGCTGCTCACTTTCATTGTTCCTTTAGGAAAATGAATTTTCATTTTAAATATTTGAAACAAGTAGCTTCTGTCCAGTTAAATATACCGTCAAGTAAAATAAAATGCATACATTAATTTACCAACAATGAGTCCTTTAAACTGGGACACAGTGTACAATTAAGCCGCATTGGCTGAGCATATTTAAAGAGTGTCATCAAATACACATAGGACAATAACTTAAGACAACTGTTTTTATTTTTAATCCTTAAAATAATGATTTTGTAAAGTAATTGTTGAAGTATCATGCTATAAATGCAAAAACACTGTGACAAAGAGCATTGCATTTCAATATTCATGAAATTGCTAAGTCATTGACTTTCTTACTCAGTATCACTTGCAAAGTAACGTGTTTGTATTAGAACATTCATGCTTCCTTCCTCCAGGTATGAATGTAGTACACGTGTATGATTTAATTAACATTGTATATACAATTTATCTATACCTGATCTATATAGCCCTTGTCATGATAAATACGTCCATAGGCGCTTTACATAACACAAAGGCAGCCACTCAGTATGCGATCTGATCAGAGGGACAGAGCGAGAGAAAGCCCCAAGAACAGAGAGAGAAATTCATTACATACAGGCCTGTCCGGCTTACTTAGACTAGCTCTTTACAAATAGACAGTTTTTTAAAGCGCCCGATATAAAGAACCGATACATGCGAAGCCGTCTTTCCCTGAAAAAACCGGTACTGGGAGTAGCTGGGAGTACGCAAATGCATCTCAGACATTTTCAAGCATAAACATATCTTAGGGTATTTGCACTATTGTTTTGATAATATAGTTGCAAGTTTAACTTAATTCACATAAATTGTATTAGACAAAATCCAAAATCTCTGAAGAACATGTGACTTTCACCAACATCAGAGTGTACCCCATATGATTTAACAGTTTAATGACAGAGTAATAAACTCTTAGAATGAAACTATTTAAAAGGTGTTAAATAAGTAAATGCTTGTCTTAAATCAAGCGTAGCGGGTAAATGTTTATAAATACCACGTATGCATGTATTCAAAATTATGAATGATTTTTTTTTTTTTTTTGTGAAAAGTTATATTTTTGTCAAAAACCAAGAACAAAAACATATCTAAGGAATCAAGAACGCACAAATGGCTTAATACCGTAACACAGCTCATTTTGCATTTTGTCAACTGACTCATTGAGAGTTAATCTTAATGCATCATAGTACAAGTCTTAAAGCTGTTTACGCTTTGCTTTTAAGAACGACAGTTAGTGTTCAATCTACACAAGTAATAAAATACTGGTCAAGTAACTAACATTACATGTAATAGATGTACATTTTATAAAGAAATTAAATAGATATCAAATAGTATGTATTGCAAGGCAGTATTTTCTCTACTAAAATGTCCAAAACTAGTACTTGAGTCTAAAGTAACATTACACTACATCTAACCATTGCATTATTCAATTTACTGGAAAACAGGGAAGCGATGGGGCTATTTCAAGGGTTTTACCACATAACGTAAGTTCCGGCGTTGTTTTATTTGTTTTTGCCAGTATTTTAATGTATTGCTGCCGGCACACCATTAGTACTTGGGTTTTATTAGGGTTAATGGTAAAACCCCATTCATTCCTCCATTATTCTATGACATTGAGGACCTTTTGTCAGTAGTATTAGAAATACCGAAGCGAGCGTTTTTGACCCCACCCCCCTGACCCATTGTCCCTATTCTATAAGTGGACTTTAACCTTGCCCTAAACTTAAAATACTAACTTAGTACCCTTGATACCCTAAAAATTTTTTAAATCTTTAGTTAAACCGACTGAAAACCTTTGGTTTAACCAAAAAAAAAGATTTAGTTTTTGGTCCGAACTGACCAATGCCGGACAATTTAAAATTCACAGGTTTTAAACCAACTAAAAAGTTTTAAATACATATGATATAGATGAGTTTACAGAATAAAATATATTGTTTGAAAGAAAAAAGATTACTGACAATATAAATCCTCTTTATGTTACAACAAAAAACGGGAGAAAAAATGATAAAGGCTACTTGTTCATCTTGGGGAAATAAAATCAAAGTTTGTTAAAAGTACAGGGGGTTAATTTAGATTTCACAAAGCAATGTTACCTTTATTACCTAAGAAAGGTTTAACACTTCCAGGATATAATTATTGTGGGCCAGGAAATCCCCTAGATAATGGACCCCTGTCAATGAACTGATGCAGTATGTATGGACCATGATTTTTGCTTGACAGTGGTGTAAAAAAGGGTACATGTGATAAGCAAATGCTTTCCAATTTAAATAAAACTAAATCAAAAACATTTGGAAAAAAGATTGCAAAAATTTAGTTGTAAAACCAGCTATCAAAACGAAATACACACTTGGTCTCGGACAAAAACAAAAATCAAAAAACGGGAAAGGGGGTAGAGTATACCCCCGGAATTCACATGGAGCGATGAATTAGCAGAAGAATTACACAAACCAATTAAAGAAAATTTATGAAACGAAGAGTGATTGTTAATGATATTGATGATACTTGGTCAGCTGATTTATTTGACATGCAAGTTTTTTCAAATTATAATAAAGGAGTAAAGTACTTGTTAACCGTTATTGATATATTTAGTAAATTATGCTTGGGATTATTCCATTAAAGAATAAAACTGGAGAATCTGTTAGAAGCATTTGAAAAAATAATTTTAGAAGGACGATTACCAGTAAATTTATGGGTAGATGAGGAAAAGAATTTTTAATAAAAAGTTTGAATCATTTTTGAATAAAAATAAGATTAATAGGGTATCATACATTTAATAAAGGAAAGCTGTAGTAATTGAAAGATTTAATAGAATTTTAAAAAAGAATAATGTGGAAATATTTTACAGCAAATAATACTTATACTTATTTAGATAAGTTGCAGGATATGGTTGATAAATATAACAAAAACAAAACATTCTATTTAAAATGACCCAACTGAAGCTAGTAAAAACTTAAATAAAGGTACTGTTTACTTTAAATTTATATGGTAATTTAAAGATACCAAAGAGTAAAGCAAATTTAAAATTGGTGATCGAGTTCGCTTAAGTAAATTTAAAAGACTTTTTGAAAAAGGATATACACCAAACTGGACAGAGGAAATATTTATAATTTATAAAATTAATACCAAATCCCAGAACATACACTATTAAAGATTTTAAAATGAAGAAATAATTCAAGGTTCATTTTATGAACAAGAACTTTTACCTACTACACAAGAAGTTTTTAGAATAGAAAAAGTTATTAGACGAGACTATAAGAAAAAACAAGCTTTTAGTAAAATGAAAAGGGGTATAGTGAAGAATTTAATAGTTGGGTTCGTTTAGCGATCTTGAACAAATTTAATTTAGAAAATAAAAAATTTTAAATTTTATATAAATGAGTAATAAAAATCTTATTTCTAAAATTTAATGAATAGAAACAAAGATCAATTAATTATTCACTTAACTAAATAGCTGCTGCTTACAGAAAAATTTTATAAATTTTGTGGGAGAGTAAGTACCGGATTTTATATTACAGCAGGTGTTTTTGGTTGTTCAGCTCCCATTAGCATTGTTCCAGCTATTCCTATATTTGTAGCAGTTGCTGGCGCTGTTCCAATCAGTAATTACCTTTTTTACTAAAAAGATAAAACTTGACGACAAGAAATATATTTTAAAAGCACATCATCACAAAATAAAAACAACTAATAACAAAAGCACGGATTGGAAAAGTAAATAAAGAAGAAGAGAAACAAGTTATTCAAGATATTTTTACAATACTATTAGAAATGCAGAAAGAAAAAAATATTCAATGCCTTTTGAAACGTATATGAAGGAATTTAAACTTAACGGATATAAAAGTAAAAAAGAAGAAGAGCTGTATTAAATTTTACGTGTGTTTTTAAAGATTTTTTTCTATAGTTATATTATATATAGATGGTTAATAGAAAGGTAGATAGAATGATTATGCCAAAATTATCTAGCACTTTAGGAGAAATAATGAATCCAGACAAAAATTCATTAAAAAAGTTCTTAAAAGAAGAAATGTTATTAAATCAAAACTTGATCAAATAGTTAGCGATGAATATAAAAATCATGCATTTGAAAAATTACAAATGTTATAGATCCTTATCTTTTAAAAATAATTTTTTTGAATGGGACTGTGGTTGTCTATTAACTGAAAAAGAAAATGATGAAAGATTATGTGATTGTCCCAGGGCCAAATAATTATCGAAACAATCCTAAAAAAGTAAATTTTAACCGACTGTGATACTAATGAAGAAAAAAAAATAAAAGCACTTACAAAGAATCTAAAGAATTTGGTATTATGCTGGGTTAATAAAAATGTGTTGTGAAGGGACAAACCGAGTAAAAAAGTGGAATATCAAAGTTAATGGAAAAAGATATAAATTTAAATATTTTATTTCTTCTTAAGTAATTTAAAACTTTTTTTTTTTATTAATTTTTTAATTATTTTTTTTAATCCTTTTTGCCCTTTAAGATTTTTTTCTAAATATAATATATAGATGGAAAACGAGAGATCCACAAAACAATATTATAAGAATTTGAAATTAAAATTACATATAGACAAGATCCAAAGAATCAATTTTATTTAACTATAAACAACTCTTATGAAATACTTAAATCTGAACTTAAAACTTTAAAAGGTATAAAAATAAACGTTGTTTTAAAAATAACTTTTGCAAAAATGGATAAAATGATACAATATTATAAAACAGCTTATTTTCAATCAAAGGCTTTAGAAATTTTTAACACAAACGAAATAAAAAAAAACTTTACATCAAGCTTTTGATGAAATAATAAATAGAATGGTAATTGGGTTTCTGAAGGAAGTGGCTGGAGAATTTGAGTCGTTGATGCTCATTTATAAATAGATATAAGTTAGTCCATTGGCTGCTTCAAGTTATTTAGAATTACCAAAACCATTACAAATTCAATGAAAAGGGTTAATAAATATAAAGAATGATCAAACGAATGTTTTAGATGGTGTCATTTTGCTTACAAATTTCCTGTTGAAAAGACCCCCAAAAAAAATTTCAAAATATAAAAAACATATAAACGATCTTGATTATACTGGAAATTAAATTTCCCTGTTACATTAAATCAAATACCTAAAATAGAAGTTTTAAAAGAATATCTTTTAATATATTTGGATATGAAGAAAAATAGTATTTATCCATTGTACATATCAAAGTATCAATACGAAGAACACTGTGACATGTTGCTAATTACTAATGATAAAATAAATGATTAAAATAACTGATGATGACTGTAAACCCCCAAGAACTGTAGTCAACATTATGTTTGGATAAAGGACTTTAAATAGATTAATGACTAACAAAACCAAAGACCAACATAGAAAATATTTTTTTAAAAGTTGCTTACAACATTTTACTCAAGAAAGAAAATTAAATGAACATATTCCAAATTGTTTAGCTATTAATGGTATCAAGGTGTTAAAATGCCAAAAGAGGGAAGTTTAAAATACAATTTTAAAAAAAACCATAAGGTTTAGCAGTACCTTTTGTAATTTATGCTGATTTGAATCATTTTAAATAAAAAAGTTTATGCTTTACCATCCCCTGAATCTCATTTACTGAACCATATTTAAAATCTATTGATTGTGGTTACGGCTATAAAGTTGTTTGTTGTTATGACGATAAATATACTAAACCAACCCAGATTTATTAGAGGTCCTAAAGCAGTTTATAAGTTTATTGAAAAAATGCTTGAGGAAGTGGAATTGTAAAAAATAATTTTTAAAGAACATTTCACAAAGAACTAAGAATGTCTAAAAATGATTCAACCGAATTTTAAAAACAAAAGTTTGTCATACTGTGAAAAAGAATATATAGAAGGTGAAGTGCCAGTTTCGTGACCACTGTCATATAACAGGAAAATTCAGAGGAAGTGCTCACTCAGATTTTAATATTAATTTTTTAAACTAAACATAAAATTCCTGTTATTTTTCATAATTTAAGAGGTTATGACGGTCATTTTATTATGCAACAAATAGGGAAATTTTTAAAAAAAAAATTTTTGTTATTCCTAACAATAGGAAGATATATGGCATTTTTGATTTCCGACTTGGTCTTTATTGATTCATTCAAATTTTTGTCTCAATCATTGGATAACTTAGTAAAAATATTCCAGAATTTAAATACTTATCTCAAAATTTGATTACAAAAATAGATTTATTAAAAACAAAAGGGGTTTATCATATGATTACATGGATTCATTTAAAAATTCAAAGAAAAAGAATTACCTTCTAAAGAAGGTTTTATTCAATTTTTAAATGAAACACACATAAACTGATATGAATCGAACATGATAAGATATCTGGAAAAATTTAAAATTAAAACAATGGGAGGAATATCTGATCTATATTTAAAAACTGACGTATTACTTTTTGCTGTGTATTTGAAATTTTAGAAAACTATGTTTTGGGGTACTACAATTAGACCTGTCATTATTTTAGTTGTCCTGGTTTTAGCTGGGATGCAATGTTAAAAATGGACGGATTTAGTTAGATTTAATAATGATTTGATATGTACTTTTTATTTAAAAGGGATGAGAGGAGGAATAAGTTATATTTCAAACAGAACAGTAAGCAAACAATATAATATATGAAAGATTATAATCCTAAATTAGAATCTAAATACATTATGTACCTCGACGCCAATACCTTTACGGTTGGGCTATGTGTCAACCTTTACCTCTGGAAAGTTTTAAATTTATATCCGTAAAAAACAATTTAAGATATAATTTGCAATAGGTTAAAAACTTACTTACTGCTTGATTGTGATCTCAATATCACAATAGAATTACTTATAAACCACTTTGATTATTCCTTTAGCTCATGATTAAAATTTTTTTTACCAGAACGTATGGCTTTCTGATTATTAGTAAAACTGTTAAAACGAATTTGAAATAGATAAAGTAATGTTATATGAAGTTGCGTTCAACTTAATTGAGAAAAACAAAGTTATGTAGGTCATTTTTATAATCTTGTACTATATATCAATTTGGGTTAAAAGAAACAATAAATAAATAAAAGTATTAACTTTGGACGAAAGTCCCGTGGTTAAAAAAGTATATTGATTTTATTACTCAATAAAAGGATCTAAGGCTAAATATTTCATTGAAAAGGGGACTTTGTAAGTTAATGAACAATTCTGTATTCGGTATAACGTTGGTAGGAAATTTACGCAAAGTGGGTTAATATTCAATTAACTCATGATGAAAAATATTTTATTAAAATACTTAAGCCAAACCGTCATTTGTTTGTTCATCGGATGTTTAACAAGAATTTTGTTTGGTATTATAGCAATAAAAGGAATGTTTGTTATTAAACAGAACATTGTTATGGTTGGATTGTGCATTCTAGGATTATCCAAAATTTTTAAATGTTGTTTTTTCATTTTAATTACAGTTAGGAATCAAGTTTCGGGGTAATTGTAACTTACTATTCATGTTACTGATTCTTTAGGTTTGATATAAAAAACATAAGTTGCATATGAGGATTTTTTTATTGGACAAAGATTTTTTGATAATAGTGTTTATGATGTAATCAAATTTGTATTTTGATAATTATAAAAAAAAGTAATTGAAAAATTTAATGATGAAGCGCTCGGCATTCCCCATTGTTGAATTTGTCGGATTATGAAGTAATTGTATTCATATTTTATTAGAATATGATGGTAATGTTTAAAAATGTTAAGGGTATTATTATAAAACTTGGTGTTAAGAAAAACAATAGTTCTGAAAAATACAAAGATAACTTTGTTTAATTCAACCCAAACTAATCAACCTTTATAAGGTTATTCGTTATGATAAAAACACAATCTTTCCAGTTATGTTTTCATATATAAACAATATTTTATTAATGTTATGATGGATAAAATGATATATTCTGGATATTGGTATTGTTACATTAGGATTTTTATTAATTAATACTTAATTTTAAACTCTTAAAAGTAAAAATTAAATTAACTCTTAATTTAAACTTAAAATTAACTCTTTAATTAAAAAACTTAAATGATAGAAACCATATAGTGTTAACTGAATATTATAACATTTAAAGAATTTAATATATATAACATCTTTTATTTTAATTTCTTTTGCAATATTAAATAGTATATAGTTTCATTTGTGCTTATTATTTTTTGATTGTAACTTTGAAGAATTACATTTTTTTATTTTGTATTTGTTATTAAAGCTTCTCTTTATCTATTTTTATTGCATCAACAAGAATAATTAAGATGCAATTCAAATTAATCTTACATTAAATTTACCATTTTGAACTAAACCAGGAATAGCGTTTACAGTTTTCATTGAAATAATCCACCTCGGTTATATTGGGTATAACATGTTAAAAACATTGGGAGGTTTTCTTATTAAGTGTCTTTCTATTTTATTTACTTTTGCATTTATTATTATTACAATATTCCCATTTTCATTATTATTTCTCAGTTAAATAATTGTCAATTGGTTAAAATAATTTATAATAGTTTGTTCATTTACTCTGATTATAATTTTTAGTATATTATACAATAAATCATACAATGGTACTTAATCTGTAACATTTTAATGAAAAATAAACAATAATATCCGCTCAAGCTACTTGTTTGAGTATTTGATATTGTACATTGTGTTTTTTACATTTGGTATTATACTTTAATTTACTTTCTTTTGGTGAGGAAGTTCAAATGGGGTCAATAGTACAAATGTTATTCAAGGTAACAAAACCCAATGTGTTCCAGGACCTATAGAATCGTCCCAAATAAATTCCACACTCGTCCTTTACTTTTAATTGATTTTGGTAGACCTGTGGTATCCGAGTGTTTCACTTCTTGGGAAATTATTTTTTTTTTTACTATTACACCCTAAAGTTTTAATTTTAATTGGTTTACCCATTGTTCCAATTTCAATGTTAGTTATTGGTTTGTTTATAAATTTTATTTTCTTTTTATTAAATTTTATTTTTTTTTACTATACGGAATTTCGTCTGTTAAGGTCATCGTTGTGAATCAATCTGTAAAACCTTACCACTTAACAAAGGATGTAATCTCAAAGGTATTCCTAGCACTACCCGCAGACCAACCCTCCTACCCCCACCCCACGTCCCAACTATAAAACACCCCCACCCCCGCTACCCTCCCCCCCCCCTCCCGCCCTTTCCCCCCCTATGCCCCCTTCCTCTTGCTCCCCCCCCCCCGTCTAACCTCACTCACTACAGATCATACTAGTTGCTTTCTTGATTAGTGTAAGATATGGTGATATCATTATTTCTCTTATCATAGCTACTGAAATCATTACCATTTCCATGTTTTTTACTAACACCAGTACTGGCTAGTCCAGAAAGGGCTCAATGCCCTTGAGGGGTAATATTTTTGGAGCTATTTTTGCTGCACATTTGAAGAATTGTTTTTCATAACAACCTGCTAAAAGGTCCTAAAAATCCACATTTTGACTTGATGGACATTGTTTCTTTGAAATTGTCATTTCTAATCCCTTCTTATTTTGAAACAGACTTTTTTATTTGATTTATTTGTGTTTTTTGTTAATATAAAGGAAGTTTCCATGTAAATTGTTCATGTTTTTATATAGCTTAAAGTTGTGGAATTTTGTTGTTGTAGGCTCGGGCTAAATTTTTCTTTTGTCCATCTGTAAGGTTAATTTTTATTCATATAATTTGATGACTTTATATACTTTATATTTATTTTAATTTATATATTTTTTATTTAACAAATGGTCAAGTTCATTTCTAGTTTTTATTTCAAACTGTTTCCCTCATATAATATCAATTGCGTAATACGATATTTGCAGCGGGAAGTGCAGTTAACTTAAGTGTTAATGTTAATCTGCTTAGGATCTTCTGTAGTTACTTCCTTTTTTTATTCCAAGTAAATGAACAAATCCTACAAACTTTGAAAATTTGATCGATTTAAGAGACTTCCAGTTGTCTTATTATTGTGTTTATAATAATATTAATTACATTTCCCTTTCATATTTTCTTGATTTGTCTTGTATTTCTGTTTCTGGTTTCAAAAAACACCATTACCAACTTCGAGACGACAAGAACTCAAAATACAATTTATAAATCATATCTGCTGCATTAACTTTAATGTATCTAATAAATGTGGATTCAGTCTTGATTATTACTTCTATCAGGTCGTTGTAAAATAAACAAATACATGTAGTGTTTTGTTACACCATCGTTATTCTAAAAGTTGTATTAATCTGTTGTGTATCAGTTGATTGCGTATTCATTTCCCTAGGTATGACCCATCTTGCTTTGTAAATCTTTCAGAAATTAGATTACAGGTCCAAATTCATTAAAAACCAAAAGTGGAACCCATAGAATAATTTTGTACCAATTACTCTACAGCATCAGCGCAATTAGCTCTAATAAATTACTTATCATCATCTGTCAGCTGACGTGTTATTTGAATTTGACTTGGAGGTATAATATTAGTTTCTAAACCTGAAAAATGAATAATTATTTAATGGAATTTTAGCCTTGTCTCATTATTTTTCTTGATTAATTCACTTTTAATAGCAAACCCGTAGTATCTTCAGCGCAGCGTAAGCAGTAAGTATCTAAAATAAATAAATTCATTTGTTCCAGTTGTTTTGCATAATCTTCAGATAGTTCAACCCAAACTCTTTACATTGATTACTTTGTATAAATTATTACATCATAAAACAATTTTCCTTTTGTTTCCCCCACTCACTGATCCAATTAATGAAGCTGCATTATTAATTAGAGCAATTTGAGCTCCATCATACTCCAGCACCATTAGCAAGTTTATTTACTTGCTAAAACTTACTTCCAAAATAACCATTTAACCCAATCAAAATATGAACTTCTTTCTTTAATTGTAAAGTGATATCCGTTTTTTTGTTGTTTAACATTATTTCCCAGGACAGATATTAATGCTGTATCTAAATTGATGGAGTTATTCATATCTTCGACAAATATTCTTTTGTTCTAAACATGTAAATATTATATATTATTTTATTTTTTGATTCTAGTTTTATATTTTAGTTTTTATAAATTAATCTGTTATTTCGTTTTTGGGTTTGAGCTGAAGTTCCTGCACGAGCTAAAGATTCCAGATCCTGACATATTCTATTTATTTCATATGAATATCCTCCTCATTATCATTATTTTTACTGTTATTCTTTTCTTGTATTCCTTAGCTATTAAATTACCAACTGCGGAGGCAGGTTTCTTTTTTAAGTTTTTCAACAATTTTAGCTGCAGCTAAAATTTCCAACTTCTGTGCCACCTTTTTTGTTCCACTTTCAAGTGCTGCTTTTCCTTGCTGTTTCCAAGCTTTTTTTCCAGCTGTGCCAATTGGAAGATGCAAACTCCCCCCGTTGCAAAATTTCGTTAAAAGTGTCAAAGATACTGTTCCTGTATGATTTCTTTTCCTGTGTGAGCATAAATAATAAATATTCCTTTATTTTTGTCATAAAACTTTTTGCTACATTATATATATAATAAATTATATAAATTTCATATTTAAGTTTTTAAACTTTAGTTTTAATTAATTTCTTTTAATATTGAGTGTATAATAACTTGTTTCATCCTCATTAAATTTATTATTCTACCCAAATTTACATCTGTAAATATAGATTCTTATTGAATTTAATATTATATTTATGAAATTTCAGATTATCCGACTCTTTGGTGGTTCCTTTTGTAATTGGTTAAGCTCGTGTTAAATCTGCAGTACTTAAAGCGTTGAGTATCATCATATGAAAATTACCATCAAACAAGTCGAATTATCAATAAGATCACAATGAATGTAAATTGTATCAACAGAGTTAGTTTATATTTTGGTGTTGTTGTTCCACCATTCGAGTATTTCTCAAGATTTTTTATCAAATCCAAGCAAATGTATGAATATTTGACATTCTTAAATCAACAAAAAAATTATCTGTAATTGAAATCAAAATCTTAAAACTACTTAAATCAAATTCCAAACTTATTGGAGCAATTTCTGATTTATTAAGGATTCAAAAAATCATCA
Source organism: Mercenaria mercenaria (assembly GCF_021730395.1). Taxonomy (NCBI): domain Eukaryota; kingdom Metazoa; phylum Mollusca; class Bivalvia; order Venerida; family Veneridae; genus Mercenaria; species Mercenaria mercenaria. The sequence goes on along the minus strand of NC_069365.1, from coordinate 6,980,886 downwards.
TTACTTTATTATGTTTCTCTAATATAATTATTAATATCTGTGAACTGTAAGAACCATTTGTATAATATAATATCTTTCCATTCTTTACCATTAATATAACGAATTTTTTATTGTCATATTCATCACTAATATTATGCCAAGAATAGAGTCATTAGTGTTAATACTATCCAAACCAACAACATAAGGTTTTATTTTTTATCTTAATTTAAGAACGACTAAATATGATTGTTATATCAACTCGGTTTATTTGTATTTTCTTTAAACTGTTTCAGAACTTAATACTTAATTTTTTGTTCATTTATATAAATTTTTTTTTATTTAAGGACATATCTTTTTAATTAATAAACTAAAGTTTTTAAACCTTTAATAAAGTGTAATTCAAGAAAATAATTTTTATATAACATTTCTTGTTGTTCTGTAATTGTGAATTTCATTTTTTAATAGTTCATCAATTATTCTAATACCTTCATTTGTTTGTTTTCATTTTTATTTCCAGCATCAATTGTACCACAAATTAAATCCAAGTCATTAACCAATCTTTTGGAATTACATGGACAAACGTCATACCTGTCCTCTAAATTACTTTTTAAATTTCATAGATCTTTTATTGATAGGTAATCCTGGATTTTTCTGTTTAATTCTTTAAATATTTTCTTGCATGAATTGATATGCTTTTTTCTTATTGTATATCTTATTATTAATCAAATCAATAAATAGTATCCTACTTTAGTGTTATTACTTCTTTTCCAGTTATTCTGTTTTTTTTCTTAGCATTTAATTTGTTTTGACCATATAGTTATTTAAGTTAATTAATTAAATTACCATATTGTCCATTTGGTGAAACTTTATATGGGTTATGATATTTTAGTCCTTTCCAACTACCTTGGGTCTTTATAATTTTGATTAGCGTTCACAATATCTTTTAACGATTTTTTCTGTCTAAATGATAACATCCGAACACCCCAGTACTCACCTGCTGATAGGTCTGCATTTGTAATTTCAAACTATTTCATGCTAAATTTTTTTTTTACTGTGTTCATTTATTTTTACGAGTACTCTCTTTAATTTTCGGTAACCTCTTTTACTTATTTTTATCAATCATCTTTATTTTTGTTTATTATTAACTCTGATAATAAGTAACTTCCAATCTGATAATACATCTTTATCAATATCTTACATCTAAATTTGCCTCAATTTTTTTTTCTTCGGATTCAATCAGTTGTTTCAGTTATTCCCATCTTTTCTCTTCCATAATCTTCTTATCTTTTATGTTCATCTTGAGGAATCAATCAGTTGTTTCATCTCCCCAATCTATTGATGTTGGGTGTATAGGGAGCCGGTTTTGGTGGCAATATTGTATTGGTTCGTTGGTTCTTGGAATAGCTGTGGTACACCTGGTATGTTTGTATGTCTTTATTTCATCACCTAGTAATGCTAATTGTTGTTTTTTCCAGGTAATGTTTTAATGACTTGATAATTGTTCTTTTTGACTTTCTATTCCTTCAGTAATTGGCTTATAAATTTCTGTGTACATATCCCGGATTTGTAGCTTTCTTAATTTTTTTCTCTTTATTTCTTCTCTAAGAGCTCTCAGCTTTGTCCAACTAATTTTTTTTCTTATTATCATTTCATTAAGTTTTGATTGCATTTATAATAATGTATAATAATGTAAAATAATGGAAATAATGTAAGATATTGAAAAATAATGTAAATTAATGTAATATTATATAAATGAAATTCAAATTATGTTACAATATGTGATAAATCCAATAACTTTAAACAATTTTATCCTTTTATGCCAGTTCATGTTTTAGAGGTTAAATATGTGGATCTTCTGGATCTGGAAAACAAATACATTATTGCTTATACTTCGAAAACATCTTTTATATTATGATTTAAATTTATATACTTATATGCTAATAAACTTAGAACTATCTAAATATGAAGATTTAATTAACCATTTTAGCCAAATTGCAAAAAAATTAAAGTAGATCCAATGGAAATACTTGGAATGTTCAGTGATCCCAACAAATTGACCTTGTGAGAATCTTGAATCAAGAAAAAAAAAAAGTAGTATTATTTGATGATTTTGTATGTGAAGATAAAAAGTTCAAAAATGAAATAACCAAATACTTTATCAAGGTCGTCACAAAACTGTTGGTGCGTTATTATTTAAGTCTGTCTTACTATTAAAACACCAAAAAGATATTCGCAATTAACTGTTCCACAAATATTTTATTGAAAGTCAGGTATACGAGAAAATAATATTGATTTGTGATGAACAAAATAAGATCGTGATACTTTTGCTTAATGCATACAAATCAAAAAATATGATTTCTTATATATTGACAAACAAGGAAGTTTTAAGAAAAAACTTTCTGGTAATATATAATGGGAGTTTTTAATGATACAAAACAAATAAGTGAAACTGATAAAGTGTAGTAAAGTTAATTTTGATATTGATTTAAGTGATTTTGTACTAAAAAACAATATAAAAGCTTAGAAAGGTACTGAGAATCATATCTTCACAGAAATAAGGAACTTGTAACACAAGACAGAGCATTAGATATGGGAGGTTATTAAATTGAATTAACCTAGGAAATCCAGAATATCCAACGATGATGTTCCTAGACGTTTGTGTATAAAAAAGTCAATGTGTATTAGATGTCTATAATCTTGAAGATGTCAAAAGTATAAAACTGACATTTGAAGCTGAAGTAAAGAATATTGAAGAACCAAAAGATTTTAAGAATTCATTATTAATAGTTGCATTTACAGGTAAAAAATTGAGAAGAATGAAAAGATATGACTGATTCTATTAAAAGAAACTTGAGAGAAATCTGATTGACAGGATGACAATATAATAAAAAGTATTTAGAAACTAATTTGAAAAGTATACCACTCAGTTCAAGAATTTAAAAGATAGTAGGATTAAACATGGAAGAAACTAAAAAGACAAGATTATTGAAGCTGAGAAAAGTTACAAAATATTGTTTAGTTAGAATTTAGAACGAAATAAAGTAACTAAATACTGAATCTGAAAAAATAGCATAAAGATTTATTAGAATTAATTTCTATAAATTGCAGATTATAAATCGACTGAAAAAGGCAGCTTCCATAGAGGTGATGATCATGAACTGCATTAGAGGATTTTTAAGAAGAAATTTTTGTCTTAAAAATAGATGACTTTAAAAAACAATGTTCGAAATTGGATAGTATTGTTGGACAACGTCATTTATTTAAAGTATGCAGACTTAAGTAATATTACAAAAAATTACAAGAAGTTTTGAGCAGCTTAATGCTTAAGTGAAGTACATTAAAATTGAACTGGACTTTGTAGTTGAAATATCAGGTTAAACAGGAGAGTTAATTACTGTAATACTGAAGCCAATTATGCTAATCTAAAGCAATTAACAAGTTCTTAATCAGATAGTAAATTTGAATAAACAAACTTGTAGACATGATTAATAATGTTGAAGCAAGTCACAATATAAAGTACCGAAGAGATTAAGTAAACTTAAAGGTTTATTACATGAAGATATTATTAATTTAATAATCAAATTAATGATAAAATTAAAAAAAGTGTAATAAATGATTTGGACTCTGTTGTTGAAATATCAGCTAAAATAGGCCTGAATCAAATCACTGCTAATACCCACAAGTAATTACTGATATGACTAAAGCAATAAACCGCTAATGTCGAAGAATTGTACTAATGATGAAAAAATTTCAATTAATTGGGAAAAAATTATAGAAGTAAAAGATGCTTTCTTAAAACAGAAACCACAATTTAGCTAGAACAAAAGCGTTGTTGACAATTTATCTGCCTTCTGAAGTTGCTACAACAAAACGTGTGTTGATTTTAGCTGAAATATTTCTTAAACTAAAAGATTGACAGGTAAAATAGAAAAAAAGGGTAGAGAAGTATAACAGAAGTGTTTCTCTTTGAATACTATTATAATCATTGACTTTTGATTCATACAAATGAAAAAGTATTTTGTCCGTCGTGGAGATGCCTGGATGTCTTTTCAACATATGATATTATGGACGGTATATATTATTTAAAATGAATTTGAAGTAAGGACTGGAATTATCGTAGATTATAAGTTTTTTTATACACAAACCAAGAATATAAAATAGATGTACTAGATATGCTTTTGAGTGGTGTGTTTATAGTCGGAAAAACCGGAACTTATATAATAGATATTAAGATTTTATTAAAGGGTGCGAGCTCCCCGGGTGAACCGTATAAACCGACTAAAAGCCCAATATCACATTTTATATTTAGGTGGCGGAATCCAAGGCCCCAGGATGATGTTTTATTTTTTGATACATTTGATAATGTAAATATAACAGCTGAGGCAGCTGAGGACTTTGACACTGATAAGTTAATATCTATGTATAAGAAAAAAATTAAAATTTATCTAAAACAAGGAACAATGTTTGATATTCACCTTATGACGATTCGGAATCTACAGAATTAACATTTATGCTTTTGATGGGTAGTCACATCAGATTCTACATATCGGATGAACCTGTATCCCATGGTATAAACAGACTTTTGGATTAAAGGTTTAATTAAAAGCTTAATTAAAAGCTTAATTAAAAGTTTAATTACTATGTGTACCCTAATAATGTACTTACTAATTGAAGATAAGATCAAAGACCAGAGGCTTTGCCTCCGGGGGTTGTAGACCCACCTTTTACATTTTATTAATAAATATAATATAATATTTATCTGCCAAAGTTTTGCCAAAGTTCTGCCAAGTGGCAGGAATGTGGCAGTGTCTGCCAAGTTGGCAGAAAAATGGCAGGCTTTTGATTGGTTGAATTTGTGGTTTCCCGCATAATCATTTTTAAAAAATGCACTTGATTTACCTTTGACACAACAGGTACATAAAGGACAAGTATGTGTCTTACAAGTAGGACAAGCTCTCAATACACAATAGAATTGTATTTACTATAGCGTAGTATTTGTTCTCCAGTTAAACTGAAACCTGATCTTTATCTTGATATGCACTGTCAATCAGGAAGTAAATACCTTACGGTGTACTTTATTGATATTTAAGTCAATTTTATTTTAGCTTGTATCTTTGATAAAGCCTGTGAATTTTAAATTGTCCGGCATTGGTCAGTTCGGACCAAAAACTAAATCTTTTTTTTGGTTAAACCAAAGGTTTTCATTCGGTTTAACTAAAGATTTAAAAAAATTTTAGGGTATCAAGGGTACTAAGTTAGTATTTTAAGTTTAGGGCAAGGTTAAAGTCCACTTATAGAATAGGGACAAGGGGTCAGGGGGGGTCAAAAACGCTCGCTTCGGTATTTCTAATACTACTTTTGTCCTTTTACTTATGTACTATGCTGGGATGGCGAGGAGACCTATGTGGCGCCATCATCTACAAATTGGCCCGGTCGCCGTTGGGAGACTGTTTGTTGTGTGTATCTATAGCCGTGTTAAGAGCGTTCATTACAAGATTAAAGATCAACGGACTCATCACACTTCCCTGTGGTGTGCCATTGTCGGGTTCAACTGCATCCGACATTTGTCCATTCACCTTTACCTTATTTTTTCTGCCTTCAAGGACATTAGCGATCCATGTAAGCATTCTCCCCTTAATGCCTAGAGGTATTGGATTAAAAAGAGAACCTTTATGCCAATGCCTATTGTTATGTATTTGGGTATTACACCAATCAAATTGTAGTACTTCTCTTAAAGCCACGCCTTTGCAGTATTTGTATTCGTATATCGCTTATATATATATATATATATATATATATTATATATATATATATATTATATTATATATATTATATATATATATATATATATATATATTATATATATATATATATATATATATATAATATATTAAAAATGCCACTAAACGATCAAGTTGTTGTTTATTGTCCACATACATAAATCTGGCGACGAGGATTTTAAATAGTTGTTTCATTTCAAGGGATTTATCTATTTATTAAGCGATAAATACTCGTAAATACTCGTAATGGATGATATAAACTATGGCAAAAGCGCTAATTGGAAGTTCAAACCCATTTTACTGTGATGTATAATCATGGACATCGTATGAGGAACACCTAGGACAATATTTCAAGTTGAATGAAATTCCTGACAGAAAACAAGTAGCAGAGTTATTAACATTGTTAGGTGAGAAATATTGCACAACGTCACGGTTTCGCAAAACTGATAGCCAGTTAGTGCAACATTTAGAGCGTCCGCTTCGAGTGCGGGAGGTCGTTGTTTCGTTCTCTGGCCACGTCATACCAAAGACGTAAAAATATGGTACCAAGCTAGGATACAGAGGCAGTTGACGTCAGCATAATATCGTTGTGATGATTAAAGCATTGTTAGTCATATTAGAAATTAGAATAATTCATACCTTGGGCCGATCATTTTGACAATACGTATGAAAACATTTCAATACAAGTAGCCGCTAAGTATTGAAAGTAATCGTCCAGTGGATATTTTCACTCGTCCTTATTCTGCAACAGCCTGGGGTATGGAAAGGCATATAAAGGGCGATGTCTAACACTGAATTAAAATCACCAGTTCATTGTTCTATTTTATTTAATATATTTATTTGTTGATGTAAGTCTCATCGTGTACATCACTTCCAATAAACAGGTATATATATTTATAATAAATGCTTAACATAATTATATGTGCACACCGCCAGTCTATATATCTCCGCTATACTTCAAATACGTATTTAAAATTTTTGGGAACACTGTTACTCATGACAACTACAAGATATGGAAGTGTCTTAAAACTTGCTTGAAATGATTTATCTAAGAAACTGAGATGATCTGTCACAGGTGTACAGAGGTATTCCGGTAAGAAATGTTGTAAAAGCTCGTCAAAGTGCACAGTGTGGACTTAAAGGCATTGACCCCCAGATCGTACGACTACAAAATACAGAAAATTATTGTTATGTTTCTTAAGTACGCTTTGAAACTTGGTGATCGAAACACGTGAGAATTAGTTGATTTTATTAATTTTCCCAGCGTTTGTAACAGGGTACCGGAGTTAAACTGCCTTAATTATAAAGTTTTACATTAAACGGTCGGCCCTCTTAGCTCAGTAGGTAAGAGCGTTGGTCCACGGATCGCGGAGTCGCGAGTTCGATCCTCGGGCGGGGCGTATGTTCTCCGTGACTATTTGATAAACGACATTGTGTCTGTAATCATTAGTCCTGCACCTGTGATTCATGTGGGGAAGTTGGAAGTTACTTGCGGAGAACAGGTTTGTACTGGTACAGAATCCAGGAACACTGGTTAGGTTAAATGTCCGCCGTTACATGACTGAAATACTGTTGAAAAACGGCGTTAAACCCAAAACAAACAAACAAATAAACGGTTGGCAAGTACGGTTGGTCCAGAAGGTAGGAACATTTTTATTGCCGATGCAGTCTGTGTTCAATTTCCGACTAGGATATTTTTTATTGATTTATCATTTTTTAAGGTAGTTTAGAAACCAAAAAGCTCGCACACTAATGTTCACAATATGAGATAAAGATCATTTAGCCAGAATCTTGAGTTTAGTCCCTTTAAACTAACTCGTGTATTAAGTGATTTTCTGAAAATCAAAATGAACACATCTGCGGATGTCTCTAAATAGTTTTTTTGTACTTTTAGCATGTGTAAATGTTGAGTTCTGCTCAACCCGGGGTTAGAGGGCATGGACGGTAGCATGCATTTTAACTACCGTCCATGAACAGGCTCAATCAAACCGAGCCTGCAACATTTTCGTTTTTGTTGTGTTGAGCGACCTGTGGAGTTTCCACTTTTTCTATTTAATTACACGATGTTTTCTTCTTATACTAGTATTTAACTTAGATTTGGCACAAACATTAATTACACATAAATTGTGAGAAAACTTGCTTAAATATTCACAATAAAAATGACGATCATAGTGGTGTCTTTTTCTATAGATATCTATATAAAACTTTTGTAACATTGACTGTTTTTCCATGAGACATTTCCCCAATATACTTACAGAGCTTCTGAAATTGGAACGGACAGTAAGATTTTAGAATGTCGGTAAAATGTGTCGAACGAATTAAAACAAAAAACTGAGATAAACTCTTCCGTATTTCGTAGAAAAGTACGTGAAAGGTGTTGAATGAAACATTAAGATCTCTTCGGTCAGAATAGACTATGCTCTCCACGCGGTAACTGTAGCGGCATGCATTTGCTTGCAAAACCAAACAAAATATAAAGCAATAAAATGCGTGTTTCTACTTTGCTTGTTGAGAAATAATATTAGGCCATTCATACACATTCTTATCACAAGTATAGAAGTTGGTTGCCATGGTTGTTTATTACGAAGCTTCCACGTCACAATTTCAGCAATCATTTTTTTACTCAGAAATACTTTTTTAAGTTATACTATATATCACCGACATAAAAGAGTAACTAGATTGTACGGGATGATCCGACGATGTATCTCTGGATTTGTACATGTAACTAGTTCAAACTGTAATTATTTTGTTAATATCGAATATTCCACGCAGTAGAAACAAATACTGGAACACTTATAAAACAGTATGAACCATTCTTTAACACTCCTAAAATATTTAAGTGACTAAGAGTAAATTACATTTTGATTTTCAGAAAATCACTTAATACACGAGTTAGTTTAAAGGGACTCAACTCAAGATTCTGGCTACATATTCAGTTGATGTAGATCAAACGACAACCGACGATATGATTTGTATTGATATCAAAATTTGAATTACTGTTTACCTTTCAAAAAATTTTAATATCTCTCGTTTTAACATCGTGTACCCCTATCAGCCATTTCCAACTTCGTTATCTTAGTATAGTGGATTTTCTTTAGTACATAAAAACGCATGGTACATTGTTCTTTAATTATAACTTATTTATTCAAAAGCCCGAAATTATCCTGAAATAATTAAAACATAAATTCTATTTCTCTCTCTAGATGCACATTTAAGAAGAATATCTATCTTTCATAAATTAATTTATCCATTGTTTATAGTACTCTTTCAAAAAATAAAATAAATTTAATAATAATAATAATTTAGAATCGTAAATGCCAAAATCGAGAGACACCCACGATCTTACATGAACAAAACAGATATTAAAGAGAGGTTCATTCATAGTTAAACGCAGAATCCAGTTTTATATGTAAAAAATTTGTAAAGATAATGATTGACCGCGGAGAGAGAGATAGCAATCACAAAGAATGTCTGTAGATATTATATTGTATTATCAGTCCTCCTTGTAAGTGCGACATATAATATAATTTCAAATGTAATGTTTGTTAACATATCATTCACCATAGAATTAAATTTCAATTATGCACTCTTATTCTTCACCATCTGTATGGCCCGAAATATTCGGATACAGTGCAATATACTCCTCAACAGGTGATGCTGACTTGTACTTCACGATATGATTCTTGTATTCTTCAGCATCGATGCCTGTTGCCTTACCCTTTCTGCTAGTACCTCTTGCAAGCTAATACCTTACAGAACATGACTTTATCTATAATAATTGAAACAATAATAAACAAAAGTCATTATACCACACACAAATACAGAAATCCCAACAACAACAGCAATATACCGGAATGATAAACCTGATCATTTCTTATCTTCATATCGCGTATAGACGTAAATCTGTCAATTAAACTAGGCATGCTTCTTTGTGGCAGCGGTTTTAACTTGTGGGGAATTTCCGAGTTAGTGAAATTTGAAAATTGTAACATAAAATCAGACCACAGTTTAGAGATAATTATGTGAATGTTTGACCTTAGAATATGAAGAAAGTTGTCTGTAATTTGGTAATTACTCAGCAGTTAAAGACAGGTGGTTCCCATTTGCCACACAGCCCAAGGGTAATTTAAGATTATGCCTTTATTTTAAAAAGTTTTTTGTTAACTAAAGGCCAAACTAAGAGGGTTTTTTAACTTGAAATGAACCACAAACCGTCAGAGATTTACATGCCTGATGGTAAATGGACGTTAAGAAGAACTACTTATTGGCAGATGCCTTTGTTTTTGCTCCTTTAGCAAATACACCTGAATGATACATTTACTTGCGAGTCCTACACTATATAGAGTGCAGATTGAACATTTTAATAGCCTATGGTTGTTTGAACATTGATGTAACTCATTCCGTGTTAAGATTGCATATTTTGTATGTTGCGTGTTTATTACAGGACTTGTTCCTTGCAATTTATACCGCGTAATCATCAAAAACCTGCAGGGTAAGGAACCATAATTTTATCATGGTTTTCTAATAGACAGAAACGCCTTTAATTCTATCAGGTGCTGTATAACATTTTATCAAGTATTATATAAATAAAGTTTGTCTTCAGTACGCTAGGAGATATCTATCAATAGAGCAAAAATAATAACAGAAAAAAAAAACATTTGCCTTCACCCCAACTATTGGCATTTAGTATTTATATACACACAACATATTCTTATCATGCAATGACATATAACCAACATTTCACTAGTTTTGAATTACGAGTCCTCCTTTAGTCAGCATGAAATATTTTGTTCTACAATTATAACAGGTAAGCTACATATAGAACGTGACCTTCTGATTATCATCACAAATGACCTTATCTACTACAATAGATTGAAATAAGGTCTGAATAATATGAAAGCGCTCTATTGTCATTATAACTGTTACAGTGTCAGTTTTGCTTAAATACGTTCACAGCAAATATAACCAGATTTATCCTGATAACACGGAATAAACAAGACAGAATTGATATTCAGATGGGCATTTGACCTCTTCTAAAGGTTTAATATTGTGGGAATCGTTATCATTCTTTGACCCAAAACAGTAGTTGGAATTTTCAATTTGTCCTAACTATCTGTGTTAATCCACACTATCTGTATGTAATAAAGCAAGCTCATTTGTCATGTAATCTTCGGTAATGGGTGACATTTCGTAAATATATAGCGTTGAAAATGTGAACTTGTCCGTAGTTTTGCTACGCATGTTTGTGAAGTTTTCGGTTTAATAACCTGCATATTTTACATTCCACTATCTTTTTAGAGGTATATAATTTCTGGCTATCTTTAGCCTCTATAAATCTTAAGTAACACAATTACTAAGGTTGTACACGAGATCTTTTCCTAAAATAACATTCCTCGTCATCTCATTCCGCCCATTTTGAAACTTGGTCTACATAATCCGGGTACTTTAAACTGGCCGCAAATTTATATTTTATTTTTCTTTGTTAAGTGTGGAGGAAAAGATAGAGCCATAAACTTATTATGAATCAAAGTCAATTCACTGCCCGAATCTATTAAAGCCTTATAGTTTTGTTTACCAATTTCACTTAACAAGAATTTGGATTATCTACCTTATTGAGATAATAAATTTTTTAACTGGATACTTTAATGTTCTCCTAATGGTAAAGGATGCTGAACATCTAAGCATTTCATATGGCCTTCCAAAATAAATACAGATCTTAACGTTACTTATTCTATAATAAAATGTCCTAGAGCACCAAGAAGAACGATGTACCCCTATCAGCCGTTAATCAGCATAAGGTACAGTCTTTAATAACAATTGTTTCATTCTACAGCCCGAAAGTTGTTTCACACACACACACACACACACACACACACACACACACACACACATATATATATATATATATATATATATATATATATATATATTTGTAGGACTACACAGCATAAACATGCTTTGTGTGAGCACAAAATAAATCACATGATCTTGTAAATCTGAATCTGCTTTTTGCTATTATAATTACTTAGGGAAAAAATGTTTATACTGTTATGGTGTATTACTCAGGTGAGCGACCTAGGGCCATCTTGGCCTTCTTATCATTACATTAAATCTCCACCAATGCAAAATATCTTTTTTAAGAGATATTTTTTGTTTCAAATAGCTATTATGAATATAAAAACTGTTAAAGCCGGGATTTGAAAAGAAAAAAAAACTTTAAGCGACTCTCAATGAACAGGTTATTTCGACTACATTAGCCGAAAATAAAGTCATTGCAAACTTTGACTCGACATGAAAGCAACGAAGGAAATGTCAATAGAACCATCTGTTTGAGTGTAGAATTCTTTGACTTCTTTGCTGAAAGAGATGAAAGAGATATCCGCTAGTGCATACATACTGCTATAATGGCTTACTGTACCTATGGTACAAAACCTTTGTTTTTCCATGCACTTTTGTGTTGTTTTTTATGTATGCTTGTTATGATAACACACGTTATTTGCTTTACTGACAATTGCATATTGACTTTAGCTCGTCTCTTTCGTGCTTGGTGACCATTTATGAATTGAATAGTCTGAAGTGACTTATTCTATGAGTAAGATCGTACATTCGTTTGTTGCAGTTGTCTTTACCTAATATCATCGTCATCATTGACTACAGAAATATGTTTACTTCTGTTTCAGTTTCAAACGATTACAATTTGGTACATAGTATGAGAATGTCTATTTAACGTTTAACACAGTCTATAATGGACAAAATACCAATACCAAAATATTTCATGAAAGAAAAGAAATTTATAGAATAATGTTTCATTCATAGCTTACAATCGCCAAATAATGAAAGCGCAATAGTAAGATGGCAGTGTAGATAATAGGACTGCAGGATTGCGATGCGATAGAAGGGTTGAAGGGCATCGATAGCAGGATTGCGATGACAGCAAAGTAGGATAAAATTATCGCAATCCTATTCACTTCTATTTATATGATTGCTTGTTAATTGGTCATTGTTAAACACAGAACAGAGACAATCTGCTTTGGATGTTTGTTGTACGTCCACTAGCATACCGCATAAATATAATTATATGCAAATCCACAAATCGTCTACTAGCGTGGCGGAGACATCGCCTTGGAATTTTTATCCATACACAGCGTCAGTGTTTATCAAGTAAATCAAATGAAAGGCACTGTTATGAGAAAAGCCCAACCAAATTGTACTGTGGCGGCAATATGTAATTAAATAACTGTAATACGAGACATCTTCTGTCATCCACTGAACCCCATCTGAATGTGGAATGACTTGGCGGAGAATATAAAACACAGAAGAAAGTAGATTAAACAGATGGCCAGAGTACACATCATGTTGATTGCTGGGCTTACTCTGTCAAATTTAGGTTAAAAATGATACCTGAGCACCTTGTCATTTAAGAAAAAATATACATAAACGTCCAAGAAACAAGTGTCACATTTTTGTATCATGTGCTTACCGGATGCAAAACTAAAAGTTTTTTTCCTTTCTATTCAAAACATGTCACGGATGCAAGTATTATCAAATAAATAGATATATTAAAACAGGAATTCATGCACTATATTACAGTTATACACCTGTTAGAAGGTAGATATGATTAGTGCGTATAATGCTTTAAAAAAAGGATTTCTGTTCGCTCCATTACACCTGAAGAATTAAGCAAGTGTTTTAAACCATATGCTATTTTTTTTCTTGTTTGCAATTTTCTTCAAGTTTTCAGGCATGAATAGTATTACAACAGGAAACACAATGAAAACATTGTTAAACTCCTGCGTAAATCTCCGTTTAAATAGTAATAGACGTGGTCTCTTTAGGGGAACGAATTATGGTGGCCTGTAGGTACATGGGTCCGGGTGCTCTTTTATATTTATAATTGTTGTTATTGTTGTATTATTAATACACATGTCACTATTATAAACAATTACTTATCTTTACTTATAACGTATATTTTAAACTGTGATTTAATATTTTATACTTTGTGTATATTTAACCAATTAAGGAGTTTAATCTGCTTACATTTAATTTAAAACGCTATGTATCTTACTACCGTAGTGTCATTTTAAATTCATACTATAATTATAGTTCAATTACCATTTTTTTATTGAACATTATACAGATGTTTTTATGTAAAGCACTTCTGAACGTATTTTATATGAAAAGAGTGCTATATAAATGTGGCAAAAAACTACAACAACTATAGCATATAAATACAATGTCATACAAAGGTAAACTCAGTAACATAGTAACGGTTGTGATTTAATTATAACATAGATTTCCTATTATAAACGTAACTGTTTAAAACTTCGATCATCGGATAAAGGTGTTTTCTGGACTCCAGATTGAACTTTCATATATGCGCTGAATTAACTCCACGATATTGAATAGCAAACATAAGACGCTCGGGAGTAAATAGTGATTTACAGCACATAGTACTTACAAGTTGTAGTGCCAGAATTTCTCGTATTTTCATGTAGCATTTTAGATGTTCAAAAATTATCAGCGGCAGAGTGTCTTTTTTATATTCCATATCTACCTAATTCTTTTGCTTTCAAGGACAAATATCAAACAGGAAAAGTCATGTTCCAAAAACGCCACAGCCTCCACAAAACGAAACCCTCAGCACGCAGACGCGCACACTTCTACACGCGCACACACATACACACACCCACACAAACGCGCACACACCCACGCACCCCACGCACTCGCATACAAAGCAAATACTCGATGACAAAACGAACAATAAAGGATTAAAGTGGGGCACCGCTTCAGAACGGTCACTGGGGAGTTTAAGCCGGTTTATGGTGCGCACCAAACCTCACTCTTCCCCCCCCCCCCCCACCCCTCCACCACCATGTTCCAAAAACAACGGGGCTGGATAAATAAAAGTAAATATCTTACACACGCAATAGAAACAAAAATGCATGACATGTAAACCTTGTGAATAACCGTAAAAATGAAACAATGTGGCTGCTTAAGAAAGGTGAACATTAGAATAAGTGTTGATTTTAGAAGTTAGCAGAACGGCTGCTTATGGCACTTATCCTACATCAGAATTATTTCCTTTTTATCAGTCTTCGCTTGGCAAAATAAATGGGAATCGACTGTTAACTTTAACACGCACTTTCAACAGAAAAATCTGCATTAATCAATTCCTATTTTCGTACAAATCTCTTATCAAATCTCTTAGCAGATCCTATTGAAGCATAGTACGCAATAAAGCGAAATACTAGTAGACTCTGTATAGATTTATCTGTACTTTGGAGGTAATGAAATAAACAACACATACACATTGATTGTAGAGATCTGAGACATTTAATTAGACATATCATTATTTCATCAAATCCCATTAGATGTAACTTTGATCAAATTTTTGTTTATTTAGACAGAAGCAATCTGGATTTGGGCGACGCAATATAAATAACAAAACCGTAATATAAGACCATTTCTGATTATGAAATGGCGCGATAGAGTCTGGAGAACACAAAACATGGACAAAACTAGTTTGCATTGATAAGCGGACATCGACAGCAATTTAGCAAACAACATTTACTAATTTTGTTTTTATTTGCTACTGAATCTTACTGTTCCCTTGGATATTTTCATGTTCAATATTTGAAACAAGAAGCTCCCGTCAAGTTTATTTAAACCGCCAAGTAAAATAAAATGCATACAATGACGTTTTTCCGTTACAGCATCTTTTTGTTGTCGGCCTACTTTGTAATGTATGGCTCTATGAGTGTGTTTGGGGTGCTTCCGGGGAATCTACCCTTACCTTTTGTCTTTAAGTCCTTTAAACTGGCACACAGAGTAAAATTTAGCCGCATTGACTCGGTGTATTTAAAGAGTGTTATAAAGTGCACATAGGACAATAACTTGACACGAATATTTTTATTTTTAACGCTTGGAAAATTGATGTTGTAAAGTTATTATTGAAGACTTGTGTATAAATGCAAATTCATCGTGTCAAAAGGGATTGCAATTCAATATTCATGAAATGGTTAAGTCATTGACTTTCTCTTTGGCGAAGTCACGTGTTTGTATTAGAGCTTTTGTTCTTATCACCAATTATTATTTGATGATAGTGTTTTGAACAATGAGTGACTGAGTGAGTGAGTGAGTTGGGTTTTACGGCGAATTGACACAAAATGGTCATATATCGCCGAGAAGAAGTCATATTGAAACGCCAACTGTAAAGCATAAACATTGATGTAAAAATGTAAAGCGTACCCAAAAATCATCAATGTAAAAATGTAAAGAACACTATGAATAATGTAAAACATATCTAAAAACGCCCATGTGAAAATGTAAAGCATATCTAAAATCATTTATGTAAAAATGTATATACGTGTTTGTTAAAATATCAGCTACAAACATAATAATATTGCAAGATGTTAACAAAAATATGAAATGTTAGATTTTTTTTATATAATCCTATCTGCTTTAAAAACGATAAGATATCTCCGACTGAAACGTTTTCGAAAAACTTTTTCAAAGATTGAACGTCATGATATGTACTGCGTTGTGTAGCAAAGTCCACACAGTCGATTAGAATATGTTTAATAGTTTGCGGTGTTTGACATGGTACACATTCGGGTTGATCTTCTTTATTCAAAAGATAAGAATGAGTAAAACGGGTATGACCTACTTGACAGCGAGAAAGAACAACTTCCTCCCTGCGAACAGATCTTTTCCCTTGGTGCCATTCCCCCAGAGTAGGTTTGACATCATGAAGTTTATTGAATGAAGCACAGTTCCATGACGATTGCCATTTAGATAAAATGTATTTCTTTATATTGGGCCTAAAATCGGTATGTGGTAATTTCAAATTAGATTGTGATAATAAAAGGGATTTCTTGCTGCAATATCAGCATCCTCTTTTCCCCATGAATACCAAAATGATAGGAATCCAAAAAAATATGATAAACTTTTTAAAAGATAGTTCATGAACCTGAGAAGAATATTTTGAATGAATGGATTTTCCATATTTCGGTTATGAATTGACTGTAAAACAGAAGCGAGTCGGAGAAGATAATAATTTTTCTTCCCACTATTTTTTTATATAAAATTTAGAGCTAAATCAATAGCTTTGGCCTCGGCTGAAAATATTGTTGCACTTTTGGCAAACGTAATTTTGATTGATGAAAGGCTGACAGCAGCACAGCCAACCTTTGATTCATCTTTTGAACCGTCTGTAAAAATTTGGGCAAAATAGTCCTTGTAGCTGATTTGATTTCATGATTTTGGACTTGAATATTTCTGGGTTTGTTTCAGACTTTTTAAAGGCAGTTTTCAATCGAAAAAAAAACTGTAGGGGTATAAAGGGTCCATGGTGGTGTATCTGGAATTGAACTTTCTTTAATACCATTGCATTCAAAGTCAGTTTCATTATAGAAGATTTTATGCAAAACCCAAAAAACGGTTTGATTTGTTTTGGTTTTTTCCCTCATATGAATCGGGAGTATTTTGGGTTTTTAAAAATAATTTCAGAGCAGGATTAGATTTGTTGCAGTTTACTCTTAAAGCATATTGCAATGAAAGTTGTTCTCGGCGGTGTGTAAAGAAAGGGCATATAAACTTTCAACTGGCGATGTTCGGAATGCACCAAGAGCAATACGAAGACCTTGATTATGGATGGTATCCACATTTGTAAATAAGATTTTCTTGCGGAACCATAAACAATACAACCGTTATCTAGCTTAGATCTAATTAAAGCTCTATAAAGTCTTAATAAAACCGTGCTCCCCAATCAGTTTTTGAAATTGCCTTTAAAAGATTCAATGACTTCAGACATTTGGCTTTCAAGTATTTTATATGCAGCACAAACGAAAGCTTTTTATCAAAGATAACACCAAGGAATTTTGCTTCGTCAACAACGGGTGTTTTTGTGCCATTTAGAAAAAGCTCACAATGATGTTTCCGTAATTGACAAAAGGGGGCCCACATTGAGTTTTCGATGGGAAAAATTTTAAACCCCATTTTCCATGACCCAAGTTGAACTTTATTCAACACTGTTGTAATCGGCGTTAAAATCGTACGCATTATTTTTGAACGTTTAACATATCAAAACATCGTAAACATAAAATGAACAGTCTGTCCCTGGTAACAAACATTTCACAATATTACTAATTTTGATGCTAAAAAGTGTGACAGAACCTTGTGGAACTCCCTGTTCTTAGTAGTAAAGTAATTGTTTGTGCGAAGTCAATCTAACCTCATTTGACCTTTTGACCCTCGGTCCGAACTGACAATGCCGGACAATTTAAAAAAAATAAGAAAAAAAAACAGGTTTTCGGGTTTTGCTTTAACTTGACAAAAACCTTACCGTTAACCCAAAAAATGAGAACAAAATCTAAAATATTTTAAAAATAATTAACTATAAAATGTCCTCCTGTAATTACTTCCAAATTTTCTTATTTATTTTATAATATTATACCGCAGTTAACAGACGATTCATTATCACATTCTTTGATCAGCTGTTATTTGCAATAATCAATAAAGCGGCACCGGTGCATTAAAACCAATATTTGTTTTAAAGTTGTTGATATTGATAAACTTGAAAATGACACCGGTTGTTGATAAATGTTTTTGTTGAAACAGTTTTTTGAGAATTACGCTGTAATCCGTTCTGCATTTAAATGACCTTAGTATAGAACGTTTCCCCAGACGACATATGTGTCAGTTTTTTTTGAAACATTTTTATTGAGAATTACGCTGTAATTCATAAAATTTTTAAAAACCCATTAAAACGTATAGATTATAGCTTGTAATTTGGTGACACACGATGTGTTTACAATCAATATTATAAGTTAAACAGACGATTTATTGCATTCCTTTTAAGATAAACATATATCGGGGGATTTGTTTATACAACATATTTGTCTTATTTTCAATTAGTAAGTATATTATTAGGGTACACATAGTAATTAAACCTTTTAATTAATCTTTTAATTAAACCTTTAATCCAAAAGGCTGTTTCTATCATAGGATACAGGTTCATCTGTATGTAGAATTTGATTGTACTGCCATCAAAAGCATAAATGTTAAATTTTCTGTAAATGCTGAATCGTCATACGGGTAAATATCAAACATTGTTCCTTGTTTTAGATAAATTTTATTTTTTTTTCTTATACTAGATTTTTAACTTATCAGTATCAAAGCCCTCAGCTGCCTCAGCTGTTATATTTACATTATCAAATATCCCAAAAAGTAAAACATCATCCTGGGGCCCTTTATTATTTCGCCACCTAAATTATAAATGTGTTTTGGGCTTTTAGTCGGTTTATAGGGTTCACCGGGGAGCTTGCACCCTTTAATAAAATCTTAATATCTATTATATAAGTTCCGGTTTTTCTGACTATAAACACACCACTCAAAAGCATATCTAGTCATCTATTTTATATTTTTGGGTTTTATGCTTATAAAATCTTTATAATCTAAGTTTAATTCCAGGTCTTATTTCAAATTTTTTTAAAATAGTTCAGATCGGGCCATATTTTTATATGTTGAATGTATCCAGGCACCACGCGGTAAAAAATACTTTTTCATTTGTATGTAATCAAAGTATGATTATAATAGTATTAAAAGAGAAACGCTTCATGTCTCATTCCTCAAACCCTTTTTCTATTTTCCTGTCTTTTTTTTTTAAGTTTAAAAATTATTTCAGCAAAATCATCAACTCGTTTTGTTGTAGCAACTTCAGAAGCAGTTTAAATTGTCAACAACCCCTTTTTTGTTCTAGTAATTGTGTTTCTTGTTTTAAGAAAACATTTTTTACTTTTGTAATTTCTTCAGCATTAGGGTTAATTTCTTCAACATTAGCGGTTATTGCTTTAGTATTAGCGTAATTACTTGGGTATTAGCAGTGATTGATTTCCTTGTTTATCTGTATTTTAACTACAGAGTCCAAATCATTTATTATTTTTTAATTTGATCATTAATTATCTTAATTGTTCTTCTTGTTTAGCTGATTTTTTCAATACAGAGTCCAAATCATTTGTTATTTTTTTAATTTGATCATTAAATTCATTAATATCTTCTTGTAATTTTTTTGTATATTACTTAATTCTGCATATTTTAAATTATTGACGGTTGTCAACAATACTAATCCAATTTCAAATTTGTTTTTTAAAGTCATCTATTTTAGAATTAATTTCTTTTTTAAGGTTATTTAATGCTGTATCATGATCATCACCTCTTTGTGAAGCTGCCTTTTCCAATTCAGCTTTATATTCTGCCAATTTATTTGAAAATTTTATCGAGTAAATCTTGTTCCCTTTTGGCCTTTCAGTATTAGTTTATTTATTCTGTTTTGATTTCTAATGATACATATTTTTTTAACTTTTTCTCAGCTTCAATAATCTTGTCTTTTAGTTCTTCATACTATCTTTTAATTCTTGAATTTGGGTGAATAAATGTTTAAATTAACTCGAAATACTTTTTTATGTTGTCATCTGTTCAAATCAGATTTCTCTTCAAGTTTTTTAAATAGAATAAAACCCATAGCTTTCATTTCTTCTTCAATTTTACCTTGTAATTGATTAATTAATAAGGGAATTCTTTGTAAAATCTTTTGTTAATTCTTCAATATTCTTTACTTCTGCTTCTAGTGTTTGTTTTATACTTTTGATGTCTTCAAGTTTATAGTCATCTATTACACTTTGAATTTTTTTTTACAAAAACCGTTTGGAACTGCATCGTTGGGTTTATCTGGATTTCCTGGTTGATTATTTCATTGCCTCCATACCTAATGCCCTTTTCCCATTGTGTTATAGTTCCTTATTTCTGTAAAGTTTTACGATTCCGTTTCCTTTTTAAGCTTTTTGAATTGTTTTTTAGTAGCATAATCACTTAATCAATATCAAATTTAATTTTAAACTTTATACTGTCAGGTTGATTAATTTTTTTTTACATCTTTTAAAAACTCCCATTATTATAATTATTATTTATTACAGTAATTTTTTTTCTTAAAAATTTTCCTTGGTTTGTCAATATATAAGAAATCATATTTTTGATTTGTTGCATTAGCAAAAGTATCACGATCTATATTTTGTTCATCACAAACCCTATTATTTTCCATTTTACCTGGACTTTCAAATAAAATATAATGTGAACAGTTAATTCGAATATCTTTTGGTGTTTTATAGTAAGACTGACTTAATAAATAACACAACAGTTTTTGTGGCCCTCCTTGAATAAAGTATTTTGTTATTTCATTTTGAAAATTTTTTATCTTCACATACAAAATCATCAAATATTACTACTTTTTGTTTTTTGATTCAAGATTTTCACAAGGTTCAATTTGGTTGGGATCAGCTGAAATTCAAGGGATTTCATTTGGGATTACTTTAATTTTTTTTGCAATTTGGTTTAAATTGTTAATTAAATCCTGATATTTAGATTGTTCTAAGTTTTTAGCATACAAGTATAATTTATTTATAATATATAAGAGGTTTTCGAAGTATATGCATTAATGTATTTGGGTTTTTCCGATCCAGAAGATCCACTATTAACATTCTAAAACATGAATCTGGCAATAAAAGGAAAAAAATTGTTTAAAGTTATTGGAATTTATCATTTTTTGTATCATTTAAATTTTGGATTTCCATTTATATAATATTACATTATTTTACAATATCTTACATTATCTTACATTATTTTACATTATTTTACATTATTTACATTATTATATAAATGCAATCAAAAAATTAATGAATGATAATAAGAAAAAAATAGTCGGACAAAAGATGAGAAATCTTAGAGAAGAAATAATGAGAGAAAAAATAGAAAGCTACAAATCGGGATATGTTTACTGAAATTTATAAGCCAATTACTGAAAAATAGAAAGTCAAAAAAGAACAATTTCAAGTCAGTTAAAAGCATTACCTGGAATAAAACAACAATTGCGTTATTAGGTGATGAAATGAAAGACATACAAACATACCAGGGTGTACCACAGCTATTCCAAGAACCACCATTAAACCATTACCCAAACCATTCCGAGAACCAACACGATTATTACCGCCGGAAGTACTATGGGGTTTTGGAAAGAACTATTCGAGAACCAACACGATTACAACCATAAAAGAAGGTGAGTATGATCCCAAATGAAGAATCAGAAGAATTTCCTGAAATTGTTTGGGACAAAGGCCGAAAACAAAGGAAATACCTATAGTAGATTTAGATGCTGGTTTGGATAGTAATGTTTTAAAAGAATATAAAAAATTACAAACCCTCTAAAAATTTGACTTTTTTACTGCAGATGAACTGATCCAGATAAAATGATAAAGACGATATTGAAGATACAATAGATAGTGTTAATACGAATATCAAAAAATTAAATGGTTCAATAACTAGCAAATCAAAATCAAAAAATCCAAATAAAAAAGAAAGAGCAAAAGAATTAAAACATGATCGAGATGAACTCATAAAGTACAAAAAACGGTTGATATATACTTTTAAGTTAACTCCTACATTTAGACAAGATGGACAAGGAATAAGATATCATTTAACCCCTATTAAAGTTTCACCAAATGGACAATATGGTAATTTAATTTTTAACTTAAATAAACTTTATGGCCAAAAATAAGTTAATTGCTAAGGATAGATTTAAATGGAAAGAAGTCATTAACACTAAAGTTGATGATGATTTAATTGATTTGATTAATAAAAGATATAACCAATAAGAAAAAGCATTCAATTCATTCAATAAAAAATATTTAAAGAATTAACAGAAAAGTTTAGGATTACCCATCAATAAAAAATCTATGAATTTTAAAAAAAGTAATTAGAGGACAAGGTTATGACGTTTGTCCATGTAATCCAAAAGAATTGGTTAATGACTTGGAGTTAATTTTTGGGTTTAATTAATGCTGGAAATAATAATGAAGAACTAAAAAATGAAGGTATTAGAATATTGATGAACTATTAAAATGAATTCTTTTTTACCAGAACAACATGAAATGTTTTTATAAAAATTATTTTTCTTGATTTAGATTTTAATTAAAAGATTGTTTGATAATTATATAAATGGAACAAAAATAGTATTAAGTTCTGAACAGTTAAAGATAATAAAATAAACCCAGTGATTTTACAATCAGATTTAGTCGTTCTTTAATTTTAGATAAAATAAAAACTTATGTTGTTGGTTTGGATAGTATTAACACTATGACCTACTCTTGGCATAAAATTTTTGTGATGAATATGACAATAAAAGAATTCGTTATTTATATGGTAAAGAATGGAAAGATTCATATTTACAAATTTGGGTTTTTTCAGTTACACAGATATAATAATTATATTAGGGAACATTAATAAATAATGGTGATTATGAATTTGATAAATCGAAATTGCTCCAAAAAAGTTTGGGAAATTTTATTTAAGTAGTTTTTTAAAATTTTGATTTCAATTACAGATAATTTTTAAGTTGGATTTGGAAATATCAAATTTTCATACATTGCTTGGATTTGGAAAAAAAAAAATTAGACCAAAAAAGAATGGGGAACTAAAACACCAAATATAACTAACTCTGTGGATTTCAATTTACATCATTGTGATTTATTGATAATTCACTTGTTGATGGTAATTTCAGTGATATTATCTATGCTTTAAGTACTGCAGATTTAACAAGAGCTTATCCATTTACAAAAGAACCCCCAAAGGTTGGATATTCTGAAATTAATAAATATATTATAAATTCAATTAGAATATATATTACAATGTATTTGGTTTAGAATAATTAATTTTAAGAGGTTTTAAACAAGTTTTACACTAATTTTAAAGAAAATTAATTAAAACTAAAATTTTAAAACTTTTATTAAAAATTTTGTTTTTTATAATGTACAAAAAAGTTTATGATAAAATAAAGGAATATTTATTTATGTTGATGCTCACACAGGAGAAGAAATCATACACGGAAAAAGGTATCTTTGACACTTTAACGAAATTGCTTTCAAGCGGAGTTGCATCTTCAATTGCACAGCTGGAAAAAAAAAGCTTTGGAAACAGCAGGAAAAGCAGCACTTGAAAGTGGAAAAAAAAGGTTGGAACAGAAGTTGGAAATTTAGCTTGCAGCTAAAATTGTTGAAAAACTTAAAAAGAAACCTGCTTCGGCAGTTGGTATTTAATTGCCAAGGAATTACAAGAAAAGAATAATAATAAAAATAATAATGAGGAGGTATTTCATTGAGAATAAATAGAATATTGTCAGGATCTGGGACTTTAGCGTGCTGGGAACTTCAGCTCAACAAAAACGTATTAACAGATTAATTTATAAAAATAAGTTTTAACTTTAATAAAAATAAAATAATATATAATATATACATGTTTAGAACAAAAAAATATTGTGAAAGATATGAATTAACTCCTATTCAATTAGATACAGCTTTAATATCTGTCCTGGGAAATAATGTTTTAAACAACCAAAAAAAAACGGATATCACTTTACAATTTATGATAGAAGTTCATATTTTGATTGGTTTAATGCTTATTTTGAAGTAAGTTTTAAAGTAAATAAACTTGTATGGTAATAATTATGGTGTGGTGGGAGATGATAATCAATTTCTTTAATTAATAATGCAGCTTCATTAATTGATCAGTTAGTGGTTAAACAAAATGGAAAAATTGTTTATGATTGTAATTTAAATTTTTACAAAGTTTAAAAAAATGTAAAGAGTTTGGTTGAACTATCTGAGGATTATGCAAAATCAACTGGAACAAATGAATATATTTATTTACATACTACTGCTGTTGCTGAAAGTAGGAATGACCAAGCTGGATATAATAGTGGTTTCGCTATTAGAAAATGCATAGATATTAGGTATCCAATCAGTTGGGAACACGCTTCGTCACGCTTCGCGCGTTAATATCCCGAAGCGATAACATCTGGCTCAAGTGACCGCACGCGATAATCTGTATATTGCATATTTCAGAGGGAAAGGAAGTCACGAGTAAGTACTTATTTGATTTATATGTTTTAATTTTTAATAAACTGATTTTTTTTGTGACAAACAAGACCATGAATTATATTTCAATTAATCGGAAACATGGGTTGCTTTTTATTGCTTTAATAAATTCAGAAGCGTCAAAAGGGTCAGTTTAATTTTGTAATCTTAATATAAAAAAGAAATTCAGAATAGCCGTTAAATAGTTCATTCATTCATTCATTCGATTGATCATTTCTTCACAACTAATCATTTAACTATTATTTCATTCATTCTTTCATCCGATAGTCTACAAGGATGTCAGTCACCAAATGTTGATGTTGCAAGTGTTTGAAATATAAAAAAAAATATCGTGCAAAAATCATATGATGAATACCATTGGGGTTAAACGAGATTAAAGTTGAAAGGACAAAAACAACTCCAGATAGAAGTTTTATTTCGTAGAAGCTAGGTAGACGAGGCTAACTTTAAGAATGAATAAGGCGGCACGCACGTTCATTCATTCGATTAAAACTGGAATCTCGGAAAAGCATTAATAAAGTTAATAATTACAATCTTTTATTTTTAGAAAATGGGTACCGGTAATCTGACAAAATAACGCTTTTTTCTAGATGACACTTTTGCAAAAAAATGCAACATCTCTTGCCTCTGTCTAGAGAGAAAATGTTTTTCTCTGCGAAAATATCAGTGTCAGTATGAAGAAATTAATACTATTACAGATTATTTTATCTCTACAGACTTTGTAAGTCTATAGTGCATGTCAAATTGTGGGAATATGGGCCGCCGTGAGAAAAATATTGAGAAATATAGAGACCTATACTACATTGTAGATTGAAGTGAGTTATTGTAATTTCCCATGTATCTCTTTCCAGACACGCGACTGGAAAAAGTTATGACGTCATAAATATGGCGGCTTAAGAGAAAATAAAAAATCGTAGGCTGCTGAATAAATACAGGTGACAACGTCTTTGAAAACTACGTTATGATTGCAAAATTGATATATTTAGTGAAGGTAATGTTTATTCTAGCAGATAAAACACTTTTATGGAAAAGGATGGAATTCATTATGCTTAAAATGAAAAAAAAGGTCCATATATATAAAAAAAAATGACGAAAACGACTGAATAACGATATTAAGTGAGCAAATGTCTATTTAATGGCGCAGTTTGTTCGATTTAAAATAGAAATAGTCTGATAATCTATCACTACAATAGTCGATTAGCATAATTATATGTATCTATATACCCTTGTTATCTGTATGAGTGTGTCAGATCAGCTTAATGCTCCGACACTGTGGTCAGAACTCAAAATCAATAGAAAAATATGTTACAATTTTAAAAATGCCTTTTATAATGCATATACAGCTTGTTGTAAACTATTTTGTAATGCAGATTCTCCTTTTGAAATTGATAAATCCAATCAATTAAAACTAAGTTAAAGACATCTACGAAAGGAATCATCAGAAGATTTTTCTAAGAATGTTTTTGTCCAGCATACTAGTGGTCTATGATGTCATCGTCGTTTAGCGCTACAGTATATTTACGTTTTACAGAAGAAAATTTATAATACTAAAAACTACACATTGAGTCCTTTCAGTGAACAAGATTTGGTCACTAATCACATCCCTTCATTTGTATTTTCAAGGAAAGCTCGCAATTATGATCAGCAATACTATTTTTGATTCCTTAATTGCATATACAGTTAGATTATGTTCGTTCCATAGATAATTTAACCTCTAATACATGTACCACTTCTAATTTATTAAATCGTATAACTTCATGTCGAACTGATATTTACCTCATGTGAAAAACAAAATATATTGCGACAAAGTATATACAGATTCTGAAAAAAAAACATTCCCAGAAAAATTAAAATCCAGCAATTACAGGGTGTGCTGTTCCGTCGTTTCATATGATTCCTTTACTCTTTATACCTATTTACCAAATAATCCAATGAATTACAAAGGAACTGCTCTAATTAAACGCCTTTTCTTGTGTGTTTAATTTCAGTTAAGCCTGGATACATCTGCAGATCTCTCTAAATTGCTTTCTATACTTTTAGCATGTGTAAATGTTGAGTTCTGCTCAACCCGGGGCTAGAGGGCGTGGACGGTAGCATGCATTTCCACTACCGTCTGTCAAAAATATCAATTTATTTGTTTAAAACAAACACAATTTGCCGCCATTTTGTGTATGCTATTTTTGTTCGCGTGACGTCACAATGGCGTCTCTCTATCCGGTTCGCGCGTTTTGTATTTATACTTGAAATGGAATAGAAATAAAAAAAAGAGAGAAAAAAATAAGGTTTAGAAAGAAACCTCCAGTATTGTCACTAACGAAACTTAAGAGTTTCAGTTAGAGGAGTACGTCTCCAAAGCGCAGCAAGTCCCGGTTGCGCAGCAAGTCCAATTCGGAAGAGTAAGTCTTCCAAGTGCAGCAAGTCCAGGTTGCGCAGCAAGTCCAGTAAAAGGAGCAAGTCCAATTTGGAAAGAGTAAGTCTTCCAAGTGCAGCAAGTCCAGGTTGCGCAGCAAGTCCAGTAAAAGGAGCAAGTCCAATTTGGAAGAGTAAGTCTTCAAGTGCAGCAAGTCCAGGTTGCGCAGCAAGTCCAGTAAAAGGAGCAAGTCCAATTTGGAAGAGTAAGTCTTCCAAGTGCAGCAAGTCCGGGTTGCGCAGCAAGTCCAGTAAAAGGAGAAAGTCCATTTGGAAAAGTAAGTCTTCCAAAGGCAGCAAGTCCAGGTTGAGCAGCAAGTCCATAAGAGGACAAGTCCAATTGGGAAGAGAAGTTTTCCAAAGGCAGAAGCCCGGGGTTGCGCAGCAAGCCGTACAGGAAAAGCCCAAATTGGGAAGGGAAAAAGTCTTCCAAGGCGAAGTCCAGGTTGCGCAGCAAGTTCAGTAGGGGACAATTTAAATTTAAAGGGGCAAGTCTAAAACAAAGCAAGTCTAAAAACGAAGCAAGTCTAGGGGTACGCAAGTCAATATATCTAAAAACCCTTCATGTGTATACTGCTTGGAAGATACCTCAGATTTGTCACCTTAAAGTAACCCAAAAAACTTCAAATTTGGGGGCTCGGGGGATTTACTATAATAATATTGCGCTATCATAACAAATATGTATTACGATGAATGGTTAGACTTGGCGAGAGACTTGGATTGTCCGGGGGAGCTTGATCCTTTTCATCAAAGAAAGGAAGAGGAATGTTACAAGGGAAAGAGAGAGCCAACACGTGTGAAGAAAGGAGACAGGGAAAGGGAACTTTGAATGCAAATGGGGAGAGAGACTTAAAATTGAGCTTTTGAGGGTCAAACAAGTAACAGTCTGAAACTTGTAAGGCGACGCCCAAAATTTCCCAAAGTTTGATGAAGGACGATAACTTGACGCAATCTAAAAAGGGTTTTGAAAGATATGTCAAGTCAAAAGTGGGAAGGGGAGAGTGGGCCATAATCAGCTCACTTTTAACAAAAATGGGACTGGGGGTGTACACAAGCATGCCACAAGAGAGGCCTGAAATTACGATTCTCTAAAGAAAGCGTTTCCTAAGGAGGTATCAGTTGACTGAAGAGGGATTCAATCTAATTTCGAAAAAGAAAACCAAAAACCAAGGAGATCGGTTTTTCCAATTTGTGTCAAAAATAAAGAAATTTCAGTCTTTGGGAAACGGGCTGAATGAAAAGACGAAAAACCTTATGTGATTTAAATGAAAGAGAGCTTTATTGAAGGTTGTTGGGGGGGCCGGGGGAATTAGCGGTGTTTTTGAAAGAGAGAACCCAAAAGTCGAGGACAAATAACCGTCTTGCGAGCATACTCAAAGCACTAAGGGGCACCTTCAATTTGTCGAAGAGTGTGCGCCACAAAGGAACACAACCCAAAATCATGAGCGCCCCAGTCGAAAGACGAAGAGAAGAAGGGGTTTTGGGGAAAACCTGCTTTATATGAATAAAGCAGGTCATTTAGGGGCTTAACAAAACAGCAGGAGAAACACCCCCAAAGGTTGCTTTATCTTAATAAAGCAGGACATTTAGCCAGAGTTTGTAAGCAATGAATCACTCCAGCAAAGAATGCCAAAAGTTGCAGCAGTGGTGTTCAAACGGTGTAAAAAAAGTCCATTGAAAAAAAATACTGAAGACGGAAAAATTGAATTTGGGCAAGTGGGGGGGTCAGTCCCAATACTTGCAGGATTTTGTACCTTTGATAGTTAAAAAAGGGGGAGGCTTGGGGTACAAAATGATTCTGGGAAACAGAAGAAGTGAAAGTTTAAGGACACTGGATGCGAATCCCTGCTGTAAGAAGAGACTTAGTCAAAGAAGAGCAATTTTAGGCAAAGAAATAGTGATGATCACAATAGATGGGGACGCCAAAAAGCTGTACCTATGGCGAAGATATGGGTTGATACCCGTTTTACTTTGGAGAAATTGGGCAAGGGACCAAAGTCGTTGTTTTGTGTTTAGTCTTTGGGGAATGTTCCGGGAGTACTTGATAACCTGACCGAATGGAAAAAGAAGATTGCGATTACATCAGTAGCTGCGGTTAGACAGATCACAGAGTAGAAAAGCAAGCTAAAAAACGAAAGCCTGATTCCCGAAACCCTCCTGGAAAAGAATTAAATGTGGGGACTTTAAAAAAAAAGGCATAAACAGAAGAAAAGATAAAGCATTGCAAAGCGGGGATTTAGCAAAAGACAGAAGCATGCTCAAAAAACCCAAGGGTGGTGCAAAATAAAAAAAATTTGCAAAAAGAAATGGAGTGCTGTTAAGTTTATCTCGACAAAAGGGGGCATATGCTACGAGACCAAAAACAAACGTCGTACCGCGAGCAAAAGCAAAAGAGTGAGGGGAACTTGCCACAACGATCGTTGGAGGACATCTTTCAGCAAAGAAAAACGGACAGGGATCACGAAGTTTTTATTGGGCCCCTGGGATTTAAAGTGAAGTTGACGATTTGCCGATCTTGTGAAAAATGCCAAAGACCTTTCCCGAAGGCCGAGTTAAAAAGGGTTCCTTAAAAAAGACTGCCATGATTGAAGCCCCTTTCCAAAAACCCAAAAGTTTTAATAGGCCCATTGAAAACCATGTCAGACGGGGAAACGATAAATTAACAGTGGTTTTTATGCCACGCGATACCCAAAAGGGGTACTTTACCACGAATTGACACAGAAAAGTAGCAAAGCACTTCTTGACATTTTTCGAGAGTATCCCCAAGTGAATTTTTAAGTCGAGGCACCCAAAAATTTTACATTGACCTGATGAAAGAAGTAAGTCGTCTTTATCAGTAAAGCAACTCTTCACCACCCCATACAACCCGAAGTGAAAATGGATTTGTGAGCGTATAATGGAGTCCTGAAAGCGTTAAAGAAGATGTCCCAGAAACCCAAAGATTGGGATAGATCCTTTGGGCAGTATATTTGCCATAGAGAAGTCCCACAATCAAGTACGGGATTCTCACCCTTTAAACTTTTATAGGGAAGCAGTGCGGGGCCCAATGCAAGGGTTAAAAAAATATGGACGAAAAAAGAAAATCCTGAACACAAACACAACAATATGTATTTGATTTAAACACTTGGAAAGAAACGTCAAGAAGAAAAGAGAAAGTCAAAATAAGCTCAAGACATACAAACATCATTACGATAAGAAAAAGTCGCAAACGTATTAAAACTTGGGGACAAAGTACACTCCGCTTCCGACAGATAAGAATAAGTGAGCTCAAAGGAAAAGGACCAATGAAATTGTTGGGCATCAACGGGTTGACTATAAATAAATTTGGGGATAGAACGAAACATATCACTAATTTTCCCAAAGAAGTAGAAGAAAGCAAAGACCGATTGCAGCAATGGGCAATTTTGAAGATACAACCTATCAAAGGGGGGCGGGAGATGTGAAGTCTTCTAGAGTTTCCAGGGTACCAAGTGGTGAAACATTTTGGAGTCAAATCTTGGGAAAAACTTACCAGGAACGAGAAAGCAAGTCTTAATCTTCTTAAAAAAATTTAGTGAGGTGTTCTCCGAAAAAAAAACCAGGAAAAACTCCCTCATACGCACCACGTCGAATGATTGACCAAAACCTATCCGAGTGAAGCAGTACCCCCCAAAACCCAAAGCTAAGCGTCAAGATGTTTGGGAAAATGAAATTAAGAAAGCGGGGAAACTGATGTTATAGAACAAACGTACCCAGTACAATGCACCTAGTAATTGTAAAAAGAAAGACGGGAAACAATAGATTCTGCATTGCTTTCGACGCCTTTAATTCTGTGCCCCCAAATTTGATTTCGAACCCCAGGCTAGTGTGGATGAAAACTGGGAAACTGAAAGATGAAAGTTTTTTTTTCAAAGACGACTTAGTAAAGGTTCGGCAGATTCCAGTTGGAAATTTCCGAAGAATGACAGCATTTTTCTACAGAAAAGAAGGGGGTTTACCAGTTTAAGAAAATGCCATTTGGGAAATGGTCCTCTGGGGCGACCTTTAACCCTATGATGAGGAAATGCTAGCAGGTGTAACAACGTTGATAATTTTTGACGTACATAGGACATACCAAACTTTGGAAAAGATCATCTTGTTAGCTACGGACCTCCTCCAAAATTAAGAACTGTCTTACAGTTAAAAACCCCAAAAAAAGTTTTTTTTGGGGTTTGGCAAAAATTGGGTTTTCAGGACATATGGTTGGAAATGGAAAAGTTCAATGGAAAAGGAGAAACTTAATCGATAGGCAAGCAAACAGTTTCCAAAAAAAAAAGACAATTTGGGCATTTTTGGATTTTGCGGGCTATTACAGAAAAATTTATCCTTCATTTTCCGAAATAGCAGCACCCCTAAAAGACTTACGGAAAAGGGACAGGGCCCAATTATGTCAAATGGGAACAAGTCAAAAAATAGTGTTTTTAATACCTTGAAGGGCAACCACCAATCGCCTATTCTTCGCACCAATTTTTCTAAACAATTTTATTTACAGTGTGATGGTTAAGACCGGGACGGAGCAGCGTTAAATGCAGCAGTATGAAAAGGGTTTTTTTTTCCAGTTGCCTTTGCCACAAAACTGCCGATCGTGGAAGAAACTCCATTGGAAAGGAAAATGCCCTTTTCCATAGTATTTGGAAAAAAAAAAGTTTTCCCGAAGTACTTATGGGGAAGGGAATTTTGTATACAAACAGACCACAATTCTTTAGCTTACCAAAATCCACACCAGATAATGGAAGATATGAGGGGCATTTTTTTTGCGTCATATAAAACCGGGTTGAGGCAATAAAAGGATCGACAACATCTTGCAGATTTTCTAAGCGACAAATGAAGAGATGAAAACCCGTCCCCACATTTCAATACACAAGGGGAAAAGCAGACAGAATAAAACAATATTTTTTTCCCTGATTTTTTAAAAATTTGGAAAATTTTTTTAGAAGGGGGCGGGTTTTCAAAAAAAACAATTTTTTGTAAAAACAAACACAATTTCCGCCATTTTGTTTTTGCTATTTTTGTTCGCGTGACTCACAATGGGGTCTCCTATCCGGGTTTGGCGGTTTTTTATTTTTACTTGAAATGGATAAAATAAAAAAAGAGAAAAAAAATAAAAGGGTTTTGAAAGAAAACCCCCATATTGTCACTAACGAAACTTTAAGAGTTTCAGTTAGAGGAGTACGTCTCCAAAGAGTAAGTCTTCCAAGTGCAGCAAGTCCAGGTTGCGCAGCAAGTCCAGTAAAAGGAGCAAGTCCAATTTGGAAAGAGTAAGTCTTCCAAGTGCAGCAAGTCCAGGTTGCGCAGCAAGTCCAGTAAAAGGAGCAAGTCCAATTTGGAAGAGTAAGTCTTCCAAGTGCAGCAAGTCCAGGTTGCGCAGCAAGTCCAGTAAAAGGAGCAAGTCCAATTTGGAAGAGTAAGTCTTCCAAGTGCAGCAAGTCCAGGTTGCGCAGCAAGTCCAGTAAGAGGAGCAAGTCCAATTTGGAAAAGTAAGTCTTCCAAGTGCAGCAAGTCCAGGTTGAGCAGCAAGTCCAGTAAGAGGAGCAAGTCCAATTCGGAAGAGTAAGTCTTCCAAGTGCAGCAAGTCCAGGTTGCGCAGCAAGTCCAGTAACAGGAGCAAGTCCAATTCGGAGGAGTAAGTCTTCCAAGTGCAGCAAGTCCAGGTTGCGCAGCAAGTTCAGTGAGAGGAGCAATTTAAATTAGAGGAGCAAGTCTAAGAAGCGAAGCAAGTCTAAGAAGCGAAGCAAGTCTAGGGGTACAGCAAGTCAAGTATATCTAGGAAACCTTCATCGTGTATACTGCTTGGAAGATACCTCAGATATTGTCACCATTATAGTAAACCCAAAATTTGACACCGTCCATGAACAGGCTCAATCAAACCGAGCCTGCAACATTTTCGTTTTTGTCATGTTGAGCGACCTGTGAAGTTTCCACTTTTTTCTATTTTCCTGCCTGTAACATTCCTAAAAATAATTTCCATGTGAAGCTGTGAGGCAATTTGTCAAAGCATCTCCTCATTAAACGATGTCCGGTAAGGGAATGCAGTTTTTCGAGAGATAATAAGTAATTCATGAGAACTACTTCTGCCTGGCTTGCCGTATGATTTAGAAAAATGTTAAACACAGCTATGTGTGGCTACTATATGAAAAACAATTTACGCATTCTTGATGAAGTTTTCAAATACAAACAATCAGTTGTTGCTCGAATAGTTGACATTTTTTTTATGTCAGGGAGGTGTAGTTATTAAATGAAACTAACAATTCAAAGACTACAATACTGCATCGCTTGGGATTGATATATCTCCGTATCTTAAATTAATTTACACTTTCAAGTTTATTTACTAGAGTTTTTCTCTATTCAGATGGGGATGTTCCCCATAAAATCTTCTGCAATATATCAGCTTAGATAACTATCTGTTAATAGATACGTAGTTTGTCACAATCAGCTGTAGGTCATGTTGTTTGTCGGTTATATGCGACGTTTAATAAATACACTTTCCTTAACTTTTGTATAATCTTCATATATTTGCAAGAGCGACTTTCAAGAATTCAGTGAACGTTATCAATAAGTTCTTTTACAGATATACTGCTATTATCAAGTGCAAGAATATTCTACTAAATTTTACGATTGTAATTCAGACTTGTGTGGGTTATTTTTTATTTTTTTTTAAAGTTTAATAGCAATTTAAAAACACTTCTATTACTAAGTGTATCAAAACAGTAGTTATTTATCAATTTCAATGAAAATTTTCACAAATGATGAAATGTTTTATCATATACGATTCTGACCCTCTTATTTGGAGATATGTTGCATATTCGGTGTTCATTCTTTTGTCAGCTGGATGCTACACTTTCCTCTTTGATCGTGACCAACGAAAGAGGTGGACCAAGCCATGACTGGTAGTTCTTAAAGGCCATTGGGACTGAGCTGCTTTGATATATTTCTACTTTCCTGATAAGTCGGATCCTTAATAATGTTCTGCTGGTATTCTGCTTTCTATAATGGCATGGAGAACATGCGCAAATGATTTGTTAAAAGCTTTAAGAAGATCCCTTGAAAGTATAGAACGCAAATAATCAAGTTAATAGAAGACTTGGTTTGACTAAATTTGTTCCTGAGAGGTTTAGAAAGGTGAGAAAAATCTCATGCCCTTTAGCACCAGCTTAAGCTGAATTATATTATTATGATATTTAACGAACTTCATAATAATAAAGGACCAGAGGCTATTTACATATTTAATGTAGATATTTACTCGATCATTTTTGAGTTTCAATTAATAGCGCGCCCTCAGTTTCCCTTGCATGAATAAGACACTCAGTGACACTTTCAAAGTACTGTTTAAGCACACCAGCATTGTTTTGCAACTGACCGTTCCAAGGCTTTGCCGCACTACGTTCCTTTATTTTACATTTTAAGCTTTCTGTCTATTGGCTTTACTTCGTTCAGGTATTTATCATGTTCTAACCTATACATGCATTGCTGCAGAGTTTTACGGTTCAAATATGCGTTGCATTAAGTTTATCACAAATCGGATCTTTTGAGAAATATTTTCAGCTTCAGAGAAAGAATGATGAAAGAAAGAAAATGATCCCCTGCCCCTGATGCCCCTCCTCCTGCAATTAGCTAAACATAATTACGGAAAGCTCATAATAAACGTTTAAATGAATAAATAATATTGTTTATAGATACTTTTATTATCGCGGAGCTGAAGATGAATTAAGTAAAACGCTTTCAGTGTTGATGTCAAGTTTGAATGCATATGATTAACCAGTAATTCTGAGTAATTGAGTCGACTATTATGAATCTAACTTTAGAAAATATCTGTTAAATTTCCACCGGCATAAGTCGTCTTGATCGTACTTAAATCTTGTTTTAAATAAATCGCAAACAATGCATGTAATATGCACATGTTCTAATGCTGTACATGTTCTAATAATAACAGCATAGACAATTACTTGTGCATTGATTTGTATTGCATTTTCGACAAAATCCTTTCCTTCTAGGTACTAATTAAAACCAGATATTATAACGTATTTCCCTTTTGTATGTTATATTTCTTGAACGTTTGGAAATAATCTTATTTCAGATTCAACGCCATAAGATTAGTCGAAATATTTTATTTCAAGAGGTAGAAGCGACATGTAAATATACATTGTAAATTAGGTGGGTGGGGTACAAAACAATTAAAATAACTTAAATATACTTTTCTACTGAGAAAGTGCAAATATAATATATATTTGATATGTCCAATTGGCTTGTTTAATAACATCATATCCGACATTATAAGCAATTTTACTAATATTTTTAATCATTATTCAGCAGTTTTATTTTCGTAAACGGTCGCCATATTGATGACGTCATTTCCGGATCCAGTCGCGGTCCCCAAAAGAGATACATACATATTATTTTTGTCTTGGACCAAGGAATAATTTGGTATATGTGGCTATATTTCTCAACTACTTTCGAGCGGGATTACGAATGGCCGTGGACTATTATGTAAGCGGTTGTAATGCGTATTTTTTTTTCAAAGTATTATATAAAAAAAGGTTGGTATAAATAATAAAAGTTTATATTATGTAGAATTTGATTATTAATCTGAAAGTTAAAAGAATTTTATAGTGACCTAAAATACATACATACTATAGATCTTTTGCATTACCAATTTTTAGTAACATCTTTAAAACCGATAAAAGGGAGAACAAATAATCCAATTTGTCGATTTCCGTACAAAGTTGTTGTTGTAACACGGGGGTGGGGGTGGGGGGTGGGGTGGAATCGATAACTTATAGCGTTGGTCATTATAATTTTTTATCTGAGCATTTACAGGCAAACGGTTTACTAACGATGTACTTGAATGAAGTTAAATTATATTAAAGTGAAATGCGGAACAAGTCGATATGTATATGAATACTTTATTTATGTCAAATAAAAGTAATATTTAGTAATATGAATATGGTATCTAACATATTTAAAATCGTTAAAATATTTACATCTAAAACAAACATTTACTTTCAGGACCATACATGTACAAACAATAAGAATTGCTCAGCTTAGTCTGTTATTTTAAATCGATTTTCAACGGACCATTTTGACATTTTTAACAAATTAAAGTTGACGATATTTCCCATTGACTTGTATTTTTTTTATTTCTGTTTTATCCATTTTAAGCTGAAATATGTACAAGGACATGGAAAACTACATACAATAACATCTATATTAGTTCTAGATATAAACATGTACATGAGGATGGACTACGGACATCACATATATTATCATATGAAAAGGAACAACAGTACAATATCATCCTAAGGTTACATGATATTATGGCATATAATAGCTTATAAAAGTGGGGCATGTAAATGATGGTTAGGGAAAATTGGCAGTAAATACATGTCTAATTATGACTATTTATAACACCTTGTCTAATTGCAAATGCTTCATTTATAAACTTATATAGTTTAAATACAACTTCGTAATTTACAGACTGCATTAGTTCTAGAAATTTTACAACACTTGGTCTACAAACGTAATGTCTACTGATATAACGTCTACGGATTTGGTCATACGCTGAACATATACAAATAAAATGGTACTCGTCTTCAAGATCACCAGAGTTGCATATCATACAATATCGTTGATTATGTTCAATTCTATCATTACCATAACGACCAGTTTCAATACGTAGTTGCTGCGATGATAGTCTTAACTTTGTAAATGGTATTCGTAGCTTAAGTGGTATTTTATCCAAATAATATTCACGATAAAAAGATGTTTTAAACAATTTATAAGTGCATAAACTTGGACTACCAGATACTGTGGTAAACCATGCCTGCACAAACTGATCAATAAGTCTTTGCTGAAATAACGCTGGAAATGTATTAGCATTAACAATGTCAGGCTTTATCCATACATTTGAAAAACCACTGTTGTGTAACAACCCAACCTGTAATCCTTTTATTCAGAACACCGGTAAATATTTTTGAGAAGCAGCTTACTAGTGTAATGCCTCTATAATTCTTAACAACACTAGGGTCATTTTTCTTGAATAAAGGCACAGTAATACCGTTCATCCACTGATCCGGAAAAAATCCGTTATTTAAAATACCGTTAAAAATATCAACTAGATGTGACAGTAATATATCAGAAGCTTCAATAAAATATTCATTCAACAGCTGATCACCAGCAAATGACTTATTTTTCTTCAGATTACGTATAACATATTCAATTTCTTGCACAGTAATTGGGGAATCTAATTCCTCAAAAATACAATCTTCGCTGTCAAAATTATGATTGCTGCAAAAATGTTCAACATCATCATTTGATACATTTGGAAAATCATCATCCAATTTTGACAAATAATCGTAAAACTCCTCAGTACTAATGCCGCTATTACCAGACATATTCTTCTTCTTAGAAAAATATTTCCAGAAATCTTTAGGTTTACAATGGCACAGACGCTCTACTTCTTTCATTTTATTAACTTTGTACCTCCTTTTCTTTATTTTGACAATACGTTTATAAACAGATTTACTATTACACATTTCAACTCTATTTTCATCATTTTTACACAAATTAAATTTATTTACAGAGTTTATATATCTATTTTTAGCATTAGAGCATTCGTCGTCAAACCATTCTGCTTTTTTACAGAATATATTTTTAACACATGGTTTATCATATACAATATCATGTTTGTAAAACAACGGTTCTGCGACATTTTTTATAACTTTTGTGAAATTTTCTATACAGTTATTCATTTCTGATTTACTATCGAAATCAACATTGCTAGTTACATTATTCAGTGTAGGTAACATGGAAATAAGACCTCATCTAAAATCATCACGCAGTTCATTGTTCCATTTTATGCTAGTTCGCTCGTACTGACCATCGCTACTGTCACAGAAAGCCCTGCATGATAGTGAAAACTGATAGGAGCATGATCCGACCACTCATTAAATGATTCGACCGAAAAAGATTGAACTTTACTAAAGTTATGCTCGTGCAACAGCAGATAGTCAATAACGCTCGAACCAGTACTACAAGCATATGTATAACAACCTTTATTAAAATCATTTCCAAGTCTACCATTAGCAATTCGTAAAGAATTCGATTTACATAGGTCAAGCAGTTTAATACCAAAATTATTATGTACAGAGTCCATTGAAATACGATCGATAGGCTCGTCTGGACAGCATTCATCATTATCAGTGAAACTAACGGGTCGGTCACACACGACATAATCCTTTCGGTCCCCATTTCCAACCCTCGCATTCCAATCACCTGTCAAAAATATACTACCACGTGATTCATACCTATGTACATCATTTTGTAAGATATCAAAAAGGTCATCATTAATACAGTTATAAGCCGGTGATCCATCGACCCACATATAAACACCTGCAATGTATATATCATCAGAGATATAAAAAAAAAATGATTTGTCCAGCTGTAGCCAGATAATCGTGTCAAAATGATTCCTAACAATTTTAACACCCTTGCTGATACTATTTTTAATATATACTACCACACCGCCGCTACATCGTTTCGCTCTACGGTTTTGAAATTTGCGATAAAAATTATAGCAATTATAACCATCAATTGAAAAGTCAGAATTTTTACTTCCCCACGATTCATACAAAAATATAATGTCACATTTTGAAAGTTTATGAATAAAATCAATGTCTTCTAATTTAGACTTGTTAAGCCCGTGAACATTCCATGACAAAATAGAAAGTCCAGCCTCGTCACATCGCTACCCCTTAGCGCCGACTGATGGTCCGTCTGGAAGCTTGCCATCACGAACCGGAACTCCGTCGACATACAGGGTGTCGTAGGCTAGCCACGACTTCCGGCCCTGCTTCTTAGCAGCCTTTAATGAGGGAATGAGAGCTTTTCTGCGCGCAGATATTTCTGGCGGAAACTGCTCGTGCAGGAAGAAGTCAGTTTTATCTAGCTCAACGCGCTGACGACGTACCATTTCCTTATCTTTAAAAAATGCAAATTTGGCCACAATTCTACGCGGGGGTGGATTTTTACTTTTATAGTCATAATTGCCCATGCGATGTGCACGTTCAGTTTTCATGCTAGTGACCAAATCTTTGGCAATCTTTAATTTGTCAACAAAGAACTACGCGTAATAATGTCTCGGTTTGCTCATGGGTTTCATTCTTAAGTTCCGTTATATTCCCAAAGATCAAATTGTTACGCATTCCTTGCGATTTTACATACAATAGTTCGTCCTTGGTTTTGACCTCTTCTTTTCGCATACAGGTAATTTTGCTTTGTGCTTGGCCTAGGGCAAATTCTAGATTGTCCACACGTTGATCAATGGCGGATACCTTCTCATCAAGCCGTTTATTTTGATCGTGCACAAATGTCCAAAGTTTTTTGAGTTCAACATTACTGACCTTACTTTCTAGAGCGTCTAAAGTATTCAAATGCTGATCAACATGGTTCAACTTTGATTCAATGCGCCGTAAATAGTCAATTATTGCGTCCGTTGGCGATCCGTCCCCTTTGGGGCCATCCTCGGGAATGGGTAGAGGCCGGATGTTGGGTGATCAGGGGGTACTGGCAGTAGTTGCCTCTTTGGTTGATTTTGCTTGCATCGCGTTATCACTGACACTGACACAAGTTTCGAACACAGAGTCCTCTAGCGATATCGTATCATTGAATAAGACTGAATTGGCTTGGTGTATTGATTCTATAACACTAGTATCGTTATAATTCTCCACATTGCCTTGGGGCGAGCGGCCATGTCTAGGATTTTTCAATAACCCGCTATTTGTATTGTCACTGCTGCATTTTCGTTTTTTCTCAATATCTTCATTATTTTTGTTATCCATAAGATACGTTACACATCATCAGAAAGAGAAATATTTACTGAAAACTCCAGTACTAAATTTAAACATTTTAGTTTACTATAAACATGTTTAATCTCAAGTTTTTAATCCACTCAAAAAAGCATGTCCGTTTACGAATTTGTCACGTGATATATTGATCTCTTAATCTTCTTTTATCATAGGAAAATAATTAAAATCTTTATTGAAATTATTCAAAAGATGTGAAAAACCCGAATGGTCAATAATAGAACTAATACGACTTGCCCAGCAAGTTCCAACAATATTATTACACTGGTCAGTATACATATTATATAATGAAGCATTTTCAGATTTCATTATCTTTAACCAAAATTTGATAGATCTCTCCTTTGCTACAATAGATATTGGGAATCTCCCCAGTTCTCCATAGACAGCATTATTTGGTGTTTGTGTACGTACACCTAGTATATATTTACAAAATCTCAGGAGAATTCTAGCTACTTCAGTATAATTGTACACGCCCCAAATTTCAGAACCATATAAAAGAATAGGTGCAGCCATTGTATCAAACATCTGCAGCTTTAATTTTACACTCATATTTACACGATCAAATAATGAAAAAAGGTTGTGATAAGCCCTCAAGGCTTGGTTAGACAAAGTTTTAACAGCCCCTAACAAATTGCCAGTATAGGAAAATTTAACACCTAAATAGATAAAATGATCAACAATTTCATGTCAATCTTTTCATCGTTTATGAAGAAATCGATACCCATTTTGTAGAGTACTGATAAATTTTATTGATTTGTGCTTGTAAACAATACAATATCTTCAGCAAACAAAATTAGGTACATTGATAATAACTCAAGATCCTTATCTGTCATAGAATTTAGGTCTAAATTGTCTACAATATCATTGATGAATAATATAAATAGCAGGGGAGACAATAGTTTGCCTTGCTTTAGACCCAATGTAACATCAAAAAAGTCCGGCATAGACATACTTGAAGATAATTTAACACAACATTTTACAACACTATATATACTCTATATAGCACTAGATACTGTTTGATTTTAATATAGCACCTGGTTAGATCTATAGTTCACATTTAATAACAGTCACCTTTTATTGATATCAGTTATGATTTTTTTTCAGACAACCACG
The DNA here is from genome assembly GCF_021730395.1 of Mercenaria mercenaria. Lineage (NCBI taxonomy): Eukaryota > Metazoa > Mollusca > Bivalvia > Venerida > Veneridae > Mercenaria > Mercenaria mercenaria. Next base: position 6,939,750 of record NC_069365.1, on the reverse strand, counting down.
CAGATGTTGATGTATGCCTGATGCTAAAATGATTGTTGTCACAGATCTGTTATTATAAATAGCAAAGTAAACTGTACATCACAATACCATTTGATAAAAAGCGAAACTATGATGTTTACTCCTTTTCAATGGTCTTATATTTTTGTTAGACATGAATAAATGTTATCACTTCCACCTGGATAAACTTTCTTAGACATAAATAAATGTTATCACTTCTACTTTGATAAAATGTCTGCAACTTGCCAGCTATCAAAGTTAGGCATTAAATGAGTGTCTATCGCAGCAGTGGTGTTTGTGCCGTGTGGCGGTCGTAAAATGTTTCCCCGTACCTGAAATCAGAACTGTTATATTTCAATCTATTCAAATCATTTATACTGTGTTAGTGTACTGTTGAATTTTCCAGCTTGAACATTTTGGCTTGGGTGGTTCCAATACGCCTACTTTAATTGCTTTGGGTATTGTTTAATCAGCCCCTGGATATAATGCCTGCTTTTTTATTTTGTCTTTTGGCAGTGTCTGCGAAATGCCGGCTCCAAAACCTCAGATACCCATCTAAATTCCGGTTTGCTTAAGTCAGCGCGTTGTTTTCTTGTTTAGGGCAAAGCAATTATTTAAACTGGGGAAAATACGCCGCTTTTCATGGAAGTGTACCCTGTGTATCATTGAAGGTTCCATGTTCACCGCCGTATAAATCTCTAAATTATATTCTAGTACTTATACCATGTGTTAATGTCTGCTCAGCCCGGGGCTACAGGTCGTGGACGGTAGTTTGCATTTCCACTGCTGGCCATGAACAGGCTCAATCAAACCGAAATGCGATATTTTTGTTTTTGTTGTGATCGGCGACCTGTGGTTTTCCACTTTTTCTATTTTATTATCAAGAAAAAGACGATCAAATGACAAATTTAATGAATGTGACTCATACTATTAGAAAATCTGACTAAGTAATATACTAATATACATAGATCTAAAAGGGTTGAATTCTTAACATGTTTTCGAGGATGTCACGTAAATGAACATAAAACAGGGTTATGAAATTACGCCAGTTAAAATAATCTTTTCTTATATTTTGCTACTTTTTGAGTTTTCGAAATTGCATAGTTCTATTAAATGTTTGTTTAGAGCATCCGTACATGGGATAAGATAAAGAATATGTTCATGGTGATATTTATTGGATAAAATGGCAACATTACATATAGGGTTAAAATACTAGTAATCCAGCAGTTTCTTGTTAAACATAACCGTATAATTCTCTACCTTAGTTCGATTCTATTGAGCAAACTACATTCTTTAATATGGAAAGTCATAGAGGATCTACAGGTTATATAGTAAATGCAGAAAGTTTAAAAATTGCGAGCTTCGGCAAGTCGGACAATAGAGTTTCTCTACACAATACGGAATTTCGGAAAACACACAGTTACGATACAGTTATAGTGTCTACGGACTATGTAAAAATCCCGAACTTCTGCACTTCGGAACACAGTCCTCGCATTTAAAATAAAGTTATATGATAAGTGTACCAAGCGAGACTCTAGCAATAATAAATATGTGACTCCAGGATTCCTGTCTCGTTTCCCATTTGCGAAAGCTCGGTAATTTCCAACTTTTTGGCTGGTCGAGAGTTTTACCTTTATAACCTATACTGTAATTCCGGGGTTCTCTCTGGCTTCCCAAACTTAATAAAACGAAACTGTATAAAACCGAAATGGCTAGTCATATCAATGAAATACTCGGAAAAATACTTCTCCTAACTATTACATAAGTGAAAATACTCTAAATAGAGCGATTGTGCACTTAGAGTTTGAAAAGCAATGAACGCCTCAAAACAATTTATTACGCAATATACAGATTAAACAAGCCATTATCTCAGATATGAATTGCTACTTTTCGCAAAGCGGCATAAGGATTTAAAATATAATTACACTTTTTACGTCAAGTAGAATGGATCCTAATGATACATCAACATTGACTTAATATCAGTTTTAGTCAAGGTCAACTGAAAACTATCGGTTTTAGCATGAAATAATATTCTTCTTTCTAATTTCAGTGAAACACTATGCATAACAGAGAAATAACTAGATGCTACGAATACAAATACAGACAAGTATCATACCAATATGTAATTTAAGATCGAGAAAACGTTGAGAAATGCTTATTCCTCTGAACAACTGTTTGATATTATAAAATCATTTTCTAAAATAAACGCATCAATAAATAGAGCAGAATAAAATGAAAAAAAAGAAGACTAACACAGTCTTTATAGGTCCAAATCTGTGGCGTGAAGGTCTTTAATAGTCACAAGCAACGGCTGTTAAAAATCGGCGTATCCGATTCGGTTTGCAAGACATAATTGTTAACAGGGAATCGGTCCTACATATTTTCGTCGCAAAGCGACGAAAAAGCGACGAAAATCGGGATCGATCCCTCTACGGTAACATGCGATATACCGAATAAGATACAATGTATATACTATCGATTTAAAAAAGTGTACTTTCGGCACGTGCACAGAGCGTCTGAGTCACTCTGACTTCAAATGTTTTGGAAGAATACGCTTTTTCCTTGTGCCTAAAAAGCATCCACATAACTTGTCCCAACCGCAACGTTTTGCACATCAGTACAAATATTGGCAGTGTTGTATTTTCTTCCAAAATCTACCTTTAAATTGATAGGGAATCGATCCTGCGCGAAACGTCAAAAATCGTGATCGACCCCTCTACGGTAACATTCGATATACCGAATGAGATATTTATTGTCCGAGAGCTCACGGACTTTTATTGCAACAATTGAAGCAAAAGAAGTTTATACTTTTTTGGAAACAATATTTCATATCCTCCATGAAAACCCATGTCTTAAGTGTCCAAGCCGTGCCTGTCTATATTTTGTTCACTTATGTTTGTAAGAGGGGAGGTAAAACTCACTTGTAAAAATATTAGGGGGTAGATCTATGGTAAAGTTTACGCCTACCAGTTGTTTCACTGTTTAATTACAGTAACTATCTGATTGTCAGTAAATGTATATATGTCAAACAATGGCAGCAGTAAGAAATTCATCAAAAAAGAATGAAGGGCAAACTTGATATTCAAAGTCAAAGGTCAAATTTATATAAAAATCACAAAAATTGGCATATTTGAAATTAATTTTTATTCTTAAAAATAGTTTGTTATCATAAGGCACTCATCTTTATTTATGTAATGTGTATATATCAGTAAAAATCAGAAAAACAAATATTATTGCAAAATGGCTAGGTCAACCCTGATAATTGAAGGCAAAGTTCATTTTATGCAAAAATATGAAAAATGTTACCTTTACTTTTCCTAATCTGTTTAATATGTCTTCACATTATTAGTTACTGAAGTTAATTCGTTTATATGTTTGTATGTCAGGCAAAGTCAGCAGTCAAAGGCAAACCTATCACCAAAGGTCAAATTTGTTTAAAATATCGCAAAAAAGAGCGTTTTTGCAATGATTTTTCTTTATTGTTTTGGGCTTTTTTGTCACTACTAGTAAAACTGATCATTATTCATTTTAAAGTATCTATAACAGACAATATCACTGTTGAAATAATCATGAAAAAATAGTCAAAGTAAAACTTGACAATAAAGGTCAAAGGCCATTTTCATGAAAAAATATTCAAAATACAGCATATTTAATTTTTTCTTCGTTAAAATTTAACTTGTCATTTTTTTCACTGACAATAGTCTTTTCTTATGTATATTTGTAAGGCAATATCAGCAATGCAGATTTAATTTCAAAAACAGTGATTGGTAAAGCTTATATCAAAGGTAAAATGTCAAATTTGTGTAAAAGATCACAGAAATAGCATGTTTGCAATACTTTTCATAGTTTAAAGGTATTTTGTCATTATTTCTTGAAGTTTCATAGATATATGGGTCAATTTCAACAATCAAGATATCATCAGACATGAGTCTAGATCAGCCCTGATGTTTAAGGTTAAAATCCATTTTCGGGTAAAAATTCAGAGGATAGCACTGTTATTTCATTTCTTTGTTCAAAATATCTTGTCGTTATAACTTGATGTTAATTCAGTTGAATGTTAACCTTTACTTACTTACTTACTGCGTTCCATCTTCTTATGGCCGTTTTATATCTTAAGATTAGATGTGGCAATGAGCTGCGGCCTATTCTGCAGGTCGCTGGCATCTCCCCACAGCTTGGTCTAAAATGGGATGTCAAACTTTCTCACGTGTTTCTTCCAGATAGGAACAGCTCTGCAGGATGTGGAATGGTGTCTGATCCATTTAGCTGTGTCTGCAACACCCAGCTTCTTCATATGTTTTCTCAGGCCACAGTGTCCAGTACGCAGACGGAGGATAGTTGTTTGGCTCTACCTGATTAGCTTGTGTAGACTGTCATTATTGGGCAGGTAGTCTCCATTTATGTTCTTTCAGTCTGACGCAAAGCTGTTCTTCAGCAGAGTCTAAGCTTCTCTGTATGAAGTTGCAGGTTGGGGCTGTATTTGCTTGGTTGCTTCCTTTGCAAGTTTGTCCGCAGGTTCATTTCCGGCTAGCCCATATGTGCAGGAATTCATTGAAATGCTACATTGTTGTTCTCAGACAGGAGATTGATGTTTTCCAGCAGTTATCTCCTGAAGATGTCTGATGGACCTGCTGAGAGAGCCTGACTTAGAGTCTGTTAGGAAAACAATATTTGTCTCTTTTCTCCTAGCTCATAAAGTTGGTATGTGGTCGATGTGAGTGCTTGCATCTCGGCTCTGACGTTGGAGCATCTCTTGCCGAATGGATGAGAGAGTAGAAGTGTGAAGTTGTCTGGAAATTTGATGTAGGCACCACTCCCAGCATTCTGAACTGCTTTTTTCACTGATCCATCGGTACATGCATGGATCCAAGAGTGTGCTGGATAGCGGTCATTGATCACTTCTAGCGTGAGAGATTGTTGGTGAGCCTGATGTTGTTTTCCCTTTTCTTCTACTCCTGACGATATGGTGTGACTCTGTCGTTGCAGTATGTTCTTGGTTCTGCTCTCGAGTTTTGAGTGAAGTGGGTGTGATGGCAGTCCCTTTCAACCGCGTGATATTTTCTATAGGTCATTTTGGTAAACTGGGAGGAGATTGTTAACTTCAATACGCTTACGATTTGGTTTAGTGCAGCCTTTTCAAGAAATTTGGAGAGGAATGTTAGATTTGACACTGGGCGATAGTTCTGCAGTTCAAATGGGAGACCTTTCTTCCTCAACAAAGGTTTTATCACAGCACTTTTCCACTCCTCAGGGAACACACCAGATAGCATTGATCGATTTACAATTTCTTTCACAACGGGAGCAAGTTGTGAAAAATGCTCCTCTAGTTTTTTAGTTGGAATCCCATCAAGTTTACATGTTGTAGATTTTGTTGCATAAGTTTCAAAATATCATTTGGTTTGAACGCAGTAAATGTATTCATAACCACAGGTGGATTCGAGTAGGAAAAATTACCATTGCTGGGTGTTTCAATTGGTATATTGTCAGGATCATTTCTCAACTTGATTATTTTATCGGCAAAATATCGTAGGAAGTCATTTGCAAAGATACTGCACTTGTGTGTAATTGGTGCGGATTGTTCTTCGACCTTTCCAATAAATCTGATATAATAGCATATAGCTTTTTGATTTTTCCGTCTGCTTCTCCAATCTTGTTCTGGTAGTACTCATCCTTGGCCCTAGAAAGTTCAGTACTATATGTTTCTTACACCTATATATACGTTCTTTGACAGGTCAGATTTGTCATTTATAAAGATTTTCTCTATTGATCGTTTGTACTATTTCAGCTGTTTTAGGTATCAGGAGTGGTCAGAAATGTAATAGTCTTATGAAGGTGGTGAGACATTCACACGTTTGTCTCCTAGCTTTGTGACCATCAGGTCAAGAATAGTTCTTTCCTTTAGAGGGACATGTTTCTGAACAATGTCTGGTGTGATTCTTGTGAATTCAGACACAAGATTATTGACAATGGACGAGTTCACTACAGTGTTGTTTAATTGTCCGAATTCTGCTTGTAATATGTCACTGGATACAGATTTCCAACTGCGAGATTTGATTACTTTCCTGATCAAGGGTGGACGAAACTGTCCAGTGTTACAACTAACAAAGTAGTGGTCAGAGATTAATAGTCAGACGAAGGTTCTAAGACATTCACACGTTTGTCTCCTAGCTTTGTGATCGTCAGGTCAAGAATATTACCACCAGAATGAGTGGAGCACTGACATGTTGAACCAGTCCAAAAGATTTCAAACACTGCTGGAATTGTTTGGTGTACGAACAATCTGACTTATTATCCATATGGATGTTACAGTCACTTAACAGCACCAGAGACTCAGATCTGGTCGTTATTTGTTGAAGAAACTCAGTGAATTCTGTCATGAATATAGCCTGAGTCACTGGGTGTCTCTCAGGATACGGCGGTCTATATATGCCAAAAATGTAGAGGATGAACGATTGACTACATACTTTTCATTCAGCACATTCAAAGGACTGAAAGGATTTTGCTGGGCATGTTGACACTTTGGGATTGTTTCTGTATAATAGGGCAAGTCCTCCACCTTTAAGGCAAGGTCTGGGTTCATCATCAAAGCAGTAACCATCCTGAGACAATTCTCCCCTGATATCGTCCAGATATACCAAATTTAGAAATACATTGTAAGTACATGCAAATATAAATTTAAAACAAGTTTTGATGTGTCTATGGAATATTTATTTAAACACACCTATGTTGCCTTCCAAATATGCAAAAGCTCTCAAAAGTATTAGTCACGCAGCATATATGTAGCGATAAATAAAACAAAGTCTTTCTGAACGTTGTATTACACTCCATGTACGGAGGTTAACAAGCTATAATTCTTGAATAAAACACTGCACTTCTGATGCCTTTTAATATGACGAACAGGTCCAAAACAAACAAAATACAGAAAATGTAAACTTTTGAAAAAAAAAAAACAAAAAAAAAAAAAAAAAAATCATTGCGGCACAATCTTGAGGCAAAGACAATTTAGACATGTCATATCAATAATACTCGAGGGATTGGTTAACAATTGCACTCACTAATTGTTTTGAGTTATAAATGCTTTATATTGGTTCCAAAGCATAACGTATACAGGAGTGGTACTACACTTTTGGAAATACAAGCTGCCGTTAGATTGATAGAGTAATCAGGTGTTGGACAATAAAACTTATAAGCAACAGAATTTTTGTAAATATGCCGAGTATAAAAAAGTCTTTTATGATTCCTAAACATACATAAGTAACTACATTGTATTCATATAAAGTTCAAGTAGTTTTATCACTCATTATTGTTATTGATATAATTGGGCTGTATATCTTATATTGATACAACTGGGTAGTATATAATATATCGATTGGATAACACACAGTATAATATGACAAGAGCTCCGCCTACGGCTGCCATCGTTCCTCTGCAAGTGCTGGACAATATGTAAAAACAGTTATAATTACTGGCCTTCTTAATACAATAGTAGATTCCTCGGAAGCACCGAGAACAAGGCAAATAGTGAAAATTGCAGACTCTGTTTGATCAAGTCTGTTCATGAGCAGTAATGAAAAATGCAACACTGCCCACGCCCCCTAGCACCGGCTTAATCAGTATTCAATCTTCAAATCTAAATGAGTTAAAATCATTGATCCCGAAGAACCAGAAAATATAACGGGGCGACATTTTTGACCGCCACGCAGCACTTAACACCCGCTGTTGTGAAGTAAATAAAATCAAGGCTATTGTAAATATTCAGGAAAAGTGAACTTAAACAAAAAACAAATAAGAAATACTGATTTTCTAAGTACAAAAAGCGCAATAATTCGGACATAATGCAGGTAAGAGTTATGGTTGTTGGTCCACAAACCCATCTAATAATGATAAACAAGTGTGCAAAGTTTCAAAGCTGTAGCTCTTATAGTGTTTGGGAAAAGTGGACCTAAACAAAAATTTAAACGAAGAAAATCATATTGTCTAAGCACATAAACGGCCATCATTCTGAAAAATCAAAGTTATGATTCTTGGCTTACCTAGTCGTCTAATAATGATAAACAATCATGAATTTTTGAGAAAAAGTGGACGTAAACAAAAATTTTAAACAACGCCGGCGATCAAGTGACAATACCGATTTTTTTTCAAAAATCAGACGAGCTAAAAAAAAGTACAGTAAGTCTCACTGATATAACACGTCAATATTGTATTCTGCATCATTTGTAAAATTTAACGAGTGTAATAAGGAACTAACTTTAGTTTATAGGATTCGTTCTAATTTTGTGCACGTGGAGCGGTCGTTCTTTCTGATCATACGACTATTTACAAAAGATCTAAATGTGGTTGTTTTAACACTGTCACGCTTTAGAACTGGATTGAAGTTTACTTTATATCTTAGCTAGAGTAAGCACTATTTCATAATGTTAAACATACCTGGAATATTGATGGTTTAATCATACATACGAGCAAAGAACCTGAAAATGACATTAATTGTATATTTCAAATTAATACAGAAATAACAGTTAAATGTTTAATACACTATTTCCCATGGAGCCTACGCACTGCATGATGCAGAATTCATCAAATAAGTTCCCATGATTGGAAATACGAATTCGATGAGGTGAAAATTACCGACATAGATGTCAGCGGTACAGTGTCTCTCCTAAAGCTTAAGTGATTGATTATTATCCTAAATTGTCAGTTTCTGAAATCTACAATAAGCCAAACAGACTGTCAGTAGATTCATTGTAATGACATATTTATTTATCCAACGCCGCTGTTTCTTTTCTCCTAATTTCATTCATGCGGATATGTTTACATCTTTTTAGAATTTAAAAATACATGTGTCGCGCTAAATATCGAACTCGAAAAAATATACGAACTAAAACTTTTTTTATTTTCCCTTTATGACATACATGCAAATATGTTACACTTGTTTTTGTATAATTCTACAGACCTATCAATTAATAACAAAACAAAAATATCATCTTTGAAATACAAAAACAAATTCCAATTATTTCCCGTTCAATTCTGTTTACAAAAGTGTTTTGTATGTCAAAATGTGTATCCACTTTGCATGATAAGACGTTAAAAGTGAGAACAAAAAGTTCACACCATATAAAAATAAAAGGAGTGAAAGAGAAACAAGAGGGTCATTGACCCTAAAGCGCTCACCTGTGTACAAGGCTTCAAGTGTGTTTGTGTAACATACTGGTACAAGTTCAAAGTTAGGTTTCTTCTATGTAAGCCTAATAAAAGTATATTATATACATGTCAAACACATTTTTGTACTAAGGGCAATAATTTGAGCAATTATGGTAGACAGTACAATTCTGATATCACATGCCAAATACCAAGACTCTATCTACTATCGGAGAAGAAGATTTTCAAAATTTCTTATATATATATAAGCCTAGAGTAAGCACATGTCACACACAGGGGCATGGACATTTTTTATCTTAGGGCAATAATTTGGACAATTATGGTAGAGAGTCACACCCTTATATCACATGCCAAATATCAAAGCTCTAGAGAGAAATTTGAACCGGTTGTTCATGTAACTTCTTACAATATATTTTAAATAAAGTGTAGATATTTTCGAGAAGTTAAACAGCCGAGTGATGATTCTGCAATTTTTACTCACCTGATACACCTGGATTATATGGGTATAAAACTTGGTACTTTAGTCAGATCATAAGAAGATAGATAAATACGAAAAAGGTCATATCGTGACTGGGTTTTCACGAAACGTAGTCAGAATGTCAGACTTACAAACTAGGGACCATTTCGTCAAAATGTTTTGTCATGAAGTACTTCTTTAGGTGCTGAAGTGAGCAGGGTCACTTCGACCCTTGCGGTAAATGCGTCGAAGCGAAGTATTATCATACGTAATTGCCATGTAAAACTTGTTGCGATTGTATAATTAATTTCCTGTCTATTATTTTTAACATAATTAGTATCAGACATTTAGTTGGAAGTAGATGTAAGGTAATTCAATGTCTTCCCACGAGTGACGTATGCTATTTTCGTTACAACAATCATTATTAATTTTCTCATATTTGAAAATAAGATAAAATGGTATTATCAGATGCCGATGCTAAAATATCAACAATCCATTTTCCTCGTAAAAGTTAAAAAGAGAAGTTTAATATGCTTTTGAAGATATTTCAATATTTCATCGTTTTATGTTATTAGAATTGTTACTGCAGTTAACTGTCAATTACTTACTGCACTATAAACTTATCTGTCTTTATTTTCAACCGAGTTTACTCTTTATTAGGCAACATGTATAGCTGGCTCGCTCCTGCGCAAACCTTCAAGGCTAACTTGTCGAATCAACACTGCAAGGCACTATCCGTGCTTTCCAGCCTATTCAAATAAAAAATAACTTCCTTTCGTATTAACCTCCCCCACTCTAAGAAACTTATTCTTGGACTTTTACTAGCCATGTTACACTGAAACGGCTTTCATTTTAGCGAAATAGTACTAGCGTGCGGACATACAAGGGTAACTGCGTTTATAGAAAAAGACACGGGCCTTGATGAAAGCATTTGTATGCTTTAGACTATTTTGAATATATGTTTTTGCTGTTTCATTAGTCAAAATAGGTCTATAATTATCTTATATGGTTGTTTTACCAGTGATACAAAACACAAAATCATTAAACATTTTGACATTTAATTTATTTCCTTTTTTGGCATACCATTTGGGTTTGCAGTACACTGGCATGCATTCTGTATTAAAACTAGACGAGGAAACTATATTTTCACGGTTATTAAAGGTACCCACGCGATGTTGCTCATGAACTTGTACAACTATAAACGGATAATAGATTAATTTATACTTTCTAATATGTTTATCACATATTCACACCTTTGACAAATATGAGATAAAAATTTCAGTATTGCTGAAAAACAGCGAACGGTAACATGCCCATCATACGCACAACTAGGCTTGGGAAGGATAAATCTTGTGAAGTTTAGTGATATTCCTCGGGGTGGTACTTGAGCAGCTGCAGGTAAAATACGACAGATACACGGCCACAACTCAAACGAAAATCTCTGAACCGAAACATACCCACAATGTACGCAGTGAGGCTTTTCCTTAATCACTCCTGTATGAATTGATGGAAATCTATCCAATGATATAACAGAAGAGGTCAAAACATCATAAACGTTGATGAATCATCGCCATAACTCTGAAAATCATCGAACTGTAACATGAGGCGAAACGCATAACTAGGCTTGGCAATACTAGCTCTTGTAAAGTTTTGTGTAAAATATGTCCAGTAGCGTCGTATGTTGCGAGGAAAAACTTCGCCACATACAGACTGATAAAACAGACAGATGGACACCAATTAATCAGTATGTCTCCCAAATTACATGTTGGAGATATAATATACTTGTTAGCCTTTCCTGAACATGACCTTGAAGACTGGATTGATAGAAAAAGATAGAAAAAGATAGGATGTAATTGGAAAACTTTTGAAATCTAATCATGGAAAATTAAGTCAGGTTGGAAATCATTTGCAAATTTACTACAAGTTACAGTACTGACAGTTTTTAAGTATTGGAAATACTTGAAGAAACCTGTAGCCTTCATGTAACATAAATTAAAAACAAGAGCTGTCTCCATAGGATGACACATGCCCCCGATGGCACATTGAATGAATATATAGTTATGGCCGATGTTAGAGTTTAGGACCTTTGACCTACGGAACTGGGTCTTGCGCGCGACACGTCGTCTTAATGTGTCACACATTCATGCGTAGATATTTTAAAATCCATGCATGAATGACAAAGATATGGACCGGACACGCCTATCAATGCACTATCATGAAAAATGACCTTTAACGTCTAAGTGTGACCTTGACCTTTGAGCTACGGACCTGGGTCTTGCGCGTGACACGTTGTCTTACTGTCGTACACATTCATGCCAAGTTATTTGAAAATCCATCCATCGATGACAAAGATATGGACCGGACACGCTCATCAATGCACTATCCTTTAACGTCTAAGTGTGACCTTGACCTTTGAGCTACGGACCTTGGTATTGCGCGCGACACGTCGTCTTACTGTGGTACACATTCATGCCAAGTTATTTGAAAATCCATCCATCGATGACAAAGATATGGACCGGACACGCCCATCAATGCACTATCCTTTAATGTCTAAGTGTGACCTTGACCTTTGAGCTACGGACCTGGGTCTTGCGCGCGACACGTCGTCTTACTGTGGTACACATTCATGCAAAGTTATTTGAAAATCCATCCATCGATGACAAAGATATGGACCGGACACAAAAATTGCGGACAGACTGACAGACCGACAGACAGACTGACAGACCGACAGACGGTTCAAAAACTATATGCCTCCCTTCGGGGGCATAAAAACAACAACAAAAAAACAGCACATTTCATTTAGGAGACAGCCCTTGAAACAGTGCATTTTCAAATAATTACCTGCATAAGACAAAACAGCAACTAAAAAACCTACCAAATGTTGCATTTATACAACAAGAGGGCCCTGAAGCGCTCACCTGACCTTTTGACCAAAAGACCAGATTATCAAGATTAACATTCTGAGAAAGTTTCATTAAGGTATGTCATAAATGTGGCCTCTAGAGTGTTAACTAGCTTTTCCTTTGATATGACCTAGTGACCTAGTTTTTGATCCCACATGACCCAGATTCAAACATGACCTAAAGATCATAACGATTAACATTCTGATCAAGTTTCATGAAGATACAATCATAAATGTGGCCTCTAGATTGTTAAAAAGGTTTACCTTTGATTTCACCTGGTTACCTAGTTTTTTGGCCCCACTTGACCCAGATTAAAATTTGACCTTTAGATTATTAAGATAAACATTCTGTTAATGTTTCATTAAGATACGGTCATAAACAAGGCCTCTAGGGAGTTAACTAGCTTTTCCTTTGATTTGACCTTGTGACCTAGTTTTTAACTCCACATGACCAAGATTAGTACTTGACCTAAAGATCATCAAGGTTGACATTCTGACCAAGATTCATGAAGATACAGTTATAAATGTGATCTCTAGAGTTTTAAAGTGTTTTTGATCCCACATGATCAAGGTTCAAACTTGACCTAGAGGTCATTAAAACAAATAGATGACACATTATCGAATTCGTCCAAGATTTTATTGAGGGTAACATTCTGAGCAAGTTTCATTAAGATTGGGCCAAAATTGTGACCTCTAGAGTGTTAACAAGCATTTCCTTTGATTTGTCCTGGTGACCTAGTTTTTGACCCACATGACCCAGATTGGAACTTGACCCAGATTGGAACTTGTGTGGCGGCCGTAAAAAGTCGCCCCAACTTCATCTCAGTGTTGTTATATTTTCTGGTCCTTCGGGATCATTGATTTCAACTCATTTAGATTTGAAGATTGAATACTGCTTAAGCCGGTGCTAGGGGGCGTGGGCAGTGTTGCATTTTCCATTACTGCTCATGAACAGACTCAATCAAACCGAGTCTGCAATTTTCACTGTTTGCATTGTTTTCGGTGCTTCCGAGGGATCTTCTTTCCAGATTTTATAAAAGATTCTAAAGATTAACATTCTGACCAAGATTCATTAAGATATGGTCATAAATGTGGCCTCTATAGTGTTAACTAGCTTTTTCTTTGATTTGACCCCACATGACCAAGATTCGAACTTGACTTAAAGATCATCAAGGTTAACTTTCTGACCAAGATTCATGAAGATACAGTCAAAAATGTGGCCTCTAGAGTGTTGATAAGTTTTTCCTTTGTTTTCTTTTTACCTGGTGACCTAGTTTTTGACCCTATTTTACCCAGATTTGATCTTAATATCCTAAAGATCAAGATTAACATTCTGACCAAGTTTTATAGAGATAAATGTGGCCTCTAGAGTGTTAACATGCTTTTCGTTTGATTCGACCTGGTGACTTAGTTTTTGACCCCACCTGACCCAGATTTGATCTTGACCTAAAGATCATCAAGATTAATATTTTGACCAAGATTCATTAAGATATGGTCATAAATGTGGCCTCTTGGATGTTAACTAGCTTTTCCTCTGATTTGACCCGGTGACCTAGTTTTTGACCCCACCTGACTAGGATTTAAACTCGACCTAAAGATCATCAAAATTAACATTCTGAGAAAGTTTCATTAAGATGTGATCATGAACATGGCCTCTAGAGTGTTAACTAACTTTTCATTTGACCTGACCTGGTGACCAAGTTTTTGACCCTACAATACCCAGATTCTAACTTTACCTTATGATCATCAAGATTTACATTCTGACTAAGTTTAACGAAGATACAGACATACATGTAGCCTCTAGAGTGTTAACTAGCTTTTCCTTTGATTTAACCTGGTGACCTAGTTCCTGACTCAACCTGACCCAGATTTAAACTCGACCTAAAGATCATCAAGATTAACATTCTGACCAAGGTTCATGAAAATATGGTCTTAAAAGTGACCTCTAGTGTGATAACTAGCTTTTCCTTTCATTTGACCTGGTGACTTAGTTTTTAACGCTACATAACCCAGATTCAAATTTGACCTAAAGATCATTAGTATTAACATTTTGATCAAGTTTCATGAAGAAATAGTCATGAATGTGACCTCTAGAGTGTTAACAAGCTTTATCTTTGATTTGACCTAGTGACCTAGTTTTTGACCCCACCTGACCTAGATTAAAATTTTTCCAAGAATTTTTGAGGGTAACATTCTGACTAGGTTTCATTAAAATTAGGCCAACATTGTGACCTCTAGAGTGTTAACAAGCTTTTCCTTTGATTTAACCTGGTGGCCTGGTTTTTGACCACAGTTAACCCAATATCGAAATCATCCAAGATTTTATTGAGGGTAACATTCCTACCATGTTTTATTAAGATTGGGCCATAATTGTGACCTCGAGTGTTAACAGTCAAATTGTTGACGACGGACGACGGACACAGGGCGATCACAGAGCTCAAGGTGAGCTAAAAGCTGTATTTATAGCAAATAGTTGAGCATCTCATTACGGATGTGATAATGCGTTAAGGACACTGTGTTACATACATGGTTAGGCCTATATTAAAGCTGCTGTGTGTAATAGATAACCGTGCAATAAATGTCAGGGCTCTTTAGAAACAGTTCAAATAATAAAATAGAAAATTGAGTAAAGCCCTCCCATTATGCAGGGTTTGTATTCTTCTATGATCGCCGTCACAGAACTTCGAACATTTCTTGATTTTCCTGTCTGTTAAATAATAAATTATCATAAACATGTCTGATGTTTTATCCTTTTTACATCTTGGACGAACGGGACTTTGCATTTGTTACTATATTTCCCAGATTCAGTAAGGAAATTGAGTTTTAAGTGTTTGTATAAGTACAGAGTTAGGTTGTTTCTGTTAGCCTATAACATATACATGTCACACACATTTTTGAACCTAGGGCAATAATTTGAACAATTACGGTAGAAACTACAAATCCGATATCACATTCCAAATATCAAGGTTCTAGCTATTATTGATTTTCAAAGTTTCTTATATAAAAGCCTATAGTAAGTACATATCAGACACAGGGTCGTGGCCATTTTTTTACCTTAGGGCAATAATTTGGACAAGTATGGTAGACACTCAAGTCCTTATATCACATGCCAAATATCAAAGCTCTAAAGAAAAGGATTTTTAAGGTCTGATAACTAAAACGCCTATTTTTAACTACAAAGACATGCATGTGCAATGAACCGGAACCATTTAAACAACTTTGAAAGAGGGCTACCAAGAGATTATTTGTATAAAGTTTCATAAAAATCCATTCAGTGGTTTATGAGAAGATACTGTTTAAAGAAATTGTTGATGAAAAGTGACCTCGCCCTCTAGCGGCCATGTTTTGAATCAGAAAAATTTGAGCAACGTTTATAGAAGGTCACACAAGAACCATTTGTGTAAAAAAAATTTAAAATCTGGCTAGCAGTTTCCACAAGATGATTTTGTCGAGCCCGCTTGCGGAAGCGAAGACATAGTTGTCGAAATGACTTCGGTGTATGTGCGTGCCCGCGAAATGATGGTTAAGTGACTTCATAACGGTACTTTCTCTTTGATGTCATTCATTCCGTTCTGTTTATGTGACCTTTTTCTTTTTATGTGACTGATAGAACAATAGAGAGAACAATGGGGGTGTCACATAAATACCGTTTCGTTAGAACGGACGAGCGTGCGTGCGTCCGGATTTGTTTGTCCGGACCATAACTTTGACATGCATAAAGCAATCTCGTTTATATTTGGCAAGAATGTTAACCTCAGTAAGACGGAGTGTCATGCGCAAACCTATCTCAAAGGTCAAGGTCACAATTGGAGGTCAAAGGTTAAATTCAATAATGATTTTGTCCGGAGCATATCTTCTTCATGCATGGAGGGATTTTGATGTAACTTGGCACAAATGTTCACAACCATGTGATGGAGTGTCCTGTGCAAGAACCAGGACCCTATGTCTAAGGTCAAGATCACTTTTAGAGGTCAAATGTCAGATACAAGAATGACTTTGTTCGGAGCATTTCTTTTTCATGCATGGAGGTTTTTTTTATGTAACTTGGCACAATTGTTCACCATCATGAGACGGAGTGACATGTGCAAGAACCTAGAATTACTTCCCTTTGTTGTTACTATAAATAGCTTATACTGTAACTTTTATATTACTGGTCATATGGAAAAATCAAGACTACTTTTCTGTAGTACAATATGCATGTTACATTCAATTTTGAGAGTATTTTGACCTATCTCTACTGGTAAGGATTTTTGTGTGGACTTAGATTTTTTAAAGATTTACTTCCCTATGCTGTTACTATAAATAACTTATATTGCATCTTTTTGCGATCATTTTTTATTTGGCATAAATGTTTGCCTCAATGAGACAGGGTGTCATGTGCAACTCCTACTCCTTTTGACAGCTGGCGGGTTCGACATGTTGCCCGAGGGCATCTAGTTAAAGTTTTGGCAGTTCCTGTGATATGCAGGCTCCATAACCTCAGATCCCTTTCTAAATTCCAGTTTGTTTAGTTCTGCCCATTGTTTTCTCGTTTAGGGCATACTCATTACACAGGGTGTCATGTGCAACTCCTACTCCTTTTAACAGCTGGCGGGTTCGACATGTTGCCCGAGGGCATCTAGTTAAAGTTTTGGCAGTTCCTGTGATATGCAGGCTCCATAACCTCAGATCCCTTTCTAAATTCCAGTTTGTTTAGTTCTGCCCATTGTTTTCTCGTTTAGGGCATATCATCATTTTAACTGGAAACCATAGGCCGCTTTTCATGGAATTACACACTATAACGTATCATTAAAGGTTCCATGCACACCGCCGTATGAATACAACTACGGATGTTTCTAAATTGATTTTTGTACTCGAGTTTTGCTCAACCCGGGGCTGGAAGGCGTGGACGGTAGCATACATGTCCACTACCGTCCACGAACAGGCTGAATAAAACCAAACCTGCAACATTTTCGTTTTTTTTGTCTTGTTGAGCGACCTGTGGAGTTTCCACTTTTTTTTCTTTTTTGTATGAAGCTTCAGTCCAAGCCTTTGATGGTTACTAAGATATAAACTTGCACACATAAATTTAACCAATGTGATGGATTCCTGGGTGAGTGAAATATCTTATATAACTATTTTTCGAAGTCGCCCTCTTAGCTCAGTAGGGAGAGATTGCGGGGTTGTGAGTTCTATCACTGGGCGAAAGGTATGTTTTCCGTGACGATTTGATGGAAGAAATTGTGTCTGAAATCATGTCCTCCATCGCTGATTTATGTTAGTGAGTTGGCATTTACTTTCGTATTGATACAGAAACTCTCGTTAGATTAACTGCCTGCCGTTACATAACTGAAAAGCTGTTGAAAACGGCGTTAACCCCAAAACAAAGAAACAGTTTTTTCCAAATAGTCGAGCAATATTCAAATCTACACCACTGTTTTTTTTCTCACTATTTTCAAACTGCACAATTGTATTTTGAAAATTGTCAAAGTGATATTAAAATCCCTTGATGAATGGCAGTTACGGACCGGACACAAACATGCGGACTGTGTAAGGAGTTACGTTCGCAGGCGCAGGTTTGTGGTAAAATTAAGTTTAAACAACGAGCCATAACTCAAACGGTAATAATCAAACTCCAAATATGCAGTACTACTTAACTTGTCACATTTGCAAATAGATTTACTTAAAAGAATAAACTTGTATAAAATAAAGCAATATGCTTTATATAGCTCTATTTCTTCTAGATTAATAAATGTCTGCTGGGCAACAATAATGACCTTAAAGAACCATTGTGAAATTGTGCAGTCACATTTAAAAAAGCTTAATCGTTCTTCGCTTTGACACTTTACAACATTCAAAAATATATAAGAATATGTCCATTTGGGCCATTTTGGCATCGTGCTGTATTGTATCTTGTCAATTAGCTTTTCATTAGACTCTGTAACTAACTTAATAACCTTTTATGATGTGACTCCCTTGTATTGAAGTGGTAAATGATTCATTAAGGTATATGAAATTACCCAGGAATGAACACTTAGAGAGAAGGATTGCAATTGCTGTAATTTCCTATAGAAAGATCAAAGGGAGAATAACAAACAAATTTGACCAAAAACTAAAAAAAATGCAATATCCGAAAATGATTTTGAGGAAATGTCTGTATTTTCTCACACCACACAGGGAGTAACTCTGGTGCGGATCAATAATTCCTCAAAGGTACACCAGAAAAGAATAAAAATGCAACTGGAGGCAAATACCGGGAAGGTTCTCGATTTTGTCATACCAGAAAAGGTTGTTTGTGAAACATTCTGTGGTAAATAATGTGTACTTAATATTGATAGTTGTAATGAAGAACGTACATCTTACGAAAATATGGGTCATTTGAAGCAAACAGATGTTAAACGAATGCTGAACACGTGATTCAAATATGATATCAGATGTCACCTATCATGAACTGGCTGTGAAAATACCAGAATCGCCCCGAACATCTCAGATCATTTCTTGTAGACAAGATTTAAATGCCCAATATGACATTCAAAGGACACCCGGTATATGCTTCCTTGGGAATATTTGAGTTTAAAGACAGACTTAGAAATAACTTAAGAAAGACTAATTGAAGTATCACAACCCTTGAAAATTTATGTGTCCGGTGTTTGCGCAAGTCAATAAAGTGTCCGATCCAATTGTGATGTCCTATTCCTTGGTGCATTCTACCAGTACATTCCAGTCGCATCTGGATCAGTGTTCTTGCATATGTAAAATGTGATGAAACCTATAATAACCTGAAATCCTTTCTAGGTCCATTATTAGATGAAATAAATGAACTCCATAAAGAAAGGATAGTCGACAACTACCTCTACACAATTGACATCTTAGTAAGGAGTGACATGAAATTTCTTTAGCTGTTGCTTGGATTAAAACAGCAGCATAGCAACCTATGTCTGTTCCTGGTACAAGGCTACAAAGGAGGACAGAGGCGATCTTTCACTACCTGCAGATCACTACCGCGCACCAAATAAATTCTGAACAATAAATGAAAAATGTCATGTACATCCGTCAAACAAACCAAAGTTTGGAGTGAAAGCACCGCAACTTTTTGACATAGACTTAACTAAGTTATTCCTGATGAACTTCATTTACTCATTAGAGTGATCGATGTGATAATCGATGTAAAATCAAAGGACGATTAAGGGAAAATTACTGGTCAGCATACCGACGACCGACATCAGCTCAGCAAAGCTATTTAGTCCTGTGGTTTGACATTTAAGAATTGGATAACGAAATCCGGCAATGCTAAAAAAGGTCTTGAAACATCTACCGGATAAATTGATATTCTATTTACACAATGACACACTAGACAAAGTTGCCAATCTGTGGAGAGAATTCTCTGGTATATACGCCGCTATTACAATTGTTTCTAACCAGAATGATTTACATCCGAAAATCAAACTTCCTTGAAATAGGAAAACTGAAGCGCGAGGGAAACCAAACAAGAAATGCAACTCCATATAATTATGCGTGTGCTTCTATACCACGTTCCTCAATTCATAATCATGTATGGTAATCTTGGACAGTTTTCGGGACAGGGTGTGGAAAAAACGAATGATGTCTTGAAACATATCCATCGAGCCAATTAAACAAATTCAATTCAACAACAGACGCTTCGACCGGAAACGTATTGAACTGCCAACAGATGCCCGCCCGCTAAGCTCAGTAGGGAGAGCGTTGGTCTAAGGATCGCGAGGTTGCGAGTTCGATCCCCGGGCAAGGCGTATGTTCTCCGTGACGATTTGAATAAAGACATTGTGTATGACATCATTCGTCCTCCACCTCTGATAATTCATGTGGGAAAGTTGGCAGTTACTTGCGGAGAACAGGTTTGTACTGGTACAGAATTCAGGAACACTGGTTAGGTTAACTGCCCGCTCTATGCACTGTACCATGCATCTCTTCTGTTATACTAATGCTGTGAAAAGAGCACCTTAGAATGATAATGATTGCAAAAATGTTGTGAAATCTATCAAATTCAGACAGTGACAAGTGCATTCGCAACTCAGTAAGTTCGGCATAGTTTCAAGAGTCAAAGGTCTGTATTGTATTGGGTTTAATGCCGGTGTCTAATTATAGCAATTAGTTATAAGGTATAAACTAATTATTGTTTGCAATCAGTTCAATTCCGAATAATTTAGTATCTTAGCTAGATTTGTATATAGTGTATGGAAAAGTGAAGATACTAACACTTTATTGTACAGTATAGAATATTAAACAAGATAAATAAAATCTGTAAAAAGATCCTTTGGAAACAAAGAATGCAGCCAAGAAGAATAATAGCAGACTCGGTTTAATTTAGTCTGTTCATGAGAGGTAATGAAATCTACAACACCTCTCACGCCCCCTAGCACCGGTTTAAGCGGAACTCTATTACACATGTTGAATGGACTCCATGATCCCAAAGGACCAGAAAATATAACAACACTGAATCCAAGTACGGGGAGACTATTTACAGCCGCCACACGGCACTTAAAGATTGCTGTTGTGATAGTTAATAAAATCTGTAAAAAAGATCCTTAGGAAGCAAAGAATGCAGCCAAGAAGAATAATAGCAGACTCGGTTTGACTGAGTCTGTTCATGAGAGGTAATGAAATGTGCAACACCTCTCACGCCCCCTTGCACCGGCTTAAACGGAACTCTATTACACATATGTTGATGGACTCCATGATCCCAAAGGACCGGAAAGTATAACAACACTGAATCCAAGTACGGGGAGACTTTTTACAGCCGCTGAATGATTTGATACCTTTATTCAGTGCATATGTGATAGATAATCTTGGGTGAGTGGGTTAAATTTTACGGCGAACCGACACAAAAAGGCCATATATCGCCGAAAACAAGCGCTTTGAAAACGTTAATTGTAAAGCATCTAAAAAAAAAAAAAAACAATTATGTAAAAATGTATAAACATATAAAATGTAAAGAAAATTGTAAAGCACGTCCAAAAACATTTATGCAAAAACGTATATAAAGGGTTTAAATATTAGTGACAAACAACAATATTGCAAAATGTGTAAAGAAAAATGTATGATTTCAGATTTTGTGATAAATGCCTATCTGCTTTAAAAACGACAATATATTGCTGACTAAAATGTTTTCAAACAACTTTTTCAAAGATTGAACGTCATAGGATGTACTGCGCTGTGGAACGAAGTCAACACAGTCGACTAAAATATGTTTAATAGTAAGCGGTGTCTGACATGGTACACATTCAGGTTGTTCTTCTTTGTTCAGAAGATAAGAATGAGTCAAACGATAGATAGTCTAATACAAATAAAACTTAGATATTTTGAACCCGTATTTCAAAAAAGAAAAATATGTCTTTGTTTTAGTGTAAGATCGTACTGTTGTCAGAACACCAGATGTATTAGTGTCGTAAAAGGCAATTAAGGGAATGATTCACTGTGTCTGATGCATATCAATATCTGTTTTCAAAGTTCACGTATAACTATAGCCTGACGTATATATACGATGACCCACGTACGACTAGAATTTTGGGCTAGTCGTTCTGGTCTGTATTACCAGGAATAATCTATATTAATCTATTTATGGCCCTACTTTTCCTAACCATTGCAAAAACTTAGAAACTTTAACACTGGCCATTGAAGATGAACAGGAAATCTAGTACTGCTGGAAAAGGATTGCTCTTTTGCCCAAAGTATATAAACGCGCACAATCTATGACGTTTACAGGACTTCCAGAAAAAATACTTTAGCTATGTATAGCTATATGGCTTTTAACTACCAAGAACCATTGGGCTGTTCCAGAAAATACCCACCTCCATGTAGAAGCAGTTTATTTTGGTACAGGGGGAATAGTTTGCAAGGTAAAAGGAACAGAGAGTGTCTAGAGGGAAGTACGGGGGTATTTTAGGTTTGTGTAGTTAAGCAAGGGTCTCTCCTGCGTGGAAGCAGTTTTCTAAACTAGGGAAGAGGAATTGGTATTTTTGAGGAAGGAGAGAAGGTATTTTGAGGTAAGCAGAAATCACATGGTGTTGCATGAGGTCAATGAATTGAATATTGTATAGATCAGGGTGTGGAAGGGGGAGAGGTGGATTAAATGTCTTCGAGAGAGAAAAAACTGCTTCCATAGGTAGGGCGGGGTGGATATTATCTTAATTACTGACGAGTGAAACTGCAAGCATCAGTGACTTGTATCTGTTCTCATAGATATTCTAACAGCTGTACACAGCTAACGTCCTTCTACCTCAATCTGTCTTACAACAAATAACTGATCTGAAGTCGGAACTTATTCTGGAAAAAACTTCACGCCTTACCCACGTTTTCAAATTGAAGTCTGCAGTCATTTACATGAACCCAGCTTAAAGCTTAAACATGTATTATTTATCTGTTTTACCATCATATAAATGACTTACAGGTCCGTCTTATTTACAAGCGCTCTAGACTTTCGCCATTTTGGAATTATAGTAACTTCGGTTAAAGCAGGGTTGAAAGGTCAAAAGGTTATATATATAATAAACACCAAATTAAATAGTAATATTTCTCAAAATAAATCCGTTAATAGTATCCTACTTTGACGACCTGATGAAACTGCAGTTAGGAAATCTTATTTTAGACTTACTTTTTGCTGAAAATTATTTCAAAGAAATACGGCAAATATGAACAAAGAAAATAACATGCTTTATGTAAATATCTTACAAACATCAAAATTAAAAAATATAAATAATATGTGCACTGTAAAATGTATGCGTAAGTTAAAATTTAAGTCGCTGATCTCCATACCACAATGTCCATCGCTGAATAAAACAAGAGCTGTCAGTTGACAGCGCGCTCGACTATTCTCAGTGCTTAATAGTATAATATAAGCTATGAGTAAAACTTTAACATTACAATAAACATATTCTAAGTCGAAAAAGGGCCATAATTCAGTCAAAATGCTTGACAGAGTTGTCTGCTCATGTTTACAGACTGGGGTCATGATGGTAAACAAGTATGCAAAATATGAAAGCAATATCTCAATGGACTTTGAAAATATTTGGGGTGGTACGCAAACTTTAACATTACAATAAGCATATTCTAAGTCGAAAAGGGGCCATAATTCAGTCAAAATGCTTGATAGAGTTGTCTGCTCCTGTTTACAGAATGGGGTCATGATGGTTAACAAGTATGCAAAATATGAAAGCAATATCTCAATGGACTTTCAAAATATTTGGGGTGGTACGCAAACTTTAACATTTGTGTGACGCTCACGCTAACGCTCACGCCGACGCCGGGGCGAGTAGGATAGCTCCCCTATTCTTCGAATAGTCGAGCTAAAAAATGATGATTACATAGGCCTGCTCCTATACAAGAAATTGCGCATTTTTTCTAATTGTTTTAGTAAATAAGTAATAATTTCTTTCTTTGATTTCTGACTGATGACCACACTGAGGTATTTGTATTCTCTAAAAGTCTATGTAACATTAATACTAATGTGGTTAGTAAAGTCTCGTCTCTTCCTCCTGCCTGCCTTTCACAAAATAAACACATTTTGTAGTATCAACACAATAGTCGCTTTCACCATACATAGACTGAAGAACCTTTACTCTTTATCTTTTAGGTGTATTGCGATGATTCCTAAATGCCTTTTTATCTAAATGGCAATCGTCATGGAACATTGCTTCGTTCAATAAACTTTATGATATAAACCTGTTTTAGGTGAATTGCACCAATGGAAGAAGTTGTTTCTCGTTGTCGAATAAGTCAAACACGTTTGACTCATTTTTATCTTCTGAACACAGAAGATCAGCTTGAATGAGTTCAATGTAAAACACCGCTTAATATTAAACATGTTTTAACCGACTGTATGGACTTCGCTCTACAGCGCTGTATATATTATGGCGTTCAATCTTTGACAGAGTTGTTTGAAAAAGTTTCAGTCGGCAATATATTGTCCTTCTTAAGGCAGATAGGCATTTATCACGAAATCTGAACATCATATATTTTTTCACATCTTTTGCAATTTTATTGTTTGTCACTGATATTTTAACCCTTTATATGTATATACATTTTTACATAAATGTTTTAAGAGATTCTTTACAGTTTATGTTTTCAATACAACTTCTTTTCGGTGATATATGACCTTTTTACGACGACTTCCCGTAAAAACCAACTCATTCACTCACTCACTCACTCACTCGCAACAGTACCGTCTCAGCATGCTATTCCCATAATGTGGCATATTTTATATCTGTTGTACAGTTTTCATTTCAGTGTTTTGTCTCCACCGGCCTTTCTATTCTTTCAGCACTTTGTTCTTCTTTCGCGGACAAATCAAAAGTAAGCAGCGTCAGATAGTAAAATACGGATCAACATAAAAACAAGACTTATTAGTCAATATATATTCTTTTATAGTAGGGTTTCCTTTAATTCGGGGTCGTTTTATCATGGTAATAAAATAAAAACAAAATAAAGATTCCTTAAGTATTTGGTCGACTGAACGTCTATGTTTATGTAAAGGTAAAGGTAAGGGTAGCCTTTATTATCAGCAGATAATCCATTAGCAGATAGTATCCCTGCAGTTGTAAAATAGCACAGAGTTGATTCTTGATTTGCATTATAGATTGTATATAAAATGAGACATACAAATAACATTCTTTTTTAAGGATATTTAAATCAGCCAATAGCTCTGGATCAGAATAATGTGTAAATTAGTCCATAAAATATTAGAGTAATGGCGTTTTGCTTAAACCACTGCTAATGGACATCCGATATATTTTAGATTAACATGTTTAAACTGGTATTTACTGCCTGTTTAACGTGTATTTTCAAATTATAGCACACAAAATTGAATATTTATATCACACCAATATCCGTTCCTGTTCTATTTATTGGAGAATTCTCGTGTTCTTCACTGGAATGATCTTTATTTAGATTTCAAAAAGGTTGAGGGACGCATTATTACATCTGACGTCGATCTTCTCATGCAAATTACAAATTATATTAAATTAAACAAGACAGTATATCAAATTGAATCACTAGTTTCTTGTCAATTTTAGAAAGGGTAATAGTTTTTAGATGCAATAACAATATAAACATCAGTGAAAATTTATTCTGATGATATCATATAATGTTTGTGTTTCAAGAAGGAAGAATTTTAGTTATTTGTTGCGTTTTCTGTGTCAGCAGGCTTGGTTTGATTTAGCCTGTTCTTGGACGGTAGTGGAAATGCTTGCTACCGTCTGGAAATGCATGCTACCCCTGTAGCCCCGGGTTGAGCAGATCATTTACACATGTTGCAAGTTCCAAAACCAATTTAGAGACCTCATCAGACGTGTTCATACGGCAGTGTACATGGAACCTTCAATGATTCGCTAGTGTGCAATTTCATCAAAAGCGTTTCATTTTTGTTGTGTTGGGTAAACTTGTTCTATTTTAATCAAATTTTATCTTATATATTTTTTTGATCCGAACGTTAGTTTGTTTGTTTTCAGTACCATCTAAAAATCCTAAAAGCTCGTGTCCGGAATGAGACAGCATTTTTCCGTAGTTAATGGATACGCACTCCAGTATATAGCAGCTGTCATTAAAAAGATTATATTTTTATCAAAGTATATGTCAGAGTTATGGATCAAGATCCTGAATGCAAATGTTATGACAATGGCTTCCGTAGATTCAGTTGCAAAACAGTTTTTCGCTGATGGAAACGCCGAAGCACTCCAACGACCGGAGAGTGATACTGTCTAAACAGTTAAGTATAAAACCTATATGTTTTACACAATTTTTTCACATAATGAGTATTGCACTTGATCTAAAGATACGTACCAAACGATATTGGTCGGTACACACCAGCGTTATCAAATGCATAAGTTATTTTGTGCAATGCAAATTTTGCGTGACAATAAACAACCTATATACTCTCTATATTTTCTTGATGATGCATTGAGAAAGCATGTAAGATTCAGTTTTAATTCACTTTTCATAGTAATTCATCTAAGGTGCAAATAACTGGTTTTAAAAAGCAGTCACCAATGACTTGGTATTGCCTTATCAACAAGTTTGTTCCCGCTTTATACGCTGCAGTATATAACCAGTTATCTTTCCGCAATAAATTATTTACTTAAATAGTGTTATATGACGCAGTACCACGTATGAGTTCATTTTGTCATAATTGTAACGCGCTATTGGTCAAGTTGACAATTTGAATGGAGTAATATCAATATCTATGCATGAAATAAAATCAATATTTGCTAGACATTAAAACGACATTGTGCAGCTTTCGTACTTACTCCAACATTCATTCAGTTACAATCCATGTTACTATAATAATAACTACAATGTTATCAAATCTGAACCATTTTTTTATATTATAAACCACAACAAGTTCATGTAATGCTAGTATTTATACTTCAAAAGTTAACTAATTATCATATCAGCCTATTATTTTCACAAAAATCAGATCATTGGTTTTGATTCACTCTGCCATATTTTGGACGCATCTATGCCCTTTATATGGAAGAGTTATCCTCATATAAAACATTTTTCAGGTTTTCAAGGTTCAGGCCTCATTTATCATTTTGAATATTTAGTCGTATTTTTATCCGGACCGTTATCAATAAATCAGCTATTGATCTTCATCAATATCCGATATCAAATAGTACGATGATGATAATGCGACAGTACGATAGTGATAACGCGACACTACGATGATGATAACGCGACAGCACGATGGTGATAACGCGACAGTACGATGACGATAACGCGACAGTACGATGGTGATAACACGGCAGCACGATGATGATAACGCAAAAGTACGATGATGATAACGCAACAGTACGATGATGATAACGCGACAGTACGATGGTGATAACACGGCAGTACGATGATGATAACGCGACAGTTCGATGGTGATAACACGGCAGCACGATGGTGATAAAACGACCGTAAGATCAGTACGATTGAGATAACGCGATAGTACGATGGTGATAACGCGACCATACGATGATGATAACATGATAGTACGATAATGATAACGCGATAGTACGAAAATTAAATTGCGAAATCACGATACTACGATAACTATGTATAAACTGATGCAAGACTGAGTTTTTTCGACCTTTCTCCTAACATACGGTACTTGTAGCCTTTAAATGATATAGAAATCGATATGGGTGGCAATTACTGACTTAGATAACAATAATTAATACCTTGTCTCGGGAACAGTATTTTTTGTAACTTAAACCTGTTAAAATGCTATCGTAGGCAATGCAACTATTACACAGTAAAATAAAACGTGACAGTGCCTTACGAGACATCGAAACTGATAACTCTAGGCTAATTTCAGATAAACATGTCATTGTAGCATAGTCAACTAGATATTTACTTACATCTCAAATAGAATTTCCATTTTGTTTTTACATTAAGCTGTAATATGAGAAGACAGATGTTACTACTGATAACATATCAGTATCACTATCTGTTATATATACCCTGATATTTGCATTATAGTACAAACACAGAAATACAAGGAAATACTGTCAATTTGCAATAATATAAAACACAAAAATATTTTCGAACGATGTTTTTATGTAAATAACGAAGTTCATACATTTGAACAAATCTCTTAAACTAGGTTAAGATAGACTTGGACGATTCTTTTGTTTGTTAGTTTTTTTAATCTAATGAAAATCACAGACAATTTGGGCAAGACAGAATAACTTCCTCACTATATAACAATAGTAATATAGATTTGTAAATAATCATATTTATTATTTAATTGTAATCATAGAGTATGGTCAGTCCGAGCAGCATTCTTTTTATATTATATGAAAAAGATAGTTCATATAAAGTACTAGTGAAACAACTACTGGCACGCGAGTAGTCCCCGGACAGAAATCGCAAATATTTTGTCCTCAAAAGCTTAAACAATATCAAGAATAAAAACGATTAACATATATACATACCTTTGCTCTGGTATTACCAGTTTAGGGTTTTTCCTGTGAAATGACGTCACGTTCGCGGGGAATTAGCGAGGCCCGAAAAGGGGTCTGTAGAACGTCAAATTTTAACATGCTCGATAGTAATGCCCGGACACCATTTTTTTCATGAATATATTTATCGGGAACTGTCCATATGAGCTGGAATTATGAAAAAGACCAATGATATTTTATATAACTGTAAAAAGATCACAAGTTTGCGTCAAATTTATTTGCCCCAGCCACACGGAAAATTGCGACAACAGAAAATAGAACAATTATGCTTAAGTCGCAGATATTAATTTTACATTAACTGGCTAATCGAACAAGTTATAGAATATTTAAGCAAATTAGTATTGTTGTCACAAAGAAAATAAGTTTGCTTGTTGAAAGTGTATGTATCGTCTGCTAGTCGTGAATTAAAGACGTGTAGCCTTAATTTTAAAACCCTCCAGACGGGCCTCTCTTGCGCATGCGCAATAAAAACGGAAGCCCCGTCAGAGAAAATGTAAACAAGTAACCATGCGGTAGGATTTCCACGATTATTATACTCATATGATTACCTGTGAAAAAAAATGAACTTGATAAACTTCTCCAAAACAAGCATCTGTATGATTAGGCACAAAAATATGTAGACGAATCGCGAAAATAGAGCGTTGCGGGAGCGTTGCGGGGACTACTCCTGTCCGGGGACTTCTCGCGTGCCAGTAATTACCAGAAGTTTACAAACTTTTTAAAAAGCGCATCCGGTTCTTTATTTTTCTGGTTGGTATTATCAAATACAAGGATGAATATTCCGCTGGGATAGCAATGTTCAATAACGTACCTTTATGACAATTAGCTTTAGCCGTCTTTCGCAAGAATAATGTGTATATTATTGTAATAAGCTACACATATATGTACTTAGGCAAATTTTGTCGCATAATCATAAGCTAGGGTAAAACTCAAAAACATATAAAGGTTTTAGAAATATAGTTTAAAAGTGTTAAAAATAGATGTATACTTCTTCATTTGTCTGCAAAATATCGAAGAAATTCCAGTAGCATAGCATTTTGTGACAGAAAATAAGTAAACATAAGAACATTCCTTTCACAGATTTCTCATCTCCAGGAAAAGTAAATGATTTCTTGAAAAGTATATGTAGGAAGAAGAAATCGAAAATTTTCAAATTATACTTTTTACTTTATGGAGTAGCTCATCAATCAGGGAAAGCAACACTCAAAGAAGGTAGAAAGTCATAAAGCACTCAGAGTACACAGACTGAGCACATGTTAATGCGAAAACTGTACTGTGATTAAGGCATCTTTTAAAGTACTTTTTGTATTATAAATGTAGTTTGCATGCATTACACACCCGCTGGAAGAAAACTGTTTCTGCTATAAAATTGCGTGGTACACGATAACATTACCTAACGTCGTTATTGAAAAAGAAAACAAAACAGTTTTCGCTTAGCAATTTGAGTTAAAAGTGACCGATTGCAATGAAACATAGTATATAGGTAGCTTGCATAGAGACAAAGTATGGGATTGCATATGGGGTCACTAGGTCAAGGTCGCCACGACTAAAGTTAGAAATATAGTTTCCACTAAATAAATTGCGTCAGGAATGATATATGGCAATGGATCTGGTTGTAAAGGTAGATTTTACAAAGAACTGCTCGCACTAAACCAGATTTGCAGCGGACACTTGGTCTGAAATTTCTTCAACAATTTATTAACTGAACTAACGTCTGATCTGTCAACATTTTAAAATCGTTATTCATAAAATCTATAAGAAAATTTAAACAAATCAGGTAAACCATAGACGAAATCTTGTGTTCAAATTTTGAAACAAAGAATCAAGCACACGACCCTTTCTTTTTTATTGGCCGAGTTATCTAATTGTTGAATCATCAGCGTTTAAACAAATACTACATTGTATAAAAGAAACCTGACGCTACGTGTAACAGAGAGACAGATTTCTGTCTAGCAACATACCGTTTCTGTCGATCAATTTATGTCCGTACAAAATAGATAATATGACGATTCTATTGAAATAGGTCTACAACATCTTCCTTTTATTCTTAATCAGCTTTGGCTGTGTTTATTTGCATTTTAATAATAAATGTACATTGTACAAGCTTTATTTTATTTCAGGAAAAGTGAGTTGCGAAGAGCATGTGTTCCATCTTGCATAAAAGCAGCAAAAATCAAAGCGTACAAAGTCAACCGTTTTTCATAAACATGTAAAGAATGCATTCGGTATAAAATTTAAGCATATGCTGTTTATAATTGTTTTATGAATCGATCATATCTTAATATTCAAGGATGCTTGCAAAGCTTTTATAAAACGATCGTGTCGAATTAGTTGTTGAAAGTGCCAGATATTGCTGAACGAATTTATTTGATGCGAGCTCAAAATACTTGAGCCTCCAATCCCAGATTCCTAAAGATTATCTAGTTGATTTGAAACCTAGGGATTTTTACATGTTTTGTATTATCTTGCTGTACTTTTCTCAGACATTTATCAATTTAAGCAACTTACATTAGAAAAACTACACCGGTTTAGTACATTTATGATAATCGTCACTTTAATTTATCTTGTGCCAAACTACAAAAAGATACTGTATCGAATTTTCGAAGTAAACATCTGAATTTCTTGCAGAAAATCTGAGATATTTTCAATCAAATGATAAAAAATGCAGTTGTCAGGCCAACACAAGCTAGAAATAACTTCTTATTAAAGGGAATTGACACCTAAAAATTAAATATTTTCATTAAGATGCCATTCAGTCTGCTGTGCTTGAAAGAAACTTGCCTTCGAAATTCAATTTTGAAATACGGAGAAAACTACAACAGCTCCACTTAAAGACGATTTAATTTAGAGATTCTGTTAACTTCTACAAATTGAATCTATTTCATCTTCGTTAACTTTTAAATTATAGCATGTTGATCAAATCATTCACATTAAAATGATTTTTGGAATGAAACTTGTTAGCAAACGCAAGACTTGACTTCTATGCGGACGACATAGATAGACGCAAAGTGACATTATACGTGCAGACATTTTGGGATGTCCTGCCTAGAAGTATAACTCGTTCAAATGAGTTTCAAAAAGATGTAATATTTGAAAAAGTTTTTAACCTATCGTTATGGTATTGCGCCAGGTGTAGGCTGCATATTTCTGAGCTCCTAAATTTTGAATGTTTTCAAGCGTTTCTGCTTTATGTAGAATATTGAAATTTGGAAGTTATGAGCAGAAAATAGCTGGGATTGTGTTTTTGTGTTTACTTCTTAGATTCATTGTGTGTTTTTTGAGAAATTTGAATTTTAAAAGCAAAAGTTGTATATATTGTGACATTTATACATGTGCATTTTACCTACAGCAATGATGAGTTAACACGTATCAATACGGATTAAATATGGAAGATCAACTTTATACAATATTGGAAAATCAGTGACTGCCCAGGGTAGTGGACTAAATCATTGTCATAGAACAAACCGAGCAATTACGCATTCAAAAATACAAAAGAGGAAAAAAAGGTCGTCAAAATCGTGTAAGAAGGACATTGGATAATAATCAAGGAGTGCATGAAAATAATTTGCAAACTTTACCACAAGAAATTCCCGCTGTGATTCAATCAAGACGTTTCTCAAATAGGAATAATAATAAATATAGTATGAATAATATTACAAAGATAAAATGTGAATCTCTAAACAAAATAAAAGGTCAGAAAACACTAAAAGTATGTTCTATAAAACCAATATCTGTTGAAAACAAAACAATACCTCTTTGTGATTTTATCCTTTCGAACGATTTCGACGTTGTTGCCATCACAGATACATGGCTTGACAATAACGTGGAAAAAACATGCAGTAGTGAGCTTGTTCCTGATGGGTATCGCATGAAGCAAGTCCCTCGTCCTGGGAAAATGCGCGGAGGTGGAGTCGCTATTATTTATAAGTCCAATACAGAATTTAAAATGCTGACATCTTCCGGTGATGGACACTTCTCAACATTTAAGCACATTGATTGTAACATTTCTACAAATAAGAACTTCCTGCGACTTTCAGTCGTATACAGACAACCACCATCACAAAAGAACGGTTTCAGTACTTATGAATTCCTTCAGGACGAATGGCCTCTGTTTCTTTCAAAATACGCAACCATTGGCAAGCCAATAGTTATTGTTGGCGACTTAAACATTCATCTAGACATACCTACAGATCGTGACGCTTCCAAGTTCAACAGCTGTCTAGAAACATTAGGTGTGAAACAACATGTCCGAGAACCAACACATGTTGCAGGACATACTTTGGATGTTCTTATCACAAGAGACACTGAAAATACTGTATCAAATATAGCAGTTACTGACCCAGGACTATCTGGTACTGATGAGAAGATATCACGTGACCATTTCGCTGTGATATTTCATATTCAAGCAGAAAAACCTGCTCCAATAAGGAAAACTGTGACCTTCCGAAAGTTGAGATCCATCGACATTGAATCATTTAAAAACGAAATAAAATATTTGGAGATTCTTGACACGAACACGTTAATTTCTGATGTTGACGAGCACATGGAATCATTAAACAACAGTTTGATATCACTCGTTGACCAGCACGCCCCTTGGCTTACTAAAATAATAGTGCTTAGACCGACTTGTCCATGGTATAATGAAGAATTACACGAAGCCAAACATTTGAAACGAAAACTTGAACGCAAATGGAGAAAAACAAATATGACAGTAGATCATGGGATATACAGAAATTACTGTGCTTCAGTGAATAAATTGCTGAAACAAACACGTGTTAACTTCTATTCTGAAAAGATAGAGTCCTGCGGACGCGATCAGAAAACTTTATTCAAAGTGACAAAGAATCTTCTTGGTAGAGACAAGGAGACCGTGCCAACATCTTCCTCTTCCAAAGAACTAGCGCAAAATTTCAGCGATTTCTTCATCGATAAAATTGATGGAATAAGAAATAGAATTAGGTCTGAAACAGAATTACAAACCGGTGCGATTACAACCGAGGAAATTTCGAACACGCAAATAAATAAACTTGTTCAATTTACCCCAGTCTCACAGGATGAAGTGAAAAAAGTTATTTCAAAATCTGCAAATCGTGTGAGCTAGATCCACTTCCGACATGGCTTTTGAAAGAATGCTTAGAAGAACTGCTACCATCTCTCACTAAAATAATCAATTATTCTTTGGAGAAAGCATATGTACCGAAATCCTTCAAAAGTTCGTTGATCAGACAACTCATCAAAAAGTCAGATCTAGATGCAAATGTTCTAAAGAACAACAGACCTGTCTCAATTTACCGTACGTGTCTACAATACTTGAAAAGGTAGTCGATGCTTGTTTGGAAAGCCACTTGTCTTTGAACAGTCTCCACGAAGAGCACCAGTCTGCATACAGAAATTTCATTCCACTGAGACTGCATTACTGAAGGTTCAAAATGACATTCTCAATTCCCTTGACCAAATTGATGTAACAATGTTAGTGATGCTTGACTTATCAGCTGCTTTCGATACCATCGACCACAAGACACTATTGCACCGCCTCCATGACCACTTTGGTATCGCTGGGAAACCACTCGAATGGATAACTTCATATCTGAGCGACCGCTACCAAACTGTGACCATAGATAGTGAATTGTCAAAACCAGTGCAAATGACATACAGTGTCCCACAGGGATCCGTTCTCGGACCAAAATTTTTCACAATGTACACTTAACCAGTTGGTACAATATGCAAGAAACATGGACTAAATCACCATTTTTACGCCGACGATGGACAGCTTTATTTATCTTTCAAACCAACAAATCCGGTCACTCAGAAGGATGCTTTACGCTGTGTTGAAAACTGACTCATAGAAATTGTATCTTGGATGAACAGCAACATGTTGAAAATAAATGCCGATAAAACTGAAGTGATTGTATTTACCTCTCAAAGAAACGAAAAACATATTGAATCGGTTTCTGTGAAAATTGGAGAAGAGGGCATTTACCATCTAATTGTGTAAGGAATCTTGGTGCTTTTCAAGACTCCAAAATGAGCATGGAAAAACATATTAACTCAGTTTGTAGATCAGGATACAATGACAATGACAATGACAATTTTTTATTTGACAATGGCCACCGGCCCATATCAAACAAATACAGCAAATATAATATGAATACAAAACTGGTACCCAACAATGGGTTGAATGTAGTATTACAAATAAACCACTACTATCAATTCTAACTACATACAAATGTGGTATAATACAAAAAGACATTATGATATAATTGCAGTGACCTGTACAAAAAGTACACACAGTTGCCCGTGAAATGTTTAGGTATAACTCACTTTTAATACAATTTTAGAACAAAACAAACCTATGGGGCATACCTTACAATTCAAGACAGGTATGCAGAATATGACATAATAATAGTATCAAGTGTACAGTACATAAAATTGAGTTGAGCATTAAACCAAGGGTTATGCATTTAACATATTTTTCCTTTCTTTCAATGCAAAGTATGCATATTTTGCTAAATTAAGAATAATGGTATATGATGTTGAACTCATTAAAACATTAAATTTATGTAAATTTGGGTCTGTATAAAACTTCCTAGGAATATAATTTTCTCGCAGAGCTAAAAGATTTGGACAGACTAATACAAAATGGTATTCAGATTCTACGTCCTTTTTACATAACTTACAGATACGTGCTTCCCGAACAACATTCTGATATCTACCAGTTTCAATTTCAAGATCATGGGCAGAAATTCTTAAAATTGAGAGAGCTCGTCTATACTTTCTCTCCATTACAATTGATAGATAATATTCATGTCTGAATGTACTTTTAAATTGACAATAATTGAAAAGCTTTGTGCTTGCGTGTAAAGAAGCTTCCCATTTTTGACGGTATTGATCTTTTAATCTCTGGTCAAAACTTTTCATAAAAGATTTCTCATTATGAACCATCTGGGCTGCCCAAACATACCCAAAACCGTTAGAAGATAATAAGTCCCTTACACCTGTACACCAATTCACTTGTCCGCAATTGTCAAGGTATTTCAACATAAGATAACTTTTCTTAACTAATCTTGTATCTCTCATTTGTAATTTTTAATCCAATATTTTAAACATCTTTTAGCAGCATTGATAAATAGAGGGAACCTTCCACAGTCGCCCAAGACAGCTAAATTTGCCGAGTTTTTACTAACACACATGTATCTTTTGCATGCATAATGCTGTACAGTTTCAACTGAAGAATTTGCGTGTATTCCCCAGATTTCTGAACCATATAATAGGATTGGGCTTATTTTAGTATCAAAAATATTAAAGAACACTTTACGCGGGAGTTGACCGTACTCATATAGTTTAGATAATACAGAGATTAAAACTCTTTTGGCTTTCAAAGCTTGCTCGTTTGCCATTCTGTTAAGGGATAGCTGTGATGATAAGGTTACGCCTACATAACAAAAACTACTTACAACTTCCAGAACTTGACCATCGTAAAACCATTTTTCATGTTTAGACAATGCCCCTCCTCTTTTAAAAACCATTATTTTAGACTTTTGTGAATTAACTTTTACTTTCTTCTCATCACAAAACGTTTTTAGCAAATTTAATAGCTTTTGAAGTCCAACAACTGTATCGGAAGTCAGTGCAAGATCATCAGCAAATAGCAACGATAACAATTCAGTTGTGTCAGGGAATAACTGTATACCCCTTATGCCACTATTTTCTTTCAATTTTACTAGTTCATCAATAAAAATTAAAAGCAAAATCGGAGATGCTAAACATCCTTGCTTTAGACCCATTGGGCAGTTAAAATAGTCTGTCAAACCTTCATCTGTTCTGACACAAGCTTCTACCGATCGATACATACCAATAATTGCATTGTACAATTTACCTTTTAAACCCGAACGCCTAAGAGCCCCCCAAAGTTGGTCTCTTTTAATCAAGTCAAAACATTTCATAAAATCAATAAAAGCAATATACATTTTCCCACCGGGTTTGGCTAGTTGTCTATTTATAACTGCTTGTAAAATAAACACATTATCTGTTGTAGAGTAATCTTCACGGAACCCGGCTTGTGGCTCACCCAATTTATCAAATAAATTTACATAAAAATTTAAACGCCTCGTTAAAATGCTAGTATAAATCTTACTGAAGATATTCAACAAGGAGATTCCCCTGTAATTATCAGGTGAATTAATATTTCCCTTTTTATGGACAGTAACAATTATTGCCTTACTCCATGATTCTGGGAACGATCCTGTATCATACAGTCTATTAAATAATTTACTAACTAACGGACAGCTACTTCAAATAGGCAAAATCGCTAGTAAATTCACTCGTCACTTCACGCCTTGATTATTGCAATGCGCTCTTGTATGGTGTTCTGAAGGCCTTGCTGAATAGACTTCAAAATCATTAGAACACTGCAGCTCGAATCATAACGAGAATATCGCGTTATGATCACATTACACCGGTATTAAAAGAACTGCATTGGATACCAGTTACTCACAGAGTGGACTTTAAGATTCTAGTTCACACATACAAAGCATTGCATAACCAATCACCGATCTATGTTAAAGACTTGCTAGAACTCTATCAGCCAGCAAGAAATGAGATCCGAGAACAACTCAAAACAACTTGTTGTTCCAAAAACCAAAACTGTGAGGTACGGTGATCGTAGATTTTCATCAGCTGCACCGAAGTTATGGAATGCTCTTCCGGCTACCATTAGAGACACTAAAAGCTTGGATGCTTTCAAAAGGTCATTAAAAACACACCTTTTTTCTTTAAGGTCTATTGAAACTAACTTTGCACTGGAAAACAAGCTGTATATGACTTTGCAATAGAAGTTTACTATTCTTTATAATATCTAGTACAATTTAAATGTAGAGTAAAATCTGATTCAGGCTAAATACCTTTTATTGTTGATATATTTTTTGTGTTGTATTGTATGTCCATATCATTCTGTGATATGTAGTTTGTACAGCGCTTTTGAACGTTTATTTTATGGATGAAAAGAGCGCTATAAAAATCTGGTAAATAATAATAATAATAATAAATAACCTACCATCCTCATGTCCGCCCGACTGACGAAAGTAAATGAAGATGTACTAGGAAATAAATCTGTACATTGGTGATAAAACGATTCGTGCAATCATCTGCATTTCTTTATTTTTAAAATAGTGTCATGTTGTAGAATACCAGTCCGTGTGAAACACCTGAAGGTGACGTATAGCCTTTGATGAAATTTACGTCTATAAAATCTTAAAATGTTTATATCTTTCTTTTTACAATTTGAAAGTATGCTTTAAACATTGTCATGACGTCACTCCTTTGTACTCATAGTACTGTATTTTTAATATTGGACTGCTTTCAATGGGACTCAGTACACTATTTCCCACGTGGGGTCCAATATTATTACTACTGTCTTTAATACTAGACTGTTTTATATTGGACTGCACGAGAAAATGATTAATATACAGAATCAATATACTCGTGAAGTCCAATATTTAGCAATAGTGAAGTCCATATAAAAATAGTGTAACCAAATGAAAGCAGGCCAATATTATGACACAGTACTGATAATAAAAAGGAAAATTAATATCAAAACTAAGCTTGATGTATAGATGCCTAATAAATATGGACAAAATTTTAAAAATAACTTTATACATTCTTTTGCATGCGTCGACGTAGTCTTACTCCGTAAACGACAACTTGCTAGAGCAACAATTTCCTCAATATTGTTTACGTTTCCAGTTTTAAAAATTGTGCAAGAATTTATTCCTTTCTGCTTAAAAAGCAGTTTTGTATGACCAATCATGATAGTTCTTTGAGGCTGTACTGTACTGAATGCCTGCATTTCGAGACGAGGGAGAGCCTACTAGTCATACAGTCTCAAGTCCTCTATATTTAACAAAACGGTTATCTACTGCTTGCATTAACTTTGAAACTAAAAGATTAAATACAGTACAAATCAACCATAATAATTCAGTAATGCTTGTTTTACGTGTTTAACTACCTTTCTAACAGTATTTTAGTCGCAACAAGAAATCATAAAACCGAATGATGCTCCCAGATGCATGTGCTTGAGGGAGATAATTCAAAAACTAGGTAAGGTAGAGTTATGGTTCCCATCAATGACCTTTATCATTTTTGTCAAGTGTCAATGAAAAGCCGTTAATACTTTGTGTTAGTAATGCTCCGAACAAGCCTTGTATAAAAAGGGAAATGATTCAAAACCTAGGTAGAGTTATGGTTCTTTGACTCTGAACTTTCCGTCAATGGTGTCATACTCCGGGTAAGCCTTATTTTGTATAACAAAGGGAGATGATTCAAAAGCTAGGTAAGGTAGAGTTATGGTTATTTGATAATGCTCTTTGTCTCAATGGCCTCTATAATTATGTGAAATTTCAATAAAATGTCTTAATACTTTTCAAGTTATACTCCAGAGACGGACGGACGGAAGGACGGACAAAATGGCAACTATGCTCGCCCTTCGAGGAGCATAAAAATAATAGTAATAATTTACGATTTACGAAAGTTAAGTGAATAATTGCATCCTCCAACCTAGCCCATTTTGTTATGTCACAATCCACATTTTCCGAATTTATCCGTGCATAAAAAAAGACAAAACTTACTGAATGCTTACACGTTTCTGAATGTTCATTTAAGCGCCTGCAAATGATATTTTTGTTGTGGGTATTGAAAGCTATTTATAGCATTAACCATAGGTATCTACAGTTCATGTTTAATTGAGCATTACTTCAGTGTAGCTTCAAGCAAAATACTGAAACACAATGTGGTTTTACTAGGGAATGTCAGGCTAATTTCTAAATATACCATTCAGAACGATAAATGCTTATTAATTTAAGTGACTATTCTAGATCCTACTAACATATTTTATCCAATACCCTAAATTTTCCGTTAAACAGTGTTAAAAACCTTGGCGTTCTCCGTATTGAAACAAAAACTGCAAAAAAAGTGTTCCTTTCAAAATATAAACGTTTACAGCACCCACGTATAACAGACTGCCTTCATTTCCTGTGTTTGAAGCCAGTGTGAAGCATTTTGCTCACATTTGTTCAGTCTGTGAGACTGCCGATTGGAAAAGAAAAACAACTGCAAATAAGGGACACATGTACTTACATGAACCTTAGTTCTCAATATTTATAAATTTTGTACTCGTATATACTATTTCATTTTATGATTTCGGATGAAATACTGAGATTTAAGTGAAAAAAAATCTAATAAATTCAAAGTGAATCATATCAAATATATTTTCAGTACTCCAGTTTGGACTTAAACAGGCTGGGTAATTTTGCAGAACGGGCTATATAGCCCGTTTTTACTATTATACCCCGAAGGGGCTATTTTCAGAACAATAGAAGGTGTGATATCACTTTAGAAAAACAGGCCTGTCCGAAAGCGCGTATCCGAAGTATGAATGCACTACCCTATCGGCCTTTAGGTCAGATGCACTACCCTATCGGCCTTTAGGTCAGAGACCTCCAATTCAAAAAAGTACAGGGAACTTACTGGGAATGAGGTAAGTGTATACCTGGGAATAAGGTAACGTCTGTGCGTTTTGATTGGTCAGTCATATAAACAAATCCAGGAAGTGATTATTTTTTCAAAATTGATATTTTTTCACTGCATTTACAGTATTTTATTATACATTTTGACAAACTTGCTACATTTTATGTGTATTGAAAGAAAGTTTTATCAAACGAATTTCTCCCGCCATGTCAATGATGTAAACAGGAGGTCATCTCATTCACACGAAAATTACTTCAATAAAGTATCACTATTCATATGTATTTCGTCCGATATTTTGGAAGAACTAGGATTGTTCTTTAGAAACTTGTAATTAGATATACCTGTTTCGATGTATGGAAGGCCGTACACGCCATAATGTTACAATGTAAGTCTATGGGAAAACAATTGGTGGTCTCTAACCTATAATAGAGCTAAAACATGACTTTCGTCGGAAGTTATCACAGGTAATGTAAGTGGCCACAAATCTGTTGTAAATGATGTAGAAAGACGTTTTCGTGCAAAAATAAGCGTGAAATTGGGTTTTTTTTTTTAATTGTGGCCTCTTTTTTTAACAGGTGTGTCCATTTTTATCTGAGCTTTTGGGCCAAAAAGGATCAGTTTTATCTCTGTAATTTTAGAGAATGATCAAAATTATTAGACATTATTTCTATTTTTTACGGAATGAATCGTATTTCAGCTTCCAAGCCAAATCAAATGCAGATAAGTGAAATTTTCACGAAAAAAAATGCAATCTAACGACGACAGGGACTGAATCTGGGCATATTAATCGACAGGGGGTGACCTCAGTAAACTGTCCATATCTTTCTTAAAACTGAACATTTCTTGATGAAACTTTGTAAGACATTTGGTATTGGATCATGTTTCACAATATCACTGTAAAATTGGAAAACGTGATACGAAAAATTCATCTATAGGTCAGAGACCTCCAATTTCAAAAAAGTACATGGAATTTAAAGGGGAATGAGGTAAGTGTATACCGGGAAAAAGGGTAACGTCTGTGCGTTCGATTGGTCAGCCCATGTAAACAAATCCAGGAAGTAAAATTATTTTTTCACTGCTTTTACAGTATTTTATTATAATTTTGACAAACATCTACATTTTATGTGTATTGAAAAAAGTTTTATCAAAACGAATTTCTCCTGCATGTCATGATGTAACAGGGGTCATCTCATTCACAACGAAAATTAC
Source organism: Mercenaria mercenaria (assembly GCF_021730395.1). Taxonomy (NCBI): domain Eukaryota; kingdom Metazoa; phylum Mollusca; class Bivalvia; order Venerida; family Veneridae; genus Mercenaria; species Mercenaria mercenaria. The sequence goes on along the minus strand of NC_069365.1, from coordinate 6,898,553 downwards.
TTAAATAAAGTACACTATTCATATGTTTTTCGTCCGATATTTTGTAGAACTAGGATTGGTTTTAAAAAACTTGTAATTAGATATATCTGTTTCGATGTATGGAAGGCCGTACACGCCATAATGTTACAATGTAAGTCTATGGGAAAACAATTGGTGGTCTCTACCCTTCACTGTGCGATACACGGCCCTTTCGAAACTATTCAGCCTCCCAGTTGCTGCGCTGAGAGATGCTGAGTTGGGAGAATTAGTCTATTTACACCACTTATTCATTACCTGTCCTTAAATAAGGAAATATTGGGCCGAAAATTTCTCAATTTCTTTCCGAAAGTCTTTGTGTAAACGAACGACGAATATTAAAATATTAATATTGTTGTCATCATTAAATGTAACTCGACATCAGCAGCCGTCTAAAAATAGTAACAAAATATACAGGGTGTGTATAAATGTTTCGTTAATTTTTATTTTCAAATCTCGTTAATACTATTTCCTGCGCGCGTAAATGTTATAGCACGAGATCTTCGAGCACATTCGTATATAGAACAGAGCTGAAGAAGGAACATAAGGAAAATGGTATGTTCAACCTGTAGTTAAAATGTTTTCTTCATATTATATGTCCTCCATGTCTTCACTGTCTTCTTCGAAACTTTCATCTGCAATAGAAATACCGTACGTTTATTTACTTTAATTCAATACTTGTTACAGTAAGAAATTTGGCTGAAATATGTAGCTTATATATGATATGTATCATTATATGATTATTATATGTATAGACGTGTATTATATCGTCACGTACACTAGAAACTTTGCTGATATTCTTTAGCTTGAATGATAACTATGGTAATTACATAAATATTTTAGCTATTTCAGGGAATAATTAACTCTATCTTAACCTAGGTTTCTCACATTTGGCTTTATTTGGTGGCCATTTTGAATTCTCTAGATCGGATTATCCTTAAATAGGTAAGAATATGCGATTCAGGTTATATATGCTGTATTAGATGCTGTTATATTTGCTTCGTATTAATTTATAGGCAAGCAGTTCCTTCCACCCAGGAAAGAATGTGAAAGGGCAGGCTTGTAGATCAAGAAAACACCATACTGGCACATACCCATACAATATGTGGAAGACCCAGGGACAAGGGCCAATTGCTTGAGTAAGAGAATGAAAACTTTAGAAAAAAAGGTATTTACTAAAGATTTACTATCTGTTGTGGTACATGTGGTCGAAGTTTGTATAGCTGCAACAATTTCCTTGTAGAAGTGTATCATTTCAGATTTTGGACGAGCTATAAAATAATAAATATTACTTATATATGACTTATATACTATATATATATCTTATATGATTACATATATATTAGTGTTTATGACATTTCTCACTTTTAATTCAGATGAAAGAGTTGTCAATAATGACAAATACCCAGATTGTATTTTAAAATACAAAACAACCTCAGGCAGAGAAAGAACTGTCAAAACAGAAAATTAGACAGAAAAAGGTAAAAAATGGGTACATGCATGTATGGAACGTTTGTTCTTAAGCCACATTGTAATGGATCAAACTTCCTAGTATTGAACCACAACATAGGTTCGTACATAACCTTGTTACATATGCAACCTGAGCTCAATGAACCCAGAGTTTATCTGTATAATTCCTAATGACACCTTGTCCATATTGAAATAAGCAATATATGGTGGTACAGGTGGATCATTGCATTCTGGTTTATATTCAAACATATGTATGGAAGTTTTAATATCTTTATTTTCATGAACCACCATTAAAGAAAATATCTCTTGTAAAAACATAGTTAGTAAGTTCCTTATTCTTCTTCTAAAGAACGTCTGAACAGACTCAATCAAACCGAGTCTGCTATTATTCTTCTTGGTTGCATTTTTGCTTCCAAAGGATCTTTTTACAGATTTTATTTGCTACTAGGATGTTGGCAGTTGTAGTAATTACACTAGCCTTCCATTTGTAATTGTAGTTTATTCTCCAATTACGCGCGACCACTTGATAGTTATCGAAAAAGGTTATTGAGTCTTTATTTGATATTTGGTTTGTTTCTAAAGGAATGGTACCTATATTTCAAAGCCAATTCTTTATTGAGGAGTAGCTGCCTGCTGGCCTACAGCTATTAAACATGGAAACCACATTCTTACTTTGGCTTATATAATAAGCTACGATATTTTTGGAAAATGAAAAGGGAGACACTGGTTTTAAGTTTATTGCCTTGTAAACGCTTTCTACAGCACCAGCGATGCAAATCTGTTTTTTGTCTTCGGAATCCTAGCACTGTGCTGAGTGCAACAGAAAAGAAGTAAGTATACAATTTCTGTTTTGCAGCCACTCTTTCACGTTAAAAACAATAAATTTTCGGGATTTATATATTTAGATGACATATTGACACTGTCTTGATAGATATTATGTGAGATGCTGTCGCCTAGAGCACATACTGTAGCTGTCATTCCTTCAGCGCTAAAAGAACCCTTGTTTATTTTCTCCACTATGTCTATAACTACATCCGACTCTAAGTTTCTCTTTAACCCCCCCCCCCCCCCCCCACACACACTTGTTGTTCACATTCTGCATATCTTACACATTTCTCGCAGACAAAATTGGCGTATTGCCCAAGAAGACAAAGCTTTCAATGTTTAGCTATAGTATCCATTTTTTCTTTTTTATTGGAGATTTTAAAAATTGGACCTGACTCACCCAAACATATCTCTTCATGTCTTTTACAAGCACAAGAAGGCATTCTGAAACGCTCTCAGTGAAAACGAATTCCAGAATGACAACATATTTTTTGTCGTGTGCACACCTCGAAAATATCGTGCATGACCTCGAGGTCAACAGGAAATACAGCACAAAACAATCACATACAAGGTTTGTGTTGGTTTATGGGAGGGGGGTGGGTGGGGGAGCATTGTCTAAGTACTCCAGCTGGGGCACATCGAACAAATTATGCTCAATATATTTTTGGCAAATAAAAACAAATTAATTAACACACACCCTGTATACGTGTTACTATTTATAGAGGGCTGCTGAGGCAGGTTGCGATGACAGCAATATTTATATTTTAATATTCGTCGTTCGATTAGTCAAAGACTTCCGGAAAGAAATTAAGAAATTTTTCGGCCCAATGTTTCCTTATTTAAGGACAGATAATGAGTAAATGGTGTAAATAGACTAATTCTCCCAACTCAGCATCTCTCAGCGCAGCAACTAGGAGACTGAATAGTTTCGAAAGGGCTGTTTATCGAACAGTCAAGGCCGATAGGGTAGTGCAGTCCTACTTCGGATACGCGCTTTCGGAAGGCCTGTTTTTCTTAAGTGATATCACACCTTCTATTGTTCTGAAAATAGCCGCTTCGGGGTATAATAGTAAAAACGGGCTATATAGCCCGTTCTGCAAAATTCCCCAGCCTGTTAAATTTATTTCCCCTTTGGGTGCCTCAGGCACTGTCATCCATTGTGATTATAACTTAAATAAGAGTAGTTTTGGGTGCACAAATAAAATTCATATTGAAAGCAAGTTTTCCTTACTTTTCAGCTTCCGCCTCGCCGTTATCAGGTTATGAGCCGTGTATTAACCAGTTAACAGGAACGAAAATAATATCATAAGTTTAGAATGGTTTTGACTTACCAGAAGCTGTATCCGATAATATATCAAAAGTGTGTGTTCTGTAAAAAAACAAAGAAAAATATCAAACGGGGAGTGCCACGCACCAAAAGCGCAGCCTCCTCAAAACGAACCCCCCAGCACGCAAACGCGTGCACCACACACACACACTCAAAGCTTACACATCAGGACAAAACGAACAACACACACACACACACACTCAAAGCCAACACATAAGGACAAGATGAACAATAAGCATACACACACGCGCGCACACAAAGTCAACATACAAGGACAAAACGAACAAACAAAGGAACACAGTGGGGCACCGCCTTGGAACGGTCAGTGGCAAAAACACCACTGGGGAGCTTAAACCGGTTTATGATGCGCACCCAACCATACTCTTACCCCCACCATGTTCCAAAGACATGGGACAGTGTAAATAAAAGTAATCCCCTCCAGGTGAATCTCTAACACACGTAATGGAAACAAAAAGGCATGGCATGTAAAACACAAAAATGTTCGTGTATAAATATATAAAAAGCAACCCTTAAGAACCAAAAACGTATGTACTCAATGCCTTTTCAGAGGACAGAGCAACAAGAGAAACACCCTTAAGGGCCCGACGAAACAGGCCAGAAGACAAATATCAAAACAGTTCAGTCCTGGTAGGATTTAAAAACTGCTCATCATAGAGTCCTCCCCCTCTTCCGTCAGACGCAATCAAAGAGTGAAGCGTAGTGTCCAACTGTAAACGGGTTGAACACTAAACATGTGGTATGTCTCAAAACAGTTGGGTCGTAACCTCTTTTAATAAAACGTTTGATAATCTTTTCAAATACATTAGGAAAATTACCATGACCCAAGATCTTACGAAGTTTGTAAACCACATCCCCATAAAAAACGGGTTTAGAGATACCTTCTCGCAGAAGTGTCTTTAAATTACTATTGAATTTTAAAACTAAATCAGAATTACGATAATAAAATTTAGTAAAATATTTACGCAATTTGTAATAACGGTAGCCTTGCTGAAGAAGTTTACTTGTAATATATTGATTACGTTCATTGAAATGCTTGACATGACTACACGCTCTGGCAAACCGAATTAACTGAGAAATATATACCCCATAAGATGTAGCCTGAGGTACATCCCCATCTAAATGGGGAAAATTTACAATACTAAAATTAAAATCATCCCTCTTGTCATAAATTTTGGTATGTATAATATTGTCATAAATAGAGAGATGTAAATCTAAAAATGAAGCATCAGTATCCGAATTGTTAGTTTTAATTAACTGAAGCTCCCTAGGATAAATAGTACCCACCAAATGACCAAAAAACGGATTATCCAACAACTTGTCTAAAAACTACATTCCCAAACCTGATGTAAATGTTGTCCAATAAAAAGGAAAGGGCTTTACAAACTTCGTCACAGGTCCACATAGTATAATGTTTAATAATATTGCTAGTAAAAATAGCTTTATCAAAATTGCAAGCGATTCTCTCTGGCAAAAGTCTTTTGAATTAGGGCAGTTAATTTGTCATTTATTAAGTTATGTGGTAAAGTGGTATACAAAGTAGAAAAATCGTAGACTGTAGACTGTAGATACCTTGTAATTATTAATTTTCAGCTTATCCAGGATTTCGCCAGAATTTTTAATCGACCAAAATAAGTGTTTACCAGAGTTTTCGTATACTTTATCGCAGTATCTTTCCACGTGGGCTTTCACAGCAGTTAGGCATGATGTTAATAGTTTTGAAATATTTGTAGTTGTACAAAAGCTTGAATAAGCGATAAAGCGAGCTTTATATGGTTGTTTATGCAATTTAGGAATCCAGTACATGGTCGGTAGTTTAATTTGTTGATCGTCTATACGAACTTTTAAATTAGAAATTCAGTGATGTGATCAGTAACCAATTTGTTTTCAACAGAAGGACTCAATGTATAAGTTTTAGTACTATTTAGTTCGTTTTGTAAAACATTAATATAATGCAGGCGTCAAATGATGATAATATTGTTGGCCGCCTTGTCTGCTGGAACTAAGACATACTTAGAATAAAATTCTTGGATTTCCTTCTTCAAATGTCTTAAAGTAAACTTGGGTTTTGGTGGAAGTAGGTGTACATTAGTTTGATAAATTTTTTTTCGAGAATCAACAATGTTAAAAATTTTTCGTTTCCAAGACGTTAATGCATTGGGATCAGCGTTCTCACGACTACACCATTTAACACAGAAGGTTTCAATGGATTCTGCAATGTGACCACGACAAGCATTAAAATCAATAGTTGAAGAAATTCTATATTTAGGTCCTTTAAAAAATAAATTACGAATACGTTTAGAAGTCTTCTTGCACTAAATTTGAAGATTTTCGGGCAAATTTATGTACAACCCAACAAAAACTGTCATTGAACTAATAAATCACAACAACACTATATTGCCAGACATGTAAACAAATCAGCCATTTTCTCTTACAGTGCACATGCAGCAGTCAATTTCTCCAGCTGTCCGATTCCAACTACGCTTTCAGTGAAATATTATACTCATCCACCATACCCTTGTAAATTTTAACACCTAGAAAGTTTCCTTGCACGCGCTTAAATAAAAAGAACAGAAGCACTTTACCCTTGCCATGAATTAAAATAAATCCAGTTTTTGTTTCCAAAATGTCACAAAATTTCTTTCCTCCCGCCGCCATTCGTGAGAATACTACTGTTTATTCCGTGCATGTGTTAACACAATTAAAAGCATCAAGAGAATCCCGAGCTAACGAAAGTCCTATATTACGAAGGCGAGAAACACGAGAAAAACGCAATCGTGCATTATGAGAAAAACGTGCGAAAAATTGTCATGAGGATCTACAGGGTATTTCATAATCATATAGCAACTGTTATTAAATGCGGTAAAGTGAATAAAAACCGAATTAATTTATGAATATTTTACGTCAATGGTTTATACGTAATTCTTTATTGGTTATGTCATAAAAACAATGTTTTAAGTAAGATATAAGCCTCAAACGATCCAATATGTAAAATACTGGATCATTTTCGTCATATATCCTATACATACAAAATATTCTGGAAAGGGCTCTTTTAAATTTCTCTGATCATAGTTCACGACTATAAAATGATTAAGGTCATGAAAGGGAAAATATGTCTTAATCACCATCGATATTTAAACAAGGCTTACAACCTCGAAATACCCCTGTACCAAAAGGTTTAACTGAATCTTTATACAATTTTCTCTGCTTGAAGGAACCTTGTTTAAGAAATACAAAGATTTCAAAGATGATTTTTTTTTTGTATAACCGTTTATCATTTCACACAACTACAAAGGCATAAAATTAATTTGAAATCGGGTATCAAATTGTGTGAGAAGGCTCCCTGAAGCACGCAGTACAATTTAATGTACATACAAGTGGTTACCGTGAAAGTGAGCCTTTTCCAAAATTAACTCTGCAGTGATCTATATCTGTTATACTCCTCCATTTTCTAAGTGAGAAGATTAGTATAAACTAGTATAAACGTACATCTCGGTGTACTAAAAGAATCTGCAACAGTCTTAAACATATTTCCTTTACATTTCCTTGATGCTTCCATTTATGGTGTATGGGCCTGCGCTAAATGATCCCGTGGATTTCTTTTTATTTTAATTTCCTTACAAAATCAATCATTGATGACAAGTGCCACTTGTGACATGAAATCAAATTCATTAATGAACAGAAAATAATTGATGATACCTCATTAGAATTTTTAAAAAGTTGCGCAATTTCTTGTTTGTGTTAAAATGATGACATAGCGTGTCATCAATTGAGTCCCTACAAACAAATATATGTCGTTTGTACGTAGGAACCATTTAACCAAACACTTTCTACTCCCAAAAGATATAAAATTATAGATGAATTTAATTATCTTTTACCTGTACATGTCGAGAAAAATATAACAGTAACCTTGTTTTATAATCGTTATAATTCAAAACTGTTGTCATGCTCTGTATAAATACCAAGTATTTGCTCAATCGCATTGAGTAGTTTGAAATAAATAAAGAGTATATAAACCCAGATTATCTGAACTATTTTGCATATTCCTGCTTTTGAGTGAAATGTATATTACTGCGCTAGTAAATTTATGCTAACATTTCCATTAAGTAAAGAATCTTATATTCTTATAAATAAAGAAAGATTGTTTTATGGCTGTTAAAGTATTTAACAGTATTTCCTATCCGTAGTGCCCATAGTGTCAATAAGCGATACTCAGGCAAGCATTGGTTTGAGAACATGTGTATCATGTGTAAGTTAATTCATTAACGTGGTACAAAATAAAATTTTCATGCAAATAACAGATTTAGTTCTTATATGTGTGTTTCTTTACATATAATTCACATTTTCTAACAATATTGAATCAAACAAATCTGAAATATTCAAAGAACAGTGTTCATGTGAAAAATAATTTACTGTTCTGACGTCACAATTGTCACGTCATAGAGTAAAACGGCATAGCGGCCCGTTTGAAAAGAAACCGACAAAAACAGGACGTCGCCAAGGATATACTTAAAAATCCTTGGTAACGTGTTAGAATCGAAATAATATATCTCATTTAGTGATTTGCTCTTGAATAAAATCATTGTCGTTCAGATGCGTATTATTATATTAGTGCGATCAATTCGTAACAGAAAATGCCAAAAAACCTTCAGAAAATGGGAAAAGCATCAAAATTGGCACAGCTATTTATTAAACAATTAAAAACATTTTTTTCATGGGACCCATTTGATATCTGTCAAGATGGCCGATATGGCGGCCATTTTCCAAAATGGCCGCCAAAACCCAATATTTACCTTAGAAGATTCTATGAAAGGTCATTATATTTACATTCACCCCCAAAATGCACTAAATATAAATGTATATAATAAAATAAATCCTAAATTTGCATCAAATGCAAAAATAACAATTCAAATGATGTTAGTTTCTTTCTGTTTCCATGGTAACGGCAAAAATCTAACCTTTAAAACTTAGTTTAATATTATCATTGTGTAGTTTTCATATTTTAAAGAATATTTTGTTTTAATATATGTAATTTATATTATTTCACTTTAATTCCCTCCACAGCAGCATATTGAAACATTGTTGTTATTCCCTTACCAGTATTTAGCCAGATGGGGCTTATGGGTTGCCCCTGTATGCATGTCAATACGTCAGCCATGCAGAGTGGGATACTGCAATAACTTTGAAACTACAGCAGAATTGTTCATGATACGTGGTACATGGATAGATGGCAATGCAGAGAATGCCAAATGTCATTTAAATTTGTTCCTATGGCAACAATGTTGTTGCTGTGGCAACAAATAGTGCACGAATATGACACAAAGTGTCATCCTGCATTTCTTCAAAACAAGGAGAGATTGTTTCTTGAGAAATTTTACATAGACAGAGGGACAAATTGAGAACATGCTTGTTATCTTATTTTCTCCTCTTGTACATCATTTTGTCCGTCTGTATGTCGGTCCATCATTTGCAAATGGCAGATTCTTCAATAACTTCAAAATTGCAAATTCTAAAGACTTCTTTATGAAACCTTGTTTATAGATGGTAAGTAATATGGAGAATGTGAAGGTCAATTAACTTAGTTGCTATATAAAATAGTATTTTGTTTGACACCAAGTACGACAACTACCCCTTTCAGTTTGGGACTTCGAAATGCAAGAATAGATTATAGCGACGGACTAGTAGGATCAAATGAAACAATGTTCCTTATTATGCACCCGCAGTCACAATGTCTGCATAATAAATTGCTAACTGTGTAACAAAGAAGAGTAAGGCTGAAAATATAAAAGTTGCTTTCATGGACAACACTAAATAGTAACTATTCTGTGAAATATATTACTCTGAACAGTGAGCTGAAATCTGAAATAAGGTACATGTCAGATACTCTTGTCAGTACACACAAGCACGAGATTGTCGACAACTTTAGTTAACTTGCATAAGGCAGTGCAGAGCATTTCAGCACGTTTGACAAATTACGTCTTTCTCGACAGACTTTATCGAGGTTGCAAATGCACTTGAGGAGCTATTGGTACGAGACTCGGGTACTTGAGACAAAACCTATTGGAAAGGTTCCAATATATCAAAGATCTCTCTGGTCAGCCTTATTTATCTTGACTAGGAATTTTAGGAATGTGATAGAACACCCGACACCCATATGTGCCCGACCTAATGGGCAACCTTGTTTAGTATGTTCAAGAGGTGTAGCAGACGATGCAGGAATGCACATTATAGCCCTAATCTATATGTGAACAGATGGTTGATCAAGCTACTTGACATGTTTTGCCGTAAAAAGAGTATCGAAAGCCTCCATTTATACCCCAGAAATATAATACGAACAGTTTGCTTGTAGGAAGATGTAGAAAATGCATTTAAAAGCTTGATTCACTGGTAAGCGCGAGCTGTACTGGTTAGTTTTGTTTGACAAGACAGTGTTATTCTTACATTGGACTGCTTAACTGGAAGTACAAATGGTAAATAGATAATATTTGTCGTCTTAAAACTAGTAATTTAAAGTGGTATTAAAATTGTGTTTCGAATGTACATGTGCTCATTAGAAAAATCCTCAAGTACTCACATTTAATTTAATTTTAATTTCAGTATAATGTCCAGAAATAGATATTAGAGCACATTTTTCTTGTAGAAATGATAGATTCTGCTCTTAATTTATACCCCCGTTACACTCAGCCACGTTCCCACTACGTCGTAAAAACTAGCAGGACGCAGTAAGAACTTGTACAATGTAGAAGAAATACAGTAGACTCCAATAAGAACATGATAATTAATAATAATGGTCTTCATGAGTGTAGAGAACGCGGTCGAATTTTGGACATGTTCAAAACAAATGTAGTGAGAACGCGGTCTAATCAGGAAGCAGGAAGGACGTAGTAATGATTAACTAAAACCTAGTAGGACATAGTACAAGCGTGGTGCAGACGTGAAAGGCTGCATGGCGTGCTCCCTGCGCTGTCATTGGGTTATCATTGCGTTCTTGCTCCGTCAATGGAATTCTTACTACAACTTATCTACGCTTGTGTGCTATGACCATGCTACGTGCATGCCACACTGTAGTATACCGCATAAGGTTATTAATACGTTCTTTCGGTTCTTAACACATCTATGTCACGTTTGCAGCAGGTTCTCACCATGATTGGTTCAGATTCTGAAAATTAAGTATGAATACTGGATCCAATTCCCAATCACTTCGTTTTCAATCAGCAATGGGTATCGAACATCATCAGGAATTGCAGCCCGCCCGCTTAGCTCAGTAGGTAAGAGAGTTGGTCTACGGATCGCAGGGTCGTAAGTTCGATCCTCGGGCGGGGCGTATGTTCTCCGTGACTATTTGATAAACGACATTGTATCTGAAATCATTAGTCCTCCACCTCTGATTCATGTGGGGAAGTTGGCAGTTACTTGCGGAGAACAGGTTTGTACTGGTACAGAATCCAAGAACACTGGTTAGGTTAACTGCCCGCCGTTACATGACTGAAATACTGTTAAAAAACAGCGTTAAACCCAAAACAAACAAACAAATCATCAGGAATTGCCACATTATCATGGACTCAGCAGCACTGGCAGCTTGTAGTGGACTTTTGGACCTCCGTATATCGTTCACACTGCTTTTGCTTATTCCACCGCAATCTCTCTATAAGACTGCTCTTTTTCTTCATTGGGGCGTTGGGCAGGGGTGGGGGGGGGGGAGGTGGGTCGTCGTTTATTGTAATTTATGGTTGTTGAGTGTAGATGCGGACACAATTATGTCAATATAACTTGCAGAAGGAATGAAAAAGAAAGAGGCGCATGGCGTAGTATTTATAAGTAGCCGACGAATGCAGTAAAAAGGTGATAAGCATATGGTTAAAGCATGGTAAGCGAGAGGTGCAATCTGACTGATCGTACTAAGAATGTAGTAAGAACACACTGGACGTGAAGAAGCGCGTGGTAAGAAAATTAGTGTGAACATGTTAGACGTCGTGAGAACCTGGCAAGGATGTTAAAAGCACGCAGTATGAACTTTAGAACTGCACATTTTTCGAGTTTGATCCCCGTCCCCACCGCGTCAAAATTTTCAGGAAGCAGTATGATCTTCATGGTCTTTGCCTGAGAGTGATCAGGGCATTAGTGACTGTACATTATATGCTTATGACATTAAACTATAAAACCATTGTTATGGCACAATGTGCTACAATTTGACAAAAACGGAATATTACAGGGACATGCAAGTGTAAATTTGATTACGCTGATCAACCGGCAATGACTTTTTCCCAAAGAAATCATGATGATCTGACAGGCCAGGGATGTTCACATGGTCTGTCACACTAACATAATTAATGAATTATATAGTTTTATTAAGTGTCATTAGTTCTCTTAGAGTAAATAAATTGAAATGAATACAGCAACACTTACAAATTCTGAGTCACGAAAACTAATGACAAAGTGAAACACATGTCATTTATTCACTAATACACATTACAGACTAAAACTTCGTTTGCTCAAACTCTGATAATTCGAACACCATTCTTCAATTAATATATCGTCAGGTCCCAAACAAATTCCTTTTTAAAACATTCTTGATATGCCAGTTACCATTATATACTTAATTTTGATTCATATAAATGCATTATGACTTTTCTTCTGCTTAATAGCACATTTTATCCAAGGGAGACAACTTTTTTCATTTTTGTTGGAAGAGCGGTATTTTTGTTAATAAAATATGTTTGGATTTATTCAGGCAGGTGGTTTTAGCTTATTATACTGATGACTGTAAGTGTCAATAGAAATTTTATATATAATATGATGTATTTTTGAAAATATATACATATATGGCGGCCACCTTGGATTTTTCGGCCATACTGGATTTTTCGGAGTGGGTCTCATGCTCATTTTTTGTATTTTGCCCTGAAGTAGTTATGTACCAAGTTTCATGCTTTTCCCATTTTCTGAAGTATTTTTACACCATTTTACTGTACTATATCACTCTGGCTGCGCCACGCGATATAACTCGTTCGCATCTGAACACCAAACAATAACTTTATTCAACGACAAATCGCTGAATGAGATTTATTATTTTTTAAATAAAAAGTTGTTTTCGAAGATGCCGAAAGCAAAATTATGAAAAAGAAATAAATAATCAGTGATGAAACACTTGGAATCAAAATTTAACAAAAAGCTTCTTCAATATGTTATCCGACTAGAGAGCGTGGACGGTAGCATGCATTTCCGCTGGTTCAATCAAACCGAGCCTGTAACATTTTCACTTTTGTCCTATATGGCTACTTGTGGGTTTCCTATTTTTTTTCTATTATACACCTGCATGAAAATAATTTAATTCTATAATAAAAAACGATGGCAAATATCTTACGAATTACAGAAGCTATAAAACAAATGTGAAATAACTTTCAGTTCTAATATGAGAACCAAGATGTTTTCAGTTGAGAAACTAGTTATCATCCTATCTTAGATGTATCACTCGGGGATTTGAAACAAAATATCACAGATCAATTGACCTACGGAAAGCCGGAAAGGAATAAAGAATAACAATTGATTTTCCAAAATCTTCATATAATAATAAAATAAATAGATCTATATAATATAAATCATTCACGCAATGGCTTCAAAAAAAAAAGAGTTTTTTTTTTTTTTTTCAATTTTGATGTATCCCTCTTCCTCTTTCCTATGTGACATAATGGTGTAAAGAAGTATCTGTATGTTATGCTATTCATATATATGCAGCTATTCGTAAAATTATACTGATGTTCAACAAAATTACTTTGCAATCAATTAATTAGATACTATGTTAGAACACTAGGGACTATAATTAAGGATTAATTTTATAACAATTATAAAAGATTTAAAGCAAATATTCCCATTAGGACAAAAAGATGCAGATGAGTACTTAATGGAATATTGATTGAAAAGCAGCAGAGAAAGAAGTCCGCTGCAATATCGTTTTTGCTTTTGATTCTTACCTTTGAATCTTATATTGCTTAAAGAATCCATTAGGTTTAGTAAAGACAAATTATATTACCCTTGCTTTAGTAGCCAAAATTTCAGTAATATTATCCGAAACAGTTTGATGTTCTATGATTTTGCCCATATAGAGTACATTTTTCCTTTTATTGGTGGACAACAACCTAATTTCCTGACTTGGCGACAGACTTCAAGGTAACATATATCCGCCTGGTTGATTGATATATTTCAATATCACTCTTTAGTGTGGTCTTTAAAATCACACCTCTTGGAGGTCTTCAGCTACCGCCCGCTTAGCTCAGTAGGGAGAGAGCGTTGGTCTACGGATCGAGGTGTCGCGAGTTCGATCCTCGGGCGGGGCGTATGTTCTCCGTGACGATTTGATAAAAGACATTGTGTCTGAAATCATTCGTCCTCCATTTCTGATAATTCATGTGGGGAAGTTGGCAGTTACTTGCGGAGAACAGGTTTGACCTGGTACAGAATCCAGGAACACTGGATAGGTTAACTGTCCGCCGTTACAGGACTGAAATACTGTTGAAAAACGGCGTTAAACCCAAAACAAACAAGTCTTGGAGGCCTTCAGCAAAATATTAATCGACAATTCGTTAAACATGTGCTTGAAAAGACGACACATGTTGATGGTGGTACAGTTATCAAATTATATTAATTTCTTTAACGTTTATTATCATATTGTCCAGTCCCATAGTTTGATATTATACAGCATCTCTATAAATAGTCTTGTTAACAATCTTTGAGTTATAGGTCCAGGTATTAGACATACATGTAACTTTTTTACATTGAACATGATTGTTATAAGAAATTTTAACATTCTGTTATCACATTGCCTTTTTGTAGGGCAAGGGCGACCTTCTTTGCACAAAAAGACTGTCAATCTGTCGCTCATATCAATATCAGATGTAATTCTATTTAACATTTGTAGTTTAGCGATCAGACCGATTCGAAAACTGTTCTTTAAAGTATTATTCTACTTGTATTTAAGTCCAGTACTATCAGGTAATACAGGTATACTATATTGGTATACAATGAAAAACTAACGGGAGCATGATCACTCCATTCGTTTACAGATTGTATATTGAATGAACTTATATCTGAAAAATGTCTTTCATGGCATATGAGATAACCAATTACTGACGCCCCGTTATGTGTAACATGTATAGTCACCAACGTTAAAATCATTACCTAATCTGCGATTACTAAAGCGACATAGATCTATTAATTTCACTCCAAAATTATTACAAGTTTTATCTAGGGAGGCCCGTATCAAATACGTGTCGGGAACATAAGTATCGTCATCAATGGACTGGCTTAAACGATTTCAATTTAATACCCACTCGGCTGTTAAAGTCACCAGTAAGATACACTGTACCTAGGTTTCCAAAATGGTTTACGAGCATTTTTGTGTTTTACATGCCATGCCTTTTTGTTTTTCATTACGTGTGTAAGAGATTCACCTGGAGGGGATTACTTTTATTTACACTGTCCCGTATCTTTGGAACATGGTGGGGGTAAGAGTGAGGTTGGATGCGCACCATAAACCGGTTTAAGCTCCCCAGTGGTGTTTTTGCCACTGACCGTTCCAAGGCGGTGCCCAACTGTGTTCCTTTGTTGGTTCGTTTTGTCTTGATTTGTTGGCTTTGTGTGTGTGTGTGTGTGTGTGTGTGTGTGTGTGTGTGTGTGTGTGTGTGTGTGTTCCTTTGTTAGTTCGTTTTGTCCTAATGTGTTGGCTGTGTGTGTGTGGTGCACGCGGCGTCTGCGTGCTGTGGGTTTCGTTTTGAGGAGGCTGCGCTTTTGGTGCGTGGCATTCCCTGTTTGATATTTGTCTTTGTTTTTTTACATCATTTTCTATACATTCAAATAAATCAACATTTACTGTGTTATATGCAGGGGAGTCCTCACCCCAGAGGTATACACCACAAATATAAATATCATCCGCTATATGAAAGAAGTGTTTATCTAGTTTCACCCAGACTAATGTATCATTTCTATTTTCAACAATACTAATACCATCCGAAAGTGACTCTTTATAGTACAGTGCGAGGCCCCCACTAGACCGTTTTGCCTTACGATGTTGAAATTTACGATATAAATTATGACTTACGTAACCGGATAGCTCAATGTTACTGTTTTTTGATGCAAATGTTTCATAAAGAAATATAATATCGTGCTTTGATGATAAGTCTACCAGTTCTATATTGTCTCTTTTGGCTTTACCCAAACCATTGATGTTCCGCGAAAGGATAGTCAGTTCATCCCCGGCGTATTCCTAGTCTTTAACTGGTTTGCCATCAATGTACAGTTTATCATATGATATCAAGGCTGTCTTCCCTTGGTCCCTGGCCGCCTTCAACTTCGGAACAAGTCGCTTCCTCCTATCGACCACTTCTTCGGGAATTGCTCATTCACGTTGTACTTAGTACCGGCAAGTTCTTCCCATTGTCTTCGCACTAGCTCTTTCTCCTTGTACAGCGTGAATCTGGCCACTAAGCTGCGATTGCAGCCATTTGTGTTGCTACCCATGCCATGCACTCTATCAAAAGATATTTTGTCAACAAGATCCTGTGCAATTTTCATATTGTCTACCATAAATTGTCTTAATTTTACCTCTGTCTCCTCATTTTTCTCCGACGGGGCCTCTGGTATATTGGAAAAACGTAAGATTATTCCGCATAGATTGTGACTGTAAATATGTCATCTCTTTGTAATTCTTCCTTTTGTATTTCCAGTGTTGTGTCTTTACTTGCAGTCTGCGCAAGTGCTAAATCAACAGAATCCGTTTTCTCCTCTATACTGTTCATTATATCCTTTGTTTTTATGTCCATATAATGTAGTTTGCACCAGATTTTCTTAAGTTCACTGTCGAACTCATCTACTTTCTTTTCAAGCTTTTTAAGAGTCTGTCATGTCATGTTTTTCATATATGCCATCAGATCGGCATAACATTGTTTCACTATGTTTATCCATGTTGTTTAAGGATGACGGCTGTGTATCACTATGTTTTGCGTCAATTAAAATCTGATCATGTAATCCGCTCGAAAGATTAAACACTCTATCGTCTGTATTTTCCGTATTATGATAAAGAATACCGTTAGTTTCATTTAGAAGATCGCTCACTACCACCGGCGGGCTACAACTTGTACTAGAATTTGAACGATATCTTCCCGCCTTTGGTGTTTGTACATTGTTCTCACCCTGACTACTGTTTTTCCTTTTTTCATTTCTATTGCGCTTACTTTTCCCCATGAAAATTTATCTATGAAATCCTAATCACAGTATCCAATGTTCCTCACAATTTTTTTAAGAGAAAAAAGCTTAAAACTTAGATAAAATCCATTTTTTTACTCCACTAATCTATACCGACTTTCACACCTGATCACGTGACTTAGAATATTCATAGACCTATAAGAAAAAAAGCTTTGCCAAGTCCATCACAATATTTGTAATGTACATTTTTTCACTTCATTATAAATACGTAGCTTAAGCTTTTTTCATGGCCAAAATCATAACTTTCATTCCGTTGTTTCAGTAAAAATGTCTGGATAAAATATATAAATGTTTCTGGAGCTTTTGTTTATTTTTAATTCTTTTTTTAATGAACTTGCAAAAAATATAGCATTATGTCATAAAGGTAAACAAACTTGAACGTGTCATTCTCAGCCGATCAAATTCAAACGTGATCAACCACATTCAAAACCGACTGGTTCACAAATTTAATGAAATGTTGGAGTATATCCTTAAGTTGTGCAACCATGTAGTTTCCTAGTTACTGCAAAATGTCACTCCCTGAAAATGTGCAAATGATTTGTCCGATACCAAATATTATTACTCCTTTTGGTATTTCTGGTTAGTAGAAATATTCTATAAAATTAAACAAATGGGACTTGCAAGATCATTATAGTTGGAGAAAATTAGATTTTTACGTCGGCGTGAAGTTGGCAGTACAGCAGTAGCAGCAGTAGCAGCAGTTAACTGCTCCTACTGCCAGCAGTTACATCAGTTAACTGCCGCTACTGCCAGCAGTACTGGCAGTTAACTGCTGCTACTGCCAGCAGTTACAACAGTTAACTGCTGCTACTGCCAGCAGTTACAACAGTTAAATTGCTTGTACTACCACAAGTGAAGTGCTGCTATTGCCATGAGTTATTACTCGGTTTTAAAGTTAGCGGTGCTTTATACTTTTTTAATGGAACGGTCTGTAATTTGGATAGTGTTTGCAAATACAATATAGTAGTATAAATTTATTTTGTATAATAATTAATTTTACCAACAAAAAAGATGAACCGCCTAAATAGCTGTGATATTATGGTAGGTATAAGCAGTGCTTGTATATCCATCAGTATTTTAATCAATATAAATTTTCATCTTTAATACAGTGTTATGTAAAGCCGCAACAGATCAAACGAAATTATATGGAAGTCTAATGCGTATTATAATATTTTTTTAGAAGTAAGTACAAAATATTTTATATAATGCACAATGGATGTGATGCATGCATGTGCAAATCAAATTATTTATATTTTTATGAAATTCTTGGCTAAAAAATATTGTTCTGTGGACTCTGACGAATTAGCTGGCGAAACTTACCAATAATGAAAATTATGCATGGTATTTTGCGTTAAGATGAAAAGAAAAATAGAAAACATACACTAGTAAGTGAAAGAATGAATTAATTTTATCGCACATAAAAGGTTAATAAAAAATGAATTGACAGAGTACAGAGTCCCAACCGCTTACGGGACAATACTCCACGCAACCACAACACATTTTATTTAGACAGGAAGTGAATATACATTTGTAATAAAACACGGCTGATTTACAAAATTGAGACGAGCCTATAAATTGAACTCTCAAATGTCAAATCAGTTGATAGTGTAGTGTATTTAACTCTTGAGTTTTGGCCTTTGCTATGATGTAATTACCTCCCCAGATTTTATTTTAAGAAACTGAAAGTAGAAAATCCCGCGCTTTTCTAAATTGCGAAGGGATGGTTTCGAATTTGGCACGTTTTCTAAATAAAATGAGTACATGTGTTTTATAGGCATTTATATTCAAATAGTTATTTTTAATGATAACTGAAGTAAAAATACAAACAATAGTTTGAATAAAGTTGTTGTGTGCTAAAATCGAATTTTACCAGATCCCGACTGAAAATTGAAAGGCGAGGAAGATTACGCAAAACAGGAAAGGATAATTATCCATGAATGTATTCATTCATGTACATTGTACAGATTAACATCATGACTGTAAAATCAGACAGAAGTTTGGGGTTCCCCAGCTCCGCCCCAGACCTTGACTTTTGGATCGGACCGGGTGGCCGTTGTAGAGGGGGTCGTCCCCCACCCGGCACGGGTGGCCGCCATTCGGGGAAAACTCTTGTTTGGGAGGAACCCGGGGTGAGGTGTGAGGCTGGGGAGGGCCTGAAATGCTTACAGCAGTTAATAGGAGGACCCTACGGGACCTTGACTTTGGGACGGGACCGGGTGGCCGTTGTAGAGGGTGACGGTGTATGGGGGGCCAGCATAGCGGCTACCCCGGGAAAACTCTTGTTTACTCGTGAGCGGGTCTCAAACTTGGTCCGAGGCCGTTTTTGGAAATTGTCACATTTTTCAGTTTGGGCACCCCCAGCTCCACCCCAGACCTTGACTTTTGGATCGGACCGGGTGGCCGTTGTAGAGGGGGTCGTCCCCCACCCGGCACGGGTGGCCGCCATTCGGGGAAAACTCTTGTTTGGGAGGAACCCGGGGTGAGGTGTGAGGCTGGGGAGGGCCTGAAATGCTTACAGCAGTGAACAGGAGGACCCTACGGGACCTTGACTTTGGGACGGGACCGGGTGGCCGTTGTAGAGGGTGACGGTGTATGGGGGGCCAGCATAGCGGCTACCCCGGGAAAACTCTTGTTTACTCGTGAGCGGGTCTCAAACTTGGTCCGAGGCCGTTTTTGGAAATTGTCACATTTTTCAGTTTGGGCACCCCCAGCTCCGCCCCAGACCTTGACTTTTGGATCTGACCGTGTGGCCGTTGTAGAGGGGGTCGTCCCCCACCCGGCACGGGTGGCCGCCATTCGGGGAAAACTTTTGTTTGGGAGGAACCCGGGGTGAGGTGTGAGGCTGGGGTGGCCTGAAATGCTTACAGCAGTTAATAGGAGGACCCTACGGGACCTTGACTTTAGGACGGGACCGGGTGGCCGTTGTAGAGGGTGACGGTGTATGGGGGGCCAGCATAGCGGCTACCCCGGGAAAACTCTTGTTTACTCGTGAGCGGGTCTCAAACTTGGTCCGAGGCCGTTTTTGGAAATTGTCACAATTTTTCAGTTTGGGCACCCCCAGCTCCGCCCCAGACCTTGACTTTTGGATCGGACCGGGTGGCCGTTGTAGAAGGGGTCGTCCCCCACCCGGCACGGGTGGCCGCCATTCGGGGAAAACTCTTGTTTGGGAGGAACCCGGGTTGATGTGTGAGGCGGGGGTGGCCTGAAATGCTTACAGCAGTTAATAGGAGGACCCTACGGGACCTTGACTTTGGGACGGGACCGGGTGGCCGTTGTAGAGGGTGACGGTGTATGGGGGGCCAGCATAGCGGCTACCCCGGGAAAACTCTTGTTTACTCGTGAGCGGGTCTCAAACTTGGTCCGAGGCCGTTTTTGGAAATTGTCACATTTTTCAGTTTGGGCACCCCCAGCTCCGCCCCAGACCTTGACATTTGGATCGGACCGTGTGGCCGTTGTAGAGGGGGTCGTCCCCCATCCGGCACGGGTGGCCGCCATTCCGGGAAAACTCTTGTTTGGGAGGAACCCGAGGTGAGATGTAAGGCGAGGGTGGCCTGAAATGCTTACAGCAGTTAATAGGAGGACCCTACGGGACCTTGACTTTGGGACGGGACCGGGTGGCCGTTGTAGAGGGTGACGGTGTATGGGGGGCCAGCATAGCGGCTACCCCGGGAAAACTCTTGTTTACTCGTGAGCGGGTCTCAAACTTGGTCCGAGGCCGTTTTTGGAAATTGTCACATTTTTCAGTTTGGGCACCCCCAGCTCCGCCCCAGACCTTGACTTTTGGATCGGACCGGGTGGCCGTTGTAGAGGGGGTCGTCCCCCACCCGGCACGGGTGGCCGCCATTCGGGGAAACTCTTGTTTGGGAGGAACCCGGGGTGAGGTGTGAGGCGGAGGTGGCCTGAGATGCTTACAGCAGTTAACAGGAGGACCCTACGGGACCTTGACTTTGGGACGGGACCGGATGGCCGTTGTAGAGGGTGACGGTGTATGGGGGGCCAGCATAGTGGCTACCCCGGGAAAACTCTTGTTTACTCGTGAGCGGGTCTCAAACTTGGTCCGAGGCCGTTTTTGGAAATTGTCACAATTTTCAGTTTGGGCACCCCCAGCTCCGCCCCAGACCTTGACTTTTGGATCGGACCGGGTGGCCGTTGTAGAGGGGGTCGTCCCCCACCCGGCACGGGTAGCCGCCATTCGGGGAAAACTCTTGTTTGGGAGGAGCCCGGGGTGAGCTGGGGCGGTGTTTCCAAGGGGAACTCTTTTTTTTAGGAACTCGAGGCTGAATTCGGCTTGAGTGGTTTTCTTTCAGCAGTGAATACACCAGAAATATATACGAAACTGGTAAATTGCTCTCATTAGCTGTAACAGGAGCCTTGTTATTTGCTGTAATAAACATTTTACTGCTAGCAGTAATAGGAGCCTTGTAAACATTTAATCGCTGGTAAGTACATGTAAAAAAACTGGTATACTGGTCTTATAAACCATTTGACTGCTGCCAGTTACACATAGAAAACTGCTTTCATTGGTCATTTGACTCATTTCACTGCTGGAAGTGACATGCTCTCATAAACTACTCTGCTGGCAGAAACATAAATGAGACTTTTAAACCATTTAACTGCTGGTATTGCATAGTTTACAGGAGAATTTAAGGGTGAATGGGACACTTTTATATAGGGCAACATTTTTTTCCTACGGGCAGATTTTCTTTAAACTTTGTATACTATCTGAGAATCAAATTTAGAAAGAAAATATGTAGTAAAGATCATAGGTATCCAGGCTTGATCCTGAATTTTCTGCCCTTGAAAGCAATAAACTGCTGTAACTGCTGGCAGTAGGAGCAGTTAACTGCTGTAACTGCTGGCAGTAGGAGCAGTTAACTGCCAGCAGTTACAGCAGTTAACTGCTCCTACTGCTGCACTGCCAACTTCACGCCGATGATATTTACGGGAATATCTAATTCAGTCAGCATGATATAAGGCCGCCCCTGGCATTACATTACATCGTTAATGTTCCGTAGTGGCAATTGTTTGATGCAGGATGAAATACCAGGACTCTCGATCGGCACGATATACAGAAGCAAATATTTTAAAACAGTTGTTTGTGTAAACTTTATTTTTTTTCACATTGAAATACCATAGATAATACAACTCCATTACTTTCCAGCACAAAACAAAATATAAAAATGCCGTCTCGATATGTTAAATTGTGCCAATAATATACCAAGAGGCGTTTGTTGTTTCGCAAATGACAAATGCCTGTATATTTACACTACAGATATATAGAATTTGAAAGGTTTTGTCTGTCAAAACATTCATTTATATAAACAAGAGCTGTCACTATCACTATGACAAATGCCCCCGGAGCGTGCCCAAGAAAGCTACAGTTGTCTGCGCAAAATATACCAGAATTTTTCGGATATGAACTATTTTGTGGCATTGATCATGACCTGAGAGACCCAAGTCATAAGCCCGACACACCTCAATATGTTTAACACTTGCGTCAAAATATTTTCAAATCCTTCGGTAAAAGGACGAGCTATGGAACAGACAAGAAACAGACCATGTTTACCTTTGACTTCTAAGTGTGACCTTGACCTTAGAGCTAAGGGTCTGATTCATGCGCAAGACATGTTGTCTTATTATGGGTAACATTTGTGCCAAGTAATTTCAAAATCCCTTGATAAATGAGTTATGAATCAGACACGAATCAGACTCTGTTAATACCTTTGGCTTCTATGTGTGGCATTGACCTTGGAGCTAGGGGTCTGGGCCTTGCGCATGACGCGCTGTCTTATTATGGTGAACATTCATGCCAAGTTATTTCAAAATCCCTTTATGGATGAAGCAGCCCGGACAAGAACTTACACAGACGCATGCACGGACGGGCAGTGCGATTTCAATATGCCCATCTTCGGGGGCATAAAAAAGATTACTTAATCTAATGGAACTTTGCTTAAGTTGATGTTAGGAGGCGTTAATGGTACAGGTTGGCACACTCCGGCCTAGTCTGCATATTACTATTTTGCTGGATTGCCGATCCTTTCAAAAAGTTTATAAACTAACAAGACTGTTCTCTTGAGCTGTCGAGTCGTGGTTATAAATTTGGATTCAGTGTTAATAGTTTGCCTAGTCTTTTGCAACCATGAAGTCCATTCTTGTTTACTATAATAGAATTCCGCTTAAAATGTGCTAGAGCACACGAGGAGTGTGGCACATTTCAATTCCTCAGGTGAACGCAGTCAAAACGAGTCTGCTATTATTTTGGTTGCGTTTAATGCTTCAAAAGAATCTTCGTAGAGATTTTTTTTCCAAGTCAAAGAACATTTTTGTTTGTCTGGTTTAACGTCACGCCGACAAATTATAGGTCATATAGTGACTCTCCAGTTTTTGTGGTAGAGGAAGATCCTGTCAAGGGCGGGCATCTGGTTAAAACCACCGACCTTCTGTAAGCCGGCTGAATGGCTTCCTCAAATGGAAACTTCAACTCCCCGAGTGAGGCTCGAACCCAAATCTTTGAGAAGCAAGTGATTTGAATCACTCCGCCACGGCGGCCCCAAGTTTAAGAACTGCGTATGCCTATTTAGTTCAGTTTATTGCCAGTGTAGGTCACTTTTTCTCAAGCCTGGTCAAATGACTTTATTGTATTCTAACGGTTATTCAGGTGAGAAATGTAAGACCGTCTAATAAATAAAAGTAATTATTATGCACGCGCTAAATTAAACTTCAATATTACAAAGGATTCCGAAGGTCAGTTCACTGAATACCCTGTATGAACGAAAGTGATTGAAACGTTTAGACTGGGAAAACGTAAGGGATAATTCATCAGTCAAAGGGGCAGTCTACATAAGGTTGTTTTCCTGGTACAAACAGATTTTGATATAGTTTTGCTAACAGTTAGCCTTAGGAATGGGCCTTGCATCCCAGAAATAGTTTGCCAATCGGAGCTTTAGTTTTGAGAGAATTGTGTCTTAAGTGTGGGTGGGGTAATACCATACTTGTCCTGCCTTACGTAACAAATAGGTGGATTTCAATGTTTTATATCAGCTGAACTAAAAGTAATGGGGTATAATGTGTACACTATAAACACATACTGACATCATGTAGGACATTTGATTCTGCAGCATACCTTTACAAAAATATGCCACTTCATATGCACTTTGTAGAATCTTACACATTTTGCATCTACCATCTTTGCGGAAAACCACAACATTTCTTGACACAAGAAGAGAGACAAATACCTTTTATTGAGACTTGTTAATGACTAGACATTGCATAATTATGGGGATTTTTCTTTCTTTGCGTATGAAGTGACTTATTTGCCCTTGACTGCAGAAAAAAGACATGAGAAAAATGCAGAAAATACCAAATTTTCTTATTTCAGAATTTCAATCCATTCATGTGTAAAAAAAATTCTGGCTGAACGAATCATACCGTATTTAACTAAATATCATTTTTAGCTCCACTATACGAAGTATAAGGAGAGCTATCCTACTCGACCTGGTGTCAGCGTCGGCGTCTTTCCGCGTCCTCACCTTGGTTAAAGTTATTTTTAAACTCTCTCTTTTTTCTACTTATCTCTGTAATTACTTGATGGATTTGATTCAAACCTAAAATAGTTATTCCTCATCATCACCCGCATCATCTGACCTAATGGCCATATCTCTGGTACAAATTTTTCATTATTTATCCCCCCCCCCCTCTTTTCTTTAGATTTTCACGTTAAAGTTTTGATGCACTTCCATTCTATCTCTGTAATTACTGAATCGATTCTATTCAAACTTTAAACAGTTGTTCAACATCATCACCCTCATCATTTGAAGCAAGATGCATAACTCTGGCACATTTTTTTTCATGAATTATTCCCCATTTATACTTAGAATGTCAGGTTAAAGTTTTGATGAATTTTTCACTCTAACTCTATTATTACTGAATTGATTTGATTCAAACTTAAAGTAGTTGTCCAACATCATCATCCACATCATATGACACAAGGTGCATAACTCTGGCACAAATTTTTCATAAGTTGTTCCCCCTTTTTACTTAGAATTTCAGGTTAAAATTTTGATGCACTTTCACTCTACTTCTGTTATTACTGCATGGATCGGATTTAAACTTAAAATAATTGTTCCACATCATTACCCACATCATATGACACAAGATGCATAACTCTGGCACAATATTTTCATAAATTAATTTTGATGCATTTTCACTATAGCTGAGTTATTATGAAACGCATATTTAATTCAAAATTTAAGTAGTTGTTCCACATCGTCACCCACATCATATGACAAAAGGTGCATAACTTTTGCACCAATATTTAATGAATTATGCAAGTTTTTTTTTTATTTTGCATAACACATGCTATGTAAATCATTACCGTATATGTTCTGGTAGATTATATATTGTAGTTATGCACTGTTAATACTTTAATTCAAAGAATTGAATATAAAACCTATGAGGTTATTGTTCTGCATATATAATAACAAGTTTATATTTGTATACATTTTGTTTTCAATATGATGTGGCAAAGTCAAGAGGCAAAATCAGCAGGGGCTGTAAAGTCAGATATGGGCGTTTGTCCCGACTGAGAAGATTGAATGAACATGATATTTGTGTTTTACCCAGATCAAAATCAAAAGTTAGTGAGAGTAATTTCATTTGTGATAAATGTTACGAGATTCAAGCTTCCTCCTTGCCTAACTCCATCTTAAGGGAACGGCAATCAAATAATAATGTCAGCACTTCAGAACTAGATCCACCATCATCCCCTTCTTCTGTGAAGTTCCTTGTGTGTTAAAAAGACAGACATAGATATAAATCTGCCAATATGACAAAGCTATCGCCAAAACTGAGAACTAACATATTTATAAAAACAGGCATTATTATTACTTATTATTTAAGTTTTAAATGCCACCAGCAAAATTAAAGCCATCCCAATACACATGACAAACTCGTGATAGCTTTGACAGATGCTGCATTTGAGGTATGGGGCACTGAAAGTGCATAACTCCTTACGTGATGGTTATGCAGAATAACATAAAGACGATTAAATATCAGAAAGCTGAAACAGAAAACATAACACAAGGAGTAAATATACACCAGGCTCTTATATTTAATTGCAAAGTATGTATCTTTTCCCCATTGCTTTCACCAGTACAGCAACGCTAAGAGAGTGTAAAGGCTGTATGACAATATCAAATTAATAGCAACTGAGAATTAAAAGAATTAAAATATGATTTTAAGAGTCAAGTGCAGTACATTTCATTAAGCAGTAGTTACTTTTACATATAAAAAATTGAAATTGTGAAATAAGAAAGTTTGGCATTTTCTGCATTTTTCTCATGTATTTTTCTGCAGTCAAGGGCAAATAAGTCACTTCACAGGCAAAGCACAGAAAAATCCCCATAATTCTGCAATGTCTAGTCATTAATAAGTATTCTCAATAAATGCTATTTGTCTTTCTTCTTGTATCAAGAAATGTTGTGGTTTTCCGCAAAGATGGTAGATGCAAAATGTATAAGATTCTACAAAGTGCATATGAAGTGGCATATTTTTGTAAAGGTATGCTGCAGAATCAAATGTTCTACATCATGTCAGTATGTGTTTATAGTGTACACATTATACCCCATTACTTTTAGTTCAGCTGATATAAAAACATTGAAATCCACCTATTTGTTACGTAAGGCAGGACAAGTATGGTATTACCCCACCCACACTTAAGACATAATTCTCTCAAAACTAAAGCTTCGATTGGCTAACTACTTATGGGATGCAAGGCCCATTCCTAAGGCTAACTGTTAGCAAAACTATATCAAAATCTGCTTGTACTAGCAAAACAGCCTTATGGAGACTGCCCCTTTTGTCATTTTATTCAAGACATGTAATCTATTCATTAATATAGAAATAGAAGTATTGGCGGAACATACTTTTTTTGAAAATTGGTACGTCTACCTTACTAGACTGTAGCATGTTGACAGTTGACCCTCTTGCACCTCGTTCAAATACTATAAATATTTGGATTAATATGTGTGAATCTATATTCTGCTGCAAGTTCACAATAAATCAAATCTGAGAAAGGATGAATCCCAGATATTGACCGCGACTGACTAGTAATAAATCATTCATTAAGTTCCGTAAAATATGTCTTGTACTTGCATCTTAAATCAGTAGACTGTCTATAATTTCTTTCAAACCCAGGCAGTAACTTTAGGAAACATGACTTATAGCCAACAGACTGTCAACTATTATTTGACTTTGCAGAACCACAAATTTGATGGTTTCAGATGAAAAAGGAATATTTATACATTTCTTCGCTCTTATTAATTTCTATGTCGGCATCAAAAGCAACCGTACAGTTCATCTCAACACTTACTGTGAAGCTTTAAAAATTAATTTCACTTGATATCGCCTGTTCTTGTGTACAGAATGTAATGGTCGTTCCAAGTGAGTTAGCTAACTAATATTTTTCATACCCTTTTTCTCATTTGTTATCAATAGATTAATATAAACCTCACTATAAATAGTAACAAAATTGCATAAGGCCAAGCAAATACAAGGAGACGGGCACAACAACCGTTACTGGATCGTCAGAGATGTTTTTTGTTTAGATATAATAGAAAAAAACCATTAAACGGTAAATGGCCTATTCATCTGGGCATCAGCACCCCTAAGTCTAGGTTGTCTCGAACTAAGCGCTCGTGGTAATTGCCACTGCAGGCGCACCAATGCCGTTTTATATATGTAAAAATTATTTCGCTTTAACAAGGTAGAGCAGTATGTTCAAGCAACATCACACAAAGCTTTGAAACATTTAAAGTTTTGTAGTTTAAGTTATGTACTGTAAAATTATAGATATGCAGGCATGATAAACAAATGCATTGTAAAACGTGAGAAATGGGCGTGTTCACTTACTATGTTGTTTTAATATACAAATAATCAGTCATAAGAAGCATATAGAAATTAGAAAAAGAAATCTGAAAAGTAGATGCCTCAAAAGCACCGAAAACAAGGCAAACAATGAAAATTTCAGACTCGGTTTGATTGAGTCTGTTCATGGGCAGTAACTGAAAATGCCACACTGCCCACGCCCCCCTAGCACTGGCGTAAGCAGTATTCAATCTTCAAATCTAAATGAGTTGAAATCAATGATCCCGAAGGACCAGAAAATAAAACAACTCTGAGATGAAGTCGGGGCGACTTTTTACGGTCGCCACACAGAACTTGAGTTACTCAACACATGCTTCAAAACTATTGCACACTTACAAAGAAAAGTGTCTCATTCAATGATGGTTTTACGCAACGCAGTCACTCAAATAAAGGCTGCACCAATGGATATATACTTACATCAATGGCATTTCTGTGCAATAACTTCGCGATATTTCGGCGGGAGTATATTATTCACAGACCACACCACTAAAGTCTTTTTAATTTGAAAGTTCGTCTTCCAATCATGTATTGGATGCCAAATTGCATAAACAACCACATAAAGCTCATTTCATCAATTAAGCTCTTTTACCACAACAAATATTTCTTAGTCGTTAACATCATGCATTACTGCGTGAAAAGATATTGTGATAAACTATGCGAAAACACTAGTGGATACTTATTTTGGTCCGCTAAAATTCTAGAGAAATCCTGGATAAGTTTTAAACTAATAATTACAATGTATGTTCAGTCAGTACATTCGATTTTCCTACTTTTTATAGCACATAGTTTAATGAATAATAAACTAACTGTCATAATACAAAAAACCTTTGCCAGGGAGAATGCTACATTTCTTGTTTGCAATTTCGATGAAACGTTTTTTACCAAATGCATTTATAAAATTATACAATGTGCACCAGTGATGAAGTATGTAAAGGCCTTTTTCTTAAACAATATCTACGTCATGTTTTGGAATGCGGTTTTTAGACGAAGTAATTGGTTTTTCCATTGGAACAAAATGTGCACCCTTGTCGCATATTTGTTTTTATATTGTTATACAAAAGATTTTATGATGAGCCTTTACCACATACGCAGGCATACGTAATTACTACATAAAATAATACAGCACGCTATCTGGATGGTATTCTTAATATGGATAATCCGTGTTTTTTTATCAATTGGTGGATACTATTTATTTCCGGGAGCTACAGTTAAATAAAACTAGCAATTTGTTGGATTCTATTGCTTTATTTTTAGATTTACATCTCTCTATTCATGACAATATTGATTATTTTAATTAAGATATTGTAAATCCCTCACCCCCATCCCCCCCCCTCACCCCCCCAAAAAAATATTTGGATAGGGATGTTCCTCTGGCCGCATCTTATAGGACATATATTTCTTTGCCAGGACGTGTCGTCATGTTGTTGATTTGAATTAACGTAATCAATACATCAATGAATCATAACTTCTTCAGCAAGGCTATCGTTATTATAATTTGCGTAAACATAATGCAAATTAATATTATAGTGATCTAGTTTAGTTCTAAAATTCAGTAGTAATTTAAAGGCGGGAATTTCAAAACCGGAGTTTACTTTTAAGAGCATACTATATTTTTCCACCTATATGGTAACATAATAAAACGTTTTATTTAAAGAGGCTATGACCGAACTGTTTTGAGCCACACTACTTGCTATGTGTTCAACAGTTTATAGTTGGAAGCTACGCTTCCAATTTTGATTGTGTCTGAAGAGGGAGAGGACTCATATGATGGGCAGTTTGAAATTCCAATGGAACTATAAGGTAATTTGATTTCTGTCTTTTGGCCTGTTTCGTCGGGCCCTTAAGCGTGTTTCTCTAAATGCTCTGTCTTCTGCAAAGGCATCGTTCATGCGTTTTTTTGGTTCTTAAGGTTTGTTTTTTTAATATTAATTTACGACAGCATATTTGTGTTTACATGTCATGTCTTCTCTGTGACCAGGCCGAAGGAAACGTTACACATGGGCGTATTCTCGTGCAATTAAATTACATTGAATAAGACAGAACAACAATAAATGTGCCTTACCTGACACAACATAGTAACAGCAATACATGGAACCACCTCAATAGCATATGTTGTTATTGTACAGATATGAAAGCACTAAATCGCCCGACCTGTTGTCATCTCATAATCATACATTATTCGGACCGGTATCCACCGATCTCCTTATGCTGTACACAATAGGGTATTTGGAGGCAAAACTTGACATAAAACAGAGTAATTGCGATGATAAAGATATATGGATTTTGCAACGCCAGAATTGAGTGAAACGATGTTTTCATAAGTTAATGGCAAATAAGTGCATCCACAATTTGTGTTGGTGCATCGAAAGTTTTGGTGATTGCAAAACTGTGGATGTACCCATAATATGACATTTATATATAAATGTGCAGGTGCAGTCCTCACAGATCTTTTAAAGCACTTATAAGAACAATGACTGCACACAAAGTGTTCCACTATTGTTGCTACCTTGATCTGAGCTGGCAACCCCAGGGTTATCAAAATTGATACCAGTTTTTGGTGTCAATAAATAGTTTTGCAAAGGAAACGTTATACATGCGTATAACATAATGCAACAAGGTATTTGTGATTACTTATGACATAATAATAGTGTGACAATTCTTTACAAATGGTGTTACTAAAAGCAATGTCTGGCGTGCAGTTTCTTTTCTCAGAAAGTTTACACGTTTTCATCATAATCCACACTAGTTTTAGTGTAAATGACTATTCTTCCAAAGGAAAGGTTAAACATGAGTGTAACTTTACACCACTAGGTTTTTCTATAAATAAACACGACAGTGTAATAAATGTTCCCGGAAACCGGTGTAACTTCAAGCAATTCCTGGTGTATTTTTTCTTCCTTAGATATATTTACACAAAATGAGTATAAATTATACACTTACACCAATTTCCGTACTCTCTTACACCACATTCAGAGTAACAAAACACAATTCTTTCACAGTGTAGTTAAAATAATAGGTTTGCCCTAAACAAGAAAACAGCGGGCAGAACTAAACAAACTAGAAGTTAGAAAGAAAGAATTTACAAACCTTGTCTTTTAGGAAATAACTCAGCAATTCTGTTGAATACATAGGTACTCTGCCAATGTTACAGCTATACATGAAAGAAAGAATCCTAAACCCAATCCTTGCTTTCACCGGCAATAAATGTAAGTTATACAATGCTTGTTTGGAAAATTTTGCGCAAATGCTTTGAATGCGTTGCATCTTACGCACCTCACCGTTAGCTACTCCATACAGTATAACATTGCCGTAAACCAGATGTGAAATAACTAAAGACAAACTACAATTTGAGTAGATGCTTTTGTGAAATTAATTAGGGTTTTCTTAATTCGTAAGAAATTCAACAGGGCTGTTCGACATTTGCGATTTACATGATCTCTAAAGTTTAAGGTTTCGTCAAGAAATACACCAAGATATCTGATTGTGCTTTCACGTTTGATACCATCATCAGTTTTTGAAGTGTCCATTTTCAGTTTGTTTCTATTCATCCTGTCATTGGTTTCCTTATATCGTTAGTATATTTTGCCAGTAATCTATATTAAAATACATAGCCCACCCGCTTAAATCAACAGGTAGAGCGTAGGTCTACAGATCGCAGGGACGTGAGTTGGATTCCCATGGGACGCATATGTTCTCCGTGACGATTTCATAGAAGACATTCTGTCAGAAATTATTTCGTCATCCATCTCTTGTTCAGACAGTTGGTAGTTACATGCGGAGAACAAATAACTGCCATAACAGAACGCAGGGAAACTGGATAGGTTAATTGCCAGCCGTTACATAATTGAAAACAGCGCTTTACACTAAACAAATAAATAAACAGTAATTTTATATTTCATTATGAAAACCGTTAACGTGCTGCGTGGATTGGTTATGAATTACCCCAGGGTCCTTTTGAAAACACCCAATCTCCCATATTCAATATTAATTCAATCATGTTACTGATTTGAAGTAATATTACAATTCAGCAAGGACCTATTTAAGTTACATTGTACAATATCTCAATAATATGTTGGTATCTAATTAGTTTAGACCGGTTCGTGCAGACAGCAGTTTTTTTTTCTCTCAATTTTTAGCCTCTTGCTATTGGCATTGCCTAGCTTCTACAATTGTGTTATAGGCTGTTTTAGTGAAGTATTATTTTCTGTATGTTACCATTACACTGTTCTTTGTAAATTGTTAAAGGGAAAAACAACGTTGTTTCAATGTTAATTCCGTCTGAAAGGTAAAATTGACTAGTAAATAAACTAGAGGGTTATTGACCCTGAAGCGCTTACTAGTGTACAAGGCTTCAAGTGTGTATGTATTAGCACAAGGTTAGGTTTCTTCTATGTAAGCTTATATTATATACATTTCACACACATTTTTGAACCTACAGCAATAATTTGAATAATTACGGTGGAAATTACAAATCTGATATCACATGCCAAATATCAAGGCACATAATTATGTTCAATGAACCGGAACCCTTTGAACAATTTGAAAGGAGGATACCAAGAGATAATTTGTGTAAAGTTTCATCAAAATCCATTCCGTGATGTGAGAGGAGATATTGTTTAAAGAAATTGTTGATGAAAAACGCCCTCTGGCGGCCATGTTTCTTGACGAATCAGAAAAAATTGAACACTATTTGTAGAAGGTCATACAAGAACCATATGTGTAAAAATATAGGGTAAAGTGACCACGCCCTCTGACAGCCATGTTTTTCACGAACCAAAATAATTTGAACAATCTAAAAGGTCACACAAGGACTGTTTGTGTAAAATAATTTTAAAACCCGTGAAAGCGGTTTCACACAAGAATATTTTTTTTAATTTCCGCTATACACTTACAGGGAAAAGTGGCCACGCCCCCTGGCGGTCATGCTTTTGACGAATCAGTATAATTTGCACAGGCGTTGGTAGAAGGTCACACAATGCCCATTTGAGTAAAACTATTTTAAAATCGGGTCAGCAATTTCTAACGAGAAGATTTTTGAAGTTTTCACTACATACATATAGGGAAAAGTGGCCACGCCCCCTTGTAGTCATGTTTTTTTGACGAATCGGTATAATTTTAATAATCTTGGAAGAAGGTGACATTAGGACCATTTGAATGAAATTATTTCAAAATCGGGCAATAGATTTAGGAGATGTCGTTTTTTCCTATTTTTAGCTCTGGCGGCCCATGTGTGCAACCAAGCGGAACCATTTGAACAACTTTGGTAGAGGACCATACAAGGAACATTCGTGCCAAGTTTAATCAAAATACATTCAGTGGTTTTGGAGGAGATGTCTTTTAAACACAATTGTTGACGTCGTACGGACGGACGGATGGACGGACGACGGACACAACGTGATCACAATAGCTCACCCTGAGCATTGTTCAGGTGAGCTAAAAATTTAAAAATACTTCAATATTTAAACAAAATGGAAGCTATTTTGTTTCCGTGGCAACGTAGAATGTCCGATTTATCTTGGTTTTAGATCTTTTTACTGTATTTTCTTATTTCTGTCAAATAATTTCTTTATTTTTTCAGACATTATTGTATATTTTATGTAACTAAATAGTTCGGCATGACCCCAAATATACACTAAAACGGCTGACTATTTGGTTCTCCATTTTCTTAAATTTCAAAATTTTGTTTTTAATTAATAACTAAAGCACTGAATTGCGTGGGAGTTATCCAAAGGCATTCTAAAGAGCTGACGTTGTAACATTTATTGCAAAGGTATATATAACGTTGATGAAAGTTGTAACACAATGATAGCTCGCAGGTCAGTTTTCAAGTAATTAATCATTGTGTTTATTTTACCTGTTATTGATTTTGGTAGATAATCCTGATAATTCTTACAAATGATAAGCATTCTGTTTACATGCGTAGGTCATTGTTGGTATTTACTACTCAAGTAAATATCGTAACATCGGAGTGTTTTATCCATTACGTTTTGGCCTAAATGACTTTGTTTACTATCATTACCGATCAGATATTGCAAGATTCTCAAAAGAAATTGATTTGGTCAGCCTTAATTACTTTATTTTTGTTTTCGATGGAATTTTCATTAATTGGCCAGAAATGTTAATTACTTTGTTTACCTGTTCAGCATATTGTTGTTGTTTACAATTTATACAAAATGAATCACCGTTGAATGTTTTATCTATTAGATTTAACCCTAATTATGTTTTGAAATTGCTTCGAATATTTTGAAATACTTGTAAACATGTTATTGCGTTGTAGTTCGAAAAAAGGTATAAATACTCAGAGAATTAAGAGAAGATAGGAGAATGGGGAGAGGAGGACTGAGTCAAGAAAAGAGAGGACGGAGTTAAGAAGAGAGAGACAGAATCAGGAAGTTAGAAATGTTTTACAAAAATGGGATCGGATAATAGCAGTTCGGATCGGTTCAGATCAGCTCGGTTAAATTCAGTTTTGGGCTCGGGTTTAAGAGCGGGTTAAAAATAAATGTGGAAGTTTTAGAACTGATTATTACGTTATAGAACTTTTCGACTTAAGAATACAAATTAATTAAAAGTTTGACGCGGGAAAATACTATTTAAAAAAGCTGATGTATTTATACCTGAATTGACAATTACTATAGTTGTTTGTTCTGTATAACCGTGTAAATAAAACCGAGAGAGAAAAACTGCTGACTTTCTCAATCTATGCAACCAGTGTGGTGTTACATGGATCGTTTCTGGTGCACATGTGACCAGGATTTCAACAGAACATTTTGAACGAACAAAAAATTTGTCGCGAATATCACAACGGAAGTACTTAAAAGAATACAGCTTGAAAACTACATTTGGAAGTATTGAAGCATCAACTACAGAACAGAAATTCATACAAAACATATAGAATAAAAATTTAACTGTTTAACTTGGAAAATTATTAGTACATCAATGACGGATAAAACAACGAAAGACCTGAGGCAAACGAATCTGGTGATCATTACATGGCGAAATGAGAAATATTGTAGCATCAACAATGAATTTAAAGCTCGGAAGCGCAGAATGCTAATAATAATAAAAAAAAAAACTGATAAGAAAAATGGAAAAGAACTATTATGACAAAAACGGTACTACTGTCGGAGCTGGACACCGAATCGCGCAGAGAAAACAAGTCGCTTTAAAGACGTGCAACAGTGTCGTGCTACAGAAAATAGCGACTGCAGGAACTCGAGTAAATGTTTCCAAGGAGGAAGGGAGATATATAGATTCCAGGAATTCATGTAAAGTAATATCTAAGGAAGGAAAGACGTTGCAGAACTCCAGAAATAAAATGAGGTTAGTGACTGTTCCAATTTATCCTCGTAACCATAACGGTAGCTGTTCGGAATCGCAGAAATTCTCGTAATTGTTTTAAGTTAAGTTTCGGTAACAGTAATTAAATTTTTTTCTTGTGAAATAAGGTAGAAATAATTTTCTCTTCAAAATAATGTTAAGACACGAAAATATAATTTATAAAATATATCTAGTATTTTTGACATATGCAAGTTGAATCAAATAGGATGGCTCTGAATGTTAACGATTTCGTTTTGTTTTTAAAAGTTATAGAAGCAGAGATTATTGACGATAAACTCTTATTTACATGGAAACAGATCACAAAGTTTGTTTGTTTTTTTTTTAATTTCGGAAATACTAGAAAATGAAAATCAGCTCATCCTTTTTTTTTATATAAATTCGAATAACCGATTAAATAAAGAAATGTTGACAGATGAAATTATCATTGTGCAGCCTATTTTTTGATTCAGGAAGGAATGTAGAAGTATACTCTGAGCTCAAAAAATGTTGTATAATTCATAGTTAAGATGCGGGTAAGTCTTAAAACGTGGATCATACATGACATAGGGCATTAATATACTGCAGATATATATGAGACGGAAATAATGTCTTAGAGCGTGAGTAACGCATATATATCATATTTAAGATGTAAGAAGTCTTAAAGCGTGGATAACGGGCAGTATAGAATTTATAGGGAATATGACGTGTGTAACGTCTTCGGAGCAAGTGTAATGCTCAACTATAGGAAATTAGTCGCCAGTAATGCGATTGTTGTAAAAACTAATTATAGAGGATTTGTTCTTTGAGTCAGAGGGATTTAGTTGCTACTTTGCCTGAATAATTAGGGATGGATGTACAAGAATAATAAATATGATGTACATTTAAGATCTGAGGCAATTTTAAAACGGGATTGTTTAAAGTTCACAAAACCTTATTTGTTTTAGGAGAAATTAGAAAGGTAAGTAACTATGTTTAGATTCTGAAGATGATTTTATGAGCTAAAATTTTCAAGGCAGGGCATATAAGAAATTTGAATTTAGTTAACGATAATATTCCGAACAGTGGTTTGCAGAGATTCTGAACATTCCTAACAAATAAAAGGCGATGCAACTTCTAGCAGCAGATGATGTATGGTAAAACATGTTTAAAGCCGTCAAAAAAAAGTTGAAGAAAATCATATGAAAGCTTATATGAATACAACACGGATAGATAACACTTTACCAGCGTAAACAATAATAGCAAATCATCACAGGAAGTACAAACGTCATTCGAAACTAATATGAAATATTCTATGCTTGATTCTTGGGAAAAATATGCTGGATAGTGTTCATATCTTGAAAGGAATATTCTAGAGACTATCTTTTTGTAGATATGTTTTTTTTATCTTATAGAAGTGTCCCCTTATAGACGTGTGTTTTTATTTTTATTGACGT
Organism: Mercenaria mercenaria; assembly: GCF_021730395.1. Classification (NCBI taxonomy): domain Eukaryota; kingdom Metazoa; phylum Mollusca; class Bivalvia; order Venerida; family Veneridae; genus Mercenaria; species Mercenaria mercenaria. The sequence goes on along the minus strand of NC_069365.1, from coordinate 6,861,968 downwards.
GCTACCTTTTAATAGATGTGTATTTTTATCTAATAGACATGTTCCCATTTACAGATGTGAATCCTCAATTTTGTGTGCTTGAATTTGATTGTTATAGCTTTAGAAAAATGAAAACGTCAATAGCAACAGTGACATGAAACGATAGCAACGGAGACGTGTAAAATGAAGCCGGATGAAAAATGGAACTGGACAAAAAAAATGATGCCGTGAATAATATTTTGTCATGTCTGTATTTTAAATGTTTTTGAAGAAATGCATAAGGAAAAAATACTACATAACATTTGCTTTGCAAAGATGTAGAGTGAGGTAAACAAGTAACAGGTTATATATTTCGCTTGGTTATCAAAATTGTTGAAAAGGCAGTATCTTTGAATATAGGCGCATAAGTAGTTTTCATAAAAATAGTGGGCGTTATATACAACTGAAAACAGTGTCTGAGATAACAGCTTGATAGTTTACTTCTGATGCTCCATGAAATATTTATCAAAAATTATTTATAATAGGTGAATGCAAACGTTAGATAACATCTGAGAATCTTCATTACTATGAATATTCTCGATTGATTAGGATAGTGATGTAACACAATGATAGCTCGCAGGTCAGTTTTCAAGTAATTAATCATTGTGTTTATTTTATCTGTTATTGATTTTGGTAGATAATCCTGATAATTCGTACAGATGATACGCATTCTGTTTACATGCGTAGGTCATTGTTGGTATTTACTACTCAAGCAAATTTCGTAACATCGGAGTGTTTTATCCATTACGTTTTGGCCTAAATGACTTTGTTTACTATTATTACCGATCAGTTATTGCGAAATTCTCAAAAGAAATTGATTTGGTCAGCCTTAATTACTTTATTTTTGTTTTCGATGGAATTTTCATTAATTGGCCAGAAATGTTAATTACTTTGTTTACCTGTTCAGCATATTGTTGTTGTTCACAATTTATACAAAATGAATCACCGTTGAATGTTTTATCTATTAGATTTGACCCTAATTATTTTGTTTGTTTCGGTAACAGTCATTTATTTACGAAAAAAACACAATGGTGATTGATTCTACATCTGTTGTTTACTATTACATGAGTACATAATGGACGTTTTGATTGACATGTTTCGAAATTGCTTCGAATATTTTGAAATACTTGTAAACATGTTATTGCACTGTAGTTCGAAAAAAGGTATAAATACTCAGAGAATTAAGAGAAGATAGGAGGTTGGGGAGAGGAGGACTGAGTCAAGAAAAGAGAGGATGGAGTTAAGAATAGAGAGACAGAATCAGGAAGTTAGAAATGTTTTATTAAAATGGGATCGGATAATTGGCAGTTCGGATCGGTTCAGATCAGCTCGGTTAAGTTCAGTTTTGGGCTCGGGGTTAAGAGCGGGTTAAAAATAAATGTGGAAGTTTTAGAACTGACTATTATGTTATAGAACTTTTGACATAAGGATACAAATTTATTAAAAGTTTGACGCGGGAAAATACTATTTAAAAAGCTGATGTATTTATACCTGAATTGACTATTAGTATAGTTGTTATTCTATATAACCTTGTAAATAAAACCGAGTGTGAAAAACTGCTGACTTTCTCAATCTATGCAACCAGTGTGGTGTTACAAAGTAAACATACAGGCAAATAAAGAACAATGGAACAGAACAGTAATATACGGTCAGAAGCACAGTGGGCTTTCAAGGGCATTTGTTTTGAGACATGCTTTTTAATAAATTTTGCAAGCTTTTACATTCTTTAGCAACATGTTACTCTAGACACCACTACCAGTTATAAATGGCTATCGTTGAGTTGTTGGATTAATTATAAAACATTTTTGCTATAAAAGTTCAGTTTGAGGATTTATCACATGTTTGACGTCGCAAGAGTGTAATAAAGCCATTAAATAAAAATGATAATACTCTTGTGTAATAAAGCTTTGACGTCGACGTTGTTTTAGGTGTAGGAGACGTTGGTCAGATTGACTTTTTTGATATATACCGAACAGCAAAAGAAACTATCAAAATGTATATTTGGTATATATTTTGAAATAAAAAATTATTTTTTCAAAATTTGAATTGTTTCTTCATACCAAAATTACACTTTTATTCACGTGATAAATTTTCATAAAACTATCAACCGTGAAGTCAGTAGTCCCACAATAGCCTTTTGAAAGGCTATATCTTCTGCGCGTCTGTTGCATTGTAACATCCCAATTGGGCGCTCGCACTAAATTTGATTCGTTCGTGCGGTGCATCCAACAATATTTTTTAAACTTTATGCTGTTTTTCGCGTTAGCCAATTATCAATATTTCCAATGACAATAAAATTTTACAAAGAAAATTGTTAATTACAGGCGCACGTGAATTTTGTGCAAAACGGCTATTGTGGGACTACTGATTTCACGGTTGATTGATTTTTTAAAATTTTACACTTGGAGTTCTTCAAGTGCAATGTTTTCTTTTGCTGTTCAGTATAGATAAAGAAAGTAAAAGTTTTGCTGTTTCGACAGGAAAGGCTAACATGTGATAAAAAGAATATTACATTTGTGACTTTCCACATTGAATTTATTAAACTTGTTGAGTAAAATTGATAAAATGCTCGGCAGAGCCTAGCATTTTGTTATTTTATTCAAGTCGTTTAATAAATTCAATATGACAAGACACTTATGTAATATCCTTTATTTATCGACCTTGAGAAATATCACATTTAGTTCCATTTTTGTAAATTTGCACCCTATGCAAAGTCATTTACGAAATGGTGTCGTAAACTATCTCTTACTACTATAGAACACATATTTTTATGTTTAATCACAATTATCTGTTTAGGTCTTTCATATTGAGTCGTACATGATATTGTAAACTAATAACTTGACAGTTACGACACAATAAAATGCAAAAATGGATCACCACTAGCATAATTGTTGATTTGAAATATCTATGACGTCATTCGATATAAAATGTTTACCTCTGATGCAGAATAAGAGTATTATTGACCATAAATATATCTCTTTGGTAACTGACTGCCAATTCAAGAGACACATCGTCTTAGAATGTAAAAGAAGTATCTAATTTATTGCATTGCTGAGACTGGAATAGCAGAAATTACGTTTAAGCAGAGAAAAGGTTAATATTTTACAAAACGTAAAGAATACCGTTTTAGTCAGATCAATGATTTAATTTTAGGTTCATATGGACCATATTAGTGACATGATGTAATTATTACGTACATAACGAATAGTTCAAAATTCTGGAAAGTAATTCGGTTTTATTTGTGTTCATGCAAGAACTAGAAACTAGTATTTTGTAATTCAGGTATTTTAGGCTATTCAAATTCTACCATATTTTACAAACAAAAATATATTTGTGTTGTCGTGGCAAGCTGAATTTCAAAGCACCAATTCACCATGAGAATATAGAGGTGTATAGATAAAGGGCTTATCATGGTATGCGGACCAAGGCAGAAAAAACTGAAAGTCGTAACCCTGAAATTAAGCCAAGGTTGAGCTATATCATGATGTTGAACTATCTAAAGGGTGGATGTCGGTCTGAGCAACATTTCAATATAATGTAATGGCAATTTTAAACACGTTGATGTCTAAAATATGCAATTTAGCCTTGGGATAAAGTTGATTTTGATGGCGAAAATGAAATTTATGTGAAATTTCTTATCAAAGATCGTATCTTTTTTTCCCTAAAACATTAATTTAAAATAGTTTACTTTGGTTGTCACAAAATGATACTTTATCTATTTTGAACCGAGTAAAATGTAAAACGTTGGGGTTGATGTAATCCACCCACCATATAAATACATATACTTATCGTTAGAACAATCTTGTATAAAGAAATTACCCTCATGTTTGTACCGAAATAAATGAATAATTAATTAAAACATAAGATACATTTGCAGCCTTATGTCAGTACGCTTAAACTATGGTTTGTATTTCATTCTTGCTGATTTACATACTGACAGGCCTATTCTTTGCTAGTGGGAATAGAAATGATGATATTGTAGCAAAAGCTGATACAAGCCCACAGTTTTCAAGAAAGATCCCTATGGGGAACAAATACAACAGTATAAGTCTTTATTCAAAAAGACATCCGTTTCAAATTGACAAACTGAAGTTATATCTAAATGATCTAATTATTTTATAAACGAATTAAAGCCACACTTTATTTCATTTTATCTATTTCGGGGCGTTTAATTCTTCATTTGACCTGGCTTACGGAAGGTCGATAGTTCTACCCATATGACCTAAAACTGTGTCGGTGAGACGTAAAGCCAACTAAAAACAATTATTTTATATTTTGGTGGTTTTAATTCACTTCTATGGTAGCTTTGGTCTTATTTCGGGTAGACATTGATGTACGTAGTAATTAAATCACCAAAGTTTAAGTTACTTAAACTATCAACACAATACGTTATTTGATTATACAGCCTATTTAAATTAAGATGGCCATAACTTTTTAATTGAATGCCTTAAATTTGATCAAACATGTACATATGAAAAAGGTATAGCTCTTTAAATGATCATAGCTATAACAGAAATCACCTGGTATTGATTTAAATATGTTACAGAACATTTTTGTAGGTTACATGCACGCGGTGAAGATGCGTACACCGGATATTGCCATTTAGTGATAAGGTATTTTCCGAAAACGTGTATATTTTTCGTCAACAAGGTAAGTAAAACACCTATTTACTATTGTATTATACTACTATAGAAGATAAGATCATTACTTTTAATAACTAGATACTGTGTATATGCTCTCACAAGCGTAAAATGAGTCAATCTTATGAAGGAACGCTAAAATTTGTGATAAAATGGCAACTTTATCATCTGATAACTTCAGGTCGGGAACACATTTCTCCCGATATCGTCACTTATTGTCTTGTGATAAAAATTCTGAATCGTATGATTTATTTAGTTACATACAAAGAAAATATATGCAAAATTTCAGAGAAATCGATGATAAATGAGCGTCGGTTGTGTACTGTGTATTGCAGATGTATGTACGTATGTACTATGTATTGACTTGTATCATATTTTACTGTATTGTGTATTGTTTATATTATCGCTGAGTTTTATAAAATTAATCTTACAAAATGTACATTATCATTTCCTTTTCAAAGTACAAAAGTAATTTCTTTAGTCCTGAAGATACGCGATGCTTTTACATTGATATTTATAGCGCTTACATTGTTGTAATTCATATAATAAGCTCTAAACGTAACTCACAGTCACCATAGTGCAAAAGTGGGCAATATTTTTTGTTATGCTTACTAGTTGTAAATGTATATATATTCTATTCCACTGAGCATTGTTTAAGTTGATATTACATGAAATAGCTCAAAAACAGTTAAAGGTATCTTTTTAAATTTTGCATTGGGATTCCACTAAGCCTTACTCTAAATATCTTGCAGAAAGCCCGGCCCTACTAATAAATACTATATTGTGGTTTTTTTCATAACAGATTTAACTTATTTATGTGTGATAATGGCTCGACGAACGAATTTAAGTAAAGGAGAAAAGCCGAAAACTGTCCATTATGTGAAAGAATGGACAAATCGAGGCGCAACGCGCCGAGATTGTCCATTCTTTCACATAATGGATAGTTTGAGGCTTTTCTCTGACTTAAAACACGGTCCTCACGAAAAAATCAAGATTGTCGTGATATTATATAATGTCTCTAATATTGTCCTCTTTGAGGCAAAGACAAAATATTGATTTGTGTCTCTGTGCTAAATAAAAATACCAAGTAAAATGGAGTTTAAATTAGATTGCATATAAATATTTATTGCAATTAGAAGTTTTTTTAAACACTAATGATACTCAGTGCTGATTCTTAGGAAAGTTTCGAACATATCTCGTTTTGTCATATTTATGAATGATTTGAAGTACCTTTACAAAAAGTAAAATTAAACTTGGTCTTATGATGTATGTATTAATAGTTGCCCATGCTTTGTTCGTGCTAAGTTTGCAGTTTTATCCAGGTGAAGACATTCTAAAATGTATGTATATGTATTTTATATCGTTATTAGAAAACAATCGTTCTTATCTCGTAATTACGAGATATTCTTTCAATTTTATTAGAAGAAAATTAACCGTATCACATGGGATCTTTACTCGTTATGACTCATATGTCGTTTTTACGAGGAAATATTTCGTTGTTACAATAAATAGCATCGTTATTGCAAGACAATTGTACTCAAGTTCAATTAAGATCATTACGGCCAAATTTTCTGGTAATACCGAAACGTGCAGTAAAACTTTAGGGAAATTGACGTTGTTTTCTGTCTTTGTAGTAGAAAAGTGAAATTGCACATTTCTGGGTAGGATTGCAACAAATGTCAGTTATGGCACAAATTTAACCAATTTTACACGAACACTGCATGAGAAAGATAAGTCTGCAGCATTTGAAAAAGAAAGGAAGATGTGTTTTAGCTCGACTATTCAAAGAGTAGGTCGAGCTATTGGACTCCAGTTTGTTTAATTCTGCCCACTGTTTTCTCGTTTATTATTTTATCTGGGGACTATACGCCACTTTTCATGGATTTGCACTCTTTGCATCATTAAAGGTTCCATGTGCACAATCTGTGGATGTCTCTAAATTACATTCTGGTACTTATAACATGTGTAAATGTTGAGTTCTGCTCAACTCGGGGCTAGAGGGCGTGGACGGTAGCTTGCACTTCCACTACCGTCCATGAACAGGCTCAATCAAACCGAGCCTGCAACATTTTCGATTATGTCGTGTTAGGCGACCTGTGGTTTTCCACTTTTTTTTATTTCATCCATGCGTCGATGTCCGAGTCGGCGTCCCGATTTGGTTAAGTTTTTGTATGTAAGCTGGTATCTCAGTAACCACTTGTGGGAATGGATTGAAACTTCACACACTTATTCACTGTGATAAATTGACTTACACTGCACATGTTCCATAACTCTATTTTGTATATTTTTTTATTAAGGTTTTATATGTAATTCATATGTATTTCAGTACCTACTAATGGAAATGGATTGAAACGTCACACACTTGTTCATTGTGATGATCTGACATGCAGTGCTCATGTTCCATAACTCTACTTTGCATTTTTACAAAAGTATGCCATTTTTTCGACTGAACAGTTGTTGTTTAAATTTTTGTATGCAAGCTGGTATCTCAGTACCCACTAATGGATTGAAACTTGCACATTTGTCCATTGTCATGAGCTGATATGCATTGTACAGGTTCAATAACCCTTTTTGCAATTTTGCAAAATTATGCCCCCTTTTCGACTTAAATATTCATTCAATTGACAAGGCTGTTGAATAGTCGAGCGTTGCTGTATTCCGACAGCTCTTGTTTTTACATAACGTTGCCTATTTTCATCTATTTTTGACTGAAAATGCCATACCAGGTGTATATTTGCGATACTTTTCTATTGCGATTTAGGAGTACACAAAGAGGACTTTATTACTTTCTAATGGTTAAAGATTTAAACTAACATTCTGTAATTACTTTTGGCACATTGTTTGCTTTTCATTTGACTGATAATTTGTGGGGCGATTTGGGTAAAAGTCATACGTTCCTCTTCAGTTTTTTATTGCAGTTACAAGTTCTGTAAAACGTTGCAGTTTAAATTTCGAAACTTTTGAATTTCTTAGGTTAATGTATTCACACCTCTCAACGCACAGGGTTGTTACTATACCTGTCCATTATTAACATGTACCTGTCCATTCTTAAAGTATCCATTATTTTAAGAATGAACAGTTACAGGTTAATAATGGACAGGTATAATAAAATAATCGTGTGTATAGAACGGTGTCGGTACAATAACCTATATAATAGACAAAACTAACAAAGGATTACATCACAACCGTGTTTTAAGGACATTGTATGTCATTTTGTTGAACACCACCCAAATGACAACAATATTATAGTATGCTAACGACCAAAACCGCAAAAAAGTAAATTACAAGATAGCACCAGACATACGCAGAGAAAAAAAACCCAGAAAAAGTACTGTTGATTCAGAAAATATCAGAATACATGTTTCAACAAGAGCACCGCCTTGTGGGTGCTGACGCTCATCTGATTTTTTTTGTGCAATAGAAATATTGTCCTACCCATGATTTTCTAAGTCTAAAAAGGGCCATCATTCTTGCAAAAAGCAGGATAGAATTATGTTTCTTGATGTACAGTGTCCACTTATGATGATGAAAAACTGTTGCAAGTTTTAAAGCAATAGCTTTGATAATTTATGAGAAAAGTTGACTTAAACATAATACTCAACCAAGAAAATGATTTTCTAAGTCCAAAAGGGGCAATAATTATTGCAAAAAGCAGGATGGAGTTATGTTGCTTGCTGTACAGGGTCAGCTTATGATGGTGAACAAGTGTTGCAAGTTTCAAAGCAATAGCTTTGATAGTTTAAGAGAAAAAGTTGACCTAAACATAAAACTTAACCAAGAAATCTGATATTTTCTAAGTCCAAAAGGGGCCATAAATCTTGCAAAAAGCAGGACGGAGTTATGTTTCTTGCTGTACAGGGTCAACTTATGATGGTGAACAAGTGTTGCAAGTTTTAAAGCAATAGCTTTGATAGTTTAGGATAAAAGCTGACCTAAACATAAAACTTAACCAAGAAAACTGATTTTCTAAGTCCAAAAGGGGCAATAAATCTTGCAAAAAGCAAGATGGAGTTATGTTTCTTGATGTACAGGGTCTGCTTATGATGGTGAACAAGTATTCCAAGTTTCAAAGCAATAGCTTTGATAGTTTAGGAGAAAAGTTGACCTAAACATAAAACTTAACCAAGAAATCTGATATTTTCTAAGTACAAAAGGGGCCAAAAATCTTGCAAAAAGCAAGATGGAGTTATGTTTCTTGCTATACAGGGTCAGCTTATGATGGTGAACAAGTATTCCAAGTTTCAAAGCAATAGCTTTGATAGTTTAGGAGAAAAGCTGACCTAAACATAAAACTTAACCAGGCAACACCGACGCAGACGCCGACGCCGACGCCGACACCGACGCCGACGCCGACGCCGACAACCGCTCAAGTGATGACAATAACTCATCATTTTTTTTTCAAAAAATCAGATGAGCTAAAAAGGAACCCGCTTACAAAAGGGACCACTTTGCAACAGAAAAAAACCTTTGATTTGGGCAAATGGTGAGGAACTGACGGCAGTGGAAATGTATGCTACCTACCAAGCCATCTAGCAGAACTCAACATTTACATAATGCTACCAGTACAAAAATAAAAGCTAGAGACACAGACACGGCGGTATACATGGAACATTCAATGTTACACAGAGTGCAATTCCATGGACAGACAAGGTTTTCGGAGAGTATTATTATACAGTTTTTGAAAGAATGTGACAAAATAGAAGGATGAATAAATAGCCTTTAATCAGTTTGTTTGCCAAGAAACGTTTTCTTTAACTGATATAGTTTCCTATATTTCCTGACGTCGCAAAATGTTTTCATCGACAACTTGGTTAATATGAGATATAGTGAAGACTGCAAGTTGTTTTGAAGAACAGGCTTATGACTCTTCCGATGATTTTACAATTATACAACTTCTTGCATAACATGGACCGCATTTCTGACGCTAAATTAAGATGAAAGAGCAAAACAAGACAGACGAATACTTATTGACGTTAAAAGAAGCAGCTAGTTACTGCATAAATGTGATTAGTGTTCATTACTTCCAAATAAGACTTGGCATTGATACTGAAATAGGTTCTGTTGTGACAGATTTATTTTACCAAACATTATTTGACAAGCAATTTTGTAAAAGCCATGTTTTACTTTGATAAAGAACAAATAGTCATGTACAATGAAATATGTATTAAACAAACTTGAAACGTTAACACAAATTCATAAAATAGCAAAGATCTTAATGAAATAGTAGTAGAACTCTATATAAGATTTGTCTTTCGTTTTAATCCTTTCCACAAACTGTACTTGTAATGTTAGTATATAAACATACATTGTAGTTATGTATTTTGTTGGGAATAAATATGTTTAAACCAAAGATCACTAACATTTTACATTCAACAATTTGAATACATGAAAAAAAAATCGGAATGATCTTCAGGTCGGTTCCTGGTCGTTTATTATGGTTCATAGTTGACCTTGACCATAAATATACTATTTTGGTCAACAGGGAAGTTGATCACATAAAAGTAATAACGAACTGTTTGCATAGAAATGGCATATATCTTACAAATGAAGTGTGCAAAATATATTTCAAGAATAACATATGGCACTATTTCCTCCTACTTTTAAAACAAATTGCTCAGTGCATATGACACCCATTTTGTTTACTAGTTACCTTTCAGAACAATGCATTCTAAGCAATAAAAATAGCTTTGACTATATTATTTTAGAAAAATTTCAAGTGAAACTATATAGTTCAAAGGTTCTACGTCAAATGAGTCTAAGGTTATTGAGGAGAAACCACTTTAAAAGGTCAAAGCCCCTACGACCTTGGCATATGAACTATTGACACAATAATCAATAATGATCGTCTATAGACCAAGGTTTATGTCCCTTTGTAGTTTGAAGGCAAAAGGATAACATATTTTCATTTTTGCTCTTCTTATAAGTGGTGACCTTTTCCACACTTATCGTCATCATATCCTGTGTTACATTATTTATAAAACTTCACGGCTGAACTTGTGGCTGGGTTTTTACTCGGTAATGGCTAGTCTTTAGACAGTTTATTGGAGTGACTATTGGCCGGCGCTGTAATTGCAAGTTGTAATATCAATGTTCATACTGGTGCTTGTTATTTTCACTGTGAAGTCTAATGTCATCTGCAAACAGTAAAAGACATTCCATCATTTGGGTCAATGGAATTACATGTCTTGTCTATTTAATGACCATAAATGCTGAATATATGCACGTTTTTCAATATCAATACTCAGTACATCAAACTGCAATACACAGTACAAATATTACTTTACGCTCATTTATCACCGATTTCTCCGTGATTTGAACATTTACAAAGCTGAAATTTTGCACATTTTTTCTTTGTATGTAACTAAATAAATCGTAGGATTCAGATTTTCCCCAATATGCAAATAGGTAATGGTACCAGTACAAATGTGTTCACGGCATGCATTTATCAAATGATAAACTTGTCATTTTATCACAAATTTTAGCATTTCTAATTAAGATTGACTCATTTTACGCTTGTGAGAGCATATACACAGTATCTAGTAATGAAAAGTAATGCTCTTTTCTTTCGTGGTAGTATAATACAATAGTAAATCGGGGTTTTACTTACATTGTTGACGAAAAATAATCACGTTTTCTGAAAATACCTTAGCACTAAATGGCAAATCCGTTGTACGCATCCTCACCGTGATGTACACAAATTGATGAGCTACAACTGTTCAAAATTCATTATTATAAAACAAACTAAATGTTATTTATTTAAGTCAGTTGCATTCCGAGGGAATGAAGACTTTGGTTATTTAAATAAATCTAATAAAGATACCGTGTTTTCAAAATGACCACCAGAAATAAGTTCACAAACATACATATGGATAAGGTTTAGCTGTCTAAATATTCATTGCTGTAACAGAAATCATCTGATTGTGTTTATATAATTTCCATTAAAATATAAGTTAACAATATCAGCTATTTCTTCTGTTTTAAGCAAGATGGTGCCATTTTTAAAAGGCATTCCGGAAAAGACGGTTAAATAAAATAATTTAAATGCTGCTTTTTATTCGTTTAAAACTAAACATAGGGTTTTGAATGTAACGAATAACTCCTATCGCGATTACCGTTTCGTGTACACTGTAGTGTCAAAATTTCTGTCTTCCTTTTTAATGAGTGATATTGACAAGTTGTTCTATAGTATTAAATCCTTAGAAACAAAGATAAAAGGATATCTAAAAACTTACTTTATAATAGTATGCAGTCTTATTTTTAATGCTATCTTGCGTTTAAACGATATGCATAAGCACATATTTGTTATTGACAACGTGTCCATGAGCTATCTGAATGTTGCATGTACGAAGTAAATCCGAAAATAGTAAGTATGCAACAACCAGTCATTCATCAGACGTTGATGCATTGGTCTAATGTCTCTACGCATCCATATTTCAATTAGCTGTCTATGTTTTCTTTCAGAACCTAGCAATCAAATCCGGTGCAGTTCTATACAGGACGACTACTTTCCTTGTAAATTGGGATGATTTTACCATTCCGACATATTTGTGGCTACTAAACACAATTATTGTGTCATTGTTTTTCTGACAGATAAGGCTTAAAATATTTATCATGTAAGGAAAACTACATTTTTCCCCCGAGAAAATTGTTAAACATTAGGCAAACGTGCACAAGAGTAAATTACAAAATTCAGTGCATTGGTATCCCCTCTGAACAGGATAAAGTTTCCGCTCTTGAAGCAAATGGTATTAAAGTTCCATAACGCTTAAAATTTTATGTTGAAAACAGTTGAAGCAGTGATCACATGGTCAGAATAGCAGTACTGTCAATAGTGTACATGAATTTATAAAGCTGGTACCGTAAAGGGAGGTAATCAAAAACAATGTATTCGATAGTTTATCCGCCAAGTTTGAGAAAGGTTTTTATACCGTGGCCATCCTCGTAAAATGATGAAATGTTTGAGCTTCGAACTCTTGGCCCAGTTTACTCTATACTTGAAAAAAGTAGTCCGTCAGTTGTATTGACCGAACCCCAAATACACGACAGGCAGATATCGGCCTGATAATTTTTCCCTCACTGTAATCCTAAATCCGACGTAATGTAGAGAACGTACCTGATTATATAAAGTAAAACATGTAATAGGGTCATTCAAGTATAGTAGAAACAGAGCAAGTATAAAATTATATTTTTACGTCCATGAAATCGCTGTAAGTTATATGAAGAGATATTTTCATAAAGCTTATTTGTGTTGATATTTAGACTGTGAAAAAATGAAACAGAACTATTTTAATCAGGTGTAATAACAAAAAGTATTTTCAACTTGAGTACAACAGTTCATACTAAGAATTTATAGTATTGTCAGCATTATCGGAAGCAGACGGCCGTCCTCAGTACGATTTGTTTTTAGTCTATATTTAATATAAATATATATATATATATATATATATATATATACTTTGTAGTTATGTTACTATGTATCAATTTCAAAGAAAATCTGTTGTTCCATTTAGAAGAGTGAAAAATAGAAGAATGCATTACATGACTGTTTAAGTCATACCAGGTTTTTCAACGATATATATTTCGAAAACTCAATTACTTAATAAAATGTTATACATATTCAGCTAAATAGTGATCAGTCGATTATTGATAATCATACTTTTAGCTTTTCGTTTAGTTTTTGGGAAGTGGGGATTGATGCCATGGTTTATTTATCAACGGGTAAGATAGCCTCAGGGCGAAGGGTGCTGTTATAGCTGCTGGAGTCCTTATTTCCTGATTTATGCATTCTATTTCTCTAAACACCACTATCCACAATATCAGCCATTGGTGTATACTGACAAATGTGTGTGTGACTGCACACAGTATATAACGAACATGAGATAAAGCAATTTCGTAAGCACTAGTAAAGTACCATTTACAAAATTGTATATCTATTTCATAAATAGAATTTCGATTTTAAGTTTGCAGATAAATATTGTGAGACAATGATGAATATTTTGAGATAAACTTTACAATGCAAAATTACCCATTTAATAAGAAAAAATTACATTCAGGTCTCTTCCCATTCATGAGTTCTCAGACATTGTAAGCTTCATGAAAAGTCATTCTTATCTAGGGTATATTGTTTCTTATTAATTGTACTTATTGGTATTGCATTCGTATCGTTCTTTTCTTACCTATATAGTTGTGTATAATTCATATGACAATAATTTGATATTTTTTTTTCTTTTTTGTTTCTTTTTTCTCTCTTATTTACTTTTTCTCTCTTTATGGCTTTTTCACAAAACGTAATAGTCTTGTAGTGTTCATGTTTAATTTGATGTGTTTTTGTTTCCTTTAGTCTATTTTTGTTTTAACTATTTATTTTATACTCTTCTGTGAAATACTGAAATTTATCAGTGAAATAAAATTGATATTTTCACCATTTCAAACAGTGAAAATATCATTTTTATTTTTCACTGGTACGGAACTACATTTGAATGTGAAATGATATGGATTATAAATGATAGGAAATTCTTTGCAAAAATATTCTTCAGTAAAGGTAAAGATGTACAACAAGAAATATCTTTAAAAAAGATGGTCGGCGTGATGTAACTGAAGCACAAGTTATATATGGGCAGAAACCTGTATTTTAATTTTTTTGGCAATGTTGAAAGGGGCCTCTGTGAAGTTTTGTATAAATGACAGTAGTTCTGAAGAAGACTGTGTTTAGAAATTGTGGAGGGACACACGACGGACACCAAACAATCACAAAAGCTCACTTTGAGCCTTTGGTGCTTAAAAGATGGTAACAGTAAGCAAACAATATTGAAATACGTTCTATACTTTATTTCTGGAATTGTTGGAAGCAACATGAACCCTTACCCTACTTCAGCTTATTATCAAATTTGTCTATCATTCAGAATATGTACAGTACTGTTTTCACCGGAAAGATTAATTTAAAATTTAGAGTCTAAAATTTAACAGTATCGGACATGATGTTGCAGGTTATTAATGATTTGCACTGGTTAGAAATTGTTGCTGTAATGCGGGGTAAGTGTTAATGACTGTATAAAATAAATAACCTTTTTGTAAAAACAAAACTTATGGAAAGAAAACTTATCAAAACAGAAACAACTTAACAAGAAAACTTAACAAAACAGAAATATGTCCGGATGAGCAGATGAATATTTGGTTACGCACACCTGTTCAAGTGGTACGCATACAACCCGATGGTGCTGTACTTATAGAGGTTATAGATGACGAAAGCTTTGTCATTTCACTCAGTGTCACACATGACTCAGAGTGAAGCATTTTCAGCCTTTCCTCCAATCAGCGCTACTCTTACTAAATCTCTCATTATGGCTGAAAATACCGAGAATACCTTACCAAGCAATCCAATTGGTACATTATTCAGGCGGCATAAGGTCATACGAGGTCATAAAATCGTGCTTAATACGGCACGCCGAAAAATAATAAAACGATCATAAATATTTACATTTTATCATAATAAAATGTCAAAGAAATCAGAAAACGTAATAGAAACTAGAGCTATCACTAAAGGTGATGAATGTACCCCCCCCGCATGCCCCGCATGCACTGACACAGTACATTGCAATTTGACACACACAAGACTGCATTATTATGTGGACTGTATGTATATAGACTGTATGTATACAGTATAGTAACAAAAAACAAAGTCCCATAACTATGCAGAATATTTATTTAAAAGAATGTAACATGCCCCATGCACAACTAGGGTTTGTACTGATCACTTGTGTGAAGTTTCATTAAATTGTGTGCAAGGGTTTGGTAGATTAGGCACGCACAAGATTGCATATGAAGACTGTATGTACATAGTATGTTAACAGGGAATGATGAGAGATGGTGCGCACAAGATTGTGTCTATGTATATAGTATAGTAACAAAAAAACAAAGTCCCATAACTCTGCAAATTCTTTTTCTAAAAGAACCTAACATGCCCCATGCACAACTACTGTTGGCACTGATCACTTGTGTGAAATTTCATTAAATTCTGTCAAGGGGATAAGGAGAGATGGTGCGCACAAGATTGCGTCTACGGACAGACGGACAGACGACCAGACGGACAGACAGACAGACGGACAGACAGACAGACAACCTGAAACCAGTATACCCCACCCTTACAACTTTGTTGTCGGGGGGTACAAAAAAACTATTTATAGTTTTTCTACAAAGACATCCTGACGTCAAGACATTATCACGTTATGATGCGATGCACGTGACGTTGCGCGGGCAAACTGAATATGATTTAGTTAAAACCATTAAAAATGCATAAAATAGATAGAAAATTTGTTTGTTTCGGTCTAAGATCGAAATATATTTCACTCGTGAATACCATAATTTACATTTTCACGCGTGGCTGCGCCACCCGTGAAAATATTGCATTATAGTGTTTACTCGGTGAAATATATTTCGATCTTACACTAAAACAAACAAATATCCTCTATTTCATGCAGACAGTGAAAAATAAAAATGATATTTATACTGTTTGGAGCAGTGAAAATATCAACTTTTTTTTTCACTGATAAAACAGTATTTCGCTAAAAGGATAAAATAAAAAAAAATGTAGCCACGTATAAAACTGTCAATAATCCTAATGAAGCTGTAACGGCTTGTGGCTAAACGAAAGAACGAAATCTGAAGACGTATGCAACGACAATTGAAGGGAAAAAACGAGTATTTTCTGATCAATGGGAGATATTAATCATGATCTAATACAAACAACTAGTGATTCAACTGATTTTAAACAACATTAAAGCTGACAGATATAAAAGTAATTTGGTGGGGTCGATATGTGGATTTATCGACCTGATTAAAGCGATATCAACCTCGGGCACCGAACTTAAAAGGCAACAATTGTTTTATTATTAAATCCAGCTTATTCATAAGTATAACATTAAATACAAATATCTGCAGCCTTTGGTCATTTTCCGCGGTAAATTGTATACGACGTCACATTGTTTTGTCGTCAAACCGTGATGAGGTCACAGCTGGCGGACAATATGTGTTTTTGACTCCGCCTTCGAGTCAATATGACTTTTTATCATTGATCATGTGATTACATCTAGACCAATGGAAAGGACTATAAATATAGATTTAATAATAAATTCCAATATCAGCTAGCCATTTGAGATATCAAATGACGATTTGATTTCAGTCAGGTTTAACAGAAACGATCAACACATGTAGTGAGGTGTTGGGGGCACATAAATGTCGCTTGATCAATACAAACTGACAAGTATTCGATGATTTATAATTGCAGCTGATCTGTTTTCCCTTTAAGTATCGATTGGAGTTGTTAGAATTAACAGAAAACAATTATTGAATGACCGTTACAATTTTCGTACTAACAAAAAATATATTTTCACGTAATTGAAACCAGGAATAATTAAATCTCGGTAAAATCAATAATTAACGTAAATTAATTGTTTGTAATAGATTAGATATTTTAAAGCGTTTTATAATTACACGAAATTACATGCATAAAATATGGTTTTTATTTTCTAAAGGAACCAGGAATGTGACTTTGAAGTCGAACGAATTAAACTTTGCTCTAAGCCTAAAACATCAGAGTAGTTTAAAATGACAGTACTTTGAGACCTTATGTATATTATATGTAGATGCTTGCATAATATATGGCATATACTTGTCGTAACAATACAAAGACATTTCTGAAATGCTGAACCGAATGCATACTTTGCAGCCGAGCTCTCTTCTAAAACACAAAAGCAGTTTTAAATTACAGCTCATCGAATAGTTTTGCATCGAAACAGGCAATAACGTGCATTATTATTAAGTGTTCTATGACTCAAACAATGTAACTTAAAAATGCTCACCACAGGTCAAAATGTCAAATTTAAAAACAAATACCGCGCCTAAGACTACAGTCATTTTTACTATACGTACTGTATAGACACTTTACATTATGGCAATTTCGCCTGCATTCCAAACCCATAGGAAATAGCTACACTGAATTATTGAAGAGCAATAATTCAAGCTACAATATACATGGGGTTGACCATCTTGAACGAGATTACATGCGTCTCAATAATAGTTTCTAGATGGACGCAAAAAGGCAAAACTTGACTCTGCAAAAAAGTACGTTATGCCTATTCTGGTGTTCTCTTTCTGCCAGATTGCACATGTACCTACATATACCGCGTAAACACTTCCTGATTGTCAACTTAGGGAAAATAAACGTGCTATTGTGCCCGTTAAATCCCAATTCACAAAGGCGGATTGGAGCAGGACGGCGAATATTCGAGGGATAAGTGGGCAAAATGTTTCGGCGCCATTCCCATAGGTGCAATCGGATTGTGTCAGAGTTACCTCTGGATCGTCGCAAGACGCCCTGGAAATGTCAAGAGAAAGTCAAAATTCTGAAACGATTTGAGAGTTCTTTACCCACCGAGAACCTGTTGACACATCGTCAGAGAAACGTCCGACTATCAGCAATGGCGCTTGCTTAAATCGGGTGTTGACAGTATAATTTTCTGTTCAGAACTTCAACTTCAAAATCGCCCGCAACCGTATTGGCACCATCTTGCATCTGTATGGACCCTAACAGGCACCGTTTGACGTAAGTAATCGTCCAGGTATAGGATGATGTCCATCAGAGCACTTTGCAGCGTTAATATTTTGCCGTGCAGTGAATTCTTTTCGGGCGGATCAGATAGGTACCCTATTCAGGTTAAAGATGTACGTCCGGTGTCCTATATATTCCACATTGCCGCCGTCCGGTCCCCACTAACTCCCTGTCATATTGAAAACTGCCCGTCCGATATGTCCTTGAAGGCAAATCGACATGTGTCTACATGTTTTGTGATTGCGTATACAAAAAGCTTCAAGATCGTACGGCGCTTTTTATACGCTCATAATCTGTAAATCGGTGACCTTAGAAAAAACGTGCAGTGCCCGTTATATTTGGTACTGAAGTACTTTGAAATTTATTTGTCAATATCATTCAAATGGGACTCAATATAAATATGATATAAGACATGAAAAAGGCGCGCA
This sequence comes from Mercenaria mercenaria, assembly GCF_021730395.1. Classification (NCBI taxonomy): domain Eukaryota; kingdom Metazoa; phylum Mollusca; class Bivalvia; order Venerida; family Veneridae; genus Mercenaria; species Mercenaria mercenaria. The sequence goes on along the minus strand of NC_069365.1, from coordinate 6,843,276 downwards.
GAGTAATATTCTAGTAATAGCAAACTGCACGTCTGCATTAAAAACGCAGCCAATGTGCTGCGTAGATTGGTTTTGAATTACACAAGAGACTTGGCCTCTCGTATTCAATGTAAATTACCATTAATGATAAAGTTTCAATTCTACAAGGAACGAACTAATTTGCTCTGTCTAAATAGTGGACTGAAAAATATAATTACTTTTGGTGGGTCCGTGCAGAATGGAATGTCAGCCTCCTGCAGTTAACATGTGTAGCTCTTGCAATAGTGTTACAGAAAATGGTATTCTACTTTAGTCGTTTAATTTGTTTCAAATAACAATTAGTGTTTCAAGTAAACAATACCTAAAATACACAGTCACAGGCCAAAGGTGTAAGAGCAGGGAGGGGGGAGGGGTTGGGGGCGGCTGGAGTCCATTTTGAGTGTGTGTGGTGGGTGAGGGGGCAGCATATGCCTTGGCCCAGAGTAGATAAAGTATATATAAAAAACAATTTGAGACAGCATTTAATGTTCTGATAAGGATTCGATGTGACATGTATTGTCAATATAAAGGAACATTTTTTGTGTTGTCAAAAAAAACAAACCAAAAAACAAAAAAACAAAAAAAATCAGGGAAAGTATGTAGTTTTGAAATGAAGGCAAATGTCCATATATTCTAAAATATATATATATATATATATATATATATATATATATATATATATATATATATATAATCGCTTTTCGGCATGATGGGTATACAAAAGATAAATTCCGATACTCAATGTGTTTTAACATATGCATGTTTACATTATAAGAGTATGTATCTTGAAATTCCAAATTTTACACTACTTTAGATTTCTATCACGACATCTTTTGATTTTACAAAATTGAAACCAGTATTTTTCGGAACAACCCCCAAACAATCGCAAGGACTCTTTCCATGTAAAGTTTCAAAATAGTTTTCAGTTACAGGATTCTCGCTTTTGGATATGTGTGCGAATGAATTCTACCCTTTGTAATGGGCAAATCTTCCATCTGAAAAATTTACAAGATGTTTAGTTTCAGTTTCTTGTTTTAAGATTGCTAGTGTTTCTTTCTCGTATTGTTTTACTGCAAATGTATCATATTTCTTATCATTGTTCACAACAATTATAGAGTGTTTTACCATGTGCTGTTCAGTTTCTGGTTCTTTTTTCGGGTGTTTCCTCTTGATCTGTCTGTTTTCTTTCTAAGTAGCAGCATGTAAAAGGATGCACAGTCACTTGGTGCTGGTCAAAATATGCTCCTTGGGACTTATTCTGGAACCTACATCGGTAATTTATCGACAGATGTTTGATAATAGAAGAAATATTCATGTCACGCGTGAGTAGGTGAGTGCATTGTTCTATCAAGCACCCGTCTCAAAACATTGTATCTGGATACTTCATTCAAAATGAAGATAACAAGTATGAGGATGCCATGTATCCAAGGGAAATATTTTAACGGAAAAAAATCATTATTAGAACGCCTAGAAAGACCTCATCCTGTTCGCTTAGAAACTAGTGCCATGTTATTTTCAAACAATGACTTATGTCAGTATCTTTAATTTAAGGTACCGGGAGTAAACGCGGGAGACATTCAGAAGTCTGGCGACATTCACGTGCTTCCCGTCAAATCTTTGAGGCTGATCACTACCAAGTAGTCCAAATATAAATAATGTCTATCTACTGAATGTGTCTATCTACTGGCATATGCAGGGTTTTTTGTTACTTTTTCTTAAATAAAAGACAATGAGATGCATAACAGAAGGGGAATGTCAGATAGGAGGGACGTCCCAATGTGACAGGATGGACGTACCGGGGACAACAACTATCAGAACAAATCAACACCCATTACAATATTTACAAATTTATTTACTGAAAATGATTATTTACAATGAATGCATGAAAAGTATAAAGTCCTAACACTTACAGTTCCGTGACACAGATGTTTCCGTTAACTTTGAACTTTAAGTAGCACAAAAACTAAACAACATATCTTCAAGTCAAGTCCCTCTAAACCTTGAAAACGTTGATTCCATTTAGGTTCCCTATGATGGTAGGTGTTTGCAGCCCTGAGCTGACTTCAGTGGACCACAAAAATCATCGTCTTTGCGGGTTACGGCACAACCATGGGACGAAAGCTCTGCGCTGGGAAAATCACATCCAGGCGAGTGAAGACAAGTGAACCGTGGGTATCGTACTTCCGGGTCGTGACATCATCACCAGCTTAAAGTCGTCTGGTGGAAGAAGCTAAAATATATAACATATGGTAAGCACCATAGCAAAACAAATAAGTTAGGGCATAAAACTGCTCCTTTGGGTACACCATACCTCCGTAGGCTCCCATAAATAATACGTGCTACTTATACAAAATATATGTGCTACTAAGTTCATACGTCACGTGATTAAAAAAACATCACTAATTACTTCAATTATTCTAAAATTAATTACTTAAAAGTCTAAAGTTTAAGTATGAAAAGTTTATGAAGAAAAATTACAGATACGGAAATGATAAACTGCAGCTATTATTTGCAACTACAAATTAACACAATTCAATGCAAATCAAACATTATACCATAGTTGGTATCAATATAATATCAATTTCTACTCAACAAAAACGGACACTATTTAGATATGCTTTAGACTGGCACGCAATAATTTCAAATTACAATAACATATTACATACATAATACTAGACTTGCCACATAGATTTAACATTACAATGCAATGCAGTATCGGCGTTCCATAATTAACAACGAAATGTTTGACATATGTTATGACAACGAGTACTTTACAATTATCATGTTACACAAATTTCAGTACAAATCTTACTGCTTATACAAACGAAACATTTTAGATTCCTCTTTCGAAAAATTTACAAAAGTTTGAAAAATTTAATAAATAATCCTGACATACCGAAACTAGCCAAAATCACATGCCGAAAAGTAAACGTTGCGAAATTCTGTTGAATGAACAAAAATTTACTAAATAAAAATCGTAATTCAAAAAATATAAAAAAAAATCTAACAAATAAATTTCTTACCTCGATCGAGCATAAATTTTCCACCAAGAAAAATCAATTTGCCGTAAATTCGTCTAATGTCGAAAGTGGTGTGCACTAGGCATATCTAGTCCAGTCTATTTGTAGGGTAATGTCCCGCCAAATACTAAATTTCATGGGATTCACGACATATGCGTGTACGCTATTTGCATTTCAACGGGAATCACGATATAGCCGGGAAATCTGACTACTTTGGCGCGGATTGAAATTTGACAATTTAAGGCCCGTTATAGTGGTTTTGGGGATAAAAAACCTGAATTACTGAAGTTTATTAAATATCAACTTTCTTATTTATGAACCGAATTTAATAAAAGTTATGAAATACAGAAAAAAACATGAGAGGTATTTCATGCATAAAATCTGACCTCAATAACTCAAAACTTTACAAAAAGATGATGCAATACCTGCATTTACACTACAGATACATTGAGGCCCGTATGTCAGTTTGTGACACCCAAACATGATGAGTCTGACCTGTCAGTTGCTAATATATACAATGTAGGTGGCATACTTTTAAAGGCTTTACATTTGCACATTTGAACTTCAGTAAAATCAGTCGAAGAATTATAAGAAGTATAAACGGTATAGGATGTCTTATTACGACACACAAAAATACGTCCATTAAATGACCTGTGCGTAAACGGATTTTCTAACATTATACCACGACAATAGTACTTGCCATTTTATTGAAAAACATAAGAGATGTGACAAACATGGACATGTGACAAACATAAACGACATGTTACCCAAATTATCTGTCATAAAAGCAAAATCATATCCTATTTATAAAAGGAATATAAGGAACGGAGTATTTCCATTGAGGAACAAAGAAAGTTTTCACTTTTTATTTATACTGCCTGTACTTAAAAATGGCTGACGTGAAACCAATGACTATAAAAAGAAACAAAAGGAATAAATGTCATATTTCCTTTGTTTTACACACTTGTAAAACCCGGAACCCCGTACACATGGCCTTCCGGTCGTTATTGGATATGTATACTTCGGTTTCGGGTTTTACAAGTGTGAAAAACAATAGACATATGGCATTCATTCCTTTATTAGCATAACTCGTCGTGGAAGGCAGTGGCTTAATGTCTACGCGAAAACCATAATGATTGGACTGGATAACCATGTCTACTAGGGATAATAAGGAATTGCGCAATATGTGACGATAACTCAGGGTCTAGAAAACTGTGCTCAGCAATTTCTGCAGGACAGGATAGTAAATGATCGGTTTTATCTAGAAATGTGGAATTTAGCATCGACTCGCATTTCAGTATGTGCTTTTCTTGATCTTTCAATTCAGCTCGATTGTGAATTCAAAGAATAACACATTGAAGAAATAGTTTTAATATATCGAAACAATTAGAAGAGGTTACAGGCCTTCGGAATAATTTCACGAGGGCGTAACCAGGGTGAGTTAAATAAGCGGCGTATAAGCGATTCACATGGTTGGGATATATTAAAACATGATTCTGTTAATGTAATTTCCATTTTAATATAAATTTGTGTAAAAGGTTAGTTTAAATAAGGAAGCATTATTACATAGCTCATGTATGACGCCGACATTGTCTAAACGCGTAACCGTGTTGAAACAATGTTAAAATACGGGAAGAAACAAAACACGCTGAATCACATAGGAGTGCGTAGACCTCTAGAGAATTATGCTGCGCATCTAATGATCGAAATTAATGTAACAGAGTTCTGTTATGTCAATTTATTTCTGAAGCGGATCTTGTATAAAATGGTTTTTTAATGTGGTAGCACTCTTTCTCGGCATCTGTATGACGCAAAATCATGTTTTAACGGAAATGTGCATGCTAGAATTCACATCATATACATGCAAAAGGTGTTGTACTTACACTTTTTTCTGTTACTGCACCTGTATCTGTTTTCTATGCATTATAGTCTGCCTCTGAAAACTACTATATCGTATCTTTTCTAATTTAATTGATTGGATGCACATTTTCTTTAATTATATTGTGAAGTGTGTCACTTACATTGCTAAATAAGATACTTGTGCTGTTTCTACTTCTCACAAAACACCGAACAAGGAAGAACAATTCACACGTTCTATATTTTCTGCGCGAAAGCTACAGTTTTCTGCATAAAACACTAAAAGGCACTATTCGGATGTTTTCTTGTAATATCAATCAAAACGCCTGGTACAGTTGTTAACTTGTAACATTTATTTTTATCATTTAAGATGTATAGGAATGATCTACCATGCTTGCAGCTTCAGTAAAGAAAGCGACTTCCTTCAAATTTATACCCTATAACATACATTAATAACTTTTGAACAAAGTTCAGACCATGGGCAATATCTGTCATGTAATTTTTCCTGCTTAATGAAACTGAAAGCATGTGGAAAGTGTTATTTGCTGTATGTATCGTATGTATTATACGTTCGCCCTACCCTAAGTCCTATCTTATAACAAATGAGATATAACTAATCATAACACCATGGAAAACAACGACTGACAACTAACAACAATGTCCAACAGTCTTTCTGAATATTGCTCATTGTTTTACAGATGGGAAGCTAATATGTCCGCCGTTTGAAACAACACTTTTTAAGTGCAGACCGAAATCGAGAGGATATCTTCATAACACGTTACTGCTACACGTTTCCTTGGCAATCGACTGACGATAAATGTCGACGAGACAAAATATACAGTTTACGTGTTATTTAAATCTTAATTTAGGATATATTTAAAAGTAATGACCGCGACGTATGCGTGTAAGATTTTTGTAGTACAATAACATTATGCGACAGTAAGATGAAACATCACGACTACAACAAGATGCGATAGTGAGATATTAGCGTTTAGGTGCCTCGTCGTGTTGTAGGGCTGTCGCATTGTGTTGTCGTGCTATCTAATAGTGTTGCAGTGCTTACGCATGTTATCGTAATATCGCCTTTACCTCTATAAGGGTTTACGGTACGATGACCCTATCGGAACACCATACACATTGAATTCCTTTGTTAAAAGTGATTAATCAGACTTTGCTCAACTGATGGATTTGTTTAAAACTTAATCAACTGACTATTTACACATTTTGTTGTTCACCAAGTTCTTAATACACGTCATATTTTCACTGGAACTGCTTCTAAAATTTGATAATTTTCTATCCTGGTTGCCCAACCAAAATATATCTTGACTATGGAATAATATGAATATAAGCACTATTGTATTAAAATTGTCAAAGGTTTGCATTGACAACGACATATTTTGCAAAACTTAATTAGAAATGCAAGTTCTTAAAATTAGCATTATCTCCCTTTATATATCTCGGTTACGCAACCAAGATAGATTGTATCTAACTCTATATAATCAGTCTTTTTGTTCCTTAAATAAATATTGAACATAATGTGTGAAAACTGAAAAATGTCATAAAATGTTGCTCAAATGTGATTGACAACCTTTAAAGCGGCTTCGTAATAATCTGCACACTTGAGAGTTAACAACTAATTAAAACACACATATACCAGCTGAACTAGCATCCTGTTTCATTCTTCATGACACGTGCAATTCTGCAAATAATTGCAGGATAATAGAGTTTATTGACCACAAATTATATCGACCGCAAGGTTTGCCAATGTAAGAGAAGTTTCGTCTTCCGATATAAAAAAGTAACAAAATTTATTGCATGGCTGCGAAAGGAATGGTAGACAAATAATTGCTGTATTGTGTTTAAGTAGACAATAAAATAGGATGTATTTTTCAGAACGTAATGCATATTCGACAGATAAGTGATTGGTTAATGACTCCGGACGTTTTATGCTTACACGTATCTCGTTTATGTTTGCCCTTGGCTATGACTAATATTCACTTTATATGTTTTTCTTCAGAAAGAGTCTCTCTCTCGGGTTGTTGGGGTCTTTGGCAAGGGCGTAGGAGCTGGAGCAGCAGGGGCGGCGCCCGACGCCACAATATTTGAGGAAATATCAAAAGAAACCAGTCATAATGATTACATTCGACGCATCAAATGTAAAAACATCCTCATAGATTTTACAGGTCAAGTTACAGAGACAAGTGTTACAACGGAAAAGGCCAACCAGCCTCGCAATTTTGCGTTTCCAAAGCGATCATTCGGGTATATAATTAGTGCTTATTTCAGAAAGAAAACAGTGAATTACGTTTAATGACTAAAATGGCATAAGGATTGGATTACCCCTTTAAGTCAGGGTCTCGTGCTTGATCCCCAACTTAGACATTACATGTTCTACCTTGGCAAGACATTGTCCTTATCTAACATCGTACTGCCATTACAGTGTTTAAACACAGTAAACTGTAAGTAGGGGTGAAAACCCGAAAAAAAAAAACAAGTATGTTCAACGGCTACTGATCAGTCCAAGAAGTGTACCATTTTCTCTAACTATATGCAAAATTTTCCCGGGGCCAACCCGGACCCCGTTCATGGGATGGGGTATCCCCTCCACAAACCCATCCCCTCCGCTGCTACAATCTTCCCTACGCCCGTATTTGGTTCTCACTTCAGTGGTTCGGAACCCGACGGTTGAAGCCAACGAGACAGCTATCCCGCTGCCTATCTAGGTACAGGTCCGTACCTATAAAACTGTCGAATTGACCCGTATGACTTTCGTACAGTAGGAACGCTGAAAGTCAACGTTTGACGCTATTTAAGTCGATTTAACTTAATAGTAACAAAAAAAAAAAAAAAGAAAAAAACACACATAATTGAGAGGTGTAGCATCGGCAGGCCCTGTCGGTCTGACCTGATCTTAGTTAAAAAGAGTGTTAATTTTTGAATAACGTCCTATGTGGTACAAAAAGTAGGATATATTTGTCTAGTTTAAGATAAAGTTTGTAGTGAAACAATATGTTCGACACATTTAAGTTACTTTTATTTGATACATGCAATATATTTTCGTTTTAATAGTATAAAGCAATATTCTGAGTAATGTTCTGATCCAGTTGTAAATAGTGAAACAATTATAACCTTGTTTTGCATTGGCATTTAGCCTAGTTGGAAATATGTTCACTTTAGCAACATTCTAAAAGCCACATGTAATTTGTTTTATGATTTGTCGTGCAAAATTGACAACATTTCATCGAAAGAGCGTACGCCAGTTTGTGTATCATACTACATTTTATCATATGAAATTATTTCAAGATAGAACATAAAATACAAGTAAAATTTTGATGCAGAGCATCAAGTCGCCGGAGAGCTGTAGGCTAATATTTTGAAGATTGGATTGAAAAAAAGGCTAATAAAGCTAAAACTGCTATTGCGGTACATTGCATGCTGTTGAAAAGATAATAGGTAAGGGTAGATTTCCCGGAAGCACAGAGCACCAAAAACACAGCCCCAGAGCCACGGATTTACATAGTAGGCCCACAACAAAAAGAAGCTGTAATGGAAAAATATTTCAGACGGGTTGCTTCAAACATCCAACAAGTACATATTAAATTATGCTAAATATTGATGGAGGGGAAGGAAACGGCAAGGTGCGAAATGGGGTCGGGGGTGGGGAGGGGGAGGAATCCGAAGGGGAAAACCGAACAAGGACGAACACACAAGGGAACGCCATGTACCCTAAAACAGTCGCACCACATCGTAAACCACAACACCACAGACACTCATGTACCAAAGATAAACACACAACTACGATCAACTATACAGCATAGAAAAACGAACAAGCAACACATAAGAAAAGGCTGAAAAACGTCGCATCCTTGATGAAAGTTACCCCAAAACCCTCTTACCATCTTAATCTTTTTTCTTTGTTTACAAAACACACGCTAAGCCTCGCTCTGAACCCCACGCGCCAGCATCCTTACTAATAAGAACGGAAATCTACGACGGCAAATATTTTTCACATTTTCAAACAATGAATGCAAAAGATTTCTTGTCACCCAAACATTTCGACAAATTATATAATATATCTTGTAATGAAAGGCCAACAGTTTGACAATAAAGTAAAGAGAATCACGAAATTTATAGACTGTTTTTACAGACAAGAGACAGTCACAAAATATGCCCTTAGACTGCGTTACTTCCCTTGTCTTAACTGCGCTCATGTAGATTTATTTTTCGTCACCAATAGTATATTCTAAATGTAGGCAGCAATAGTATATTCTAAATATAGGCAGCGTGACACAGGTAAAGACTCAGCCAATCAGTGCTTGCTGGAAATCTCTGGCAGTCGTAGAATAGGATAGGGATAAGTGCTTTATACATTTTTCCTGTTTTCCTAAAAATGCTATCTTTTGAAATAATAAAAATCTTATTCAGTTGTCAGCTCCTTATTCCTTTATGTAAGCATTTCATTAACTGCCTTATATTTCTTTTATTTACAATACCATTTTTTCATTGTCATATTTTAATAACTTCTTTATACCAGTGGCAGAATCCGAAAGCGTAATAATATCAACTATTGCTTTACAGTTTGCTGTAAATGACAGTTAATGCGTGCATGATATAAGATATTCTTCTGGTTGTCAGTTGCAGTAAGCTGATATATCATTAAGATATTTACCCTTAAAATACATATATTAACTTACTGTATGCCTTCTCCGCGACGTGCACGCCACCAGAACAGGAAGTCATATTTTTTGGATTTTATTTTTTTATATTTTTTTTTTATTCATTTATTTTTTTTTTTTGGTCCAAAGTTTATTCAACAGAATGCTACATTCGTTCTGCATCCAATACATTCATGTCCGTTTTCTTGGCCAAGTTTATCGTTTTGTCAGCGTGTCTGACTAAACCCAAGTACCACCTTAACTGGCTACAGATGTCCATCGCCCACGACTTGACAGATGACCTCTTTCGACCTTCTCACAAAGTTCATGTTGAGAGGCTTCTGCTTTGCGGAGCATTTCTCTCGCAAGCTCATAATCATCCTCATTTGTCTGTATGTGTGGCGGGCGGTATGCATTTGTGGCAGCTGTCAAGACCCTGTTAAGGCAACCAAGGATATCCGGAAAATTGTGATGAATCACATGATCTAAAAACAACCACTTTTTCATTCTACCATGGTATGCCTCGACAGCCCACCTGATCTTGGTCACCAACCGTCTCTGGGTGGCGTCTGTCAAACTGTGCTGGGCAATACCAGCTTTAAGAAATGCCGGCATCTTTGGTTCTAGACCGAGATCTTCAAAGACTTCTAGAACGTCACGGAAACCCCGATCCAGAATGCATACATCTCCCTCCTGGAACCAGTCAGTAAGATCATTGTGAAGAGAGAGAATGTGCTTGGTTATGCCGGCATCATTGTTATTGTAGTTAGCGAGGTATGGTCCAACAGAGTCTAGAACATATCCACTGGGCAAGACCAAAAACATGAACTTATACAGGGGCCTACCTTTATGTCTAGAATAATTTATTTATTTATTTGGGTTTTACGGCGCACCAACACAGTATAGGTTATATGGCGCCAAGCAGGACTACAAATTTTGATTCCACATCTCATTTACATCATGTCCCGAATAAGTTTGACGTGCGAACTTATTGTCAGTACTTTTCTGGATATAATAGTATGTCCCGTCCCATATCACACACAGTTTGCCTTCGTATATGACAGAAGAATACGCTGTCATGTGCCTACTTAAGGCATCGTCTCTGGTTATATGGTTTGCACCAAGATACAAAGGCACTAGTTTCCTATCTAGGTCTTCAGCTACAGATCTGAATGATCTAGCTGCAACTCGGCGTGCATTTTCTGGGTCATTTAGGTGTCCTACGACCAGATTACCTATCCTGGTTTCAGCTTTACCCAGAAAATAAGCATGGCATTGTGTCTGTCCCGGTTGCAGCTAGACTTAACGGTGGGCAGGTAGTCCATCATGGAACTGAACTGCTGCTTTGTCCACCCTGTCCATGTAGCGCAGTCCTCATCTGTAAATGGTGGACTTAGAAAGTCAAGCTTGAAAGCAGACTGATCCTGTGATGTATATCTTATGAAATCTTCAGTCAGGTCTGCTGCCTCTTGACAATCCAAGTCTGTCAAATCAGTTTCTGGACTGGAGACAACTACATCTGCCGCAAGTCGTGAACCAAGCAAGTGGCTTAGACAAATAAGACTAGATGTATGTGTCAACAACCTAAACCTGACCAAGAGATGTAGACGAGCTGCTATGGGGATAATGGTGCAAATGTCTTTTTTAACCTTTGTAGGACATATCACGCACCTGGAATGCGTTTTAGGTGCAATCTGTGCAATAATTCTAACCAAAGAAGTACTTGGTCTAGCATCCTCTTCTCCACCAATTCCGGCATCTTCGGAACTAACCCCAGCGCCTCCAGAACTAATACAGACGCCACTAGTACTAACACTGGCACCCACAGAAGTGACCCCGACATCACCGTAACTAACGCCGATGTCGACAACATTAATCCCAACTCCGATGCCACTGGCAGAACTATCTAGCCTTTTTCTTTTTCTGTATAACTTGCAAATGCAAGAGTTGCATAATATGGAAGTATCGTTCTCATCAATGCCGATACTAGCTAGATAGGTTCTGTGCCATTGATATGCTGGGCCACTCAGTGTTCCCCTACCATTATATGTTGTTTTATTCTTTTTTGTACTGGAGTAACACAAAGCACATTTATCTGTTTTGCTGGCCATTATTAAAGTGCATGTATATAGTATATATCTCTCACTATAATGCCCGGTCAGTATTGTACATGTGTACTGCATGTGTCGATACAGTATAACAGTAGATGTATAGAAAACAAACTCAATGCATTAGTTATCATAGGCACTCGGGTGGAAAGGACTGAAGTACGGTTGTGTTATCAAAAGTTTTGTACTACTTTGATTTTTTGCTTTTCAGTTATTTTTTAAAAAATGTTAATAAAACTGATAATCTGCATTGTAAAATTGTAATAATTGTTTTAAAACATTTTATTAGTCGCAAAATGCAAAAATTTCAACAAAACAAATAGAGAATAAAATTATTTTTTGTAGCCATATTACTCATTTACGAGTATTTGAAGACAATACACAAACTTATCAGTTATTGAAGGCATAAGATGGAATTGAAATTTGGGCAAAATCCCAACCATAATTATACCAAATGTCCGATGTCCTTCTGCTGTTGAGTTCGATTTTTTAAGCTAGCGAGGGCGTCCCAATACTTAAACAATTGCATATTTATACATGAATTAGAAATTTGAAAGAATAGCTGATAATTTTCGTCAAATGTTTATGCATTATATGTTGTGAAATATATCTAATTAAATGCCTTAATATCAATTTATTGTCCATTTTCTTTTCAAAACCGATCAATCAATCAATAGTTTGCAAGTATTTGCCATTACGATGCGTTGTTTTAAAACGATACGTGGAGTTACATGAATATTTTTCTTATCAAGCTAAGCGAAAAGTATACACTACATGTGGAGTCAGGTCCAAGGTCAGTATAACAAATTTTGATGTGCATATTTAGAACATTCCAACGTGGCGTAGTGGTCTCGAGCGTCTGGTGTCTTTTGTGCTGTGGAACGGAAGGGTCATGGTTCCAATGGCACTGAGCACCTAACTTTTTCTATTTTTATTCGTGTCTTGTTTTTAATAAAAAGTCATTTAAATGCCATTGGGTCAAGGTCAAGGTCACAGTTACTTTTGTAGGTTATTTTATCACTGTCATCATCGAAAATGTGGTTTCCGGTTTACAAACTAGTTATGATTTACTTACAAATTTATCTGGGTTTCCAGTGTCAGTAAAAAAGGTAGTGATGTAATTTGTTTACTTATCTTTATATTATCCGCAATCTGTGAAGAGATGTATGTGATGTACTACAAAATTTGTGACACATGTATTCGAAATGTTCATTTGACGATCGTTTCACGATATAATCGCGTCAATTGTATTAATAAAATTTTATAACTCATTAAACTGTATCTGAAACAACAGAAATAGATATATTTGTAATTTACAGTTCTGATCAGATCACTGTGTCAGAAAGTTAAATTATCCGCTCAACTTCTCCTGAAGCAAACTCTCTAAGTTAACTCTCTCTTTTCATCTGATTTATTTTCGTTTAGTTTGTTTCCTTTAAGCCTGTTTTAACTTTTATGTCTCCAATAAATAACGAACAGAAATTGTTTTAAAAAGATTTATTGCGTTTCTGCCAAAAAGGATGATATTCGTATTTCTGTTTGACATTCTTCCCTTTATATATAATCAAATGAATTTCAGACGAATTTACATTTAAAGTCTTTGATGTTTTGCATTAACCGCATATAAAATTTTTCTATTTTAATGTAAGGAAATCATGGCATTTGATTTGCTAAACTAGCTGACAAATTACGTTTATAGCCAATCTTATCAAATGTTTTTCTGCAATTCTTTGACAGCAAACTGTGTAGAGCTGCATACGTTTGCCACTGACATTCCAAGACGTTGCTTCACTGGGTTTCCGTATTTATTCGTTTTGTATTTGTTGTCTAGATGTTTTACTTAGTTCAAAGATTCTGTGTATAATTACATTCTTTATAACCATGAACACATCCATAAGACACTTGTATGGGATTTTGGTTTGGAGGGGTCTTTGGAACATGGCTTTTTCAGCTTGATATTTATCATTGTTTTTTTTTAGTATGTTGTGGTACCGAACAGGCCCAGGAGCATAGCATATACAATTTCAGTATAACGCACCAGTGATAAACAGTAATGTAAGACCAAAAACAGATTTATATGGAACGCCTTAACTGCCTTTGCGTGATAATTATTACTTCGTCATGTGCATTTCCAATATATTCTGTTCACATCATAATTTGTTTTGTAGATAATTTTAAAGCAGTTTGTTATGTACATAGACTAGTTTGTCCTGTACATATTTTATTTTGTGTTGTGCATTCACTAGTTTGTGCTGTACAATTAATAGTTCGTCATGTGCATTTTCCAATATATTCGGTACAAATCATAATTTGTTATGTAGATAAAGCAGTTTGTTATGTATATTTACTAGTTTGTACTGTACATATTTTAGTTTGTGCTGTGCATTTACTAGTTTGTTATGTACAATTAATAGGTCGTCATGTACATTTACCAATATATTCGGTACAAATCATAATTTGGTATGTAGATAAAGCAGTTGTTATGTACATAGACTAGTTTGTCCTGTACATATCTTAGGTTATGCTGTACCTTCACTAGTTTGTGCTGTACAATTAATAGGTCGTCATGTGCATTTTCCAATATATTCGGTACAAATCATAATTTGTTATGTAGATTCAACTGTACCAGATAAACTAGTAAATGTACATAACATTATCGCTTGATCGTCACGGCAATTAGGCCTTTGTTAAGTGAAATATGAGCGTTTTGAGATATCTTATTTTTTATTATAATTTTCCTATCTGTAATAACATAATAAGTAGGAAAACCAAGAAATCCCTTGTTACGGATTTAGTGAATCAACTAACAGATAAACAATGAAAAAGGACATCATTATTTCAAACTGATGAATTGATATATTGGTAAGAGGAAATACCAGACAAAAGAATTTGGCTTGCTTTCCTTACAAAAACAGGTTGACATTTTGTTTAGTTAGTTTTGCAAACAAAATTCTTATTGTATCAGTAGGACACGAATATAGCAAAGATTTAAACCGTATGTCAGTAAGAGTGACCTGTCGCTTCAGACTAGCGACAATAAATAACAAATGCTGATTGAATAGGATGAGGCCGTGGCTATGATATTATTACAGAAATTTAATATATTAAATATAAGTATCATGAAAAGAAGCATGAAATACTATGTTTCTAGCCAGAATGCATAGAAACAAGATAGACAAGGTTATGACGTTGATGCTATCATGATAAGCACGCATGCACTAGACAATGCAATGAGAATGCTAGACAAGTCCAGCTACCGAAAATCCACGGCTAACTGAAATTGTATCTGCATACATAACATTTGTATTTTATACATCAAATATACTGTTTCATCCTTAATTGAAATGTTTGTATAACGAACTTGGCTGATAGGTTTGCATCGGGCAACTTGTGCCTCGCAAAGGTTAACAATCCAAACAAATGACAGCACTAACCTGCACACTCGACAAAAGCAATAGGGGGTCATGTCTGTGTCAACAGACCCAGCTGTTAGGGGTTTGTATTTTTGTTTGTTTTGTGTTTGTTTTTCAACAGTATTTCAGTCATGTAAAGGCGGGCAGTTTATCTAACCAGTGTTCCTGGATTCTGTACCAGTACAAACCTGTTCTCCGCAACTAACTGCCAACTTCCCCACACGAATCAGAGGTGGAGGACCAATGATTTCAGACACAATGTCGTTTATCAAATAGTCACGGAGAATATACGCCCAGCCCGAGAATCGAACTCACGACCCCGCGATCCGTAGACCGACGCACTACCTACTAAGCTAAGCAGGCGGGTTTTACGGGTTTGTAGGAGAGTGATCAATATATATATATTCGACTATCGACGGATCACGAAGAGTTGTTAAACCCTGTTCTATTTAGTTCAAGTTAAGAACGCTCGCCCTCAACACCAACGATAAGTGAAGGCCAACCGACCGCTAAAATCTGAATGCTGATCTAGCGACCACCCTAGGAAGTGAGTTTGCGATGCAGCCGCTGTGTAAAAAAAAATAAAATCTGGAAAGTAGATCCCTCGGAAGCACCGAGAACAAGGCAAACAGTGAAAATTGCAGACTCGGTTTGATTGAGTCTGTTCATGAGCAGTAATGGAAAATGCAACACTGCCCACGCCTCTAGCACCGGCTTAAGCAATATTCAATCTTCGAATCTAAATGAGTTGAAATTAATGATCCCGAAGGACCAGAAAATATAACAACACTGAGATGAAGTCGGGGCGTTTTTTACGGCCGCCACACAGCACTTAACACCCGCTGTTGTGAAGTAAATAAAATCTGGAAAGTAGATCCCTCGGAAGCACCGAGAACAAGGCAAACAGTGAAAATTGCAGACTCGGTTTGATTGAGTCTGTTCATGAGCAGTAATGGAAAATGCAACACTGCCCACGCCCCCTAGCACCGGCTTAAGCAGTATTCAATCTTCGAATCTAAATGAGTTGAAATCAATGATCCCGAAGGCCCAGAAAATATAACAACACTGAGATTAAGTCGGGGCGACTTTTTTGCCATTTAAAGGCAAGCCAATGTCCTGGATCATATTTTTATTTAATCATATTTAATCTCATATGTAACGGGCTGACATCAGTTACTGTTTAAGTCAGAATGATACTGCCCAAATAAAATACTACTACTCCTGCCGGTATTTATTGGACAATTTTTCAGGTAACCATGTTGGGAAAGAAGTCACGACTGTTACTTTAAAATGGTATCTTTTTTTTGTAATAATAGAATGATGAGAATTTGCAGCAAAATAAACAAGCCCACTGTTGCAGGCGTGTTTACTCTAGTTCAAGTGAAAATAGTTTCCAATATTTAATAAATATTAAGTGTCTTTTCAAACGTTCGAAGTCTCTAGAATCCATAGCGAAGCTATCTTACAGTCAGATACGTATCGTGTTACATCTCTCGATTTTTATTAAAACATCATTGCTGGTTAATTATACGCGCATGAACAATACCAAGAATAGTTAAAAGCTAGGTTTTTTTCTTGCTACTAGTTAGTTTATAGGCCTCTGTTGCCTTGCTTATCGAGAATTATCTTTTTGGTTCATAGCAATTTGTTTGAAGGTCGAAACTTATATACATTTCATTACTGAATGTTGTCATATTTTCTGGTCCTTTGGGATCATGGAGTCCATTCAACATACATGTAATAGAGTTCCGCTTAAGCCGGTGTAATGAGTGTGAGAGGTGTTGCACATTTCATTACCTCTCATGAACAGACTCAATCAAACTGAGTCTGCTATTATTCTTCTTGGTTGCATTCTGTGCTTCCAAGGGATGTTTTTATAAATATGTGTAGAATAGGCGGGGGAGGGGTGGGAATATAACATTTTCCCCATTTCAGAGTGCAAAATGTTAGCGCGTTAAAATGAAATATGACTGAGGACTTGAACCATCTGGTATATTTCCCCCAAAGGAAAACAAAAAGAAACAGTTGTTATTCATGTTCAAGGGGTATAAGATGAGAGCAGATTGGGGGAAAACTGAACTATTACACAGGTATTGCTTAATTATTCATTGTGTATGCAAGTGAATCATATTTTCCAGTGTTACATAATTATTGATATAAATTTACCTTAATACACGTCATATTTTCACTGGAACTGCTTCTAAAATTTGATTTTTCTATCCTGGTTGCCCAACCAAAATATATCTTGACTATGGAATAATATAAATATAAGCACTATTGTATTAAAATCGTCAAAGGTTTGCATCGACAACGACATATTTTGCCAAACTTAATTAAAAATGCAAGTTCTTAAAATTAGCATTATCTCCCTTTATATATCTCGGTTACGCAACCAAGATAGATTGTATCTAACTCTATATAATCGGTCTTTTTGTTCCTTAAATAAATATTGAACATAATGTGTGAAAACTGAAAAATGTCATAAAATGTTGCTCAAATGTGATTGACAACCTTTAAAGCGGCTTCGTAATAATCTGCACACTTGAGAGTTAACAACTAATTAAAACACACATATACCAGCTGAACTAGCATCCTGTTTCATTCTTCATGACACGTGCAATTCTGCAAATAATTGCAGGATAATAGAGTTTATTGACTACAAATTATATCGACCGCAAGGTTTGCCAATGTAAGAGAAGTTTCGTCTTCCGATATAAAAAAGTAACAAAATTTATTGCATGGCTGCGAAAGGAATGGTAGACAGATAATTGCTGTATTGTGTTTAAGTAGACAATAAAATAGGATGTATTTTTCAGAACGTAATGCATATTCGACAGATAAGTGATTGGTTAATGACTCCGGACGTTTTATGCTTACACGTTTCTCGTTTATGTTTGCCCTTGGCTATGACTAATATTCACTTATATGTTTTTCTTCAGAAAGAGTCTCACTCTCGGGTTGTTGGGGTCTTTGGCAAGAGCGTAGGAGCTGGAGCAGCAGGGGCGGCGCCCGCCGCCACAATATTTGAGGAAATATCAAAAGAAACCAGTCATAATGATTACATTCGACGCATAAAATGTAAAAACATCCTCATAGATTTTACAGGTCAAGTTACAGAGACAAGTGTTACAATGGAAAAGGCCAACCAGCCTCGCAATTTTGCGTTTCCAAAGCGATCATTCGGGTATATAATTAGTGCTTATTTCAGAAAGAAAACAGTGAATTACGTTTAATGACTAAAATGGCATAAGGATTGGATTACCCCTTTAAGTCAGGGTCTCGTGCTTGATCCCCAACTTAGACATTACTGGTTCTACCTTGGCAAGACATTGTCCTTATCTAACATCGTACTGCCATTACAGTGTTTAAACACAGTAAACTGTAAGTAGGGGGTGAAAACCCGAAAATAAAAAACACAAGTATGTTCAACGGCTACTGATCAGTCCAAGAAGTGTACCATTTTCTCTAACTATATGCAAAATTTTCCCGGGGCCAACCCGGACCCCGTTCATGGGATGGGGTATCCCCTCCACTAACCCACCCCCTCTGCTGCTCCAATCTTCCCTACGCCCCTATTTGGTTCTCACTTCAGTGGTTCGGAACCCGACGGTTGATGCCAACGAGACAGCTATCCCGCTGCCTGTCTTGGTACAGGTCCGTACATATAAAACTGTTCGAATTGACTCGTATGACTTTCGTACAGTAGGAACGCTGAAAGTCAACGTTTGACGCTATTTAAGTCGAATTAACTTAATAGTAACAAAAAAAAAAGAAAAAAGAAAAAAACACGCACAATTGAGAGGTGTAGCATCGGCAGGCCCTGTCGGTCTGACCTAATCTTAGTTAAAAAGAGTGTTATTTTTTTAATAACGTCCTATGTGGTACAAAAAGTAGGATATATTTGTCTAGTTTAAGTTTGTAGTGAAACAATATGTTCGACAGTTGTAAGTTACTTTTTTTGATACATGCAATATATTTTCGTTTTAATAGTATAAAGCAATATTCTGAGTAATGTTCTGATCCAGTTGTAAATAGTGAAACAATTATAATCTTGTTTTGCATTGGCATTTAGCCTAGTTGGAAATATGTTCACTTTCGCAACATTCAAAAAGCCACATGTAATTTGTTTAATGATTTGTCGTGCAAAATTGACAAACTTTCATCGAAAGAGCGTACGCCGGAGAGCTGTAGGCTAATATTTTGAAGATTGGATTGAAAAAAAGGCTAATAAAGCTATAACTGCTATTGTGGTGCATTGCATGCCGTTGAAAAGATAATAGGTAAGGGTAGATTTCCCGGAAGCACAGAGCACCAAAAACACAGCCCCAGAGCCACGGATTTACATAGTAGGCCCACAACAAAAAGAAGCTGTAATGGAAAAATATTTCAGACGGGTTGCTTCAAACATCCAACAAGTACATATTAAATTATGCTAAATATTGATGGGGGGGAAGGAAACAGCAGGTGCGAAATGGGGTCGGGGGTGGGGAGGGGGAGGAATCCGAAGGGGAAAACCGAACAAGGACGAACACACAAGGGAACGCCATGTACCCTAAAACAGTCGCACCACAACGTAAACCACAACACGACAGACACTCATGTACCAAAGATAAACACACAACTACGATCAACTATACAGCACAGAAAAACGAACAAGCAACACATAAGAAAAGGCTGAAAAACGTCGCATCCTTGATGAAAGTTACCCCAAAACCCTCTTACCATCTTAATCTTTTTTCTTTGTTTACAAAACACACGCTAAGCCTCGCTCTGAACCCCACGCGCCAGCATCCTTACTAATAAGAACGGAAATCTACGACAGCAAATATTTTTCACATTTTCAAACAATGAATGCAAAAGATTTCTTGTAACCCAAACATTTCGACAAATTATATAATATATCTTGTAATGAAAGGCCAACAGTTTGACAATAAAGTAAAGAGAATCACGAAATTTATAGACTGTTTTTACAGACAAGAGACAGTCACAAAATATGCCCTTAGACTGCGTTACTTCCCTTGTCTTAAATGCGCTCATGTAGATTTATTTTTCGTCACCAATAGTATATTCTAAATGTAGGCAGCAATAGTATATTCTAAATATAGGCAGCGTGACACAGGTAAAGTCTCAGTAAATCAGTGCTTGCTGGAAATCTCTGGCAGTCGTAGAATAGGATAGGGATAAGTGCTTTATACATTTTTCCTATTTTCCTAAAAATGCTATCTTTTGAAATAATAAAAATCTTATTCAGTTTTCAGCTCCTTATTCCTTTATGTAAGCATTTCATTAACTGCCTTATATTTCTTTTATTTACAATACCATTTTTTTCATTGTCATAATTTAATAACTTCTCTATACCAGTGGCAGAATCCGAAAGCGTAATAATATCAACTATTGCTTTACAGTTTGCTGTAAATGACAGTTAATGCGTGCATGATATAAGATATTCTTCTGGTTGTCAGTTGCAGTAAGCTGATATATCATTAAGATAATTACCCTTAAATACATATATTAACTTACTGTATGCCTTCTCCGCGACGTGCACGCCACCAGAACAGAGGAAGTCATATTTTTTGGATTTTATTTTTTTATATTTTTTTTTATTCATTTATTTTTTTTTTGTTCAAAGTTTATTCAACAAAATGCTACATTCGTTCTGCATCCAATACATTCATGTCCGTTTTCTTGGCCAAGTTTATCGTTTTGTCAGCGTGTCTGACTGATCCCAAGTACCACATTAAACTGGCTATGTGCGCACAGCAACCAACTGTCCTCTTTCCAGCCTTGCATTGGAAGTACCAAGCTTGTACGTTGTCTATCTCGGATTTAATCCAACAGAAGTATTTTTGCGTTGGAATGTCTGGACTGAAAACGAGATCGAAGCATGCCAGGAGCTAACAAGTGTACATCTATATTGTACTCTCCATCATCTGAAAGATGATCACGTGTATAACTCCTGGTTTGCTTCAACTGGTAGCAGCCAAATGTCAAAGCTTGGAGTTGCTGTTTAGTCAGTTGGGGAAAGTCTGGCACATCAGCCTCAGCGTCCACAGATGTCCATCGCCCACGACTTGACAGATGACCTCTTTCGACCTTCTCACAAAGTTCATGTTGAGAGGCTTCTGCTTTGCGCAGCATTTCTCTCGTAAGCTGATAATCATCCTCATTTGTCTGTATGTGTGGCGGGCGGTATGCATTTGTGGCAGCTGTCAAGACCCTGTTAAGGCAACCAAGGATATCCGGAAAATTGTGATGAATCACATGATAAAAAAACAACCACTTTTTCATTCTACCATGGTATGCCTCGACAGCCCACCTGATCTTGGTCACCAACCGTCTCTGGTTGGCGTCTGTCAAACTGTGCTGGGCAATACCAGCTTTAAGAAATGCCGGCATCTTTGGTTCTAGACCGAGATCTTCAAAGACTTCTAGAACGTCACGGAAACCCCGATCCAGAATGTATACATCTCCCTCCTGGAACCAGTCAGTAAGATCATTGTGAAGAGAGAGAATGTCCTTGGTTATGCCGGCATCATTGTTATTGTAGTTAGCGAGGTATGGTCCAACAGAGTCTAGAATATATCCACTGGGCAAGACCAAAAACATGAACTTATACAGGGGCCTACCTTTATGTCTAGAATAATTTATTTATTTATTTATTTATTTGGGTTTTACGGCGCACCAACACAGTATAGGTTATATGGCGCAAGCAGGACTACAAATTTTGATTCCACATCTCATTTACATCATGTCCCCAATAAGTTTGACGTGCGAACTTATTGTCAGTACTTTTCTGGATATAATAGTATGTCCCGTCCCATATCACACACAGTTTGCCTTCGTATATGACAGAAGAATACGCTGTCATGTGCCTACTTAAGGCATCGTCTCTGGTTATATGGTTTGCACCAAGATACAAAGGCACTAGTTTCCTATCTAGGTCTTCAGCTACAGATCTGAATGATCTAGCTGCAACTCGGCGTGCATTTTCTGGGTCATTTAGGTGTCCTACGACCAGATTACCTATCCTGGTTTCAGCTTAACCCAGAAAATAAGCATGGCATTGTGTCTGTCCCGGTTGCAGCTAGACTTAACGCTGGGCAGGTAGTCCATCATGGAACTAAACTGCTGCTTTGTCCACCCTGTCCATGTAGCGCAGTCCTCATCTGTAAATGATGGACTTAGAAAGTCAAGCTTGAAAGCAGACTGATCCTGTGATGTATATCTTATGAAATCTTCAGTCAGGTCTGCTGCCTCTTGACAATCCAAGTCTGTCAAATCAGTTTCTGGACTGGAGACAACTACATCTGCCGCAAGTCGTGAACCAAACAAGTGCCTTAGACAAATACGACTAGATGTATGTGTCAACAACCTAAACCTGACCAAGAGATGTAGACGAGCTGCTATGGGGATAATGGTGCAAATGTCTTTTTTAACCTTTGTAAGACATATCACGCACCTGGAATGCGTTTTAGGTGCAATCTGTGCATTAATTCTAACCAAAGATCTACTTGGTCTAGCATCCTCAATTCCAACAATTCCGGCATCTTCGGAACTAACCCCAGCGCCTCCAGAACTAATACAGACGCCACTAGTACTAACACTGGCACCCACAGAAGTGACCCCGACATCACCGTAACTAACGCCGATGTCGACAACATTAATCCCAACTCCGATGCCACTGGCAGAACTATCTAGCCGTTTTCTTTTTCTGTATAACTTGCAAATGCAAAAGTTGCATAATATGGAAGTATCGTCCTCATTAATGCCGATACTAGCTAGATAGGTTTTGTGCCATTGATATGCTGGGCCACCCAATGTTCTCCTACCATTATATGTTGTTTCATTCTTTTTTGTACTGGAGTAACACAAAGCACATTTATCTGTTTTGCTGGCCATTATAAAAGTGCATGTATATAGTATATAACTCTCACTATAATGACCGGTCAGTATTGTACATGTGTACTGCATGTGTCGAAACAGTTTAACAGTAGATGTATAGAAAACAAACTCAATGCATTAGTTATCATAGGCACTCGGGTGAAAAGGACTGAAGTACGGTTGTGTTATCAAAAGTTTTGTACTACTTTGATTTTTTGCTTTTCAGTTATTTTTTTAAAAATGTTAATAAAACTGATAATCTGCATTGTAAAATTGTAATTATTGTTTTAAAACATTTTATAATAGACATACCTTAAATTCATATGCTTATTTCACTGGAAATAGACATTGCACATTTTAAATATGACCCTTAGTCGCAAAATGCAAAAATTTCAACAAAACAAATAGAGAATAAAATTATTTTTTGTAGCCATATTACTCATTTACGAGTATTTGAAGACAATACACAAACTTATCAGTTATTGAAGGCATAAGATGGAATTGAAATTTGAGCAAAATCCCAATCATAATTAAACCAAATGTCCGATGTCCTTCTACTGTTGAGTTCGATTTTTTAAGCTAGCGAGGGGTCCCAATACTTAAACAATTGCATATTTATACATGAATTAGAAATTTTAAAAAATGGCTGATAATTTTCGTCAAATGTTTATGCATTATATGTTGTGAAATATATCTAATTAAATGCCATAATATCAATTTATTGTCCATTTTCTTTTCAAAACCGATCAATCAATCAATAGTTTGCAAGTATTTGCCATTACGATGCGTTGTTTTAAAACGATACGTGGAGTTACATGAATATTTTTCTTATCAAGCTAAGCGAAAAGTATGCACTACATGTGGAGTCAGGTCCAAGGTCAGTATAACAAATTTTAATGTGCATATTTAGAACATTCCAACGTGGCATAGTGGTCTCGAGCGTTTGGTGTCTTTTGTGCTGTGGAACGGGTGGGTCGTGGTTCCAATGGCACTGAGCACCTAACTTTTTCTATTTTTATTCGTGTCTTGTTTTTAACAAAAAGTCATTTAAATGCTATTGGGTCAAGGTCAAGGTCACAGTTACTTTTGTAGGTTATTTTATCACTGTCATCATCGAAAATGTGGTTTCCGGTTTACAAACTAGTTATGATTTACTTACAAATTTATCTGGGTTTCCAGTGTCAGTAAAAAAGGTAGTGATGTAATTTGTTTACTTATCTTTATATTATCCGCAATCTGTGAAAAGATGTATGTGATGTACTACAAAATTTGTGACACATCTTTTCGAAATGTTCATTTGACGATCGTTTCACGACATAATCGCGCCAATTGTATTAATAAAATTTTATAACTTATTAAACTGTATCTGAAACAACAGAAATAGATATATTTGTAATTTACAGTTCTGATCAGATCACTGTGACAGAAAGTTAAATTATCCGCTCAACTTCTCCTGAAGCAAACTCTCTAAGTTAACTCTCTCTTTTCATCTGATTTATTTTCGTTTAGTTTGTTTCCTTTAAGCCTGTTTTAACTTTTATGTCTCCAATAAATAACGAACAGAAATTGTTTTAAAAAGATTTATTGCGTTTCTGCTAAAAAGGATGATATTCGTATTTCTGTTTGACATTCTTCCCTTTATATATAATCAAATGAATTTCAGACGAATTTACATTTAAAGTCTTTGATGTTTTGCATTAACCGCATATAAAATTTTTCTATTTTAATGTAAGGAAATCATGGCATTTGATTTGCTAAACTAGCTGACAAATTACGTTTATAGCCAATCTTATTACATATTTTTCTGCAATTCTTTGACAGCAAACTGTGTAGAGCTGCATGCGTTTGCCACTGACATTCCAAGACGTTGCTTCACTGGGTTTCCGTATTTATTCGTTTTGTATTTGTTGTCTACATGTTTTACTTAGTTCAAAGATTCTGTGAATAATTACATTCTTTATAACCATGAACACATCCATAACACACTTGTATGGGGTTTTGGTTTGGAGGGGTCTTTGGAACATGGCTTTTTCAGCTGGATATTTATCATTATTTTTTTTTAGTATGTTGTGGTACCGAACAGGCCCAGGAGTATAGCATATACAATTTCAATATAACGCACCAGTGATAAACAGTAATGTAAGACCAAAAACAGATTTATATGGAACGCCTTAACTGCCTTTGCGTGATAATTATTACTTCGTCATGTGCATTTCCAATATATTCTGTTCACATCATGATTTGTTTTGTAGATAATTTTAAAGCAGTTTGTTATGTACATTTGCTAGTTTGTCCTGTACATATTTTATTTTGTGTTGTGCGTTCACTAGTTTGTGCTGTACAATTAATAGTTCGTCATGTGCATTTTCCAATATATTCGGTACAAATCATAATTTGTTATGTAGATAAAGTAGTTTGTTATGTATATTTACTAGTTTGTACTGTACATATTTTAGTTTGTGCTGTGCATTCACTAGTTTGTTCTGTACAATTAATAGTTCGTCATGTACATTTACCAATATATTCGGTACAAATCATAATTTGGTATGTAGATAAAGCAGTTGTTATGTACATAGACTAGTTTGTCCTGTACATATCTTAGGTTATGCTGTACCTTCACTAGTTTGTGCTGTACAATTAATAGGTCGTTATGTGCATTTTCCAATATATTCGGTACAAATCATAATTTGTTATGTAGATTCAACTGTACCAGATAAACTAGTAAATGTACATAACATTATCACTTGATCGTCACGGCAATTAGGCCTTTGTTAAGTGAAATATGAGCGTTTTGAGATATCTAATTTTTTGTTATAATTTTCCTATCTGTAATTACATAATAAGTAGGAAAACCAAGAAATCCCTTGTTACGGATTTAGTGAATCAACTAACAGATAAACAATGAAGAAGGACACCATTATTTCAAAATGATGAATTGATATATTGGTAAGAGGAAATACCAGACAAAAGAATTTGGCTTGCTTTCCTTACAAAAACAGGTTGACATTTTGTTTAGTTAGTTTTGCAAACAAAATTCTTATTGTATCAGTAGGATAAGAATATAGCAAAGATTTAAACCGTATGTCAGTAAGAGTGACCTGTCGCTTCCGACTAGTGACAATAAATAACAAATGCTGATTGAATAGGATGAGGCCGTGGCTATGATATTATTACAGAAATTTGATATATTAAATATAAGTATCATGAAAAGAAGCATGAAATACTATGTTTCTAGCCAGAATGCATAGAAACAAGATAGACAAGGTTATGACGTTGATGCTATCATGATAAGCACGCATGCACTAGACAATGCAGTAAGAATGCTAGACCAGTCCAGCTACCGAAATTGCTAACTGAAATTGTATCTGCATACATAACATTTGTATTTTATACATCAAATATACTGTTTCATCCTTAATTGAAATGTTTGTATAACGAACTTGGCTGATAGGTTTGCATCGGGCAACTTGTGCCTCGCAAAGGTTAACAATCCAAACAAATGACAGCACTAACCTGCACACTCGACAAAAGCAATAGGGGGTCATGTCTGTGTCAACAGACCCAGCTGTTAGGGGTTTGTATTTTTGTTTGTTTTGGGTTTGTTTTTCAACAGTATTTCAGTCATGTAACGGCGGGCAGTTAATCTAACCAGTGTTCCTGGATTCTGTACCAGTACAAACCTGTTCTCCGCAACTAACTGCCAACTTCCCCACACGAATCAGAGGTGGAGGACCAATGATTTCAGACACAATGTCGTTTATCAAATAGTCACGGAGAATATACGCTCAGCCCGGGAATCGAACTCACGACCCCGCGATCCGTAGACCGACGCACTACCTACTAAGCTAAGCGGGCGGGTTTTACGGGTTTGTAGGAGAGTGATCAATATATATATATTCGACTATCGACGGATCACGAAGAGTAGTTAAACCCTGTTCAAGTTAAGAACGCTCGCCCTCAACACCAACGATAAGTTAAGGCCAACCGACCGCTAAAATCTGAATGCTGATCTAGCGACCACCCTATGAAGTGAGTTTGCGATGCAGCCGCTGTGTAAAAAAATAAAATCTGGAAAGTAGATCCCTCGGAAGCACCGAGAACAAGGCAAACAGTGAAAATTGCAGACTCGGTTTGATTGAGTCTGTTCATGAGCAGTAATGGAAAATGCAACACTGCCCACGCCCCCTAGCACCGGCTTAAGCAGTATTCAATCTTCGAATCTAAATGAGTTGAAATCAATGATCCCGAAGGACCAGAAAATATAACAACACTGAGATGAAGTCGGGGCGACTTTTTACGGCCGCCACACAGCACTTAACACCCGCTGTTGTGAAGTAAATAAAATCTGGAAAGAGATCCCTCGGAAGCACCGAGAACAAGGCAAACAGTGAAAATTGCAGACTCGGTTTGATTGAGTCTGTTCATGAGCAGTAATGGAAAATGCAACACTGCCCACGCCCCCTAGCACCGGCTTAAGCCGTATTCAATCTTCGAATCTAAATGAGTTGAAATCAATGATCCCGAAGGACCAGAAAATATAACAACACTGAGATGAAGTCGGGGCGACTTTTTTGCCATTTAAAGGCAAGCTAATGTCCTGGATCATATTTTTATTTAATCATATTTAATCTCATATGTAACGGGCTGACATCAGTTACTGTTTAAGTTAGAATGATACTGCCCAAATAAAATACTACTACTCCTGCCGGTATTTATTGGACCATTTTTCAGGTAACCATGTTGGGAAAGAAGTCACGACTGTTACTTTAAAATGGTATCTTTTTTTTAGTAATAATAGAATGATGAGAATTTGCAGCAAAATAAACAAGCCCACTGTTGCAGGCGTGTTTACTCTAGTTCAAGTGAAAATAGTTTCCAATATTTAATAAATATTAAGTGTCTTTTCAAACGTTCGAAGTCTCTAGAATCCATAGCGAAGCTATCTTACAGTCAGATACGTATAGTGTTACATCTCTCGATTTTTATTAAAACATCATTGCTGGTTAATTATACGCACATGAACAATACCAAGAATAGTTAAAAGCTAGGTTTTTTTTTCTTGCTACTAGTTAGTTAATAGGCCTCTGTTGCCTTGCTTATCGAGAATTATCTTTTTGGTTCATAGCAATTTGTTTGAAGGTCGAAACTTATATACATTTCATTACTGAATGTTGTCATATTTTCTGGTCCTTTGGGATCATGGAGTCCATTCAACATATATGTAATAGAGTTCCGCTTAAGCCGGTGTAAGGAGTGTGAGAGGTGTTGCACATTTCATTACCTCTCATGAAAGGACTCAATCAAACTGAGTCTGCTATTATTCTTCTTGGTTGCATTCTGTGCTTCCAAGGGATGTTTTTATAAATATGTGTAGAATAGGCGGGGGAGGGGTGGGAATATAACATTTTCCCCATTTCAGAGTGCAAAATGTTAGCGCGTTAAAATAAGAAAATGACTGAGGACTTGAACCATCTGGTATATTTCCCCCAAAGGAAAACAAAAAGAAACAGTTGTTTTTCATGTTCAAGGGGTATAAGATGAGAGCCGATTGGGGGAAAACTGAACTATTACACAGATATTGCTTAATTATTCATTGTGTATGCAAGTGCATCATATTTTCCAGTGTTACATAATTATTGATATAAATTTACCTCATATTGACATTAATCGATAATGTAGATCATTGATAGTATTTTGTTAATAAGAATACACAGAATGCTTCCACTGGCTTTTTGGGTAAATGTAAACACATAAAGGCACTTTAGGGAATCTTGTTTCGTGAAAGCGAACATTGAATTTGCTAAACGTTCAATACTGATCATAATGTAAATGACATGATACGTAAATTTCACAGTCAACAGTCCCTTGTTACAAATGCAAATTACTGATTGAATAGAAACCTGTATTTAGAATATTGTTTTATGGTGTGTTGTGTTGTATTAGAACGAAATTAACCAAGTTATTACGGCCTCGTGCCAATACGACAACCCTTGGACAAATAACAAGGCCAATATGAAATTGCTTGATTAATAACATTATATTACAAAATTAGCAATTATAAATTGTGCAAACAATCGTTTTTAGAATTGATGTTATTACAGTTTTTAGCCGTATCTCAAAATCAGTTTCAAACATGTTTACACTATCTATTCAAATCGTGCAGAATAGACATCTACCAGCGAATCTTACCAAATATTTGGACTAATTACATTACATATATAAATGTATATATATGTCATTCGATAGCTGTTGAATAACTTCGCATTATCTCGATTATTTCACGTATAAAAGTATTTTTCCTGTCACCGATGTCCATTGATTTGCTTGTGACAAGTTGATAAATTAACACCGTCTAGCCTCACTACAAAATGCAAATAAAGTCAGCGGGAGCATAAAGATCAAAGATGTTTTTATACAAGGCTCGAACCCATGCCTCCCCCAATCAATGAGAGGTTACAGTGATTTCAAGTAAGCGACTAACCACTCGACTACGGGGGCGGTCCCACGATAGATGGATACTACAATTCAGATTCTAGAAATGATACGGGCATAGAACTCTCAAGATGAATTAGGGCGGTTGGTTTGACTAACAGGTTATTTTTATCTCTACCTTTTTCCGTATGGCTTAAGCACTCGTGACATCGCATATGTCTTCTGTATGCAGTAATAATTTGACGGATTTTTAGATCTATTAAATAATGTAAAATTTTTCATATGGAAAACTTTTTCAATGAAATTTCTAATCGATGTCTATCATTTGGTTTGGAATTTTACAGATTATGTCGTAAATACAAAATAAATTCTATATATTCTATAGGACTTCCGTATCTCAAAAGAGGACTTGTTTGAGAGAAAATATCGGTAAAAGTATTTTATCTTTTGATTTAAAACTGTGATAGTAAAAATTGAACCTCTGTGTTCACAGCGTTTGTAAAAAGATGTTCCAGCTTTAATGATGAAGGAAGACCCCAGGTGCCTCTCTCCGTGCATTATTTCATCACGAGCGGGCACCTGGGTAGAACCACCTACCTTCCGTAAGCCAGCTTTAAGCCTGGAAGACTGGATGTAGTAATCAGACTAAATAAATATATAAATAAATAAATTTCTGGTAGCAGTTTTGTTGTATTTCGTCGAGAGTTGCTATAAATACAAATTATACACATCAATATCGATCATCAGACAGTTCAGATCTATAATCTTAATAGTTTTAAGTGTATATGCTGCGTATGTGTACATGCACATGTATGTATGTGTTGTCTTTATTATGCAGGATTATCTTGAAATAAACTCGCGTAATATTTTACTTTTGTATCTAACTTTTTACACGGTTGCTTTTCTCGCTTCTTTTCGTAACTTTACACCACTGTGATCGAATATACTTTTGAGCAGAGCGAACTACAAGCGTGCTCACCGATATCTAGGGTGACAGCTACGCCATTTTCTACCTGCGTGTGATGTAAACGCCTATTCGGCGAGGTTTTTTGAAATCGGCCGTATGTTGACTACGTATATAGTATAGTAACAAAAAACGAAGTCCCATAACTCTGCAGATTATTTTTCTGAAAGAACCTAACATGCACCATGCACAAGTAAGGGTTGGCACTGATCACTTGTGTGAAGTTTCATTAAATTGTGTGCAAGGGTTCGAGAGATAAAACGCAAGATTTCATATGCAGACACCATGCATATAGCATAGTAACAAAAATAACAAAGCCCCATAACTGTGCAGAATATTTTCCTGACAGAACTTAACGTGCAGCATGCACAATTAGGGTTACTACTGATCACTTGTGTTAAGTTTCATTATATTGTATGCATGGGTTCAGGAGATTAGGCGCGTACAAGATTGCATATGCACTCTATGTATATAGGGTAGAAACGAAAAAAAACAAAGTCCCGAAACTGCATTTTCTCTGAAAGAACCTAACATGTACTAAGCACAACTACTGTTGTTACTGATCACTTGTGTGATGTTTCATTAAATTGTGTCTAGGGGTTGAGGAGAGTTGGTGCGCACAAGCCTGTGACTACGGCCAGACAGACAATCTGAAACCAGTATACCACCCTTACAACTTCTTTTGGGGCCGGGGGATGGGGGAGGGTGGCGGGGGGAGGCGGGTACACTAAATGAAAAACAAAACGGTGCTGCCTCTCATTATTTCTCCCCTAATTACTTTAATGGAAGACCAGATGATATACATTCAATGCTAGAAATTCATTAGTAACAGCGTTATTACCGGTACATTTTATTCATTCCTTCTTCTCCATCATTCCATAACGGCCACTGTTAAGTTAATGAGATGGGAATGATGCAGCCTAATATAATTTTGCAAGAAAAACCACTCTGTGTTCCTGATTTCAATACTTATTTTGCTATTCAATAATGGAAATAAAATAAGTTCTCTTATGATATCATATTCCTTTAGATGCGGATGAATTCGGGAAGTTTTAAAATAACAGAATAGTTTTGGCAAGATCATTGACAGTAACTACTTTAAAGTAACGTTAACGATTTCATTGCCTTTATGCTGGTAAAGGTAGTGGTTAAAATGAATCCATGGAGTCAGTGCAAAACCACATTTGCGAAGGCTGATTTAAAACTAAACCATTCAAGTTTTGTAAAATTCATTGTTATCGATGAAGTTCATTGAATGTCAGCTTTTCATTGCACTGCACTCTCTGGATCATTGAAGGTTCCATGTACACTGCCGTATGAATACATCTGCGAATGACTCTAAATTATATTCTGCTACTTTTACATATTAGCATGTAAATGTTGAGTTCTGCTCAACCAGGGGCTAGATGGCGCGGACGTTAGCTTACATTTCCACTACCGTCCATGAACAGGCTAAATCAAACCGAGCCTTAAACATTTTCATTAAGGTCGTGTTGGGAAACCTGTGGTTTTCCACTTTTATTATTCCAGTTTTTTTCAGTGTACCGTTGATGGTGATGACAAGATGTACAATTAAAGTTAATGAAGATATTTGTAAAACTTTAACTCTGAAGGATGAAGACAACAATATAGTTTTCAAGACGTACGATAGGGCAAACATACTTGCATGCATACGAAAAAGGGAAATATTTAAAGTTTATTTAACCCCAATTTAAAAAATTTAAAAAGAACTTTTTAAGAAAACTACAATTTACTGTAAATCTACTAGCATGGAAGCAGAAGTTTTCATATCTCTGAAAGCTTCACCTGGAACGGATGCTTATACTGACGGTTAAGTTAAATGTAAAAATATCAGATCAAAATGTTTAACTCGTAAGCATTCTAATAGTAGATAAATGAATTCAAACATAAGGTGTGTAATTGCCACAGTTGCCCTTGGAATGTAAATAGATAGACCGGATATAGAAAGAGTCATATATATAGGGGGTCCTAAGTCAGGAAGGTCTGCTTGAGATGGTAGAGACAGTGTGAGTTTTGTTTTATATGACTATTTTAATGGTAAATCGACAGAACACCTTATTGTTAAGAAATACAAAAACAGGTGTTAAAGACTAAAGATTTGGATTTTTCTAAGTATAGACAAATCGTAGACCATTAAAGACACCTGTATGTCCTGGATGAAACGATTGCGTTTGCCAATATGTGTCATGCTGATATTGTTGAAATTGCAATTTTACATTCAATGTTATCAAAATGTTTGCCAAATTACAGAGTTAAATAAAGAGAAAGAGTGTATGTCTTTTAAAGAGTGTTCGAAATAAGCATATATACAACCACAAATGTTCATGCCATTTTCCTGACAGACAGTAACTAACGTTTCAGAAACAACATGCAATACGACGGTATTTGAATTTAAATGTTATTAGGTCAGATACACAGGATCTCTCCTTAACAGAAAACATTTGAATGAAAGTACACATCGAGCTGTTTTCGTGCTCCTAAGAGAGCAAGAAGTCAATGTTTTGTCCTGTAAGGTTCTCCATTTACGGTTCCTAATAACATTATAACTAAAGGAACAAGGAAGAATATCCAACAGGGAAAGTCATGTTCCAAAAACGCAGACTCCCCAAAGGCACACACGAACAACATTCGCACACCGCGCGCACACACACACAGACAAAATAAACACACAAGGACAAAACAAACAAATACAGGAAATACAGGAACACAGTGGGGCACCACCTTGGAACGGTCAGTGGCAAAACCACCACCGGGGAGTTTAAACCGGTAATGGTGCACCTAACCTCACTCTTACCCCCACCATGTTCCAAAGTCACAAGACAGTGTAAATAAAAGTTATCCCCGCCAGGTGAAAACTTAAAACAACATTAAGTAAATCAACGCGTATTAAACAACCATCATTTCATTTTGCCGTCAATGTTAATTATGCAGTCAATAAGAGAGTGACAATCTAAGGTCGAACTGTCGCCGGACAGACAAATTCCCGGAAGTTATTGCTTGTTTATGAAAGACATAGCAGACAACCTCTGCAAAAGTAAATCCAGAGTTAAGTGATTTATGACTGTGAAGTAAAATACACAGTTATGCATTAACCTCTCTGCTGCAAATTGGTGGTGCCGGTTTTCAATTATTACTGTATTATCTTTATTAGATATTTCTCCGATTCTTGTTTATAACATTTCTTGGCTGAGAAATATGCAGGGGTATGGCAGTGAATAAATGTATTGATATTGTTGTGGCGTAAGTTTTATGTAGTGTGTTTCTACATACAGCTATAATATTCAGGGAGTTAGCCTGACAGGTGAATATGTCAGATGTAGTTAATAATTATTGCCTAAGTTTTATTAATACATTTTTACAACAAACAAAATAAAACCTCGGAAAGAACGAATTAATTAAAGATAATTCCCTGAACATTGATTCCGACATGTGCTTGATTTACAACTCTTTTTGCTTCACTTAAGTCAATCATTAACATTGAACTAAACAAATGAATTCAAATAACCTAATCTAGCAGATCAGTCCTTGTATACAAAACCAATTTGATTTTTTATAAAAAATGTATACTTTTGCTACGGGGCCAAGCACATTTGCATACTTCGAGACTAAAGTCAGGTAGGTAAAGACAAATATTATGAGGTACTTACATGATACCGTACAAGTTATGTATGATTTGCAGCGAAATCGGACCTTTTATATTGAAATAAAAAATCCTTGAAGGTACCCAGTCTATGTAGATTTTCTCCTCTCTCAAAAACCGGCTTTACAGCATTAATAAGTTGTTAAGCAGGTCACTTTTTCATTAAAACTGATTTTCTTTTTTTTTTTCGAATAAAAATATTATTAAGATTTGCTCAATTCGGTTTATGATCTAACACTTGCCACCACATTTACGCCTCTGATATTTTACATTAAGTAAATGATTTTCAAACAATATTCATTTTATTTATTACACAACACACCATAGGGAACTGGTAGTATTCATATGTGATATTTTCTTTGGCCGATGTTAAACAGCACACCATGAATTTATACTTTGCTTTTGCATCTTAATTAAAACAAAATATGTTTTTGAAAATTGTTTTTATTGGAATACGATCGAGATTAAACGTATCTAAATTTTGGCGTTATTTCTTTCTTATAACCTATAATTACCAATTTCATTTTTTTATTTATATTTTAAAATGTTTCATATGCTATGTCAGAAATTGTCAGTTTGGTTACGGATTCAATTGTTTGTATTGTAAATAAAATCTGAAAAGTAGATCCCTCGGAAGCACCGAGAACAAGGCAAACAGTGAAAATTGCAGACTCGGTTTGATTGAGTCTGTTCATGAGCAGTAATGGAAAATGCAACACTGCCCACGCCCCCTAGCACCGGCTTAAGCAGTATTCAATCTTCAAATCTAAATGTAAGTCGCTTGTGCAGCAAGGATCAGACGTAGGGGCACATATTATGTAATGTAAACGCTCTGTATTTTCAATAACCAACCTCACACATACCAGCTCCTTTCAGTGCTCAAACAATGAGACCGAGACCTTTTCAAAAAGATTAAAGTTTAAAATAATCAAAGTAAGATCAAAAGCTGAGATATGATTATGATTAAATGTAAAAGTCATTTGTAGTCAAAAACATGGAATGGATCGATATTTGAAAGGTAAGGATAAAAACAAACTAATTATAGACTTGGTTTGATCAAGACTGGTTATTAGGAGTAAAGAAATGAGCAAAACTCCTCCAACTCCCTTGCACCGTCTTCACTGAAATTTCTATTTAACATATAAATCGAAAGAATGATCTATAAAATACAACAACATACAATAGAAGATAATGCAGGAAGTGTTTAAGGTCAATATAGCAATTTGATAACATCGTTGTAATACAGGTAGTCAACAATATGTGCATATAAAATAACAGCTCAGCAATAGTAGACTATAACATTTTTCTATATGTTTTAAATATTAAGCTAAGTATAAAGTTTATACACTTGACATACATAGCATCATCGGCAATAAAATACTTCAGCATCAGTTTAATAGGAGTACTATCTATTCGCCTGTCGTTTGTCTTTTTAACTGAATTCGTTTTTGTTTTTAAGCTTGGGCCAATAAAAGCATAAAATCTTTAACATAAACAAATAGACATTACATAGAAAATATTTGATTAATATAAGGCCGAAATTATATATTGAGTGAAAACCGGCCATTTTATTGTATTTCTTAAATGTAAAATTCCTCATTTCTTTAAAGTAATTGAAACCAATCATATTCACCCTCGTTGGACGCCAGTGCTATTTTAACAAAGCGAATGCTGACGCGTTTTCAGCAAAGAGCAATCACGCATCAAAAGTAATTACTACAGAAATAACATCATTTTAACAGAAAATAAATCTTCCACTAAATGTTTCCTGTGGCGAATGTCAAAATACTTTACAGTAATCGAATGTCTAAATGTAATTTATTTTTATTCCCTATAGCCCTTTTAACTCCATCAGCTTCGATGAATTATTTGTTACTGAAGCATATACCTTCCGGAGACTAATATTGATGTACAGGCATGATTGCTTTAGGAAATTCATTTCTTTCTAACGAAAACAATGTTCATGCTACCATCTCTGACTTTCCATTGTTAGTTATTCAGTGTTAAAACGATTTTATCTGTTGATGTCTTTTGCATTTAAATATAAGCTTTGACTTAAAACAACTAACTTTATTTCCTTCATTTTAACGCCACACATTTCATATCTTGTATGCCATTAGGCCGTGCTATGGTTCTAGTACGTCACAGAACGGTAAGGTTTAATCATTTAGAAATCTATTTCTAATCCTAGATGATAATAAATTATGTCACTTCATTAAAGTCTCTTGTCAGTCTTTTTTTACTATCACTTGTATTACAGTGTGCAGAATCTATTCACACGGGTCTTCAATAATTTATGTAACGCACGCTGAATAGTCATTTTAATTAACAAGAAAAAAGTTAGAAAAGATGGCATTGTACAATTAGGTGTTTTTGTGTGAAAATGTTTTTGCAAAAGTTTTAGAAGGTCACTGAAATAGGATGAGATCGCTGTTTACTATGTTGAGACAGCTCAACAACACGAAACATGCCTAGATCTTTGTGTTTGGTCATAACAAGCTTCTAAAATTTCTCTGGACAATATCAGTCATAATAAAAAACGCCAATATAATATAATCTGGAAAGTAGATCCCTCGAAAGCACCGAGAACCATGCAAACAGTGAAAATTGCAGACTCGGTATGATTGAGTCTGTTCATGAGCAGTAATGGAAAATGCAACACTGCCCACGCTCCCTAGCACCGACTTAAGCAGAAGGACCAGAAAATATAACAACACTTAGATGAAGTCGGGGTGACTTTTTACGGCCGCCACACAGCACGTAACACCCGCTGTTGTGAAGTAAATATAATCTGGAAAGTAGATCCCTCGGAAGCACAACATAACGCTGAAATGATGAGGGGTTTCAAATCACAATATACATAAAAACTTAGATAACAAGGTAAATCACAACATGACGCTGACAATAATATAAATATATAGATATTATATAGACATATAAAGATGTTGAAAGAAAACAATGTAATCACAATATCAACAAAAATATTAATGAAAACAAACAAGTAAGAATTATTTTGACAAAGGGTGTGGAAACAAGCAATATTTACTTAATACCCACTCCTACATCCTAACAATTTGATCCGCAATAGCACGTGAATAGATGTACATACCGTCTTCGAAGAGTGTGTGTGTGTGTGTGTGTGTGTGTGTGTGTGTTCGGGTTTAACGTCTTTTTCAACAATTTTTCAGTCATATATTCGTCGTCCTCTTGTACCAGTGAGCACAATGTCCAACTTTATAGTGCTGCCTCACTGGAATATCACGCCGTAGACACGTGGCATGATACCCCACCCAGTCACATTATACTGACACCGGGCTGACCGTTCCTAGCACTATCCTCTTAATGCTGAGCGCAAGCGAGAAAGCTACTAGTACCATTTTTTATGTCTTAGGTATCGGGGATCGAACCCACGACCTCCCGCACTCTAAGCGGACGTCTTCGAAGAGAGACACACTAAGATCAAATAATAATTGCTGACATATCTTCTATTTCGAAATGATGAGGGGCTTCAAATACAGTAGCCTGAACAGCGAAAACTAGGCATTAATATTCCGTAAACAAAATACTAGTTATCTCTGCCTTCTAGACATTTTCTTTTTCATTTCTCTTTTCATTAATATAAGATGACAGGAATTATCTTTTATTGTTAATTTTAGAGACAAATGTTAAAAGTGAATTATAACCTATCCCACGCTAATGGTGAACTGATTTATTGATGTGTTTTTTTTTTTGTATTCAATTTTCCACGCTCATAGAAGTCAAAATTAAAATTGCATGTACATATTTCCGATAAAAATGAAAGACGATAACTTTTAATAAAGCTGAAAGGCGGTATCAACTTTCGAAATCGATTGAATATATAAAATTTATCTTTTTGCTATAGAATATAATAAACAGATACTGTGTAAACACTTCCATTTTATAAGAAACTATGAAATGCCTGTTGCATTCTAGGAGTAATATAATGTACTGCTTTTAACATTTATAACATCGGACATTTTAATAACACTTTGATATATACCCATAGATCATTTTTGAAAAAAAAAAAGAACACTATCTACTCGGTATCATTGTAACACAAACTTTGCATGTTTATGTATATAAACAGTATTTCTTCGTAAATGTAAAAATTGCATCAGTAATAATAAGCACTACCAAACTTAACAGTTGCAATTTTTGAACCAAGGGCTGTTGTACAAGAAAATTAATTGTGAGTGCAGCACTACATACACCTTGTCGTTAGAAACGTTCGATCTAAAGTTAATACGATTGAAGGATGCGCATAGAATATGCTGAGATGTATTTTATGTGTAAGTGCTGACACTTATTCCGGTTAATTGTAAATGTTTAGTTCTGCTCAACCCGGTGCTAGAGGGTGTGGACGGAAGTATCTTTTTCCACTACCGTCAATGAACAGGCACAATGAAACCGGGTCTGCAACATTTTCGTTTTTGTCGTATTGAGCGACCTGTGGAGTTTCCACTTTTTCTATTTTACAAACACGCGTATTAACAACATTATAGAAATAGCATAATTTTCAGTTATTAAAAACCTATCGTATCAGGATACCACAAGTGGTGTGATACGTTTTTATTACTGCCAAGTCAAATAACAACGTGTCGTCTGAACGACAAATTTGGAAAAATATTGCTTGGGATTTGAAAGATATTGCAGACAGTCTATTGATATGAGATGCAAATACAGTAATATTTCATAGAACGAAATGAATTTTAAGTGAAATATGGCTGATCAGCCGCTGTAAAAGTCAAGTACATAGTTTTTGTTCTCTTAAACTTCTGTTATACTTGCACAAGGGTTTAGACTTGCAAATATCTATCTTCTGAGTCATCAAGTTCAGTTATATACATGTTTCGCTTGTCTAAGAAAAATGGATATATATATATATATATATATATAATTCAACGATCTGTAGTAGAGAATTTTGAGCCGTTTATAACGTTTTACGGTATTGCATTTTCTCACAGACATTTATCTTAAAGACACCAGATTCTACTCTGAGACCATTTAATTTCGTTGGCACGAAACATCGTGGTTTTGGCCAAAACAGCTATTTCATGGGGATTTCAATTTCTTAACATAAATTTGCTGCAAATTAGTTTCGAGGATTGACTCAACCATATAATACACTCAAATATGTTGCCTGCGAATATAAATGATTTCACAATATTTATCATTGGTGTCTACAATATTCTATAACATATATTGTAATCAATGTTGCAAAGAACAAAAGCAAAATTAAACAGAAACAGTTGTGTTCAAAGCACAGAGAACATCACAGTCAAAGAATAGAACCGTGTACATATCAATAAGTTCATCATGTGAATATATACAATATACATAGACAGTGTAAAACATAAAGACACAAAAAGGCTATAAAAGGAATACGGTGGGGCATCGCACCGGAACTGTAAGCATTTCAAAATCAAAACAGCTCAAAGTGGTTCTACTAGACTGGTAAGTCGTACATAAGTTATACATAAGTCAATTAATCGAGCCATGTTTCAATACATGATATTACAGGAGTTTCAATTCATATTGAGTTTATTTAAACAGTTTTAACAAAATAACGAAACCCGAGGCTCTGCCGAATTATAAACTTTATTCAATGAGTTTAATTGTAAACAATGTGAAAAAACACTAATGTAATTTTTTGTTCATCACGTTAGCTTTTCTGAAACGTTAAAGTTTCTTCTTTCTTTATCTATTGTAGACAAATAAAATCGATCAACGTGCTCTTTACTTCAAATGATGTCAAGGTTTACACTAGTAAGATAAAAATGTGTAATGGCTTTATTTTATCATAACAACGTCAAACATGTGATAAACGTCATTAAAATGGTTGTAAAACGTATTTAAGCATGTACAAGTGCTTGCACTATAAGGTTAGTGGGTTCAATAATTATATCTCTATTTTTATCTGATCGCAATTTTAGTGTACGTGTTGGTTCTACCCTTTCTGTCCCTTTTAAGCAAGAGCAGGGCGTTCCGCAAGGTTCTATTTTATTTGTTACACGTTTTAGCATTAACATCTATAATATTGTGAAATGTTTGTTCATTATAAGTAAGTAAAGTGTAAGTAAGTTAAGTGTTTGTTTATTTTAGTGTCACCCCTACTGAAAGGGCCAGCCAAGTTGGCTTTTGAGACACCTACATACATGAAAGGCGGTGTGGATCAAGAAGCACATTGATTGTTACCTTTTCTTGTCGTGGATATCTTTGATGCTGGTCTTCTCATGGCGTAGCTCATTTCCTACTATTTTATAGACATGTACAATATATTAAGCAATAGTGGTGAAACATGAGTTATTTCATGGGAATCATTCCTTAATACATAAGCCTGTAGTAACATTTCTTTTTTCACCAATAATTTGAGGAGGTATATGTTTACAAATGGTCGTTTTTGTATGTAATGTCAGGACTACCTTTGTATGAAAGTGTGACTTGTTTTAGTAGTAAACCAAATTTTACGATGTAAACAATGTATTAACTCAGTTAAAATCTTATATAATGTAAAGGTATTCTTTTATGACAGTGCAGATTATCATTGCTAACCAGTCCCCTCATGATCTGATCATGGAGGGTAATTGATGTTTTAAAATATTTTTTATTTTGCGCACTAGTGCCACGATTTACAGTCTTCAGTATCTTATTAAGTCATAACTTTTTATTGCAGTTTTTTTTATAAAAAGGTTAGCAGTGGTAAGCTGATTTTTAAGATAATTTTGTGTAAATATTTGTTTGTAGCTCGTGTCTGTATAATGTCCTAACAAATTAAAGCTCAGTGAGATTACCAGATCTATGACGTTTAGCAATTATGTGATATAAAATATGTTTGGTCTGATCAGAATATTTACTTATCTTACAAAATATCATTGGCTGTGTTAGTTAGTGGTGTGAAAGTCATGTCTCTGGTTTTCCTCATTGATATGCTTTATGATACAAAGTCTCTTATAATTCTATTTCAAGAATGGCCAGTACTATGTATCTTATGTTTTGTAAAATCTTTATGTGCATATGTAATGTATTGGAAGAGACTGAAAGAAATAAATAAATACATTGAACAGCATTACTTCCCGACAATATATGCCGATGATTTTGGATATGTTATCGTTCGATAAATATGCGTACAACTGAACGCCAATTACAGCAGTGTTTGTATAAAGTTCAAACTTGGGCCACTGAAATTGGTGTAAATTGTCCATTTTAAAAACTTAGTGTGTCCACTTTTGTCAATTACGGAAACAACACTATGACCCTGAGCTTTTTCTAGATGGTACAAAAATAATCGTTGTTGATAAAGCAAAGTTTCTTGGTATTACTTTTGATAAAAAGCTTTCTTTTATACCACATATAAAATATTTGAAAGCCGAATGTTTGAAGTTAATTGAATGTTTTAAAGGTTATTACAAATACTGATACGGTATTTTATTACAACTTTATAGAGCTTTGATTAGATTCAAGCTAATTACGGTTGTGTTGTTTATGGTTCAGCAAGAAAATCTTATTTACAAAGGTAAAATACCATCCATAATCAAGGTATTCGCATTGCTCTGGGTGCAATTTAGAACATCGCCTGTTGAAAGCTTATATGTCTAGGCAATCGAACTCCCTCTTTACAAACGTCGAGAAAAACTATCATAGCAATATGCATTGAGAGTGCCTGCAAACAAACCTAATCCTCGTAAAATCAATTTTAAACACAAATATTCGATTCATATGAGACAAAAAACAAATCGAACCAATTAAATTTCGCACAAAACTTTCTATGAATGAAACTGACCATGAATTCGATGATATTAAAGAAAATTCAAATACACCATCATGGACCCTTACTTCCCCTACAGTTCTTTTTGATATGAAAACTGCCTTTATCAAGTCTGAAACGAACCATGAAATAATAGAATCCTAATATAATGAAATCAAAACAAAGGAAAATATCAAACAGAGAATGCCACGCACCAAAAGCGCAGCCTCCTCAAAACGAACCCCACAGCACGCAAACGCGTGCACCACACACACACTCAAAGCTTACACATCAGGACAAAACGAACAACACACACACACACACACACACACACACACACACTCAAAGCCAACACAAGGACAAGACGAACAATAAGCATACACACACGCGCGCACACAAAGTCAACACACAAGGACAAAACGAACAAACAAAGGAACACAGTGGGGCACCGCCTTGGAACGGTCAGTGGCAAAAACAAGTCAACATACAAGGATTATTTCACAATTTACACAGACAGTTCGAAGAATGATTTAAAAGTTGACCGACTGCTGTCAGTCACCTTCATCGATCAAAATTACTAACAATATTTTCAGTCGAGGCAAAAGCTATTAGTATAGCCCTAAGGTCTGTATCAAAATGTTGTGAAGAAAAGTGTTTTATCATTTCCGACTCACTTTCTGTTTTTCAGTCAATTTGTAACCGAAATATGGAAAATCCTTTCATTCAAAATATTTTTCCTCGGTTTCATGCACTCTCTTTCAAAAAGTCTATCATACTTTTTTGGATTTCAAGTCACGTTGGTATTTATGGAAATCATGATGCTGATATTGCTGCATTGAAATCCCTTTCATTATCAGTCTAATTTAAAATTACCATACATTGAATTTAAACCAATTATAAATAAATACATTTGATCTAAATTGCAATGGTCATGGAAAAAATGCTTCGTTCCATGAACTTCTTAATATAAAACCTGTTTTATTTGACTCATAGTTATCTTCTGCAAAAAGAAGACCAATCTGTAATCTGAAAGGTAGACCATGACAAACACCGCTTACTATTAAATATGTTTTAATCGACTGTATGGACTTCGCTCCGCAGCAAGGTACAATACAGTTTCAATTGGCAATATTCTATCCTTTTTAAAGCAGATAGGCATATATCACAATAGTCCCAATCCGTGACTCTAGTTACCTCCCCTGACGGTCCGTCCACATATCAAACTGAAATGAAATGAAAGTGATAATTACGCAACGGGTTGGACTAGTATCACAATATCTGAACATGAAAAAAAGATATTCACATATTTTACAATATCATTGTTTGCCTCTGATATTTTAACCCTTTATATGTATATACAGTTTTACATAAATGTTGTTAGAGAGCCTTTACAATTTTCGTTTTCAAAACAACTTCCGTTGTCGGCGATATATGACCTTTTTGTGTCGATTCGCCGTAAAATACAACACACTCACTCTTGACAAAAAGGTAAGAAGCTGTGCTAAAGCACTCACAAACTTACAGAACGTAGTCAGCTGCTGATATGACATTTTCATATGCCTATGTACGTAGTTTACAGTCAACAGGACATAAATCCTGTATATTGATCGGCAAATGAAATAATTCACTAAACATTATTTTAAGAGTCTGCGTTTAACGACAGTGTACATACGCCTTTTTCGAAAGCAGGTGACCAAAGATAATGAAAAATTAGTGAAAAGTTACTGTGACAAACAGCAAAATTGGTGCAGAATTTGCGTTTTAGAACGGCCATAATTTCTGAGATATCCTAGTATATACTTTTCAATATTTTATTAATCGAGTAGGGCTTTAGAATGAAGCATTATTTCCTTAAAGTACATTCTTTGGACTGCTGTAAATTTCGGACAAGGGTACAAATACGAACAATATTAGCAAAGGCCGTCATAATTAGTAGTGAACGGTTAAAATGAATGAGGAGTCTGCCTTGGTATCTTCAGTGTAAATCCTAAATAATCCAAACGCAGTCATTAGGCCTAAATT
This sequence comes from Mercenaria mercenaria, assembly GCF_021730395.1. Classification (NCBI taxonomy): domain Eukaryota; kingdom Metazoa; phylum Mollusca; class Bivalvia; order Venerida; family Veneridae; genus Mercenaria; species Mercenaria mercenaria. The sequence continues at coordinate 6,799,480 of NC_069365.1, read as the reverse complement.
ACTAAGACAATAGTGTTATTCTCATTAACCCCGAACTGACCTTCAAAGAAGGCAATTTGGAGATTCTAGAAGCTTTAAGTACTTAACTTTCTTTCATATATGAGCCGTGCCATGAGAAAACCAACATAGTGGGTTTGCGACCAGCATGGATCCAGACCAGCCTGCGCATCCGCGCAGTCTGGTCAGGCTCCATGCTGTTCGCTTTTAAAGCCTATTGGAATTGGAGAAACTGTTAGCGAACAGCATGGATCCTGACCAGACTGCGCGGATGCGCAGGCTGGTCTGGATCCATGCTGGTCGCAAACCCACTATGTTGGTTTTCTCATGGCACGGCTCATATGGTCTTAAACCCTTACTTTCTTGGACGTTTAATGTTTTTTTCTGATTTCACAGATTACATCTCAAATGCTATCAATGGGATTTAAAGAAGCGTCAGTAAGATCAGTGTCTGTCCTTGTTGCGCATGTCTTATGGGTTTGTGGTTGAAGGTTTTAAATTAAGTAACGGCAATATGATAAGAATCGACTGCAAACAGAGATATACGGTTTGTTTTTAAACCAAAGCTATCTTGTTTAAATGGTACAGAATCCCTTAAACGACAGCTTACAGTCTCCTTAGTCTCCTTCGAACTGGTTACTGCCTTCAGTAGGAAAAGGAATGTTCATGTCTCTTTTAAGTATTTCTCTTTAAGTCTATGTTGCATTGGTCAGCATCCTACAACATGCTTAGAACTGACTACACGCTCCTGATGATGCTTCCATAGTTTATGTAATTGCACAGCTTCCTCTTAAATGGTTTATAATAAGGTACTGTCGTACATGTAAAGTTGAAAAGTGGTACAACGTTTTATTTGCAGTACTTGCTTGTAAACGTGTTTACAAATTGATATATTATTAGTTGATGTGCGAAATATGTAAAATAAGAAGAAACAAAGATACCTACGAATTAAAACTGTTATAATATGTGCATCAAAGTTATTCATAACATCTCCAATTATTTATTAAATACTAAAAGAAAACTACAACCTTCACCTTTGTCATAAACTAATATTAATTCTGTACGCCACCACTCCGTCTTAAAAGAAACTTGCATTTTTCAAAAAATATCACCCTTAAAAATAGTTATATTCGATGTTTACCAAACTCTGTTGGCATATAATTGTGATACTTTTTTACACACATAACTATTAATTGGTTTGATTGACACACAAATATACAGAATATACGGACAATTTCTCATCAGAGGGAGTAATATTATGCCATTTACAAGTCAGCACGACACACTGTTCAACATTTACATAACATTAATGTTTCAATGGATATGAAGGTTTTAATTTTCAGACTGTCTATGGGAGGTATCAAAATAAAATGGAAAAAGTGGAAAACCGGTAGTGCGTCTTGCATTAAGCAATACAGAAAACTTGGAATAACTTATTTGAAAACTATATAGTAAATAAAAATATTACGAAGTAGTCATGGATCCAACTTCGTTACAGTAACACCTCGATGTCTTTAAACCTAGGATAAATATATTTGGCCTTTCTACTAAAAACTTTAATGTTACAGATGAGGTGCCTTCTCACATAAATTCCGCCTGACAATATACAAAACTCATAGGATTACATGTGTCTAGGCTGTTTCCTAAATTCGCTTCATAGCTTGTGTTCCAGTACATCTAAACAAACTTTTGATAATTATGAACTTGGAAAAAAATCATATTTTCCCAGAATTGGATTTGAAAGTCTCTGTACGCATCCCAAATTCTGCAGATGTGCATTATAAATATACTAGCATGACGTAGACTGATCTAAAACACAAATACAAGAATTTACCCTCTCGGTCTAAGCATTGCAGGATGATTTATAGCTGCAACAAATCTCAAATTGGACACTGGTTACAATCAGATACAATTAACTGAACATAGAAAACATATATGTCGGTGCTGAGCTCAAATACAAGTTGATTTGTTTGTTTGTTTTGGGTTTAACGCCGTTTTTCAACAGTATTTCAGTCATGTAACGGCGGGCAGTTAACCTAACCAGTGTTCCTGGATTCTGTACCAGTACAAACCTGTTCTACCAACTTCCCAACCTGAATCAGAGGTGGAGGACTAATGATTTCAGACACAATGTCGTTTTATCAAATAGTCACGGAGAACATAAGCCCCGCCCAAGGATCGAACTCACAACCCCGCTCTCCGTAGACCAACGCTCTTACATACTGAGCTAAGCGGGCGGGCTGAAATACAAGTTGAATACCTCTCTTTGTACGTTTTCCTGATTCGTTTTGAAGTTTAGTCCCCTTAAGTAAGTTTTATGTACTCGTACACAAATATCACGTTACAATGATTGCAAATTGAACGTTTGAATATATAGTGACACAGGGGCTCAGAACGGCGTTTGTTAACTCGATATACTGGCTGTTTCTATATAGTTCCATTTGTTTTATATCTTTGAAGTTACGTATATTTAGGAACTGTGCTTCTAACATTATTATGGAATATGCAGACGTTTGAGTTCGCGTTCTCAACATTTGAATGATATTCATTTCTCTGCAAGTTCTGTCTATGAAAAAGAATAAATATTTTAGTAACCTTGACTCAGTTAATACGATTTATATACTATATGTAATGCTCCTTTAAAGTCTTACTGAGGGAAATCGTGATAAGGAACAAACTGCAGTCTACGATATAACCATAATACTGTCACTGTTTACGATAAGATTACTTCCTTTTTAGACTCCTATGCAATGTTATTGATTGCAATGCAACGAGATGGAGAAATTGCTAGGATTGAATAATTTTATGGTGAATATATTTCTCAGAACCATCTGCACGGCGTCATGTTAGCTGTTTTTACAATTAAAGTATAATAAACAAAATAAATGATGTCTAGAGAAACGCCATGATGATATGTAGCTTCAGGTGAAATGTCAGAAAGTGTTTTCAATACAAAAACATAGGAAACTAGAAATGTGTCGCAGACACGGATGCTCCCGCAACATGAGAAAGGTCACAGGCATGGTACTGCTCACAAACTAAAAGAGGACCCTTGGCCCTATTTATTTATCTAAAAATATTGAAGGAAAACCAGAAAATTCAGTAATCTGTATTTGTAGTGAAAATTGGCTGAGTTCAACCAAGGACTGTGACCTTGACCTATAAGTTAGTGAAAAGGTTGTTGCGCATGACACATTGTCTATCCATGCTTATCATTTGTGTCAAATTATTTTGAAATCAGACCATGCATGTCAAAGTTATGGCCCGGACACGACCACCACCCTTTCCTGAACACATAAACAAACACACACACGGAAGGGGTAACACTATATGCACCCCCACCCCTCCATTTTATGGCGGGGGCATAACTATCGAATTTTTAAGAGTGGGTTGAATCAAGACATTAGATAATCTAAAGATATTCTAAGAACCTAACAACGCAAAACTCCATACTGGTAAAGGATGACAGTTGGTTGGGTATTCCATTCCATACAAATGCCATTTTGTAAACATTACTATTAGTGATCTAATACCTTAAGAAAATTGAAGAGTTATGTTTGTTTTGCAAATTGCCCGGTGCAACTGTTCCTTTCCATATTGCAACTCCACAGCTGAAGCCTTTAGGTACTGATAGTGCCGACTGTCATATATTTATTAAGCTGATTTATTTACAGAAAGTGTACATACGCCTTTTTACAATTGCTTATAATGAGATGTCGTATTTGCGAACCATAACCTTATACCATACATGTTTTGCATCCAATAACACATATTATTACATGACTCCTAATGTAAATCATCGGTCCATAGTCTGTGCTTGTACAATTTGCTTTAAGGCCGGAATTGCATTATTCCAGAGTGTTTCAAATAATGTTTTGAGTCTGTCGACGTTTCTAGACCCAAATTACCAGGAAGTATCAAAGCATAAAGGTTAAATTAATTACTAATCTGACATTTAATGTCAGTGAACACGTATGACTTTGTGTATGTGAATACCATTAATTAATTTACAAGTATCATTATGTTGGAAGGAAATGTCATTAATACTCACATCTAATACAATTTTACTAGATACAGATATAAACTAACGGTCATGACCCAGACTTGTATGTGGGTTTCCACTTTTGTTCTATTGTAAAGTTTACAACATCTCTGTAAATGTCAGATTTTTTATAACTTGTCACATAACTTCCTTTTAGTTACTAATATACGTTTCAAAGTATTTCTGATTCATGATGATAAAATTTAGTAATATTTGAACACCCTCATAATTTAAGATATCGGCAGCACTGATTCCCGCCCATATCACAATAGGACTTTTTTGTTTTGAAAAAACGAAAACCCGAAGCAACCGAATCCATCTGAGGTAAAGTTTACCTTGCTTTCTGCGCGAGCAACTATAATTTAATTGCGATTACTTTGAGAAAACGTCATGAATTGTGTACAATTTTTTCACAGTTAGCAATTACGCACATGTGGACATTTTGTCAATGAAATACAATACGAAATAAAACTAAGCCAAAAATCAAACTGCCGCATCCTTATAGGGAATCGATCTTACCGATTTTCGTCGCGAAGCGACGAAAATCGGGATCGAATCCCACTACGGTAACATACGAGGGTATCCAACCAACACATACTATCCAAATAAAAAAATATGGAGTTCCGGTTTAGACCATGGGCGTGCGACGACCCCGATGAAATTCGGGATATCACGGTCTTCGTTAATGTTAATAAGCGTCCGTCAGATCAGTAGGCAAAACGCAATATCCGCACAATAAGATGTCTGCGACCCGAAAGAATATTCGAAGTAAGCTGTTAATTTTGTTGCGTCAGAAGCTAATACTACACTGATATAATTTGTGATACAAACATGCTTTATTCTATACTGAGTAGCATTATTAAACGGCGACATTTTGAACATTTTTATATTTAGAGTGAGAGTGGATACACATTACACTGGCGCCGACATTTTGAAAATTTGAGGAAACAAAAACATTCTCCAACGAGTTCTTCAGCTCGGGGAATGAGAGAATAGATTCACCTTTGTGTCGCTTTTCAGATCGTATTTTAATTCCTTTCCGGTACTTTAGTTTCTTTGAACTTCTCTGTTACTAAGCCTATATTGAATTTTTAAAATTAAGAAATCGGTGATTTTACTTGCAGGCGTGACTGATTAATGGAATTATTTTACTTTTATTTAGAATATGGACGGCACTCCAGTACAGCATGTGCATGGTTGGCCTGTTGACATTTTTAGGAACGTGAGTAACTAACTTTCCATTGTATAATAATAATGTAAACAAACACCCCACCCATAAATAGCATAGAAATTCCTTATTTTTTACATTTTTATTTATTCATCAATTTGAAATGGGCCTTTTAGGTTATTATTTCTTAAGGCTCACTGCATGTGTACACAGCAGTGTGCGAAATTCAGATTTGAATCCACTAGACCATTTGGGCTACCAGATAGGAAATTTTCCAAGCCCGACACTTATTCTAAATAATGAGACCTCGGGTAGACCGATATTACATTTTGATATTTTACGTTGTCTACCTAGAGGATATCGACAAGTCAAAAAAATATAACGATATTTAACTCTCGAGTACAATTATTTGCACTAGCCCGACACTAATTTCACTACCCCGAACTTTTAATACCTTAAAATACTTAATTTTTGCACCATATAACATTTTGTAGACTATAACGCCCGATTTTTTTAGGATTGGCACTTGCCAATTACTGCTACTCGGACTTTTGACAATTTGCAAGATATAATAACGAGTGCTGAATACACATTTACACACACACTGATAGCATAATTTAAGCTCTGCCTACTGCAGGTACTTGTGAGAGGTGATTGTATTCAGCCGATTAGCGCTGTGGTTACATCTTTGACACTTCGTGTTTGATTGTCAACACGTGAGAGAGCAAAAAAAACAACAACAATTCAATAAGCATTCCTCAGTCTGGACGATGTGTGATGCCTTCTTAGTGTTTATTAATGGAGATCATATGAAATCACGATGCTGTACTCGTTTAATTAGCATGATTTTTAAAACAAATTTATAGGAAAATTTAGTAGCCTGGTCGGGCTTGTACCTGTGGAAAATCGGTAGCCCGAGTTGAAATTTGGTAGCCACAGGCTGTCGGACGACCGCGAATTTCAAACACTGACACAGTGATTAAGTTGAGCGTATGATTCTGCCGATAAGCTGTGCTTGGTCTAAATATAGGGAATCGGATCGGCTTATAGAAAAAAATATAGATTTTAAACCGGCTGGTAACATTGCCCGATCGGGCTTTCGACATAAAAACTAACATTTTTTGAAAAATAGTAAAGATATTTCTTTCAAACTTGGTTCATCTGTTCATATGACATAAATTGAAATAAAAATAACTTGGTAAAATGCCTTCAGTTTTGGTAGAATTATTTCCCCTTTTCAGATTTTTATGAGTTGACGCATAATTTTTGAAGTCCAAAAAAATTATGTGTTAATGCATTACATTATGCTATTGGCGTTTGTTTCGTTTATTCCACACTCATTTGACACCGTGCAAATTGTCAACAGTCAGGATAGCGTTGATAAGCGCAACGTGGCGCAGACATGCAATTCGGCTCGATCTTTCTTTGGAATATATGTAATACTGTTTACATGTTGTACTGATACAACCACATTTTAAAATAAATTCTTATTGATACATCCACATTTTAAAATAAAGTCATATCTGATCCCTAACAAGTTTGTAATTACAAAAATACAGCCCTTAATCTGGAGTTCTGAAGCATGCTCGATTAGTTGGTCAGAATTATGAAGGAATTGAATTCAAACTGTTCCATAAATGCAAGAGTTTAAGAGTTAGTCAGAACCATAATCATGCAGAAGATGTAATTACTTTCACAAATCACAGGGCTCAAATTTTGGACCCGCTTAATGTAAGTCAATTTCATAGAATGCAAGTTAAGATTAAAATTTCACACAATTTATTTTGCAAATACAAATAATTTAGTCAAAATTGTTGCGGTTTTTGTTATTGTTTGTAGATTCGCTTTCATTTGAGGATAACAGAAAACACAACATCTTTTTTTGGTTAGCCATTTTTTATTGAATGGATTACTGATTATAAAGAAATGTAGAGGTCTATCTTATAATTAAATCTAGAATGCAGGCTGTCTTACTAATTCATACATGTATACAGTTGAATCACTATTTATAATATTAGGTACGATAATTTGCCTTGCCGTAGTTTCAGCCAGTAGTTAAGTTACGCCATCAATGATGCGTTCCGAATTACTTTGAAGGTTATTTTGAGTTATAACGCACAAAATTGTACGCCAAGGAAAACCGTGCAAACAATATTGATGTTCTAGCATGATTTTTTAGGATATTCTAACATTCTTAATTGAAAGTCTAAATTTGCAAGTAGATTTCAGACTAAGCAACTATAAAAAAAGCTACATGTTAAAATTTTTATGTTGGTCAAAAAAGTTAAATTTGAGCTCTGCAAATGCAAACTGAAGCCGCTCACATTACTTTTTGGTCCGATTCATTCAGTTCCTGTTCTCCTAGGAATCCCCAGTCGAGCATGTCCCCAACAATATGATGAAATATTTTGAGGGTATGAGCTAGACCAGTTGTTTTATGGTTCAAAATTCAGCTTTAAGTTCAGGCATGTGAAATTGGTGTCAGGCTTGGAAAATTTTCTATCTGGTTGCCAGCATGGGTTAGTTGAAATCTGAATTTTGTACACTGCACACATACTCAAATATGTTTAAAGTTATACGTTTATGAATCATGACCATCAGATACCAATAAACAATTGTAGCATTTTGTCAGCTCCTGTGTTCATACTAAACTGAGGAAGGCAGAACAGATTCTTCTAGCTGCTTTACCAGTCTGTTTTTGCCTTTTAATGATACCGAGCAAACTGAAGGTCATAGACCACCAAGTCAAAAAGGTACCTGGAATTCACTGGGTTAAAGTAATGTTTGTCTGTTCTGGCTGGTCAGTCGTGTAAACAAACCTACTCGTACAGTGACATTTCTTTTTTGCAAACTGAAATTTTTAACCGCATTTACTTCGTTTCATTATATATTTTGACAAAATTTGCTGCTGTTTTATTTTCATTAGAAAAAGTTTTATTTAACAAATTTCTCCCGCCATGCCAATGATATAATTGGGGTCATCTTATTGGCATGAAAGTTGAAAAACTGCGAAAAGGATATTAGCTCTTAGACCTTTGAAATTTCAAAACAGCTGGTTGTCCATGTTTCCTTAATTTGCTCCCTTTTCACTATTTTCAGGCATCTTGGTCTATTATACAGAGTATTGTTGTACTGCTCCAAAGTGCTTGTTGACAGACTGAAACCACTTGCTTGCGGCTCATAAGGTATTTCTGTCATTCTGTTTCTTTATTATATAGTAAAAAATGCAGCTGTGGGAAGCAGTTTCAATCATTCAAAAAGTATGATATACTGTATACAAATTAGTATTTGTGTGAACAGATTTTTGCGATTGAGTCAGTGCAAATACCAAGGAACATTAGGCGTAAAAAAAATTGTCTGTTTTCTATATCCTGACCTACCATAAATTTTTGGCCCGACCCTAAATGGACGGTCCGTCCGCCTTTGAGAACATTTTTTTCAACTTTTTGATAAAAACTTTTTATGCTTTAAACATGGACAGTGATGTTATAAATCAACTTACTGATGCACTAGAGGCATAACCCCCCTATTTGTATTCATTTTTTGACACAAAAATAATTTCCAAAAAGTCTCCCTAAAAATAATTTCAAAAAATCCAAAGAAAAAGTTTTTCCGACCTACCTACCCAAATTTATTTTAGCATGTTACCGGAAACAAAATTTTTTTAGACCTTAGTAAAGACTCCATTTCATTTTCTTGATGATAAAGCATTTCTGGACAAAACCATAAAATTTAATACATGTATGCAAATTTAAACAGTTATTAGCTCAATCACCTGTCACAGAGTGACAACATGAGTTGATGTCCGTCATATGCCAACAATTTTTAAAAAATCTTCTTCAGAACCACTGGGCAGATTTACACCAAACTTCACAGAATGATCTTGTGGGGGTCCTCTTTCAAAATTACCCAAAGAATTTAATTCCATATAGAACTGACCGGAAAGAAAAACTTTGAAAATGATTTCTTGTCAGAAATTGTTAGCGGGCAGGGCTTTTCATCCTTATATGACAGAGGCCTGTATTCGGCCACTTCCCAATCCAAAAATATTGCATTTTTTTCCCAACATCTCAAAATGCAAGGTAACATTTCCCAAAAATCACATCAACAAATGGTTTAATTTGTGACCGGAGGAAGCGGTTCTGAGATATTGACTTTTTAGCTCACCTGTCACAAAGTGACAAGGTGAGTTTTTGTGATAGCGCGGCGTCTGGCATCCGTCCGTGCGTCGATAAACTTTTGATTGTGACCTCTCTATAGGTCACATTTTTCATAGGATCTTGATGAAAGTTGGTTAGGGTCTCTTTTTATCAATTTACAATATTTGATTTCTGTTTTACAGGTTCACTTCTTGAGAGCAGGCAGCTACAAAATGGAAGGTCAACAAATCCAGTATACTTGAAAAGCAAGAAAGAAACACCAGAAAATATAAAAAGACAGAAGAACAAGGGAACTTAAAAAAAAAAAACTTTTAAGGATAGGAATTCAGGATTTATTTAGAAACTAAATTTATTTTGAGAAGAGCAGTGTTTGACAAAGCTCTGTTACTTTAAGAGATAATGTATTATCACATTGGTTTTGTTATTGTCGAGCCCGCTTGCGGAAGCGAAGACATAGTTGTCTAAATGTCTATTCGGTGTATGTGCGTGTGTGCGTCCGTCCGTATTTGTTTGTCCGGACCATAATTTGGACATGCATGGAGCAATCTTGTTTATATATGGTATGAATGTTAACCTCAGTGAGACGGAGTGTCATGCGCAAGCCCCAGGTTCCTGTCTCAAAGGTCAAGATCACACTTACAGGTCAAAGGTCAAATTCAAAAATGACTGTCCGGAGCATTTCTTCTTGATGCATGGAGGGATTTTGATGTAACTTGGCACAATTGTTCACTATCATGAGATGGAGTGTCTTGCGCAAGAACCAGGTCCCTAGGTCTAAGGTCAAGGTCACACTTAGAGGTCAAAGGATACAAGAATGACAACTTTGTCTGGAGCATTTCTTCTTCATGCATGGATGGACTTTGATGTAACTTGGCACAAATGTTCACCACCATGAGACGGAGTGTCATACGGAGTGTCTTGCGCAAGAACCAGGTCCCTAGGTCTAAGGTCAAGGTCACACTTAGAGGTCAAAGGATACAAGAATGACAACTTTGTCTGGAGCATTTCTTCTTCATGCATGGATGGACTTTGATGTAACTTGGCACAAATGTTCACCACCATGAGACGGAGTGTCATACGGAAGAACTAGGTCTAAGGTCAAGGTCACACTTAGAGGTCAAAAGTAGGATACAAAAATGACTTTGTCTGGAGCATTTCTTTTTGATGCATGGAGGGATTTTGATGTAACTTGGCACAATTGTTCATCATCATGCGACGGAGTGTTATGCAAAAGATCCTAGAATTACTTCCCTTTGTTGTTACTATAAATAGCTTACATCTGTAACTTTTTTATTACTGGTCATAGGGAAAAATAAAGACTACTTTTCTGTAGTACAACATGCATGTTACATCCAATTTTCAGGTGTATTTTGACCTATCTCTGCTGGTGCGGATTTTTGTGTGGATTTTTTTATATATTTTTTAAAAAAAAATTTTAAATTTTTTTTTTAAATTTTACGTTCCTTTGTTGTTACTGTAAATAACTTATATTGTAACTTTTTGCAATCTCTTTTATTTGGCATAAATGTTTGCCTCAATGAGACAAGGAGTGTCATGCACAACTCCCAGTCCTTTAGACAGCTGGCGGGCTTGACATATTGCCCGTGGGTATCTAGTTCTCGTATTTTTCATGAGATTTTAAAGAGAATATTCTGTTATACCCCCATGTAGTAAGCTTGTTTGTCTTTCAGTCAGTAGGTTTTCATGGCTTCCAGGTGATAACTCATGAAAAGCTTGACCGCTTTAAATATTTTTTGGTACATAATTACAGGTCAAGTTCGACTGGGGTCAGTAGGTCAAAGGTCAAGATAACTTGCAAACGCTTTGGCCTGGGATCATAGCTTTTGTAACACAGGTGTATCATGATAAAATACAGGTTGTTTGAATTTGAGGTCAATAGATCAGAGGTCAAGGTCACAGTGACCTTGAACAGTTGAGTCGTTTCCGAATGATAACTTGAGACCTTGAGCCTAGGATGATAAAGTTTGGTACACAGGTGTCACATCATGAAATGCAGGTCAAGGTCACAATAAGGCAAAACAGTGAAATGTTTTTCAGATTATAACTTGAGAATGCTTGAGCCTAGGATCATGAAAATTGTTAGGGAGGTTGATTATGACCAGCAGGTGACCCCTAATGATGTTGAGGTCAGTAGGTCACAGGTCAAGGTCACACTGACCCGGTTCTTTAAATGATGCACGGAGGGGCACATGGGGTCTTCCTCCACCATTAAAACTGTAAAGTCGCCATATGACCTATCCTGTGTCAGTGTGATGTTAAGTTCAACAAAATAAATAACGGTTCTTTAAAACGGTTTTTGGACAATAACTTCAGGATCCTTGGGATGAGAAACACAAAATTTAGTACAAGGTTGGTCTTGACCAGCAGATTACCTGTATTGATTTAGAGTTCCAAAGGTCAGGATGACCCTGAACATTTAAACCTTTTCCATACAACAATTTGAGAACACTTTGGCGGAGGATCATGAAACTATAGAGATTGAATTTGAGGTCATTAGGTCATAGCTCAAGAAAATGCTGCTTTGATATTGGCTTAGTTCTGTGATAAGGCCATATTGTAGGGTATAATTCGTCACTCCTGTGACAACTCTAGCGTTTAGCTCACCTGAGCACAAAGTGCTCAAGGTGAGCTTTTGTGATTGTCCTGTGTCCGTCCGTCGTCAACAGTTTGACTGTTAACACTCTAGAGGTCACAATTTTGACCTAATCTTTATGAAACTTGGTCAGAATGTTACCCTCAATAAAATCTTGGACACTTTTGATATTGGGTTATCTTGGATCAAAAACTAGGTCACCAAGTCAAATCAAAGGAAAAGCTTGTTAACACCGTAGAGGTCACATTTAAGGCTATATCTTCATGAAACTTGGTCAGAATGTTAATCTTTATAATCTCAAGGTCCAGTTTGAATCTGGGTTATGTAGGGTCAAAAACTAGGTCACTAGGTCAGATCAAAGGAAAAGCTAGTTTACACTCTAGAAGCCAAATTTATGACCATATCTTAATCTTAATGAAACTTTGTCAGAATTTTAATCTTGATGATCTATAGGCCAAGTTAAATCTAGTTCAGGTGGGATTAAAAATTAGGTCACTAGGTCAAATCAAAGGAAAAGCTCGTTAACACTCCAGAGGCCACATTTATGACTGCATCTTCATGAAACTTCATCAAAATGTCTTGATGAGGGTCATGTGGGGTCAAAACTAGGTCACCAAGTCAAATCAAAGGAAAAGCTAGTTAACTCTTTAGAGGCTACATTTATGATCATATCTTGATGTAACTTGGTCAGAATGTTGATCTTGATGATCTTTATGTCAATATGTGAAGTGAGCGATACAGGGCCATCATGGCCCCTCTTGTTTATTTGTTCTTGTTGTAAGAGAAATTGTACATTTTAGAATACAGATTACAAGTCACATTTTCTTTATTTTGACAATACTTATTTCAAAGCCTGACAAAAGCATCCAGTACTGTTATTAAAAGTTGTTATTCACAGTTCAGCTATATTTTATGTATGGATAAAACAAGTTGTGTGATCTGTGATCATTATAAATGTGTATACAGATAAAACTTAAACATGTGAACAGTTTATTCAATAAATAAAGTGTAATGCTAGTCTTTTTGATGTGTATATAAAAACAAAATTAGGATTTGTTTTACGAGAAATTTGAGAATTACAATTAACACAAATAGAAAAAACCAAGCCTTGCACAAGAAGGCTAATATGTCTCCCTAGACTGAGCTCTTAACCTGCCGTGGTGCAAATAGATTGTTAATGTGTGTCTGTCTGTTAAGTCTTGTTAACAGTGAGTTGCAATCTAGTAAATTTTCAGTTTGTATGATTTTTAGCTCACCTGAGCACAGTGTGAGCTGTTGTGATCACCTTAAGTCTGTCATTGTGCTTCTCAACAGTTTGCTTGTTATTAAACACCCTAGTAGACAGTTTTTTTTAAATGTTAAAGGGATGAGTTGAAGTCTGATCGATTCCCGATTGAGGCAGTGCCTTATTTCATATTATACCTTATAATACCATATTTCATAAACAGCAAGGGACTGCATTTTAGACTACTTCACATGTTACAATAAGAAGTCACTTCCTGTTGTAAACAGTCTTTTAGGAGATTTTACTTTTTGAAATTATCTAACCAAAGACAAATCTGACTAGATTAAATCTAGAATTACAGAAATAAGCCTTTTAAAATCCAATACATTCAGACCAACCGAATTAAACTAAACAACCAGAAGAGGCGAAACAATACAAAATCTACTTGATTTTAAAGGGTTCAGTCATTAGCCGATTTTAATAAAATAATTGTAATTGCATTGGCAAGCTGAGACGCAAGTAATGCAATATATAAACCAAAAAGAGACTTCCTAAATGATATTTCTTTCTATTTTGTGGAAATGCTCGATAGTTTTATATATTCTTCACAGAACTTTCAGTAGCATTTATGTTGAACATAACAAAAGGGCCACTCACTGGCTTTTACAAGAAGATAACCTTGTGAAAGACTTAATAATTTATTATTACTCTCACTGAAGTTTTCAAAATGAGTACATTATCTTGCAATCCTGTTTAATTAGAAATATAAACCCCACAATGTGTTACACAGGTACATCATAGCCAAATATTCGACAAATGTTGAACTTGTCATTGTTTCACAATGTAAACAAAGTATAAGGTCAATGCTTTCTACAGACATAAAAACAAAGAAAAATATCAAACAGGGAGTGCCACGCACCAAAAGCGCAGCATGTGCATTTTTCTCGGAATGTCGGAACAAGTAATGAAATTCTTTGAGAGATATTTTGTCAAAAAATGTAAACTAATCTTGTTAATTTCTAATAAACCAAAGAAGCAAAAATTTGTCACAAACGGCAAGATGTTGCTTTTAAAGGCGTACGCCAGAGTCTCTGTATATGAGATGGGCAAATTGTTTCCCAATAACAGGACCCTCATCATCTCAGAAACAAAGATATGCAATAAAAGTCACCAGTATTGAAAAAGAGTTGTCTGCCCTTGCAAACAGTATTTCAGCCATCATATCCGACGTAGAACCCCTTTATATAAAATTCTTAGCAAGTAAGTTAATGTGTTTCATAAAACTTCATATTCTGCAATTAACGAGTACGACCACTGTAATTTTATACCTAACCTTTTATCTGTCAATGTTTGTGTACACCAGATGTTAATCTGTTGTGGTGGTACATAAAAAGCTGGTAGTGGAATCTTTTACATGCCTCTGAGAACAACTATTGACATTTCACTGATGGTTAGGCCGATGGAAAGAGGAATTATTATCATTCCTAAAAATATTTATAAATATATGTGCATATTAGACATATTACGCACATCGTTTTAAGCGACTTATAACTTAAAAACATTCTCAAGAGTTAATAAGGCAACCGTTTTTTCGTGGAAGGACATTTAACCATAATTATAACCCCTAATGCAGAGTATCTAAAAAATAATATTCTAGTGTTTCAGATTATGTCATAGTTCAGCTGCAACAGTATGAGTGGAAGTAAGATAAATGCATTATCAGATCATTGGTATTTTCGTAAATAATGCTGTTATGTAAAAGCTTATGTTCCTACTTGTAGCGGCTACAATGTAGTCGCCTATAATGTGAGTCTAATGGTCACTTCTTTGTTATATTTTATGGAATAAATATACGAAACTGGTTAATACTAAGTGTTTCTGTGGTCACTCTGTATCAGCCAAATGTAGAATCAGCTGCTGGAACATTGTAAGTCAGTAACAGTTTCAGCATACTATGTATATTTGACAAAATTGTATGATCCATTATCTGACCAAACAAATAAAATCTTATGTCGCTTTGCCTGCGGAATTAAATTTTCTTTTATCACTCAAGAAATATGGTCGTTTTATTTATTTACAAGCTTCTAATGAGGAAGGATTATATGAGATAGAATGCAGAAGTCCAAGTTGGGTATTTGTAGCAGGACGATTGTAGTATCTTATTCATAGACAGATTTACTGTGTCATTCAAATTTATATGTCCTGAATGATTTCTGTGAAAGAAACTTACAGGTGCGAAAGCATTCTCGAAACTTTGCATTATATGAGCACAAATAACTAGTCTTCACCCAGTACGTATTTTTATCGTCTTGCGCTCATATACCTTTTATCTGCAGAGACATTAATAACGCACAAAACCCACCTACTTTCAATTAATCAGTTAAAAGGCGATGCGTAGATTAATCTTAGTAAACTCTTTATTAAATATTTTTTTTTATCAATCTTATTATATGACATAGCAACTAATGAATTTGTAATTAAAATATGGTTGCACACCTTTAACAACCATCTGTGAAACAAGTAAAAGTGTAAAACAGGTGATATATGATTGCCTATTTATAGCTTAGGTAAATCCCAGTCTGTGTAAATCATGGGTGAACGATATTTATAGATTTAGAATGAATATTGTGAACATAATGTTGCCCTTGTCAATTAATTACAGACTGTATTGTTATTAAACTTTGGTATGATACTGGTTAAACATATGCAAAATATGCACATGTATATATTTTTTCTGATAAGAAGGTAATGTTTACCATTATAGCAAGGACACGTAAAATAAGTGCACATGTAAATAACAATGAATCACTGCTGTAATAATTACAATGTTTAGCATTCGACACTGAGATCCCAAACTTAGACCTTTTACGTAATGGTCAGATCAGTAAGTGTGTGATGTTGAATGACGTTGACCGTGGGTCAAGTTTTTTAATGAACGCATTGTCATGTTGTTATACAATAAAATAAACGTGACAACCTCTACAAATGAAAGTACAATATATATAGCATTAAACTAGATGAGTACGATAGGATCCTTTTCTATTAGTTTTTTATTCTTTAAAGTATTTTTCAGTAATGTCTCATTGTGTGAAACATTCTTCAAGAATTCCTGTTCTTTTATTATATATTTGGTGGATCAATTTAATTAAATATTATTAAACTCAGAATTTCATATATTGAGCCAGTTTTGACTACACAGAACTTTAATAATTTATAAGCTTCTGTGTAGTTTTCTTAAAACTAAAAATTTTTCAGAAGTTATCCCCCCTTTGAAAACTTGTAATTCTGACGGCACAGAAACGTACCACTTCTCTGACTCTGAAAAAGCTAATTATCTAAATGAATACTTTGCATCAATATCACACCTTGATGACGTTGATGGAGTGCCATCGCATATGCCCGACTATACAGATGCTAGTTTATCTACTATAGAAATACAAGAATCAGAAATTCAGGACATAATTAAAATCTTAGATATTAATAAAGCGGTCGGTGAAGACCTAATTAGTCATAAAGTATTGAAAAATATTTGCAAAACAATTTCCAAACCTCTTTGTACATTATTCAATAGGTCTTTGTCAGAATGTGTTTCTCCTGAAATTTGGAAATCAGCAATTGTAATGCCACTTTTTAAGAAAGGAGATAATAAATTGACTTCTAGTTATCGTCCTATTTCACTTTTAAGTTGTCTAAGAAAACTTATGAAAAGAATTCTACACAAACACATGTATAACCATTTGGTAGCTAATCAACTTATTTACTCTAAACAATCCGGCTTTTTGAAAGGACATTCTACGGTTTATCAATTATTAGATATGTACCATCAAATTGTTCAATCTCTAGATACCAAAACTTATACTTATATTGTATTTTGTGACATCTCTAAGGCCTTTGATAGAGTTTGGCACAAAGGTCTCCTTTATAAACTACAACTAAATGATATCAAAGGAAATTTGTTAAAATGGACCAAGAGTTATCTTGAAAACAGAAACCAGAAAGTTTTTGTTGGCTCTTCTTTATCTGAACCTCTCAGCGTCAATGCCGGGGTGCCCAAAGGCTCAGTCCTTGGGCCCCTTTTCTTTCTAGTATATGTTAATGACATCATTGAGAATTTGTTATGTATTGCACGTCTTTTTGCGGATGACACTTCTTTAGCATGTACTACATCTTCTTTGACTGATCTTGAAGGAATTGTTAACCATGATCTTGCCATGATAAATGCATGGTCTAAAAAATGGCTTGTAGATTTTAATCCGAATAAAACAGAAGCAATGTTTTTTACTTTACAACAAAATATCAACAAACCATTTTTGACATTTGATAACGTACCTGTTAGATTTGTTGAACGACATAAACACTTAGGTTTAACACTAAGTTCAAATGGAAAATGGCATGACCACATTGACCAAATAACTACATCAGCTTCAAAATTGTTAGGTATGATGAGAAAATTAAAGTATACTCTTAAAAGACAGACTCTTTATCAAAAATATATATCTTTCTTAAGACCTGTTTTAGAATATGCTTCTGTAGTGTGGGACGGCTGTACTCAGTACGAAAAAGAAACACTAGAAAAAATTCAACGTGAAGCAGCCCGTATTGTAACTGGACTTACCCGGTCTGTCTCAATTCAAAATTTATATCAGGAAATTAACTGGCTCTCACTATCTGACAGACGATTATATCAAAAACTTTTAATCACATTTAAAATTCGCAACGGTGATGCGCCCGAGTATTTGAATAATATTTTTCCAAACATTGTCAACAATTCTACACATTACAACTTAAGAAACGCTGAAAATCTTATAATCCTCAGTCGAAGAACTCAAATATTTTCTAATTCCTTTGAGCCTTCTGCTATTGATATTTGGAACAATTTGAGTCCTGAAATAAGAGCCACAAACACCTTATCAAGTTTTAAAAGATTGTTAAAAAATACCGTTTTTCCAACTACAGAAACTCCAAAATGGTATCTTGTAGGTGAAAGAAAATTTTCTATAATTCATGCACGGCTTAGAAACGCGTGCATTAATTTGAATTTTCATTTATTTTGCAATCATCTGTCTCAGGACTCAATCTGTTCTTGTGGAGAAGATATTGAAGACGTTAAACATTTTCTTTTCACTTGTACGAAATATACAAATCAAAGGATTAAACTTTTCCACGATCTAAGGCAATTTCATCCTTTAAATACCCAACTTCTTTTAGTTGGTAATTCCGAATTGTCATATGAAGACAACTGCAAAATATTCTGCTCAGTCCAAAATTACATAAAATCAACCAAACGCTTTTGAGACTCACCATATTTAGCAGGCAATATTATTCAATTTATTCATATATAATTATATAAGTTTATGATTGACAATGTTTTATGTTCTTTTTCCCCAAATGTAGTACATGTTAATGCAATTGAATTGCATCTTCTTTTTTTGTACTCTTACATCTTTTTGTACACTGACTAGTCACAAATATGTTTGTCTATATAAGTCACATGTACTCGTTTCTCCTTTCTAATGTTTTTTTTCTCTAATGTAGTACATGTTAATGCAAATTAATTGCATCATTTTTACTCTTACATCTATCTATACATTGCCACTAGTCACATGTACTTGTACCCCATACTTATTTCAACTCTTTTTTTTTCTTTCCATTTTTTTGTAGCTATTATATTGTAATTTTATTATTTACCACACATGTACCTGATTAGTTGTCATTGTTGTAAATAAAATATGTTAATATTTGCATTAGGGAAGACCCGTTACTAATGTTGCGAGAACTTGTGGGTCGACCATTTTGCCTATTATATGTACAATTGACGTAGTTATCTGTTTATATATGTATATATTGGCAATAAAATATGTTTAAACAAAAAAAAAAATAATTTATATTAAAGTAAACTCTTATCATATATTGTATAGGACTGTATTTGTCTTTGTATGTAATTTTTAAAATTGACATTTGTATTGTATGCACTCAAATTGTAACTTTGTTACTTAAAAAAGTGTACCCATTGACCTATCTCACTAAGATGTGTATCAAACAAAGCAATATCTTTCAGAAATCTCCGCTCGTTTCATGTCTTTATAATGATATAACAGTTCTCACTCTATTTAATAGCATATGGAATCCATAATTACTACAATGAATGTAAGAGGCTTAGGAAACTCTAGTAAAAGAAAACAAGTTTTCCAATGGTTAAAGTCCACAAAAGCATCAATATTTCTGTTACAAGAAACTCATTTACCTCAAAATAAAAGTAAATTTTGGGAATTAGGCTGGAATGGAAAAGCATTTTTCAGTGGAACTAGCTCTAATAGTGAAGGTGTAGCTATCCTTCTAAACATATCAGAACCATACAAAATTATAAACTATAAAGAAATAGTCAAAGATCGTCTTGTGGCACTAGATTTAAATTATAAAGATCAAGATATTACTATTATCAACATATATGGTCCAAATAATGATGACGAGCATTTTTTCAAACAACTTGAAAACTTTTTACTTGAAAATGACGACAAAAATTTTATTATTGGGGGAGATTTTAATGTTGTCTTAGATCCGTTAATAGATAAAAGAAATGGCCGCTTACATACACATACTAAATCTAGGAATAAATTGAAAGATATCATGAGGAATTGTTGTTTAACGGATATATGGCGAAAATTGAATGGAACCTCACACCAATATACATGGACCTCAAATACAAAACCCAAAGTATACTGCAGACTTGATTTCTTTATTGTTTCAGAGTACCTTCCAAATTTAGCGAGCAAATGTAACATAATACCAGGCTTTAAAACTGACCACTCTTCAGTTAGTCTAAACTTAAAATTGGAAAAAAGTAGTAGGGGACTAGGTTATTTTAAGCTGAACAACAGCATTCTACTAGATAATGAATTTAAGACAACACTTCAAAGAAATATCATTGAAACAGCTGCAATAAACTCAGAGGCTCAGCCAGACACTCTTTGGGAAATCATAAAGGGAACAATAAGAAACACAGCTATTAGATATTCAACCTACAAAAAGAGAAATGATAACATACAATAAGTGACATTAATTAAGGAAATAAATGAATAAAAAGAAGAAGCTGAACAACTTATTGACAACAACAACAACAACAACAACAACAATAATAATAATAATAATAATAATATAACGGATAGAATTTCAGAAAAAGAGAATGAACTGGAAAACCTGTATGATAAAAAAATTAACGGTATTCTGTTAAGATCCAAAGCTATCCATATTGACGGAAATGAAAAGAATTCAAAATATTTTGCAAATTTAGAGAAAAGGAGAGCAGAGTAAAAAAATATTTCAAAATTGATTATAGATGGAGAGGAAATTACTGACAATAATGCAATACTGACATAAGAAGATAAATTTTATAGATCACTATATAAAGAAAAACCTCAAATCCAGTCAGATATAAACTTCTTTAAAGAAGATATTGTTAAATTATCTACGGAAGAACAAACTTCATGTAAAGGTGAACTCACAGAAAACGAATGCAAACTTGCACTCTTTCAAATGAAAAATCAGAAATCTCCTGGGTCTGACGGATTGACTACTGAATTTTTAAAACTATATTGGAATGATATTAAAACCTATTTTTTAAATGGTATAAATTTTGCTTATAGGAAAGGTGAACTCTCAGAATTACAGAAACAAAGTATAATAACACTCTTACCCAAAACAGATAAAGATCAAACAAATCTCTCGAATTGGAGACCAATAAGGCTACTAAATATTGACTACAAAAAAGCAACAAAAACAGTCTCTAATCGAATAAAAAAAGTTCTTAACAAGATCATTACTCATGAACAAACAGTCTTTATCAAGGGACGCTATACTGGAGAGAATGTCCGTCTAATATTTGAAATCATAGAATATATTGAAAGCAAAAATGAATCTGCCTTACTCTTTTTCTCAAATTACAGAAAAGCTTTTGATAGCTTAAATCATGAATTTATCATACAATGTTTGAATTATTTTAATGTTGGTGTATCACTTATAGACTGGGTAAAACTCTTCTATAAAAATATAAGCAGTATTATGATAAATAACGGATATCTGACAGAAAATTTCCCCATAAAACAAGGTGTAAGACAAGGATGCCCTTTATTTTCTCCTTATTCATAACATGTATTCAACTTCTTACAAATGAAGTAGCCAGAGACACAGAAATTAAAGGAATAAAAATAAATAATAAGGAGATAAAACAAACCCTTTTTGCAGATGATGCTACATATATAAATAATGGAGAAAAAACTTCCTTTGAAAAACTGATAAAAGTTATAAATGAATTTGGTAAAATATCTGGATTAGCATTAAATACATCGAAATCTATAGTATTAAAACTGGGAACCCTTAAAAACATTAAATTGAACTATGCAGAAAATATGAATTTTACTTGGACATCAAAACAAGCAAGAACCCTTGGTATAACTTTTCATACAGATTTAAAACGCAATACTGAACTTAATTTAGAACAAAAATTACAGGACTTTACAAATTGTGTAAAACAATGGCAGCACAGAAAACTTACTCTGATGGGAAAGGTAACAGTAATTAAAACATTTGCTTTACCTAAACTTATATATCCCTTCACACTACTTGAAAATCCACCAGAAAGTATTGTCAAAGATATAACAACAAAAATTTTTAAGTTCTTATGGGATGGAAAAAATCATAAAATCAAAAGAAACACTCTCTTCAGTAATTACAGTTTAGGAGGCCTTAAGTTAACGGATATTAATACATTCCTAACTTCTATTAAAGCATGTTGGTAAAGCGCATAATTTCGAATGAAAATAATGGTTACTGGAAAGTCTATTATGGAAACATACTTAACAGGTTTGGTAATACTTTCATTCTACTATGCAATATGAACCAGAAAGATGTATCAAGAATATGCACAGGTCACCCGTTTTTGAAAGGTGTACTTGTTTCATGGTTTTTAATAAACAGTTATTATGCTGAAAACAATGAATTACAAAAACATATAATATGGAACAATAGTGAAATTAAACTTGGAAATAATGTAATCTACTGGGCAAGATGGCATGAAAAAGGTATACAATTCATTGATCAACTTTTTGATTTTAGAACAAATACATGGTATCAATTTGAAGACGCAAAACAAATACTTGATCTGAATGAGACTGACTTTTTGAAATATCATCAGTAAATATCAGCAATTCCGAAGAATCTTAAAGACCTTATTTCAATGCAATTTCTTTATGGAAGCAAAACCAACCACCTTATTGAGAAACTGAAATCAAGTAAAACCCCAAACAAGTTTCTTTATAACCTTTTAATGAGTAAGAAAACATATGAAAAACCAACAGCTATATTCAAATGGGAAAACATTCTTGATGATAAGGAAATTGATTGGAAAAAAGGTTTTAGTAACCCATTCAAAGCCACAATAGATAACAATCTTAGAAGTTTTCAATATAAACTGCTAATGCGCTTGCTCCCAACAAACAAATATCTTTATAAATGTAAATTGTCTCAAAGTAATTTATGTGATTTCTGTTGCATGAGTAATGAGAGTATAGAACATTTAATTTGGGAATGTCCAAAGGTACAAATTTTCTGGAACAGACTACAAGTCTTTCTGGAAAATAAGGGATACAATGAGTTAAAACTAAATATAAAGAATATTTGTTTTGGTTACATAGGTAACAGAGATAAAGAAGATATCCTAAACTTTATCATTATTCTTGGTAAATTTTTTATCTTTAAAATGAAAAATACAAAAATTGTTCCTTCTTTTCATAACTTTTTTACATTTTTCAAGCAGAGAATTAGAACTGAAAAAGAAATAGCAATGATTAATGACAGGCTCCATAAATATGAAGAAAAATGGTTAAATTTTACTGAAGTGGACTAATATTGAAATAAGCCAAGCCTCTCAGCTATACAATACATTACCAAATTATCAAATATGAAAAACAGGAAAAGAACAACACTATCCTTTAAAAATATCCTTCTTTTTGCTTTTTAGGATCATGATTCCAAGTGACATAACTCAACTCTTACTCTTCTCACTCTCCCTTCTCATCCTTCCATTCTTGCCTGAAGGATTATTATCTTTCCCACTGTCCTTTCACTTCTAAACTCGTTAATTTTTATTTAAAACTCTTAGATATAAACATGTAAATCTAGTTGTATTATTGTAAATTCTGTCTTCTATGTACTTCTTTTTGTGCTTTGATACTTAAAATAATGTTTGAGTGTAATTTGAAATATAAACGATTTGTATGTTTGTATTTATGATTGAAAAATAAAAGAGAGAAAAAAAAATTCAGACGTGTCCTCATGTTGTTTTGATACTATCATTATCTAGCAAAATGTACTTCTATCAAAATGTCGCGGTACACAAAGCATATCTAACACATTGTCAAGTACTGAGACTTTGCTTTTTGGACATATATGAATACAAGCTAAAACTATTCTTCATACAATTCTACAAATGACACAACCTTTCAGTATGGGAGGAAGTCATAAAAGAGTGAGAGATAGAGAGCCAATAGAAAATATTATGGTGTTTTGGCGACATCATTCAATTATAAAATCATGTCAATACATCATTAGGAATGCCTGAAAGACATGAAAGCCAGAAAAAAACAAGTTAATCCATTACGTGTGTTAGAGATTCACCTGGAGGGGATTACTTTTATTTACACTGTCCCATGTCTTTGGAACATGGTGGGGGTAAGAGTGAGGTTAGGTGCACCATAAACCGGTTTAAGCTCCCCAGTGGTGTTTTTGCCTCTGACCGTTCCAAGGCGGTGCCCCTATGTGTTCCTTTGTTTGTTCGTTTCGTTTTATGTGTTGGCTTTGTGTACGTGTGTGTTGTTCGTTTTGTCCTTATGTGTTGGCTTTGTGTGTGTGCGTGTGGGTGTGTATGTGTGTGTGGTGCACGCGTCTGCATGCTGGGGGTTTCGTTTTGAGGAGGCTACGTTTTTGGTGCGTGGCATTCCCTGTTTGATATTATTCTTTGTTTCCATTGATCTGATTAAGGAACGGCGCATTAAGGACACAAAATTAGCATTTTACTCTCCTGATTTTTAAATCGCTGAAATTCAAAACTTCATTAACTTTTTATAGAAAGTATTGACAATGTTCTTGTTGATTTCATGTATATCTGACTTGTAAGGACTTTTAACCAGAATAATATGGTATATAGCCCAGTGTTTTTAATATTTAAGCTAGATAGATAGATGTACAATAATCATAAGATTAATTACCGTTTGATTTCTGAATATTTATACCAAAGCAGATATAAGATATTACAAAAATGAAATTCAGCTTCTGATGAAATTTTCTGTTTCCCAAATCTGAAACGCTTAAGATTCGTAACATGTTTTTCTTTCCATCGAATATAAAATATTTTACAGGATATAAATGTTATTTCATCATTTTACATACTGTTTCAATCATGATTGAGAATCCTCTCGTCTTATAGCATGTGCAAATTGATGATGTTAACTATAACACAATCCAAATATTCTGTTGATACATAATTTTGAAACTAGAATTAGATTTACTTTGAAGAATATGTCTTAGATGTTTTATCTTCAGCGTGATCAGAACTATGTATTATGTATGCATTCTCATCACACACAAAATGACAAATACATTCCAACGTGCATATTACTGTTTATTACGATTACATCGGTAAATCAAACTAAAATTTTTATTACGTGAAGATTTTCCTTCTCCAGATACACACACAGAAATTAAAAAAAAAAAACATTTAATGCCGGATGTTTACATTAAATCACGTTACATTCAAACAAGAGGGCCGTGATAGCTCTATATCGCTCACCAGAGTTGATCTGGCCTACGTACCTAGTGTTTGACCCCACATGACCCGGTTTCAAACTTGACCTAGAGATCATCAGACAAACATTGTTTCATAAAGAGTTTTTCTGGTTGTGTCGTATCCCATCCCAGGGATTATCGTAGCAATAGACAGTACTCATGTACCCATCATAAGTCCGGGTGGACAGAACGCTGAGTTATTCAGAAATAGAAAGGATTTTTTCTGTTAATAGTAAGTTAGTAAATTTTATTGTTATAAGTATGCGTGTAAAATAAAGAATATGTGACGTGATACTTTTGTATCATTTATAATAATAAAATCAAGCGTATTAATTTGTATTTATTTTGTGCAGAGAAAATAATGTACATACAATATACATCGTAAGATACATGTCCGTAAGTTAAAAAAGCATAATTAAGATTAGCAACGTATTACTTACACATCAGAAATACTGTAGATGTACATGTAGTCATTTGTCTTATTGTGTAAGCTCCAAAAATTGTAATTAAGATCTTGGTTAAATATTAAAACGGAAATTAAATATTAGCTTTATGATAAACTGTCAAATAAACATTTTTCCGAATCTTTTTTTTTCCTGACAGCAGTTTGTGACTGCCACTTACATTTCACCAACATTGTTGCTCGGCGGCTTGAAGTTCACATGACAGTAGAATATTTGACAACAGTGCATTAGCAGCAGATTTAGCATCCGGCGAATTGCAGGGTGTTTTATTTGGTGACAATGGGTATGGCTTAAAATCATACCTTTTGACACCGGTGCCAAATTTGATAATGCGTTTGGTGTTCTGAAACGCAGGTTTCCGTGCCTCACATTAGACATGCGTCTTAAGGTTAATACGTCACTAGTTGCGATAATACCTTGTGCTGTTTTGCATCTTTCATTTGTTTATTTCTGATTTAAATTAGTACTTAACAGAAGTCTTTTCAGTCTATAATTGTCCTCTTCACTATATGTTCTTTCTCAGCGAGATACTTTTTTGTATTTTACTATTTTTTCAGCTTGAGTCTTAGAATTCAACTCTCTGTATGCTGAATGGGATGACAGATTGTGGGGATGTAACGTAGGGCGTGAATGATAGTGGCATGTTCTATCGTATGGTTGATGGTGATGTGCGCGATACTGTGACTGGAAGTGGGCGTTGCGCTGGTGCGAAAAATGCGACTTAAAGTGGCGATTGCGACTTTTTAGTTGGAAGTGGTGTGTGCATTTGCCCAGTAG
Source organism: Mercenaria mercenaria (assembly GCF_021730395.1). Lineage (NCBI taxonomy): Eukaryota > Metazoa > Mollusca > Bivalvia > Venerida > Veneridae > Mercenaria > Mercenaria mercenaria. The sequence continues at coordinate 6,773,195 of NC_069365.1, read as the reverse complement.
ATGACAACGATGATGACTGTGTGTACATTTATTTGTAATGCAATGTTAAAACTATTATCGTCGACTCTACGTTTCTGCGTATCTTGTGAAATATTACATTGGACATATGCCATTTAGTATACATGTAACATTATTTTATATTATGATTATCATAAAGTATGTATTAACAGATGTTCCGATAGAATGAAATGAAACATATGACATAATAATAAATTACTCATTTATATCGTTAGTTAAAAGAAATAAATGGATTTTACTTCGCTACTTTGCTGTACACCATGGAAATCTGCATCCGTGTCATATGGATTGTTGAGGGCATTAATCTGACTGGTTATAATAGAACGCACTTTCTCGGTTATGTTGCTGAGCGGAGGTCTCCTTGGTCCGCCGCTGGTAGCTTTGAGAGACATTCGCATGTCATTTACATCTGTTTTGGCTTTGGACTTTTCATTCTTCCAGAATTGTTTGAGTTGCTTGCAGGATTCTGAGGTTTAAATTGGATCTGAAATGAATTATGCAACAGATACAAATAATGTCGATATATTTTAATGTAAACAATATATACGCGAATTCCAAATACAAAATTGTATATTAAAAAAAAACAACAATTTGTTTTTGTTGGGTTTAACGTCGTACCGACACAATTTTAGGTCATATGGCGACTTTCCAGCTTTGATGGTGGAGGAAGACCCCAGGCTCAACTAGATACAAATAGATTCAACTCTTTAATTTTTACATGCGTTTTATGATCATCACTTATGCTCAATACATATTACATGCTAAACATATTCGCTAAACTTAACCAGGGTGGAAGGAGAGTGGGTGGATGGGGAGTCCTGACCCCAAGTGTAGTGTCTGTATGTTAAATCACCAAAGTGGCACGTTTTCATATAGGTAAAATATAGCGAGGACTATCTACCTGTTCATAGTGTGTGACCACAGCTTAGCTAACACATCACAAATATACACGTCGAGTATTAGTAAAAAGCAAGGTCAAGCGATGACTTAACTATTACCGGTTTAAACCTTAGTGCTAGATTTGAAGAACTGGCCATACAAGATTGCTTTTGCGGTCTAGACACTTTACTCACAATATGTCATACTTATTTTGTACAATTTCGACATCTAAAAGCAATAAGACAGTGAATATCGAGACAGCTGATATTTACTGTTAGCCCCCGTGAATTAGCAACAATCTGTTCTAGACTAACGGAAAGTTAAACGAAAAATACAGACTTCTAAGGGAGAAACAATCTAGTAAGATTAAATTATCATGTGTGTTACTAGTCTAATTATTATGCCGAAACGTCGTAAAAGCGAAATCAAATATATGTTTAACAAGACATTCTATTTGAATAAAAAACTAAAGCACGATGTAGATTTGTTCTGTTTTAATCAGAGAGGAATTGTGTGTCTCAGATAGTCAATAGTATTATCATAAACAGTTTTCTCTGTTTTGTGGTACTACTGGATATTTTTGTATCATTGCTATTCCATTTAAGAACGATAATCGAGGCTGTTTTTATCATGAATTCGCTAAAAGTATCAAGTGGTTTTGCTCGCGATAATGGTGACTTGAGTTCAATTTAAGCTTCCCAAAACAGACATTCATACAATCAATTACATTATAAAACAGCCTTTAACAGTCAATATTTTGGCAGGTTTTAGGCATTTAACTACTGATACACATAAATGCACTTTACGGTAATGTTGAGAATTGCAATGCTGAATAGTTTTTCACTTTCTTTTGTACAATATAGACATTAACACCGTTAGAATCAAATCCATGCCTTTTCCTTATCAAATAGTTTGTGCATCTATTATACAAGTTATTTTTTTTATTGCAAGAAAGACCACTAATTTATAATACAAATACAGATATTTTTCATGGAGGCCAAATTGTGGTTTTTTTATAAATAATAGTTTGCATACGTTTTCTTCAGTTATTGCTGCAATTATTTTATTTCAGATAAGCAAACTGAAATGTTTATTGACTTTATTATATTTGATTATATTCCCTTTCGTATGAACGTAATAACTACGAATACTCCCAAGGCATTTTCACATTGCGCATATTCATTCAGTTATTTAATGTCACAAAATGAGTAAATCCAATCCTGGACACTGTTAAATCATAAAGGCTTTTCGCAAGCTTGAAAAATACGATCAATATTTTACAGCAAATAGGTTCACATTATAAAGTGCAATAAATCCACGTATGTTAGGGACTAACTGTATTGGTGCACTTTAAGTATTTTTTATTATTATTTTATTGTAACTTCTACGGCTCCATAGTATTTCCTTTTCAATATTTATCCTTGTTCCACTTTCCCTTTACATTTCAAATAATGTCTCTAATGTTCATTGAAATTTGTCAATATTTGACAAAAATAAAAAATACGAAGTGTAGAGTAGGAAAAGATGTTATAAGTATATGTTACAATAATAATGTCAAGAGAATTTAACATGAACAATAAATCACGTAACGTGGCTTTATAGCTCAACTGAACTTTGTTCAAGTTAAGCTTTTAGTATAGGCGGATAATCGGGCATCCGTCGTCCTAAGTCAACATTCAATTTTCACTTTTAACATCTTCTTCTCCGAAACTACTAGTCAAAATTACAAAGCTTTGGTCTGTAGCTTTCTTGCATGGTTCCCTCTCAAGATTGTTCAAATGGTTCCGTTTTAGGGGCTGCTAGAGTTACAAATAAAAAAACACTTGATGGATCTTCGTCTTTAGCATCTCTATAAGGCCTTTTCTAAAGTTTGTTCAAATGTGGGTATTTGACCCGTTTAAGGGCTCCTGGAGTTAAAAATAAAGAAACGATTAAAACAATTTCTTCGCATGATTTCCTTGATCTTTATATGTAGCATCATTGTTAGGTCCCTTCTCAATATTTCTCAAGTGGGAACACTTGGCCTCTTTAAGGTGCCGCTATTGTTAAAATCAGAAAAAAAAAGACTTTTTTTTCAACTTATTCTTATGAAATGTTTGTTGAATTTTCATCAAACATGGTCTGTATCATCATTCTAAGGTCTTTTATTCAAATGGGAGTACTTTGCCTATTTTAGACACGGATGGTAAACGCGCAATCCAATTCCCGCTGGGAATACGCTTAAAATGGGTTGCGCAACGTCCGGTGCTGGTGTTGCGCGTAAAAAAGACGAAATTGAGGTATGTGAAGTTATGATTTTGCTTAGTATGGGACAAGAATAAATTTTCTCGAAAAAAGAAAAATGCTATTCGACACAGATATGATAATACATCATATGTGTAAAATATCTGGTTTGTAATTTATGATTCTATTATCACAAAAACTCAGGCGACACGAAGCGTGAAAAAAAGTATGAAATCAACAAAAATGGAAGTTTCTGACCTCATATGCCTAATCTGAGGACATCTGATGCTTTTTATGATAACTCAAGTATTACAAAGTAACGAATATCAAAATTATTTGCTTCAAATCCTGCTTACGGCGACATAATTGACAAAAATCATCGGGAATGGGGTTGCGCACCGGGAATGGAGTTACTCGTGTACATCATAATGTATATAATGTATACGCGCAACTCCATTCCCGGGGCGCAACCCCATTCCCGATTATTTTTTGCCAATCTTTCCCCCAAAAGCAACATTTCATTCAAGTGTATGTAATATTCATGACTGTTTTAAACGTGTTTGATCAACAGAAGCGTCACATTTCCAGAAAGAAGGAACAAGAGTTAGAAAATTTGCATTTTTCATAATTCCATGCTTTTATGACAGCTCGAGCCAGCAGAGTTTTCGTGATAACAGAGCTGATTCTTAAATTAATAAGTGGGTATTTCACACATACCATCTTTATTCATTTTTGTGTCGAATAGCATTTTGCTTTTTTCCGAAAACTCTCGTAAATGTGTCATTATTTACAAAAACAAAAACCCACCTACCTCGATTTTGTTTATATTGATGCGCAACACCAGCACCGGAAGTCGCGCAACCCATTTTTAGCGTATTCCCAGTGGGAATTGGATTGCGCGTTTACCACCCGTGTTAGAGGTCGCTAGAGATAAAATATAAATAAATACCTTTAAACAACTTTTCCTCATAAATCACTGGATGAATCTTGGTCTGTATCGTCATTTTTAGTTCCTTTTCATTTTAATTTCAAATGAAAGGACTTGGCCCTATATATGGACCGCCAAAGATAAAAATAGAAACATTTTCAAAACAACTTTTTTCCATGAATTGCTTGATCGATCTTCGTAAAACTTGGTCTGTAGCATCATTATTAGGCCCTTTCTCAAATGTTTTCAAATGACAGTTGGACCCTTGTAGGGTCAACTAGAGCTAAAAATAATAATAAAAACCTTAAAATAATTTCTTTTTATGAACCGCTTGCTGGATCTTCATCAAACCTGGTCTGTATCATAGTTGTAAGGTTCCCTCTCGCCTCAATGCCCCAATTAGGGGTCCTTAGAGCTAAACATAGAAATACCTTTAAACAACTTCTCCTCAGGAATCATTTGATGGATCTCTTCAATCTTCATTTTAAGGTGCTTAATGTGCTCTCTCACATTAGATCAAATGCGGGCTAGGGAACAATTCAGTTAGAAATAGAAAACTATTCAATGTTTCTTCTTTTTGTTTCCGTTGCGTGTGTTAGAGATTCAGCTGGCGGGGATTACTTTTATTTGTATCGTCCCGATGTCTTTGGAACATTGTGGGGGTAAGAGTGAGGCTGGGTACGCACTATTAACAGGTTTTAGCTCCCCACTGGTGTTTTTGCCACTGACCGTTCCAATGCGGTGCCCCACTGTGTTCCTTTGGTTGTTCGTTTTGTCCTTGTGTGTTTGCTTTGTATGCGTGTGTGTGTGGTTTGGTAGTGTGCACATCTGCGTGCTGTGAGTTTCGTTTTTGGAAGGCTGCGTTTTTGGAACATGGCGTTTCCTGTTAGATATTTATCCCTGTTTTTCTTGGTAACCGCTTGCTGGAACTTGATCAAACTTAGTCTGTACCACCATTCGTAAGGCCCCCTCTCCATTTTTTTTTGAATGGGTCATCGCATAACTTGATCTTTAGCATTCGTGTAAGGTCTTCTCTTACGTTCATACAAATGATTCCTCTTGACTAATTTTACGGGCCGCCAGAGCTGAAAATAAAGAAAACCGTAAAACGATGTCATCTTATGAACCACTTGATGGATCATTACAAACATGGAAAGAAGCATTCTAGTATTGTTCTCTTTCAAATGCATTCAAATAATTCCGTTTGACTGATGTAAGGGACGGCAAGAGAAAAGAATAGAAAAACTTTTTATACTATTGACAATTGTGACCATTCATGATTTTTCATATGTTCAAGGTCAAATTATCAATTTCAGGTGAGCGACTAGGGGATATTTTCTCCCTTTTGTATTATTTCTTTTGAGGTGTCGTCAATAATTTCCTGCTCATTAATATTTTTGTTATACCTCAGAATATATTTAGGGAGTATCCAGATACATTCTAACATTGCTTTAATTAGTAAATTCAGATAAAGTATAATGCACAGAATCATAAAAGACATTAGACGAAACCAGATACACATACTGTAAACAGAGTTACCCACAAATTCAAACTGCAAAGGAAATATATTACAGACGTTGTGTTTCAATAATTTGCATTATTGTAATAAAACGCAATACAAAAGACGAGCCGGGATAATGTTACAAAACTGCAAAGCTAGACATATAGGAAAATAATACTGATAACGCCTTAGATACTGGGAGGAATAATTGAGTGTCAATTTATAAGGAAGTAATTAAATAATAAACTGCGATACTTACTCTGCATTTTTTTTCTCAACGATCGCAAGTTAGATAAAATCATTAACACACAAATTTGCTTTTCCTGCTAAAACATAGACATTTTTTCTTTCTTGTTCTACTAAGGACAAATCAATTCGACCTATGTCTTCAATACTAAAAACGAGGTTAGCTACAGCAATACAAGTGGTAGTAGACTGTCTCTATTTTCTGAATAAAATTAAAAAATATTTACTTTCTTATTATTCAAGGGTGTTCAGAGAGTACGTTGACTCCACAAGTTGTGTAATTTAATATACTAGTAACTGGTACCAATATAATAACTTGTCCTCACACAGTACAGGATTAGAGAATATTTAACAACCACAGTAACGCGCTAGCAGCGAAGTGCACGTTAAGTCAGTTGTGAATTTTCTTCCAAGATAGAAATAAACAACTTTTGGTCTGGTTCCAGTGCAGTCATACATTGTGATAAAAAATGACGTAACAAGAATAACCAAAATCTGAGCAAAACATTACTGTAAAAAGTCGGGAAAGCTTCGGGATAACTAGAGAAAACAATAGTTTTAGCCAAAGTTAGCTAAATCATGCATAAATAATTATTTGAATAACTTGATAAGATTTGATAAACGCCAAACGAATGTTTTTATGATTTACAGAAATAAACATAAAGAAAACCAATTTTCATGCTTCAGTTATATGTATTATTATGTTACTCGATATTGATATCTTTTTGAAAATATTTCGTAGGTTTACATTTTGGTTGTTTTTATTTCATTTCCCCTGTTTGTCCGTCTTCAAATAAATGCTACAAATGGAGAAACAGTATCTTATTTAGGTTATGTAGAGGCTAGATGCGGCATCTATTTGAAGATTGAACTGATCCAATGGAAGAAGTGGAGGCTTGTACTTTAAAGAATGATGACTGTACACAAGTACATCAGACCCAATTTGGCACAATGCTAGATGGCCACACTTTGGACACAAATAGGGGACATGAAATAAAATAAACGTGATTTCACCCTACGAGAAATGAATACTTATTTAAATAAAAAGTTATTCAGTATATTTAATTACAGATTAGTACAATTAAACTAATTAAGAAAACTATCGAGAACAAAGTCGACATCAGTAAACGTCGCTTACCTGGATAGGGAGAGACCCTTACCCAAATGACCACAGCACAAATATCATGCATGCTATTGGTTACATTTTCAGACTTTGTTCATTTGTACCAGATACATTATTTTTCTAAATAATAAAAATTTAAGACGCTTTATTGTCTAGTTTTGAAGATATTAGACTACATTTTTGTACATACAAATACGTTTAGAAACTGGAATAATTTGTTTATCTCCTAGTACTGCATACAGATGCTACAATTCACATTTATGGAAAATATAATTAAATGGGTCCAACTCCAGACTGATTTCAGTTCTGTGTCTAAATCATTTTAGTACTTGTAAATGTTTTGGCTATAAAAGTAAATCATTAAATGTGACTGAGCCAGCGAAAATACGTATACTTATAAAATACTACAAATTATTGCTCAGTATGAAGAAAAAATAATTCTGTATGGACATTTGAAACGGTTATGGCTCCTGCACATTGTATTTTCTCCTAAAGGCCTCTGTTATTGTGCACGTGAACTTAATATCTTGAAAAGTTTTATCAGTTTAGTTCAAGACAACAATAAAAATATAACTAAATATTAGGGCAATGTAGAGTAATAATTCTTGGCTAGTACTACTGCAATAAATGCCTTTTGTTATTGTGTGAAATAAGGTATTTTTATCACTAGTATAATAAATGACTTAGGAGTGTAATTGTACAGGAACACTTTTAATAATTGCTCTCTATTCTTATATGCATTTTAAATGAATTTGCTTTAGTTCAGCACTTCACAACTAACTGTTAGTAATATTTGGTTACTGTTCTTGTATTTTGTCGCAATGCCCTCTGTCATTACGTACATATCGAACAAATTCCCATACTAGTTGCCATTCCATATTTGTATGCAGTTTGGGATATTCCCTGCAGCACGTATTGTGATACGGACTGTACAACCAAAGTAAAGCAAGAAATGTAATACTATGTCTTATGTCATTGTGTTCAAGATCAACCAAATCTTTCTGGAAAGTGCTTTACTCTGGAGAATTATTTGTGCGTGCAGTTCTAACACTAAAAGTTAAGGACCGGACGACTTTTAACATTTAACACTACATGGTAAAGTGATAGCTCTTCTTCTTCTTCTTGGCGTTCACCGCCTAAACCTTCACCCCTGATCCAGCAGTAAAGGAGGCCGTCTTCTTCAGGTCCTCCATCTTGCCGTGCACTTTGATTTTCATGTGGGTGGCCACACACTTCTCCTTTGGTTCTCCAGACGTGGACATCGGAGAAGGAGACAATTTAAACTTGTGCACATGTGGACATTTAACCTGTTATGTCTTGTGCGAAGCCTAAAGACGATGACTTGTTTCCATCTGTCTAGTAGGTGATAGTCATCCTTGGTTGGCCTTGGCTTTGTCAGTGCTTTGATCATTGTCACCTTCTCCTCGTGAGTAATGGCATCTTGTGGCTGGTTATCTGTAGCTCCAAGCTTGGCTAATCTGTCTGCATTCTCATTTCCAGGTGCACCAAAGTGTGCAGATATCCATTGTAAGGACACAACGCTTGTTTTGCATAGGCTGAACAGTGCCCTGGAGATGGATATTTGTTTGGAATTTTCCAGTGTTTGGAGAACTGACAGAGCATCCGTGAAGTTACCCACGTTTGGGCATGTCTCTGGAGACTCCTCAATGAGTTTAATAGCTTGTTTAGTGGCCTCAGCCTCTGCTCTATAGTTGGTACAGTGCCTTCCGGTTGGAATACTATTTGTCTCTGATTTTCCCGAGGTATGCAGTATGAAGATGCCAGCTCCTCTGTCGTTTATTGCAGCTGAAGCTGAGCCGTCTGTGTACACCGGTGTCCATGTCTCTGACGGGTATGTGTCTTGGATCATTGCCTGTGTAAAAGATAGCTTGGCCGTTTCATCTGAAGTACCAGTGGGAAGACCAGGAACATTGGTATGTATATTCAGGTTGGACTGGTCATGTTTTCACGGTTCTGGTAGATCTTGAACAGTGAAAGGAGTAGTGGGTTGTCCAAGATGCTCTGCAAAGGTTTTGTTGAGCTTCCTGGCTTCGTGTACAAAACTGCCTCTTTTTAAACGATTTTTTTGTAAGCCCTTCAAAAGAAAAACAAAGAAAAATATCAAACAGGGAGTGCCACGCACCAAAAGCGCAGCCTCCTCAAAACGAACCCCCAGCACGCAAACGCGTGCACCACACACACACTCAAAGCTTACACATCAGGACAAAACGAACAACACACACACACACACACACACACACACACTAAAAGCCAACACATAAGGACAAAACGAACAATAAGCATACACACACGCGCGCACACAAAGTCAACTCACAAGGACAAAACGAACAAAGGAAGACAGTGGGGCACCGCCTTGGAACGGTCAGTGGCAAAAACACCACTGGGGAGCTTAAACCGGTTTATGGTGCGCACCCAACCTCACTCTTACCCCCACCATGTTCCAAAGACATGGGACGGTGTAAATAAAAGTAATCCCCTCCAGGTGAATTTTTAACACACGTAATGGAAACAAAAAGACATGGCATGTAAAACATAAAAATGCTCGTGTATAGATATATAAAAAGCAAACCTTAAGAACCAAAAACGTATGTACTCAATGCCTTTTCAGAAGACAGAGCAACAAGAGAAACACCCTTAAGGGCCCGGCGAAACAGGCCAGAAGACAAATATCAAAACAGTTCAGTCCTGGTAGGATTTAAAAACTGCTCATCATAGAGTCCTCCCCCTCTTCCGTCAAGTTTTGCTGATCTGGCAGATATTGGTATTTGCTGGTTTGCACCAGGATTTTGGAGTGATAGCTCTTGTAAACTGCACTTTCTCTCCATGGCCTCTGTCTTTGTGAGTAAAGAATGAACCAAATTCCTAGAATAATTTCAAAGTGCTAATCCTTCTACGAAGGTTTACAGACAAACCAGCGGACGTACGAATAATATAAGAATATTATTGTAGAGCGTCTACCAAATGAAAGGGTATTTATTATCAGCAATTCATCAGTATTTGTTTGAAATGTATAATACAGTTTCCTTGTGATGAAGAAATGATATGCGTGTATCTCTACATCTTTTTCATCTATTACTTAATCAGTTACAATTCTGAACCCCCAACATATATAAACATTCTGCTAGTGTGTTATAATATATATTTTAAAATCATTTACATGTTACTGTTCATATTTAGTGCATAGGGGACTCCTAACTGTGTTTAACGCGTATATGTATTTGGGTGATATTTATTTATAACTCTACTTCATTCGTTCAATTTCCATTAAATGGGCGAAAGTAACTGTAAACATTTTCCGAAACGCTTGATTTTCCTCTAGTTGATTGTAATTATTGTTAAAAACTGTTAGATAATAAATTTGTGTGTGTGTGTTGTTGTTTTTGGGTTTTACGCCATTTTTCAATAGTATTTCTGTTATTTAACGTCAAGCAGTTAACTTAACCAGTGTTCCTGGATTCTGTACCAGTACAAACCTTTTCTCCGCAAGTAACTGCCAACTTCCCCATATGAATCAGAATTGGAGGAAGAATGATATCTTATCAAATCGTCACGGAGAACATACGCCCCGCCGGGGGATCGAACTCACGACCATGAGATCCGTAGACCTGCACTGTCCCTATTGAGCTAAGTGGGCGGGCTAATAAAATCTGTAAATAGATTTTTTGGAAGCATAGAATGCATCCAAGCAGACTAATAGCAGATTCGGTTTGACTGAGTGTTTGTATGTTTTGGGTCTCACGCCGTTTTTCAACAGTACATGTATTTCAGTTCTGTAACGGCGGGCAGTTTACCTAAGCAGTGTTCCTGGATTCTGTACCAGTACTGATCTTCTCTCCGCAAGTAACTGCCAACTTCCCCACATGAATCAGAGGTGGGGGACAAATGATTTCAGACACAATGTCTTTTTATAAAATCGTCACGGAGAACATACGCTCCGTCCGGGGATGAAACTCACGACGTTGCGATCCGAAGATCTGCACTCCCTATTGAGCTATGCGGTCGGGCATAAATTGAGTCTGTTCAGGAGAGGTAGCTATATAGTCTCTCATGAATTGATTGAGTCTGTCCATGAGAGATTTATGAAATGTGCAACACCTCTCACGCCTCCTAGCACCGGATTTAGTGGAACCTATTACACATCTATTGAACGAAACCGAGGCGGCTGTAAAAAGTATCTCCGTACTTGGATTTAGTGTTGTTGTATTTTCTGGTCCTTTGGGATCAATAGGCTCCGGATTTAAGTTGCAGATCCGGAATTTTCGCAAACTCAGCTACCTTTCCCCCTAGAGTTTTTTATTAATTAATTAACTCATACAATACTTTGGACCGGCTAGAACAATTGTTGGTCATTTATCTTTAAAAATTCAAAAAAAAAAAAAAAAAGAAAAAACGAGCACGTTTTGCATATTTTGTATTTTGAGCGAATTTCAAAAAATACGGATTTTTAACCATTTTATACACATCTTTAAAAAATCTGCCCAGCTTACGTCACAATATCACTAGACCATCTCTCATTTGAATGACCAGTAACGATGCTAAATCTTAACCTAAACACACAAACCAATTTACCAGAAATTTAGGTAACATAGCACACCAACCATATTTTTATCATAGTACCTGTTAATGACATTGGTACGAAACCAATTTACAATATACTTTAAATGATATTTATTCATATACAGCTGGGCACAACAAAACATGTTCTATATCGGCCGTAGCAAACAGGTTTCTGCAATTTGTTTGTGGAGTTTCCACTTTTTCTATTTTATTTTGCGATGTTATAAATTTATATTATATCATTTATCACGCTAATAACTTATTTTCTCTTTTTTTCTCAAGCGTGTTTTGTCTTACAGATTCAACATCAGCCATAGTATGGTAAATTGTACAAATATTTCAAGGTTGTTAAACTTTCATAGCATGCAAGCAAGTCATACGTTCAGAGCATGATATCTATTCATAGCAGCGATTTACAATGATTGTAATGTTAGCTTTTCCCATTAACCTCAATCTGTATACTTGTTTGTTTGCCTTTTATTAACATGGGTTTTCTCAATCAATTTCCTCTCAGAAGGAAATATTTTTAAAGAAATCAGTTACGAGTACTTAAGAATTTAGACTGGCGTCTCATTATTTTTTCTAAAATAGATCCATTTATTATTGTTCACTATCATTGGAAATGTATCTTTTAGAAATGTGATTTGCTATGTCACTTTAAACAGTATTGTTGAACATGCAAATCAGTTCTCTAGTGGCTTTTTTAACAATATATCACAACTATTTCAATGATCTTGGCGCAATAAATGTTAATCATGTACTGTGTTTAAGGCAAGACTGAGGCATTCGAGTTAGACAACCTGCTGCGGGCTCTGAAATATGACAACCTCCACATTAGGTGGCCAGTATATCTTTTATAGAAACAATATTTATTGGTATGCATCATAAGATCATAAGGAGAACACATTTCATGGTAAATATATTACACAGGACCATTTCCTCAGCGTCATTCTAGTGGTTGTAATAATAATAATTAACAAAAAATCATATATCTAGAGAACTATCAAACTCTCCAAGTGAGACAACATTAGGCCTTTACTTCAGTTAAAATGTCAGACGGTGCATCCTAACGTTTTTCTGTGGGTGTATAAAGTACTTTGTGTAATTTTGTAGCCTTTGGTAAAACGCTGCTTTCAACTATATGACACGTGATTTGTTTTCTATATATGACAGTTATGTATTATCTCGTAAATCAATTGTTTAAGATGGTTTTTTTTTCACACAAGGGTAGATACGTGGGAAGAAATTATGACCATTCGTAAGTAAGTTGGACAAAACTATCTACTTCCTGGACTTCTATGAAAGCTTCACTGCTAAAAAGAGGTACAGGCACAGTGTCTTTACTGTATATTAAATGCAGCTACTGACAAACCAGATAGAATATTAGCACTACCTGCACTAAGGCTACCTGAAAGAGACTGCCAAAGCTACCAGTTAGAAGACCTTTATTCATGTATATTCTAAACTACATTGAAATTGCAAATGCAGAAAACTTAATCTTGAATTAAACGATAGCTTTCCTCAAAATATGCTGTCTCAGGCAAAACCTTTTGTTAAATACTTTGAGCTTTCAAGGTTTATGTTGTTTGTCTACATGTCATGTTTTTTCCATGGCACACATGTATATAGCGTACAAATATTTATTAAAGTCTATCACCCAAGGCTGTATTTAATAAAATGAAGATGGTAGTAGACAATCTGAGGACATTTCTTAACAACTGCACACGTTTTATTGTGTTTCTTCGAATGTTTATTTACCCCATCCACTTTTCCCCAGTTCGAGAGTGTACCACTCTTCCAATATTAATGAGAGTGTACTGATATACTGTTATATTAATGTTTATGTAGTTAACAATATCTGCTGAAAATAACACCTGAATATCTCAACTAATAGAAAATGTTTTAGCTCTTTTGGGAAGTTCGTCCATCGAAAATAAGTTAATTTTGTGGCTCTGTGATGAAAAAAGTATTCAGTACAATTTAAAATGCAACATGTGTGAGTGTCCATTGCATAGTTATTTTATCATGAAAGTTTCAGGTAAAAAAGTATGAACCATTTAAAAAAAAATAACGGAAATGGTATACCTTGCTGGTCACATGCCAGATTACCCCTCCCACTTTTAATGTAAATATCTATAGAAGTAAGTCAAAACTGATAAAAATAACACTTGTTAATGAAACTTTATACATGTAGGTATATTGCCGTATTATGTGGAAATGAAGCATAATAGACATTCATATTTATTTATATTTTAAAAATAATAAATATAAATGTCTATTATGCTTCATTTCCACAGACTGCTTTTGCCTTACGTATTTGGTAAATGTCAGTATTGTACTTTAAGGTGAAGCAATATGTAGACAGAGAACCTTTATCATATCTATATATTTCAGTAAATTATTGATCGTATTTATATCAGTAACGTCATGCAATATTTACAGTATTCATAACTGCGAAATATAATCTTATTCTAGATGATTTACATGGACAAATGGAACGAATTAAAGTACACATTCAAACCACATTACTCTGGTATCACGAAAATCATTATATTACTATTATGTATCATTTTAAATAGATATGCTACTTTTAATCCAGCTTGCATAAGAGTAAGTGGTTTAGTTATTATCTAAGTGCATAGATAATTTTTCTGCATATGCTTATTCTCTATTTACATAATAAGATTAAAAGTTTATTTGCATACTAAAAGGAACCATCTTTCCTGTCAATAAATTACAGCATTGTGTATGTATTTACTGTTGCTTGAGTGATGCCCGTGTGTAGAGATCGTACAACTAACAAAGCGCTAGCATTCAAGTTTTATATATGCTGCATACACTAACCATTTACCAGCTTTATGTTTTGCTCGATCAAGGATGTAAACCTGATGTGTTACTGTTGCTCTTTCTAATTTGAAAACATGTGTTTTCTTACATTTATTTGGTTGTCTGTATACTCTGGGCGACTTCGTACTTTTTCTATTTGTCACAAAAGCTTATCGATTGTCAGCTGGACAAATAGACTAACTTTCAAATGTCGGTAAGAGCAAGGTGATCTGATAAGTCTGGCGTATGCGTTCATTATGGTTTATTTCATTTTCCCTTTGACTTCCATAACGAGCATATTCTCACCATGTCAAACAGTAAATATGTTTATTTTAGTAGTATGATATTCAATGTCTCGCTTTTATATGCTTATGGTACTAATCCAACTATGCTCAGGTGAGTTTTTGTGATCGCTCGATGTCCGGCGTCTGTCTGTCGTCTGTCTTTCGTCTATCAACATTTAGTTTGTGTATGCGATAGAGGCTGTATTTTTCAACTGATCTTCATGTAATTTAGTCAGAATGATTACCTTGATGTAATTAAGGTCAAGTTCGAAAATGGGTCATCTGGGGTCCAAAACAAGGTCACTAGGTCAAATCAAAGAAAAACCTTGTGTATGCAATAACGGCTGTATTTTTCAATTGATCTTTATGATTTGTCAGAATGATTATCTTGATAAAATCAAGGCCAAGTTCGAAAAAGGGTCATCTGGAGTCAAAAACTAGGTCACTAGGTCAAATCAAATAAAAACCTTATGTATGAGCTAGAGGCTGTATTTTTCAATTAATCTTCATGAATTTTGGTCAGAATGATTATCTTGATGAAATCTAGGCCGAGTTTGAAAACGGGTCATCTGGGATCAAAAACTAGGTCACTAGGTCAAATCAAAGAGAAACCTTGTGTATTGGATAGAGGCTGTATTTTTCAATTAATCTTCGTGAATTTTGGATAGAATAATTGTCTTGATGAAATCTAGGTCCAGTTTGAATATGGGTCATCTGGAGCCAAAAAGTAGGTCACTAGGTTAAATCAAAAGAAAAGCTTGTATATGCGATAGAGACTGTATTTTTCAATTGATCTTCGTGAAATTTAGTCAAAATGATAGTCTTGAAAAAATTTACGTTAAATATGATTATGGGCCATCTTGGATCAAAAAGTAGGTCACTAGGTATTTTTCAATCGATCTTCCTGAAATTAAGTCAGAATGATTGCCTTGATGAAATCCAGGTCAGATTTGAATATGGGTCATCTAGGGTAAGAAAGTAGGTAACTAGGTCAAATCAAAGAAAAACCTTGTGTATGTGGTAGAGGCTGTATTTTTCAATTGATCTTCGTGAAATTTAGTCAAAATGATAGTCTTGAAAAAATTTACGTTAAATATGATTATGGGCCATCTTGGATCAAAAAGTAGGTCACTAGGTCAAATCAAAGAAAACCGTTCTGTATGCAATGAGGCTGTATTTTTCAATTGATCTTCATGAAATTTGGTCAGAATGATTGCCTTGATGAAGTCTAGGTCAAGTTCGAATATGGGTCATCTGGGTCAAAAAGTAGGTCACTAGGTCAAATCAAAGCAAAACATTGTGTATGCAGTAGAGGCTAAATTTTTTCAACTGATCTTCATGAAATTTTGTCAGAATGGTTGCCTTGATGAAATCTAGGTCAAGATCGAATATGGGTAGTCTGGGGTCAAAAGCTAGGTCACTAGGTCAAATCAAAGAAAAACCGTGTGTAAGCGATAGAGGCTGTATTTTACAGTTGATCTTCATGAAATTTGGTCAGAATGATAGCCTTGGTGAAATCTAGGTCAATTTCGAATATGGGTCATCTGGGGTCAAAAACTAGGTCACTAGGTCAAATCAAAGAAAATATTTATTTATACTCAAGATTTTTGCTCCAATTTTAATGATAATTGGTCAGAATATTTTTTCCATGAAATCACTAGGTCAAACATGTTTACACTGTTATGGTGTGTTATGGTGTGTTTCTCAGGTGAGCGACCTAGGGCCATCTTGGCCCTCTTGTTTAAGTATTGCTATTAGTATTGTTTCTTATGCTTTGATGAAAATCATATTTTATTGTATTAAATATGTAGGATATTTATTTAACCTTGTCAAAGGCACTGGTAGATTATTTTAAATCTCTTATAATTTTACTTAACTTTTATGTTTCACATATACTTAGACACATTATTATGACTTATGTTTTAGTCCCATTTGTCTTTGATAATCTCTGTTTATATGTTTGTCAGAAAAAATAGTTTATCAGTTGTTAGCTTGTCGTTTTGTGTTCGACATGAAATAAAGCTTCGTGTATGTTGTATGTAAACATCAAGCATACGACCCTTTGGTTTTTCTTGTGACTGAATGTCTTTCGGATGCATTGATGCTTCGAAAACATGTGGATTCATGAAATTCTACATTGTAGAAAAATGTTTCAAACGTACAGAACCGCGGAAATCCAAAAGCTAGTGAGTTACTGCAAATATCAGATGAATACTGCGTGCTGCTCAATGTATGCAATTGAAAAAAAAACATAATGAAATCTGACACGCATAGTACGGGCATTTAAAAAAAATTAAAATTATATATTTTGTCCAGATTTGACGTGTTGTGCAATCTCTCTCTCGAGAACAAACTCAATCAAACCAGGCCCGTATCTGAACATGAATTACTATTGTGACGTGTGCATATTCAGTTACATAAAATTATATACTATAATACATAAATATATATATATAACATGATTGCACTTGGCCCAAATGGCATGTAAGAACAGTCAAACCTGTCTATAATGACCACCCTTAGGAGAGCCAAAATGTAGTCTTTATTGGGAGGTGGTCTTTATTCACAGTTTATAATACACTGCAAATGTTAAAATGGAAAACAAAACATGTGGTCTTTAGAGCCAGGTGGTCTCTGTTCAGAGGTGGTCTTTAACACAGGCTTGACTGTGCTAAAGTAATATACTGTAAATCCGGTATTATTCGCAGTGTTTTAATTTTCGCTATTTTTCGCGAATCGGGTACATCGCGAAATCATGAATCCGCGTAAATATCCTTCCATAACATACAGACATATCCGAAAATACAGTCCAAAATACGGTCAAGTTCAGCAATGAACACTAGCCGCCTATACATCGACGTTTATTGAATGAATTTCAATTCATTTCACATTTCAAAACATTATGAATAATTCATGTAGAATATACTGCTTAAGGTTACATTTACATGCAGCTGGCAGTTTTTAACGGACAACATCTCCTGGATGCACTTCGTGTGTGTCAAACAAGCAGAGCGCGTGTTGTCCAAGAAGAAGATCTATATCATCCTGTATTTTCTCAACAACTGATTTTTTTGCACACTTAGTATGACAACAATAGGGGTATGCGGACAATTTATCACACCATTGTATTATATACTTGTACGTTGATTATAAACTTGTATAATGAATTTTCCTTAAGCTGCCTTGATTCTGACTGGTTTGAACAATGATTTGTAAATGATTATTTGAAACTTAAATTAACTAAAAATCAAGCAGATAATCAATTTACTATGCGGTCTTTATTGTACGCAAGCTGGATTCAAACAACCTAAATTTATGACCTTTAACCAGCTGTTTCAAACCGAACGTTTCAATACCTTGTCATGAACTCAACCTAGAATGAGTATATGGATTGGAAACCCCACAAGTATGAGCATACGCTGCAAGGATGAGGGACTGACCTTTCCACAACCCACCTAGGTCTAAACCTTAAAACTATTTCAAACCAAATGTCTCAAACACCTAACAATTTTGTCCTATTCCAATGTTTTAAACCTTGTCTCAAACTATATTTAAAACCTTGTCTCAGACCTACCAAGGTTCAGCACTATAACCTTAAAAAATCAGCTTATACTGCGACCCGGACCAATAAGATAATATAGCTATCAAGAGGACCCAGCAAGGATGAGCCTAAGCTGCAAATATGAGGGTGGCTCACCTGAATTATTTATTACAAAGTCCCAGTAATAATTATGGCTTATTATTTAAAATATTTCTCCAGCTTCTCTTTGATGTGCACTCTTCGAGCTCCCAGGCATTTCGGAATTATGGCCCTTGAAACATTGTTTGTTGATAATCAAAGCACTGAAAGTGTAATTGAGTGTAGCAAAGCACTAAAAGTTTGATTAGTTTTTTTATTAATCAAAGCACTGAAAGTTTGATTTGGAATTAAGAATATATAGGGAGTAGGGTTAACGCTTGAACAAAATACGTTTGCCAATAAGTTCTTTGCCAAGTTTGATAACCAGCAAGATCGGCCCAGGCACTTCGGAATTATGGCTCTTGAATTGCCGAAAATCGCTCAGCTTTTTTGAACACATAAAGGAGTCATATACTACTAATCATTAGTAGTATATTAGTCATTTATGTGCCCCAAGAGTATGTGAGTCATGTATGCCCCAAGACCTTATCGTATCAGAGGATTAGGCAGTTGTGGTCTTGGTGCATGGTTGACTCATATACTACTATTCAGATGATAAGGCTGTTGTGGAAGACATGCGCTTTTCTCAAAAGCAGCTCTAGTTTACTTGTATGTAGTCATGTTTAAACTAGACAACTATAATCAATGAGCCTTATTGTTCTTAGAGTATGTATCAATGAAACTAGAAATGTGTCCATGGGACACAGATGCCCCCACTACATGACAAAGGACACAAATTTTTTCCTAGGTCAGGGGCTACAGTAATGAATGAATCCGGACGCGAAACCCCAGGTGCACAACCGCAAATGCTGACCAACATTTCTTTAAACTTTGGTGACTCTAGGTCAAATACTTTTGGAGCTACGCGCGACACAACATTAAATGACTAATATTTAACTAAGTCCGGGGCCATAACTCCTACAAGACTGAATGAATCTGGACGCGAAACCCTAGGTGCACAACTGCACATGCTGACCAACATTCCTGTAAACTTTGGTGACTCTAAGTCAAATACTTTTGGAGCTACACGCGACACAACATTAAAATGATCAATTTTTTACAAAGTCAGGGACCATAACTCGTACACGACTTATTGAATCCGGACGCGAATCCCTAGGTGCACAACAGCACATGCTAACCAACATTCCTGTAAACTTTGGTGACTCTAGGTCAAATACTTTTGGAGCTACGCGCGACACAACATTAAAATGATCAATTTTTTACTAAGTCAGGGGCTATAACTACTACATAACTGAATGAATCCGGACGCAAAACCCCAGGTGCACAACTACACATGCTTACCAACATTCCTGTAGAGTTTTGTGACTCTAGGTCAAATTCTTTTGGAGCTAGGCGCGACACAACATTAAAATGACCAATTTTTACAAAGTCAGGGGCCATAACTAATACACGACTGAATGAATCCGGACGCGAAACCCCAGGTGCATAACTACACATGCTGACCAACATTCCTGTAAAGTTTTGTGACTCTACGTCAAATACTTTTGAAGCTACGCGCGACACAACATTCTCGGAAGGACGGACGGACGGACAAGGGCAAGTCTATATGCCCCCCCCACACACTAAAAAAGTGGGAAGTGGGGGCATAAAAAGTAATACAAAGACACAAAAGATCTTCTTTTGAATAAAAGCAGAAAAGATGGACAAGTGAGTCTGCGTTCACAATTCTACATTTTGTTGTTAATTTAAAGTTACTTCTACCAAGTTGAATCGCCTTCCAGTTTAAGTGGTCAGTTGGAAGATGGTATAATGTATGAACTGTTACCTCCTGGATAGGATGATTTGCCTCAAGCCGCTGAGTCGAGAAACAAGAGATTAAGTCAAACGACTTTACCGCTCGGTCAGTTCAGTCATGCATACTTTTCCACAAGGTATTGTATCTCTTAAGAATGTGCTTGAAACGTTAACAGGTAACAGACAATATTCATAGAAAACGTTTTAATGACACTAAAGCAAGTGATAGGCATACGTTAAAAATAGTCATCTTAAAATATCTCCAGTTATTAATCAACCACTTATCTGTTGAATATGTATTACGTTCTGTAAAATACTATTTTTTAACTGTCTACTAAAACACAATTATGCCATTCATCTTGCAGCCATGCAGAAAAGTTTGTTACCTTTTTATATCAAAAGAATGCGATAAGCGATGGCAGCTTATTGATATCGAGATATATTAATGGTCAATAAATAATATAATTGGATATGCTCTATACCCAATGATGTCATATATATTTCAAATAAAACAATAACTCACTCAAGTCCAGTCATCATATTTGCCTTATATTTCGTAGTAACTGTCAGGTTTACTGTTGCAGCTACGGCATTGTATTGTAAACTAAGCTACACAACTACATTTAAACAAAGCTAGTCGGTCAATATCAGGTCATAGACATTATAACAAACAATATCCGACAGCTGTTGTAGTTGTTGCATGATTAATTTATTAAATCTATTGTTTGTTAGATCTTACAAATAATACAAAAAAGGTTTTATTACTATTTTGGTTTTACACGCTATACAAAATAACGATAACGTACTAGTACCTCGTACATAGCGAAGCTCACTTACACTACGTCAGGAACCTACCCTGCCTGAGCATAAACACAATGACAGGCTCGTGAATCCACGTTATATATCGAGTATGAATTATACATGAGAAATGAACACAAATATTAATACCTGCTAATGTGGGATTTAAATTTTATAGCAACTGAAGACCTTCGGGTCGAAAACGTTTTTGCGTCAGAATACTGTTTTCCTGATAAAATCTTCCAATTCTACACCAGTGTATCAATTATAAAACGATACGTTTGCCCATGCTATGATAAAATACGTCATTAATTAACAACGCACATACAGCAAAAATTAAAATTACAATATATGATAACGTGTCAGCAGTATGCAAACACACAGAATATCTATTCTTCAAGTTGGGTGAGATTAAACACCATGGGGTTAACTCAAACTTGGCACTGTATACTAGATTTCCATATATATATATGGAAATCTAGTATACACCGTGTGTATACCTTCTCTAACGTTTAGGAATGGGGTGGTCTTGTGACAATTCCTGCTATTGATGAAAATAGATAGGTTACATGTTTTCCGGTAACTGTTGTAGTTGCAACTGTATATTTTAGATGATAAATTAACATGATGAAAGATGTATTCAAAATCGTCTACTACTTCCCGCTTTGGAGCGATATATAACTAATATTTGAATTCTAAAAAGTGAAAGTAAGTTTCGTAGTGCCATGTAACAGAGCTCATCAGAAGTCAGTTGTTGACAATGCATGACGTTACATGTTATTACATACCATAAAAGTTGTTGTCTGCTTTATTTTACGTTACTGTAACTTTTTCTAATGTTTGACTTTAATAACGGTATACAGTTATTGCACCCAGTTACAATCCTGGTCCTGGTCGTGAAGGGAGTCTGCAAAGGAATTTTGACAAAAAGCCATAGCTTATGTTATAATGGTATTTAAGATTTACTTTTTAGAATGTATTCAAATGTCTGTTATATATCGCCCACAGAAGAATACAGCAAAAAACAAACATTAGCATCATTAGTTAAAATGAAAAGAACGTTTACTAATTGACATATAGCCAACCATATTTATCCAGAAATCTTTATCGTGCGTTAAGAAACAACCATTTTTGTAATACAAAACAAATCAAATCAAGACATCCTTAAGCTAAACGTATCAAAGTAATGGAGTATTGCCGGAAATATGATTATACAGTTTATTCTTCACAATGCATTGTTTTTGCCTTTCATTTTACGTCTTCTCTTCGTATATTCTTGATTTCTGATGTTTGTCCCCTGAGATATTACAAGGCGTATGGATGTAAACATATTAGAGCATAAATAGAAATTTGATATTTCCGTATCTCATGGAAACGTAATTAAAATGGTACTTTATAGGACAAGCTGGATTATGGGGCTATGATTTGTGTCAACCTTGAGTTTATAAGAACACATTTTTTAATTAAAAGGAAAATGTTGAATGACAAAGAAAACAAGGTCTAACTTTGACAAAATTACTTCAGAGTTGAAGTTGAATTCATAGTTTTTATCTTTTGTTTTGACATTAAGGTATCTTATTACATGTTTGAATTTTCTGAAGTTTCGTTCATTATGTACTTTGTATTTTAGACGTTTGAAAAAATATCCTGAGTGAGTGAGTTGAGTTTTACGGCGAATCGACACAAAATGGTCATATATCGCCGAGAAGAAGTTATATTGAAAACGCCAATTGTAAAGCATACCTTAAATCATTTATGTAAAAATGTAAAGCACATTATGTAAAAATGTAAAGCATGTCTAAAATCATTTACATTTATTTAAAAATGTAAAGCATATCTAAAATCATTTATGTAAAAATATATACGTATGTGTTGAAAACTTAAAATATCAGCTGCAAACATATTAATATTGCAAAAGATGTGAATGAAACATAAAATGTTCAGATGTTTTGATAAATTCCTATCTGCTTTAAAAACGATAAAATATTTCCGACTGAAACTTTTTCAAATAACTCTTTCAAAGACTGAACGTCATAGTATGTACTTCGTTGTGGATCAAAGACCACACAGTTGATTAAAACATGTTTAATAGTTAGTGGTTTTTGACATGGTAAACATTCGGGTTGATCTTCTTTATTAAAAAGATAGGAATGATTCAAACGGGTATGGCCTATTCGACAACGAGAAAGAACAACTTCCTCCTTGCGAACAGATCTGTTCCCTTGGTAACATTCCCCTTGAGTAGGTCATGAAGTTTATGAATGAAGCATTGTTCCATGACGATTGCCATTTAGATAAAATGTATTTGTTTCTATTTGGCCTAAAATCGGTATGTGGTAATTTCGAATTAGATTGTGATAATGAAAGGGATTTCTTTGCTGCAGTATCAGCATCCTCGTTTCCATGAATTCCAACATGACTGGGAATCCTACAAAATAAGACATTTTTAAAGATAGTTCATGAACCCTGAGAAGAATATTCTGACTGAAAGGATTTTCCATATTTCGGTTAGGAATTGACTGTAAAACAGAAAGCGAGTCAGAAAAGATAATAATTTTTTCTTCACTATATTTCGATATAAAATTTAGGGCTAAATCAATAACTTTTGTCTCGGCTGAAAATAACGTTGCATAATTTGGCAAACGGTATGACTTGTATAACAAAGATATTATAATATTCCTACCAGAACTGTATCTTGTATTGACTTTTAACATTTATAACCTCACTCTTTATTAATAAGTGTTAAAATATGGTGATTTACAGAGCTAAAGCTGGTCCAATACTTAATAATATGAAATAGAAATTCTAGTCAGTAATAAGTTGAAGCAGAATTGCCGTTCAATTTCATCGACTCATCTTTAGTAATTTGTATTTTTGGAAGTTGATCTATTAAAATCACCTTCTCTATGTGACTGCGCAGAATTTAATCAGGAATAGACTGTCTCCCAACTATTATTTCGTACCTATCTGCTGTACAATGTAGTTCAATGCGGAATTATTTTACCACCTCTGACGTCATTGTCGTTACAGACAGGAAAATTTTGCCTACTCTATCACCACATTTGAGGCAGCCGTGGACTTGATCATAAATCGTACAATACATGCATAAAATAGTTCACATACTTAATTTATTTATACGAATGTGCAGTAATTTTCCTACAATAACTATCGGCTGCATGCCTTCACTTCACATATTTTTACTTTACAAGGGGCACCAAAGTGCAGTATCATATTGATGATATGGTTAGCCGAATCAAATCCTAAATGTATGGGGTTTCTAACTATCAAAGCGCTGTTAGCCTTTTGGAAAAGACACACACAAAAATTTTGTCGTTGTAGTTCACGCTTATACGTTCATACTTCCAATCTTTGCAGTGGTATTTTTATGCAAGGTAGTGTGAAATGATTTATGTTATATCTTTTGCAAAGAAATTTTAACATTTATATTTGTTCTATTATATTTAGAAAGCAGATGAAAATTATATAAGTTTAAGAAGCTATTTTCAATCTTTAGACGGATTAAATCTCTAACCAGATAAAACAACATTCATTTTAGGGGTTTTGACTACAAAAATAGTATGCGGGCCTCTAAAGGGAATAAAATTTCGTACACATGATTAATATTCTACAAGTTGAACCTCTGTATTTTATTCAATTGTCTGTGCTTTAAGAGTACCATTACGAGATCGGTTAAGAGTAGGACAATTCGGCATTCTACGGTCGTAAATGTAGTTCAATGGGCACATAACTTTCCGTAAAAACCGGAGAACTCAGAAATCATATGAGGTAAACCATCCAAAAATGGAATACACTGAAATTCAAACTTCACACAATCTGTATTACTATTAAATAAACCTCAACGACATAGCTAATAGCTCTAATGTTAGAGATTTTTTTAAGATTTAATTACAATCAATTGTTTGCTCCCATCTTATACGATTCCAACGATAGTCGGGACGGGACTTTTAACTTCTTTGGCTTTTCTGTAAAGGAAACTTGACTTTAGAGATTAATGAGAGACAACTGTACCTTCTGGCTATTGTTAAACTACTGTAATGTTTCATTATGGTAAAAGGCACAACCTAGAAATGTTATTACCTATTTACTTCATACCCACGATTCATGCGGTATTTGATATCAATATTTCACATTTTCAACATATTCTTACACGTAGCAAGTGCATACCATTTTTCATATTTTATGTCATCCAAGCCTCAAAATGTATCACAAACCTCTCACCAGAAATGTTACCGTTGTTACATGACGTCGGCGTAAGAACGCCGGTAAGTTTTTGTTACCTGGGCTTATTATAATTTTGGCGCATGAGGCACACTGCTTCATTATCAAACTCTCAACGATGGACACAATTACCGTTTAAACATTTTTTATTGTTACGGCATATAATAAATGTAATAAAACAGTACATGTTAGCAATTTGTTCAATGCATGCCCCATATAAATGTACATTTTTACAAAAAAATCTCGTTGTCGAGTCATTAACACAATTTCTACAGCAAATTTCGCTGTGGTCATCTTCCAAAATATTGATACCCAAACTCGCTCAATTATAAGACCTGGTTTATTTGCTCTGCACATCATCTCATGGCCATCTACCAATATTTGAAGTAGTTCAAAGTCAATACCTTCAGTGGTTATTACGTTATGCTCCAGACACGAAATGTGACGAACAAAACGGGCGAATGAAAATAGGGTTAACAACAAATCGACCGGTGTATCATTTGCGCTACCGCCACCCAATCCAGGCTGCGCCAAAACGGTGACTAACTTTGATAACAGCACTTTATACGGGAGGACAATTTACACAATCCATTAAGTGCAGCATCTAAATTTATAACACACCTGTATTAAGGAAAATCAACCAATCTGTTTTATTTGCAGGAAAGACATTTAGGTTCATAAGCTGTCACATAATTCGCTAGTTCATTTGTTTCTAGGAAGGTTAAACAGCTACAAGAAGTCTTAGAAAAATCCAGAATCGTTTATTTCATTTTATGATCAAATATTAAAATGAATAATGTTTACTCGGCATAGAAACCAAAAGAAGTAATTAACTACATTTGGTTTCCAACATAAAGGTTCTAAATTTTCAGGGAACAACATTTTGCAGTATCCAGGGCAAGTACATAGTTCCACAATAAAACATCAGCCGATGCCATAAACCCTTTAATCATCAGTCCTTTTGTACGACAGTCAGACCGAATGCAAACGCGGACATAAGTAATTCTATTGCTATAAGGCCTACCTCGTAAACACTCGTTTAATCGCTTCTTCCGTTTATTTTTCACAGAGGACCTCCAAGAGATTTGATTTACGGAATATACTAATTCTTCATATATTGCAATATATAAAAACTGCCTTCAAATTAGGAACTTTGTTATAATTCACTGCGATTCAATATGGAAAATTTCACAGAACTTAAATATTTTAGATTATATAATTGTCTTTCATGCTAATGAAAACCGGTCATGTAATAAATCTAGACAGACACAGTCGTTTTCCACAATTTATAGTTTCAAAAGGGAAAACACGACTTCATAGCAACGGATTGTTTTCTCTATTATTCATCCCTGTACTTAATTATTCTTATCCTAAGTAAATTGCATCCCCTTTACCTACTGGTCGATATTAATATTAATATTGTTCGATTGATTTGCCGATCTCTTTACTGATTTTAAGTTAGAAAAAGCTAATGGTGTATCAGATTAGGCGACTACTTAAAAAGGTAAGTCAGTCAGTTTGATTCCAGTGGTGTACATGCCAAGTGGTTTAGATTTGGGGAAAATCGTAAAATTTACAAACTGCTACAACTAGAACTATACCTTTAAAAATAACCTAAGTGAGAGAAGAGAACCAGCACAGCAAATAAAGTAACACGTCTAGATGCAAAAAACGAAGAAGAAATGCCAAAAATATTCACGTATAAAGTTAAGCAAAATACACCGACTGCAGAATTGAAATATTATTTCCGTGTAATTCATAATTTCGTGAAATATGGTCATAGTCCTAGAAATATTCGTTCCAGGTTAATGAAATATTATGGTTGAATGCGTTTTTATGCAACTTGTGTTTTCCATATACCACTCGAAAACCAATTTTTGTATGAATGTTCTTCTTCGTATATAAATAGAGATTGGAATAATAAGTTTTTTTGCTTTCATTCAAACACAGGAATTGATTCCAATAAAGTGCCTAACTGACATTGCAAATATAAATAATCATAACAGAGCTGTTATTTTTTTTTTTATATTTTATATATAGCCATATATATTTCACACGTTTGTCACACATCGCGAATTTATAACTTGTGTTCTACTTCTGGTTTAAAAGATAGCGAGCATATGGTCTCGCTAAGATATCTGATTTTCAGTATTGTAGACATTGACAAATGAGCTGATGTTTGAAGTGTTTCAGTCCATTTGTAGACAAATCTAAGATAGTACTTGAGCGAACATGATTGACTTTTAGATACTTTTAGAATGACACATATCATCATTCGAAAGAGATAATCGCAAAACATGACCAATGTGTTCTACGGACAGATTCCATTAATTTCAAAGGATAAGACACCTTATATCATCATTTAAAAATAAGATACTGTAACGTAAACAGGAAGTTACATAACAATTCAATGTTTGCACCGATATCTTAATATCATCAAGTATCACATGTTTAATGCTCATTAATGAACTCTACTTTATACCTCAAGTGCTACTGGTCTTCTGGGAGGAGGATTAAACTACACATCACCATTGCTTCAATTAAGAAATTTGAATGAAAAAGTGCTATATACGGAAGCACTGATCACATCATATGCAACCAGATCCAAACACCGAAAATCAAGCCACTAAAAAATTCAAGTCGTAATGGAAATATATTGCAGGCAAATTGCATTACATTACCGATCAATAAGTTGCAGGTTCATTATTCTAACAACTGCGAATATACAAAGCAAAAGACACCATTTAAACACAGTCAGTATATTGGACGCTACAAGAAACAAGCAAATCCGATTAATTGGTATCCCCCGCCGAACGGGTTTGTAGTGAGGAATGGCAAGGTTTAAAGTTTAAAAAAAAGAAAAAATGAAAACAAAATGTGGCGAGGGGGGACCAGAGCGGTGGGGTGACCGGGTGTAGGTACACAACTTCACGTGTTGATAATAAATGATCATGAAAAAAAATGAAAGAAGTTTAATGAAATTCTAACAATATCTATAAATATTAATTAAAGGGAAATAACTCTGAAGTTACTAAAGAGATCTTGACGAAATTGTATGTGCACTTCCACATTATGGTGATCTAAAATCATTTTAAGTTTCACAGCTCATTTATAGTACTTTATAAAATTAACTCTAGACACTACTTAGGGCCATAACTCTGGTGTTACTTGGGCAATCTCACTGAAACTTGACGCGTTTCCCTAAAGTATATATGTATGAAGTTTTATTTAATATTCCCAACCACTTCCTAGATATTGCTCCGGACGGACGGGCGGAAAGACGAACGGAAGGACGGACGCATGGACAGACGAATGGACAACTCCGAAATTTATGTACAGTTTCTATCAATTAATGTCGTATTAACAGTGTTATTTTTTTAAATTTAATACATATCATCACCAAAGTACTCAAGTATTTACGGTTCATCTCAATTTAACTTCTTTTATCGATTGGACAGCAAGGCATTTTACGGCAGTGCTTATATTAGCTAAACAATGAATTTGAGTCAAGTTTACCGTAGACAATTCTTGTTTATATTTTCACTCCCATTATTATATTCTACTGATAGAAATGCCTCAATAAATTCTTTATACATGATTTAAACACAGCGCAAGTAGAATAAGTCTGTGACAGTATTTGGTTTCAGAAGCCTTTTTGTGATTTTCTTATTACGTTTAAAACTGAAAAAATGAAAACTTCACAGATCGCTTAACACGACAAAAATACAAAAACGAAGGCTTGGTTTGATTAAGCCTGTTCATAGATGGAAGTGGAAATACATGCTACCGTCCACCCCCAATAGCCCTGGGTTGAACAGAACTTACCATTTACTAAATGTAACAGATTTAATTCCATAGACAAAAAGTTTCTCTTAAACACAGTAATGTTAGCTGAAAATAAGTAATTCACATATTTTAGATAGTTTTGACATTTGAATCGATCCTCCTTTAATCATAAGATAATAGTGATTACTGAGCCAAAATTATGGATACTTAACGGCAACAGCGTGATGCTGTCAAAACTATTTTATTAGCTCAACAGTGCACAACGTGCCCAAGGTGAACAAATAATGTCTCTCCTATCCGTCGTTCATCCGAAACATCGGCAAAATTTTCTTCAAATGTTGAAACAAAAACATTCATAGAAATTTTTCTTAGATGACGGGGTTGCACCTTACATTACCTCTTGTAAACAGTCTGCCATTATTTTGCCTGGCTTCCAACGGATCCTTGTCCAGATTTTGTTTTCAAACGATCTTCATATAGATCTATATTGTTTTAACTATTACAACAGCAATCTTTCAGTGCCACGTGGTGGTCATAAAAGTCTCCCCGGTTGTTATATTTTCTGTTCCTTTGGGATTACGGAGTCCATTCAATACCTTAATCTATGTAATAGAGTTGCGCTAATGCCGGTGCAAGGGTGTGTGAGGGGTTACACTTTCCATAACCTCTCTTACACAGATCTGTCATTAGTTTGCCTAGTTGAATTCTATGCTTTCTTCGTATCGATCTTATTCTCTATCAAGAATGTTCAAATTATGCCGATTCGTCAAACAATCATCGATAGCCAGAAGGCGTGGTCAGTATTTCCTATGTATATACAGTGGAAGTTTAAAACTTTATGCCTGACATAACTGAACAAAAGAATAATTCTTGGTGACCCTGTACCAAGGGTGTACACATGGCTTTAATTCACTATCCACTTATCTTTGTGGGTTCGAAAACTTGCTTTTGATGTAGAATTCTTCATACAAGAAAGCCATTTGGTCGGCTTGCAGAAGATATGTGGTATCAAAGGAAGCGGTGGTTAATGTGCGGGCGGCTCAGCCAGAGACACATGGATTCTAGATACTCCGGGAATACGACCACACATTCGTTTATAACAATTAGTAAAGCACAATCACAACAGATAATAGTTTAAATAGGTTTGATGGTCTAATCACAATTAAGGTAATATAGATTAATATAAACAACTACTAGTATTCAGGCTTCCGACCATGACACCCAAAATGCCACAAGAGGGCACCTAGTGTCTTCCTTCAGCAAAATAAAAAGATATAAAAAGGCACCAAATGACCGTAATGGTGTAACCTTAACCCCAGCTAAAACTGATTAAGTCCCTTTAAACTTCTAGTCCGATTTAAAATAGCCTCAAAGAAGTATTCGTTACATGCCCCTTTTAATTTTGTTTCGTAGAACAAAACATTGCCACCAGGGTCGTGGCAACTTTTCATTATATGTTAATATTGTAAAGTTTAAATATTATCTGGTCAGATTTTAAAATAACTTACACAAATGAACATTAAGCGAGCTTCTGCGAGATTTTCAAATAACTTCGATTCGTCAAATACATTGCCAGCGTGATAACTTTTCTTATGATTTTATAAGTTTTGTTTGGATCTGAGGCCCGATTTTAAATTATTTTCTTCTGAATGATTCTTGGGGTCGACCATTTACAAAGTGTTTAATGTTATTTATGTTGCTCACTATCTTAAACACAATAAGTGCTGAAAAATATGCTGTCATGAGAATAACAACGTTATTTTATATTTCAAATCATATAAAGTTAAAAAATATCATAAAATCGATCGTAATAAATTGTGCCAGAATTAAAGTAAATTTGGTATTTTGCCAAAGAACTTATATTGAAAGGAAACCCTGTAAAAAATTTCATACGTACTTATTCCCTGAGACAAATTTTAAATGGTTTGTTGTAATGCAAGTCTCACCTCAATGGTACGGTCAAAAAATGTCACTTCCTCGGTGCCGTTCATGTAGAAACAAATTGTTTGATTTAGGTTTAACGCCGTTTTTCGACAGTATTTTAGTTATGCAACGACGGGCAGTTCATCTAACCAATGTTCCTGGATTCCGTACCAAATTCAAACCTGTATTCCGCAAGGGAATCAGAGGTGGAGGACGCAATGCCTTATCTCAAACCGTTACGGAAAACATACGCTTCGCCCGGGGATCGAACTCACGACCCCGCGATCCGTATAAATGCTCTCTCCTCACTGAGCTAAATAGGCGTGCTGTAGAAACTGAAGTAATACAATCCGTTTGTTTATCGTCTGCTATGCATTGTCTTTCGACGTATTAAATCATTGTGTGGTACGGCAAGAGATTCCTCGTTTGGTTAGTTCAAAGACTTCAGCCGTAGCTATTCTAACTATATTACAAACATTATACCGGACAGCTTTCTTATACAAAGAATCTTTGCCGTATGCTTTCACTGTCAGTATCTATTGTGTAGACCTGTATACACTTTATGTTTAATACTCAAACAAATTAGCTCATGCCTGGTGTGGAACTGAATTTCCTCATTGACGTCTATGTAATATTTTTGTGTCAGTGTACACCATATTCACAACTTGGCTGAATCATATTTAATTTGTATCACAAAGCAGTTCTGTACTTAGAAGACGTTGTCATCATTTAAAGATAATGCCTCGTGGAAGCGAAATGTCGTTTTCTGTCAGTGGATTTAATTGCATCAGAATGAAAATGTCCAATATATTAATTTTAGTCTTATAAAGGAGGTTACTTCTAATGTGTATTGGCTCTGTCAATGTTATTCCATTACCCCTCCTAAACGGATCTAGCCAAACCAAAGATGCTATTATTTTGCCTGGTTGCGTTCTATGCTTTCAAAGAATCTTAGATTTTATGGACAATAAAGTACAGCAACCGCAAACTACGCTTTTGCGTAAATGTACATTGTGTGTTTGGAAAAAAAACTAACGTCACGAAGTTGACAACACCTGTCGAAATGTAAACTTTTATAGTAACTTGATTACTAGGACAAAATTGCTAAACTGAAACGAGTATATTTGTTGTATGTAAAATACGCCGTTGAAAAAGACAAGCTGCAAAACATGGGTCCATAAAGTAGTATACAATTTATATTGCACTATTGATATTAGTGCAAAAATCCGTGCATATATAGGGAGAATTGTATCTTCTGTGAAAAGCATGAAACTTGGCACGGTAGTAGATAAATATAATACGCTTAATTTAAGCCCAGGTAACCCAAGATAGCCGCCAATTCCAAAATAGCTGCATAACTGAGTTCAGTTGTAAGAGAAAAGGGCAAATAAGTATGCAAAATGCAACAATTTTGTTTGATTTACAGTGGATTACTATACTGCTCTTCGAATATGTATGCGATTTATATTGAAAAAAATCAGTAAAAATACAAGATGACCGCCAAAAATAATATTTTTCATATCAAAATGATGAACAGTTGTTTACATCGCGTTAAAGGGATGTACATTGGAACAGTCGTATACAAAATATATACCCTTACATGATCTAGACAACTATTTAGACAAAAATACGATATATGACATGACCTGCACTATGAATCATTTTATGGATTCACTTTTAAAACATGATTGTTTCTAAAGTATACAAGCCTATATGTTGTCTGGACCGAAATTACACCTGCGTATAGAGGTTGCTTCCCACTTTTTAAAATGCAATAATTATGAATGAAAATTGTCCCCAACTCTCTCTTGTTTAAATGCAGTCAACAGTTAAAATCGGTATCTATTTCAACACAAAGCTCACAAATGGATTTCCAAACCACACAATTATCTTACCAAGTTATTTTATGTGGACGTTTAGATTCATATTGATAAATAATATTCAGAGACAATTGTTATATCTGTGATTGCAAAGAATAACAACTGTTGTCTCAGATAGGAATATAGCAGTTATATAATGCAGCTATCTGTTAATGAACAGTGTAAGAGGTCATAAATAAGCAAAAAGAACTGTTTTGATATTGATATTAGTTTGTATTCAGAACTAAGGCAAAAAGTAAAAACTATCTTTTTAGCATCGATGCACATGTATGTATCTTCAAAATTGTTTTACTTGCAAAAATATTTTACAATTCCAGCTCCACAGACATATTTCAACATAAGAATTCATGGTCAGCATCATACTCTAGTATTAAAGATTAAGAAATGTCACAGATTCAATGTATACGATGCTATCAAAACAAAATGTAAGGATACCGGTATTTGTGATTTGCGAAATATGTCGTATCTTGTTTCAAACATTGTCTATCTTATTAAACTCTATAATTCATAACAACTGTCGATAGTCTGTGTCCAAAAAGTATCTGGCGTCATTTTTGCGTTTTAGCCGTTTAATAAACTGCGATATCATTATTCTTAGAAAGGATGACTACTAAATAATGATTCAAGTCTAAATAAATGTCTGTTTTCGGCGTCAGGACACAAGGCATTTGTAAAATTTAAAAACTAGAAGATGCTTTAGAAAAAGCACATATCTTCCCCAAAGCATAGTAGTAACAGGCAAAAGTCAATAGGGGACAGGAACAAAAAGTCTGGTTGGCTTAGGGACTGAGATGCAATAGGGATCATCTATTCGGCATGCCCATTCTGGGTCAAGTAGTTCTCATGTAATGGATCGAAAACGATTTTCCATATTATGGCCCTTGTGACCTTGGCCTCTGACAGTGTGGCCCCAAGATCAATAGGGATAATCTACTCTGCATGTCCAATCATCCTATGAGATTTCAATATTCTGGTTCGCGAGTTTTTGATTGGAAACGGTTTTCCAGTCATCTGTGAATTTTCAACATTCTGGGTCAAGTGGTTCTCAAGTTATTGATCGGAAACGGTTTGCCATGTTTCGGCCCCTGTGACCTTGCCCTTTGATAAAGTGATCACGAAATCATTTAAGACCATCTACTTTGTAAGCTCTATTACCCTATTAAGTTTGAAGGTTCTAAGTCAAATGGTTTTCCAGTTATCTGCTGAAAACGGTTTTCCATGTTCTGGTCCCTGTGACCTTGACCTCTGATCAAGTGACTCCAAATTCATTAGGGGTAATCTACTATGCATGTCCAGTCTTACTATTTGGTTTCAACATTCTGAGTCAAGTGGTTCTCAAGTTATTGATCGGAAACGATCTTCCATGTTCAGGCCCCTGTGACTTTGACCTTTGATTGAGTTACTTCAAAAACAGTCATCTACTCCTTTAGACCTATCACCCTATGAAGTTTGAAGGTTCTAGATATTGTTCGGAAATGATGTGTGACGGACGGTTGGAGCAACGGAAAACAATGCCTTGCGGAGATATAAAAACATGCCCTTGATTGAACATAGCAGTTTCGTAGACAAAAAGTTAGAAATTATGCTAGATGTGTACAATAACGTCAATCCACTAAATTACTATTGATATTTGTATGCTTATAAAAGACTCGTTGAAAACGAATGAAACCCGGCTTAAATATGCGCACATCTCAGGCACTTGTGAAGGATTCCTTTGTGGAACTGAAAATGAATGTTTACGTATACTGGCGGGAAAACATTGTGCTCCAAAAAGAGGATGTTGATTTTTAATCACTAAAAGGCTGATAACGACGATTATTTCGCTTATGGCAGAAACAAAATTAGATTAGTTGCCGACCAACCGGCCCTCTCCTCGAAGTACCGAGTCGGAAGCAGCAAACAAACATATTTTAAAAAGGATATCGTAGAAAAAACCCAAAATGTAGTGAACTGTCTACAACGCACTTTCTTCCCTCAGTTTCATGTTACTGTGTCAATGAATTCAGTAATACTACTCTTTGCCTACTTGAATATTAAACAGGTTCCTTTTGTGACATTGAAAACTCTCTCTTAATTAAGTAGATTTAAATGTGCTGTTGTGTCTTTGTCAGTAGGTTAAGAGCTCATTTCCTACGAGAATGATTGGCATCTAAATGAAAACGGTTAATTTGCATATTTCATTTCATTTAAAAAAAAATATTGTCCCTAAAGTCGCTTATTTTGAAGCATGTCTACTTCTGTTCACGCCTAGTAAATGTACTGAAAAGTTTTCATATAACCAATCAAGGAGTTTCAAAGGTGACACAAAGAATAGTAGACATATCTGGACTTTCTCAGCACAGTAACTCTACAAGACTTACTGTGTTCCTTTGTTTGTTCGTTTTGTCCTCATGTGTTGGCTTTGTGTGTGTGTGTGCGCGCGCGCGTGTGTGTGCGTGCGTGCGTTCGCGTGTGTGTGTGTGTGTGTTTGTGGTGTGCACGTTTGCGTGCTGTGGGTTTCGTTTTGGGGAGGCTGCGTTTTTGGTGCGTGGCATTCCCTGTTTGATACTTGTCTTTGTTTTTTACTAGAACGACAGAAGAAATATTAGACCTTTCTAAAATCCGTATATATATTACTAATACAAACAAAGAAAAATATCAAACAGGGAGTACCACGCACCAAAAGCGCAGCCTCCTCAAAACGAACCCCCCAGCACGCAAACGCGTGCACCACACACACTCAAAGCTTACACATCAGGACAAAACGACAACACACACACACACACACACACACACACACACTCAAAGCCAACACATAAGGACAAGACGAACAATAAGCATACACACACGCGCGCACACAAAGTCAACACACAAGGACAAAACGAACAAACAAAGGAACACAGTGTGGGGCACCGCCTTGGAACGGTCAGTGGCAAAAACACCACTGGGGAGCTTAAACAGGTTTATGGTGCGCACCCAACCTCACTCTTACCCCCACCATGTTCCAAAGACATGGGGCAGTGTAAATAAAAGTAATCCCCTCCAGGTGAATCTCTAACACACGTAATGGAAACAAAAAGGCATGGCATGTAAAACATGCCGTTTAAAATACGAACATGCAATGTGAATGGTGCGAATACATATTTGAAACAAATTCTATTCTTTTCTTAACGGCTTGTATGCATAGAATAATTAGCACTGAAATGCTTAAAAATTGCAAACCGTTTTGCTATTATTGTTTCTGACGAATTATAAAATTGTTTCTGAAATAGTACTCGAATTTGTTGATACGACGTTGTAATCAAAGCATTTTATCACGCTAAAATACAATAGTAAGCTTTGTGCGAGGAGTAAAGAATACAGTATTTGACTGGAATCGTGTGTCTCTGGCACATCCATCACTTTTTGTCATGTGATGTCGTAACAGCAACACAAAGAGTAGCACTTCGTACATTAAATGGTTTCATCTTAATAGCTAACATGTTACACACATATAACGATATTCATGTTTTGAATTTTATACTGTGCACTGTGGGAACCGGTAAACTAATACACTGACACTGTTCATAATAATATAGTTATCTTTGTAAGTACATTGTTAATCATTCGAAATCAAATTGTTAATCACAATGAATTAAGATGATGGATACAGTATTAAATCATTTATTGGTAAATGGTTAGCCTCATCATCTAGTAGGTGCCATTCTAAAACTAAGGCGAAAAATAAAGTAAATAACTAATGTATCAAAACCATCCAAGAAAGACTGTCGCGCTTCCCAGTCGTACTGACGCGCATGTCGCACATCACAATAGTTGTGTTGTGTCACCACCGTACTTTCGTATTTCGCCATCGCACCTTGGCGCTTCATCTTTTTTGCATTTAATGTCAGTTGTTTAAAATAAATATACTCTTTCAAATACGTTTATTTAATTTTTTAGTGAAAAGAGTTTTAGAATTCTCAAAATGCTGACTTTTAATTCAACATACTTCAACTGCCTTGAAACCAAGTGGTGAAGCGCGACAGTACGATGCTGAACTATCTTGGTGAAGCACGACACTTCGATTGTGAAGCGCGTTAGTACAATGGTGATGGTGACACCATGATGGTGAAGCGCGACAGTACGATGGCAAAGCGCGACAGTACTTTAACGAAGCTAGATACTACGGTGGACTGTTACCATCGTATTGTCGCGCTTTGCCATAGTGATGTCGTGTTATCGCATTGTACTGTTGCGTCTCGTGCTTTGCGTTCATAGGGAGCAGAAGGAGGCCCTAACGGAACACCACCTGTACCAGGGATATATAACAATTCCTCTAGGTAGAAGCGATATAAACTTAGTCAAAAACATTTCTCAAAATTACAATCAAACATTAAAAATTATTTAATTCCAAAAATATATTAGTACGTTAACGGTTTTTCAATTTTACCACATCTTGCAACAAATTACACCTTGACACCAAGTGAATACCATTGACAAATTTACAGAGATGCTGCTAGTGATTTTATATAACAAAAGGGTACCAGACTGTTATACTATTGAATTAATTTTCGCCTAAGACAGGCTTGACAATAACTGTACAATGCGTTTGGCATTACACTCATATTTATATTTCTAATAAAGGGTACACAAGGAAGTCTGTCGTTCTCTATAAAACGAAACGTAAGGAACGTTTATGTAGCACTGTCGTTTTCACAATGATATCAAACCCAGTCTTTTGAATACATATGCACAACAGTTTATATTTTCATAACAATTCTTTCAATATTTTATTCTCATAACTAATCAGAAAATAAGATGTCAGTTTCTATAGTAAAACATCAGTTCTAATGGAATAAATTATAAATGGAAATTTTATTGTGATAGTGAAGTCAAAATTGCGAAAGTCCTCATTGTGTAATTTATAAAGTCTCAATATCAGGAAATGAACAAGGAAAATTAACTAAGAATTTATATAAAGGAGGGAAAATAACGGCCTTAAATTTTGCAGAGTCATATTGAAAGCAAATACATATACACAGACGAATAAACAAGGTAAGGATTTTCGAATACATGTAATAGATTTACAAGTGTGAAAGATACTGCAGGGTGTAGCAAAAGAAAACTCCACGCCAAACAAAGCAGGTAGAACAGGTGATATAATGATACTTGTGTCTTTGTTGTATACCCCAGGCAAACAGACATTCTGATGGGGTTTCATTAATGTAGGAGAAAAAACATTGCCTTTGTAGTGTGAGCAGGATTTTTATTGTTGTATATAGTGACCTAATCATTGACTGTTCATGACCAATATGGGAAACTGACCTCTAAGTTTCGGTGTATGTAATGAAATGTTGTGCTGTACCAATAAAAGTAACTAAATAAAAGGGTTTACAAATAAGTATAAGTTAACTTAACAATGCAGTATCCGGATTTTCGGTTGAAATATAAGTCCCATATCCCCTATCATTTGAAATAAATATTGCAAATAACAATGCCTACAATATAATAAATCAATATTCAAAATAAAATAAAAAATAAAATAATTACATACGAAAAAGTTAATATTCCTTCTGGCGCGTTCATCAAACTGAAAATGAAAGGAATTTTCAAAGTGATGTCCGACACAAATTGCTTTCTTTTCTGCTCTTTGATTCCTTTCCTGCTTCTTTTTTCTAGTGAAGCTTATTTTTCTCGTTTGTGTTGTTTAATCTGATAACATTATTATTGGCCAGATCAGCTGCACACTGCATTACAAATACTCTGTGGGCGCGGAGAATGTGAAATTGCAAGTCGTTGTAATAAACATTGAGTTTAACTTTCCGTATTTCATTAACTACTTGTATACCGAAGTTAAGTAGTGTTATATTTATTCACATGTGTAGACGATCTGTAGTAAAATCAAGAATCGGTAAACCTATTGTAATAACGTTTTGATAATATGAAGATTTCTATAATTAAAATCTCAAACTTGGAGCAACCTCTTGCAAAACGTACAAGTTGTGAATATAGGCTGGATGGGGATTATTTTCAAGTTGATATCGTCGTTTTTATCAAATATATCTGATTCTAAATTATTAATTCACAGTCCAAAAATACGCTTTTAAATCTGAGGTATTACTTTGTAAAGTTGTAATTGCTTTCGATAAATGCGTTTCACCATGAAAGATGCAGGTTTTCCATATTTAAAATATTATCAAGCTACCTCGAGTGTCCATTAAAAGCTTCAATAATGTCAAACAACACATCAGCACTGAATGGTGTCCACTTAGTCCCCATAGCGATACCGGTTACTTGTCTGTAGGTTTTATTCCCAAATTCAATAAATAGGTTACTAGTATCTAACAGAAACCGCAGTGCTTCATAAACCAAATCACAAATCCACAAGGAGTATTTATAAAATCTACTGTTAAAAAATACTCTAGTTTACATACCATGTATCTAACTTCTTCTTTTGCAAATGTTTTCTTTAAGAAACTTACGGTTGATATGAGATAACACTTTTTGGTAAGCAATAGAAAAGTAGATTTTTTACGTGATTATCGTAACTTTTATTATCACATTGAAATCATTACCTCGTTAAAATAAATTGGTTTTATTCGAATCCAACGCACGTCTAGTACATTGTCAGTCACTCATTTTCAGCTCGACTATACGAAGAATATTCCGAGCTATTCTACACACCCTGTCATTGGCGTCGGCGTCGGCATCACACCTTGGTTGAACTTTTGCATGCAAGTACATATAGCTATCATTTAAAGGCATATAGCTTATTTCATCTTTTTCTAGGTCAATTACCAACCTCAATGGATCAAGCCCCATAACTCTGACATGTATTTTGGTCAAATGATGCCCCATTTCAAACTTAGAAAATCCTGGTTAGAGTTTACATGCAAGTTACTATCTCCAAAAATAATGCATATATTGAATTGAAACTTCACATGTGTCTTTGGGGTTATAAAACTAGGTGATAGCATAATTAAATTATTTCCCCGTTTAGACTTGCAAAATCCTGGTTAAACTTTTGCGTGCAAGTACATATAGCTATTAATTAAAAACATATAGCTTTGAAACATTTTTTTTATTTTTCTAGGTCAATTATCAACTCCACTAGATCAAGTACCATAACTCTGACATGTATTTTTATCCTAATTATGCCCCCTTTTAGATTTAGCAAATCTTATTTAAAGTTTTACATCCAAAACTAATGCAGATATTGACTTGAAACTTCACGTGTGTCTGGGGCTATAGAATCAAGTCCCATAATTCTGACATGTCTTTTAGATACTGGATTGAAACTATATTGCCATTTTAGCATTTATGGTAATATTGCTGCTTCTGGGACAACAATTTGAATAGTCGAGCATTCGCTGTCTTACGGATATTTTTTACTTTCTTGCTTTTATGGAGATAAAATATTTCATTATACATTCTACAAATTAGACAAAATCTTTTATTGCTGCCGAAAGCCAAGAGAGATGAAGCCAAGCGAAAGTTCTATGCAGTTTTTATACAACACCATTAAATTACAGAAGTATGACATAACACGGGATGAAGCACCAAAATCTCGCGGAATGCCTGGAAAAAATGAATTTCTGACCTTGATCAGATTAAAGATCGGTTCATAAGACAAAAACACCAATATAATCCACAGTGCATACTAAATTGCTGCAGTTCGCCTTTTTATGATACTAAAATATCAACACAAACACAATATTAACAATAATGTTACTGTTTATTGGTCCTACGCCTTTTGTAAGACAAATTAAAGCATAGCAAAAGTTCCTTCTAGGACACATCTATATATAAATATATAATGATCATCTTGTAAAATTGTGGTTGCAATGTCTGTTTCAAATATTGGTCATCAGTGTGTGGAACCCTGGGGTCGGACACAAGGACAAGACCATTCTACCTTATTGACATTCCGCATCCACACGTTTAAGCGCCCCCGGGGGCGTAACATTTCGCATCAAGGGTGTGTTTATTTCTGTACCAAAATACAAAAAATAATAGAATTTTGAAAAAGAACTACGTTGTTTTCTACTACCTAAAAATGTCAAGTCCGCTAATTCCAAACTATTTACGCTAACACAGATGTAAGTTAATAGATCCTACAGCAAAATAAATTCGTTACCACTTTCAGTTGAGTAAATACGACAATTAAGAAACACTGACTCGGTCAGTCAACACGTGCAGTGTTCCATTCGATGTGTGAATTTGTTGCGCAAAATTAGAGGGTCATAATGGGGTTTGTTTTCACATATAGACCATGCATTCGAAGGTAACGAGGTATGTTAACTTTTGTGACAAATAAAATGTTTAGCATGTTTAAAAAAAGCCACTTCTCCATCATCGGGTTTAGTAATATGTAACTCGCGGAGCGCGTTCAGTCAGAGAGTCGCCTCAATTAGGAAAAATTAATTTAAACGTCAGATTTTATTTCTAAGGCCACGGAGTTTGATTGGCCAGCTTATAATGACAACAGCTTCCGAGGTCAGTTGCTGAGTCAAGTGCGACTTACCAAATTAAAGTGTTCATTCTCAAGAGAAGGCACAATACAAAGGTAAGACGTAAAACGTTTAAATGGCGGATTTGTACATGTTATAAATACTTGTAATATTGTACAAAACAAAAGATAAAAAAAACAAAAACAAAACCAACATAATATCGTATCTGAGATACAAGTATTCCTCAAAGAAAGTAATGAAAACATAATAGGAAATAACGAGGACAATATTTTGAGATTGTAACCATCTTGTCTCCTGTATTCAAAATGTCTCATTACTATTATCTGTTATGTTATCTATTGGAATAAATGAAAAACCAATTATATCATAATCTTGTTCATTAGAATACGATTGAGCAATCAATACAATCTGGGAGAAGAGCCTTTGGAACCGCAGAATGCAACTAAGAAAAAATAATAGCAGATTCGGCTATTGTCTCCAAACTTGACATATATATTAAGTGGTGGTATAAGGGGTGTGCTGAGCGCATATAAACCGGATCGATATGTCAAAGGTTAAGATTGCAAACGGAGCTCGGAAATCAGTCATATTTCGTGTCCGGGGCATAAGAAGTCTGTACTCGTACTGGAAATAACACCTTCAATATCAATGGATTCTGCTTAAACCAGTTCTAGGGCTCCGAGGGGTATTACTCGTATCATTACCTCCATGGAACATATATTCAATTAAATCGACATTGCCTTTCTCTGTTTGGTTCTGCTCTGTGTTTCTTATAGTAGATTTATTTTATTTACAAATCTAGAAAGGTTTTCGTCATTATAATAAATCAAGGTTCTATGATTAGCTAAGTGTATAAAATAATGACACTGAAATAAGTAATTTTAGTGAAACGTATATTTTCAAAGAAAATACATAGCAAAATGCTTCCAAACCTCATAAGTCTCGGGCATTATAAATGGCCTTACTATTTTTCGTTCACAGATTGTCCGAAAGCCAAAAGAGATGTTAAATGTGTTCTTGCGAGGAAGCCGCCAATTTGGTTTATGAAATATTTTTGGTTACCAAAATAATGCCGGGTCATCGTATAACCTTTTATATGCTTGTACGACAGAAATTCTGACAAAAGCAATATATTCTAAAATGGTTCAACAGTCGAAGTATCTGTTGCTGCATTCGGTAAAATAGGAACATCAAATAATATCAGGAGAAAAGGTCCCTGCCTGATGTATATAATGTAATTCTAGAAAATAGAGCATCTCGTTTAAAATGATGTCTGTTTTGAATAATCGAATGTTTTGCAGTTTAACTTAAATTACGATCTGTCTTTTATGATTTCAATTTACTGTAACAAATTCATGTTGGATTGGAAGAAAATATCAATTGTAAACCTACTTTCACTTTCAGATTGTTTTTATAATTTGCAAAGGGAACGCTGCGACAGACCGCAAATATTCGTTTCCTTTTAAAATCTAACTTAACTAATTAAAGTAATTATTCTTTTATACTTAAGTAATTATACACTGTAATAGTTATGTTTTAATTTGAACAATCTGTCATTGTGCAGACTCGTTATTTGCTGTCATTCAAATGTACAGATATATCTTCTTGTAGAACGAATAATAAAATTAATGTATTACATTGCAATATATTTTAGAGAGACTAATTATCGGAGTGGAGAATAGATATACCGCATGGAAGTAGTTCCAGTTTGCAAGGAAGGTCGGATTGTTTTAGCTCATCTATTAATTCCAAATTTCACTTATTTGATCGAGTAGACCCAGACAATCAGGGTAGACAACTCCGGAGTGATTTTTTGACAAATACCTTCAGTTATTTTAATTTGAATGAATATTTCTTAGTAACTTCTGAAACGACTGATTAGCAATTTCATCAGTATCCT
The DNA here is from genome assembly GCF_021730395.1 of Mercenaria mercenaria. Taxonomy (NCBI): domain Eukaryota; kingdom Metazoa; phylum Mollusca; class Bivalvia; order Venerida; family Veneridae; genus Mercenaria; species Mercenaria mercenaria. Next base: position 6,730,200 of record NC_069365.1, on the reverse strand, counting down.
CAGTGTACTCAGATGATCAAGTTAGAAACCTCTGGACTGATGTTAATCTTGATGATTGCTAGGCTAAGTTTGAAACTGGGTCATGAGGGGTCAGAAACTAAGTCACCCGCTCAAATCGAAGGAAAAACCTATTGAACACACTAGATGCCACATTTCCGACCCTATCTTCATGGAACTTAATTTGGCCAAAATGTTTATCTTGATCTTCAGGCCCAGTTCGAGTCTGGATCATACAGTGTCAAATACTAGGTCACAAGGCCAGACTAAAGGAAATCTTGTTAACACTCTAGAGACCACATTTTAAGTTTGAAACTATGAAAAGTAGTCACACTTAATGAAATCTAGGTTAAGTTTGAATATGGGACATATAGGGACAAAAACTATGTCACTCGGTCAAATCAAAGAAAATGTGTATGCAATAGGGGATGCGTTTTTTATTTGATATTCATGGAATTTGATCAGAATAATTTTCTTGAGGAAGTCTAGGTCAAGATCAAATATAGGTCATCTGGGATCAAAAACTAGGTCACCTGGTCAAATCAAAGAAACAAGTTTGGTATGCATTAGGGACTGCATTTTTCATTTGATGTGCATAAACTTGATCAAAATATTTGTCTTTATGAAGTTTCAAACCAGTTTTTATCTGGGTTACGTCGGATCAAAAACTAGGTCACCAGGTCAAATCAAAGAAAATGCTTGTTTACACTCTAGGGACAACATTTTGTAATTGATCTTCATAAAAAAACAAAGAAAAATATCAAACAGGGAATGCTATAAACTTAGTCAGAATGTTTGTTATTATAAAGTCTTGGATGATTTTCAATCCGAGTCACGTGGGGTCAAACACTAGGTCACTAGGTTAAATCCAAAGAAAGGCTTGTTTACACTCTAGGGGCCGCTTTTTTGCTTCAATCTTCAGGAAACTTTGTCAGAATGTTTGTTTATGTTTCATGAGTTCTTAGAAAAATTTTAATCTGGATCATGTGGGGTCATAATCTAGGTCACTGGGTCAAATCAAAGAAAACGCTTGTTTACACTCAAGAGGCCACATTTTTGATCCAATGAAAATTGGTCAGAATATTTGTCTCCATGAAATCTCGGACGAGTTAAGAATCGGGTCAGGTTGGGTCAAAAACTAGGCCATTATGCAAAATTTAAGGAAAACCTTGTTAACACTCTGGAGGCCACACGTTTGCTCCAGTATTCAAGAAACTTGGTCAGAATGTTTATCTCCTTGAAATCTCAGACGAGTTTGAAACTGGATCATGTGGTGTCAAAAGCTAGGTCACTAGGTCAACCGTTTTTACACAGTTATGGTGTGTTACTCAGGTGAGCAACCTAGGGCCATCCTGGCCCTCTTGTCCAATAATTAGTTTTAACCATCTCTAGTTCGATTTTCTACTTCGTCTCACAAATAACAGAAATTTGCTGTATCTAATTTAGAGGAAGTTGCTGAGTAAATTGTTTAGCTTACTGTTCTGATAGAGCAGTTTTTTGTCGGGTTGAACGTGTGAAGTTGGCAATATCTTGTACCGGTTTAAGTCATTGTATTGAAATTACTGACCGTTCTTAGGCAGTATGTCGAATTAAAAGCCTCAATTTCTCTGCGGCTTGACATGCAGCCGCCGTACTGACCAGCCGTGATTTGACCGTTGTTTTGCCTTTTGAAATTCTTTAAACGTTTAGTCACAAAATAACCCACAACTTTCGATTTAGATGCTTCTTTAAAATATCAGAATTTATCGATGATAATACAACAAGGTAGTTCTCACGCTATTTTCCCAACCAAGGGTAGTGAAATGAATGTGGCATGGCAATGAAAACGACATTATTCGCATTACAGGTAGAAAGAGTGAGATTCCCGGCGTTCGCTTAGTTTTCATTGCTAAGCCGAGCTAAATCCACTTCGTTCGTAGAAAAAAATGGCATGAGCACTACCTTGTATCTTTTGTAATATCATCGTGGGAAACGATTAGGATATTTCCAGCTTTTGCTCTTTTAGTTCTTTCGATTTTATTCTTGATACCGGTGCTGTACTTTTCAAAGTGAAAATTTATACGACATATGGGGTCGGCCACAACATAAGCAGAGAAATGTAGTGCAAAATTACCTCCGCGATACCAATTTGGCTGATAACATTACTTCACGAATCGTAGAAAATTGATATTAGATCGAGTTCTTGAAGGAGACAATATTATACCAGAAAGAACGCCATTCTAATGTTTACGCAGCCTTCCTATATATTCAAGGTTCATTTGATGTAGTATGGCACATGGGGATATTTTTTAAGCTAGGTGATTTAGGTGTTACAGGAAAAACCTTGCGCCTGTTAATTAATTCATATGAAGACATTAACTGTGTAATAAGACATCAAGGAATGACGTCACTTCCAGTGCCCGTTGAACGCGGGGTGCTTCAGGGAGGGGTCTATTCAATGCTTTTCTATCTGGTCTACGTGACCGAGTTACTTATCCTCCTCCGTAATAGCCCAGCAGATGCATGCTTTCTATCAAATAAATCCGGTAATCCATCTGTTGCAGACTCCTTCAAGTTTGAAATCTCTTGTAAACATGATTTACCAATATGCTAAGCAATAGCACTTCCAAATCATACTATTGGAAAACGGCGTTAAACCCAAAACAAACAAACAAAACAATTACATGTACTAAGAAATGTACTCACGCGCCCATTTGCATATTTTATGGTGACATGCGTTTATATGACGTAAAATATACTAACCACACAAAAAGCAGAAAAACTCCTGTTTTTCGCAATGACTGGCCTCGGGCTACATCCACAAGGATTAAATCCCGTTACAGCAACAAGTCTGTACAAAGATTACAATGTATGGCTCCGAGTTATGGAATGGTTTGACAATAGCCGATTTTCGATTACAACATTTCATTGTCAAAAAGATTCACGGTTTTCATGTCTTAACACGTTCGGATATGTGTGAAGCAATGCTAAATAGACTTCTGTTTCTACACAAAATATAAACCGTTCGGTGTGACTCAGCTGATATATATGTAAATTGCTCAAAACATACGTTTTAATGAAGACCCCGAGTTTGATTATTTCAAATTCTCCAGACTGACATAAAACCCGCCATAGTCTATCAAGTGTATGAATATAATTTTCACAGACTTAAAAAGAGATGTTATAGCAAACATATGGACAAGATCCGTAGACTTAACATGAGACTTCTGTGTTAACTGTGATATGCTATTCGTTGATTATTTGTCTCACGTTATAAAAAAATGTTCAATTAGTGCTGTACGGTGAGAAATCTTTTTCACAGAATTAGATACAATCCTTACAGACAATTACATTACAAGTATCAAATTTCTTAATGAAAAAATGTTTTCTGTAAAATTGTTGAGAGGCATGCCTGAAACGAGGTAGAGTATTCGCATTACGGGAATATCGAATTCTTATGGCTCTCATATTACATTATAGACTGTTAGATTTTGATATATCCAGCGAGTGTTAAAAAACAAGAAAAATGACCCCCCCCCCCTCGCACTAATAAAAACAACAACAAAAAACAAACAGAAAAAAAAAACAAACAAAAAACAAATAAACAATTGATATGGAAGAGCAGTAGAACACAGAACGGGAATTTGCCGATTAGCATCTTGATATTTATTCTTAATGATATAGTTGCATACATAAAGGCATTTCTATTGATATCATCATAATTGTATATATTACCTTTGTACTTTGATATGCATGTTTGTTTGATATTGATTATGATTGTAATATGCACCTGGCAATCTCCCGAGTGGATGAAATAAAGAATCAGACACAAATGTGCATCACGATTAAAATTTAGAAAGTATAGAAAAAATGTGTGCGACATGTCGTTTCAAATCGCCTAAGAAATATGTATATAAATATATAAGCATTTTTCTGCACAAGATCAGGTCAAATGAAGAAATTCAATCTCGACAAAGTAAATGATAAGGGACAGTCAACTGAATTAAAAGATGTATAAATAAATATCTATATATTTCCCGTACGTACATTAGTAAGAAAGTTATTATTTATAACAGTCATCTGTTCATATTTCATTCAAATACGCATTACGTTTTACTGTATATCTAATTCGTTCGTCTTCTTTCTTTTCTCTTTTATAAAATATGTTTAATTTGTACTTGAACCTATAGTGATATAGCCATGCCAAATATGCAACTACTTAAACGGGTGTGTTCAATTGAACCATGTTTTTGTTCAATATGTACCAACTCTGTTGCGCAGTACCATTACAACAGATTTATACGTCAGCCTTAAAATGTTTTATTCGAATATCTACAAAGTGATAATCGTGTATTTAGGGAAATAAACGGCTCGTTGTAACCAAACCTTCTGCATTCTTTTGTCCTTACAATTACAAACTTCCAACAAAAGTAAATGCACAGTTTTATAGACTGCATTGTCCAGCAGTAATATCTTACTTCTTTACATATTTTATTAAGAATGTCCCTGATGCATTTCACACCGATATCCAAGACGTATCGGTCCCAGTCATGTATCCCATATGAAAAGCGAGAGGGTCGGTTATTTCCACTTAGCAGCCTAAGTGATAAATGCGCTTATTAGAATGTAATTCTTCTCTAAGGAAATGACAAAGCTTATCCCAACGAGATTTTACAAAAGACCAAATATTGTAAAGTTTTCAGATTTCTTATCGGATACGAAGGGAGCCACTTTGAAAAGCCTTGGACAGTTTGTTAAATATCTAACTGAACATTTTAGAAGATAATAACAAACTGAGTAACCTTACGTATTTATTTAACTCTGCTTAACATACGCAACAAAGCACGCGACTGCAACTTATTCATACAAGAAGATGGTTTAATTCGATGAAATTCTCGAGCTAAAATAAGTCACTATGTAGAAAACTAATTAAAACAGAAAAATGATACATTTTAACTTTTAAGACTCTGTTTTATAGCGATCATATGCAAATGTTTATATCGCATACTATTAAGTAATAATAATTGCAATCAATATTACATACCTATGAAATAATATTTTGTTACCTATTTGTTCACATGTTGATATTTGTGTTTTGTAATCTGGCTTGGCAAATAAAGTCTGTTTTGTTCTGTTCTGACTGATAAATCACTGGATAACTCAGCGAAAAGGAGTAAGATGGATGCCCTACAGGGATCACGACAGAAATTTCTCATATGACACCAGTACTACTGTTACCAGAAAGCAGGCACGATATTTTTCAAATATGCCTGAATATTAAAAAATAAAAAGCATAAAGTAAAGGAATTGAAATAAACCATTTATACATAACTTACTGATCAACTCTTACAACATGCATGAAAATTTGCCAGGCAACTTTATTTAGGAAAGTCTGATGTTTCCACAGCTAAGATATGGACACTTCGACAGAACACAATCCGAAAACAGAACTACAGGTATATGGTTACTGGCTGAAATACAACTACTTATAAAAATATGAAATTTGTATTTATAGTTAATACATTTTTTGCCAGACAATAATATCATCTTCACTATAGCATATTGTATCACAGTTTTTTTTAACAATTATTCTACTGGTATCCAATAATGAAGGGGTGCATTTGCCTTAATATTTTATGTCAAAACATGCATTAATTTGTTGATAAAATAAAATAAATTGGATTGTAATACGATTATTCACTTTCAAGGAGGAAACCAAATATTATCAAGAAAATATTATGATATTATTTGATTAAATATACATTCCATAGGATTGGTTCTGTCATACCGATATATAAATACGAAGCCATATTGTCGCGAACATGCTGATGAAAGGAACAGAGTAAGATTCACACTAAACTTGTCAAGCTTAAAATTGATAGAACTAATCGGCAATTTCTATATTTGCTGGGACTGCGTCAGAAATACATTTTTATCATTTATTATAACCTCATCGGTGCAGATAACGTACAAAGCCAAAAAGATACAGGGAAAATTACATGTACATTAGTGCTCATTCAAATAGATACATCTTTCTATAATCCAGTTTGATTAAAAGAAACGATAAAAGTGCGTATAAGCTATTTTAAATTTAAAACGTTTTTTACACTTTTTGCTCTATTTTTATATACAGTATTACACCGTCTGTCAAACATTCGACTTTTAAGACATTTGGCATTGTAATGTACAATTTTGTCCTCTGTAAGAACACGTTTTTACCTTACCAAAACCATTTATATTAGAAATACTATTTAAAGTAGGAAATATTTATGTAGCTTTAATATAACTAAGTATCTAATATCTATATACATTTTCTTTTAATTTCAAAATTAATTGGTGCTGTACAGCTAGGATACTTAGCAACTGCACCTCGATGAGCTCTATCAAACTGTTTCAAAATATGTTTCTACTTTAGAATGTGTTTAATATACTTAATATATCTAGCTTACTTCAACCATTAAAGTAACGAGCATTTATTATATATATATATATATATGACAGTCCTTTAAGAGGTAACAATCGCTTCAAAAAGTAAGAAGTGTCTGCTTGCAAAAAGTTTACAAAAAAGCTGATCAATATATACATGTTCATTTAGTATTACCAAACATTTTACTGACATTTTTATTCTACTTCACTGTTTTAACTACAACTTTATTAACTGTGGGTTTAGCGTCTTTTTCAACATTTTTTCAGTCATATAAACGACGGTGTCTACTTGTAGCAGTGAGCACAATGCCACATTTTATAGTGCTGCCTCACTAGGATATCACCCAGTCACATTGTACTGACACCGGGCTGATCAGTCCTTTAACTACCATCTTAATGTTGAGCGCCAGACGAGGAAGCTTCACGTCTTTGGTATGACGCAGCCGGGGATCGAAATCACGACCTCTCGCACTCGAAGCGGGCGCTCTACCACAATCTTCACAATAGAATTGAAACAAATCAGTATAAACCAAATACAGTCCTTATCAAGAAGGAAATTGCATAATTTTATCACTTAAATTACAGAAATTTATTAATAGACATATTAGATCTTTGTAGTTTTGAATGCGTATTTACGAGTTGATTTAGATCTTAGTAGATTTATTTAACTGGACTTAATTTTGGGTCTTCATTTAATGATTTTTGTATTTACAACCAAAGTGTTTTGATGATAATCAAACTTGTAATTGCAGCATTTGAAATAACACAGAAAGAGGTTTTATAAAGAATCCTGGCTTTTCTTTTAAATAATTGAGTCAATGGTGAACATTTAACTCCAGTACCCGAGTAAATAAGACACTTGTAAGGAATCACAATTCAGGTCCTCGTTGATCCAAATAAATGGAAAAGTTGTGTGCATAAACTGTCTCGAATAATTAACCATTACTTATCTGTCGAGTGTGCTTTACGATCTATAAAATAAAACTATTTTACAGTTCTCGAAGACTCGAGACAACTGATGATGTGACTGTAGTTCTTTCCTGAGCCGTGCAACACACAACAGTCCAAAATCACTATAATTCTGTAACAAAGGACAATATATCTAGTGACGTCATACACATTCAAATTAAAAACGGATTCTTATTTATGTCTCCCACACCACTGCGACGGGAGACATATTGATTTACTCCTGTGTGTCCGCGTGTGTATGTGTATGTCTGTCACAAATCTTGTCCGCACTCTAAGTCAAACATTTCTCATCCGATCTTCACCAATCTGGAACAAAATGTGTTTGCCAATACGTCCTCGGCCAAGTTCGATAACTAGCCAAATCGGCCCAGGCACTTCAGAATTATCGCCCTTGAATTACCGAAAATCGCTCTGTACACAGGTGCCATTATCCGCACTATAAGTCATTGGTGCATGGTTGATGCCAGTATCCGCACTCTAAGTCACTGGTGCATGGTTGACTCAGATATATCACTATTCAGATGATTAGGCAGTTGTGGGAGACATGCGCTTTTCTCAAAAGCAGCTTTAGTTCTTATTTGTTTTCACTGAGCCGCATCTGAGACAGACTGAAATAGATTATAACGATTTAACATTTTGTACTATTAAAAAAAGTAAGACCAAAATTGCTTTATAACGTTATTTCAACAATCGAAGTTTATGTGATAATACTTAGGGCGGAGGTTAAGAAAAAAATGTATAAATAGGATGTGTATGATTATATTACGGATAACGTTATTTATGTAGTAGGGATTAATTAAATCTATCTATCTATCTAACTTATCACGTGTGTGTATTCGTCAATAATACCCAAGGCGAAAATAACTCACAAAACGACACACAATTCATTAAGATACTGGCTTTTATCTGACTCGCGGAGCAGATCAGCAGATCCAATTAATTGTTAAAATAACTTGTAACTGTTGATGCCTATCAAACATTTTTGAGGTTGATGCAACCTACATTCGTGAATTTTAACTTTGGGGTTAAGGTTAAAAAAAAAGCTTTCATAGTTTTACTGTTTGTTTTGAGGAAGCTGGAATTACAGGAAAAGAAAAACAGTCTACCAGGAAAAACATATTGTATCGTTTAAAACACAAAATAAACCCTTTATAATGTGAAATAGATGTACTCACAGTTGCACTGTTTTCCTATTTTTTGTGTTGTATTTTTCTCGGGTGTTTGCTTTGTCTGTGCGTGTGTTTGTCCATGTGTGCTAGTCTTGTGCACGTCCGTGTGTTTTGGTTTTTGCTTGGCTTCCCCAAGGTTGCGTTATCGATGTAGCTTAATCAGTTTTACCAGTTGCAGGCTCATCCTTCTTATAAAATCGCCCATTGCATGCAATATTATAATATGCAGCCATTCATACTACAAAACATCTATACATCTATATCTGTTAAATGAAAAATATTGTTCCCATCTGGACGTTTAAAGAGATGGGATTTTCACCAGTTTTGTCTCACGTGCAGAAAAGAACTAGGCGCCGATGAAAAAAAAATATTCGCGCTAAATCGTCCAAATCTATTTCTCGGATGAATTATATCAGAGATAGTGCGTGAAAGGACTTAGAGATATTGTTATCAAACATTTTATTTAAACATTGCCAACTAATTTTGGCAAAAAAGTGTGCACTTTCACAGCGGGGTTTAAATGCTTTCTTCCTGTTGTTTCTTTACGCATGACGACCAATGGAACAAAGACAAAATGAAATAAATGTACGATAGCAAAATCTGAATAGACAAAAAGAGGGTATTCAACCTTAAGAGAGAATTATGTTTACATCAGTTGTCAACTTCAAAGAAATTTTTGACAAAGGGCCAAAGTCAGCTATTTGTGCTATCAAATGCATATTTCTTCGGTGCATAATGTTCAAGATAAGGAAAAAAACATTTCCCCTAGACTACATCTTACCCATTTGAACATCAAAGTATAAAAGCATCAAAGTGAGTTCAAGTTTAAACTAGAGATGCTTTTGAGAAAAGTGCATGTCTCCCACTACTGTCCTTAGTTTCTCTAGATGGTTTAGACGACTGGATCCAATTAGATGGTCTGGACGAGTGGATCCAATCAGTAATCCAAGGGTCATAAATCAGAAGTGCCTCGGCGGATTTGTCTCGTTATCGAACTTGGCTAAGGCCTTATGGCCAAACACATTTTGTTCAAGTTTGGTGAAGATCGGATGAGAAATGTTCGACTTAGAGAGCGGACAAGAGTAAAACGGCGGATTATTCGGTAATTCAAGAGCCGTAACTCCAAAATGCCTGGATTGATTTGGCAAGTTATAGAACTTGGCCGAGGTCTCATGGCCAAACACATTTTGTTCAAGTTTGGTGAAGATCGGATGAGAAATGTTCGACTAAGAGAGCGGACAAGAGTAAAACGGCGGATGTTTCGGTAATTCAAGGGCCGTAACTCCAAAATGCCTGGACCGATTTGGCAAGTTATCGAACTTGGCCGAGGACCCATGGTCAAACACATTGTGTTCAAGTTTGGTGAAGATCGGATGAGAAATGTTCGACTTAGAGAGCGGATAAGAGTAAAACGGCGGATTATTCGGTAATTCAAGGGCCGTAACTCCAAAATGCCTGGACCGATTTGGCTAGTTATCGAACTTGGCCGAGGTCTTATTGTCGAACACATTTTGTTCAAGTTTGGTGAAGATCGGATGAGAAATGTTTGACTTAGAGCGCGGACAACAGTAAAAAGGCCGATTTTTGGTAATTCAAGGGCCATAACTTTAATACGCCTGGACCGATTTGGCTAGTTATCGAACTTGGCCGAGGTCTCATGGTCAAACACATTTTGTTTAAGTTTTGTGAAAATCGGATGAGAAATGTTTGACTTAGAGTGCGGACAAGCTTTGTGTCAGACAGACAGACAGACAGACAGACACACAGACTAGAGTAAATCAATATGTCTCCAACACCACTGTGTGATGGGAGACATAATAACTACCACACTACAAACAATTATCCTTTCAAGCTAGTTTAAGAAAGAGACTGCAATATTTTTTCAGTTTAACATCTGAACAAGTTTGGTCAAAGGTAAAAGGCGAATAAAGGCACAAGATTGAGCGCAAACTTAACAACAGCTATTTTTGACATTTCAGGGAAGCTGAACTACATCGTGAATAATATGTTCTGGCGGATCCAAGAAAGGAGCCGATCTATTTTGTCAATCTGTCAATCTAACAACTGACACTGTTTTGTGCAAATCAAGTAATAAACATGCTTGAGTTTGATCAATATCAAAATCTACTTCAAGGTCATGTAAATCCAGCGCAAATTATATATGATGGCTGTTTTTTTTTTTTAATGGAACAGGTCTTTGGCATATCTAGCATTTGACCCAGTCTGCTGAACATCTGAAAATAAAGAAAAGTACTAGGATGGACACAATCATGAAATCACCCAGATTACAATATAACTATCAAATAACTACTGCGCCAAATTTCCAATCAAATTGTCTTCAAAAAGAATGTAGATCATCTTTTTTTATAAGTGTATTCCTTCTCCAACCTTGCAAGGTTAAACATTCTTCTTCACTTAGTACTTGCATTATAATATACAATTTGTGAAAAATACTAGAGAAAAAATCAATGCATTTATACTCTGTGAGTAAAGTCTTTACTAAAAGTCAACGTAAGTCGGCGACATCAGTCTGCAAATCAAAAGGACATACTGTGTGACAAGCCTGCCAGATTGCGTACGTTATTATGAAAGAGTTTCCACCGAGAAATATTTGTAATTATACTGGTTCAGAAGAAAATTGATGATATAGAATAGTCAGGACAACCAAATTTTCCTTGTAATTATATCAGTCTTATCTATATTGTGGTTAACTAGTTTATTCTGCACCAGACAATCTCTAGTTTGGTCTATTATGATATATTGTAATGATAGAGACGGCATTATGTCACGCTTGTGGAATATAATTTATCTAGTTTTGAAATAACAGATACCAATAAAATCCGGAAAGTAGATCCCTCGGAAGCACCGAGAACTATGCAAACAGTGAAAATTGCAGACTCGGTTTGATTGAGTCTGTTCATAAGCAGTAATGGAAAACGCAACACTGCCCACGCCCCCTAGCACCGGCTTAAGCAGCACCCAATCTTCGAATCTAAATGAGTTGAAATCAATGATCCCGAAGGACCAGAAAATATAACAACACCAACCCTTCTTTGTACTTGCTCCAATTCTAAAATCTAGGAAGAATCGTGGGTTTTATATGACACGTAAATCATACAAATCTCAGTAAATAGACTAGTCATTGTAACTAAAAATACAAACTTCAAGTATACACAACCTATTTTAGATACATGTGTAGCTAACTGCATCAAAGTACACATTCTGAAAAAAAAATAGTTAAAATACCATTTTCTGAAAAAGAGTTATATAAGCTGAAAAAATGATCCTGGGCAAGTTATTTGAAAAAGAAAATGGAGACAACTCCGCTAAGACGTTATTGCAGACCGATGTGATTATTGACCTAGTGACTCATACAAATCATGCACGTTTTACCTCTAGCTATGAATAAAAGCATGCGTAATTACTACAAGGATTAGTAGTCTGAAAGAATAACTATGCATATATCAAATTAATTAATGTCCTAGGGAAAGTGACATTTTTGTGGTTAAATTTGTCAATAAACAGACGTTGTTTTATTTTCAGTAAAAGTCAAAACCCACAGAATTTCACAAGGTTAAAAAGTTGAAAAAGATACTGGCGGAGAGAGAACAATCTCTGCTACTCATATATATGCGTCATAGTATGGGAAAAATATCTAGAAAAATGAGAAAAGCAAAGAAAACAATTTAAGGACCGTTACATTGTATGACTGTTTTATCCATAACTTACTTTTTCATTGAACTGATATAACATAGACAGGATTAGAATTAACAAACGGCGTTCACTCAACAATTTCACTCTATAAATAGATTATTTCCCTTGTGTAAAGAGGGCTGAGGGAAAGTCTCTACGTAGACTAAAAGCGGTAACTGCATTTCTTCAAAATAAATTATATCAGTTAATTCGAGTTTGCAGTAACCGGTGAATATACTTGTACTTAAATGCACAATGATAAAAATTATAATTATCATTGTCTACGGAAAAACGAAATGTGCTATGAGCACAAGATAAGATTTTTTGAAAAATAACTTTTCAACGGCCGATTTACTATGCTACTGTTCAACATAATAGCTATGACCTAATTTTGAACAATACCTATATGCACGGACAATTGTACAAACAAACATCAAGCACACCAATCTATGTAGTGCAAAATTATTAAAAGCAATAAAAATATACCAACTAGTTTTGATTTATCTGATTTTCTTCAACGACCGTTTTTCGTATGTTTTTTACATATCTAGATTTAAAGGTAACTTTCAATGACTTGTAACAGTAATCCGTGTCGAAACGCAAAGCATATAGCACATAAATAGCGACATACCATCGGTAGCAACAACTCTCATTTAGAAAGTATCTTTGTTTGAATTGCGACAACTTAGCTGGTTTGCAGCTTGACAAGTGAATACTGCACAGAAAGCAAGGTAAACACTCCATGGTACTCTGAAGCTTCAGTCTTTAGCATTATTTCCAAACAACAATTCTGTCGTTAAGCAGACCTGTAGACACGTTCAGGAAAAATCAGTCATAATGTCAATTGACAACAAAATGTATAAAAAATACTGCACGCTTTAGCTTTAGCAGTTGATTCTTCTGAAATCAATAACAATATATTTGGTACCAAATTTCTCCAAAACACACACTGATTAATATTTTTTTTCTGTTCATTTCCCAGAAAACCTCAAAGCCGGTATGATTATCTGGTGAATCGCGCTAAAGCCTTCTAATATTGCAATATATCAATCAACCTGCCGGAAATAATTTAGCACTAAAGCTACTTTAAAACCAAGAAATTTTATTTAAACTAATGAGTAAAAGTAATAAAATCTGTAAAGAGACCCTTTGAAGCATAGAATGCAACCATCTCAACGGCCCCTATCACCGGCTTAGGCGGAATTTTATTACAGTAAAAAGATGATCCCAAAGGACAAGAAAAAAGAAACAACACTGAATCCAAGCTAATAAGATATGTAAAGAGATCGTTTGGAAGCATAGGATGCAACTAAGCAAAATGATAGCAAACTCGGTTTGATGTGAATCTGTTCGTGAGAGTTAATGTAAGGTGAAACACCCCTCACGCCCCTAACACCGGCTTAAGCGGAATTAAGCTTAGGTTCCTTTGGCAGTAAATGGAAAATACAACACTGCCCACGCCCCCAGCACAGGCTTAAGTCTGTTCATGAAAGGTAATTAAATATGCAACACCCCTTTATTCCCCACACCGACTAAAGCGGAATTCATTTTACAGCATGACTGATGAGTGTACTCAGTGATCCAAAAGGACCAGAAAATATAACAATTAAACAAAAAATAGGAAAACCACAGGTCGTCCAACACGACATAAACGAAAATCTTGCAGGCTCGGTTTGATTGAGCCTGTTCATGGACGGTAGCGGGGATGCAAGCTACGGTCCACGCCCTCTAACCCCGGGTTGAGCAGAACTCAACATTTACACATGCTATAAGTACTAGGATATAATGAAAAGACATCTGCAGATGTATTCATACGGCGGTGCACATGGGACCTTCAATGATGGAGAGTGCAATTCCATAAAAGGGACGTATGGTCCCCAGGTGAAATAATTGCTTTGCCCTAAACGAGAAAACAATGGACAAAACTTGCGTCATGTTTTAAAGTAATGTCTCCTTCTCAAGATGACTTATTGTTTGCCTTTACTGCATTTAATGGTGTGAATGTGGACGGTAGCATGCATTTCCACTACCGTCTATGAACAGGCTCAGTCAAACCGAGCCTGCAACATTTTCGTTTCTGTCGTGTTGAGCGACCTGTGAAGTTTCCACTTTTCTCTATTTTATTAGGAAAATGTAATTGCGGGAAATGTGTCTAGTAGTAAAGTAATTGTTTGTGCGAAAACAGTATAACCCCATTTGACCTTTTAACCCTTGGTCCGAACCGACCAATGCCGGCCAATTTAAAATCCACAGGTTTTAAACCCAATAAAAACCTCTGATTTAACTAAAGATGATTTAATTAAAGATGATTTAAAATGAAGAAAACATATGTCTTTATTTAAAAATAGTTTCCACTTAAAAACTTTAAACACTACACCGAGAGACAAAATGTAGAATAAGTTTGGCCTAATATAACATACAGGAAGTAAAATATAATGTGGTTGAATTTAGACCACATTTATTTTCTGTTTAAATAACTCTTTTACTTCCTTGTTTTGTAATCCTTCTACATAGATAAAACAACTGTTTAAAGACATTAGAAATGACACAAAATGTACACAATACCAATAATTCCGGGGGTATACTTACCCCTTTTCCCCGTTTTTTGACTTTTGTTTTTGTCCGAGACCAAGTGTGTATTTCGTTTTAATTATAGGTTTCACAACTAAATGTTTTGCAATCTTTTCTCCAAATGTTTTTGATTTAGTTTTATTTAAATTGGAAAGCATTTGCTTATCACATGTACCCTTTTTTACATCATGTCATAGCATAAATCATGGTCCATACATACTGCATCCAGTTCATTGACAGGGGGTCCATTATCTAGGGGATTTCCTGGCCCACAATAATTATATCCTGGAAGTGTTAAACCTTTCTTAGGTAATAAAGGTAACATTGCTTTGTGAATATCTAAATTACCCCCTGTACTTTTAACAAACTTTGATTTCATCTTTCCACAAGATGAACAGGTAGCTTTTATCATTTTTCTCCCATTTTTTGTTATAACATAATGGGGGTTTATATTATCAGTAAATCTTCTTTCTTTCAAACAATATATTTTATTCTGTAAACTCATCTATATCATATGTATTTAAAACTTTTAATTGGGTTTAAAACCTGTGGATTTTAAATTGGCCGGCATTGGTCGGTTCGGACCAAGGGTTAAAAGGTCAAATGGGGTTATACTGTTTTCGCACAAACAATTACTTTACTACTGTGTCTCAACAAAATCATGTGATTTACGTGAAGACCTTTGCAAGTTCGTGTAACGTCTAAATGCTAAAACTTTGAAAACAACATTTCTTGTTGAGGATGTCTCATTCAAATGTTTTAAGTTGCTCTATTATTCAACTGAATTTTATTCAAATGTATGTCAGAAGTATTTACTGTAGACTTTCAATAAAGGGATATTCTGGTATATTTTTCACGAAATAGATTCCACGATTTATATAAACTATTGAACAATAAAAAAAGAAATTGTGCAATAAAGTTATATCTTGCTATGGTTATACGTGAAGATGTACAAATATAGATATAAACAAAAACCTGACCATCAAACTCTAGTTATCCTTTCTTGTCTGTGGTAAAAATGAGTAATGTTTAAAAGGAGAACTGAAATATGACATTCCAAATCCGGCGTACATAGGTCAGATTAGTAAAATCTTAGTAGTTTTAAACTCACGTCGTCAGTGTTAGAAATGACCTACCTCTTGTAACTAAAATGTCAGGAAATTGTAAACTATATCGCTTCTAAGGTATTGTACTATCATTTGAACTGTCAAATCATGTTTCTGGCTTTCATGTAAATCTGATGTAGGTGTGAACAGAACATAATGAAAGCCGGGGACATTTTTTGACAGTTTAAATAAATAGTACAATAATTTTAGTAACTTTATCTTTTTCATGCACAGTCTTACTTGTACAATGTATATAAATGCTGTTGTACAAAGTTTTAACTAATCATCTTTCAACTTCTGCTACATGACAATATATAGATAATTAGACCTAAGTACATGTACTTTCATGTACGCACTAAATAATATCTTGTGACAAAAAGTATTTGTAGAAAACAGTGACTTATCAAAACAAATTCTGACAAGCTTTAACATTTTTGTCTCAAAATGATGCGAGTATGATAACGGGTTTAAAAAGAAAACTTAATATAACTCTAAATAACTCCATTCAAATTAAAATTTTGTTGTAGATATAGCACTACGAGATAAAGTTTCATATATCGTCAGAAGACAACCTTGATGGCGAAAATTGAATACAGTTGTTTAGATACCAACTTTTATTTAAGAAATAATAAATATCTTCCTATATTTTATCAGTAAAATATGGGCAAGTGTTAGGATGCGGAATAATTAAATCACGAGAGCGTAGCACGAGTGAGTTTTCGCCTCCGAACGACTTGTGAATTTTTCCTAGGCATATGAGGACATCTAATTGGAATATATTTCTCAAGATCGGTAAATCTAGAATTCATTGCTATGAAGTGGTGACGACACTTCCGAGAGGAAAAACTATTCAAAGACAGGTAATCTTCCCTCTATATGAAATTCAAAGTAAATTAGCCTATTCAACGTACTGCAAGTAAGTCATTATCAATTACATCACGAAACATATTTTCAGTTACAACTTCATTAATAGTTGTTCACTTGAACGCAATGATATTTCCGCCACATCTGAGCTGATATTTTCCAAACGAAGTTGACATTATACATTTTGACTAATGATGATGATTAAAATCTTTCCTTCCTAGTAAACATAACAAAGTGTTTATATGTTGCCCTAACTGTTTTGAAGTAAAGTCTGAGCATAAGGACGAAAAGGATATAAGATAATATGGAATGTCCGATGTACCTTCCCCTATGTTTTAGCATTACTATAAACATGTATGTTTTTCTTCAGTTTAAAAACAATGTCTTGAACACAGACGTCACATTCTCAGTTAAATAAGCACACTTAATATGAAATATAAATGCTAAGTTGCATAAAACAAAACAATATAATAATGGCGTAAATTCCGCCTGTATAGTTCGATATATAAATGGTAAATACTAACTTAGCATTTATATATCGAGCTATACAGGCAAAATTTACGCCATTATTGTATAAATTCTGCCTGTATAGTTCGATATATAAATTCCGCCTGTATAGTTCGATATATAAATGCTAACTTGAAAGGCATTTCTTTGATGTTTTTTTCTTTATTTTCCCCATTTAAAACTTCTATTTACACTGTCCTGTGACTCTGGAACATGGTGGGGGTAAGAGTGAGGTTAGTTGCACCATAAACTGGTTTCAGCACCCCAGTGGTGGTTTTGCCACTGACCGTTCCAAGGCAGTGCCCCACTATGTTCCTTTGTTTGTTTTGTCCTTGTGTGTTTGCTTTGTGTGTGTGTGTGTGTGTGTGTGCGTGCGTGCGTGCGTGCGTGTGTGTGTGTTTGCTTTGTGTGTGTGTGTGTTGATCGTGTGCGCGTTTGGGGATGCTGCGTTTTTAGAACGTGGCTTTCCCTGTTGGATGCTCTTCCTTGTTTTTATATATATAAATATGTATATTTCATTCTCATCCCAAAAACTGTCGATTCGCCGTAAAACCCAACTCACTCACTCACCCACTCACTCATAAACTGACTAAAGACTGTTCTATTATGGAAGATGTTTGAGGTCTTAACATAGAGACGAAGAATTGACTGAATTAAGTATTAACATGGAATGAGATTATCTGGTGTAAGTTTGGGAAAGGGCCATTCTTTACCTAGAGTGTCTGCTGAAGCCGTGTTGGTACAGTGAATCTTGAACTTTAACTGTTTAGGGTTGTTTGGCGGTAAGTTAAACATAATATTATCTTATATGTTTCTTGCTTCTTTTTCTATCCCTCTTTTGTTTTGCACTGATTGCTTTTTGCTCAGTAAAATATTATGTGACATGTGTACGACAGAATTTAATTCATGCTGTCTAACCTTCTTGGAACCTGTCAAATAAAAACGTCTGTATTATTATACTAAATTATTTTCCACACAGGTTCAAGTGGGATTATGAACGAGCTGAAATTATTAAATTCCTAATGAATAACAAGCAAATTCGATGAATTGGTATCCCCCACCGAAAGGGTTTGTTGTGAGGAATGGCAAAAAATTATATCCGGCAAAAAGTTATGTTACTAAGAAGCAAATAATTTCATTAGTCAAACTCAATTAAACAGTAAATGTATGCTTTTTTGGGTGTGGGTGGGGGAGGGGAGTAGCGGGGTGCCGGGTAATGGTACAAAACTTCACATGTTGATTACAAATATTGATGGAAATTTAAAAATGAAAACAATGGGGATGGGGGGATGCAAGATCAGGGTGGTGGGCATGACTGGGTGGAGGAGTGAGGTGGGTGAACGGTAAAACTTTGCATGTTGATAAATATTCATAGAAGGTTTGAAAACAAAATTAAAAAAAGGAATGATTTTTTTTTTTTTTGGGGGGGGGGGGGGGGAGGGGGGGGGGGTGTGACCAAGGCAAGGTGGTGATCAGGTGTGGGTACACATGTTTATAATAAATGTTCATGGAAAAGAATGAAAGAGTGAAAGAAGTTTAATGAAATTCTACCATTGATTGGTTTGTTACGTACAAATCTGTGGATTTTTAAACAATTAAAGTGCAATAACTCTAAGGAACATTGACCAATTACAAAAAAATGACGGGCATCATCGAAGTATGTTGGTTCATATTTATTTCAGGTTTCATGAAATTCTATCAGCTTGTTACTGAGAAATGGCTGCAGACGTGGATTTTTCATTAAACCAAGGGCAATAACTCTAGCGGAAATTGACCAATCCAAAATAAAACTTGACGGGCATCATCGCAGTATGTTGATTCATGTTTATTTCAAGTTTTATGAAATTCTACCTGCCAGTTACTGAGGAATGGCTGCGGACGCACGCACGCACGCACGCAGGCACGGACAGCGCCGTTTCAATACCCCTCCCGATTTCATCGGCGGGGGATAATAATTTCGCCTTTCTCAATCAGCTCTTGTAGAAAAAAGCCAATATCTGTTATTCATTAGACAATATGTGAATGGAAAAATGAAAATGATATATTAAGACTTTTAGATTAAAACAAAATTAAAATAGCATAACGTTTTTACGGGTGAGACATCATTTTTGATTTTTCTGTTATATTCATGCTACTATGTAAAGATTTTAAAACCTATAAACCATAATATATGTAGTCCTTGACATTGCAGAAGCGACATAAAACCAAGAAAAAAACACCATTAAGGGTACAAGGAAGCATGGCCAACCAAACAGTCCCCAAGAAAAAAGAAAGCTTAGTGATCAAACGTAAAAGACTTGAATTTGTGTTTTTGTCTCGGAAATATACGGTTATAGCTTTTCGCAATAAATATAACAATGGTCGGAAAAGGCAATCCTCGACAATTTTCGAAGCTCCGTAAGAATCGACTTACAATAAACCTACCATTTCATTATAGGTTAGAAATACTAAATGAATCCAATGCTGTATTCTATGTAGAAACAATAAATATATTGATGTCCATTGTCTGAAACCAAGGTGAAAGGAATCACCTTAAAAATCAGGATTTTAGCCTATTTCTCGGAAAAATCTCAATTTTGCCAAAAAATACGCAAATAATATACATAAAAATATTGTCTGAAAATGGCGTTTATAAGTCAATTCTTGTTTTGCCTTTGCTGAAGGAATTTGCATGACGTGCGAATGTTTCATTATAAGTTAGAAGCCGCTACAATTGTCTATGTAAAAACAACAATATATAACAACTGATATGGACTACATTCCTTTGGACCACAGAGGCGTATCCGGCAAATTACTACCTTCGTACCTTACATATTAAATTGAACTGTAGCACCGTTTGTCAATTTTCAGCAACCACGCAACCCAATCTTGTACATTTTCTAATCCGAGTGTCTGCTAAATTACCAGAAAGATGTCATTGTTGGCAATTAACGTACACTTAGCGTCCCACAAACCTTGACAACCTCTGCTTCTCACTACACCATAAATATTTTAACAGTGCATGTCTGCATGAATTAAAACAGACCTATAGAATGTCATTATTTAAATGATTATGATCCGTTTCAACAGCTGATAAAGTACTTTCTTTTCAATATTTTACAATTTAATTAGACTGTAAGATTAAAGATAATCACGGATATTGCAGCGGCTTTATCTCTTCATCTGTTTTACACGAGAATCTCATATCGTCTGCCTAGGGAACATAACTGGCCCCAGACCAGAAAGAAAATCAAAACGCGTCTTGTGTTATACCCTACGCCTATGTGTACTATTAGAACAATTGTCATGACCGGGAAAATGTACTAACCCGCATTTCGTTAAATGGGTACTATGCATATTGCACAAGTGGTAATTTATCTTCCATCGTGCACCAGTGACATTGTCCCAATATTTCGTATCACAGTGACACACTGCAAACTTCATGTTTTTGTTAACGTTGTGGAAAAAACTTGGACGAACTTCCAGGTCTGGACGACACGGTCGTGTACACATATTAGGCGAAATGTAAACAAACAAAAACAGAATGTAAAATATTCACAGCTATACGATAAAAATCGAAATGATGACTGGAAGTCATCTTAGAAATGATTTTGAATTTGAAATCACGTGTAGTTAAACGACGACTGACATACATATCCATATCAGCCAGTCAGAATGATTTTGTTATCTACTATCTAGGCTGGAACTTAGTGAGTTTTATTTTGCTAATGTGACTTTGAGAAAAATGTTTAAGCCTGTCAAGAGAAAATTTTTATTTGAATTTCCTTGGGAGGTGTAGCCAACATTGTTTGTACAATCATGCGGATGTTATAATAAATACATAGCAGTCGACCCATATATCGAGTAGTTTGTAGAATACAATATTACATTCTTATTCAATGAAAATATACTCAAAATAATCTAACAGTTCTATTTAAGCAACTATAACTTTCAAGAACTTAATTTAAAAAATAACCACTGTCGGCTGCTTTTGCTCAACATTTATGTATAGTGAGCGCACTCTGGTTTATTTTAAGACCAGTAGAGGTAATTGTCAAAACTATAGAGAACTTCCCAAAAACTCTTCATAGTATACCTTTGAATTTAATGAACAATAGGAATATTTGTATATATTAATAGCAACAATAAATAGGCCTAGAGCTGGAAGGTGAAACCCTCACCCCCTCTAGGGATTTTTGTAGACCCCATTATTTTTGAAGCCCCTTGTATGTAGATCATATTTCTGAATTCTGCCATCTGGCAAGCGGGTTCTCTATGAGTTACAGCCTGTTATTTACGTTACCTTAACAATTATTTAATAAATGATAAAACTGGAATGTGGTGATTTATATGGTAAAAACAACCAAAATCATCAGCAAGCGGGTATAGTAATATGCAGAATATGCTGTTGTCAATGTTCCGGCTTAGTTTTGTTCTCTAAATCGATCATTTCATTTTGTAATTTACGTTACCATTCTGTTTTATAAAAATACGCGTATCAATTAATTCAATGGGTTAAATTGTCAGAAAATATCAGATATGTCTAAAGTATAGTATTTTCAGATACACATTACATTAGTATTTAAGAATGATTGTTTAACAGTTTTAAGAACAAGTACGTTACCATCATTATATACGTTACTAAAATTCACGATATATTATTTTCATTTCTCATAGATTGTTGTAATCCTTATAATGATGTTCAGACTTAGATAATGCGAGTATCTGATCAAGTTTGAACTAGTTTGATATAAAAATGCATATAGCCCAGCACTGACATAGTAACCTGCATTACGATACGTTACTGAATGTGTATTTTAGTAATTGAAAAATACACGCTTACAACTGCTTATCTATTTAACCAAATAAATTCAAATAAATCAAATTTGAGAAACAATTAAGTTGCGGGATTAAGTCACCTAAGTCATCATAATCACTGTCTGTTTCGTATATGGTGTCAATTATATTGGTCATCTCTTCTTCTTCATAGTCATCATCAGAGTCACATGTTGCTGATGTGTCACAAATGTCCACTTTCGTCTACTTTTGGTAGAATGGGTTAAATTGATAGTTCACACATGTTATGTGCATTCTAAGTGACAATTGGCACAGTGGAAATAGACTCATGTCCATACCATTATATGTACTCGGGACATTGCCAGCACGTACTTCATACTTTGCAAGAAACATGTCATTTATAAGTTTGTTGATGTTATTATATTCTTCAATCCATAGATTGCACAGACAATATTCTCGATGCTGTTAAAGAGGTCATCAGATCAGTGATGCGTATGAACTACTTCTGCTAATGTTGCAACATACACCTGGTTTTTCTCTACTAATTTGAGCGGTGTTACTTTCCCTGTGCGAGCACCGGTTATGTCAACCAGTCAGATGGTGTATTGCAGGCAAAACTGAGCAGATTCTTTGTCCTCTGCTTATAAAGATGTTGTGAGCATCTAAATGGCGTCTCTTATTGCCTGTTCCAGTGTAAAATAAAACAGTATTTTGT
The DNA here is from genome assembly GCF_021730395.1 of Mercenaria mercenaria. Classification (NCBI taxonomy): domain Eukaryota; kingdom Metazoa; phylum Mollusca; class Bivalvia; order Venerida; family Veneridae; genus Mercenaria; species Mercenaria mercenaria. The sequence goes on along the minus strand of NC_069365.1, from coordinate 6,707,428 downwards.
GTTTTTGAAGATACCACCAATAACACAAACGCGTCTATCTAGGGATCTAACTTTGATTGAGCTTGAACTTTGTTCCCATCTTCACTTGTACATAACACTTCACCATTAACAAAATACAGGTGTCTTCTCTTCATCTTTAGTGCATAGGAATCACATTTTCATTGCTCGAAAATAAGATTGATCACTGTGTTTCGTTTTCACTATTTGACATGAATGCTTTTCAGTCACGATGACCGTAAGTGTCAGTTACAAAATCGACTCGAGCTGTCTTAGGTAGTTTACTGAACACAGCTTCGGCTCCGTCGTGGAATGTTGCAGGGATGGTTACTAAGTTTTGCAGCAGGGCGTTACTGTCAATCAACAAAACAATGTCATCTTTTTCGACGGCTGCAGCCTCTACATAGTGAAGTAGTTTTGACGTGTCTGTTTTCATTGACATTCCAGTTGCAGTAGCTATAACTGCCAGGTGACAGGTCCTAGAGGAAAAGAAAGTGTCAATTCTAGATCTAAGTTGTGCTAAACAGCCAAAAGTACCAACTGTTCATATATTTTACGTTCTGCTCTTATCTGTAGTATTTTGTTTTGAGAAGCGGTTACTTTCCTTTTGACTTCAGCTGTGGAAAATGTTTTAAGTTGTCTTCTCTTCATGGGGTCTTGGAAAGGAACTGATTTTTCAATCAGTCTTCTTTTGATAATCAAATCCATTGTCTGTTCACCTATTTCAATTGCCTTAAGGTCATGAGCGACTTCTGCTTCGCAAGAATACCAGACAACAAAGTAAATTTCATCTTTGTTGTGGTTTTTTTTTCAGCCTTGAATGGGTTTGTGAAGGATTCTATGCCATCATAACCCTGTTAACTTCCTCTTCACTCATGCATTTCTGAGCAGGTTATATTTCTTTGTGGTTGGACATGTCTTATTTATGTATGTCTGCATTCTGAAGTGTTGCTATACCTTGCTCTGTAATGACGAGTCATGCGCCAGTGGAAATATGCAGCATAGTTTCTATTGAAACCAAGTATGCCAACCTCAGACTTTTCGTGTCTGTTAATTGTCTGCTCTGTAATAATATCTACAGCATTTCTCAATGCAGGTACAGAAGACCTAGATACACTAAAATCATTACTTCGGGGTAGCTCTTTTGCACCTGGATCAATTTTCATCAATGTCCACAGGTAAACAAGGAGGTAGCGAGCAAAATTATTGTGGTCAAATACGAAGAACAAAGATCACAGTTTGTACAGAGATGCTATATGTAAATCAAGAGCATTGATCTGTGTTGCTTTGATGAGCATCAATATCATGTGTATTAGGTCTACATGCATTGACCAAAATTGAGCAGTTTGGCCACTTTTACCCTTTCTGATTTCTGATTTGAACTGCTCATTCCTGTTGAAATACTCTTCAAAGTCGGGAGTGTTATTATTTCAAACACCTTTTCTTTGCATGGACTTTCAGTCCGTTTCTGTAATATTAATGTCTTCTGAAATGCTTTCCTTGCGGGTTCTGTCTTTTCAAACTTGCATAAAAGCAAACACTCAAGAGCTTCCATTACAGTCCTGTGTTCATTTAGGGCATGGGTGTAGCGTTTACCTGGTAATACTTTATCAAGTGAACCACTAGAACAAATTCCTGATTCTATTACAAGGTTTGCAAGACCATAGCTCTTCATTAATTTTCCTACAGGCCCAAATGTAGGGCAGATTGTGTGAAACACACCCATTCTAACAATTATGTTACCAAATCCACCTCTAGACTGCATAACCAAAGAATATGCCTTCTTAGCAACAGCCGAGTCACCATAGGATATTTCTGACCAGCTTCATTACTTGCATCTACTGACGTTTTTAACAAATGCTGGACTGTAACATTATAATGGATTGAATAATTCGAAGGTGCCATATATATGAAGCAAGTTTGAGCACTCACTCTCTGCAAATCAGTTCACACATTTGTAATTTATTTCATTTTAATATCTTTTCATTTCCTTTCATTTTCAACTGAATGAAATCAGATTCATTTCACATGAAAAATGTTGTTTTTTTTTTGTTAATCTTGATTGGTGACTTAGTTTGAAGAAAATTATATATAATTTATCTAATTAGTAATTTTCGTTACATAGATTTATAATTTGAGATATATTTATGTTTTAAAATATATAATACATATCTGTTTAAACAAAATATTTTACCACATCCCAAATACTTTTCGACTTTTAAAAAATAATAATTATTATAAATTTGAAACTCATATTGTCAACATTATATTATTTTATCTTCTTTACTATACATTACCGCTTACTTTTTCTTAATAATTAAAAATATTTAACAACCAATATAATTATGTCAAGCTCTTATCTGTTATAACCACAACCTCTTTTTATAACACTTTTGAAATAGACACTTAAAAAAAATAAAATCACATAGTTATATTTTCTATTTTCATTACAATTTTTGGTAACGTACATTTGAGAGCGTAAAGCACATGCCGATAAGTGTCAATTTTACCTGCAAAATACAAATCTGTATATTCTGTCTTTATGTATTGATATATTGTGTGGCTAGTAAACCATTTATGGCTAACTGTAGTGCCAGTCAGTATTTTCTAGAAATTATTAAAGGTAACGTATAAAATGGGCTGTAACGTAAAAAGAACCCGACTGCCAGGTGGCAGAATTTCTGTAATGATAGCTCATATTATATGCTTTAAGAAAATCATAGCGTAGAAATATCCCTAGAGGGGGGGATGGGGGGTTATTGTCAGCTCAAGGTCTAAAACCAAATGGTTTTAGTCCACTTCCCGGTCAATGCTGTATTACAATCGTGGAGATAATACAAAGAATGAGAGTTGCAGAAAGATGAACACACAGCTTGCATTAAAAAGAAGGAAAAACTAGAGCTATCACTGAAGGTGATGAATATACCCCCCGCACGCACTGACACAGTATATTGCAATTTAACGCACACAAGATTGCATAATTATGTGGACTGTATGTATATAGACTCTATGTGTATAGTATAGTAACATAAAAAACAAAGTCCCATAACTCTGCAGAATATTTTTCTGAAAAAAAACCTAACATGCACCATGCACAAGTAAGGTTGGTACTGATCCTTGTGTGAAGTTTCAATAAATTGTGTGGAATGGTTCGGGAGATTAGGCGCGTACAAGATTGCATAAGCAGACTCCATGTATATAGCATAGTAACAAAAAGTCCCATAACTCTGCAGAATATTTATCTAAAAGAACATAACATATATACCATGCACAACTAGGGTTGGTACTGATCACTTGTGTGAAGTTTCATTAAATTATGTGTAAGGGTTCGGGAGGGATTGCATATGCAGACTGTATGTATATAGTACATTAACAAAAAAATCAAAGTCCCATAACTGTGTAGATTTTTTTTTCTGTAAGAACCTAACATGCACCATGCACAACTAGAATTACTACTGATTACTTGTGTTAAGTTTCATTCAATTGTGTGCATGGGTTCAGGATACCGGTATTAGGCGCGCACAAGATTGAATATGCAGACTCTATGTATATAGAATAATAACAAAAAACAAAGTCCCGTAACTCTGCAATCTTTCTTCTGAAAGAACCTAGCATGTACCATGCGCAACTACTGATGTCACTGATCATTTGTGTGAAGTTTCGTTTAATTGTGTCAAGGGGATGAAGAAAGATGTTGCGCACAAGATTGCATATGCAGACTCAATGTATATAGAATAGTAACAAAAAACAATGTCCCGTAACTCTTCATTTTTTTTTCTGAAAGAACCTAACATGCACCAAGCACAACTACTGTTCTTACTGATCATTTGTGTGATGTTTCATAAAATTGTATCAAAGGGATGAGGAGAATTGGTGCGCACAAGACTGTGTCTACAGACGGACGGACAGACAAACCTGAAACCAGTTTACCCACCCTTACAACTTCGGGGTGGGTGTGGGGGCACAAAAACACAATTTGTTATTTATAGACTTGGTCCGGACCACCAGTTATAAAATGATATGAAAATAAGCTGGTTACTTTTTGAAAATCCTTCGCTTGTCATCAGATAAAACATTTAAGAAATTCCTAGATTTACTTTGTGTCGATATTTACTGGAGAGGAAGCAAAACGAAAATTAAGACTATTTATTGAGAGACAGAAAGAGAGTTACAAATCAAAGTGAAGACTTACATTTTCACCCTTGCTGCATGCTTTCTTTTTACATACCTATCAATGTGACAGGACGTATAATTCATATGAAGAAATGAAACACATCATGTTACAAAACTTAACTTTATATAATTCAGCCATTGTGTTTCAATCTAAAATGTGTCTGTTTTACTACAGCAATGACCATATCGTTTGATAGTTTTAAATAAAATTATTGTTGTTTTTTTCTCTTCAATGCCGACTCACGACATAATTCATAGGCATTTGACTTTCTGTTCTAAATAATTGTTGTAAATAAGGTTATCAAAGGAAATACATGTCTTGATATATAGAACATTATAATAAGATATCAACTTTATTCAAATCATCAGTAGAGTATCAATACAAAACAAACTGCAAAGAAAGTCAAACAGGGAAACATTCTAAGATCGCAGCAACCCATACAACATTAAATATTGAAAAGAGTATTTCGCATCTCGTACATTATTTTAAAAGAATCAATAGTTACTAGTGGTTTCTTCTTACATAGCACAGTTTATTTGTAGATTTACCAGTATGTGACCATTTCATTTATATACCATTCGAGAGCAAGGATTTTATTCAGTACTTTCGAATGGAAAATATCAGGAAATACTTATGGAGCACTCAATGTTGTCATCGGACAATTCGCAAAATCTCTTCTAGCTTAAACATATTTTTACCCAGTAATACATTTACAAAACTGAGTAAATACATCCAAGTTTGAACACGATAAGCAGGAAAGGAGAAGAGAAAAATAAAAGATTCATAATCTGATATAACTCTTCTCCTTAAAAATCTCTTGTACGTGGATATGCTTTTCATAAAGTTAATCATGATGTAGTGCTCTTAATGCCAGATTTACAATATGAACGACGTAATGGCCGTTATTCTACTTAAAGCCAGCAACCGCTCTCCTACTCATGAATTCACTGGATCATTGCTCCTGTATGAAAACGTGACTTGAATCAGATGAAAATGTTGGCATCTTTATATAATTTTCTATTTTCTTTTGAAAACATTTAACTTAAGCCCATAAATGGTTAGCCGTATGAAAAACGTTAGATCATCCCGAATTTGAGATACCCAGTTTTAACTGTATTTGAAAGGAATACTGTAGGAACACTATGAATTATTACTACTTTATGACTCCTCAATTTGAAACTGCCATTAATAAACCAATAACTGTTTTGTAAGGCAGACCTGATTAAGAATCTTATATCTTAAATGCCGCCTACATTTAACAAAATGTGACAGAATTAACTATTGATTTAATATTATCTTAATATATATTTAAACGATCGCAATATGTTTCTAACATTCTACATTTAGATAATTCATATCCTTCTATTTTCATCTTATTAATTTTAAGTTGCCGCAATGTGTTTGAAAGCTGGAAATATTCAATAGGGAAGTTAACGTTCTCAAAACTTAAAATATAAATCTTTAATGAGCATTAATTTTGTAATCTGAGGCAAATCTATTAGTGGGCAATCCTTTAGTGGGCTAAGCAATGAACTCAGATTTTCACGTGTTAATGATTTAAATTTAAAATAGAATGCTACACTATTGTCCTACCAACAAATTTGATAATTTTATCGAACATTTTTCAATCATGTGGTCATGGTGCGCTTTACGACCTTGACTGTCCGTCGTCCATCCGTCCAAACTTTCTTAAAATAACATATCCTATACCACTATTCCAATTTCAACCATACTTCACAGGAGTGTTCCTTGTATGGGTTTCTTTATTTGTTTTGGGTTTTAACGCCGTTTTTCAACAGTATTTCAGTCATGTAACGGCGGGCAGTTAACCTAACCAGTATTCCTGGATTCTATACCAGTACAAACCTGTTCTCCGCAAGTAACTGCTAACTTCCCCACATGAATCAGAGGTGGCGGACTAATGATTTCAGACACAATGTCGTTTATCAAATAGTCACGGAGAACATACGCCCCGCCCGAGGATCGAACTCGCGACCCCGAGATCCGTAGACCAACGCTCTTTAAGATATCTCCATATCTAGGCAATCCATGCCGTATTTTAGTTGCTATGGCAACCGAAAGTAACTTTAAATATCTTTTTAGAAACCACATATCTGATTTTTAAATAATTCCAAAGACTGAAGTGTTCCTTTGGTGACCAGCTGCCAAATCGTTGATATATGTATATGGCCGCTAGGGGCCGGGGCTATCGAGAATACAAAGGCTTGCGACAAGACGGACGCCAATATCATAATGTTACACCTAAGAAATGCATTTGACAGAAATGTTTATACCTGGGCTTTTGTCAGGATGTTTCACAAAATCGATATGTAAATTTGACAGAAATGTAAACTTGACACGATCTTCAATGACATGCTACTTCCTGATGTCATGCCTTTTATAAGACACCATCTTAGACGGAGAGTCGACCTCGAACAGAAAAAATGCTATGCCACACATGGCTCAGCAAACTCTTATAGACTGTGTAACAGGCTCCGATCGAGCGTGTGTAGGACGAGTCAGGACGATGCGACCGTCGACGAAAGCCACTTCAAGTTACTGTACAGGATATCAGAATAACCTACTGCAACCAACCATTTTACATATTGTGCAGTCTACGCGTCCCGGATGTCGAGCCTGCCTGGCCGCTAATGGGGTATATACGCGGTATTAGTGCGTGACATTCTGTTTAGGAGACATATTCGTCCGTGTTAAACTTGATTTCGACGTGACGATTTTATTGTCATGGATTTGTGGGTATCATAATAGGATAGTCTGATTTAATAATTATGTCATTTAATGAATCTGTTGCTGGTCAGAAAAGGTTGTATCGCAGTCACAAAACACAGACATTAATGAGCATACCTAAACATAGTGATCTGACCAGTGACATCGAGTAATGAAAAGCCCTCATAACGGAGAGAAGAAAAATACACACGGACATGCACGGATCTTTTAACGTATAGAAGCAGGACATGTGGGGTTTATAGCACTGGGTATGACTATGAACATTATTTTAGAATTCTAGTGCCCTGCCCGGGAATCGAACCAGGGTCCTATGATTTGACAGTCAAAGAATTAACCGTCGGGCCACAGTCGAATTCTTGGATCATTTTTGCTTTTGACATTTATTCAATAAACGGAGCCCCCGTGGCCGAGTGGTTAAGGTCGCTGATTTCAAATCACTTGCCCCTCATCGATGTGGGTTCGAGCCTCACTCGGGGCGTTGAGTTCTTCATGTGAGGAAGCCATCCAGCTGGCTTACGGAAGGTCGGTGGTTCTACCCAGGTGCCCGCTTGTGATGTAATAATGCACGGAGGGGCACCTGGGGTCTTCCTCCACCATTAAAGCTGGAAAGTCGCCATATGACCTATCATGTGTCGGTGCGACGTTAAATCCAACAAAAAAAAATTCAATAAACATACGTTTGTTTTATATTGCAAATACAACGTCATAACGTATATCGCCCTCATTGCTATATCACACATTATCATTTTAAGAAACCCTTCAGGGCTACATTCCTTAAGGCTGAAGTTTATTGTTAATCAATGTGAATATAATTAAAAACGAGTATATGGCTGTCATCAGCTGTTTTTACTTGGCATTTTATAAAAGTGTAAAAATGAGTTTAATTCAATATTGTATCCATGATAAAACCTGATAAAATAGTCAAATAGCTCAATTAATTAAAGTACACCGCCGTGCGGTGAAAAATAATAACGAGTGAGTACGCAACAATTGCTTTTTCAATAGTAGATATTCGTAATGATTTCCTCAATGGTAGGATACTGGTGTTCATTAGCCACAAATATCGCGATGGCAAAATCCTGCTTATTTACGAGAAAAATAGAAATATACCGGAAGTGATTAGCTAATGTATTACTATGTAGTGATAACAAGATAAGGAAAGTCGACTTCAATGGCACAATAATAGTGTTAATAAGGCCAAACTACTCTAGCTCCTGGTTGAGCAGAACTCAACATTTACACATGCTGCAAGTATAAATTTTAAAACAATTTAGATATCCGCAGATGTGTTCATAAGGCAGTGCACGTGGAACCTTCAAATGATACACTAGCGTGTAATTGTGTAATTTCATGAAAAGCGGCGTATGGTTAAAAAATTGGTTTGCACTAAACGAGAAAACAATGGACAGAACCAAACAAAATAGAATTTAGAAACGGGATCTGAGGTTATGGAGCCTGCATATAAAGTCAAAATTAAAAAGCAGGTACCATATCCAAGGGGTGATTATACAATACCCAAAGCTATGAAAGCGGGAATATTGGAACTCTTTAATGAATATCAATTTAATATTAAAACGCTTGAATATCAATAGATTATCTTATTTTCTTTAACGTAACAACTCTTCTTTTTCTTACAGCCATTTGGTTGTAGACCTGTTTAAAAATGTTCAGCAAAAGTCGGTTTTCCCTAAGGAGCTTACGAGGCTTTTTTGTGTTTATTAAAAATGGCAGAAAACTAAGGACTCAATACAAATTTTTGATGAGTTACTATGGAGTTTCCACTTCTTCTGTTTAACATTGTATGTGAAACTCGGGTTGTTTTTTTCGTTTAGGGCAAAGCAAATTTTTCTCTGGGGACCATACACCGCTTTTCAGGGAATAGCAATGCATCATTGAAGGACCATGTGCACCGCCACATGAATACATCTGCGAATGGTTTGTTTTGTTTTGTTTTATTCATTTTTATTTGTTTACGCTGCGCTGCGTAGTTATGACTGTTTCCAGTCTAACTAATCAATCGTAGGCCCAGCGAGATTTGAATTTTGAGACCTGTTGCCAGATACAGGTCGGCGCCTGGATCGATTCCAAAGAATTAGATTCATATGATATAAAAAGGGACCTTAATTCAAGGCCCGGGTGTTATTTTGGAACATGTCTGGGTCTTGGCTGGAGTATTTATTGTTATTGTATTGTTTTTAAATGTTATACCCCCCTAAACTGTGTCTAAATTTCCGAAATAATAAATAGGTTATGAAATATATATTTAAATTTATTAAATTTAGTCATCCAGGGTAAGAGCCGCGACTACCTTACTAACACTCCTGAAGCGCCTGAGAAAAACTGCCACTGACCATGAACTACATCTATACTCTTAAGCTGTATTTTATTATTAAACTTTAAAAACATTAAAACTTTAAAAACACGTCTAAAACATAGCCTTTATATACGTCCGATTGTTGACAGTACACGGGTTATTTATAGATTACACGCCACGCCTACTGCATAATTGTGTCATATCGATAAATATGCTTACTCTATATGCGCTAAACATTCAATGTGCTTTAACAATTCTGTTTTATTCTATATTTTTAAATTGCTGTCATTTTGTCATTTTTTAATGTTTTTATACCCCCACCAAACATGTTTGAGGGGGGTATATAGGAGTCAGTTTTGTCGCGTCCCGTCGCGTCCCGTCCCGTCGCGTCCCGAAATCTATTATCTCAGTTATTACCAAATGGATTTGATTCAAACTTAAAATACATGTTCCACCTTATCACCCACATCATGTGACACAAGGTGCATAACTCTTGACACCAAGTTTTCATGACTTATGTCCCCTTTTACTTAGAATTTAATGTTAATTTTGTTGTATTTTCACTATATCTCAGTTATTACTAAACGGATTTGATTCAAACTTAAAGTAGATGTTCCACCTCATCACCCACATCATGTGACATAAGGTGCATAACTCTGACACCATTTTTTTTATGAATTATGCCCCTTTTTACTCAGAATTTAAGGTTGATTTTGATGTTTTTTCACTTTATCTCAGTTACTACTGAATGGATTTGATTCAAACTTAAAATAGATGTTCCACCTCATCACCCACATCATGTGCCCACATCATGTGACACAAGGTGCATAACTCTGACACCAAGTTTTCATGAATTATGTCCCCTTTTACTTAGAATTTAAGGCTAATTTTGTTGTATTTTCACTATATCTCAGTTATTACTAAATGGATTTGATTCAAACTTAAAATAGTTGTTCCACCTCATCACCCAGATGATTTGACATAAGATGCTTAACTCTGACATAAATTTTTTATGAAATATGTCCCCTTTTACTTTAAATTTAAGGTTGATTTTGATGTATTTTCACTATATCTCAATTATTACAAAATGGATTTGATTCAAACTTAAAATAGATGTTCCACCTCATCACCCACATCATGTGACACAAGGTGCATAACTCTGAAACTATTTGTCTTGAATTGTGTCCCCTTTTACCTAGAATTTAATGTTAATTTTGATGTATTTTCACTACATCTCATTCTGATTGGCTTAGAGCCAAAGGGAAGTAACCCTTTTTAACCTTTGTACTGAGTTTCTTCCCCTTAAATTCCAGGAATTAGTCTATTTTTAGAAATCCTATTTTTAGATTTTCAATATTTTAGGTATTTTTCTAACTTTTTTATTATAAGTCCTATGTAAAAAGTAAAAACATTTTTCCGTGGTAACATGGGTCGGTAAGACACTTTTTTGTATTCACTTTTAGTGTATCTCTAATATTAGAGATTTAATATATTTACTAGTATTACTATACTAGTATTATACTAGTATTACTTATATGTGGAAGCCCAGGATGAAGTACTCCAAAGTATTTTTAAGATTCCTTATGGTTGCCATTCTTCTGTGACAAGACCGTATGGTGGGGGTATGAGTCACTCCTGTGACAGTTCTAGTTCCGATCTGTTTTTTGCACTTTCTAGTCTAGGGTCTAAATTTAATGATTATATCGATATTAATTACTTTACGTGTTGTATAGAAAATATATTTACGATCGCGCTGTATGAAATTTTGCTGTTGGTTTTATCAAATTTCGACCGTTTCTAAGTGATTTTGCTTATATTAATTAAATTATCTTACTAAAAATGCTCTAGCCATATAGCTATATGTACTCTTCAGCGATTTTGAAAATTTGAAGATAATCTATGAATTAATAAATGTTTTACACGCGAATCCTGTGTACCCGGTAGCTAAATTACGCGTAAGAATTTTTACTTAAAATGTACCCGTTTACCTGTTGTTTGTTTACCATTGTATGTTGACATCTGTATGTTTCCGGCTCGTCGTCACTACTGGATTTTCCCATGGTGGCGTCTTTTTAATACATACTTTCTCGGTCCGGGCGTTGTTTATGCCACCATAGGTCCCTACCACATATATATATTGCTGGCCATTACTTTAATTTAGTTTACTAGGTTTATTTAATTTTGTTGTATCTTTTATCTGAATAATAGAGTTAAAACTGAATAAAAGTTGGTTAAAAAGCTAGCTAAAATTCGATAAAATTTGATAAAATTTGATAAAATCAGAGTCGGCCTTTGCCGAAAGACGAAAACACAAAGACTCTTATTCCTGATTTTTATTTTGCCTAAAGTTTTAATAAAATTGAATTATAAAAATATATTTAAAAATAATTTAGTAAAAACAGTTGACCATCCTTGCCGAAATGTAAAGTAATTGCAAGGATATGTCTCCTAGTTTTAAAATCATTGTCTAAAAAGAACCTGATTATGGCTTAAAATTACGTATATGTTTAAAATCAAAACAATTTAAAATATACTGGTAGATAAAAAGTATTTGGCCTTATGATTTAAAATATAGAAAAATTAAAATAACATATGTATATACACATTTAACTACTTAAAATGTAAATTAATATAATAAATGTTATAATAATAAAACCTCTTTCAGGCTTATTTCAACTGATATGCTCTATAAACAGTCGGCTCCTGGTACTATGTTATTTTTAAATTTATTTATTGCTGTTCATAGTTGTGGCCCGACCCTAGCAACTTTAATAGATAGCGCCTTTCACCCTGAGGATATATCGCTTGTATTGACCGCACCAGTGCCGTTAAGCCTTACATGGTACCCCCAGACGGGGTGCATATACTAGCTCAACCCCCCTGACTATTGACGCCATCTCTTTTGTAAGCCGTTTAAGATTTTAACATGTTTTTACACGTTTCCACTGAGATTATATTATCTCTATTGACCGCACCAGTGCCGTTAAGCCTTACATGGTACCCCCAGACGGGGTGCATATAGAGATTCAAACCCCCTGGTACTTTGTGATATTGAATTAAGGCCAAAGTTATAAAATTAGTTGCTTGGTCGAGCCCTTCCTATGTAATGTTTATGTTTTGTTTATATTCTGTTCAAGTAACCTATTTTCGTGATGAAATGTATTAGGAGGCTGTAAACCTGCTGCTCGACTTCCTTTGGAGGGAAGAGGAGTGTCTTTCTGTCTATACAGACCAACCCGAGTTTCAGGAGTCCACATTCAAGTTCCAATCTGTGTTCTGCATTTCGTGTACACTCTTTGTGTATGTCAAAGAATACGTGGTTGAATGTTTCGTATTCTGTACAGTGTGGGCATAGATGTTTATCTGAGAAGTTCTCCCAGCCCAGACCGTTCCGCCCCAGCCTTAATCTGGTAATGATCTTATCATGGCCGGTGTTTGTGCTATACATTTGCATTTTACTAGGGATATGTTCTGAGAGGGCGCAGCGCATTGTGTCTTGTTGTAGCCATCTCTGTCTAAAAAAACTCCCTTGATTTGGCATTTTTTATGCTATTAACCTCAGATACTGCTAATTTGACCTGTTTTGGGGTTCCATTTTCGGACCCTTGCTTTGCTAGTTGATCGACCCTTTCGTTTCTCATAATGCCTACATGACTCGGGACCCGTATTAGGGAAACATGTATACCTGTTTTACTGAGATGGCTGATTTTATGAATAATGTCAACTATTATATCAGATCTTGATTGTGACCTGCCTGTATTTATTGATTGTAATACAGACAAACTATCTGTAAATATAGCTACGTTTCTGGGCATGTTTTCGGGTATCCATTTCAGTGCATGTTGGATGGCTGTTGCCTCACACGTGAATATGGAGACCCTAGGGTCTAATTTGAGGGCCGACGAGCAAATTTCTTTGCTATAGGGATCAAAGACAACAAAGGCCGCGCCCGCTTTATTTTCGCTGGGATTTTTGCTACCGTCTGTATATATATGGTAATGTGACCTATAATGCTTCATTATATGCATTTCTGTTATATGTTTGGCCTGGGTGGTATCTTCTGTTTTATTAATGAAGCATTTAAGGCTTAAGTCGGGGGTTGTGACCATGATCCCAACATTATATGAAAACACCGGCTCTTGTACATTTAGTTCATTTAATTGATATTTATCTAGTAACCTATTAACCTCTCGAGTGTACGGCTGTGTTCTAAGCTCTTTCCTACCAGTGTGACCGTTTCTAACCCTTTCGATGGTGCTGGGGCATTCTTTCAGTGCTTTGATTTTATTATTTATGGGCAGATTTTCACCTAGGCGGCTTGATCTGGCCCAATATTTGAGCATATTGACCTCTCTTGTTATGTCTAATGGTAGCTGGGCCTAGTACTGCCATTTTATTAGTTGTTTTATATGCTCCAGTGACTACTCTTAGGGTCTTACTTTGTATTACATCTAGCCTTTTTAGTTGTGATTTGCAGGCTGACGCATATGCTGTGCTACCATAATTAATTTTGCTCATAATTAAGGAGTTATATAACAGTAGTTTTGTTTTCTTATTAGCTCCCCAGTTTGTTCCTGGTATAAGTCTCAAGAGGTTAATATCTTTTTCACACTTATTAACTAGATGATTTATATGATGGTGCCACGTTAAATATTGATCAAAATACATTCCTAAGAATTTGGCGGTCGGTGCTATTTCAAGGGTTTTACCACATAATTTAAGTTCCGGCGTTACTTTATTCGATTTTGCTAGGACTTAAAGATATGGTTGCCGGCACACCATTAGCACTTGTGTTTTATTAGGGTTGATGGTGAATCCCCACTCATTACTCCATTTTTCTATTACCTCAAGGACCTTTTGACCTTTTAGTAATGTACTATGAGGGTTTGGTGATGTTACCCATGTGGCTCCATCATCTACAAATTGGGCAAGTTCGGTCCGGTCACCGGGAGGGGACTGCTTGTTGTGTGCATCTATAGCCGTGTTTAGAGTGTTCATGATGAGATTAAAGATCAGTGGACTAATCACACTTCCCTGGGGTGTGCCATTGTCAGGTTCCACTGTATCTGATAATTGGCCATTGACCTTTACCTTAATTTTTCTGCCTTCCAGGAAATTAGCGATCCATGTAAGCATTCTCCCCTTAATGCCTAGAGATATTAAATTCAAGAGAGACCCTTTATTCCAATGCCTATCAAATGCATTACTTAGATCTAAAAATATGCCTAGTAGGTAATAACCTTTTCGATGGGCCTCTTTACAGTCTGATTCGAAGCGAAGGAGGTGATCTTCGCACGAATGGGCTTTCCTACATCCTGACTGATATGGGGAGAACAGATTATTATTTTCAATATAAGTTTCCAGTCTTGGTTTTATCATTCTTTGCATGACCTTGGTGAGGGTTGACGTTAGGGAGATGGGGCGGTATGAAGCAGGGTTTGTTTTTTCCTTATTGGGCTTAAGTATTGGTACTATAATGGCCTCGCCCCAGCTATCTGGGGTAGAGCCTTCTTTCCAAGACTGATTGTATAGCTTTAAGAGTTTTTCTTTGGCATGTATTGGTAAATTTTTGATCATATCATAATGGATCGCATCCTCGCCTGGGGCAGAACTATTACATTGATCAAGGGCCATTTTTAATTCAAGGAGGGAGAATGGTTTATTATACTCGATATCGTCATGTGGGGCTGTGTTATTTTCATTGTAGAGATCATATTCTTGCTCTTTATGTTGTTTATTTGCCAAAAATTCAGCACTGTAATTGTCATTACTGCTGATTTTCTTATAGTGTTGCACCAGAAAATTTGCCTTATCTTTTTCCATAACCACCGGATCGTTGTCGTTCAGAACTGTACGAATAGAGCTAGATGATTTGCCTCTAAATTTATTGATAACGTCCCATACTTCTTTTGATGTTGTTTTGTGGTTTATTTGCGTTATGTACTTTTCAAGACTGGTGCGTTTTGCTTTTTTAATGATCTCTACAGCCTTATTGCGGAGTGACCTGTATTTTTGAAGATTTTCATCATTCTTATTTCTGCTATAATTTTTCCTAGCATTCTCCCTTTGTTTAACTGCATTTGCGCAATCCTCAGTCCACCAGGGTATAACTTTTTTCCTTCTGTTCTTGCCTTTGACCATTGGTATGCTCTTTTTACTAATACTATAGATATCATTTATAAATTGTGTGTGATTTTCATCCACTGTCTTGCCCTCAGTGTTATAATGGAAATGCCTGATTGCGAAGTCATGATATTGGTCCCAGTCTGCTTTACCTATCTTATATTTGCGGGTGGTATGAATCGCCTCTGTTTTTATTGAAAATTCTAATCCCAGCAATATTGGAAAATGGTCACTGCCAAAAGTATTATTGATAACTCCAAAGAATGCATATTGTGCCAAAGTATGAGAAACTATTGCCAAATCTATTGCTGAGTCTTTTTGATTTGGTAAATCACTTAGCCTTGTTATATTTCCATCATTTAATACAACTAGATTTTTCTGTGATAATAGATTTAACATAGTCTCCGGGCCGAGTCACACCTTGGATCGCCCGGGGGATTCCAGAGTGGGTTTTTAATGTTGAAATCTCCCAGAATTACTGAGTGGTTTCGTATGCTACAGAACATTTTTGATAGTGTTCTTCGGTGTTATGTTTTTCATATGCTACATAACAATTATAAATTGTTATGTTTTTGCTGTGACCATATATAGTTATGCCGTTAATTTCATATTCATTGTGAATTATTGATCTTTCTACTGTGAATTTGATGCCCTGTTTGACATATATTATTGTACCGCCTCCTTCTTGATCTATGCGTTTTTGATATGTGGCAATTTTATAGTCATAAAGCTTTGGTGGTGTTATTTTTTTACCATATCTAAACGCTTCCTGAATACACACGGCATGTATTGTATCTGTGGATGACTTAAGGAAGCTGTTTAATTCGGTGACCTTTGTATTTTTGTCCCCTGCAAACCCCCGGGCGTTCCAAGACATAATATTAAAATTACGAGTACCTGCCGTCTTGGAAACTACACCGGACATTATTAATTAGTTAATTAATTGGGGATTATTGTTTAACATTTTATTTTTAATTAACTGTGATGTCACTTAATAGGGACCATATCCGGCATACCACTGGGGTGGTGGTGGGGGTTGGTGTGGGGCCCACCGGGGGAGTCTGCGACCTGTTGTAGTCTGTGGCCTTGCATACCTGTTTACTCTATTAAATGGGTGGGGTCTGGGTAACCGTTTGTTGTGATATCTGGGTGCGCTGCCTGTTTGTTTAGATGTGGGTGGAGTGTAGTTCTTATTGGATTCAGTTTGTTTTTGCTCAGACTGTTGTTCACATTCTGCAATGGCCTCAGTTACCAATTTCTCGATCGATTTTTCATCAAGATTTTGGTCCTTTAATTTTGGTGCAATGTTTTTGATTATTTTTGTAACCTGTGATTTATGTATGTAATCTGTTGTATCTTTATTTTGGTTTGAGTCATTGTTGACCTTGGGTGGGTCTGAGCGTACTAGACCTGATTTCTGAATTCTGTTGTTATATTCATCCTTGATGGCTTCATTTTTCTTGCTGATGTTTTCTAGATAGTTAAGGTAGACTACACATCCCTTATAGGCAGCACTGTGGGGGCCCTTACAGTTTGCGCATTGTTTTACATCCCTATATCTACATTCAAAGTGGGAGTGAGGTCCCGCACAGTGTGGGCATACTGACTTGCCTGTACATTTATTTGCTGTGTGACCATGCTTCTGACATTTGTTGCATCGGAGTGGTGATAATAAGGATGGATATACCGGGACCTCTGTACCATTATTACGTTTAACTGATAATGGTGCTGTTTCTGTATCAAATGTGATCTTAATGGTGGATGATGGTATTTTTCTGCCATTTACTATTTCAAAACCCCTGTGATAGACCTTTATATTGTTTTCTTTCGCAAACTGGTTGACCTTGTCATTGTAGTTGATATCCTTCACATAGGTTACCCCTTTTGACTGATTTTTCGAATTTTGCCTTGTTTTTTCTGTTTTGACTGGTTCAAGGGCAAAATCAAATTTACCATAAGTAAACTGCTTGGCCATTTCTATTTTATCGTTCCTTATCTTGAATGATGGGCATCCTCCCTCCGTTGTTGGGTCCTGTACATAAGCCCCCCCCCCCCCCTACATATGATATAAAGGCAGAGGAGATCTCCTGTATCTTCTGTTTGGGGAAGACACATGACACTGTGCGCAATGTCATAGCGACAAAGCACAGAGTGGTAGGGTTAACCACTGTGTTGGGCACTGGTGTTTTTGCTTTCTGATTTTTGCCCCCCTGGATGTGCCACGGTCCTTCATCATCCGCTTGCACCGACATATTTGTTGACGGTGCACCGTTGGTGCTGGTGGTACAGGGTGGTGACCCGTTATCTGGTGGTGCATGTTGTCCAGAGTGGTAATCAACATTCTTAACCAGGCATGGTAGGGTGGGAGTAGCCGGCGTAGATGGACTGCCGAGCTCTGGGAACTGCTCTTTATCAAGGGGCGGTGCACCAGGGTGTTCTTGACCTGTTGCACCGGGTGGAGACTCAGCATCATCAAGTTCATTATTGATCTGCTTGTTGTGACCATCTTGTGTGGGGTTTAACCTGGGCAAGCTGGGAATTGGCGGTGTCTCAATTGATCCGACACCTTCTGCGGGCGGTATACCAGTGTGATAATCAGCACCTGATATTGAAGGAGGGTCACTATCTATTGTAAGCCTGCCTGGGCTCCCGCTTGAGTTTGAGTCATTGGGATTGGTAACCGGGCTAGGCACAGGGTAAGTGACATTACTCAGGGGGTGGAGTCTTGTTGTTGACAACTCCAGGGATTCATCTACTGAGTCTGAGATAGTCTGTACTTTGTTTGCTGGGCTCCCAGAGGAGGAGTTGAGAGAAGTTTCTCTCATTCTTTTCTTGTCTGTAATTTTCCCTAATGATTGCATGTTGGTGACCGGCGTAGAACCGCCCACCGGGGCAAAATCGACAGTAAGTAGATTCCTAGCAGTCCCCGTGGCCTTAACCTTAGGGGTTGTACCGGGTGAGGCCCCAGGTGACTTAGATTTCTTATCTGATTTCTTTCCCATTCTTATATTTATGCTTATTTGTTGTTACTTGTAAAATAATACACGTAAACTTATTTATTTTCTGTATAAGTATATACCTATTTATGACCGATTATTATATTTATTTATTTATTTATTTATTTATTTGTTGGCTTAATAAACCTATACCTATATTAATGAACTACTTGTTTAATTACCTATCTTATTTGTAAATGCACAATATATGTCAAATCGTCAATTTTCTATATTGTACACTATGTCCTAGATACTGACTCTATAAGTCCAGGGTGGCGAATCACGTGATCGTTGTACGTCATATCGCTATTCCGCAAAGAAGAAATTATCAACAAAAGTCGTCGATTCAAATCTTCAAATCAATGTAAGTTTTTTATTTCTCAACCAATTTTTATGAAATATGTTGCATGCGAAGGAGAAAACAGTATTCAATCTCCCATGTTAATGGTTTCCTTCTAGACCGTCGCTAAATATACAAACACCCTGGAAAACCTTTTCTACTCGGCCCGATCGCATTGGCTTATCCACCAAGAAAATGTTATTTTTGACATGTATTTTATACAAATCCTGTTCCAGTGGTCATGTTTTCGCAAAGAAAACTTCCAATGTTTTCTATTTACCTGAATGAAACATATTTAATACGAAATCAGAGTATCAGTGAAAGGGAAAACGTGTATTTTATGAATATGCTAATCCACAAAAAAAAAAAACAATTTTACGCTAATCCACCAAGTCATTTTTTCAGGAGCATGGCCGATCCAGAAACGGGTGATTTAGCTAACCTCTGTGGAACTTGTGGAAGAAGTTTTAAGTACAAAAGAAATCTATATACCCATGAGAAAGAGCATGCTGGTACTTTGCCGTTCCATTGTTGTGGAAAGTCATTAACTTCTCGCTAAAGTCAACGACGACACAGGTAATAAGCATGTTTACACTAGTACAATTCGCAACTATTGGTATGCTTTGTTGCTACTGTCCTTCAGTTTGTAAACTACGAATCCGGGCTATATATCTTATACAGTTATAAATCGAATTTTATATAACTTTATAAAGCCTGAGAGCATACGATGTACAGCAACGCGCTGACTAAATCAAATGTCAAGTCTCACGGAATGGATTCAAACCTATTATATAGAGTTAAATAACAATATTTCGTGTCTGATATATAGCTTACACATAAATGTATCAATTTTTCATACATGCACATGCCCGCTAGTGTTGAAAAATACCACACAATCCAGCATGCAGGATGGGCCTCGGACCTTGATAGGAATGAAATATACTTAGGAAAAAAAATGTCTGTATATTTTATCAGGTGAATAATATATTGGCGGAACTTTGGATGCGTATTAATTGAATAATAACGAGTGCGTAGCACGAGTGTTTTAATTACTCGCATCCAAACGACCGCCCACATATTAATCGTCGATAAAATATAGAAACGTGTTTATTATTTCGACTCTAACACGACAAAATCTTTTAAAGTATCCGAACTATGTTTCACGCATTGCATAATTTCATTGTAACGTCAAAAAAACCCACAAAAAAAACACGAACAGCAATTGGACGCGCTTGTTTATACAGGAAATGTTGCGGGCCGTGTTAGAACTCTGTTTCTTTGCACGTAAAAGTATGGCTCTGGCGAAAACTGTCACGTAATAAGTATTGTAATCATGGGTTTCATAGACACAGTAGTCATCCATCATCCATGTACGTAGGGGTTAAACTTTGAAAAATTTAGAGGCTTGTAGCATTTTTTCAGTATCTCTCGTATAGAACATAGGTACTCGACTGCCAAGGACAGATTGTTTTATATATAATATAATAATATATACACAGTTAGACGGACGCCATGAATTACGGGAAAGGAAATGGATGGATGGTTTCTATCCTAATAACGTCAGTTTTATGCGTAACCGAGCCCAAATGAATAAGTGGGCGCAGTTACACATACAACTGTCACATTGAGATATGAACCAGCTACTTCCGTTCCTGAAAATGATTGCGCTCGTGTAGTCTTCTTTATGTATTTTATAGAGAGTAGTATCAGGAAATAATTAATCCATGTAATTCAGCGCCTATGATTCTTTTACTGAGTGTCTCACATATTCTATTACAGGTGCAGCGTTCACGAAGAAAACAAACAGTTTGTTTGTACCACATGCCACAAAGAATTTTCTACACAATCAGGCCTAAATGAACACGAAAGAAATGAGAGAAAAAAAGACCAGAAATATTCATGTGACATTTGTGGACTGAAGGCAAGCAAGTACTGTCCTGTGTGTAATGCTGCGTACAAACATTCAAGTTCCTTATCAATGCACATGAAACAAAAGCTAAATTAATGAGGACCCACTTGTTCCAAAGAGTCAACAAAGCTTTGCTTCCATGTATTTTCTAGTCGCAATCATGTGAACAAACAGAAACAATAGTTTTCTCAAATTTTTCAAAAACAAAATCTGTTGAATAGTTCTGTTCTACATGTTTCTATATTTTATCGACGATTACTATATGGGCGGTCGTTTGGATGCGAGTAATTAAATCACTCTTGCTACGCACTCGTTATTCAATTAATACGCATCCGAAGTCCCGCCCATGTATTATTCACCTGATAAAATATAGAGACATATTTTTATTTCCTAAGTATATTTCATTCCTGTCAAGGTCCGAGGCCCATCCTGCATGCTGGATTGTCTGGTATTTTTCAACACTAGCGGACATGTACATGTATGAAAAATTGATACATTTATATGTAAGCTGTATATCGGACACGAAATATTGTTAATTAACTCTATATAATAGGTTTGAATCCCCCGTGAGACTTGACATTTGATTTAGTCAGCGCGGTGCTGTACATCGTATGCTCTCAGGCTTTATAAAGTTATATAAAATTCGATTAATAACTGTATAAGATATAGCCCGGATTCGTAGTTTACAAACTGAAGGACAGTAGCAACAAAGCATACCAATAGTTGCCAAACAGATCGATCACTAATTATGTCTGCGAATTGTACTAGTGTAAACATGCTTATTACCTGTGTCGTCGTAGACTTTGGCGAGAAGTTAATGACTTTCCACAACAATGGAACGGCAAAGTACCAGCATGCTCTTTCTCATGGGTATATAGATTTCTTTTGTACTTAAAACTTCTTCACAAGTTCCACAGAGGTTAGCTAAATCACCCGTTTCTGGATCGGCCATGCTCCTGAAAAAATGACTTGGTGGATTAGCGTAAAATTGTTTTCTTTGTGGATTAGCATATTCATAAAATACACGTTTTCCCTTTCACTGATACTCTGATTTCGTATATAATATGTTTCATTCAGGTAAACAGAAAACTTTGGAAGTTTTCTTTGTCAAAACATGACCACTGGAACAGGATTTGTATAAAATACATGTCAAAAATAACATTTTCTTGGTGGATAAGCCAATGCGATCGGGCCGAGTAGAAAAGGTTTTCCAGGGTGTTTGTATATTTAGCGACGGTCTAGAAGGAAACCATTAACATGGGAGATTGAATACTGTTTTCTCCTTCGCATGCAACATATTTCATAAAAATTGGTTGAGAAATAAAAAACTTACATTGATTTGAAGATTTGAATCGACGACTTTTGTTGATTATTTCTTCTTTGCGGTATAGCGATATGACGTACAACGATCACGTGATTCGCCACCCTGAAGTCAGTATAAACCTAATAATTTATCTACACTAACAGTAAAGTGCAGTGGTGTTAGTTAATCCTATTGTACCTATACGATCAGTTAACCTTATAACGCCTGCGGCCTAACAATGTAAAGCGACGCGCACGATTTTTATGTGAAAGTTATGAATTTAACCTATTTTTAAGTGTTAGTTAGAGTGCTTTACGATCAAGTATTTTGATCAAGATCAAAATACCTTCACGTAGATAAGTAGACCCTAAATACCTTAAAAGTGGCAGTTGTCCGGTGTCCAACGTAGATTTCCAACGACGGCCAATTAATCGAGTGGTTCTATGAGCATACCGTTGTGAGGAATAAGTCACAGGACGAGCCTATTTGCCCTACTCGAGCACCTACCGAAGCTAAGTATGACACTTGTCGATACTTTGCTATACCATACGTACGGTCAACGCACCGATAAAAATAACGTCTTATCGCTACGTAGCCAATATGGTTTATATGAAGATGACATCTGCGAATGGTCTGGTACATTTGTACTTATAACACGTGTAAATGTATAATAAATAAATTGTAAAATCCGGATGATATTTGTCATGCCTTGTCGTGATATGACGGCTATCGTTTAAAATGTACATGCTGATATCAATGCATGGACTGTATTTGCTTAATAGAGCATAATGTAACAAATAATCGGTACTAAGTATAGGAAAGAACACATTCGCTTTAATACTCGATCAATAAATACTGAATCTGATAATCAAATCAAATCGAATCCGAGATGGACTGTAATCTGCTGATCTATTTTTTTCCGCAGGAAACTAAATCTTACGTAAAATTTTGGAACATTATTTGATTAGGTATCTATGCCATAGAACAGGTTTTGTCATTACATAATATTATTTACAACACGTTTATGTTGTTTTTGAAATTCATTTCTAGCTAATGATAAAAAGTAAATAAGATTAGATAGCAAATATTTATTATAACACTTTTATTTGATTAATGCGGTTGCCGCAATTTTCTACTTAGGTGAAAATTCAGGATACACTTAGGAATGTATTGGCATTTTTTTGTTTGTTTTTATTTTATATAAATTCACTTTACTTTCCTCTATCATATGCCAAAAAAATAATTTAAAAGTTAAGATATAAAACCTGAATTTGATGAATTTCCAGACACGTGTTGACAATAACACCTGTCTGAAAAGAACAGCCGGGCTATAAATTTAGTCACGGTCACGGTGTTTCTGAATCTCTCAATAATTATATTTTGGTAATCCAAGGCTCTCTAGAGGGGATAATAATGGGAGTTCTTTTGCTTTAGACTGACTATCTTAGTGGAGAGGTCTAATTTCTTGTGAGTAAGTGTTGATAATGCTCAAACTGTCGACCTGTTAAGATAGGGAGTTGGAAAAATGAAGATGTCTGACCCGTTGGCAGAAAAATAAAGGACGTTCAGCCTTTGATGTAGAATGAACCTTAGGATTTCGTTTTTTTCTCAGAACAGAAATTCACAACTTTGTGAAGTGTTGATTCAATTTCTTCTTTTATGAAAGAAATTGCATAAAAATTAGCACTCTCTGTCTATGAGTAGTGATCTACAAACGTGTTAATAGTTTTATTATAAATTACCCCATCTTAAATTATATCTGTTTTAATTCAATTAGATACCAAACAATAATTGATTTTTGTGAAACTCTTTTTTTTTTTTGACAAAATAGAGAAAATCTGTGAAAAACCTTGGTTGTTTATCGGACTGCCACACAGCACACAAGACTAGCTTATTTGAATTACTGATGAGAGAGTTGAATCTTAAGGTAACGATAGAGTTTTACATATTTTGTTATCTTTACATAATCTTGATGCATAACCTCTTATTAATATTTCCACTTCATTTTTGCAAGGCACCCTCAATGCTTAGAGTATTCTTAATACGGTAAGTGTTCAATATGGTGCTTTGACATATTTATGTCATGATATTTATCTCAATCAGCATGGGGTAATATGATTCATTCAATATCACATGCATACTTACATCAAAATCAAGATGAATAGTAAATACAAAATGTCTGGATGCGAGTATTATTATTGTTTAATTGTGTTTTCTGTTTAAAGGAACTTAATTATCATAGTTTGATAACATATTTTCTAAAACGCGGATTTTAACAGTAAGAAAGTAACGTGTACTGAAGTAATGATACTATTTTTGATCAATAAACATAATTCAATAAATGTACGAAAATTATGACAGCTGTTAAATGTCCGTAATAGAACCACATTTTATATTCAGATGTAAACATTTACATCCGAAAACCTTGTTTGTCTTAACATCACGGGGGTTGGGGATGGGGTAGTATTGTCAGCAATCGTTTTTGCATTTTAGCGGGAAACTACTGAAATTTACATAGGCAAAATCTCTGATAAAATCTTACCGAAGCGGTCGTACACAGAGAAGTAAAATGTACAAGATGTTTAAGTGTTAAAGTTTTATTTCTGTATATTGTAAAGTAACATGAAAATGGAAATGAAAGTCTTGTATCAAACCCGAAGCAAGGATGTACAATAAAATACACAGTTGATGTCTGCACGAACGAATCAAAAGTAATTAAGTAACGCGTTGAGTAATAAAGAAAAAACATCAAATAAGTAAGACCCTTTTTGAACAGCAGCATTGTTACCAATGAGAAACATATTGAATATGGAAGACTCTTGGGTAATTCATAAGACAATACACGCAGTACCTTATTTGTTTTATAATAAAGGTGAATATTTTATTATTACTAGACAGTTATATTGCATGCCATTTTCGTCTGCATGAAAAAGTCATTACTTGAAATGATATTTATTAACGAATTTTATTCATAAATGTTACAAGCAAATTATTTTTGTTCGCATTTAATTTAGAATTATCGAGACCTGATCTGAAAAGTTTGTTACAACGGTCGTCGATACATTTATCAACGGGTAAACCCAGCTATTTTATTTGCATTAGCATCAGTGATGTAAACAAATTGGTATTTTACAGATCTCATATTTCCGCTAGTTAAAAGTGTTCACATTTTTTTTCCTCATCTCATTGTGCGCGCGTAAGTCAAAATTACACATTTTTGTGAAAGTAATTAAACAGCCAATGTAACATTTTTAAGTATCAGAATGTGTCACTGTAGTCCTTAATACATGTATGCGTACCTCATTATGTTCTGTGTTTGCAAGTTCTAAATACGTATTAACAATCAATATATACACGTGAAAACTGTACCAGACTGTCATGTTCTTAACTGTTAGTTAAATGTCTATCCATATAGATGTTAGGAGTAAATTGTTTAGCTGATGCATCTATTAGACATTTTTGTCCCTTTTCAACGAGCCGAGAAGGGAGTTGGGGTAAAACTTTTTTCTCTCAAAAACAAGTGCAGGTTGGTATTATTTTTTGCTGTTATGTTAAGTGTGGGCACAAGGAACCCAACATGTGTAAAAATCTACCAGCAAGATTTTTTCACGAAGTTGATCGCGGTCTTCATTCTTGAGGTTCACCTCAGAAAAATCCCACTGTTGATGCAATTAGGTTAAATATATTTATTCCCAGAAAATAAAGTGCAAACACTAATATATATGTCATACAAGACAAGAATGAAAGATGCAATTGGCTATTGTTAGCATATCATTTTGTACGTATAAAATGTTATTGGTTCGATTCCCCCATAACATATAAAAAGATCAACAATCAGAAAATAAAACCTCTGAAAAGCACAGAATAAACAGACTGTGAATGTCTTTTATTTGGTAGATATGTAATATTTGGGCAAATCACAAAGACATATATTGGCTAAAACACTGTAATGTTAGTGCTACATTTAATGGATATTGAAATCGCTAAAAGTATATGTGATATGATGCGCAACCATGGACTGAGTACCATTGCGCTGCACTTAGTCATATTTGATAAAGTTTTATGAGATTTGAAACTTTATAGGACTAACCATTCTCAGTCTTAATTGTCCTTTATTATTGGTGTTTTTATATGTATAATTCAATAATAACCTCACAAAAGGTACTTCATTCTGTGAATTTATTAGGGGTGTAAAAATTCCATCTGATATACTGCTGCTTGCAAACGATAATTCTGTTCCGCGAAACAAGAATTTGTTAATATATCAAAATACAGAAAATAATTGATCTCATATAAACGTGTAAATAATTGTTTCAAATCTATAAAGAGTTATTTGAGCTAGCAAATTGTTTTGGCCAAGATGCAGACAATAGATATCATGAGGCAAGTTACAGTGCAATTTTTCATCTTGGCATGTAGAAAACACATGTCTAGTGCGTAAGTGGATAAAAAGCAGCATTTTATGTGTCAAACATCAATATATGCCGACGGGAAATACTCAAGACAGTTACCAAACAGTCGAATTAATATGAAAAGTTAAACAATAAGAAATTCACTTGGTAAGATATGCTAACTAAGCTACTGCTGAAAAGAGAACAATCTTTGGTATCCAAACATGTATCGCAGTTTCAGAATGATTGTGCTAAAAATGAGAAAGCCGACAACACAAAAAATGGCTGGGTTAACAGCAATAATGTTTTGTCATCTTCCTTAGTACAGACATCATACACATATAAGTTTATATTGCTTTGATTAAAAGGAATAAGTTAACATTATTTCAACTTAGATAGAAACACTCATAACAATTAATGTTTCAACTACATCGACAGTTTGCAGCGGACGCTGAGTTTTAGAATTTTTGTTACATTTTACTGCCAGAAGTATTCAATTTCCTCGACTTTCGAAACACTAAAAAATTTGTAAGGAAACCAATTGTTACAGAACACAGAATGGGACTTTCACTTCAGTTATAAATAAGCAACAGCTACACTTCAACAGTTACCATGTGGTAAGAATAGTTTAATCGTAGCTTACTCCTGCTATTTCAATGTTTTATTGATTGGCTTGAGCATATTGTTAATATTTGCTTAAGTTTGGTTAATATTCTGTTTGACAAACGAACGTTTTTGACATTAGCGGTATATGTACATCACCTAATAAATAAAACGACATCTTTGAATGGATTAACCCACAAATTTTAGGCGAAAATTGATTGCTTTCAAAAATCTATAAAAAGTAATTACTCTGAAAGTGACTAGTGGTACAAACTTATTGACAAAAAGTTTTCAAGATATTCTCACAAATAACCAAAAATAGTGTGCAGACGGTAGTAAACTGTTGCAAAGCTTTTTAAATAATACAGAAAATGTACTTTTTTTTCTTGCATTTTTACCACTATCTAATTCTCATTTTCACCCACTCTATCATTTTTCAATGACATAATAATAATTTTATTATATATTCTAAACCAAACCTGGCGGAAATGAACATGTTGAAAAATTTTACCCAAACTCTGGGCGAGTAGATAGAAATTAATTAAAACATAATGATGCATATATTTATCAGTTGCCTTTGCAAAATGTCGCAGATAGCTTGGCCTGCTCACATATGGATGTTCATAATTTCTTCCCATTTATCCGCCTATGTGTGAACAAAAAGATCCTAAACAATTGATTTACATAATTGTCATGTACAAAAACATCACGCGATATTTAGCCGAAAGCTGCGTTTAACCAAAAGCAACCAAATTAAACAAAGTACTTACAGAACCCACAGAAAAAAGGTTGTGCTGTGTGGCGGCCGTAAGTCGCCCCGACGTCATCTCAAGTGTTGTTATATTTTCTGGTCCTTCATGATCATTGATTTCAACTCATTTAGATTTGAAGATTGAATACTGCCTAAGCCTGTGCTAGTGCATTTTCCATTACTGCTCATGAACAGACTCAATCAAACCGAGTCTGCAATTTTTACTGTTTCCTTGTTCTCGATGCTTTCGAGGGATCTACTTTTCAGATAATATTCAATTGCACCGTCTGACAACTTAAGTAGGGTTAATGTGTGTCTCACTTGGAGAATTTACTAGTTCCTTAGACATTACTAGACGTTAGATATTTTGTTTATTATTGTTATTACGACATCTGGAATGACGTCGAGGAAGTAGTCCAGGTGATATATTTACCATAAAATGACTTAATACTAGTTTTTTCTCCTTCCGGGACATTATAATAAATACTGTTTCCAGATTATGTACAAAAGATTTACTGGCAATATAAAGAAAGATCAAAGACCACAACAGGTTGTCTAACCCGAATCCCATCAGACTTGTCTTAAGCACAGTACAAAACATCTATTACGCCAAGCTTATTGAAATAGTTGAGCTATTTTGTAGAAAAAGCCATTAGAGAATTGAAAACAAAAACGTAATTCATATGTTTAGGAAAATAAAATCCAAAAGCATGCATGTTCAACAATAGTTTCCATACTGTAGGATCTCGCCAGTCCTCAGGCAGCTTCTTATTTAAAGCATCATAGAAGGTTAAGGCACTTTCATGTATAACCAAGAATAAAAAGAAGATTCAAGGAAAATCCAGAATAATCCAAACATTAAAATAGTTTAAAAACCTGTTTATAGAACCTTTTAGAAAACCACATAGTCTGCAAGTAACTTATTGAGATACATGATGTCTCAAGACTAGGACAGACTTTATTAGTAAACAACGAGTCATCAAGATAAAAGAAAATAATACAGTGAACATAATGGGGAATGACATGTACTCAACAGATTAAATTAAGTACGATTAGTTTATAGACAGGATAACAATAACATAAAAACGCACTTCTGTCAATTCTCACGAATATGTAAAACAAGTCAATTTTGCATAATATTATGTATTTTGAGCGAATTCAAAGTAATATGGATGTTGCACCATTCTTTACATATAGTTCAAACAAAGTATAAAGCCGAGCTTACGTCAACATATATGCAATTGGGAAAAAGAAACAATACGTCTTAAATAGAATGCGTTTTATATGTGATACCTTATGTTTCAGTTGCGTGTGTTAGAGATTCATCTGGCGGGGCTTACATTTATTTACACTGCCCCGTTACATTTGAACATAGTGGGAGTATGAGTGAGGTTGTGTGCGCACTATAAACAGGTTTAAGTTCCCCAGTGGTGTTTTTGTCACTGACCGTGTGCACATCTGCGGACTGTGAGTTTCGTTTTGGGGAGGCTGAGGTTTTGGAACGTGGCATTCCTTGTTTGATATTTATCTTTGTTTGTTTTTTTTTTGCTGTGCTTTACTATATCTTATTCAAACTGTATCGTAAACTGGTTTCATTCCAATGTCATGAACAGGTACTACGATAAAATATGACATTTTATTGGTCACCAATATATTCATTGTGAGTGGTAAACTATGTTAGCTAAAATTCTCGTAAACTGGTTTGTGTATTTAGGTTAAGGTTTAGCATCGTGACTACGCAGTGATATTTTGACGTAAGCTCGGCTTTATACTTTGTTTGAACTATATGTAAAGAATGGTGCAACATCCATATTACTTTGAATTCGCTCAAAATACATAATATTATGCAAAATTGACTTGTTTTACATACTCGTGTGAATTGACAAAAGTGCGTTTTTATGTTATTGTTATCCTGTCTATAAACTAATCGCACTTAATTTAATCTGTTGAGTACATGTCATTCCCCATTATGTTCACTGTATTATTTTCTTTTATCTTGATGACTCGTTGTTTACTAATAAAGTCTGTCCTAGTCTTGAGACATCATGTATCTCAATAAGTTATTTGCAGACTATGTGGTTTTCTAAAAGGTTCTATAAACAGGTTTTTAAACTATTTTAATGTTTGGGTTATTCTGGATTTTCCCTGAATCTTCTTTTTATTCTTGGTTATACATGAAAGTGCCGGAACCTTCTATGATGCTTTAAATAAGAAGCTGCCTGAGGACTGGCGAAATCCTACAGTATGGAAACGTAAGGTATTTCATAGAAACAAATTTAAATATTACACGTCTGGGCATTTAATATTTGAAGGATTTATATTAATACTGTGGATTTAAAATTATCTTTGATGAGAGGATTTATATTTTTGTGGATATACTAAATTCAGTTTAGACTGTGGGTGAAATATTTTGGAATTTAAAATGATTTGATTTAAATTTGGACTATTATTGTATTTTAGATTGGAAACATTTTTGATTATTTGAACTTTAGTAATTTATTGTTTTAGCTGTTATAATCTCAAATTCATTTATCTCTGTCCCTTAAAGTACAGTTTGTATCCAGGATTGAAGCAGATGATCCTTCAAATGTACTTTACATTGAAAGAAGAAGGAAAATACGGATATTTAGAACACTTTTCAGTTTATATCCGTTTCACTGTTAACCGTAGAAGTTTGCTAAGTTTTTTTTATATGTCTCGAGGCTCGTATTCGCATGGTAATGCATTTTCCCTCATTTTTAAACAACTGTGTATGATAACGGGCTTTTTTATGGCTTCAGTACCATTTTTTCTATGACCAAAAGGAATACCAGGGCACTATTATTAGCAGAATATCAAACATTTTACATTGTAAGCTATTTATCTTAACGTTGAATGTAACAATGGCAACAGAGATGTTTAAAATATCTTACATATTGCTTTGTATCGTAATTTCTTGGAAGAATATTAAATAAATTTACTTTTTCTGTTTAATGTAACCTGAAAACACTTTATTTCTTAAAGTAAGCAATATATGCGTTTTATTTACATTTATGTAAACAGATATCAAAGTTTTCAATACTTACAGTAGTACTCCTCATCTGACTTTTTTATGGAGAAATAATAATTGTGCTTGCTCGTTTATTCTCAAGGTGTTGAAATACAGATCAAATGCTGATTGGGGAGCCGATCGCACGGTTTATTAA
The DNA here is from genome assembly GCF_021730395.1 of Mercenaria mercenaria. NCBI lineage: Eukaryota > Metazoa > Mollusca > Bivalvia > Venerida > Veneridae > Mercenaria > Mercenaria mercenaria. Next base: position 6,676,594 of record NC_069365.1, on the reverse strand, counting down.
GACTTTACAGGGCTTTAATAAGATCTAAGCTAGATTACGGTTGTATTGTTTATGGTTCAGCAAGAAAATCTTATTTACAAATATTAGATACCATCCATAATCAAGGTCTTCGTATTGCTCTTGGTGCATTCCGAACATCGCCAGTTGAAAGTTTATATGCTGAAGCTAACGAACCCTCTCTTTACACACGCCGAGAAAAACTTTCATTGCAATATGCTTTAAGAGTGGCTGCCAACAAATCCAATCCTGCCCATGAAATTATTTTTAAACCAAAATACTCCGATTCATATGAGGAAAAACCAAACCAAATCAAACCGTTTGGATTTAAATTCGCATAAAATCTTCTATGAATGAAACTGACTTTGCATTCGATGGTATTAAAGAAACTTCAATTCCAGATACACCAGCACGGACCCTGCATACCCCTACAGTTCTTTTGGACTTGAAAACTGCCTTTAGGAAGTCTGAAACAAACCCTGACATATTCAAGTCCAAATATCATGAAATTAAATCAACTTACAAGGACTATACACAGACGGTTCAAAAGATGAATCAAAGGTTGGCTGTGCTGCTGTCAGTCTCCTTCATCAATCCAAATTACGTTTGCCAAATACCGGTAATGCAACAATATTTTCAGCCGAGGCCAAATCTTTTGATTTAGCTCTAAATTTTATATAAAAAAATAGTGAAGAAAAATATATTGTCTTTTCCGACTAGCTTTCTGTTTTACAATTCATAACCGAAATATGGAAAATCCATTCATTCAAAATATTCTTCTCAGGTTTCATAAACTATCTTTAAAAAAGTCTATCATATTTTGTTGGATTCCCAGTCATGTTGGTATTCATGGAAACGAGGATGCTGATATTGCAGCAAAGAAATCCCTTTTATCATCGCAATCTTATTTGAAATTACCACATACCGATTTTAGGCCCAATATAAACAAATACATTTTATCTAAATGGCAATCGTCATAGAACAATGCTTCATTCAATAAACTTCATGATATCAAACCTACTCTAGGGGAATGGCACCAAGGGAACAGATCTGTTCGCAGGGAGGAAGTTGTTCTTTCTCGCTGTCGAATAGGTCATACCCGTTTGACTCATTCTTATCTTTTGAATAAAGAAAATCAATCGAGTGTGTACCATGTCAAACACCGCTAACAATTAAACATATTTTAATGGACTGTGTGGACTTTGCTACACAACGCAGTACATATTATGACGTTCAATCTTTGAAAGAGTTATGTGAAACCGTTTCAGTCGGAAATATTTTATCGTTTTTAAAGCAGATAGGAATATATAAAAAAATCTACCATTTCATATTTTTATTTACATCTTGCAATATTATTATGTTTGCAGCTGATATTTTAACACACATACGTATATACATTTTTACATGGATGTTTTTTATATATGCTTTACGTTTTTACATGTATGTTTTTAGATATGTTTTACATTATTCATAGTGTTCTTTACATTTTTACATGGATGTTTTTAGGTATGCTTTACATTTTTACATCAATGTTTATGCTTTACAGTTGGCGTTTGCAATATGACTTCTTCTCGGCGATATATGACCATTTTGTGTCGAAACCCAACTCACTCACTCACTGAAACTGTGCTCCGAGAGACAGACTGTTTGCTGTAAAAGTACTGGTCGCATTTTTTCAATCTTGCTGGATTTACTCATTTTGTGACTTCATTGTAGCATTATCTGATTTTAATTTTCGTTTTATAAAAAATTACCTTTTAATAAACATTGAGTCCTATCTTTTAAATGACATATTTCAATATTTGAGAAAAAAATGTTTCAATAAAAGCCAAAGTGTTAGTGAGAAAAGTTGTGAGATATTTTCTTTACCTGTAACTCCATGAATGTGGCAGACCTACCGCATTAATATCAGATACAGAGTACCTCTGCGACAGTTCCACAAATAGACGAAAACACTTATTCATTTATCAATGTTTAGCATTATAGGCCTAACTAAACTAAAGGAACCAGCGTGGGAACCATCAGGTCTTGTCGCGTAATGGCTGCTAGGTATTTAAACACTAATTTTTCACTTGGCATGGCAACAGGTCTAAATTCAAGCTAATTTCTGTTTAAATTTCGTTGTGCAAACTGAGAGAGCAGGTGGTATTTGGTGAAGTGAAGCTCAATTTTAGTATGAGTAGTACTTCCAGGTCACAGCAGTGTGATTTTGATGTGATTTTACAGTAGACAAATGTGACCAGAGAAATCTCTGTTAGAAGAAACATGACCCCTACTTTTCTCTTCATTTTATATCAGTTTTATCATAACTCTTTAAAATGAGGTAAGGATTTGTTCTCTGAAATGTGTCTAGCTATGTTTGGTAGCTCTTTAAAAAATGTCAGTTTTATATAGAATATATAGGAAAAACTATTTACCTGTCTGTGACCTATAAGAAAATGTGGGCAAAAATTGAGATTTGTCCAGATATTGATATCAATAAACTAGTTTGGTCAGATTTTGGTAAAAAATGAGCATTTCATTGAAATTTTGCTGCAAAAATTGATAAAAACCAAAAAAATCACATTTTCACTGTTTTGGATGTATTTTTTTTTAAAAGTGCACATTTACATTCTAAATTTTGCCCATTTATATACTTTCAGTGGGGGCATTTCAAAGCGTTAGTGTGTAATTTGCTTGCAAAGTAAAGTGAAAATTTATAAGATAGGGCAAAAACCAGCTCAGGCTAGAAGAACTGGTAAAAATTATGTCGTGACATTAATTAAGAAGGAAAATTGGCACAAAGACTCGCGTCACTGAAAATGCCATAAAACCTTGAAAACTGATTTAATCAAGCTGAAACTTGGTATTTTTCATGCAGATATGTTACTGGTACTATACAAATGAAATTGAGACTATTGCAGAAGATCAGTTTTTCTTATAGGCCTAACTAATCTAAAGGAACCAGCGTGGGAACCATCTGGTCTAATCGCGTAATGGCTGCCAGGTATTTGAACACAAGTTTGTCACTTGGCATGGCAACAGAGGTCTGAATTCAAGCTAGTTTCTGTTTAAATTTCATTGTGAATGTATTTTTTAAATTTTGGTAGGAAAAATCGGAGAGCAGGTGGTATTTGGCGAAGTGAAGCTCAATTTTAGTATGAGTAGTACTTCCAGGTCACAGCAGTGTGATTTTGATGTGATTTTACAGTATACAAATGTGACCAGAGAAATCTCTCTTAGAAGATACATGACCTCTACTTTTCTCTTCATTTTATATCAGTTTTATCCTAGCTCTTTAAAATGAGGTAAGGATTTGTTCTCTGAAATGGGTCTAGCTATGTTTGGTAGCTCTTTAAAAATGTTAGTTTTATATAGAATATATAGGGAAAACTATTTACCTGTTATTATATTGACTGTTAAAGGTAGTTTATAATGTAATTGACTGTATGACTGACTATATGTATCTCTATATCTAGAAGCTAAAATTTAAGTTTTCAATTTTGACTCCTAGGAGCATAGAAAGTAAAATAAAATCACCATCTTCCTGAACAAAACCACTTGGTACTTTTAGCGATAAAATGCAGCCCTGGACATCGCCCTTAATTGGAATAGAAATGATACAAAAATATCCAAAAGGACCAAAAAGCAGAGGAAACTTCTTATCAAAATATTATTGACTAAATTAGACAAACAATTCCCCTATGATTAAAACAAAACAGATCTACCACATTCTTTAGTTCTTTCTATAAATATAAGGCTTAGTTATTTCGCTTTTTAGGACGTTCCAGCATTATAATTAAACTTCTTTGATTGTTTCTTCTTAAAGCGACTAACCCACACATAGATTGTCATTTTTAAAATAATTTATCACCGAAAGGCAAAATGCCGCCACTATTTCATATATCTACATGACACTTAATGTTTGATAAGTTTCTAGTTTCCAGATTTACGGGAACATTTGAGTTTTCATAGTTTTTCTCACGCATTTTTATAAACCGTTACAACGCTTTATTTTGTAAACATTGATATAAATATAGGAGACGCGACAATATTTTATGACACTTTAATCACGTGGGCAGCAAACCATATACTGTTCATGCTTCCTACGAATTCGTATCTATAGGTATCGCACAGTATTGTGTCGTTTTTAATTAAGAAAACAAACAAACAAACAAACAAAAAACAATCAGTAGCACCCTCGTTTACGGTAAAGATATATGCTGCATATCAATAGTTGGCTTGATGGCGCAGTAGGTTGAGTGGATGGATACATATTCATTTTAAAGCGATAGTTTTGACGGTTCGAACCTTGCATTCGACCGTCATTTATTTTGCATTACATACTTTGTGTAAATTTGTTTTTCCCTGGCTTCGAATTCATTGTTTTCCGATTAGTATTTTCGTATAACGCAGTCGACACTGAAATTATGACCGGGCAATGCTTTTATTAAAGTGATGTGTAAGAATGTTATAAAAGTTATAAAACTAACCCGTACAGGTTAAAAATGTCGCATTAAAGCTTGAAAAACATAAGACCATATTAAACGTTATACCAGGTGTATTTAAACATAATTACGTGTCAATAATGATATATATAAGTTAGTGAACAAGTTAAAACTGATTAAATAACTAGTTTTGTTTTTGTTGAATCGCATTGAAGAAAAAAAATAATACATGTTTAAAAACAAAATTTTAACAGGTCTGGGAATCGAACTCCCAACGAAAAAATTATACTACGAATCACCAGCTGCATTGTAAACGTGTTGTCTGCAAGTATTGACCCGGCACTCATTAATCTCCGTCAATAGTTTCGGGGATTTTCGTTAGTTTACGCAATATTTGTATGCTGAAAATATCTACATTACACATAACCTATATAAATAACCAATGACACGATGGTGTGTTGGTAAGAAGTCTGACTTTCATGCACATTACCACGACTTCAAAATCTCAGACCACTTTCTTTAAAAATGTTAGTGTAATTTTATGTTATCGATATTGCTTTTATTCTTACAATATTTACGTAACATATTTCACAAATTCGGACCGTTGTTTCTTGTAGTATTGATTTTCTTGAAACGTTGTTGACTAGTAAGTACTTCGTTTTTATCTGAGAAATTTTAACAGACTTTTATTTCATTTTGTGCCACAAAGATTATATTGACTACACGTGTATTTTTTGTTTCAAGAAATGGACCATAAAGTTTAATCAGATAAGTGTGGCAATATTTCTACTTGTAAAGTTTGCAGACTGACTTCATTATATATTATTGTTTTATTTGGTTACATTTCAAAACGTCATTACACTATATGATACCTATATTTGTACGTTCTATTGATTATCATGTTCTCACTGTCACCTGATGTTTGCAAGGTGCTCGCTAAAAGGCCGGGAATTCCGTTTTATCCTTATCAGAAATAGTAGACGACTGTTTTTATTTTTTGATTTATTAGGAAAACAACGATTTGGACAGAAATCGATGAAAACTAAACTGTTAGAATATTAAATATGCAACATAAAGGTGAATATAGATAAACGTGTGATTTCATAAATTCTCACACCACGGTGTGTGGGTTAGACGCTTTAAGACGTCTAAACTGTTCGTTTAAACCTTTCCTTAAGTTGCTAATTCACGGTGGCTAATATTAAATATCGGCTGACTCAATACTCACTTTCTTATTGCGTTTAGATGTCAAACGTGGACAAAATAAGTCTGACATGTAGCGATTCAAGTTGTCTAGACTGCAAAAAAACCAATCTTATTGAAGTTAAACACCATCTATGAATCTTAATTATTCAATTTTAAAAGGAGTTATACAGTGTCAAGTGTTTTGTAGAAATATATTGTTTGCACGAATGTGTATAAGATTTATTTCCAAGGTTAAATTTTAACTTCCCTGCAGCTCATTGAGGACAACATAAAATGAACATGTCGCACTTAATCCTGTATGTCCAATGCACAAGTAAGACAGCATTTGGTATCAGTATAGATGACTTTCCATATCTGATAAGGTTTATTTGTGTTGATATTGAAGATTAAAAATTTGTAACTACGCAAATACGTTTTACACGGAAATAAGGAAAAGAAGTCCTTAGTTTCATAAATCAGCAGATACAGACTTTACACTATATTTGATTGTAACTAGTAACCAAACAGACAAAATAAATGCCTTCGAAAATAAATAAAAACGCTACCTAATTAAACCATCCAAAATTTTCAATGATTTCTTTTACAATTTTAAGGAGGTAGGTTACCTTAATATTTGTTATGTGCGCATTCCCAGCCGGAAGCTAACGTGACGATTTACAACGAGGTTTACGACAAACTAAATGTGTTTGTATATCCATTCTTCTGAAAATAAATCATGTACCTGTCTCCGATTTGATGCTTAATGGTTTATTAATGCAGTAATAATGAATAAATTGCCGCAGATACACTTCAAAACATTTTTGCCTTAAAATGACGTCACTGACGTCATGACGTTACGTGTCAGTTACCGCGCAAGATTAATATCTTCTATTTTGAAAGTACGTAATTCTGGGCATTTTCTTTATTTGAACTATTTTCAAACAGCCATTATTTGCTGAAATATTTTATGAGTCTTTCGCTCTAAAAAAATGATCAATATTTTGCTTCTTTTATGTAGTTATATTGAAATGTTATGCGGAATGTAAGAAAATGGATGATGGTAACCAATATTATTGGGAATATAGGTGGGTGAAAGGTTAACATTACGGCCATTTTCAAATAAAATTGGGTAGTTTGATTTGTAATACCTATTTTTCAGTTTCCGTTGATAATTTGTTACTTATATACTAAATAAGCTCTAAAATTGCTCAAATTTCAGTAGAAAAGTGTGGTTTCTTAAAATAAATTGATGTTACCATGGAAACGAATCCCGTGACCTATATATCTAAATGGAAAATTCAAAAGCGTTGACACTGGTCTATTTAAGAAACGCAGTTTTGGCTTTTTATTTTCATTTCAAAATATCCATGAGAATCATTGGAGCATGCAGACCGAATTTTCCATAAAAAATGACAGATGAGGGGTACAGCTGTAAGTAAACTGAAACTGCTTTATTTGATTAAACGCCTAATTTTACACATAGTATATTCACTGGCGTTGTACATTAAATTTTGCCAGATTTATATAGCTTTACATAGTTCAAATGCAGCCACATAGGGCGCATAATTCATCCTCTACTAGTACAGACACAGAGCGATCTGACCAGAGGGACAGAGTGAGACAAAGCCCCCACGACAGAGAGATCAGAAATCAGATACAGGCTTATCCGGCTAACTTAGCCTAGCTCGTTTCGAATAGACAGCCTGGTTCTTTAACGTGCCCAGTGTATAGCACTGATACACGCGAGGATTGCCTGGGTTCCTGACCAGTACACCACTGAAAAGCGTTTCTGAAAATTCCCGAGTAGCTGCCAGGGATCGAACCCCGACCTCAGGATTGGAAGGCCAGTGTGCAAACCACTGAGCTATCCGTCCACCCATAAGTAGTTTAAGCCGTGAAATTTGTTTAAATAAATGCAAAATGACAAGGTAATATTACTTACCTTTGAAATAAGATTTTTTAAAGCTACACTCTTAAGAAAGATACTTTTATTTAATATTTTTTATAAGAAATTACGATAAAAATCAAGATATAAGCTATTTTAAACGTCTCTGTTGCCATGGTCACTTTAAACTTAAAACTAAAGTTACCATGTAAAGGGCTTGGTATTTTGCTAATAATATTACCCAAATATTCACTGTTGGTCATTAACAGAATAACACTGAAGCCGTCAAAAAACCCGTTTTCATACATAGCTGTTTAAAAAAGAGAGAAAATGCGTTACCAAGGAAACACGAGCCCCGCGACATATAAATTGTAAGCTTATATTAGAAAACTAACGCGCATACTTGTAAAATTATCAGTTATGCAGACTTCTACGGATAAAAATGAACCCAAAATACACTGAATATCCGTATTTTTCTTTTTCTTTCAATATAAAGCACTTTTGGAGGGTCATGTACTTTAAACCTTAATAAAAATTTTACTTGAAGGGACAGAGATAAACAAAATTGAGATTGTAGCAGTTGAAACATTGTATTACATGAAATATAAAAAATTCTGCGGATTAACTAATTTGAATTTACCCTGGTAACAAGGTAACCTACCTCCTTAAGTTGTTTTCCAAAAGCTCATTGAAAAGACGATAATAATGTATTGCAAAAACGAGTTCAGTTATTATTTAATTACTGCACTCTTTATCTATTACAAATAGAAATACTATCCGCAAGTTGAAGTCCTAACAAATGTAAAAGTAACCGTACAATGTAATATACACCTAGTTAAAACATCTATCTGTATGTTTTTCTTATCTCTAAATCCTTTTCTCAGTCTGCTTTGGCAAATATCTACACTAAAAATCAAAGTATTAGATAATGCAGTCTAAGGCAAGTTTTTGTCTTAAATTCTCTTTACATACGAGGGGCGTTCAATAAATACCCGGAAAAGTGCTCTAATTTCTTCATGTATCATTGAAAATAAATGAAAATGCTACAAAATGTAGACTAGGGAATACTGAGTTGATATGTCAAAATTAGATTGTCTTTGGATAAATAATAAGTAAATGCGAGTCCCTATGGCAACGTCATGTGACGTCATCCGGCCCAATTTTGTCTCTTTTCCTATTTTACATGCGCAAAAACATTACTTGCCACTTACCTATTTTTCAAGCTACATTTTCTTAAATTGGGTGAATATTGATTACGCCAATAACGTCAAATTATAAATGTGACATCATTAAAATATTTGGCAGGCACATTGAGTTGGTTGTCGCTTGAAAATCAGTGTTGAACGGAGATGTGAGATAACATTTTGTGTTTTGAATCGAAAAGCAAGGAAAGAGACAAATGCTATGCTGAAAAAGGTTTAAGGGAAAATGCCTGAAGAAAACGAATTTTTATTAGTGGGGCGTGACGTTTAAAAGTGGTCAGGAGAATATTGCTGACGACTTGTGTTACAGACTTGAAAAATAACGTTCGGTCACATTTATAAAATTAAAGAGCTCCTCGATAGGGCATCAGTTCAGTGTCCAATTTCTTCAATACGACAGGACCATCATATGAACAGTATTTATTTATTGTTAGGAAGGTGTAAAATGCATTTAATGGTGATAAACATTGAATCAATGGTAATCACGAGTAGTATTGATTAATTGATTGTGATATGAAAGCATGATAATGACGCTGGGCCGCTTTTGAGGTGACGGTGTTGCCTAGGAGACGACAAATAAATATTGTGCATGTTCTGAAATCTGTAATTTAGGTATTTGAATTCAGTGTGTTCATATCCGTCATATTTTCAAATTTTAGCAAAATGAGACTAGAAATAAAGAAATGAGGGCACTTTTCCGGGTATTTATTGAACACCCCTCGTACAATGTTCAATTGTATGAATCTATCTTTGTCTGCCATATTAAAATGAATCAGTAACACACTGACAGCTATATCTCAATAAAACACGAATATGCTTCTAGCATCATTTTTCTATTAGAGTATCAATTACGTCATCAGACATAGAATATCGTACTTTGCTGTGATAAGAGTTTATTGACCATCTCAATAGCAAGTTTAAGACACTGTCTAAAAGGGTTACAAAATATATTGCTAGGAACAGACACATAACCATTGTTCGGTTATTAAATAGACAAAAATGACTTTATTATACAGGCCGTAAAGCTCTTGCAACAGATAAGCAGTGGTTAATTATTCAAGACATTTCGTATTTAGCACTTTTTCATTCATGCTTACGTTTTCATAGTATTAATTTTTTTCATATGATTATTGTCTACTACTTCTTTAAATGTCATCACTTCCATATTCATAACCACAAGGGATGAGACTGAAACCTTTGCATACCGAATTATTTCATGTATTTAGCTGGCAAATATACAAATGGTGGCATTAACTAGGTATAAGCTAAAAGATCTAATTAAAGAAGTTTGAGAAATGTTAAGCTGTTTGGAGAAATAGTAAGAATTTTATGTGTTGAAATTTGCATGTTTGACACTGCAACAAGATGCAGCAGCCATACCAGTATGCGCTTGTTTCTTAATGTGAAAAGCAAAATAAATAAAAATGTATGAATACATCTCATTGACACATTACAAACGTGTTGACTATCAAATTCGCAATAGAAACTGGACAATTTGTCAAGATTGACACTTTCGCAATTAAGTCTTGAAAGTCACCATTTTACCCACATTACAAACAAACATACAATGTTAAAGTGCAGTTGCTGACCTCTTGTTTATCCCATCTGATCTTATAAGGATGGATAACATTTAGTTACTTGGGGTACATGGGAATCCCCAGAAAATGTTAATATTTCAAAAATGTTATCCTATAGCTCGACGACCTTTTGAGAGATACCTTTGTCATGTATTCTCAATGACGGAATAAGTGTAGTTATATTTTGTAAAACCAAAACCATTTAAGAAATATTTCTTATTTTGGTTAATTAAACTGTAAAACAAGGTATTGAGTGAAGCTTTCTGTGCAGTATCGAGTATGACACATTTGCCTGCAAGTATATGAGAAACACGATTTCTAACAATTAGTCAATCATTTGTTAATACACTTAACGAATCTTATAAGTGTGCATATTTCATTTCAGTATATCTTTTTCATTTATAGGAATTTCTGCACACAATTATTATGTGTGTTGGCTATTGGCTACATTCCAAGTATTAACGCGTCATCATATTTATAAATTTATATTACATGACTCGGTGTACCATGCAACGACGAAATACACACATTGCACGAGAAAATCGTGAGTTGGTTGGAAATATTTTTTATACTTCTATCATGCATGGGTTATCAATCCCATTGTGCCCAAACACGTGATCGCGCTACGTCATTTTGAGCTCGAAAGTGAAAGTAGAAAGGTAGACAAAAATTATAAATCAGGGCGTAAGTTTTTTATTCAATATATTGTGTTAATATCATGCACATGATTCGAAAGCTATTTGAAAGTGGTTCTAATAGTACCCCCGGTACTACGGTATCCCCACCAAAACCTTCTTGTTTATCTCTAAACCTGTTCAATTTACTTGCAGTGAGAACACCTCAGAGCGCGTAATGTCGAAAGTGGTTGAACAGGAATAGCGTCAACACGAGGTTTTGGTGGGGAAATCGTAGTACCTGGGGTAGCACTTTCAAATAGGTTTCGAATCATGTGCATGATATTAACACAATATATTGAATAGGCAATATTTGTGACATTGCCTTTTTTCACTGTTATATGTTTCGTTTATGTTTGTTAAAGTATTGTTTTCTATCAAATGAAATAAACGGATTATCATAACATGCATGTCATCTGTATTTTTTTTTAAATATTTCAGCATGATCTGGCCTATATTGACGGAGATATGACCCCATTTATACACGCACTCTTATAAGATTCGTTAAGTGTATGTGCATAATGTTTTGCAAAATACAAGCATTAATGTTAATAAACAGCATGTATTTGTATCAAACCAATCAATCAATTCCATTATATTTCTTTATATAAATGACGACTGCTTTCTTCATAAATTGGCAAAAATGTGTCATCTCGATATATTTGTGGCCAATAAATACGGTACCTCTGTCAGTGAGGTTGAATTCTTTCCTTTGATCACGTCATAGATATTCGCTTTTAGCATTACCCTGAATCAGCATTATCAAGAATAACCTCTGAATTCTGCGTTGCAGCAAGGTTTTTCATTGATTCAAAGTAGCTGTATAGATCGTACTTCAAAGGAAGGTTTATCTCTGGTACTGAAGGAAGCTGTAAAACAAATCTTGTAGGACTTCAAAGGTCCTTCGCATGTAAAAAATCAGGCAATTTAAAATAATTGAACGTGTACGATTTAACGATTGTGTCTGACGGAACAGGTGGAGGACTCTATGATAAAAAGTTCCTAAATCCCACCAGGACTGAGCTATTTTGATTTCCGTCTTCTGTGCCCCACTGTGTTCCTTTGTTTTGTCCTGTGTTTGTTTTGTGCGCGTTTAGGGGAGGCTGCGTTTTTAGAACGCAGCTTTCCCTGTTGGATATTCTTCCTTGTTTTTAACAAGTATAAAATGAATTTAGTATTAGGTACTAGATCACATTTTGATGATACTGTTTAATATAGTTACCGTTCGATCGTGATATTGCAATGCTAGGTAATAAACCTAAAGACCTGGCAAACAGCCGAAATAGTTCATCTGCTTTAATACACTTGTTTGTGTTTAGGACATAAGGCATGTTGTTAGAAGTTTATGGAAGTGGTGAAAACAAGAAACTACAATTTTGATACAACTGCTTGTTCGTGTACTTAAACAAGCCACGCAATACAGAACGTATATCTTCGTCGTGCTTTTTGAATAATGAAAGTACACCAAAACATTTTGAAAAACAAGATAATTACCTTTGGTTTACTTTGTAGATGATATTCTATTTACGATTATGAAAGCACTCTGACTTCCACAGAAAGCAAAATGATAGTTTCGATTCGAAGAAACCTTTTTTTAACTTTACTGGAAGAAGTTAAATGATCGGCCTCTTATGCTTGACCTGGTTAAACAAAATGTACCGCACGTATGACAAATGAATATGATATAAAGACAAAAACCTTGTTTGAAAATAAAATCCATAAAAATATTCTTTGAACGCAAAGAGCACATCCAAACAAATTCGGTTTGAATATGTCCATGAAAGGTAATGAAATGTGCAACTGGCTGAGGCGTAGTCCCATTATAAATGAGCATTGAAGCATGATTTAGTCTACATGATGCCAGAAGACCAGAAATAATAACTCCCTTGCTTAGGTTGTTATGGTATGTTCTTTTTCATGTCAAACTAGATGTCTAGACAGTTGTTTTATTAATATGTTTTATTCTTTAACGTCAGACATTATGGCGTGTTGTTTTTCCATAGACATAGACAATATGAAGATAGTACTCAGGGGATCAGGCTCATACGCGCACAGTTGAACAGTAAAAAACGGAGAATTTAAAGCCGTGTTATTGTGCGCATATTATACTGTAAAACTCACAAAAACGTAAACACTTAGTCAAGGTACATCTGAAAGAACATCTTTTAGATGTATGTTTCAATTTGTTAGTTGCCAAATAAAATAATAGTTTCTACTGTGCAAACATTTTTTCTCATTTACTTTGCTTTCTATGATCTGCAATATTTCACATTAAAGTTTCCCAATTATTTCCGACAAAATTATCGTCAAGGGGATGCTCGTTTGATAGTTATGAAAATCTATTATACAGTTGAAAATAATTCCATTTCAAGTCTTTTTCTAAAACAAAAACAAAAATAGCGGAGCGCGAAGCTCGATAAGATGATGGCGAGGCGCGTGGCCATAACGTCGAACCGCAAATTTCAAAGATAATCCTAATCAAGTGCTTTGTTATAATCACACGTTTGGTCATTTTGATCTCACACTCACACGTTTTTATCGCGTAATGGCGAAGCCCAATAACACAATGGCGATGTGTGATGGCGAAGTGCGATATCACGACGGCCGAGGGCGGGGTGCAAATTAAATTAAAAACCAAGATCACGATTGCATGATCTGATTACATGCCACCTATGGCTGGCTGGGAGAATTCAGAAAATATCTCGGTTTTAAAAGAAACAAGAAAATATGTCTTTGTTACCAGAAAGTCTCTTGTTATAAAGAGAAAATATCACGTAATTACGCGAAGAGGTCTCGATATTACAAGGAAAGATCTTGCACTTATGAAATCATTTAGTAATTTCATTAATACAAGAAAAGGGGACTTATCTTTCAAAATGGCTTCCAAGAATCTTAAAACTTCATTTACACATTTATCTTGGTCAACTAATTGGTAGCTGATATATCAAATGTCTATATCAATGTCACACTACACTTTCCGATTTGTTGGGTCTTTAACATACTAAATTCAAAGTCACACTGGAGACATTTTCTCGTAATTATGAGATATTTCCCGTATAATATATCGTCTTGTTATTACGAGGTTTTTTTCCATAGCTAAGAGGTAATACATTCGATAAACATTTTGTTTTCATATGAAACTAATATGTATAAAACACTGCTTGAAACGTCTCTTACTTCTATTTATGTATGTTCTCGAATACTCTAGAAGGTGTAGGACTTAAACGTGATCTGTGTAAGTAAAAAATAGAACTTTCTAGATTATAGCGGCAAATGGATACAACAACAGAATGTTGTAGTGATAGTAGATTTATAGGCCACTTTCAACAGCCTTGCTGTTGGGTTGACCCTTTAGCGACGTGGTTAGAGTGTCCGCCTTCGTTTTGATCGAGCCCCAGTATGTACCTTGGTATTTTCTCTCCCAGGGTTTACTTTAATAGTGTCAGAAGTGTTTGACGAACTCATGCTGTGGGCATGAAGTGTCATTCTGGAGAGCTGGTAAGCCCTGAAAAGTAAAGGGGGAGAAGTGTAGTGATAATAGGTTTAAATTATATTAATGTTTTACAAAACGAACTAAGTAGCACCAAAACTTATACATTGAGTCCTTCTGTTGAAAATAATTTGGTCACTGATCACATCACTGAAGTTTCTAATTTAAAAGTTCGTATAGACGATCAACAAATTAAACTACCAACTATGTACTGGATTCCTAAACTGCATAAACAATCATATAAAGCCCGCTTTATCGCTAATTTAAGCTCTTGTACAACTACAAATATTTCAAAACTATTAACATCATGTCTAACTGCTGTGAAAGCCCACGTGGAAAGATACTACGATAAAGTGTACGAAAACTCTGGTAAACATTTATTTTGGTCGATTAAAAATTCTTGCGAAATCCTGGATAAGTTTAAAATCAATAATTACAAGGTATCTACAGTCAGTACATACGATTTTTCTACTTTGTATACCACCTTACCACATAACTTAATAAATGACAAACTAACTGCCCTAATTCAAAAGACTTTTGCCAGAGAGAATGCTACATTTCTCGCTTGCAGTTTTGATAAAGCTTTTTTTACTAGCAATATTATTAAACATTATACAATGTGGACCTGTGACGAAGTTTGTAAAGCCCTTTCCTTTTTATTGAACAACATTTACATCAAGTTTGGGAATGCAGTTTTCAGACAAGTAGTTGGTATTCCCATGGGAACAAATTGTGCACACCATGTCGCAGATTTGTTTTAATATTGTTATGAATGAGACTTTATGTTGAGCCTTTCTCCAGATACGCAGGCAGATATTATAACTGCATTTAATAATACATCACCGTGATGATCACGCTATCTGGATGATATTCTTCATATGGATAATCCGTTGTTTTGCCAATTGGTGGGTACTATTTATCCTTGGGAGCTTCAGTTAATTAAAACTAACAATTCGGATACTGATGCTTCGTTTTTAGATCTACATCTCTCTATTTATGACAATATTATACATACCACAATTTATGACAAGAGGGATGATTTTAACTTTAGTATTGTAAATTTTTCCTATTTGGATGGGAATGTACCTCAGGCTACATCTTATGGGGTATATATTTCTCAGTTAATTCGATTTGCCAGAGCCTGTAGTCATGTCAAGCATTTCAATGAACGTAATCTATATATTACAAGTGAACTTCTTCAGCAAGGCTACCGTTATTACAAATTGCGTAAATATTTTGCTAAATTTCACTATCGTAATTCTGATTTAATTTTTAAATTCAATAGTAATTTAAAGACACTTCTGCGAGAAGGTATTTCTAAACCCGTTTTTTATGGGGATGTGGTTTACAAACTTCGTAAGATCTTGGGTCATGGTAATTTTCCAAATGTATTTGGTAAAATTATAAAACGTTTTATTAAAAGAGGTTACGACCCAACTGTTTAGAGACATACCGCATGTTTAGTGTTCAACCCGTTTACAGTTGGACACTACGCTTCCCTCTTTGATTGTGTCTGACGGAAAAGGGGGAGGACTCTATGATAAGCAGTTTTTAAATTCTACCAGGACTGAACTGTTTTGATATCTGCCTTCTGGCGTGTTTCGTCGGGCCCTCAAGGGTGTTTCTCTTGTTACTCTGTCGTCTGAAAAGGCACTGAGTACATACGTTTTTGGTTCTAAAGGTTTGCTTTTTATATATTTATACACGAGCATTTTTGTGTTTTACATGCCATGCCTTTTTGTTTCCATTACGTGTGTTAGAGATTCACCTGGAGGGGATTACTTTTATTTACACTGTCCCGTGTCTTTGGAACATGGTAGGGGTAAGAGTGAGGTTGGGTGCGCACCATAAACCTGTTTAAGCTCCCCAGTGGTGTTTTTGCCACTGACCGTTCCAAGGCGGTGCCCCACTGTGTTCCTATATTTGTTCGTTTTGTCCTCATGGGTTGGCTTTGTGTGTATGCGCGTGTATGTGTGTGTGTGTTTGTGGTGTGCACGTCTGCGTGCTGTAGGTTTAGTTTTGGGAAGGCTGCGATTTTGGTACGTGGCATTCCCTGTTTGATATTTGTCTTTGTTTTTTAACAGGCCACTTCCAACAGCCGTGCTGTTGGGTTAACCCTTTACCGACGTGGTTAGTGTGTCCTCCTACGGATCACGAGGTCCGGGGTTCAAGTCCCAGTTGGTACCTTGGTATTTTCTCTCCCAGGGTTTACTTTAATGTGAAACCCAATGGCTAATTATCAAGTCAATTACATTTTAATGAAACTAATGCATTAACAAATAAGATACATCAGTGCAACTTTACAATAGCATTCACTTAATTAATAGTATTGATCAGGGAACAATTAGATAATGATGATTTTTATTTACAAATTACTCTGTATAGTAAGGCATGACTCACATACTAAGTTATAATGGAAAAATATTGTTCACAAAGTAATGAATATATTTAATGTATTGAAACGTTCTCTGTGTACGCATAATTAAGTGATTAAGCTATTGTCATTTTACACCATGTTAAAATTATAGAAAACAGAAACGGTAACTGCAGTCAAACCTTATCGATCAGTATTTGTGCCATTTATTACATACGATCAAATGCAAATATTAAACCAAATTGGAATACACATTCGTGTTCTTAAACAGGTCAGGTTGTAGTTGAAACGATCTTCCTATGCAAACTTTTATCATACTGAACAAGAAATTTTATCGGATTCATATTGTTAGTTCCCGCAAACTTTAAAGGTATATAGCAGAGGGTTACATGACATAACATGCATTGCAATGTCATGCATGTTCCTACATGTTCTTAATTAAGTGCTACCAAACTGACATTTTCATATAAAACCGATTTAGAATGACATTTTATTTATTTATTTATCGCCCGCCAAAGGCGAAGGGGATATTAGAAATGCTCTCCGTCCGTGCGTGCGTGCGTCCGTCCGCAACAATCTTTGTCCGGAGCATAACTCCAAAAGTACTAGAGGGATATCTTCAAACTTCATACACTGATAGAACACATTGGGAGAAAGTGCAGTGTGCAAGAACAATAACTCTACCTTGCCTATTTTTTGAGTTATTCCCCTTTATCATATTTTCTTAAAAAAATTTGTCCGGAGCATATCTTCTTCATGCATGGAGGGATTTGATATATCTTGGCACAACTGTTCATCACCACGAGGCGGAGTGTCGTGCGCAAGAACCAGGTCCCTAGGTCTAAGGTCAAGGTCACACTTAGAGGTCAAAGGATACAAGAATGAAAACCTTGTCCGGAGCATTTCTTCTTCATGCATAGAGGGATTTTGATATAACCTGGCACAAATGTTCACCACCACGAGATGGAGTGTCATGCGTAAGATCGAGCTCCCTAGGTCTAAGGTCAAGGTCACACTTAGAGGCCAAAGGTCAGATACAAGAATGAGTTTTGTCCGAAGCATTTCTTTTCATGCATGGAGGGATTTTGATGTAACTTGGCACAATTATACATCATCATGAGACGAAGTGTCATGCGCAGTTCCCTTCTTTAGAATTACTTCCCTTTGTTGTTACTTTAAATAGCTTTTATTGTAACTTTTTCATTGCTAGTTGTAGGGAAAAATCGAGACCACTTTTCTGTAGTACAACATGCATGCTACATCCAATTTTGAGGTATATTTTGACCAATCTCTACCTAAAGTAAAGATTTTTGTGTGGACTTTTTTTTAAGATTAACTTCCCTTAGTTGTTACTATAAATAACTTATATTGTAACATTTTTATAATTGATCGTAGGGAAAAAACAAGACCACTTTTCTGTGGTACAACATAGATGATACTTTCCAATTGTAAGTATATTTTAAGGTATCTCTACCTGGTAAGGAGTTTTTTGTGGACTTAGAAAAACAAAAGACTTACAGTGATTACTATGATTTAATTTAACAACGATAAAATTAAAATTCCATCTGCAAATACAGCTGCTAGAGTAAAGAAATTTGCTGTGACGGGCGTATATTGTGACATTCTGGCACTCTTGTTCCCTGTTAGCTTTCCATTCCTTATTTTTACAGTAGCCATATAGAACAAGGCAGTCTGAGAGACAGCTAAATCCCCAGCCACTGCTATGGATAGTGAAAGGGTAAACCTTTGATTTTAGCTGTAACCTTGACCTTGAACTGACATGGCTGACTCATGAATTCTGCACAACGTCTTGATGCGGTGATCATTTGACCCAAGTTTCATGAAAATCCTTCAAGGGGTTTAGGAGATACAGAGCTGAAACCTTTGACCTTCAGTTGTGACATTGACCTTGAGTTGACATGGCTGACTCATGAGTTCTTGATGAGGTGATCATTTGACCCAAGTTTGATGAAAATCCTTCAAGGGGTTTAGGAGATACAGAGTGGACACAAAATGGAAGGCTCAAACCTTCGACCCTTAGTTGTGACCTTGACCTTGAGCTGGCATGGTTGACTCATAATTTCTGCATATCGTTTTGATGAGGTAATCATTTGACCCAAGTTTTATAAAATTCTTTCAAGGGTTTAGGAGATATAGAGCGGACACGAAATGGTTGGCTCAAACATTTGACCTTCAGTTGTGACCTTGACCTTGAGCCGACAATGTTGACTCATAAGTTCTGCATATCGCCTTGATGAGGTGATCGATTGACCCAAGTTTGATGAAAAACCTTTAAGGGGTTTAGGAGATATAGAGCAGACACAAAATGGAAGGCTCAAACCTTTGACCCTAAGTTGTGACCTTGACCATGAGCCGGCATGACTGATTCATGGGTTCTGCACATCGTCTTGATGAGGTGATCATTTAACCCAAGTTTTATAAAATTCCTTCAAGGGGTTTAGGAGATATAGAGCGGACACAAAATGGAAGGCTCAAACATTTGACCTTGAGTTGTGACCTTGACCTTGAGCCGACAAGGCTGACTCATGAGTTGTGCTCATCGTCTTGATGAGGTGATCATTTGACCCAAGTTTCATGAAAATCCTTCAAGGGGTTTAGGAGATATAGAGCGGACACAAAATGGTAGGCTCAAAACCTTTGACCCTAAGTTGTGACATTGACCTTGAGCCGGCATGGCTGACTCATGGGTTCTGCACATCGTCTTGATGAGGTGACCATTTGACCCAAGTTTTATAAAATTCCTTCAAGGGGTTTGGGAGATGTGGAGCGGCACGAAAGAGTTACGGACAGACGGACGGAAGGAAAGAAGGACGGACGGGGGATTAAAAACATCACAGCTATATTGTTCATGAAAATTAATCAAATTTGGTAGTAAACCACCTCACCACTGACTTATTCTTTCTTCCACATCTTTAAAACCACAACTAAACGGATCTTCAAAGCTTTCCCCAAAATTAATACTTTCAGACACTAACTTGCCAGGAACTTTAGCCTTCAATCATAATATGCCCGGCGGGGGGATTAGCCATATCTAACATGGCTCTTGTTCAGTTTTGGTTTCCTGTCATGTAAAAACAAATGAGAATATATAGAGATTTTCAAATTCTATTTGTAGGATGATCCGATACGTACGGTGGCATAGAGAGGACATGGGAAATATTTTATTTATCACGTGCGCACGTGTTAGCTAACACGTGCGAACGTGTTTATTAACACGTGCGCACGTGATAACTATCACGTTCGCACGTGATAGCTATCAAGTTCGCATAGGAAATATTTTATTTATCACGTGCGCACGTGATAGCTTTCACGTTCACATAGGAGATATTTTATTTATTACGTGCGCACGTGTTAATTAACACGTGCGCACGTGATAAATAAAATATTTCCTATGTCCCCTCTATGCCACCGTAGATACGGGCATTACCTTTTTATTATCATTATTATTATTTTAGACGTGTTTATGGACAAAGGTAAAACAAGACTTCTGTAATCTAGCTGGATGGGTAGCCTGAGCTTTTGGAACGATGTTGAATATTTATCTTTGGTTCTTTTCATCACATGAAATAATATAGATCTCCTTCAGTGTTTCGAACGTACAGTGAAGGGACAAACGCTTCGAAGAGCAAAACAGAAAACTATTTCGATCCTTTTCTACTTTTTCTAGTAAAGTAAATAATGTTGTACCTTATAAAGTAAATATAACGCTTTATTAGAGCATAACAAGAAACAAATTAATGATGCTACATCTTATTGTTGTAACAAAGTAGCACACCTACAAATAAACCTAACAAGTTTACTAAAACCAAATGCCAAGCATAAATAATGGCATAAGTATATAATGCTTTAAGTCAAAATGATACAATCTAGGTGAGTATAGTCGTGTGGACGTGATACTAAATTGAAGCATTTCGTCAGGTAGATTGCTGTAACACCTGCTATATCGTACAGATAATTATAATCTACAAGAAAATATTTTGATGCATATAATTAAACCGAGCATACCACAAAATAAACGCTGAGTGTAAAAACGGGGAGATCTTTTTTTTCAACCGCAGTTCAGCTCTTGAAAACGGTTATTGTGCTGCACATATATTCATGAAAACATCTTTAAATATAAGAATATAAATGTAGTCAAGCATCGTCCTTAGTTGAAACGGATCGTCACTTTATCGGAAACGAAGCCAGCGCCGACAACGACAAACGCATTGCAACAATAGCTCAATTACTTCAAATGTTAGAAATTATTTAACTAAACATTCAAGAATAAAATTTTTTTAAGAAAATCCCCACACGAAATAGAACTTTGAGCATGGTTTACAGATGAATTCTCAATTTGTGTATCTTTGCATGTCTTAGCACTGTTTAGTATGATGCCTCGCGTGGCAATAAAATAAATACATAATACATTGTTCTACAAGCTGAAAAACATCTAAGACTGATCTAAGATGCAAATTCTGTTTTCAAAATTATAAATGAATGCGTTATAGTTAAATCAATTAGCATTTGCCTTAAGAAAAAATACAAGACGACGTGAGTGTTTTGATGTATAATTTTATGTATAAGTTAGTATACCTTGTCACCAGGGTAGATTCAAATCAATTGCACCGTAATACATTATTGCATTCCGTGTATTTTAACGTGTTAGCTGCTACAATCTAAAGTGTGTTTATCTCTGTTTTACAATCAATTAACAACCGAACCGAAATATGGAAAATCCTTTCATTCAAAATATTCTTCTCAGGGTTCATGTAGTCTTTCAAAAACTCTATTATCCTAGTCATATTGGTATTTACGTAAACGAGGATGCTGATACCGCAGCAAAGAAATCCCTTCCATTACCACAAGCTAATATAATTTACAATTTACTGATTTTAGGTCAAGTATAAATAAATAAATACACTTTATCTAAATGTACGCATCGAGAAATAGCTCTTTCAAAAGCGTGACGATCTAATATTTAGCGCCATATATGCACCAATATACAGTTCTATCATGCTTGTTCTAAACTTTACAATAAAAGATATATACGAATCGATATAATTTATAGCAAAACCGTGTTTGAACGATATTTATACACTCCTGCTGTTATGCTTCGTACGAAATAATTGCACTCGGGTCACACCCTCTTGAAATTATTACGTCTGACTAATAACCGCTCATCATGTATAAACGGTGTTAAAACACGGTTTTGCTACAAATTATTTCTTAATTATTTTAGGCAGTTTTGCCACACGTTTTAACAAAATCTGACAATAACAGAGAAGTTTTAACAAATAATGAAGTTAATCATGACCGTTTTTAAGTGCATCTGGTAAAATTGTAAAACGTTTTATTAGACGTGGGTATTAATGACATTTTCAACCAGAATGATACTTGTAACAGCTATGTTTTTCATCTAAATACATAAAGTAATATGTTTTTCACTGACAAAAAGTGTCGTATTAGAAATTAAATCAACCTTTATGCTTTGAATACTATTTTCTGGTAATTTGAATCTAGAAAAATTGACAGACTCAATATAAACATAATAATATTGCAAAAGAAGTGAATAAAAATATGAACTGTTAAGATATTTTAATAAATTCCTATCTGCTTTAAAAACGATAAAATATTTCCGAATGAAACTTTTCAGAACCTGAACGTCATAGTATGTACTACGTTGTGGAGCAAAGTCCATACAGTCGATTAAAACATGTTTAATAGTAAGCGGTGCTTGACAAGGTACACATTCGGGTTGATCTTCTTTATTCAAAGATAAGAATGAGTCAGACGGGTATGACCTATTCGACAACGAGGAAGAACAACTTCTTCCTTGTGAACAGATATGTCCCCTTGGTGCCATTCCCCTAGAGTAGGTTTAATATCATGAATTTTAGTGAAAAAAGCGTTGTTCCATGACGATTGCTATTTAGATAAAATGTTTATATTTAAAATCGGTATGTGGTAATTTCAAATTAGATTGTGATAATAAAAAGAATTTCTTTGCTGCAGTATCAGCATCCTCGTTTCCATGAATACCAACATGACTTGGAATCCAACAAAACATGATAGATTGTTTTTAAAGATAGTTCATGAACCCTGAGAAGAATATTTTGAATGAAAGGGTTTTCCATATTTCTGTTATGAATTGACTGTAAACAGAAAGCGAGTCAGAAAAGATAATAAAATTTTCTTCACTATATTTTGATATAAAATTTAGGGCAAAATCAATAGCTTTTGCCTCGGCTGAAAATATTGTTGCTTTATTTAGCAAACATAAGTTTGACTGATGAAGGTGGCTGACAGCAGCACACCCAACCTTTGATTAATCTTTTGTAAACTGCAAAATAGTCCTTGTAAGTCGACTTGATTTCATTATATTTAGACTTGAACATATCAGGGTTTGTTCCAGACTTTCTAAAGGCAGTTTTAACATCAAAAAGAACTGTAGGGGAATTAAGGGTCCATGGTGGTGTATCTGGAATTGAATTTTCTTTAAAACCATCCAATTCAAAGTCAGTTTCATTCATAGAAGATTTCATGTGAAATCCAAATGGTTTGATTTGTTGTTTTTCATAGGAATCGAAATTCTTGGGTTTAAATATTATTTTATGAGCAGGATTAGATTTGTTTGCAGCCACTCTCAAAGCATATTGCAATGGAAATTTCTCTCGGCGTGTGTAAATAGAGGGTTCGTGTCTTCAGCATACAAGTTTTCAACTGGTGATGTTCGGAATGCACCGAGAGCAATACGAAGACCTTGATTATGGATGGTATCTAATATTTGTAAATAAGAATTTCTTGCTGAACTATAAGCAACACAACTATGGCATGTCAAACGTTGCTAAATTATGTATGTGTGTTATTATTATTGTATGTTTGTTACTGTTATTCAATGTCGTGTCATTCATATTCTAAAATTTTCTGTTGTTATTGTATATGTCGTTATTCTTACGGTATGTTCGATATTCTTATGGTAAAAGTCATTATTATTATTCTATGTTTCGTTATTGTATCTTTGATATTGTTATTCAATGTGGTGTCATTCATATTCTAAGTCTTACCATTGTTACTGTATATGTCGTTATTCTTATTGTATGTTCGATATTCTTATGGTAACAGTCATTATTGTTATTCTATATTTCGTTATTCTTATTGTTTCTTTGATATTGTTATTCAATGTCGTGTCATTCATATTCTAAGTGTTACCGTTGTTATTCTGTATCGTTATTCTTATTGTATGTTCGATATTCTTATTGTAAAAGACGTTATTGTTGTTATATATTCAATATTGTTTTTGTAAGCTTGATATTCGTATTGTATGTGCGATTTCCCGCGATATAAATAGCACAGCGACGCTAAACAAATACAATCACATAACATAGAATAAGAATGACACGTTCTGTAAATAGAATCGTCAGATATTGAACAACAATGATGACTTTTACCATAAGAATATCGAAGAAGATTAACACTCTGACCAAGTTTCATTAAGAAATGGACATAAATATGGCCTCTACTGTGTAAACTAGCTTTTCCTTTGATCTGACCCGGTGACCTAGTTTTTGACCCCACATGACCCAGATTCAAACTTGATCTATAAATCATCAAGATTAAAATTCTGACTAAGTTTCATGAAGATAAAATCATAAATATGGCCTCTACAGTGTTACCAAGCTTTTCCTTTGATTTGACCTGGTGACCTAGTTTTTGACCCCATATAACCCAATATCAAATTCTTCCAAGATTTTATTAAGGGTAACATTCTGACCAAGTTTCATTCAGATTGGGCCAAAAATGTGACCTCTAGAATGTTAACAAGTTTTTCCTTTGATTTGACCTGGTGACCTAGTTTTTGACCCCAGATGATCCAATATCGAACTCGTCTAAGATTTTATTGAGGATAACATTCTGACAAAGTTTCATTAAAATTGGGCCCAAATTGCAAAGTTTCATTAAGATTGGGCCCAAATTGTGACCTCAGGAGTGTTAACAAGCTTTCCCTTTGATCTGACCTGGTGACCTAGTTTTTGATCCCAGATAACCCAATATTGAACTCTTCCAAGATTTTATTAAGGGTAATATTCTGACCAAGTTTCATTAAGATTGGGCCAAAATTGTGACCTCTAGAGTGTTTACAGTAAAACTGTTGACGACTGACGGACGGACGACGACGGACACAGGGCGATCACAAAAGTTCAACTTTGAGCACTTCGTGCTCAGGTGAGCTAAAATCTAAAAATAATTCCGACCTACCTAAGCTCTTCTTATTCAGTTTAAACATTCTATAAAAGAGGTCACTGGAATCAGTCAGAAGTACTTTGAAATATAAAAATAAAAATGTTTTACCTTGTATACACCATTCCGGTATTTTCCGAGACAAGAACAGTTAATTACCTAGTAACCATGGGTTTGGGGACTAAAGGTTAACAGCCTGTCAAGGATCGGAAATTTTAATTACTTCCCTTTAAAATTAATAGGTTAAAATGATTAAACTGATTTCATATCATCTCCCGACGATTATAGAAGGAAAGACATTGGTATTGGTAGAGGGCCATTCAGAATGTATAGAATACCCAAAATCTGCTTCCGAGTTTTTATTCATCCTTTACCAGTAGGGGATTTGTTTTTCTAGGAATACTGCACTGATTAAACCCACATAAATTCAGATAGTTTGCTCAATTTTTACATTGAAAACACTTTCTAACATTTTACGTGAAGCTAAACTTATCATCTTTCTCTAGACACCATTTATTTCGTTTACTAAAATAACAGCTAGAATGACGCCGTGGAGATGGTTCTGAGAAATATATTTGCCATAAAATGATTCAACCCTAGCAACGTCTTCATTTTATTCGCATAACAATCGTTATTATTGCATTGTAAAACATTCACCTTCCATCTAAAATGGAAGTAATCTTATTGTAAACAGTGACGGTTTAATGGTTGTGTTGTTTCTGCAGCTTGTTCCTTAACACTATTGCCTAAAGTACGATTTTCAAGAGTGTATTATACATAGTATTTCAAATTGCCTGCCTTTCAGTGTTGATGAGAATAACACTATTGTCGTAATAAATTAGGCCTAACGACGGCGTGTTAGGATTATTTGAGATTAACAGTGAAGATAACCTAGCAGACTCATTTTAAGCTTCCAGTACAGAATATAATGGTCGTAGCTTATTTTGTTTGTATTTGTATCCTTGTCCGAAAATAAGAGCAGTCAAAAAAAGTCTGCTTTAGAAATAATGCTTCATCATACAGCCTTATGCAATTTATAGAATATACAAAAGTAGATTCAGCAATTATGACCGTTCTGAAACGCACATTCAGTCCCAGAATTGCTGTTAACACTTTACATTTATCACAAGTTTTTTGTTGCCATTTGTCAACTGCGTTTGAAAAATAGACATTTTGCATGAAATGTGTAGCGCAGCATTTTGTTTCTTTATACATCCACAAATTCAATGTCTTTAAACACAAACTACTGAAATATTTTAGTTTCGTGAGTTATTAAATTCGTCAATCAAGTATTAAAGTATTCCAACAAAATTAAAACAAGAGGGTCATGATGACCCTGG
Organism: Mercenaria mercenaria; assembly: GCF_021730395.1. Classification (NCBI taxonomy): domain Eukaryota; kingdom Metazoa; phylum Mollusca; class Bivalvia; order Venerida; family Veneridae; genus Mercenaria; species Mercenaria mercenaria. Next base: position 6,650,202 of record NC_069365.1, on the reverse strand, counting down.
ATATCTCACCTGAGTAATACGAGCTACATGTTTCAAATGTCAAACTGATGATTTTTAGAATGTTTTTGGAAGATTTTCCGGTGTACAATCAAGTAACCTTATGGGGCTGGGCCAATTTTACACGGGGGTCATGATTTGAACAAAGTTTGTAGAAGTCTACTAGGCAATGTAACATATCTAAGATGTAGGCCTTCTGGTTTATTTTTAGAAAATTTATGAAATGTCCCCATGTACAATCAAGTAACCCCTGGGCCTAGATCAATTTGACCCTGGGGGGGGGGGGGGTCATGATTTGAACAAATTTTGTAGAGGTCCACTAGGCAATGCTACATGTCAAATATCTAATCTCTAGGCCTTCTGGTTTATTTTTAGAAAATTTTGAAGATTTTTCTATGTACAATCAAGTAACCCTATGGGGTGGGGTCAATTTGATCCCGGGGGTCATGATTTGAAAAAAATTTGTAGAAGTCTACTAGGCAATGCTACATGTCAAATATCTAAGATCTAGGCCTTCTGGTTTATTTTTAGAAATTTTCCTATGTAAAATAAAGTGACCCCTGGGACGGGGTCAGTTTTGACCCCAGGGGTCATGATTTGAATAAATTTTGTAGAGGTCCACTAGGCAATGCTACATGTCAAATATCTAAGCTCTAGGCCTTCTGGTTTATTTTAAGAAAATTTTGAAGTTTTTTTCTATGTACAGTCAAGTAACCCACTGGGGGGTCAATTTGACCTCGGGGGTCATGATTTGAACAAATTTTGTAGAAGTCTACTAGGCAATGCTACATGTCAAATACCTAAGATCTAGACCTTCTGGTTTATTTTTAGAAAATTTTGAAGATTTTTCTATGTACAACCAAGTAACTCTATGGGGCGGGGTCAATTTGACCCCCGGGGGTCACGGTTTGAACAAGTTTGTAGAAGTCTACTAGGCAATGCTTTATGTCAAATATCTAAGATCTAGGCCTTCTGGTTTATTTTTAGAAATTTTTTGAAGATTTTCCTATGCAAAATCAAGTGACCCTGGGGCGGGGTCAATTTGGAACCCGGGGTCATGATTTGAACATTTTTGTAGAGGTCCACTAGGCAATGCTACATGTGAAATATCTAAGCTCTAGGCCTTCTGGTTTATTTTTAGGATTTTTTTGAAGATTTTCCTATGTAAAATCAAGTGACCCCTGGGGCGAGGTCAGTTTTGACCCCGGGGTCATGATTTGAACAAACTTGGTAGAGGTCCACTAGGCAATGCTTCACACCAAATATCTAAGCTCTAGGGCTTCTGGGTTTTGAGAAGATTTTTAAAATTTTTCATTTCGGTTGCATGTTCTGCATGGAATTCAATTCTTTGAACAAGTTTTGTAGAGCTTCACCCAAGGAACATTCCTGTGAAGTTTGGATGAAATTGGCCTAGCGGTTTGAGGAGATATCGTTTAAAGTAAAAGTTTACGTACAACGGACGGTGAGTGATCAGAATAGCTCACCCTGAGCCTTTGGCTCTGATGAGCTAAAATGAATTGCGGATTGTGTGTGTGTGTGTGTGTGTGTGTGTTCGGGTTTAACGTCTTTTTCAACAATTTTTCAGTCATATAAACGACGGTGTCTACTTGTAGCAGTGAGCACAATGCCCAACTTTATAGTGCTGCCTCACTGGAATATCACGCCGTAGACACGTGGCATGATACCCCACCTAGTCACATTATACTGACACAGGGCTGACCAGTCCTAGCACTATCCCCTTAATGCTGAGCGCCAAGCGAGGAAGCTACTAGTACCATTTTTTACGTCTTTGGTATGACGCGACCGGGGATCGAACCCACGACTCCCGCACTCGAAGCGGACGCTCTACCACTAGGCTACCGAGGCGATATGTATCTAAGAAAAATTAAGTGGTGTTTTTTTATGATTTCAGGAAACAATTCTCAATTCCTAGAACAGAACAAATAAAGTGTAAGCTGAAAAACCAAAAACCTAACCTAGATTTTATTTATATTTAGTATGTACAGATAGATTATAATGTTTGTTTTTGTTTGTTTATTTTGGGTTTAACGGCGTTTTTCAACAGCATTTCAGTCATGTAACTGCGGGCAGCAGTTAACCTAACCAGTTTTCCTGGATTCTGTATCAGTACAAACCTGTTCTTCGCAAGTAATGTTATTTGAAACAAACTATTAAATAAACCGAAAGAAAATGACATATGGTGAATATACAAAGGGAATGCTACGTTCCTTAATCACAGTTACACTACAACGTAAACCACAATAGCGCTAACATTCATGTACCAAAGATAACACACAACCACACCCAACTAACATAGAAAAACGGACAAGTAAGATACAAGAACACAGTAGGGCACCGCTTTAGACTCAAGCACACAAACGCACCCCTATAAGCAGGGAAAAACAATCGTGTACCACCTTAGGATTCCGGCAGCCAAAATAAAAGGGGGATCACGAACAATGTTTGCTTCAGCTTCATTGTTTATTAAAGTTCATTTCAGGTTCAGGTCGGGAAGAAAAGGCCAATTATTCTAAAAACAAAGAGAAATATCAAACAGGGAATGCCACGCACCAAAAGCGCAGCCTTCTCAAAACGGACCCCCCAGCACGCAAACGCTTGCACCACACACACACACACACACACACACACACTCAAAGCTTACACATCAGGACAAAACGAACAACACACACACTCAAAGCCAACACATAAGGACAAGACGAACAATAAGCATACACACACGCGCGCACACAAAGTCAACACACAAGGACAAAACGAACAAAGGAACACAGTGGGGCACCGTCTTGGAACGGTCAGTGGCAAAAACACCACTGGGGAGCTTAAACCGGTTTATGGTGCGCACCCAACCTCAGTCTTACCCCCACCATGTTCCAAAGACATGGGACAGTGTAAATAAAAGTAATCCCCTCCAGGTGAATCTCTAACACACGTAATGGAAACAAAAAGGCATGGCATGTAAAACACAAAAATGCTCGTGTATAAATATATAAAAAGCAAACCTTAAGAACCAAAAACATATGTACTCAATGCCTTTTAAGAAGACAGAGCAACAAGAGAAACACCCTTAAGGGCCTGACGAAACAGGTCAAACAGTTCAGTCCTGGTAGGATTTAAAAACTGCTCATCATGGAGTCCTCCCCCCTTTCCGTCAGACGCAATCAAAGAGGGAAGCGTAGTGTCCAACTGTAAACGGGTTGAACACTAAACATGCGGTATGTCTCAAAACAGTTGGGTCGTAACCTCTTTTAATAAAACGTTTGATAATCTTTCCAAATACATTTGGAAAATTACCATGACCCAAGATCTTACGAGGTTTGTAAACCACATCCCCATAAAAAACGGGTTTAGAAATACCTTCTCGCAGAACCAGTGCAACCTTCTCCAGAAATAAATCAAATTTTGACTTAGTTGAATGTTCTTACGGATCAAGTGCGAGACCTAACAAAGGAGGTAAATGAGAGTAAAGTGACAGGCCGTGTAAATAGAAGATTTACAGATATGGAAGCTACGCTGACAGTACACTTGACATTCTAATTAATCAAAAGCAGCACAAATCCTCATCTGTAGAGAGCTGTTTTGTGTTGGGCAACCTGTGGTTTTCTTTCAATTTTCTATTTTATTTATGTCTATGTTTCGGAGAAAAAAGTTTGAACATCACCAAATTATAGAAAGAAAGCATGTAAAACGTTTATTTGTCTACAAAACCATAGTCAATTTACTAATATAAGTATTCAGTCATGGAAAGGGACTGCATGAAGGGGCAAGGGACTGCATGAAGGGGCCACACTTTAGGAGGTTCAGCGCCTTTAAAAACTCACCATTTTTAAAAAGTTGTTACATGCATTTACAACAATGTACTAGTGTTTAAACTTATCTAGGTAAAACATTTTTTTGACAATTGTTTACATTTATGACATTCTTTTTTAGAAGGAGGACAACTCCCTTAGAAAATTTTAACTATCCAATTCTATTGGACAGAACAGTAAAACATGAATTGGACATATAAATTGTTTGTCAAGATGTTGTTCGTTTACTAATAATCTCTGTTGTTTTGTGATATATTTCTAAACATTAATTGAGTGAAATTAAATTAATCTATATCTAAGTTAAATTCGCACTCAGGAACTATTTCAATATCACATTTAACAAATAACTTTTCTATACCATCTTGGTAGACTAGTGGTAGAGCACTTGCTTCGAGTGCCCGGGAGGCCGTGGATTCGATCCCTAGCCGTGGCAGACCAAATAAAATCTGTAAAAAGATTCTTTGGAAGTAAAGAATGCAGCAAAGAAGAATTACAGCAGACTCTGTTTGATTGAGTCTGTTCATGAGAGGTAATGAAATGTGCGATACCTCCTATGCCCCCTAACTCCGGCTTAAGCGGAAAGATGTTAAAATGGTATTAGTAGCTTCCTCGCTTGGCTCTCGGCATTAAGATGATAGAACTAGGAATGGTCAGCTCGGTGTCATTATTATGTCACGTGTCTTATTCCAGTGAGGCAGCACTATAGTTGGGCGTATTGCTCACTGCTACAAATACCGCCTCGGTGGCCTAGTGGTAGAGCGTCCGCTTCGAGAGCGGGAGGTCGTGGGTTCGATCCCTGGCCGCGTCATACCAAAGACGTTAAAAATGGTACGGGTAGCTTCCTCGCTTGGCGCTCAGCATTAAGAGGATAGTGCTAAGACTGGTCAGCCCGGTGTCTGTATAATGTGACTGGGTGGGATATCATGCCACGTTTCTACAGCGTGATATTCCAGTGAAGCAACACTATAAAGTTGTGCATTGTGCTTGTGCTCACTGCTACAAGTAGACACCGTCGTTTATATGACTGAAAATAGTTGAAAAAGGCGTTGAACCCGAACTAACACAGACACACAATGACTTTTCTTTCACTGTGGTTACTTGAAAGTGGGTTTGGTTTTATGTTGTTAATAATTTAGTCAATTTAATCAATTTTATATAAGTTTACTTCTTAATTTAATTCGCATGTTCAGAAACTATTTCACAGAAATAACCGGCTATCTAATCCAATCCAGGTGAGAGAATGCTACCTTGGAATTTCGTAAAATCGTCACGACGGCTGAATTGTTTATTACAGTCTCGCGGAGTAGCCATAAGATGCCGGTACATATTATAGTGTTACCTATATAATTTGGCTTGGAGTCCCACAGTAATTTCTCGAAGTGACTCGACGAAATTCCGCTAAGTCATAAAACTAACAATCGTTACTGCGAGTCAGAATTAGGCAGTACTCGGAATTCCTCGCTATGTCTATGAAAAACGGAGTGGGTTTTCCGCGTGAGCTGATCTGTATATACTGCTATTTTATAGATCATTCTTTCAATTTACATGTACAATAGAATTCCAGTGATGCCGGTAGGTTGGGGCTTGAGGGTTGTTGCCCCTTTCATTACGGCTACTAAACAGCCTCGATTAAACTGGGTCTATGGTTAGTTTGCTTTCATTCGATCCGTACTTCAGACTAAACATCTTGTAGACTTTTTCAAAATAACACGTGTTGTAAAAATATCGCGGGTCGAATACTGCGTACAGTTTAGGCTCCACATTTGAAAGAGAAGAGTAACTTGTCCCACTGTGTTCCTTTGTTTGTTCTTTTTGTCCTCATGCGTTGGCTTTGTGTGTACTTCGATTCATATGAGAAACAAACAAAACAAATCAAACCTTTTTGATTTCGCATACAATCTTCTATGAATGATAATGACTTTGAATTCGATGGTATTAAAGAAAATTCAATTCCAGATACACCACCATGGACCTTTAATTGCCCTACAGTTCTTTTGGATATGAAAACTGCCTTTAGAAAGTCTGAAACAAACCCTGAAATAATCAAGTCCCAATATAACGAAATCAAGTCAACTTACATGGCCTATTTTGCAATTTACACCGATGGTTCAAAAGATTATTATGTTTGTAGCTGATATTTTAACATATACGTATATACTTTTTTACATAAATGATTTTAGACATGCTTTATATTTTTACATGAATGATTTTAGATTTTTACATGATTTAAGATATGCTTTATTTATGCTTTACTTTAGTGGTATTCCCATGGGAACGAATTGTGTACCCCTTGTTGCAGATTTGTTTTTATATTGTTATGAAAGAGATTTTATGTTGAGCATTTCTCAAGATATACAGGCAGACATTATTACTGCATTTAATAATACATCACGTTATCTGGATGATGTACTTAATATGGATAATCCGTTTTTAGCTCACCTGTCACATAGTGACAAGGTGAGCTTTTGTGATCGCGCAGCGTCCGTCGTCCGTACGTGCGTAAATTTTTGCTTGTGACCACTCTAAGGTCATATTTTTCGTGGGGTCTTTATGAAAGTTGGGCAGAATGTTCATCTTGATGATATCTAGGTCAAGTTCGAAACTGGGTCACATGCGGTCAAAAACTAGGTCAGTAGGTCAAATAATGGAAAATCCTTGTGACCTCTCTAGAGGCTATATTTTTCAATTGTGGTGTAACCGGGTCTAAAGTTCACTATTCTAACTACAACAACAACAACTCTGTTCTCTATGATAACTACTGTTTAATATAGTACTATGTTCTGAGTTAATATATACAACAATGTCTTTCTTCACAATTCCCTAACATAATCTCTATTATTTCATTAATGTCTAACTCTAACAATAATAATTCATTGCTAATTGCCCCGGCTCTAAACTATCTTAAATCGTATGGAGTATCGGCATACGTTACTAACATTAGCACGGGCAGATTGATACTGAAGTTCTATCTAGAATTTAGCGGTATTTAAGGAAAACTTCGTAGGGATGACTAAATTGTTTTTCTCCAAAAGAGCACGCATTTTGACCATAATAATAAAAAACATGTCATTATTCATTTAGTCATCTGTCATTACAATTAGTTAGAAACAAAACAACAATCATGACGCAGCGAATAACGTGGCCAGAGGGTAATTAACCTGGACGAGATATCTTAACCTGTCATTTTCCAGATGTAAACAAACGCTGAAGTTATTTAAAGTAGCATTCGAAATTCTTTGTGTATGACTTTTTTACCGACCGATGACATTTTGCTGACCGAAAAACAAGATGATAAAATGTGCTTATCTAAATAAGTATAATGAATTCATAAAGTCATTATACGACACTCGTCTCTTACTCGTGAGTTTTTTTTTTTTGTTTTTTTAATTATCTATAATAAAAATAAAAAAAATAAACAAAAATTAAAATTCAAGCGAGGCAATTAACAATTTAACACAAGGCAATGCATAAAACCGGCTGATTTTTATAAGTAATACGTAGAATTTATTTTAAATGTTTTTAGCCGTACTTCTGAAGATTAAAGATTTGAGAAGGATAGAATACAACAGAATACAAAATCAAGAACATATAGTTTCAACACATGATATAATATACATAATCAATGAATAGGAAATCACATGGAATACGTAGATTTAATTTTCACAATTTTCACGATTTGATTTAGTCCTAGAATATTCAATTCGTTTTCGTTTTTGTTTCAGTCCTAGATTGTTTTTTCTTGCGTTTTGAAGTCAAAACCCCATTTAATTACTCTAAATCTTAATAAAACACTAAATTACTAGCGGAACACAATTTCACAATAAATTCCGTAATTAAAAGTCCATTTTTTCCTCCCATTTACCACGGCCGTATACACATTGTCAAAACGTTGGATGACGTCGGTGGCTCTAAAATTGTGGGAACAGTCGTCATCTGTCCCCCAGCATTCATCACAGTTTGCTTTCGCCTGGTCTTGGATCAGGTGCCAAATCTTACAGACTAAGTACTCCAAAGTGAAGGATATAAAGATCCTGGCAATAGTGAATTTTCTGATACATTCCATAGTTATACTTAGATTTTACGTATTAAATACAAGTGAAATTTGTAAGTAAACAGATCTCAATTCTCTGTGAACGAGTGGACCGCTCAATCCATTTTAAGTTGCTTATATAGTAGATGTATCCGTCACCCAAATTACGAACAGTCAAAAAAGATATATACAGTCATAACTCAGAACAATAGACATTTTCGACATTGATGTGCACTTCTAGACTTAAAGTTTCGGATACAAAGCAGATAGTATACTGCCTTCGGCAACGCTGTTATCTTCCTTGATCGGTGCAGTAGCTTGAAATGGTCCGGATTTGACAGCAGGAGTAAGGAGTAATTATTTCGTCGTTTCCAGAGACAAATTTGTAGCGAATAACTTCTGAACCCGTATTTCGTGACTTTATGGCAGATCGGTGCTTAGAATTTCGTAATTTACATTTACAATAAATAAAAATCCCAATTCCTAGAGTAATTGAGCAACCAGCAGCTATAAGTACTATAATCCAGGTGGGGAAAATTGAATCATCAGTTAGTTTAGAGTGTCTTAGATTCTCTAATTTGTTAATGAGAATGTCAAGCGGAATTTGCTTAATAGTGTTTAATTCGTGGGGCAGCTTGACATTTGTAAAATTCTCAAGTTTGTAGTGAAATTGTTTCCATAGGTGATTAGTAGAAATATTAGGGGGAAGTAGAGGGTTATAATCAAGGTGATGTGTTTTCTTAGAAATTTGCGAGTACCAGGGACTTAAGTTCAAATGTTCATTAAAGGCCTGACAGTTCATCTCAAGTTGGACTAAACTGAGAGGGGCTTTAACAACTAATTCATGGTTAGATTTAGTGTCAGATTGGCACACGATGACGAATCTTAAATCAATTAAAGTGGTGACTGCCATAGACCGTTATCTATATTTTCGGCGTAAGGTAACTTGGTGTTAGGTTTAATAATAATGTTACAGTTTTGCGTAACTTTAGCTGGGTTTCGTAGAAATAAAGCCGTAACACATAATTCAGACATGCTTGCTTGATAAAATGGGGATCTGACTTGACAAAATTGCGTAAAGCTACTTTTGCAAGATTCTAATTCACTGGGCAGAATGACAGCGAATTTTGTGCGTTCTCGATTAAAAAGAAGAGCTGAAAATTCTAAATCGTACTTAGCGACAAGATGTACTTTAGATGACTGTGGTATCGATGATCGATTAATGTTACTGTAGGGAAGTTCGAAATTATGAATACGATACACATCAAAGCGACTATTAAAATCGATAAGGGGAACATGAATATTAATGATGATCTTGTCCTCAGCAATCATAGTCGAGCTGCGTAAGAATTGATAATATTTCCACAGATCCGTGCTAGGATCCGCCGGCAGGGCGTAAGTTTTAGGCGCCTGGTTCTGTATTTCTACTAATAATGCTCTCAGATGAAAGGGAGATAATAGCCCAGGGAATACCCTGCCAGCACTTAATATATCGAGCTGGGATTTAAATTCTGAGAGATGAGCCTTAGCATAAAAAACAGTCTGTTTGATTTCATCAATGATAAGCTGGAGGTTGTTATAATTAATAGTATAACCTTGAATTTGTTCAATCTGTTTTTCCATGCGACCTTGCCATTTTTTCATTTTCTCATCGACCTGTTGTAAAGCTTGTATTAATTCGTTAATAGACTGCCTATTCTCTGATATGTGAGAACGTGAAATGTTTAAAATTGACAAATTGTTTTCTAGTATGTGAATGATGGATTTTTGTGTATTAGCTAATCTAACTACGTTATGTTTAATTACCTGAACTTCATCATTATCAGCAGTGCCAAAAAGAAATTTGAAGACAGACCCTAATCCCAGAATGCTTCTTTTGTTTCTAACGTGTAACGATAGGTAGTCAGAGTAACTATTAAGTATTTTCGCATACGTGCTTCGGACGTATTGTAATTCCAGCTTCACATTTGATATAGATAGAAGATAGGGTAATAAGTCTAAGTTCTTAGGGTTGTTTTCAAGGTGGTTGCTCACATTCTCTGTGGTGGAATTAACAGTTTCTATTTCTTTGTCAATTTGATCCAAAAAGGAACTAAAAATCGAAGTGTCTAAAACTAGAGCCACGCTCCAATGCGAACGTGTGGTAGAGACTTCATTTATCTTTTGAAAAATAACATTATCATAAGTTTCTGTAGCACCGACCAATGTAAAAGAGCACAGGAATAGCAGGTAATGCATCCTTACTGAAACAAGAATAACAAAACAAAACAATTAGTAAAAAGATTTCATACGTCACTGAGGGTCAAGCTGTCAAGAGCAGATGACTATCATTCTTTATGTTTGTTTTACAATACAGTAGCAAGACACTTTAAGAGCATGTGATTGATAGTTTTATGTTTTTCACCCGACTTAGCAGTAGGTGAGTCTGTATGTTTAACCGTATGTTTACGATTAGTGCGCCGACGTTTAGTCGGGTTGACAGTAATGGCATTGAGCTGCATTTTATCACTGTCGGACAAGCTAAGGGCGATGTCCGAGTCTGAATCATAATTTGCGAATGCTGCGTTTCCGTCTGTTTCCGTGACGGGCGATGACAGTTCGGAAGGTAATTGACTGCCCGAAGGGAGAGAAACATCTGATTTATTATCAATAGACATCTCGTCATCTGAGGACTTAATATTTTCACCTGAAATATGGTTTTTATTGCGTAAACGTTTTTGTAATTCCGCTAAGGGAATATCGTCTGTTTCATCAGAATCTAAGCGCTCCTGGCGTATTCTATTAGTAATGGGAGGTAATGGGTCGTTTAAAGTAGTCTCAGAGTCGGAATCACTGCTGCTTAAATTCGCAGGGGGAACCGCATAATTAACCTTTCTTAGCGGCCTTCCAGATGGAGGCGCGGGAATCGGCCATTCATTTATTTTAGCCAGACGAATTTGGTTAGCATGAACATTGTGCGTTGAATTGTCAAGTTGGTTTTTAATAATAAAATTTAAGGGAGTTTTCTGTTCAATTATTCTGAAATAGGGCTTCCACTTTCCGTCTAACTTACTTTTTCTGTTGAAATTTTTATAATATACAGAATCATTAACTTGGAAGGTTGTCTCTTTAATATTCTCATTAGCTTTTAAAACACGCTTGCGTTTTATCTTTTTCAGTGTACGATGCACATTTAAAAAGGCTCTATGTTGTTCCTCTAATATAATTTTGTGATACTCTTCACCATGGTATTTCCGTCTAGGTTTAAGTAAATTATCAATTGGTAGAATAGGGTCACGGTTAAAAAGCAAGAAGAAGGGAGAATGTTTAGAATTAGTAGAAACTGTGAATCGCATGGCGGCGAGAGTCATATTTAAGTGGAGATCCCATTGACGTGTATCATCTTGTACCTTTTTCGAGAGAATATCATTCATAGTGCTATGAGATCTTTCATTTAATATAGTACTATGTTCTGAGTTAATATATACAACAATGTCTTTCTTCACAATTCCCTAACATAATCTCTATTATTTCATTAATGTCTAACTCTAACAATAATAATTCATTGCTCATTGCTAATTGCCCCGGCTCTAAACTATCTTAAATCGTATGGAGTATCGGCATACGTTACTAACATTAGCACGGGCAGATTGATACTGAAGTTCTATCTAGAATTTAGCGGTATTTAAGGAAAACTTCGTAGGGATGACTAAATTGTTTTTCTCCAAAAGGGCACGCATTTTGACCATAATAATAAAAACATGTCATTATTTCATTTAGTCATCTGTCATTACAATTAGTTAGAAACAAAACAACAATCATGACGCAGCGAATAACGTGGCCAGAGGGTAATTAACCTGGACGAGATATCTTAACCTGCCATTTTCCAGATGTAAACAAACGCTGAAGTTATTTAAAGTAGCATTCCGAAATTCTTTGTGTATGACTTTTTACTGACCGATGACATTTTGCTGATCGAAAAACAAGATGATAAAATGTGCTTATCTAAATAAGTATAATGAATTCATAAAGTCATTATACGACACAATGGATCTTCATAAAAATTGGTGAGAATGTTCACCTTGATGATATCTAGTTCGAAACTGGGTCATGTGCGGTCAAAAACTAGGTCAGTAGGTCAAAAAAAAAAGAAAATCCTTGTGACCTCTCTAGAGGTAATATTTTTCATGGGATCTGCATGAATATTGGTCAGAATGTTAATCTTGACGATATCTAGGTCAAGTTTGAAACTGGGTCACGTGTGGTCAAAAACTAGGTCATTATGTCAAATAATAGAAAAACCCTGTGACCTCTGTAGAGGCAATATTTTTCATGGGATCTGCATGAAAATTGGTGAGAATGTTCATCTTGATGATATCTAGGTCAATTCGAAACTGGTTTATGTGCGGTCAAAAACTAGGTCAGTAGGTATAAAAATAGAAAATCCTCGTGACCTCCTTAGAGGCCATATTTTTCAATGAATCTTCATGAAAATTGGTCAGAATGTTCACCTTGATGATATCTAGATCAAATTTGAAACTGGGTCACGTGCGGTCCAAAACTAGGTCATTAGGTCAAATAATAGAAAAACCTTGTGACCTCTGTAGAGGTCATATTTTTCATGAGATCTGCATGAAAATTGTTCAGAATTTTCATCTTGATGATATCAAGGTCAAGTTTGAAACTGGGTCACATGCGGTCAAAAACTAGGTCAGTAGGTCAAATAAAAGGAAATCCTTGTGACCTCTCTAGAGGCCATATTTTTCATGGGATCTGTATGAAAGTTGGTCTGAATGTTCATCTTGATATGTAGGTCAGTTTTGAACCTGGGTCAACTGCGGTCAAAAACTAGGTCACTAGGTCTAAACATAGAAAAACCTTTTGTCCTCTCTAGAGGCAATATTTTTCAATGGATCTGCATGAAAATTGGTGAGAATGTTCACCTTGATGATATCTAGGTCATGTTCGAAACTGGATCACGTGCGGTTAAAAACTAGGTCAGTAGATCTAAAAAAAAGAAAAACCTTGTGACCTCTCTGGAGGCCATATTTTTCTCGAGATCCTCATGAAAATTTGTGACAATTTTCACCTGATGATATCTAGATCAAGTACTAAACTGGGTCACATGCCTTCAAAAACTAGGTCATTATGTCAAATAATAGAAAAACCTTGTGACCTCTCTACAGGGCATATTTTTCAATGGATCTTCATGAAAATTGGTCAGAATTTTTATCTTGATGATATCTATGTCATGTTCAGAACTAGGTCACATGAGCTCAAAAACTAGCTCACTATGTCAAATAATAGAAGAAACGATGTCATACTCAGTTCATGTGGGGACAGGTGAGCGATTCAGGACCATCATGGTCCTCTTGTTTGATCAGTTAGTGGAAAATATATATCCCAGGGAGCTGCAGTTAAACAAAACTAACAACTCGGATAATACTGCTTCATTTCTAGATTTACATCTCTCTATTTACGACAATTTTATACATAACAAAATTTATGACAAGAGGGATGATTTTAATTTCAGTATTGTAATTTTCCCCCATTTGGATGGGGATGTACCCCAGGCTACATCTTATGGGGTATATATTTCTCAGTTTATTCGGTTTGCAAGAGCATGTAGTCATGTTGAGGATTTTAATGAACGTAAGTTATATTATATTACAAATAAGCTTCTTCAACAGTGCTACCGATATTATAAATCACGTAAATACTTTTCAAAATTTTACTATCGTAATTCAGATTTGATTTTGAAATACAATAGCAATTTAAAGACACTTCTGCGAGAAGGAATATCGAAGCCCGCTTTTTATGGGGATGTGGTTTACAAACTTCGTAAGGTTTTGGGTCATTGCAATTTTCCAATAGTATTTAGTAAAGTTATTAAACGTTTTATGAGAAGAGGTTATGACCCAACTGTTTTGAGACACACCGCATGTTTGGCGTTCAGCTCTTTTACAGTTGGACGCTACGCTTTCCTCTTTGATTGTGTCTGACGGAACAGGTGGAGGACTCCATGATTAGTAATTCTTACATCCCACCAGGACTGAGCTATTATGATTTCCGTCTTCTGGCCTGTTTCGTCGGGCCGTTAAGGGTATTTCCCTTGTTGCTCTGTCTTCTGCAAAGGCAGTGAGTACATACGTTTTAGGTTCTTAAGGATTGGATGCATATATATATATATATATATATATATATATATATATATATATATATATATATATATATATATATATATATATATATATATATATATACTTACAGAATACTACCTGTAAAATATCTACGACGCGTCACACAATAGGACATAAAGTAACCTTGTCATCTTTGATTATTTTCGTCAAAACATTTCGTTCCTTTCCGAGCATTTACTTTATCGTAAAAAGGTGTTCACTGAAAGTAGACAATTAATTTCATCTGAAGTAGTCACCTGTCAGGCTAACTGAATATTATAGTTGTATGTAGAAAAACACTACATGTACATCTACATAAACTTTACACCCATATCTTCACTGCTGTTCCTCAGCCAGGAAATGCTATAAACAAGAATCGAAGATAAATCTGATAAAAAACAGCACCTTGAGCTTGCGGCTGAGAGGTTAATAATGACTTGTGTAATTGTGCCTGTTACTGCTCTGTCATAAATCACTAAGCTTTGGGAATGTTTGCTTGTTTTCATGAACAAGCAATAAGTTAAGGGATTTCTGCTGTCCGACGACATTTGGTTCTTATATTGTACGTTATTTGTCAATCTTATTGACTGAAAAATAAACATTACTACTTTCTGAAAAAAATATCATGGTTTAATAGACATGACAGAATTTGTGTATTTGTAAATAAATCGGGCGCTCTTCCCAAAAATAGACTCTTCATTGCACAGGGCGACTTTAATACGCTTTAAGCAAATTACATTCATTTGCATAGCAGTTACCAGGATGTTACACATTCATATATCATACTCTCAATACATACGTCCTTATAATTTTCCAACGTACAGTGTAAATCCTACATACATATTTCAATCAAATATTGTCAACAATGCAATTGTCCCAGAATAACCCGAACTCGAACGAAATTTATAGGTTAATATTACGACACATATATTAATAATATTCAGCACTATGATACCGTATACGGTTGTTCCCATACCGTACCTGTAACGTACATTCGTATTCGGGAATGTCTTTTGTGTACTGAGAATGGCGACTGATTTGTACATATACGTTATGGTATATTCTTTTAAACACATTTATCTTTAATTCCTAAAACTGTACAACGACAAACATAATTATAGTCGGGCATTGCTGGGTGTTTAGTTTGTCTCAATTTAACAAAGCATGACAGTATATTGGTCAATATCAATTTCACTGAGATATTTTTATAATATCTTCTTTTTTTGCCATATTCGTTCCATCGGAGAGCGGAGTAAATACAGGGGTTTTCTGAAAGTATTATTGAAATAATAATACACAGAATCGTTATGTGTAGACTAAAACAAAAAGATACTATTCACTGTCAGGAAAATTGCATTTATTCAAAAACTGTGTACAATCAGTTTGACTCTTCGCTACTTATACATAATTCCCGCAAGATTTTAGGCATTTTAACACGCATACATCGGTTATACACTGTATGATTTTCCGTTACGAGTTCTGAGAGGGGCTTTTTCCGTTTCCGCCTCTGCTCGAGGTTTTATTGTTCTTGTTGTGGAGGTTCATCATCCGATGAAGGGGGCAAATCAGCTACAGCTTGCTCCCGAAAGTCACGATGCCGATTTGAGGCTGTGGGACGGTTCTGTCCGGAATGAAGCTGGTCTACAGGACGGCTCTGTCTGTCAGGCAGTCGAACTGCAGTTGCAGAAAGGCTCCGTTTGCCGCGGTGTCGGCTTTGTCCGTCATGGGGGTGATCGGAGGAGGTTGAAGCTGTCGCGTTACTTGACTCAATATTAGCAATAGGACTGCCTGATCCATAACGATTCCTCGCTTGCTCCTCTTGAGCACTTTCCTGATCTGCTACTGGTTGAATGGGAGGTTCCGGTCGTACGTGTCGTGGAGGCTGACCGTTCACCAATCGACGTTCCATGGAGCAAATCTGGTAACATTTGATATTTCACTGATGCATTTTCATAACAGGTTTAACTAAGTTATACGTCGCCTCGCAAAACGTCGTCCCGTTTGACCTTATGGCCAGGGTATGTTGGGATGGCGTCCGACGGGGCGTCGTCTGGTGGGGCTGCATTTGGGACGTGATATCAGCTGCGAATACAGGTGATATCACTAATAGCTGATTTACCTATTCAGAATAGTGATATCAGATATTCAATAAAGCAATACAATGCATTGCCCTAGGGGATGTAACTAATTTCGTTTTAGTCGGGGATACCACTTAACTGAATATACGATGATTGATCTAATATGATGATTGATATTACCTTATCGAATTGCTGATATCACCTATATGTGTTTGATATTTAGTACCAAATTTTTGAGGTGATTTAACCTATTCGTTCATCAACTGGACATAACCGACTTAAATAGATGATATCTTGTGTTGGAGATAATGATGAGAACTCCTAGAAGTGTTTGAAAAAATGATATTACTGATTCCAATGGTAAAAACGACGACCTATACATGTGATAAACGATGTGAAAAAAAAGAAAGTATAGTAAAACTGTTCCATATACGGCAAAGATTAAAATGTAACTCTTTTATTTAAGCATTTCTTAAATCAGTATGTTCGATTAGTACACAAGATTTTTGAATAAATATACATCGACGTCAATCCATTTTGAAGGATGGGCAAGGTAAGCACGAAGCATAAGAATTTGTTCTTCATCAGAAAACGTAACTGTTTTAAGTTTTCTCAGGTAATTGATATCTGAAAAAAAGTAATATTTTATTACATAAACTACACTGTTCATTTACAAACGTAACCAGTTAATTGAATATTTTTGTTGTAAACTGATAATTTTCTGCTTTACCTCGACTCAGCAAATGACGCATGGTCAGTCAATTAAACACAAGTTTTAAAAACTAAGATAAATGTTTAAACTATCTCTGCGTGTTTGTGTAATTTTATAACTAATACAAATGCATGATGACAACTAAATACCTTGATTTACGTCCATGCTTATATTAGGTGTGTACTACTGCACTAACATGCCCCTTGCCGGCGGGGTGGGGGTGGAGGGGTGGGGGTAGAAAATGCCGGCTATATCTCCATGCAGAGGGGTACGACTCCCCCGAAAATAGAGCCGCCCGTTTGCCGTGGGTGGCGGCCCGTAATCCGGAGAGGAGGGTCCTGAATGTTGAGGTGCCCATAGCATCCCGGGGAGGTGATGCATGCTTGTTTACATGTGTGCATCCCCTTTTCGGGGTGTGGGTGCCAACACAAATTTTTGGCCTCTAATTCGGTCTAGACGTTTTTTGCGGTCGTATTGGCCCGATACGAACAATTGGCTGGTCATGCCAAGCCCTAGGAAATTGCGCTTTAATTACTATTACATCTTCTAATTCATCCTATCAAATTGCATCTTTTTTGTTTTTCCTTTTGACAATGCACAATTATCTTCTTTTGGCAAATTAACGTCTCACAAAATCAAATGTACTTTCCTTCTCTCGTCACATTTTACTGCGTTCAGCAATTTTCATAGTACGTTCACACAAAAGTATTGAACACGTCATGGCAATATGTATTACAATTTATATTTCCTAGAAGGCGGTGGCTTAGGGTCAATTGGTTGGGTAAAGTAGCAATCCCTTGAATCCCCTTATTGCAGTTTTGCAATACAGCTGGTGATATAAACAAGATTGTAAAATACCTGGCCGAGTATATCACTACAGTATCCCTAACATGTTGAGCTGGATATCAGCTCTGCTTACATGTTCCCTTGTTTGACTCCGCGGCGGGTGGGGGCTGCGAGTGACGAATCTAAACAAATTCAACATGGAAAATCAAAATAAAAACAAACGACCGCATACCGCAACAGACTCAGATGGCACAGAATGTGAGAATTCCTCTCACCGACCATTCGCATCCAACATGGCATTTCCAAGACTTCTATTAATTCAGTCAACTGATGTCATTTTCCATTCGTAATTGAAAAAAAAACACTTCAAGGTGTAGCTGGTGTTCCGAAGTCCGTTAAAAAGTTGCGCACAGGGGATCTGCGCATTGAAGTAGAAAAAGCAGCACATGCTCAAAATTTACTTGAATTATCATCTTTCTTCATCCGGCCATGTAAGTGCATTGCACACCGCACTCTGAATTCCTCAATGGTGGGGGGGGGGGGGTCATCCGCTGTCCTGATCTTGCTGGAGGTTTGGAGTCGGAAATTGTGCACGGCCTTACTGATCAATGTCACGGCTGCTAGACGAATCAAAATTAAACGATTAGGAAAAGAAATTAACACAAACACTATTATTCTTACTTTCGGCATACCTTTCCTTCCTTCAGTCATAAAAGTTGGATACCTCATGACAAAAGTTACAACCTATCTCCCTAATCCACTTCAATGCTACTGCTGCTTGAGAAGAAGGTTTTTCATGTCATGTTCAAACAAGGCATTGGATTTCCAGAAGCCAGGCAAATTGCCAATGCTAGATTTACATCTCCATCACTCCCACAAACATATTCACCAATCACTAAATTTGTCGCTAACAAACAACACAGTGTATTGATGCTTTTACTCAAACAGATTCAGTGACCGTTTCGCAAAATCCAGCCCCAACTTCGGAAGCCAGTAAACAACAATCAAATGTACAGAAAAATCCTCAAGGTAATGCTCCAGCTGCAATACAAAACATCCCTAATTACAAGCCACAACAACAACGAACAAGCAATGTATCTAACAATTCAACAAGTATTTCATCATCGACAAAGGTGAATAAAACACCTAGACAAAAAATTGAACTTAATACCGGTGGAGTGGGGAAGGGATCTAATGATCCAATTAACCACTTCAACCGGTTTGAACATGTAGCAGTAGATGTAGATATGGAGGATGAGTAGGGTGGACGTTCGTCTAAGCCTCCTACCATACCTCCTAAAACTTTGACGGAGAAAAAGATGACTAAAATCGCTTCTTCTGAGAAGAATGAATAGTGTGAATACCATGTTTTCAGATAGAACATGTATGTCGAATAACATAATCCAGTGGAACTGTCGTGGACTTAAAGCTAATTATAATGATATTCTCCTTCTTCTATCAAAATATAATCCCTCTATGATGTGTTTAAGTGAAACCTTTTTGAAAGAAAGTGACAACATATCCTTTAAAAATTATTCAACGTATAACTTTATCAATAAAAGTTTAGAAAAGGCTTCTGGTGGCGCATCAGTTTTAATAAATAATGCACGTCCGCATAGAGAAATTGTTTTGAATACTACCATTCAGTCAGTTGCATTGCATGTAACTATGGATCGACCTATAACATTTTGTTCAATATATATACCTCCTTAATTTAAACTTAATGTTGAAGATCTTGCCAACCTGATCAATCAACTACCGCACCCGTTTATTCTGATGGGAGATTTCAATGGTCACCACGAGTTTTGGGGCTGTTCTGATAGCAATACTAGAGGTCAACTTTTATTGAAACCTTTATTGAAAGAAATTCTCTCTGCTTACTGAATGATAAATCCAAAACATACCTACATCCTGCTGCAGGACACTACACTTCTCTTGATTTGTCAACCAAGCCTTTTTCTTGACTTCGAATGGAGGGTGTTAGATGACTTACATGGGAGTGATCATTTCCCGATTATCTTATCAAGTATTGTCCAGCAAACGTCAGCTGATTCTTCTTATTTTAAATTTGATAAAGCTGGCTGGCAGCAATATCAGTCTTTATGCAAAAATGATTTGTCTTTGGAGAATTTCGCCAATTTTTTTATCCTATTGATCGGTTTTCTGTTATTTTATCAGATATTGCAGACAAGTCCATTCCAAAAACTTCAAGGAATGGTAAATCAAAAAATAAACCATGGTATATGATGATGTAAGACCGCTATCGAAAACGTAGAGCGGCCGTTAAAAATTTACTATTCGACCGACAAAAAGACAGTCTGCAATCAGTTAAGGTTCTTAGAGCAAAAGCTCGCAGAACTATAAAACAAGCAAAGAAAACTCCTGACATTCATACGTTTCTAAACTTAATTCTAGATCATCGGTTACAAAGTGTGGGAAATGATTCGTAAAATAAGTGAAAAAGGAAAAGCTTCAAATGTTTCTCATCTTAAACAATCTGACCAGACTAATACATCTACCAAAGAAGGCATTGCTAATACTCTTGGTGAAGCTTTTTCACATAATTATGACCAAAGATTCTAAAACATTAAATTAACTAAAGAAAGCAAACCTCTGAATTTTGATTCAAATAATGAGGAAGATTATAATAAACCTTTTTCGATCACAGAGTTCCTTGACAAATGTCATGAAACTGCAGCTGGTCCAGACCAAATACATTATCAACTTTCAAAACACTTACCACAAGAATCATTAGACCTTCTCCTTGAAATCTACAATATTACTTGGAAAACTGGTATTTTTCCAGACTCCTGGAGAGAAGCTATTGTTATTCCCATACAAAAACCCAGAAAAGATAGCACGAACCCAAGTAATTATAGACCGATAACCCTTACTAGTTGTTTATGTAAAACTCTGGAACGTATGATTAATTCTAGACTTGTTTGATACCTCGAATCGCAAGGATTAATTATATACTTTCAAAGCGGCTTTCGCAAACAAAGCAGCACGATCATCTTGTTCGACCGGAAAATTTTATTCGTGATGCATTTATTAAAAAAGAGCATCTAGTGTCGATTTAGAAAAAGCGTATGACACTACATGGAAATATGGTATTATGAATGATCTTAACGACATAGGTTAAAAGGTCGTCAGCCAACATTTATATCACAATTTTTATCTGATCGAAGTTTTAAAGTACATGTTGGTGACACCCTTTCAGACTCTTTTGAGCAAGAACAGGGAGTTCCAGAAGGTTCAAATTTATCTGTCACACCTTTTAGCATCAAAATTAATAATATTGTGAAATGTTACCAGGGACAGATTGTTCATTATTATGTTGACGATGTTTTGATATGTTATCGTTCAAAAAATATGCCTACGATTGAACGCCAATTACAACAGTGTTCATATAAAGTTCAAACTTGGGCCATGGAAAATGGGTTTAAATTTTTCCCTTTTGCCAATTACGGAAACATCATTGTGAAACTGAGCTTTTTCTAAATGGTACAAAAATACCCGTTGTTGACGAAGCCAATTTTTTTGGTGTTATCTTTGATAAAAAGCTTTCGTTTGTGCCGCATATAAAATACTTGAAAGCCAAATGTCTGAAGTCATTGAATCTCTTAAAGGTAATTTCAAATACTGGTTGGGGAGCCGATCGCAAGGGTTTATTAAGACTTTATAGTGCTTTAATTAGATCTTAAGCTAGATTACGTTTGTATTGTTTATGGTTCCGCAAGATAATCTTATTTACATATGTTAGATACCATCCATAATCAAGGTCTTCGTATTGCTCTTGGTGCATTCCGAACATCGCCAGTTGAAAGTTTATATGCTGAAGCAAACGAACCCTCTTTAAACACGCCGAGAAAAACTTTCATTGCAATATGCTTTAAGAGTGGCTGCCAACAAATCCAATCCTGCTCATGAAATTATTTTTAAACCAAAGTACTCCGAGGAAAAACCAAAACAAATCAAACCGTTTGGATTTCGCATAAAATCTTCTATGAATAAAACTGACTTTGAATTCGATAGTATTAAAGAACATTCAATTTCAGATACACCACCACTGACCCTTCATGCACCTACAGTTCTTTTCGATTTGAAAACTGCCTTTAAAAAGTCTGAAACAAACCCTGAAATATTCAAGTCCAAATATCATGAAATCAAATCAATTTAAAGGACTATTTTGCAATTTACACAGACGGTTCAAAATATGAATCAAAGGTTGGCTGTGCTGCTGTCAGCCTCCTTCATCAATCAAAATTACGTTTGCCAAATAATGCAACAATTTTTTCAGCCGAGGCCAAAGCTATTGATTTAGCTCTAAATTTTATATAAAAAAAATAGTGAAGAAAAATTTATTATTTTTTCCGACTCGCTTTCTGTTTTACAGTCAATTCATAACCGAAATATGGAAAATCCATTCATTCAAAATATTCTACTCAGGTTTCATGAACTATCTTCAAAAAAGTTTATTAAATGTTGTTGGATTCCTAGTCATGTTGGTATTCATGGAAACGAGGATGCTGATATTGCAGCAAAGAAATCCCTTTTATTATTCCTTCTCTTGAGAAGGAATATCTTAATTCAATAAGTCACACTTGACTGAGCTACTGATATCGAAATCTGTTGTAATTACAAGCTTGCCAATTAAACTCCGTGACCTTAGAAATAACCTCTAACGTTAAACTATTCTTTCTCAATTGAGGCGACTCCATGGATTACACAATACGAAACCCGAGGATGATTAATTGATTCTTTTATTTCCTCAATTCTTGAAGTGTTTCAATACGGCATTAGAGCGTTATTTATAGCGGCCTTCTCTTTGGGGGTGGTTAAACCTTAGAGGTAACTGGCGAAAAATTCAAATGGCTGTAGGTGCAATCGGTGGGACTAGCCATGAAATATATAGACCAAAAGAAAACCAAGAACAGTTTTATTCCGGTCACAGAAGTTTTCACTGCATCCACACACAAGTGGTCATCGACAACAGCGGAAAGATTAGGCATATTGAGAGCGGATTTCTCGGTCATCAGAATGATGCCCAACAGTTTATGCTGATGCAGCAAATTGGAGACCGGCTAACTTTCCTTGATGAGTGTACTTTATTAGGTGATAAGATTTATCCTAAAAAGATTCCAGTAATGACGCCATACTCTGCTGCCCAACTCCGAAGAAAAGTAGGTGATGATCGACGCCGTGCAGATTGATTAAACCGCTATATAAGCAATTACAGAATTAAGATAGAACACTTAATTGCAGAACTAACGACATATAGATGCTGCATTAGTTCAATATGGAGACACCCGAGGCATTTCTTTCCGCTAACAGTCCGCGTTGTTGGAAAACTCGTGTGTAGAAGAAAAGCAATTGGACTTATTGTATAAATAGATACCAAGTGTTGAATTATGAGTAATACAAACTTTGATACACAAACTTTATCATAAATAAATGTTATGCTTCATTTTTCAACTCTCATTTTTACTTTTTAACAAGTTTAACAGGAATTAATCTGTTTCAAAGCTTCAAACTGAAAATAAAATGTCAATATTTTGAACCTTACTCATACGGAGCCTTTGTGCGAGACGATTCTATCTCCTTTTTTCATTTGCTAGTAGGTTATTATCATTTTGCTTTCGACTTCTGATATTTTGTTCAGCAGAATTGTAAACATATTACTTGAACTACTTTCAAAGTTACCATGAAGAGCTATAACAATTGCTCGAAAGGATTCTTAGCTGAGCATAAGTGACCTGAAGTGATTTACCAATTTCCCCCACCCCCATCCGCACCACCATTATAAGACAGGTCGAAATTACCTTTATATGAAATAAAAATAAAATCGTAGATTAAAACATCGGCACTGAAACGGGCATTTAACACTTTAATTAATAATGTTAATATCTTTTGAGAAACCCCTATATTTACTCCGCTCTCCGATGTCCGACCTCCGTCACACATGTCTTATAGGACTCTTTCTGTATCCGGTATATCTATCCCAATTCCAAGGGCATCTGTGGCAATTACACATCTTATGTTTGAATTCATTTAAAATTCTACCTTTAGAATGCCCATGAGTTCTAATATACTTTCACATTTTACTTTACCGTCAAAATAAGCATCTTTCCCATGTGAATCTTTCAGATATAAAAATTACTGCTAATATGTCAGTAGATTTATAGTTTTCTTAGAACGTTTACGATATTTTTTTTTCACATGGTGTAAAATAAACATTAAAGACATATCCAGATCAGTTGTTCCCCTTTTTCGTACGCATACAAATGTGTCCGGTCTATTAGGGGTAAAACAATATTGTTGTCTTCATCGTTCAGAGTTAACAAATATCTTCTTTAAATTTGAGTGTGCATGTTGACATCACGATCAACGGTACATTGAAAAACAAACCTTGAAGGTGGAATAATAATTAATGCAGCGTGTGTCGCTGTAGGACCAGCTGATCCAACACTGTCGCCAACACTGACACATGATCCACTGCTAACATGTTTAACCAAAACAACCCTTCCTGGAGACAAATATTCACATAATTATGATAGGTTTGTCACAGAAACATGGCAGGTCACGTACATGTATGACTTCACTCGTTTCTCTACAAATGGCCAGGTGATTAAGCATAGTGCCTTTCACGGGAACAGTAACAACGTTTGAAATTTCATCAAAATTCTTGGAAATATTTTCAGTCCATCGGGTAAAAGTATTAGATACGGCCCTATGTTAACAATTTGTTGAAGTATGAGCACAAGAGTGGCAAAGTTTGATTTCTGATTGCACTATATGTGACACTTGTAACTTTGGATATTTGTCTCGATATCGCTGTCGCCGCTCTTGTTACATGTATCGATGTAAATATCTAAACTAACACTAAAGTATCAGCAAAGCCAATAGTATTACTAAAATTGGTGTTAGCTCACCTGTCACATAGTGACAAGGTGAGCTTTTGTGATCACCCGTCGTCCGTCTTCAGTCCGTCCGTGCGTGCGTCCGTCAACAATTTCTTGTCTGCACGATATTGGTTTCATTTATGATTTTATTTTAACCAGACTTGCACACAACTTGTATCACCGTAAGATCTCGCTTCCTTTCTTGAACTGACCAGATCCCATTATGGGTTCCAGAGTTATGGCCCCTGAAAGGGCCAAAAATTAGCTATTTTGAACTTGTCTGCACAATAGCAGCTTTATTTATAATTTGATTTTTACCAAACTTGCACACAACTTGTCACCATAAAATCTTGGTTCCATTCTTGAACCGGCCAGATCCCTTAATGGGTTCCAGAGTTATGGCCCCTGATAGGGCAGGATTTAGCTATTTTGACCTTGTCTGCACAATATCAGCTTCATTTATGATTTGAATTTAATCAAACTCGCACAAAACTTGTGTCACCATAAGATCTTGGTTCCTTTCTTGAACCGGCTAGATCCCATAATGAGTTATGGCCCCTGAAAGGGCCAAAATTGGCTATTTTGACCTTGTCTGCACAATAGCAGCTTCATTTATGATTTGATTTTAACCAAACTTGCACACAACTTGTATCACCATACGCCCCTTGCCGGCGGGGGATAGAAAATGCCGGCTGTATCTCCATGCAGAGGGGTACGACTCCCCCGAAAATGGAGCCACCTGTTTGCCGTGGGTGGCGACCCGTAAGCCGGAGAGGAGGGTCCTGGATGTTGAGGTGCCCCATAGCATCCCGGGGAGATGACGCGTGCTTGTTTGCATGTGCGCATCTTCTTTTCGGGATGTGGATGCCAATACACATCTTTGGCCTCTAATTCGGTGTAGACGTTTTGGCGGTCGTATTAGCCCGATACGATCAATCGGCTAGTCATGCCAAGCCCTAGGAAATCTCACATTTACGTTTACATTTTCTATTGTTTATTTCAAACTGCATCTTAATGTTTTCATTTTTATGTTTTCACAAACATAATTTTGAAACAAAATACGTTATACAAAATCTAATTTTACTCTGCTCTACTGTCACATTTTACAGCATTCAGCAAACCTCATATTACGTTCACACAAATTTATTTAACAATATACTTTCATATATAATGGCAGTCTTCATGGAACAATGCTTTGTTCAATAAACTTCGTGAAATTAAACCTACTTTAGGTGAATGGCACCAAGGAAACAGATCTGTTCGCAGGGAGGAAATCGTTCTTTCTCGTTGTCGAATAGGTCATACTCGGTTGACTCATTCGTACCTGCTGAACAATGAAGATCAGCCTGAATGTGTACCATGTCAAACACCGCTAACTATTAAACATATTTTAATCGACTGTATAGACTTCGATCCACAGCGCAATTCATACTATAATGTTGAATCGTTAAAAGAGCTGTTTGAGCAAATTCCAGCCGACAAAATTTTACAATTTTTGAAACAGATAGGCATATATCATAAAATCTAAACCTTATTTGATTTTAATTCACAACTTTTATACTTCTTAATGATTGCAATTGATTTTTTTTACAATATATATGTATATACACTTTTACTTTGATAGTTTTATATAATTTATGCCTCGCAATTAACGTAATCCATTTAACTTTTGACCTTTTTGAGTCGATTCGCCGTAAAACACAACTCATTCATTCATTGTATCAACATAAGATCTCGATTCCTTTTTATAGGCCCGCAGGGACGTATTATGTTATCGCCTCGGTGTCCGTCTGTCTGTCTGTGTGTTGGTTGGCAATTTCCCTTCCGCTCTGTAACACTTTAACCCCTTAATGGATTTCGGAGAAACCTGACACAAATGTTCACCTCATTGCAACGACGTGCAGAGCGCATGTTTTACTTCCCTTTTATGTAACTATAAATAGCTTAAATAGTAACTTTATCATTATTGGCCGTAGAGAAAAACCGAGACCACTTTTCTGTGGTACAACATGGATGGTACCTCCAATTTTTAGGTGTATTTTGACATATTTGTACATCGTAAGAATTTTTTCTTTTTGTTTTTGGTTAAAGCAATGGTACTCAAGTATTTCAGTCATTCTGGGAAATATTAAAGATTGGTTTGTCGACAACCATTTTACTAAAAGACTGTAATGGTTTCGACTGTAACGGTGTCGACCAATGTTTATTACATTACGTATACACGGCATGCTATTGACGTGAAAACTAGTAACAGAATTAAAACATCATCATAATCAAGTTTCTACATATATTGCACAAATGTTTTTTTATATCTTATCAACTTGCCATTTTGTTGAAAGAACGCTTCAGGTCAAAAGGAAGTTTACTGCGCGGCAAAATTCAAAATCATGGGGTATAACCTGGCGCAGATATTACAGCTAGAGACCGTAAAGGTGTTGACATTAGAAAATAAGGACATCTTTTAAAAGAAATATAGATCATATAATCATATAAAATATTTGCTTTATAATTTTTATATACTTATTTTTTGAACCACATTATTCCACTATTTAATTGTAGATATTTGGTGTAAAAATCATACAAGAAAAATATTATGTTGTTCCGGACACAATTAAATTAAATAATGCAACTCTCACGTAGGAAACTTTTGTAAGAACACGACTGTGTTGACATTGCACGAAATAGATATGGGACATTGCTTATTTATTAATGTAGATCGATCCTTACAAGGCAAAAATAATGAATGAATGAGTTGGGTTTTACGGCGAATCGACACAAAAAGGTCATATATCGCCGAGAAGAAAAAGTTTAATGGATTACGTTAATTGTAAAGCATATATAAAACTATAAAAGTAAAAATGTATATACATATATAGTGTAAAAATCATTTGCAAACATAAAAAAGTGTAAAAATCAAATAAGGTTCAGATTTTATGATATAAGCCGATCTGTTTCAAAAATTGTAAATTTTGTCGGCTGGAATTTGCTCAAACAGCTCTTTTAACGATTCAACATTATAGTATAAATTGCGCTGTGGATCGAAGTCTATACAGTCGATTAAAACATGTTTAACAGTAAGCGGTGTTTGACATGGTAGACATTCAGGTTGATCTTCATTGTTAAGAAGATATGAATGAGTCAACCGAGTATGACAAGGAAAAAAAATGCGTTGTTTGTTAATTTGTATGAACAGGATAATGAACATTCACCCTTTTACGATGCGTGTGGGGTCACAGTTCATTACTATAATAGCAAAATAATAGTATTGCGAGAACACACGATGTAATTCTTTGGTACTTAAAATGTTATCAATCAAAATAATTGCAGATTCGTAGATGTGATGAATGACATTGAATATACTTTATATTATGTATAAACCGATTTTTATTTCAAAGCCTTTAGGGAAGGCCTCGTATCTTTCTACCGTTGGCGGAATTCAGGGTATGTCAAGCAGACTTTGTTCTGTCAGGGAAAATGAATAGTAATCTAATAGTCAAAGGAATTAATTTAATTTTCTATAACTTACATGTTTCGCATCCAGTTATACTTTTGAAATTTAAGTAATATTTATCGTTAGATTTCTAGCTCAACTGAACCACAGGTGTGAATACATCTGCGGATGTCTCTAAATTATATCCAAATACTATAAACATTTGTAAATGTTGAGTTCTGGTCAACCCAGGGCTAGAGGGCGTGTACGGTAACTTGTATTTTCTCTACCGTCTGTGAGCAGGCTCAAACAAACCGAGCCTGCAACATATTTGTTAATGTCATATTCGGCGACCTATGGTTTTCAACTTTTTTATTTAATTGTATTATGTTGACCTATTGTGATGGGACCGTGTCCGTCGTCTGGACCTTCCTCATATTTGTTCTAATGGTTTCGCTTTACTGAGTTTAGGGGCCGGCAGAACTAAAAATACAAAAACAACACATTTAAACGACTTTTCCTGAACCGCTTGATGGAGTGTCACCAAAATTGATCTGTGTCATCTTTTAAAGTTAAAAATTCCTCTACTATATTTCTTTAAGTTGTTTTGCTTGAATGCTTGAAAGTTAACGGGTAGCCAGACTTAAAATAGAAATTCTTCTCATGAAATTCTGTATGGATCATCACCATTCTTGGTCTGTAGCATCGGTACAAGGTATTTATGATTTATTCTTAAAATATTTATTCTTGGATGCTCTTCCATTTTTACTGTTTTGGGGGAACAAGGAGTTAAAAATAAGAGAATAAAACTATAAATGACTCGTATCATGAACCGCTTGATGAAAAACACCAAATTCGTTCTTTAGCATCCTTCCAATGTTCTCTTTCATTTTATTACAAATACCAAATAGCTCCGCTTTAACCGGTACTGGGACTGTGAGGGCGTTAGGATGATACAGATTTCATTACCTCCTATGAACCAAAACACGCCGCTCGGTTGCGTTCTGTTCTTCGAAATGATTTTTTTTCACAGATTGTGTTAACTCTCACAGCAGTCTTTAAGTACCGTGTGGCGCCCCCAATCTGACTTAAGTACTTGATCTTCTAAACGAAGATCTGAGAACGACCCATTCACATACGTCTTCTGTATATTTTGGATTTCCAGTATTGCTATTTTTATTTTAACCAATCAGACGACTTGTTCGAATGTCAAAGAGTAAGAAAAATGTGCAGTCCCTCCAGGGCTCGAACCCCGGACCCCTCGTTTACAAAGCAAGTGGCCTACCGACTGAGCTAACCGGCTATCTGACACATTACGACATAAGAATTGTAAATATCAAAAGTCAAGTCTACAGGTAGATTTGCAAAATCTTGTAAGTTAAGCTCTGATTGGCTAGCGAAAGGGTCGTCAGAACGAGGCTATGAATAGGTCGTTCTCAGATCCTATGCGTAGCGTAATAGGAGATGTACTTTAGTCAGATTGTGGCGGCCCGTACTTCGAATGTATTGTTATATGTTCAGGGCCTTATGTGATTATGGAGTACATATTCCGCTTAAACCGATGCTAGGTGACATGAGGGGTATTGCACATATTATGACCTCTCGTGAAAACACTCAGTCAGTCAAACCGAGCCTGCTATTATTTTGCTTGGTTGCATTCTGTGACTCCAAATGACCTTTTCATAAAATTTCATACTAATTAAAGGGACCGCTGCAGCTAAAAATATATAAAAATGAATTCTTATGTACCACTTGATAGATTTATACAAAACATTTTCTGTATTATGCTCGTAAGGTATTGGTTCAAATGATTCCGACTGACTTATTTTAGGGGCCGCTGCAGCTAACAACAGAAAAACCTTTTAAACAACATTTTTAACCTGCCTGATTGATTATCACCAAACTTGGTCTGAAGCATTTTGCCAGATCCTGTCTGAAATTAATTCAAATAGTTCGGGCAAGGGCAGTGTTGCTTTTTCGATTACTGCTCTTGAACAGACTTAATCAAACCGAGTCTGCAATTTTCACTGTTTGCCTTGTTCTCGGTGCTTCCGAGAGATCTACTTTATCTACTTCACAACAGCGGATGTTAAGTGCTGTGTGGCGGCCGTAAAAATATATATCATTATCAAGCTCAGTATGTAGTATCCTAGTGAGGTCCTTGTTTAAATGGGCCCCGTGTGGTTCTGGGACGATCTGTATATGAAAAGAATTGGAACCACTGCCTCACCCTTGCATGATCGTAAGAGGCAACAAATAGGGTCTTAACATTTGGTTTTGCTGTAACTCTGTGATTCCAGCAGGTATACAAATTTTGATTCCATACCTCATGTTTTTATTTCGATGTAAATGAGATGTGAAACCAAAATTTGTAGTCCTGTTTGGCGCCATGTAACATGTACTGTGTTGGTGCGCCGTAAAAACCAAATAAATTACGCAGCTTTTACACAACTTACGCCCTTCTGAGCACGGAAAACTAAATGATGAATCTCTATACCAAAACCAGTAAATTGTCTTGGAACAACTCTTGTTATTTGTAGCTGTTACACAAAGGAAGATGCAATGCACAATGATATACTGTCTGTCAGTGCGCATGATTCATTACGAGTCATTGTGGTTCTATACAGAATGTTTCTGACGGCATGACGAACGATAATGACAAAGTGATATAAAAAGGGCGAAAGTCTAAAAAGGTAACTTTAATTTCGTAGCAGATTGTCTCTTCATATTTTAAACGCCAATATTCTAATGTTGTTCAAAAGCACTACTCCTTTTGCTTAACATTTGTTGCAGTCATGCTTATTTGCGTGTTATCTATTTCATTTGCTTGTTCATAAACTCATAAATCCATCATTATTCGAAAATTTCAAAAACATTTATTCATAAAACTTGTTTACAATTATACAATTATACATGACTTTGAACAAGTTCTCCCAATATCATGCATTTTAACTAATACAAAAGCTTAAGTTCAAAAGCTGTAAAGGTTTACACTTCTGTTGACAGCTAGTTAGCTAGTTCCGTTTATCGGTAAGACTTCTGTATACGTGTAAGTCATTTGTAATGCTAAGGATC
Organism: Mercenaria mercenaria; assembly: GCF_021730395.1. Classification (NCBI taxonomy): domain Eukaryota; kingdom Metazoa; phylum Mollusca; class Bivalvia; order Venerida; family Veneridae; genus Mercenaria; species Mercenaria mercenaria. The sequence continues at coordinate 6,619,210 of NC_069365.1, read as the reverse complement.
TAATTATTAAACAGGCTTTCAACATAGCTTGTTACTAATTGTCGACTAGTTAGGTGTAAAGCTTTGGTTTCCGCTCATTTTTCGTTTCAAACATGACTTTGGAGTGATCGATTGCAATTAAACTTGGTGTGTAGGTAGCTTGCAATGCATATGAGGGTCAAAGTCACTGTTACTAAAGGTAGCGAAAGGGTTTCCACAAGTTTGGATAGTAATCGAGGTCAGTGAATTCAAGTTCAAGGTCAGCATAACTTAATCTACATTATAAGAAAATTCCACCGTGGCGCATTCACTGCAGTCATCAGAAATGGGGTTTCTGGTTTATACATATTGACTTTCTTTCACCAAGCTTTTATGAAGAACTGGCTTTGAATTGTATTTTTGGTCACTGTTATTGAAACAGAAAAACATTTCCCGCTCAATATCTTAAATTTGGTACACCTATTGTCATCATACTTTATACGTAGACAGCGTTAATCAAACGTAAATGTTAGGAAAGTATATTGGGTCACTTGGGGAAGGTCATTGTTCCTAAAAAATTAGAAAAGTGGTTTCCGCTCAATGATTTTAACTAGGTAATTAAGTGCGTTTAGGCAGAACAGACTGATTTGAAAAGACATGTAACGTTTTGTGATAAACCATTTTTATACGCCGTTTGAAAAACGGGAGTATTATGGGAAAGCCCTGGCGGGCGGGCGGCGGCGTCACAACTTTGTCCGAGCATATCTTACATGCTGAAGGGATTTTGATGAAACTTGGCACAGTTGTTCACATCAATGAGCGGGGTCATGCGCAAGATACCAGTCCTAGTCTAAGGTCAGTCACACTTAGAGGTCAAAGGTCAAATTACAAGAATGTCTTTGTTCGGAGCATATCTATTCATGCATAGAGGGATTTTGATGAAAGTTGGCACAATGTTCATCATCATAGAAGGATGTCATGGCAAGAACCAGGTCCCTAGTTCTAAGGTCAAGGTTACACTTAAGAGGTCAAAGGATTACAAGAATGAAAACTTTGTCCGGAACATTTTTACTTATGCATTGAGTATTTTGATATAACTTGGCACAAATGTATTCACCAACTAGGCGAGTGTCATGCGCAAGAACCAGGTCTCTGGTCTAAGGTCAAGGTCACACTTAGAGGTTCAAAGGATACAAGAATGAAAATCTTGTCCGGAGCATTTTTCTTCATGCATAGAGGGATTTTGATATAACTTTGCACAAATGTTCACCACCACGAGACGTAGTGTCATGCGCAAGACCAGTACTGTTAAGGTCAAGGTCACACTTAGAGGCAAAGGTCAGATCAAGAATGACTTTGTCCGAGCATTTCTGCATGAGGATTTGATGTAACTGACACAATTATCACCATATGAGACGAAGTGTCATGCGCAGTTCCCTTCATAGATTACTTCCTTGTGTACTATAATAGCTATATTGAAACTTTTTCATTACTCGTAGGAAATCGAGACACTTTTCTGTAGTACAACATGCATGCAATCCAATTTTTGAGATGTATTTGACCAGTCTCTTACTGGTAAAGATTTTTATGAGACTTACCAATTTTTTTTTTTTGATTTGTTTTTTTTTTTTTTTTTTTTTAAAAGATAACTTCCCCTTAGTTGTCTATAATAACTATATTGTAACTTTTTTATAATTGACCGTAGGGAAAAACCAGACCACTTTCTGTGGTACAACATAGATGTAATTTCATTTTAGGTGTATTTTAAGGTTCTCTACTGGTAAGGAGTTTTTTGTGGACCTAGAAAAAAAAACATTTCGTATACTATTAACACAAATTAAATTCCATTTGCAAATACAGGTGCTAGAGTAAAGAAATTTGCTGTGACGGGCGTATATTGTGACATTCTTGCACTCTTGTTATGCCATAAGGTCAATATCACAGTTACTACAATAAAGAAGTATATCTCACTGTTATAAAAATGTGACTTTAGTACGAACTGACTTACGGCTACCCAACTTTATGTACAGTTTACTAAGCGTACATGAAGAACTTAGATTTGACTGTATTGGAAGCCGCTAAAATAAAAACAGAAAAATGCTTTCTGCTTCGGCTAAATACCTGAATATGGCTACACCTATTGTCAGCAAACTAAGCGTGACGTTACTGGTTTGAAGAGGTTGTTGGTATATTTTCTAGGGATTGCTATATATGTACTTCTGAATAGCGTGATTAGATGCAGTCGGACATGGTTAACAGAACATGACACTTTTAGAAAGAGTATGGTGGCATGATGCAGTTGAGAACTGGTTTTCGCCAAATGTTTTTGTTTTACAGCTGTTCTAAAAGAGGAAAAAGTTTGAGGCCATAACTGATTAGCCTATTCAAATTGAAGCTATCGTTTACATCTGTTTGCGATGAAACATTTTCCTTTTCTTTTTAGTAGTCTGTGTTAAATAAAAAAGTGGAAAACCACAGGTCGCCCATAAACGAAAATGTTGCAGGCTCGGTTTGATTGAGCCTGTTCATGGACGATAGTGGAAGTAGCTACAGTCCACGCCCTCTAGTTCCGGGTTGAGCAGAACTCAACATTTACACATATTGTAAGTATCAGAATATAATTTAGAGACATCCACATACGGCGGTGCACATGGAACCTTAAATGGTGCACAGAGTGAAATTCCATGAAAAGCGGCTTATGGTCTCCTTATAAAATAATGGCTTTGTCCTTTGCCACAAAAAGCTTGCCAATGTATGACGGCTGCTTTAACGGTCATAATATGAGCAAGATGAAATTACAGAAATGGCATCGATTTACATTGATAGTGATAAGCGTTTATCTAACAGTTTGCTTTTGAATTCCTTGGTTTATGAGATAATTCTAACGCAAGCAGCCGTTTATATTGAATGCTGACTTCCTTTTAACAATACAAATGAGCCGTACCATGAGAAAACCAACATAGTGCAGTCTGGTCAGGATTCATGCTGTTCGCCTTCAAAGCCTATTGCAATTAGAGAAACCGTTAGCGAACAGCATGGACCCAGATCAGACTGCGCGGACGCACAGGCTGGTCTGGATCCATACTGATCGTAAGTGCACTATGTTGGTTTACCCATGGTGCAGCTCAAACAGTGTTCATTATATTGAAATGTAGTCATATTTTGATCATTACACCAGTGAACATATACCTTTAGAGGCCAGTATAAAGAATGTATGTCCGTTTGTGCCATGTAGTTCCTTCAAAACTTCTTTAATATGATTTCATTTTAAAATCTTTACAAGCCTGTATCGAGAGTGTTCAATATTTGAATAATAAAAGCGTTTATATTTTACGTAAACAGCGAAACGTTTGTCAATTTCTTGCACAGTCGTTTTCCGGAAGAACATTAGTTTACAAGTTCATCGATGATATATTCGCTGCAATTTATATATTATGACAAAATTATTTAAACTATAAATCATTTTTATTGAAGCATTAATTGTATTAGGTTAATTCTTGTTCAACAATCCTTATATTCCGTTTAATCTAAAACGTAATTTTTGTATTTGATGATATTTCATTTGATCTCCGTAAGGAAATTAAATATATCGTTCAAAGATTTAGCTTAATTACTGTATTTTGTTTTGCCTTTTGTACTCAAAACCCAGTCTCTAAGTCGCCAAGAGTTCGACTCTGGAAGCTATCATTTGTTTAGGTGTTTAAACTACTATTTTCTCTCATAGAATGACTCACAGAATGAGAAGACATTAACCGCCATGTTTTCAGGTGGTATCCCTTTAGAATTTCGTTACGTTTGTGTGACTATCTTCCCTCTCTGTAACAATTATGCGTATTCCATGTCTAACGGATTGTAGGATAATGGTTTGCGTGAGACGTTCGAATTTGTTGTAGATCTATGTGGCGTTTCCGGACAATCCATTTTTCTTCCTGTAATTTCTGGTTGATTGCAACCGTGATTAACGTTTACTTTACACATTCAGTTACTTAAGTGTATGGCGTGTGTCAATAATTCCTTTACGTTTTCAGTATAGTTTCTTGTCGAGATGTGTATTTGTAGGTTTACAAAACTATTCCTATAATACAAATGACTTTTCTTGATACTTTTTGACTCACTCACTATTGTTATACCTTGACTGAAAGCTGTTCTCTACTGTATTTAGAATAGGACCAGTCTGACCGATTTGCGTAAATATACAAAAAAAAGTAATAAAAGACTTTGCTTGATTTCTATGTTCAGAGTTAGTGAAACAAATGAAAACGTAAAATATTATTCATATTAAACATTCATGTAAATGTACAAATGATAAATGGTATTTATATAGCCCATGTTTCAGCAAGTATCACTGGGATATGCTACAATACTGCTACAAATTGATAGTATCTTCAGCCATTTATTATTATTGCTTAAACGTCGTATCCCCTCACGTAAAATATCAAAAAAGTAATTTCGTTTTATAATAATTATATAACAGTATTCAATATCTTTTTACTGGATAGCTTAATATGGATACCGCAGATCTACAGATCGCGGAGTTCGATCCTCGGGTGAGGCATATGTTCTCCGTGTCAGAAGTCATTTCGTCTTCCACCGGTGAAACCGGTGAAACTGGTAGTTACTTGCGGTGAAAACATGAAACTAGTTCAAAATCCTGAAACAGGTTAGGTTAATTTCCGCCGTTACATAACTAAAACGAGGCGCTAATCACAAAACAAACAAATCTATTTGACATATTCTTTTTCCACTTGTTATATTTCACTTCATTTTGTACAATTTTATGTAAAGTGTCCAATTTCTGTCCTAAACAAGATTCTTTTTTAAATAATATTTAGGAAGTTAGTGTACCTCCAAATAAATCACGACTTTAACTTATCGTTTGAACTCAAGTCAGTGTCATCTACTTTCTGTGTGTCTGCCCAAGTAAGCCGCCTTGTACTTGTGTAATTTGTGTTATATAAATATCCTCTCGATTTCTGTTTGCAGCACATACACCGTCTGAAAGCAGCAATAAATGATTGGCGAAAGCGTTTGTTCATGAAACAGTAGGTAATCGGATTACAACAAGATGACAAGTACGAAAGCACAAACATAAAGGACCACACAAAACTAGATATATTTTCTCGTATACTTTCAGGATGAAAGCTCTTCCAAGTTTGCACAGTGTAAAGTGGAGACCAGCAAACAAAGAACTCAATCACAAGTACAAACAACATCCTGACAACACGAAGTTTAGCCTCTCGGCTTTTTTCTTGATTAGATTGTCGTATAATTCTAGTCTGGTCCATTTTCGATCTCCTAGGTGTTGATTCCTCGCTGCTACACGGACTAATTTCCTTCATTTGTATGGACAAATAATTTCTATCATTACTTCTACCAAGGTCAGGAGCATTATCGTGCTTAAACAGACTCGTTCTCGTTGAACCTTTAAATTGCAATGACACCATTAAGGGCGATTTGGAGATACTACCATTGCTGTAGCCTGAAAGAAACATATTATAGTAGTTATTGATACATATGCTTTTGTGTTAAATTTTGAAACAGCTTTTTATTCTACCAAGTTAAAACATTGTTACGCACATAATAGAAAATTGATGAGAATATTAAATATTTTTATATGCTATTTCTATTCGTTTACAAAATATATTTTGAGCAACAAACAGTTAATGGCAATGAAGGATACTCAAAAATTAATATTGATTTTATTAAGTCTTTGTTCAACTGAAATATTGCTATAAACAAAAAATTTATTTTGATCATTGGAGACTGGCGTGTCAAGGAAAACCAGCACGACACATTCTATAATATAATAAAATTTGTTGTTTTGAATGTTATTTTCCAGAAACCTATTAAGAACAGACTGCTATATTGAATTATAACATTCAATGTAATAACTGCAGATATTCTAAACAGATGTATGTTGTATCATTTCCGGTTACTAATTGACAAATACTGTCGAAAGCTTAATGATAGTTTCAGACGAAACTTAATGCCGAGCGAAGTAATAAAGAGCAGAGGAGATGTAATAATTGTTGAACATAACTTCACAATGACAATTAAAGGATTAAACATTTATCAAACATGTACTTTATATTTGCCGTCTCCAAATAGAGAACTGTAAAATCTATACAAGCAAAATAATTGCGGATTCAGGTTGATTAAGTCTTTTAATGACAGGTAATGTAGCATGCTTTAACATCGGAAATTTGACTTTGTGATGCATATCATACAGACAGACGTGATACATCATATTTATGATGCAATTAACAGAATAATGTACTTTGAGGAAGATTTCTCAGATTAATAGTTATCATATCGCATTACGTACCTCTACCACGTTCTGCAGGGTCGTACATACTGATACCAGCGCACAAAGTACCCATTATTTTCGTATATGCACCAGTCATCAAACAAAGTGGTATAAACAGAAGTACCACATCGAGAAATACTGTGTACGCTTTTTCCAGGTCTTCATTTGCCCAGCTTTCCCGGCATGCACTTATATCTGGTCTAATACGGACATGTCGTGTTGATACCGCTATCGGAATCACTATAATTAATGCAATTGTCCAGCACACGGCAATTACCTTGTAAGCATGTGATAAAGTTTGCCACCGACGTGAATGTAATGGTCGGCAGATTGCAAAGTAACGCTCTAGGGAGATTGCAACAAGTGTAAAGCAGCTTGCCCCAACTGACACACCTAAAATGAGAAAACCAGTACACGCATGTCAGTTCAACGTCAAGCAAACTTGTTGGTGTCAGCTTCAAATAGCAGCCTATTAAATTTGCAATTAGCAGAATGTTACTTTTAAAGTTAAAAAAAATGGTAAATAATAGATGATATTGCAAAACATTTTAAAGATATTGAATAATAGATATTTGAATAATGCATATATTATGAGCGTTCCAAGTTGGCATCATTATTGATAGCCTTTGAGCTCGACTTTTCTCTCGAACTTTAAGTTGTAAGACACTAAATACTTCTTTAAGGGCAGACAGGTTAATTCAATATTACTGCAGAAAAGTCGGTTTAATTTGTATCACTTTTGTATTAGATATGACGTTACACTGGCCCGTTCAAAATGAATCCAGAAATCAATGAAAGCATGCGTTCCAAAAAACTCTTAACAAAGGAGATTTTTTGGGCAATAGTGTTTTACACATAATGCAAAGAACTTTGCAACTGAATAAAACCAGATGTATATTGTATTTTGTATCGGTAGTTTAACAGAGCAGTTGCAAGACAAGGTACAACAACTAAAGGGTCGACATGTAATTATGAAGTGGTAGGGACTCCATGTATAATACCTCAGACAGCAATGCAAGTTTGATAAGCCAATGTTTTAATATGCTAGCGACAAGACGTGTCTGACTATGGAATCAAAACAGACTGATAGATCAAAGTAGACAGCAGAAAAAGAAAAAAAGTCAGTTTGTCAATCTAGCTCTACAGTGTAATGGGCGAAAAAAAACAGGTTCATTAGAATGATTTTTTATGCGCGGTTGATGTATCTGATTTTATAATTAATGATTCGCTCTAGATCGATGTGACGGTATGTTTCCCTTTGGAAGTTTGGTATCAGATATTTGTGATACATCTGTCAAGACATTAATCAGTCCAAGGTTTATTCTTTAATACATATTTAGCATATTTCCATAAAGTTCAGTTAAGTGTAATCTACTGGTATAAGCTGACGTAGTATTACCAATTTTGCAACTTTAACCCAGTTTTAGAACTTTGAAAGCGAAATGTTAACGGAACTGTTCATTTAACATTGGAAAATTTATTATGCCACGACAGCAGGTTTCCTTACGAAGAGATTTATTTCTCTTCTGCTTTTCGTGATAATTACGCCGGGTTATTATAGGTATAGGTACATAACATAATACTTCCCGTGATAAACGAACATGAATTACACACATGGCTAAGCTCCTAATTGACAACACTGATCCTTTCAAGTTTCTAAATGATTACCCTACGGTTTTGGTTTGAAGCTTTAGTAAAAGAAATATGGTATCGTTGTTCATAGCACGACTAAACCTAGATTGCACGCGGGCGTGTTAGCTTTACGACAACAAAAAGAAAAAAAGAAAGAAAGAAAAAAAAACACGTAAGGAACGTCATTGCCGTTTAATGGTTTGTCTATTCTATACCTCAACACAATAACGATCACACGATCGCTAAATCAGTTAATCATATCAAATATCGATGTGAATGATTTTTCATCGCGACGGCACATAGTGAAACGACGTCAAACATGACGTAACTCATCCATTACCGGTTATAATGCCCTCTTCCAGTTATATTGCTAGCTTCCAGTAATTTATCTGGGCTACAGAATTTTGTCCTATGCAGTTTTGTTACCTTTTATAGTAAACTTTAAAGTATATAATAACATTAGATATTCAGTTCCTCTTCAAACGTAATAAAATGCTGTTTTCTATGTACAGGCATATGTCAAAAAATGCAGCGTCACTGAGTTAGAATAAATAAATATTAAATTTAAATGGCCTGTCCATTGTGAATGAAGGCTACGTTTCATCTATGTTTTGTTGCAGTAATATCTCATGCCACTACTTCTTTATTTGATTACAGTTGGGTTGCCGCGTAAATTGTGCCATTATACGTCACTCTGCCTTTACGCGGTAGGAGATGACAAACTACCTTTTAAGTATATGTACAGCAGACATTGTGAATTGGGTCAAGATTTCAAAGATGTAATGATCGTTCAAATAGACCATCATGCATCCACTAGGACTACCACGATAAAATGAAAGATTTGTTTTAAATTCTGATCTATTCCACCTCAATACGGAGCGGTACGAAGACAACTGTTTTTAACCTTGACTTTGTCAAAGTTTGTTGTTAATATCTAAGCACTTGTGTTTTAACTGCTGTCTTTCTGAACTCTACTTTATCCAGCTCATCTCCCATATACATGGTATACCATTATGTATAACAGTAAAATCAATAAAATACATCTAATTCATGAAGCACAATGTTTAAAAGATAAATGGACAAATAAAATAGATGAACTGAATAAATAAGCTGGACTTGAATTCATTTAAATCATTTTAGCTGATATAATTTACTCTACAATTCCACAAAATAAAATTTCATTTATTTCTTTTCTTTCAATTTAACTCGTAGGATTTGTATGCGCTTTATCATTTCATTATTGGATATCGCACTGTGCCACACAATGGTGTTCATATTTTCTTGGTGAAATGAAATGCTTAAATCTGCTTATAACTGAAGGCAGTGGTAGTATTATTGTTTTATTTTTAATGAATTCTTGCAAGACGTTCTTGTATAGTGGACGATGTTTCACTTTATCATTTTAACTAGAATTGTCTGTAGACACAGGTTGCAACCACTGGTACATTTGTCACATACGGAAATCATTCAATGTTGCAGTCTTATGGGTATAATCCTCAAAAAAAAATTATGAAATGGATTCATTATTCTATACCACATACTTTGAGCTATGGCATCACAAACAAAAATCAACTATTTTGATTTCAAGGGCCATACGCTAAAATTCTCAGAGAATGCCAAGTGTGCAGGTCACATTATGATAAAGCTCGAGCAGGTTTCATGAATTACATTAAATACTTTTAGTGAGGCACAAAATTAGGAAAATGTCATTTTTTTACTTTTCAGGGTCCATAACTCTAGAAATAGGGGGCGGACCCGGATGAAATTATGGTGTGCGCAAGTTATATCATTAACAGATTCATGCAAGGTTTATCAATTTATCAAATACTTTTTGAGCAGGGTGTCACAAGGTGAAAATGTGCATTTTTGACTATTTCAGGGCCATAACTCTAGAAATGGGCCGACCAGATGAAAAGTAGAGTGCGCAAGTTCATATCACGATTAAACTATGCAAGGTTTCATAATCTGTATCAAACACTTTTTGAGCTAGGCGTGTCACAAGTGAAATGTGCATTATTGACTATCTTAGGCCATAACTCTAAAAAATAGGGGGTGGAGCCAGACAAAAAATAGGAGGTGTGCAAGTTCATATCATGATAAAGACTCATGCAAGGTTTCATCAATTTATATCAAATACTTTTTGAGCTAGACGTGTCACAAGGTGAAAATGTGCATTTTTGACTATTTCAGGGGCCATAACTCTAAAATTAGGGGGCGGAGCCAGACGAAAAATAGAAGGTGCACAAGTTCATATCGTGATAAAGACTCTTGCAAGGTTTCATTAATTTATATCAAATACTTTTTGAGGCTAGGCGTGTCACGAACTTCGGACGGACGCACGGACAAGAGCAAATCTTTATGCCAGCACCACTCATGGGGGCACAAAAAAGCCTTTTGCAGCATAAAACAATAGAAAATACAGTATGAATGCACTGACGAAATATGAAAATTTATTTAACAGATGTGTTATAAATACAGATATTTAACGTCGCACCGACACAATTATAGGTGATGTAGCGACTTTCCAGCTTTGATGGTGGAGGAAGAGCCCAGGTGTCTCTCCGTGCATTATTTCATCACAAACGGGCACCTGGGTAGAACCACCGACCTTCCGTAAGCCAGCTGGATCCTCACAAGAAGACTCCAAGTGAGGCTCGAGCCCACATCGATGAGGGGCAAGTGATTTGAAGTCAGTGATCTTAACCACTCGGCCAAGGAGGCTCCATAAAGATATTCAGTTTGGTATTTTAATCAAATGTAAGAAAACCAATGTTTCTTCCCAACTTTGCCCAGGACTTTCATTAGATACTAAACATCCTTGGGGCCTGTTACAAAGCGTGTTACATAGCGTGACTCAATCAAACACAGTCTGCTATTATTTGCTTGGTTGCGCTCTATACTTGCCGATGTTATTCAATATAATGACGAGTGACATATTTTCTAGTTTATTTCCTCATTATTACTTAAGCTATTGATTATGCAAATGGAAAATCTACAAGGCACGATTTGGACAAATGTATGTGAAACATTTTTGCTACGAAGTTGCTTCTATGAATTTTTAAACTTTATCTGCAGTTATAAAATACCGGAGAAATTTCCGTTTTCTTAAGACAGTAGATATAACTTGTGATTATTTCTTTCCTATGAATTGTGGTCATTTCTTCTAATGGGTTATTTAACTCAGGCTTAATGGAAATCTGTCGCTTTTATTACATTTGTTTTGTTAATGTACTTAAATTTAACATTTGCAGACATTTTTACTTAATTCAAAAATAGAAAAAAAGAGGTTCAAAATATACGAATAATTGAATACATAGAGGATATTTGTTTGTTTCAGTGAAATATCAATTTTATTTCACAAGTGAACATCAGAAACTGATATTTTCACGCGTGGCGAGTGAAAATGACTTTTTTGGTGCTCACGAGTGAAATAAAATTGATATTTCACTGACACAAACAAATTTTCTTTTTATTTTATGTGTAAAACTCTACTTTTGTCGCGTTATTTATAAAATGTCGAAAATCGCGTGAAAAAGCAACAGAAAGCATAACACATTTGACTTCATTTTAACGACGTCATCGTCATTATGGTCCCCCGTATTCATAACGCTCGGTATACAATTTGACTTCAGTCGCGACGGAGGACCGGAACTAGTTCGGCAAAAACAGTGAAAAATAAAAATGATAATCTACTGTTTCAAAACGGTGGATTATCACTTTTATTTCACTGAGAAAACTCTATAATTCACTGGAAAACATAAAATAAATTATATTATTGTCTCCTGCAGCAAAATGATAATTATTATTACATATGATCTTTGTGTTATGTATATGTGTCCGTATAAAATCGCATAAATCAAAATTCTTACCTTGAGCATATCTGATAGTTATGCACATAAATGGTCCAAATATGAAGTTTCGAATCATAATCGGCACAAGAGTGAAGGGCATACAGAACACAGCAAGTAGAAGGTCACTGATTGCTAAATTCAGCAGAAACACATTTGTTACTGTCCTCATTCTTTTATTTTGGACCAAAGTCAAAATCACAAGGCTATTCCCTACAACTGCTAAAATGAAAATTGTGCTATATATTCCTATTGCAATTTTCAAAGAGATATCGTCATCATTTTGACGCGCTACTGTGACATTTTGAAAGCTTACATTTTCCATAGTAACATTTTCAAAATTGCTCGTCATTATTTGTTTTTAGTTTTAAGTACAAAAAGAATAATAATTATTATGTTAATTACATATCTGTGTGTTGATGTTGTACAACTTTTTGCCAGACTGTCTTTGCACTTGTCAGATAAATGAGGAACTAATACGGTATTCCTTTCTTTAGTCCCTTCCTTTGTCATTCAACCTATAATGCTTTCAAATATCACATGGAAAAAAATGTAACTCCGTATTTTACTTCTGTGACCTCTTCGCACACTGTTGTAATCTGACTGTCCATCCTAAGTCCGTCTTGATCCGTCTGATACCGCTGCTGGAATGTGGCCGGTATTTAGCGCGTGTCAAGTAGTCCTTGTGTTGTCAAAGAAAATTAATTGAAGTTAACCCGTCTTTATTTTACAATATTTCTTATTTTCTTTGCAATTAAATGCCAGCTTTCAACACGGTTTATCGCGCAGTCAATTAATTGTTGAATTGTTGCTTAGCCTTTCTGAAATAAATTAGAAAAAAAATTAGAAAAGACGTAACAAGGCACATTGCAAATAGAAAATTGACACCTTTCTGTACAATATATGAAAAATAGTAAGATTTTAACAAATATTCCATGCTCTTCCCTTCATTTTACTTTTTTTATTGCACTCCATTTACTGTGTAACATCATAAAACACATGTCTTCTTGTATTTTGAAAAATAATCTTCAAAACACAATTCATGTATATAATATGATTTTAATACACCCTTATTAAAACTATGACAATTTTAACTTTTTTGTTTGGTCTCCTTAAGTTATATGGTGCTCATTTTTACGCGTTTTATTATATGCACTGTACCGTAATTTTCATGAAATATATATGAGCCGTGCCATGAGAAAACCAACATAGTTGGTGTGCGACCAGCATGGATCCAGACCAGCCTGCGCATCCGCGCAGTCTGGTCAGGATCCATGCTGTTCGCTAACATCTTCTCCAATTCCAATAGGCTTTAAAAGCGAACAGCATGGAGCCTGGCCAGACTGCGCGGATGCGCAGGCTGGTCTGGATCCATGCTGGTCGCAAACCCACTATGTTGATTTTCTCATGGCGCGGCTCATATTATAAAAAGCCATTCATGATAATATTAGCTCTTAAAGTCATATTCTCCATTGCATATTTTAATAACAATTTTACTTGAGATTCATAATAATGAGACATAGTAATAATTTTTATTTTGCAAATTCATCGAATAATATCTCATAGTTATTTCAATAAAAAAACATTTACGTACAGAGTTTGTATGTATAAAAGTCGGTTAAACATAAAGCTGTATTTCTCGTGTATTTCAATTACGTCCTTTCTGTAAATTAGTTTTCACATAAATGTTATTAATGGTCCAGAAAATCCCATAAGTTATTCGAAATAATAATAACTTGTTACTACCGACCTCAAAGAAACTATGTTCAGAGAAACTGGTTATAATACAATTTTCTGTATGCGTAAAGGATATTTAAGTAATATCTATCATACTAGAATAATTGAGTTCTATGATGTTTTGGTAGCAATAAATTGACAATCATTAAGCCGTATTAGATTTCCACACATAATTACCATGATAGCAAATGGTCAAGCTTTCGATTAATCATCATAAAAACGCAGAAAAGCAATTATACGAAGAGAAATGTCATGTGAAGTAAAAGGAAATGACTGTACATATACGAAATATCACTTATGACTTGTTTATATTCAGTCGTTGTTTTCTGTTTAAAAAGATAGTATGAATTAAGGCATACCCATCTAATTTTAAAAGTTATCAATGTAAGCAATAGGACTGGTTAACCTGGCGAAAATACTGTTTTGTATTAACCGTTCATTAACGGCCGTACCTGACAGCAGTTAAACTCCAAAAGGCAAACAAATGTATACGTCTCAGGTCATTTCCTATCTGAAGAGACGGGATTTCTATTCGAAATTCTACAAAAAAAAATGTTTTCGAAACGTTTGGTGCTGAGAAATCAAGCGTCAAACTCCAACTAAACTGAGGTGCCGTCTATATGGGTTACCGGCGGCGGGCATAAATAAACCTAATTACTAGAAATCGAGGCGTTATCTTAATATAACGGCAGATTATCACGGAAATACCAAAAACAAATAGATTCTATTTAATCACATTAATTCTTGATACACAAATAATATCTAAAAAGGGGAAGACTTTAAATATTTATCGGAATGCAAATGTTAGGAATCTTTATAATCATTACTACAAGGAAAAATATTATCAGAAGAACTGCCGAAAGAGTAATTTTATCAGGAAAGTGCCATACAACGCCCTTGTCTTATTACGAATGTTCTTACCAGTTCCATGCTTTTCCCGCGTCAACGTGAAACAAAACTCAACCGCTGTCTTTAGAGCATTTAGTGTTAAGATTTTGTCCACAAATTTTTCTTATTCCTTGAATATGTTATTTAATGTAGTTTCAATGCTTTACGTTTTTTTATTAGTGCGATTTAGTAATGTATAAACTTAAACGATATATGCATTTTTACAAAGTCTGAAATACGTATCCATTTTTATTTTTGAAACTTAAAAATCGAACCATATAAAATATCACGATGTTAATTTTATTGTTTATATATGTTTTACTTACAATCTCTAAGTAATAATAAATAACTGTTAGTATTTTGCGGATCGTGTATAACATCTTTCTAATGCAGCGAGCTTGTATTTTGTTTTTTACAAAATACGTTTTTAAATAAAAAGCCTGAATGAAATTACAACTCGTTCTTTTTCAATATTTACGTAAAGACACTGACCGTATTATATGCACACGCTGACAGTATATTCCAATAACAACCGCCACGTCTCAATCCAAGTATTCGCACTGCTCAACAAAGAAATCCTCTCTGTCAATAGTGTAAAAATAACAAGATGAACATCAGTTATATAGTCGCTGCTAGGTTCGGAATTGGTATTATTGACTTGGAAAAAGTATCAGATTTGTTTTCTTTGCAGCAAATTTGATAATAGATATTTCATTTGACAATGAAAGAAGAAAAAAGCATTCTAGTGCTGTTTGATACTTTAAAAAATCATAATACTTACAGTTATCAACAACTACTAAAGGATCATTGCAAACGATCAGTGTTTGTAAATGATTATTACATCTACAACAGTTTTTGTTCTGGGTTATAGTCACATCAGCACAAATATGGGTGATGTGGCTACCTTCTAGCTTGTCAGGGTGGAGAAAGACCCCCAACTGCTCGTCAGGGCATTTATTCAAGCGCTGAAGGTCACGTGGATACAAACAATCACCTTCTGTAGGTCAGCTGAATGATTTCCTAAAAGAGGTTTCGAACATACGGAAGTCTGGGGCAAGTCATTTAAACTCAGCGACCTTTACCACTTGACCGTCCTACACTGTATCAACGAGTAGCATGTTAAATAATCATAGTTAAAACAAGTAAGAAGATGAATGAATGGATGGACGGATAGAATGACGGAGAGACAGACGGACAGATAGATTAGAGAGATAGACAGACACATACAAATAGACAGATACAGATATAGATATATAAAAGACAGACAGACAGACAGACAGACAGATAGATAGATAGATAGATAGATAGATGATTTGCATGACTCCGGCGGGAGCATCATTTATATACATGTAGAACTACTGTGTCATCAATGAGGAATGTACACTTTTCTTATGGCTAACAGTTATTCTGAAATAGTTTTGAGGCCTTTAAGCAAACTTGGGAATGCATCAATTGAATTCAAGATATTTTATGACTCGAAAGGAAAATTACTTCGATAAATTATATATAATTGTATGTAAATTATATAGATATTTCAATATAGGCTCTTTCAAAGTGCTGAAATCTATGTGACACGTCTTCGATATTTTCACCATCAAACACAAACAAAAGTTTTCATATACCTAAAACGCAAAGTATTGTGATTTAGGTCAAGAACTACCGCATCAATGATTTCATTCCCGAGAAAAAGAAAAAAAAATCACCCGCCCGCACGTACGTAAAAATCTCCGAAAACTTGTTTTTTTTTTTGTTTTTTTTTCTGATAGCTTTTCAAAGAAGTTGTGTAGATATAAAGATAATTTCTGTCGTACTGTAACCCCTATTTTCCCTGTTTGTATATTAATTGGCTGTGAATTGATTGAAAGAAAGAAACTGAAAAAACAGACCTTCCCAACTCAAAATTTCTTGGTCAATCAAAGCACAACAAATAACACTTTTAAGAGTGGCCATATTGGGATCATTTTTTGTCCGTCTGTTATCATTTTTGACTGAAATGAACCTCTACCACAAACACTTAAGCTATCCTGATATGTTAAGAAATTATTCCAATGGGATTTGAGCAATGTTGAAGCATTTGTGTGCCCAACTCTGTTTGGTCTCATTGGTCAAGTGATTTATTACTTTCCCCTCACCTCTACCGTTTGGAGTTTAACTAGAGGCACAAAGTTGCTCATGTGTCGAAGCCATTTAACTGGGTTAAGATATGTTATTCCACTTGTGTGCCCGTTTTGTCTAAAATATTTCTCACCATCCTCTGCCGATAAATGGGCATGCCTTCAGATTAATGTAGAACAATCAAAATTTAAAAAATGACACTAATCCCATAGTAATTATAAATACAAAATAAAAACAAACTGATTCAGTGAGTTTTGGCAAGAACTTATTTGCAAAACCATTCATGTAGTCTTTAAAACATACAGAAAAGCTATCTACTGTGTTAGTCACACTGTAAATGTTTGATTTCTGTGTTATTCTTAAAGAAATGTTAACTTAATGTATGATTATAACTGGTTATGCTTCCTTTTAGGGTCCAAGCTGGAAAAAAAAATACCCGCTTGCTCCATGTAAAATCTACCCGCCTCTGAAAAAATTTAAATTGAGAAGAAAAAAAAATTTCGCTCGCTCGCTTCTGTTTTTTTTTTTTTGAAAATTTTCCGAAGAACTATTAATCAATTTGGTATGGCCTTGGAAGCATAGAATGCAATCAAGAAATTTAATAGCAGACTGGGTTTGACTGAGTCTGTTCATGAGAGGTAATGAAATGTGCAACACCTCTCACGCCCCACTAGCGGAATTCTATTACATAGATATTGAATGGACTGCATGAACCAAAAGGACCCAAAAATATAACACTGACAGGTTTAGAATCTTTTCCGACTTAATCGATTCATAACCGAAATCCTAGACTAGCTACTAGTCTGATAATAAGTTTCTTTTATATACTAATGTATTTCCTTGTCATATATCTTTCATTTATAGATAGCTCCCTGTTTATAGACTGCTCCCTTTTGAATATCTGGCTGTATTATCACTTACATTCGGCAGCAAGAAAAGGTAACCATGTTATAACTATGAAGGGAAGTAATTTAACATAAAATATGAGAAGAGACTATGACTGGCAAATGTAAGGACTGAGACCAGTCTACCGAAATCCTTTCATTTAAACGCCTCAGCCAAGATATTGTGCAACTTACACATTTTCTAGTGTTATGCACTTAATGTGAAAACCAAGATGATGTATACTTTACGGTGGCACAGAGGTGACATGCACTACTCTTTTTTTTCAATTGCACTTCTTTTTTTTATGTCGTTCCCACGATATCCTAACTCGAGAGAACGACTTAGTATGTCGTGGTAACGAGTTACTAAGTCTTGGGAACGACATGAAAAAAGAGAAGTGTATTTAAAAGTATTGCATTGAAAAAAAAGGAGTAGCGCAATAAAAAAAAGTAGTGTAATAAAAAAAAGAATAGTGCAATAAAAAAAAGAGTAGTGCATGCTAGCTATGTCGAGGGAACGACTTACTAACTCGTGGGAACGAGTTAGCTATGTCGTGGGAACGACTAACTATCTCGTTCCAACGACAGAGTAAGTCGTTCCTACGACATAGCTAACTCGTTAGCACGACATAGCTATCTTGTGGTTTTGTTAAAAGCTCTAGGAGCAAAGTGTCCCCATTTGAACAAACTTTTGAGAAAACCTTATGATGATGCAACTGATAAAGTCTGACGAAGATCCACCAAGCGATTCGTGAGAAGAAATATTACCAAGAAGATCCTTTCGAAGCATAGAATGCAACAAAGCGAAATAATAGCACAGTCTGTTCATGAAAGGTAGCGGAAAGTGCAAACCCCTAACACCCCTTTTAAAAGCGGAACTCTGTTACACATGAACATTGAGAAGACTCTACGATACAAAAGGACCAGAACATATAACAATACTGAACCCAAGTACGGAGAGACTGCTTACGGCCGTCAAACAGTACTTAAAGATTGCTGTTGTGATAGTAAATAAAATTTGTAAGAAAATCCTTTGGAAGCATAGACTGCAACCAAGCTAACCAAATTAAAAAATAGCAGACTGTTTGATTGGGTCTGTTCATAAGAGGTAGTGGAAAGAGCAACCCCCCCCCCCCCCCCCCCCCCCCCCCTCCCCACAAGCACCGGCTTAAGCGGAACTCGTTAAAGAGGAAGTCGTTTAAAGGTATTTCTATTCTAGCGACCCTTCAAGGGACCAGGCGTCTCCATAGGACGTCATAATAATTTTATTGTAAACTCTATAATGATGCTACAAGCCATGTTTGTGATAAAATTAATCAAGCGTTTAATGGTAGTTCTTGTTTACCGAATGTCCCCATTTGAACACATTTGGAAAATGACATTCTAACATCTCTGAAGACAAAGTTTGATGAAGATCCATCTTGCGGTTTAGTATGAAGAAGTCGTTTACAGGTTTTTCTATTTTTAGCTCAAGCGGCCCCTAAAAGGGGTCAAGCAGAACCATCTAGATAAGTCAGTGAAGACATTGCTAGGATGCTACGGAACAAGTTTGGTGTAATTCTAACCAGTAGTTTCAGAGAAGTTTAAGTATATTGTGGACGACTGACTGCGGACGATCCAAGAATATTAATGAACCTTCGTTTCAGGTGAGCTAATTAAAAACGCATCAACATCAATACGCGAGGTGTCCTCCGGAGTATATTACTGGCTAATTGTAGCGATCAGCGCGGTACGCGTATTCAACAATCTCGTAAATAATAAATAGTTTTATCTCAAATCGTTCAAACAAAACGATAACTTTGAAGAGAGAATTCCTATTGTAGATAAAAGTTATTTCCAATTAGTTAATAGTATTTGATGTGAAATGCCCGCATTTATGGAATTTTCGAGTGAAAACAAATTGACGAAAGAATGATACGAGGGCGAATTTCTGAGTCTAGTGATTTTCATAACTAGGCATGTAAAAGTAGGATACTTCTGCTAGAGTTGTAAAAAGCTGTTAGCTCTAAAATGTATAACTCTTTTTATTTACGAAGAAAATGACACTATCACAAACAGATGGTCTCTGATAATACGAACTGCGTAATGCGGTTGAGCCTGAAAAGTTCATAATAGACAGAAGTTTTGTACATGGTGAGCTTTCGGACCGAAGTTACCAATTACAGGACATAGAATATATAGGCGGTCAAAATACCACAGTCCCACAATCGGACCTTTTACGGAACATGACCGGAACGGAGCTGCTAAAAAGGTCAGACATGATTTATATCACATGTGAGGTGCCGATTTTCAAAATGCACGCGTGAGCAGGAATTACAAAAGTGCAAGTTTTGATATAGTTCAATGAGCAGGCATTATAGCGTATCAACCTTTGAATGTCAAGCAATGTTTAAACAGTTACATTGTAGCAGCTGTTTTAAATAGAAATCATCCAATGTCATAAGACAATAAGTATACACAGCTGGGAGCACTGCCGGTTGCTGAAAATATTGCGTGGACTCAGCATTCTGAGACCGGGAGTCAGTCTTTTAACCCCAAGGAGACTGAATATCCGCCTGTGAGAAGGACAACTGAATTTGATAACATTTTTTGCTACACTTGTTTTCCTTTTTCGTTATATCGTAATGTCTATATCAAGAGAATATCTTTTTCTGGGAAAGTTGGTAGGTGGTAGACACAAACACCACTATTCGCCGCCGTCTTGGTTTTAAGTTAATAGCTTTTGACCAAATATAAACACATCTGTATAGATCGTGCCTTTTTAAGTGAAATAAAATGCAATAAACGCCTTCAGCGTAGGTGAGAGACTATGAAATACAATATAAATATTTTTTACAAGGTTCTTACATTAAGCTTAATTAAAGTATGTTGAATCTCTTATATCTGTAAATCTCTTTTTAGTCAGATTTTATCAACACGTTATGTATCAAGTAACCTATGCTCTTTGCATAAACGAAACAAACGCAGAGGAATGTTGTTTCTCAAAGAAGTGGCTGAAAAGAATCAACTTGATATTTAAATCGAAATAGGAAAGTGGGAACGGAAAACCGCAGGTCACCCAGCACGACATTTGTAACCAAGTATTAGTTCTAAATGAAAGGGTATACTATGAAGTAATAATCTCTTCTTGTTTAAAGTAAATTTCGTATTTTAAAAGTTTCTGTTTAATGTATTGGAAACCCGTCTCGATACCAACGTTGGTTAAGGTAACTGGAACACGCCATGTTTTGAATAATCATGAAATTGTGTGTCCCTTGAAAACAAACGTGTCAACGACCATTATATTACACGTACAAATAAAGTTCTACATTTTGTACCGAATTTCTAACGTCATAACGACATCCCGGTAAGGTAATATGCGCCACCCAACGATTTTCAACGGACTGTTATGAAATTTTGCCAAATTAAAGTTGACTATATTTCCGGTTGACTGTTATTTTTCCCCCAGTTTTCTGTTTTTTCTCCATTTTGAAGCTGTAAATCTTCAAACATGACCACTAACGTAATTTTTTCAGCAGAGCGCAAAATGACGTACTTGGCAGTTTTTTAAGTAGCGTTTTTATATACAGCAAAAATACGGCAAACATTCTTTATTTTCAAGTTTGTATTAAAAGTTATCTCTTCAATGATATATAATTTATCAAGTTTATTTCGACGTCACATCGGAGGCAAACGATTTATGAACGCAAAACAAGCAAAATTGACGTCGAGCTTCACCCAAAATGTTGCGTAAAGACGCCCATATTTAAGAAACTGCCAGATAGTTTCTTGAATAAATTTGAACAAGCGTGCAATATTTCAACCGCTATCGAATCCGTAAAAGAAAAATGGGGGTCACAGTTTTAGATTTCGATTTATTTACCATGGCGCTTCCCCTACCCCCAGCAAAAATAAATACGTTTTTATACCTATTTCGTAAACTTCCATTAATTTAAATTCAGTTTCTGTTTATATTTGTGGATATAATGATATTAAATTCCAATAATGATAAAACGAAGATATTATTTCATGAACTTCTTGAAATAAATGAATGATTTCGAGAAAATGCTCTCCTATACATGACACAGAAATACAAACAGTCCTTTTATTGAAACAGGAAATGCGAATCGGTAAAGTGCGTTCTAGCCAAAAGTCGTATTCACCGGGCTTACGCTGATTTTTATTTGTAGTTACAGCTTCAGTTCTTAAACAAACCTTATTTAAATTTGAGAACATTAACAATATTTGTCGAAATGCGAAAACATTAGCAGAAAAATGAATATAATCTTACAAACAAGCACCATTTGATACAAAAATCAAATGTTATAGTTCTAAACAAACTGTTTATAGTCAATCTTTATGATTGTATTACTTGATACCGGTATTGGTGTTCATCTAAGACTTCGTATATGATTCATGCCGGTACTGGATATTCCCATGTCAGTGTATTTTTATCTTCCTTTGGTATTCTGTCGAACGCATGATAGGGACAAAAGGAACCGTTATAGAAAATAATACTGCACGTGATTTGTGTGCACTAGCCGGTAGCTGGAGAGGAAACAGGCAAAAGTTCGAACTTCCTCGCCGGAAGTGCAGTTGGCCAGTTCGTGTGACGAAGACCAGATGCAATTGTATATAAGAAAACGCAGAAGACGGTGTGTTCTTAATAAAATGCAGTTATTTCGATAAATGAGTGAAGTTTTTATATATTAAAACAATAGATTACTCGGGGCTAAAAGTGCAGTTTGTAAATATAAAGACTGATTCTTTTTTCTTACACACATAATTTTCTATTCTTTTTCATATTTTATTTCCTTATGTCATTGATACTACTTCAGTTCAATATCTGGCACTTAAACCTGTCAAACCATAAAAGTTAAGATCGTTTTCTAAATAGTTTCAGACTGCACCGATGAAAGTTTGCGTCTGATATCGGGAGACTAGGTTCAAACTATACATATACCACAGTTTTTAAATGTATTGAATGCATGTGCACAGTAAATAGTTTAATTAAGCAAATGTTGCCGGAAAATAAAATGGAGACTTTGTAAAATATGACTGTAGTATTAAATCAAATTAATAAATATATTAATATATAAAGCCGTGCTCACGTTTTGTGAGTAATTTATTCAATTTACTGCATAATTTCCAGCAGACGTTTATCATTTTTTGTCTGGACATTGAGCACATGTACGAACCTACGTCTTCTGATATCTCTAACTGTCCTTGGTGTAGTTTGTAACATTTATTTTGGCGGAATATATAAACAAAAGAAGTATTTTGTTAAAGTATTCAGTATTAATCAAAAGTTTAAAATCGTTTTATTCTCTTCAAACATACATTTTCAAACTTCTTGCAAACTGTTCTTTTGACACTTCCGCTGATAGTCACGGATCAATGTATCTGTGCGTCAAGTACCACGAGCGAAACTATGCAGTTTGAACGTGTTGGAGGTACATTTGATTCATAACGCCTTAAACGTGTTGAATAAACTTATGGGACAAATCCCTTTCTCTCATCATTAGCTTACTGTATGCGTAATCTGAATTACTGTTAACTGTTTCTACGTAAGGATGGAATCAGTAACTGCGCACTCTTCAAAATACTAGAGTTCGGACTCGCCATTTTTATTATTGTAGTTTGGTATTCACGTGCTGGTGTTCCATTGAATTTTATACACCTGCATTTCAAAAATTAATACGGCGAATAAACAAAATAGGCAAAACTGGTGTTAAGTACTTCAAAAAACAACGTAACATTCTTTCATTTCAGAAAGAACTGCTAATACACTTTGCACAGACACTTAGGCAAAGTTGCTGTCTATAATAAAATCTGTCTGTTTGTCATGTATAGATTATTTTCTCGAAAACATTCATCTGTTTGAAAAGTATCATGAAATAACGTCTTCATTTTAACATTATTGTGATATTATTTCATTATATCCACCAACAGAAACAGAACCTGAATTTAAACTAATGGAAATTTACGAAATAAGTATAAAAACGTCGTTGTTTTAACTGGGGGTAGGGGAAGCGCCGCGGTAAATAGAGCGTTGAGGAAATCGATGTTACAGTTGAGAGTAATCGGGTTCGCACTTTCTCTGGAGAAAAAAACGTCAACAGGCGACATTGAAACCAGAGCTGTAATAAATTAGACTTACATACGCGGATCTAAAACCAAAGTCCAGTCGCGCATTTGGACGCGTTTGGAATGGGAGTAGTTCCTTTAAAGAAGAAGAAAGATGTGGACGCTACGGCCAACATTTTGAGAAAAGGAAATGCTTGACGTAGATAAAAAGTTAGGACTATATCTTAAGGTTTGTTATCTCTACATTCAGGGTGTATAAATGTCTAACAGAACTCTTGCAAATGCGTAGGGTTAATGCACATTCGTAGATGAAAAGCAGGTACATGTTGAGCGGTCCTTAAGAGTTCCTGCGGCGGTACCAGATAGAATGAGAATCTTTTCTCGATCGTATCACACCTGATGAAACCTGGTTATCACACATTGACTCGTATTCATTAGTATCATTAGTTTGGAAAAATTTGCAA
The DNA here is from genome assembly GCF_021730395.1 of Mercenaria mercenaria. Lineage (NCBI taxonomy): Eukaryota > Metazoa > Mollusca > Bivalvia > Venerida > Veneridae > Mercenaria > Mercenaria mercenaria. The sequence goes on along the minus strand of NC_069365.1, from coordinate 6,595,311 downwards.
ACTCCATCTCCGTGAATAACTCTAGGGGCAAACAAATGTTCATATTCCTAATGGATAGAAAAAGTGATAACTCTGCAACACAGAGTCGGACAAACAGGAAATAAGGTGCGTCACATGTCATACTTTTAGATGTTTCATAGGTTATTCATTTATTAGACACGAGAAAAGTCTTAAAAGAAACACCATTCAGCTACACTTGAATAACAGTATTCCATTTCAGTTGCAGGTCGTACTGAGAGATCTTGTCAATTTATTGTGTAGGTGATTTACATAGGGTGATTTACCGCCAGGACAAAGCTCTCTTCACAGCTGATACCATCCTCAGTATTGAATTTTTATGCTTTGAACTTCCTTCTAAAACAGTCTTTTCACCTGATTTGGCCGTTATGGGCTTCATTGTTATCACTGAGCTTAAGCGTCTGCTTTGCGACATTAAATTTGACACAGTGTAAGAATTAATAGAGTAGCCAGAATATTGTTCTATTAATGATGACTGATAACAAATGGGTAATGCGTCACGAGAAAATGTTAAACTAAACGGGAGCTACGAGACTACTTTTTGGTAAAAAGAAATAAATATAAACTAGAGCTATCGTTAAAAAGAAATAGATGTAAGTAGCGTCGTCAGTGGCTGTTTACATCGTTTATGACATATAGTGCCCCGGGTCTGATACTTGTGCTTGTGTGTAATTAAAATAATGATGTACAACATGTAGCATTTGATAGAAACAAGAGGGCCGTGAAGGCCCTGTATCTCTCACCTGACCTATTGACCTAAAGATCATCAAGATAGTTTCATTAAGATATGGTCATAAATGTGGTCTCTAAAGTGTTAACTAATTTTTCCTTTGATCTGACCTGGTGACCTGGTTTTTGACCCCATATGACCCAGGTTCGAACTTGATCTAAAGATCATCAAGATTAACATTCTGACTAAGTTTCATGAAGAAACAGTCATAAATGTGACCTCTAGAGTGTTAACAAGCTTTTCCTTTGATTTGACCCGGTGACCTAGTTTTTGACCCCCACCTGACCCAGATTTGAACATGACCTATAGATCATCAAGATTAACATTCTGACCAAGTTTCATTAAGATATGGTCATAAATGTGGCCTCTAGAGTGTTAACTAACTTTTCCTTTGATCTGACCTGGTGACCTAGTTTTTGACCCTAATTGACCCAGATTCAAACTGGACTTTGAGATCATCATGAATAACATTCTGACCAAGTTCATGAAGATATGATCATAAATGTGGCCTCTACAGTGTTAACAAGCTTTTCCTTTGATTTGACCTGGTGACCTTGTTTTTGACTCCAGATGACCCGGTGTAGAACTTATCCAAGATTTTATTAAGGGTAACATTCTGACCAAGTTTCATCAAGATTGGGCCAAAATTGTGATCTCTAGAGTGTTAACAAGCTTTTCCTTTGATTTGACCTGGTGACCTAGTTTTTGATCCCAGATGACCCAATATCGAACTCGTCCAAGATTTTTATAAGGGTAACATTCTGACCAAGTTTCATTATGATAAGGCCAAAATTGTGACCTCTAGTGTGTTAACAGTCAAATTGTTGACGACGGACGGACGACTGACGACGACGGACACAGGGCGATCACAAAAGCTCACCTTGAGCACTTCGTGCTCAGGTGAGCTAAAAAGAATTGTATAATTTATATTTCTATCTAAGGCATCAATATTTCATTCAGAAAGTCTATGAACTTAAATAACAATCAACCTTCATACTTACAAATACTTACAAAGAGTCCACGAGTGAAATAATTAGATGCGCCCAAGCAGAAAAAAGTAATTAATATATGCTTTTATATAATTAACAACACATTTACGTTAAAATTACACAAATACCATGTTGTCTGCACATTTTCTGATCTTAAGTCGAATGTCAGCACATTCTGGCATAAGTGTCATATAGCAATGATTTTTAATGACTAATAGACTCAAAAATTTTGCTTATTTCATTCATCAGTACTGGTCACATGGAGATCCAAAGAAAACGATAACCACTGCAAAAAGCTGAGATGTCGCCATATGACCTGAATTGTGTCAGTGCGACGTTAAACCCATCAAAACAAACAATTAAGGGATATTCTTACCGACAAAACCGCACGCTATTATAAACACTATTTATTCCATTTGGAAATCACATTTGCGTTTTGTGCCATGATAAAAGAAAACAAGACAATTTTTAGCCGGTTGATATAATTGTTTGACAATACTTTGTTAAATATTTACATTGCGGACGTTTTAATTAGAAGTGTTGACAGTCTGTAAACATTTTTCTCATAAGAAATATAGCATTAATTGTTCTTTTATACTCTATCCATACCGTTCGTTTTTTCAGAGTACATCATGAAGCAAATTCATGAGGTCTACGGGTATATCATTACAGAAGGAAACACTTAAGACAACCCTCGATATGTAGTAATATATGAAAATGTCCGTTAATATCAAGGTCTATGGACCTGTTCAATGTGGTATTAACCTCCGCCTATCAGCCTTAGTACATATCACTTTTCCAAGGTCCACAAACTTTGGTATTCACCTCATCATGATACAATAACAGTTTCCATGTGACCCTCGAGCTATCACTTGGTGATGTTCCATTATGAACAGAACGCAAACCGCAGCCTTACATCAATCTCTTAATAACATGACAGCGATAGTATTCAACAGTAAATATGCAGTAACTCCAGCAGTAAAATAATCGTTCACATTATAAGTAAAAAAAATAACTAGAGTGAGTAAAGCATATTTAAAATCATTTATGTAAAAATATAACCCATATCTAAAATCATTTATGTAAAAATGCATATCTAAAATCATTTATGTAAAAATGTAAAGAATATCTAAAATTATTTATGTAAAAATGTATATACGTATGTGTTAAAAATATCAGCTGCAAACATAACAATATTGCAAAAGATGTGACTAAAAATATGAAATGTAGGCATTGTAACTGAAAATACAAACTTCAAGTAGGAGCTATCTATATTATATGTATGTGAAGTTAACTGCATCAGAATACAAGGACTGAAAAAAAAATATTAAAATACCATTTCCTGAAAAAGAGTTATTTGAGCTAAAAAATATGATCCCGGATGAAATATTTGAAAAAAATGGAGACAACTTCGCAAAGACTTTATGATAGGCTTAGGTGACAATTGACCTAGTACCTCATGCAAAGTACCCACTTTTTACCTCTAATCATGAAAAAACACATGCATACTTGCCACATGGATTAGCAGCCTGAATACAAAACTATGTAAAGATCAAATAATAGATTGCCCTGGGGAAAGTAGGACATTTTTTGTGGTGAAATTTGTCAACAAACGGACGATTTTTTTAAAAAGTCAAAACCCACAGAATTTCACAAGGAGAAATATGTTGAAAAGGCTACTGCTGGAAACAGAACAATCTCAACTACCCATACATATGCGTCAAAGTATGGGAAAAATATCCACAGACACTTGGGGTTCGGACCTCCACACATCCCATTCTCCTCCGCCCCAGGTTAAGTTCAGAGAATATATTTTAGCATTTTACCATGTATTGAGCTTAATGTGACGATCATAAAACGTATTTTGTAACATTTCATCGTGTTTTTAAAAAATGTATTTTTACCTCTAATGCTCTCAATATTACAAGATATGAAACATCACACGAACACTATGGAAACAATAGCCAGTGAAACTTTTAAATGAACCCCTACCAATGAATCTCTGGTATCAGTCGTCAGTCCTGTTACCATTCTGTCAAATGACACCGGTCCCGACAACTGTCATTTGAATTCCGGCGAGAAATCAATAAATAATATAAATCAATCAATCTAAATTCTATGGAACACTTCCTTCCGAATCGATCCCTGCTTTGAACTGCGCATATCGTTGCCGGGTACCAAAATCGATACCATTCCGACTATATTATACCGGATTATCGCTTCAGCACGTGTTACACGAGGTTTGTTTACATAAAGAAGTGATGAGCTGGTTTAACATAGCCGTAAGAGTATCAATTTTGGTACCCGGTTTATGACATGCGCTACACAAAGCGAGGGTCCAGCGCAAGCAAGTGCTCACATTGTTCGTGCGATGTTGCATATCTTGTAATATTGAAAGCATTGATGGTAAAAATACATTTTAAAAAAAACGCGTTGAAATGTTACAAAATGTGTTTTATGATATCTACCTATGCTCAATACATAGTAAAATGCTAAATATATTGGCTAAACTTAACCAGGGGCGGAGGAGAATGGGGTGTGTGGAGGTCCGAACCCCGAGTGTCTGTGAAAATATCTAGAAATATGAGAAAATCGAAGAAATCAATTTCAAGACCGTTAGATGCATAACTGTGTAATCATACATGTCATTTATCATAGATAGGTTACTTTTCCTTTGCACTGATATAACATGGACAGGATTAGGATTAAGAAACGGTGTTCACTCAACAATTTCACTATATAATTAGATTGTTTCCCTTGCGTAAACAAGGCTTAGGGTAAGTCTCTATGAAATGTTCAGATTTTTTGATAAATCCCTATCTACTTTAAAAAGATAAAATATTTCCGACTGAAACTTTTTCAAATAACTCTTTCTAAGATTGAACGTCATAGTATGTACTGCGCTGTGGAGCAAAGTCCATACAGTCGATTAAAACATGTTTAATAGTTAGTGGTGTTTGACATGGTACATATTCGGGTTGATCTTCTTTATTCAAAAGATAAGAATGAATAAAACGGGAATGACTTACTCGACAACGAGAAAGAACAACTTCCTCCCTGCGTACAGATCTGTTCCCTTGGTGCCATTCCCCTAGACTAGAGTTTATTGAATGAAGCATTGTTCCATAACTGCCTTTAGAAAGTCTGAAACAAACCCTGAAATATTCAAGTCCAAATATAATGAAAACAAGGAAGAATATCCAACAGGGAAAGCCGCGTTCTAAAAACGCAGCCTCCACAAACGCGCACACGATCAACACACGCACACCACACACACAAGGACAAAACAAACAAACAAAGGAACACGTCAACTCACAAGGACCATTTCACAATTTACACAAACGGTTCGAAAGATGAATTAAAGGTTGGGTATGCTGCTGTCAGCCACCTTCATCAATCAAATTACGTTTTTCAAATAATGCAACAATATTTTCAGCAGAGGCAAAAGCTATTGAATTAGCCCTAAATTTTATATCAAAACATAGTGAATAAAAATTTATTATCTTTTCGGACTCCTTTCTGTTTTACAGTCAATTCATAAATCCTTTCATTCAAAATATTCTTATCAGGGTTCATGAACTATCTTTAAAAATGTCTATCATATTTTGTTGGATTCCTAGTCATGTTGGTATTCATGGAAACGAGGATGCTGATACTGCAGCAAAGAAATCCCTTTCATTATCACAATGTAATTTGAAATTACCACATACCGATTTCAGGCCATATATAAACAAATTTAACTAGACTATGACGTCCATGAGGACGAGCATTTCGGAATAAATAATGAACAGCGATATTAAAAACATTTTAAGGGGACGCATACTTTGAAATAAGAAAAAAGTGGGTGGGGTATGATAAAATTTACCTGCAAAAAAGTACAAGGTTCTGGTACATGAAATGGATACTGTTTCAACTGTTATAAGTACATAAAGGATTGCTCACTAAAATAAAAAGTTAGAAAACTGAAACAAGAAAGTTATTGTTGAATTACATAAGACTTATTGTGTACACTCAAAGTCAACAATTAAGACTTTTTGGTGCGAAAATAATAGTGCTTCACCTTGTCCAAACATTTATCAATGTCCTACAGATTCTAATTTAAAGAAAGAATGTGAAATATGGTCACTGTCTTGCTTTTCATTTTGCATATGTAAGCTAAAACACATTATTTAGTTTGTTTACAAAGTAGTGCATAAGAAAAGTTACGGTGGTCAAGGAATGCCACATTCCAAAACTAAAAGAGTATATTCCCCTTAATACATTAAACATTTATCGTTACAGAAGTCTAGTGGCTTACAATAAGGGCCTAGAAGTGTTGCCATTATTAATTTTTAACTTGGTATTCATGAACTACAATGCACTTAAATATCAAAACACATTCAACAAACTTTTGAAAATGTATTGTCTTAAAAATCCCTAAAATAAGGTACGAAATTTGGTTGAGAGGTCCAATCAATGTGTATATGTGCAAAAGTAACATTCTAATCTTGTTCACAAAAGTTACTAATACACAGCAGGCATGACAATGATCAAAACTGGACGAATATACAGTTATCCTCACTTTAATGTCATTTATAATTTGTCCTTGAATTCTCCACCATACTTTTCATAACTCTGTTTGCACGAGTTGCACGAGAATGCTGTCATTCACGTAAAAAAATCGGGTCAAATAAGTTGTAAATGCAATATCATCTAAACGTAATTAATGGATTATGCAGTTCAAGATAAACTTTATCTCATAACGTAACGAACATGTATAATGTTGTAACAACAACTTTACTTTTACTTACACTGATTTAAGTAGCAGTCGGTTTATAAGTGACTTTATTGATTCATTTTGTGTTTTGTTATTGTTGTCAAAAAGTATAACGGAAGTGCCTCACAACTGAAGCGGAAACCAGTTTGATGCGCAAAGTAGTCCAATGTAAGTAATATTTTTTGACAAATGTCCACAGAAATTAATTATTTTCTAATATTAAAGACGAATATCTGAATAGGATTCATTATTTGATAAGAAATTATAATCATCGACATGTTTTTTTAAAAATCGTACACGTGCTGACACCTAAGTTGTCTCCCGTTGTTTATTAGAGTTACCTTTCGTCCGGCGCAGTAATACATTTGTAGTGAATCGCCGAGAAGTCGTGGGAAAATTAAAACCATGTAAATAAACTAAAATTAACCACCTTTTCAAGATGAATTTCAAGTGATCGCCATTATGTATTTAACCCGCCTGACCTGTGTAGCATCTTAGATATCTGTTCTAAGGTATTCATTGTGTAGAATGTCATGTTATGCCCTTACAATGCTAATCCCACCCTGATTTTTTTTGTTTACATTTTTATCAATGAGAAATATGGCGTCCATCCCGAGCTGAAATCACGTGGCGTTAAATTTTTACATGTTTAAGCAAACCTGTTGTGTTAGAAAGAAAATCTCATCCCTTCAACATTATTTGAAACACTGTTATTGTAAAAAACCTGTTTTTTCCTTATACAAAAGCTTAATATTTTGTGTTGAATGTACTTGCACAAAGACCTCTGTTTTCCTATTACATTCATAGTACCACATCCTTATCCACAAAATACTGAATATTACAGGTGTCCATCAGTATTATATCAGTTTAGGAATATGTTTTTTACTTTCCCACCATCGATTTCTTGAATATGCACCCCTTCCGCATTTCTATATGAACTGTGAATGTAGCAATATGCGTCCCCTTAAAGCCTTTTCTCAAATATTCAAAAATAGTTGGAGAAGGTACTTATATTAGAGTTCCGCTTGCCATGAGCCAATTCTACGGGTGTGACGGGTATAGCACTTTCCAGTACCTCTCATAAACAGACTCAGTCAAACCAAAATAGAAAAAGTGGAAACTTCACAGGTCGCTCAACACGACAAAAACGAAAATGTTGCAGGCTCGGTTTGATTGAGCCTGTTCATGGACGGTAGTGGAAATGCATGCTACCGTCCACGCCCTCTAGCCCCGGGTTGAGCAGAACTCAACATTTACACATGCTAAAAGTACAAAAAGCAATTTAGAGACATCCGCAGATGTATTCAAACGGCGGTGAACATGGAACCTTCGATGATACACGGGTTGTGGCGTGTAATTCCATGAAAAGCGGCGTTTGGTCCCCAGATAAAGTAATGGGTTTGCCAAGTCTACTACATAGTATTATTTTGCTTGGTTGTGTTATATGCTTTTGAGACGATACAACGAAGAAATTATAAATATGGCTAATATTGAATATGTCTATAGAATGAACTTCTACTTCAGTTATTAATTCTACTTACCAGTTTTGAGCGGATGATTATTTTCAAAAGACTTCCGTGACTGAGTGGCGATGACTTCAGATCACTTGCCCTTCACCGCTGCGGGTTCGATACTTCCCCTCCGTTATAAAACTGTTTTATGTGAGAAAGTTATCAACCCGTCCTTCGAAAATTAATGCGCCAGAAAGGCTGGAAATTCACGATATGATCTGTAATTTTATCGGTTATCGCTGTACCTAATAAAGAGTCTTAATCTATGTGTAAGAGGCCGACTATTTGAAGTTCTGGTAGTGGAGTCTGGAATATTTTGAAAACAAAATCTGTCTTTGGCTTTGCTTGAAAAAAACTCAGGCTTCAACATAATGAAATAAAATTCTGACTCCCAAATCACTTTTTAAAAAGAAATATTTCCATTACTCTGAAAGCCATATTTGTTGCTTTTGTATTGCTTTAGATTACATATTTTATAATTATAAGGTTAGTAATATATATAGGAGAAGGGAAGCATGGCCTTTTGAATGTATATAAGTTTCCTTCTTATTGATAAGAATATACTGATAATTTTACCTAAAATCTAACTAGAATTCTGCATGTGACTTTGAAACAAGCACCGATGTTACCACTTCCTACAAGAGTCTAACACCCACACGTTTTTTCTCAAGTGTAACTGGACATAATATGACTTAAACCTAGAGAAACCTACTATCGTATTTTCATTGTTGAAATCTTCTAAGAATTCTTTCAAAATTTTCTGGGGGAGGCCCCTATACCCCTCTCATACAGAAAGGTTGTAAGATGACCATTATATTGAAAACAGTTCTCAAAAAGATATACATAAAAATGAAATAACAATATATATATTTTTTTAATTTATAGATAAATAAAAAAACCCAGTAAAATACAAACTATAAGTCTGGTAAAAAAAAAACACTTGATGACAGAAATTTTTTTCTGTTACTCTCAACGGAATGCAGATGGTGGGGGTAAGATGGAGGTTAGGTGCACCATAAACCGGTTTAAGCTCCACAGTGGTGGTTTTGCCACTGACCGTTCCAAGGCGGTGCCACACTGTGTTCCTTTGTTTGTTTGTTTTGTCCTTGTGTGTTTGCTTTGTGTGTGTGGTGTGCATATGTTTGGGGAGGCTGTGTTTTTAGAACGCGGCTTTCCCTGTTGGATATTCTTCCTTTTTTTTAATTACCAAACTTTTACAGGATAGGGTTCCCCTGCAATCGTTGCCGCCCTGGCTCCCCAACTAACTCCTTCACACTGGTATACCCTATCTGATTCAGGGTGCATCTAAAGCACCCAGCCTAATAAACTACAAGCATATATTTTTGAAAGCCTACAATTCAGACATCAGAGCATTTTACAAGAAATTTATGCTTGCTACGCTCGCAAACATGGTATCGGTGTTTTGTATTGAGCTGAAGTCTAGGAGACCCACTTTATCATTGTATCCTTCGCGCGTACCCATTAATATAATGGATTTAGAATAAGTCACGAAGAGATGGGTTCGGTTTTATATATTAGTTTATTTATATTCCAATAATAATATAAATCTTTCCAGTATTCTTACACCTAACTTAAAATATAGTTCCATTAAGAATTCTTGCCATAATCAAGAAACCCAGCTTTCTAAATTGTCCACAACACCACATACAGTTCTCTACAGTATATATGTTCTGTAATTCCACACATTTTCCTGAATCTCCAAACGAAATATTGATCGTAAGAATGATAATTCCATCCTAAAAAGATAAACACATATTTACTTAAATAAACAGTTACAATATCTTCTTGAATACTGGAATAAACAATATATTCATAAATACTAGAATACACATGTACTACACAAGAGCTGTCAGAGGACAGCAGCGCTCAAATACTCAACAACCTCGACAATCGAGTGAGTGAGTGAGTTGGGATTTACGGCGAATAGACATAAAAGGGCATATATCGCCGAGAAGAAGCCACATTGCAAACGCCAACTGTAAAGCATAAACATTTATGTAAAACATATCTAAAAACATCCATGTAAAGATGTAAAGCACACTGCACAATGTAAAGCATATCTAAAATTTTTTTCATCCATGTAAAAATGTAAAGCATATCTAAAATCAGTTATGTAAAAATGTATATACGTATGTGTTAAATTATCAGCTGCAAACATAATAATATTGCAAAAGATGTAAATAAAAATATGAAATGTTAGATTTTTTGATAAATTCCTATCTGCTTTAAAAACGATAAAATATTTCCGACTGAAACGTTTTCAAATAATTCTTTCAAAGATTGAACGTTATAATATGTACTGCGTTGTGTAGCAAAGTCCACGCAGTCGAAGATACAGAGTCCGGGAACCTGTACAATGCATAACAGCTCATAAGTGTGGACAAGTGTGTGAAGCTTCAATCAGTTCCTATTAGTGGGTAGTGAGATACCAGCTTACATACAAAACAAAAAATGCTTAGTCGAGCTAATAAAATTACAATACAATTAAATATAGCATTTTAAATAACATACACAATGCTGTACCTTTTAGATAAAATATACTCAAAGCTGTTACTTTTACACATTATTCTATACCGTTCTAGTGACCAGTATTTCAATTTACCGGTAATATAAAATCAATCGTTACAATCATTACACGTGTCCTCAGAATTACAAAATATAAAATACAAAATAATAATAAAATGACAAAAGGGAGACACATTCCGCTTATCAATTTGTGGAAATGAATGGCTCTCACTCACTGTACACACTATATCTTTTGTGTCGATTCTCTCCTGTGTAGTGATGATTGTGACAGATATGTGAACATTACTTTTAAGCTTGCTGCTATTTTGATCATTCGCGAAAACATTTGACAACTTGATTTATAAATTCCAAATTACAAACCCTTTTTAAATTTTATATATTTATTTATTTGGGTTTTAAACACAGTAAAGGTTATATAGCGCCAAACAGGACTACAAATTTTGGTTTCACATCTCATTTACATCGAAATAAAAACTCGAGGTATTGAATAAATACAAATAAGGTGAAGCCTATTACTATTCAATTGTACAATATTACACACTGTATTAGACCAATTGCGAACATTATATGAAACAGATAAAGCTAATAAAAACATAACTGAGCCAACATGAGAAAAGCAAGGCCAATACGAGAAAACAGGGCCATTACGGAATTCAAGCATTTTGATTGGTTCAAAAGAGAGGACCAATACGGAGAAGTCTCTTCCGTTAGATTTTTAAATGACGCCATTGTTTTTGCATCAGAGTTATAGATTATATTTTTTTTCTCACATTTTTGACAAAAAAAAACCCATATAACATGTTCATGTAATAACCAAGTATGACTGAGCGGACGTAGATGTCGATGTACATCTCTTTAGATTAAAACGATACTTTCGCTTATTTGGTATTGTGTACAAACAAGTGTTTCCTATCAAAAATTCTGACAATTTTCAAGGAAAATAATGAGAAAATATGCGAAACTCAGATTAATTAAAAGGATGAGACTTATCTTTAACAGACATTTTGATAGTGTGGACTATTTGTGCAATAATAAATAGCGATTCACATGCTGGAAAGTGGATGAATAAATTGGCGAACACGAGTGTCAAAAAATAATTTCGGATAAGAATTAAACGAGGCATGGGGGTGTATAATATGAGCTTGGTTGGTTTTATTATCTTGATCAACACATATATGTACAATTTTGTGTCTCGTTGCCTGCAGCCTAAACGGAAATGACTTTTAAAGCAGTTCTATTACAGTCCAAATGATAGGATATACTAATATATGACAACCCTTGGACAAATAACAAGGCCAATATGAAATTGCTTGATTAATAACATTATATTATAAACTACCGAGCTATTAATACAACCATTTTAAACCAATAACTGATCTGTGAACCCTTACTATCAGCCAATATTTACAATAATTTTACTTTTCTAAGACGATGTGTTTTCCCTTCTAAAGCTGAATCACGTGACGCCTTTTTCGCGGTTAAAATTTACAACCAATCTACTAAAATTATCCAAAAGGCTTTTAATCACAAAAATTCAATCCAGCTACATCATAGTAATACAAGATATTTTTCTATTCACTTGGCTGCTTGTACCTTGCATAAAGTCTAAATAGTACTGGCCTTTGTTTTACCTGAAAGCAGTCATATCACTAACAAGAAATATCTTTAAAAAGATGGCCGGAGAATTGTAGTAAGACAAGAAGTTTATGAGGTTTTCATATCATTTGTGTTATTCTATCATCTATCTAACATTTGGCAAATAGCAAAACTAAACATCAAACTTAAACATTTTAAATGGTTCTCTTTAATTTTTTCACAAAAGTTTCGAAGGTGTTCGTTTATTCTACGACGAATAATTACAGCAGTGGTCTGGAAAGCACTTCTCTCCTTAGAAGACTTTAATCGATCGGCTAATTACACCCTTATTCATATGATACGCAGACCGTATTCAGCTCTTGCTGTAACTTAATATATGTTGGTATTTCAACAGGTTTTTATTATATTTATTAATTTTACTTATCATTTTTGGATATATCAATATTCTTGCTAAATATACTGAGCGAAAGGTAGCTTTAAAACTGTAAACAGCGTCATTAAGGATAAAACCTTTGTCTGACATTTCACTCAGCGTTGCACAATCAGCAGAGTGAAAAAATAGACACTCTTCCAATCAGGCAGAGTGTTGTATAAATCTTTCATTTCGATAAATTATCTATAATGCATTATCAAGTACTAATAGTCTGATTTGCAAACTTAAGTCACGTGGCATAGGTCGGTTCAGGTTACGAATTCGTTCTTAGTACGGCATTCGCCGAAAAAATAAAGGTGAACTTCATCAGACATTTGTTTGCTTGAATGTACATCAGATAAGCCACACAGTTGTGTAGTGTAGCTATTAGCATAATTACCTATTAAGTCCAAAGGCGTAGGCCTGCACATGATTTTCACAGGCCAAATCTTCAAATATGCATCAAATGCACCAGAGCTACTTTTGAAATTCAAATGTTTTCCAGGGCATAATTCCCTCTCTCCCCCCACCACAGCCCAATTTACCCCTGAACATCCATACATCAATTTTTAACTGTCTATGATTCTTATGGCTCATTTATCTTTTAGGTATCAATATATAGTTTATATATATAATATGTGCATAAACAGCAGTTTTTGTAACCATTTTGCACATAGAAGAATATGATTGTGCTCAAAAATAGGAACTATAATTTGAGTCAAACTGCATGGTTTTATTTTAATATTAATCAAAGACATTTGCATTTAGCTATTGCATGTGTATTTATTAAAGCAAATTACGTAGTACAGAACGTACCCTTGCCCTTCCTTCAAGGTTCCGATCGGCCGGTTTTGAAAGCATTGTACTCAATTCTGTTTAAGTAGAAGTGTCGTTCGTTAATTGATATACTACATATGCTGCAAACATGTCAAATCACCTGTCAAAGCCATTATCACTCAAAGTCCCCACCGCCATCCATATTTACTTATAACTGTTGTCTGGTTTGAATTACATTGACATTTTAAGTTCTTCAATATTCCCAGTCCCAGAAGAAAGTCATGTTGAAACCATTTGGTGTAAACAATGGTGGTGTGAACATAAATCATTCTGTCTATTCAGGAGACAATAAATCTACTTCACTGTAGAGCGCGACAATACAAGGTTGTGGTATTTTTCGAATCTAAGCATTGAAAAATAAAACGAGAAATAGCTTTTGACATCAAAAGATTTATGCCCATACTGCATCATTTTATTGTGCGAAAGTTTGCTGGTTTTCTATCAAAGGCAACAATGTGTAGTAACAAAAAAAAAATGTATAATGAACAATCATTGAAACTGTTCTATAACGTAGATTAGGGAAAACTTAGTTGATACATTATTTTTTTTTTTGACAAATAGTAAGTAAATGCTAGTCCCTATGGCAACGTCATGTGACGTCCTTCGGTCCAATTTTGCCTCTTTCTATATTGCATACGCTAAAACATTCCTTGCCACTTACCTATTTTCCATGTTACAGTTTCTTAAATCGACAGAGTATTAACGTGAAATGTAAGCGTTACACCAATAACGTCAAATTAAAAATGTGACATCATTAAAATGTTTGGCAGGCATATTGTATTGATCGTCGCTTGAAAAACAGTGTTAAACGGAGATATGAGATAATATTTTGTTCAAGGAAAGAGACAAAAACTATGCTGCATAAGGCTGGATGGGCCATTCCCTGGAGGTTTCACAGTGGTCAGGAGAATATTGTTGACGACCCGCGGTTCAGACGTGAGAAGGCAATAGCGTTTAGTTCAGAATCCAATCTCATAAATATACGTCAGCAAAATCATACGAACAGTATCTATTTATCCTTAGGAAGGTGTAGAAAATGCATTTTATGTCTAGAAACATTGAACTACTGGTAATCATGAGTTGTATTTATCAATTTTCTGTGATGTGACAGCGTCAAAATGACGTTGGTCTGTTTAAGAGGTAGTGACGTTGTCTTAGAGACGACAAATAAATCATGGGTGCATCCTGAACTCCGTCATATAAATATTCACATTTGATATGCTCTTATTTATCATACTTTCAAATGTTAGCAAAATATGACCAGAAATAAAGATATCAGAGCACTTTTCCACGTATTCTTTGAACATCTCTCGTAGCCATGGGAAAATCATTCCACTGTAAACAGTATCTAAACTTGGTTTGGTGCTGGTAATTTCTATAAAGTTTCTTTATCATTCCATCAGGAGTATAACTGTAGTAGCCTAGACAAAGCTTCTGAGGTATTGCATTTTTCTTTACCTATCATGAACTGGCTGTATTCTAGTTGTATTCTATGCTTCGAAAGGATCTTATAGATTTCGGTTCTAGTGGACGTGAAGGATTTTGCTCATTTGATTTTCTTTCCTCAAAGGAACTTGCTATTGTAACTAAGATACTTCCAAAGGACATCCCTTAGATTTTATTATGTCACAGGAGCAGTCATTAATTGATGGTTGTAGATGTTTCCCCGTACGTGGACTCGGGTGTTGCACGAAATTTTAGAACGTGTATTTCCCTGGTGGATATTAATTCTTGTTCATACCAATCAACAATCCTGTAAAGTTTCAATGAACTCTTGACGGCAATTTTAAAGTTAAAGCGTGTACTACCTAAATGCGGACTGACTAAGATACGTTAAGTCAAAGGCCATATATTTCTTTAATAGGGGAGAAACAGTGAAAACCTTTGTACATATTCGTACATTTTCCCCGCAAATAATCAAATTTTATGGATTAAAAATGCATAAATAATGTAAATAACACGACTTGTATTAATAGTACCAATCCTATCTTCCGATGGAATTTCCTTTAATCGGAAACCTCAGGAAAAAAGCGCATTACCTTCCGAAATATTCATACAGCTTAATCTATTTCTTTGGTTTGCATTAACTCGAATTCGAACTGTCTGATAGTTGAAACAATGACGTCTTAACATGCTAGTAAATTCTATATAAAATTTGCTGCGGGTGATGTTTATATATAAGGGGTATTTTTTTTTAATTCAAGTATTTTTGGAGAACCAAAATGAAGACACTGCTATATTTCAAAGGGTTTCGTAACGTTGTGTTAGGACTGTTTTCTATAATTAGTCAATATTACTGTCTAAAAAGACCTAATACCAAATTACAAAGCGCTTTCATATGGTCGATAATGTTTTGGGAAATTGCGAACATAGCATTTTCTTCACATTGCAGCATAAATATTGCATAGATATTTCCAATACATGCTTATTATATATCTCTCAAGCGGGAAAAACTGAAGGAAATGTCTTTTTGGGATTGCATAGTTTAATTGTGTAAATGAAGAGCCATATTAATGGTGAATTTTACACAATTAAACTATGTAGCACCAAAAAGGCATTTCCTTCACCCTTTTCGTTGCAAAAGTATTTTGTACTCACACAATATCACGTCAGTTGGGGAAGTCAGTTATATTTTACAATATGATTTGTCTTTGGCAGACATGTGAAGCTGTTTACCAGACACTACATATTTAAGTATTGCATCAGATTGCCTGCCGAGAATATTATTATTCTTGAATTCTTTATCATTGTATTTCAATAACACGTTTTACGGATTCATGAGCAGACATATATAAATTAGCTAAACAATATCTTAAAACAATAACAAAAAAGTAGCCCAAATGTATCATTATTTCATATATCCTGTCATTAACAAATGCGCGTCAGTGATGCTTTGAAGGTTGTTTTTGGTAATAATTTGAATTACTACGCCATACATGATACAAACTATCGACCCGTAGTATAGTAGTACCTTTGCTTACTTTATCGTCGAAGACTTTGTGAATAAGCTGAAAGGTAATATTTTTACTGCACGTTCACATAAACCTTCTGTCTGTAAAAAACTCATCTCTTAGCTATCGCCATACTGTCTTAGAAACTCAATATCCCTGCGAATTGATATTGGGGACGTTTTAGATCTTATACAACACACATTGGTGTCGTCCTATCAATAAAAGTAACTTTACGAGAAATTTGCGAGGCCCATTTCTCGAAAGTATAAATTTACAAGAATATTTACGATTAGCACAAAACGTCTTATTAACGTTCTCGTACATCCGCATACCGCAATTCTCGTAACATTCTCGTGACAGATACCTGTCAAATTGAACAGACATCCTGACGAGATGCCTCGAGGAGGAAAACTGCATGTCTGTAAGCCAAATGAGTATATAAACGAAATTATGAACTTAGCTGAAAGAGAATAGAGAAAAGTGGAAACTTCATAGGTCGCTCAACACGACAAAAACGAAAATGGCCTTACTGTCCCGATAGGATTTCCTTCTAGAAACAAAGGAAAGACCAGTGTTCCGTACCGTCAGATGCTGATACCAATTCTGTTCAGTAATTCAAATCTTAAACAGGTTTTTATTGTTGTTCGCGGGCTTCCTTAACATTTTCAAGGTTTGAGATATATGATTAATTAATTTATTTATTTATTTGGGTTTTACGGCGCACCAACACAGTATATCAGGTCTGTGTGTACTAACATCTCTTGTAACATAAAAACGTTCAGTCTATATTTCCTTTTAGTAGTGACCCACAACCCCTGGCGGCGTATGTACATCTCCGGAAAAATCGCCGTTTTTTGTCATAATGTAGAAAAAATATGCGATAATATTTTTCAAATTCTATGTAATAGGTAAATATAGTAATGTGTACAATTTGCGTTTTGTGAATTATGTTATTCAGAAAGATCTGAAATAAAGTGATATTCGTTGAAGGGTTGAGAAAAGTAGCGCCATTTACAAAGCAACTCATGGTTGTTCGTTTAGCTGGTTTGAACTGAGACTGTGCAGTCAAGCTTTTTGAGTTTCAAAAACCATTTTTCTTTTTTTGTAACCGAGAAAACAAAATGAAAAAAAGGGAGTCTTCAGGGCAGGTTGTAAATTTTCATTTTACTGTTTTATGAAATGTTCAGGTCCAAAACTGAATAAAATCTGGAAAGTAGATCCGTCGGAAGCACCGAGAACAAGTGAGAACAAATCTCCTAAAAATTATGCCATACGAAATATTTTTACCTAAGAATTTCTTACATATTTAAGTTTTTCCATATTCATAGCTAAGAATAACTTAAGTTGTTTTATGAATAACAAATATACTTAAGTAAAATAGATATCTTACCTAAATAATACTTGTGTAAATCAGCAATTTCTTATACTTAAGATGTTTTATGAATACCGACCTCTGATGTAATCTGAAAATTGAAAGAATAGGTCTTAAATCAATTCAATCTCTTTAATCTTGGAGTGTGTAGTAATTGTGCTTCATGGTGATAGAAATCGGTGTGAGAAAACAACCGCTCAAAATATTCAGACATCCTGCAATTATTTGTATGTTAATCTTGGAGTGAGTAGTAATTGTGCTTCATGGTGATAGAAATCGGTGTGAGAAAACAACCGCTCAGAATATTCAGACATCATGCAATTATTTGTATATTCTTTCGTAAAATAAGATGTTAGAACGTACAAATCTTCAATACCCTTTAATCCCTCTGAAACTTGGAGAGAGAAAATGCGAAGCACCCTTGGTGTTTGAAGAATGAATGATTTCTTTAGTACTTCGTTTATTTTTTCTGTATCCTGTACAATACTAAATGTAAATATAACAATAACGGGCACGTGCAGTTAACATGCCCATTCTGTGAAAAATATATGACAATTGGTTTTTAGTGTAAGAAAGAAAAGTTATCAACTGCAGCTTACCAGTTCATTTGAGAAATAACTTTTTTCAGATACTGAACTCACTGATAAATGTCAGGTTTTACCTAAGAAATAAGATATAGCAGAACCATGTTTTAACGTATCGAATCAATACGAAAAGGTTATACGCCTGCAAAATAATTATATAGAGCGTTTAATCTATTCCTATCGAAAAGATGTGCTAAAACATGGTTCTGCTTAATATTATTCCGATTCATATGTAGATGAAATAGGGAAGCACTATTTCGTGGCGCATGTATGGTGCCAAATTAGGACGACGTGATGTCAACACATAACCGTATTTAAACAGTGTGTAACACGTCGGGCGGAATAACGTAGGAATACGTAGACATCTAGTAAGTTATTCTAGCGCCTTATAATCAAAAAATGGATGTCAGTTACATGTTAGTGATTAACCCGCCCGCTTAGCTCAGTAGGTAGAGCGTCGGTCTACGGATGGCGACGTCGTGAGTTCGATCCTCGGGCTAGGCGTATGTTCTCCGTGACTATTTGATAAACGACATTGTGTCTGAAATCATTAGTCCTCAACCTCTGATTAATGTGGGGAAGTTGACAGTTACTTGCGGAGAACAGGTTTGTACTGGTACAGAATGCAGGAACACTTGTTAGGTTAACTGTCCGCCGTTACATGACTGAAATACTGTTGAAAAACGGCGTTAAACCAAAAAAAAAAATAAGATTTTCATTCCGAAATGTCTAGTATTTGAAATAGAAGATCAAATCCGGTAGCACTGTTTCTCGGTGTCTGCATGGTACCAAATAATACGTCTATGAGACGTTAATATTGCCTTGTTTGAACGGAAATGTGCAGACATGTGCAGACATATTTCATGTTAGAATTTCTTTTATCATCAGTCATGGATTCATTGTTTCTAATTAAAAGTAATCCACTACCGTTGATTAAATCTGAGTAAAAAAAATCTGATTTATCTTGAACTTGGTTTATCATTGCATACATTTAGAATTTTCTGATTCATCGTTTAAAAACATTTAACAATTTTGTAAACCATGTTATAAAAGCGTAAAATATGTTTAACTATTGTGTATTATAGAGTATTATATGATCTTAAGATACTTTACGCATTTCGGTATGTCAAAATGTAAGCATTTTCAGTCTATAAATAAAAGTATATATGTGCATATAACCGCGTTTTTTAGTCTGTTGCTTGTCTAACACTGCATTCCCCTTGAATTGTTTTCCTGTCATAATAAATAATTTCGTTATATTGGCGGCAGTTTAGATGGTAAGTCTTGTTTTATACTTCACGTCAATTACAGTTTATATGACATTCATTGAAATATTAACCTGTAAGAATGGTAAATTCACCGCTTTATCCATTTTAACAAGTCTTAATGACTTGCTTTATATAATTAGGATGGTAGGCAATTTTCATTGTGTTTAAACTACGTTTCCTTTACAAAAGAGCAAGCGTGGTAATAGTATGTTCCATAAGAGGTCATATCCGCATATGTTGATTTTAATTGACTGATATAAGTAAACATGATTCTTGTTTGCGAAAGATAAGGTTCTAGATCCTACTTCTTTAATAGCATTTTCCGTTTTAGGATGTTACAAGTAACTCGTACTTTAAAACAAAATCGAGTTTAATCACATCAGGAAGGTCTAATAAAGTATCAGTTGTTCCAGATCACATATACTTGGACAACTTAACACCTACAGATTTATGTCATATATACATTATTCTATTAGGGTCAAATATTTGCCCGCCCTGTGGGTCACATGGTTTATATAGGGAAAATTTTGAAAATCTTCTTGTACAAAGCCACATGGCCTAGGACTTTGATATTTGGTATGTAGCTTTATATAGTATTCCTTTACCAAGGTTGTTCAAATTATCCCTCCTGGGATTAAAAATGTCCCCACCCCAGGAAGCACATGGTTTAGGACCATTTAACAGATTTTATTAAATATCAAAACAGCAATTTTGAAGTGCCGTGTGGTGGCTGTAAACAGTCTCCCTGTACTTGGATTCAGTGTTGTTATATTTTCCGGTCCTTTGGGATCATGGAGTTCATTCAACATTATGTGTAACTGAGTTCCGCTTAAGCCGGTGCTAGGGGGCGTGAGAGGTTGTGCACATTTCATTACCTGTCATGAATAGACTCAATCAAACCTAGTCTGCTATTATTTTTCTTGGTTGCATTCTTTGCTTCCAAGGGATCTTTTTACAGATTTTATTAATTGTATAGGGAAACACTTAAAAAATCTTGTCTTAAACCTTTTGACCCATAGCTTAAATTTTGTGTATGTGGCATGCTCAACTGGGTCTCTATCAAGATTGTTCAAATCATGACCCTAGGGTCAATATATGCCACCCCCGGGGGTCCCTTGTTTTACGTTGACTTATGTAGGAAAAATCTTCTTGTCCAGAACAATAAGACCTAGACCATGGATATTTGGTATTTAGAAATGTTTAGTAGACAACTTTTAAATTTGTTCAAATCATGACTCTTGGGTCAAAAGAGTTTTTGCATTGGCTCATACAGGGAAAACCCTGTAACAAGATTCTTTTCTGAAACCATAAGGCCCAGAGTTTAGCTATTTGGTATTTGGCATGCTCTAGTGGTTGACTACCAACATTTTTCAAATCATGACCCTATGGTCAATAAAGGCCATGCCCAGGTGATCCCTTGTTAGTCCCCTATTGGTTGAAAACCAGTTTCGGAGACTATAGGAATGCGCTTTTCCGTCCGCAATTTCGTGTCCAGTTCATAACTCTGTCATATCATTTGAAGGGATTTTTATGGAACGCCTAAACTGCCTTGACATGATAATTATTAGTTCGTCATGTGTATTTTCCAATATATTCTGTACAAATCATAGTTTGTTATGTAGATAAAGCTGTTTGTGCTGTGCATTCGCTAGTTTGTGCTGTACAAATAATAGTTCGTTATGTGCTTTTTCCAATATATTCGGTATAAATCATAATTTGTCTTGTAGATAAAGCAGTTTGTTATGTACATTTACTAGTTTGTCCTGTACATATCTTAGTTTGTGCTGTGCAATTGCTAGATGGTGCTGTACAATTAATAGTTCGTCATTTGCATTTTCCAATATATTCGGTACATATCATAATGTGTTACGTAGATAAAGCAGTTTCTTATGTACATTTACTAGTTTGTGCAGTACATTTCTTAGTTTGTGCTATGCATTCGCTAGTTTGCTTGTGCTGTACAATTAATAGTTCGTAATGTGCTTTTTCCAATATATTCGGTACAAATCATAATGTGTTATGTAGATAAAGCAATTTGTTATGTACATTTACTAGTTTGTGCAGTACATTTCTTAGTTTGTGCTGTGCATTCCGAATATATTGGTAAATGCACATGATGGACTATTAATTGTACAGAACAATCTAGTGATAAACTGGCAATCTAGTGATCAAACTAAAATAATTTTTATGTACCGGACAAACTAGTAAATGTAAATGTACATAACAAACTGCTTTATCTACATAACAAATTATGATTTGTACCGAACATACTGGAAAATGCACATGACGAACTATTAACTGTACAGCACAAACTAGTGAATGCACAGCACAACATAAGATATGTACAGGACAAACTAGTCTATGTACATAACAAACTGCTTTATCTACATAACATGATTTGTACCGAATATATTGGAACATGTACATGGCGAACTATTAATTGTACAGCACAAACTAGTGAATGCACAGCACAAACTAAGATGTACAAACTGCTTTAGCTACATAACAAATTATGACTTGTACAGAATATAGATGACTTACATGGGAGTGATCATTTCCCGATTATCTCATCAAGTATTGTTCAACAAACGTCAGATGATTCTTTTTATTTTAACTTTAATAAAGCTGGCAGCAATATCAGTCTTTATGATATCAAAAATGATTTGTCTTTGGAGTATTTCACCAATTTGTTTGATCCTATTAATTGGTTTTCTGTTATTTTATCAGATATTGT
Source organism: Mercenaria mercenaria (assembly GCF_021730395.1). Classification (NCBI taxonomy): domain Eukaryota; kingdom Metazoa; phylum Mollusca; class Bivalvia; order Venerida; family Veneridae; genus Mercenaria; species Mercenaria mercenaria. The sequence continues at coordinate 6,573,006 of NC_069365.1, read as the reverse complement.
AGACAAGTCCATTCCAAAAACTTCAAGAAATGGTAAATCAAAAAATAAACTATGGTATAATGATGATCGTAAGACCGCTATTCGAAAAGACAATCTACAGTCAGTTAAGGTTCTTAGAGCAAAAGCTCGCAGAACTATAAAACAAGACAAGAAAGAGTCCTGGCATTCATACGTTTCTAAACTTAATTCTAGGTCATCGGTTAAAAAACTCTGAGAAATGATTAGTAAATAAGTGGAAAGGGCAAAACTTCAAATGTTTCTCATCTTAAACAACAGACCAGTCTATTGTATCTACCAAAGATGACATTGCTAATACTCTTGGTGAAGCTTTTACAAAAACACTTCATCACATAATTATGACCAAAGTTTCCAAAACATTAAATTAACTAAAGAAAGCAAATTCTGAATTTTGATTTAAATAACGAGGAAGATTATAATAAAACTTTTTCGATCATAGAGGTACTTGACTCTCTAAACAAATGTCATGATACTGCAGCTGGTCCAGACCAAATACATTACCAATTTTTAAAACACTTACCACAAGAATCATTAGACCTTCTCCTTGAAATCTAAAATTTTACATGGAAAATTGGTATTTTTCCAGACTTCTGGAGAGAAGCTATTGTTACTCACATACAAAAACCCTGAAAAGATAGCACGAACCCAAGTAATTATAGACCGATACCCGTACTAGCTGTATATGTAAAACTCTAGAACGTATGATCAATTCTAGACTAGTTTGGTATCTCGAATCGCAAGGATGAATTACAAACTTCCAAAGCGGCTTGAGCAATTTTTACATAACTAATTTTAGATATGCTTTACATTTTTACATGGATGATTTTAGATATGCTTTACATTATGCAGTGTGCTTTACATTTTTAAATGGATGTTTTTAGGTATGTTTTACATTTCTACATAAATGTTTATGCTTTACAGTTGGCGTTTGCAATATGACTTCTCGGCGATATATGACCATTTTGTGTCGATTCGCCGTAAAACCCAACTCACTCAATCACTCAAAGTACAGAATATATTGGAAATGGCACATGACGAACTAATAATTATCACTTAAAGGCAGTTCAGGCGTTCCATAGATTTTAATATTACTTGGCACAAATGTTACCCATGATGAGACGACGTGTCATGCGCAAAACCTGGACCCCTGACTCAAAGGACAAGGTCACAATTGGAGGTCAAAGGTCAACAGGGCTTTTTTTCCTGTCCGGTCCATAACTCATGAAGGGATTTTAATATTACTTTGCACAAATGTACCTTATAATAAAGCGATATGTCATGAGCAACTTTAAAACCCCTAGCTCAAAGATCAAGGTAACACTTGACAGTTAAATGTTAACATGGAATGAAAAGGGTCTGTTTCGTGTCCGGTTCATAACTCTGTCATTCATTAAGGGATTTTGATATAACTTGGCACAAATGTTTCCCATGATGACGTGTCGTGCGCAAAACACGGACCCCTAGATCAAAGGTCAAGGTCAGAACTAGAGATCAAAAGTTAACAGGTTTTTTTCTTGTCCGGTCCTGAACTCTGTCATCCATTAAGGGATTGCAATTTTAGGCATAAATGTTCCCCATGTTGAGACGACGTGTCATGCGCAACACCCAGTACCCTAGCTTAAAGGTCAAGGTCACACTTTGAGATCAGTTGGCAAAAATATCCCCCTGCATGAGACAACGTATTCCGGCGCAAAACCCGGGCCCTTAGCTGAAGGGTCAATGTTACACTTAGTGGCCAAATGTTAATTTCAAGAAAGACTTTGTCCGGGGGGTTTCTTCTTCGTGCATGGGATTTTGATGTTACTTGGCACAAATGTTTACCACCATGAGGCACCTTTGTTTTTACTATAAATAGCTTATATTGTATGTTTAGCTCACCTGAGCAATTTTTGTGATCGCTCGATGTCCGGCGTCTGTCTGTCTGTCTGTCGTCTGTCTGTCTGTCTGTCTGTCAGCATTTAGCTTGTGTATGCGATAGAGGCTGTATTTTTCAATTGATCTTCATGAAATTTGGTCAGACTGATTGCCTTGATAAAATCTAGGTCGAGTTCAAATATGGGTCATCAAAAACTAGGTCACTAGGTCAATCCAAAGAAAAACCTTGTGTATGCGATAGAGGCTGTACTTTTACAACTGATCTTCATGAAATTTGGTCAGAATGATTGCCTTGATAAAATCTAGGTCCAGTTTGAATATTGGTCATCTTGGGTTCAACAACTAGGTCACCAGGTCAAATCAAAGAAAAACATTGTGTATAAGATAGAGGCTGTATTTTTCAATGGATCTCGTAAAATTTAGTCAGAATGATTGACTTGATTAAAGCTAGAAGGAGTTTGAATATGGGTTATCTTGGGAGAAAAAGTAGGCCACTAGGTCAAATCAAAGAAAGACCTTGTGTATGCGATAGAGTCTGTAATTGTCAATTGATCTTCATGAAATTTGGTTAGAATGATTGTCTTGACAAAATCTAGGTCAAGTTTGAATATGGATTATCTGGAGTTAAAAACTAGGTCACTAGGTCAAATCAAAGAAAAATCTTGTGTATGCAATAGAGGCTGAATTTTTCAATTTATCTTCATTAATTTTGGTCAGAATGATTGCCTTGATGAAATCTAGGTCGACTTTGAATATGGGTTATCTGGGTCAAAAACTAGGTCACTAGGTCAAATCAAAGAAAAACCTTGTCTATGCGATAGAGGCTGTATTTTTCAATTGATCTCCATGAAATTCGATCAGAATGATTGCCTTGATGATATCTAGGTCAAGTTTGAATATGGGTCATGTGGGGTCAGAAAGTAGGTCACTAGCTCAAATAAGAAAATACTTCTTTAAACTCAAGAGACAACATTTTTGGTCCAATCCTAATGAAAATTGGCATTTGTTTCCATGAAATCACTAGGTTAAACATGTTTACACTGTTATGGTGTGTTTCTTAGGTGAGCGACCTACAGCCATCTTGGCCCTCTTGTTTTTTATTACTGGCCGTAGGGAAAATTGAGACTGCTCATATTAAAGGCACCTAACCTCACTCTTTACATGTTTTCCAAACTGTTGTAATTTCACAACAATAAATTGGAACCATTATTAGTGAGAAACGTGGCCCCTCGGTATCTTGATAGCTGATAGTGATCAATGTACTTAATATTTAGTTATTGAACCAATCGACGAAATATCCTATCTCCGCCTCCTCTTTATAGTATAACGTTTATATGTAATTACAATCGGTCAAGTAATCTTGGACGAAGCAGCTAACTAAAGTCATACCGGTGGTAAGTTGAACTTTTAGTTTAAGTTTTGTTATGTTTAAAATGTTTTCAGTCAATTCACATCTTACTTTCAGGGCAGACGCATATCTACAATTTTGGAAAAAGCCTAAGGACCGTACTTTATGTCATTTTAAAATGTTTTAAATTACTATCGTCATGTTTGTCTTTTTTTAGCTGGTCAACAAAATGATGTACTGGGTCACGATCAGTCGGCCAATTTAATTCTTTTTATTACCGTATTCGCTAATATTAGTATCACATCCCGCGATCTATCACGATTACTAAAATGAATATTGACATGCGAAAGATTACTTTCTTCGGAAACCTGTAAAAAACCTTAGAAGCATAGAATTCAATCAAGCAGAATAACTCGGTTTGAATGAGTCTGTTCATGAGAGGTAATGGAAAGAGCAACAACTTTCACGCCCCCTAGCACCGGCTTAAGCGGTATCTTATTACACTGGTATTAAATGGACTTTATGATCCCAAAGGACCAGAAAAATAACAACACCGAAAACTGTAGAATGATTGCCATATATTTTAAACCTCATTACGCAAATATTTTTCAATTTAATAGGTGAAATATGAAGTCTATTTACCTAGTTTTGCTACTGGTCGCATGCGTTTCAGCACGCTCGGTGGAAGAATTTCGGGCTGTACACGATTCGATTGCGAATATTGATATGGAAGAAATTGTCAACAGCGAGGAAGACACGGACAATGGAGGTACATATCGATATGTCCTTAATTAAACAATTATCTAAACGTATTGAATATAGGATATTTGAATAATGAATAGAAAATGATCTAGATTAAGTAGAGTATGGTAGAAATGAGAACTGAATTATTAGACGCTTTTCATACATGTAGTTTCGCGTTTAAAAATGCAATTTTGCATGTATGTGCCGCATGACACGTATTTCAGTTCAGTCAGTGTTCGAGATATCTTTATTTCTTACACTATATATTGTATTGTTTGAATATTCGAAGAAATACACCTCTATCACGAATATTTCTATCTGTAGCGTTTGAGCCGAACATATCGGAAACTTTAACATTTCAGGGAAAGCAATTATTTGTACTTACGTTGTTGCTAATATATTGTACTCTGCTAAAGTAACTTACATAAATCCTCTCTCATTTTGTTGGATTTTTTTCACAAAAGTTGATGATTCCAACGACGAACAGGATTCTGGTTTAAGCCACTGGTACGGTACAACTAAAGTTGCGTTTTCCACCTATCTTAGCAAAGACTACAAGTGTCTAGGAAAGGGACAACATATCAAATTCGACAAAGTTCTGCTAAATGACGGAGAAGCGTACGAAGCATCAACCGGCGTGTTCAGGTAGGTAACTTACAGAATCTAACGCGAATCATTAAAATACATAGTTTGCTTGAACACTACAATATCGTGTAGCAATCACAAAACAAATTATTGAGAAAAGAGTGCATATAAACTGCTTTGCGAGTAGGGATAAACTTACTTAAATGGTGCAAATACAATTATGTTATAAACAAACAAACGTTTATGTTTCCATTTAATGAGAATCGTATGCAATTTGAATCAGCGGCGTTTGATAACACCGGTGAAATATGTAAAATTGAAAACACTATCTGTTGCATTTCAGTAAAGCTTGATGTTAATATCAACATTTGTGGTATTAGATGCTCAAAATATGTTACTGCTTTCAATGTTTGATATTTTGGCGGGTCTAACGTCACACCGACCAATAGAGCGACTTTTTCAAGCTTTACTTGCTGACGGAAGGCTACGTGTGTCCCTCTAGGTATTATTTTATCAGGGGCAAGCACCTTGGTGCAATCACCGGAAGGCTTCTTCTCATGAAAACATTCTTTACTCCAAACGAGGTTTCTAGCCCATTGCTGTAAGATTAGAAAATAAAATCTGTAAGAAGATCCTTTAGAAGCATAGAATGCACCCAAGCAAATAATAGCAGTGAGTCTGTTCATATGAGTGAGCGAGTTGGATTTTACGGCAAACCGACACAAAAAGGTCGTATATCTCCGAGAAGATGTAATGAAAACATAAATTGTAAAATATCTCTAAAAATATATATGTAAAAACGTATATACATATAAATTGTTAAAATACCTATCTGCTTTAAAAAGAATAAAATATTGCCGATTGAGAGGTAATGGAACGCTCCCAAGCACCGGCTTAAGTGGAACTCTATTATCAATGAACGTTGAGTAAACTCCATGATCCCAAAGGACTAGAAAATATAACAACACTGAATCCATAGTACGGGGAAAACCTATTGGCCACAGAGCCATCTGGTGAATGCAACTTCAGGGATGCCCCCTTTTAATCTTGTTTTTTTTTATGATTTGAAATCTACGTAATATTATAAGTACCTTTAATTTTTGCCAGTGTAGTAAAAGGTGCGTTAAATATCTCTTGGGGTTATTATCTAACGTTAATGAAATGATTACGGTTAACGACATAGTAAGATAATTATAATTACATTATAACCTGGAGACATGCTTTGAAGTTGTCAAGATCACTTGTTGCGCAGATCCAGCAATACATTTTAGATTACAAGTCATAGTTTTATTTAATAAACTTTAAGGTGCATCATCGTTGGATTAAATAACATGCATTATTAAATAGCCCTAGTCTGCAAATGCATACCACAACTTATGCCATTATTTGTCAACATTAAAAATGTATATCTAGGCATTTTTTATATCAGGGCGAAAGTTGACGGTGTTTACATGTTTACCTATGTGATTGCTCAAAGACATAAGCATGAAATTCGAGCCAAGCTGGTATATGATGATAAAACTATTAATGGAGCAATTGCTGAAGGTAAGTTAAAAGACATTATACGTTTCCTTAAGAATAAAATTAATATCAAGACCAGACTGTAAGATAAGACGTCAATATTTCATTTTCATGTCATCTATTGCATTCTCTGTTGGCTATGCAAAACCTATGTCGGCTATTCCATTGCTCTGTCGGCTATGCTATTTCTCAGTCGGCTATGTCATTTCTCTGCCGGCTGTTGCATTCCCTGTCGGCTATGCCATTTTTCTGTCGGCTGTGGCATTTTCTGTTGACTATGCCATTTTTCTGTCCGCTATGGCATTCTGTGTCGGCTATAGCATTTTCTCTGCCGGCTGTGGCATTCTCTTAGGCTATTCTATTTCTCTGTAGGCTATGCCATTACTATGTCGGCTTTGGTATTCTCTGTCGGCTGTGGAATTACTCTATTGGCCAATTGATTAATTTATCAACTATGTCATTACTTTCACATGTTAAGCGGAAATATAAGGTCTAATGTTTGTAAGCAAAAGACCCTTTTATCTGTTTTAACAAACAGGTTTTCCTTTTTTTTGGATTTAATCGAAATATTCCACATTGCTGGCGACGTTCAAGCGACATGTTACTTTGTGGAAAAAGTGTATTTGATATTGGCTAAAATTCATGTAGTAAAATTTGTTTTACGGAAAAGTTTTCAGCTTCGATTAATATGTTTATGCATGTTGCCTGAAACAAAGCTGGAAATTAGGATGTGCTGTTCGCTAACGGTTTCTCTAATAGCAATAGGCTTTGAAAGCGAACAGCATGGATCCTACCCAGACTGTGCGGAAGCGCTGGCTGGTCTGGATCCATGCTGGTCGCAAAGCAACTATGTTGATTTTCTCATGGCGCGGCTTATTTGTATTAGGCTTAGTGGAGGTGAATAACATTTCTTAAATATTCTAAATATGCACACTTTTGTTACAGACAATGGCAAACAGTATATCCTAACAAGCTGTTACCCAAAGTTCTCGGTTTACGTCTTTCAGGTATGCACAAGTGGCATGATGCCCAAGGCACAAATACAGCAATAATACACGTACGTAGAGGCAAAGCTGTTTGGGTAGAAGCCGTCACCTATGGCAACCTAGAGGGCAACAATGCCAACTACAGATATACCTCATTTAGTGGTTTCTTGCTATATGCTAGGCGTTAAACAGAACTGTTTACGGACCAGCTGGAAAAGAATTCTGTCTTATTTCATTTTATCAGTCTATAAACAGACAGTTTAACATATTTAGTTACCTTAGTATATATATCTGTATTACATATTATTGTGTGGCTTTTTCTCGCCTAAAGAGATTGAAACTTGTATAAAATATTTGTGTTTATCACGTTTTCACATTTTAACAAACTTAAAGGGATAGAAAAAGTGGAAACTGTGCAATCACCCAACACGAAAAAAGGTTGGGTTCGAAGACTGTAGTGGAAACGCATGCTATCGTCCAAGCCCTCAGTCCTCGGGTTGAGCGGAACTCAACATCTGCACATATTATAAGTCTCAAAATACAGTTTGTCAGTATATCAACAACTCTTAGATTAAATCTTTATTAGTAGAGTTCAAGTCATTAAGCAGTATATACCAAGCTTTGCATGGAATATATAAAAGTTCAAAACTTACAAATACTGAGTGTCGGTAGCATTTTTGCAGACCTAGACTTTACATTTAGGCTAGATGCAACAAGTACACGTTCATATGTGGCGTTGTCTGAACGGCTGCGGACCTTATAAGTAGATTTTCCAGTATCACTTTTGTCCTTGTTTTACTTTTTTTGTAATTGATCATGTTTTCTGTAATGTTTTGGGCAGGTTCTTTTACCTGAATTTCTTCAGAAGCAAACGAAGCGTTTTCAGTTGTCTGCTATTACTGATTAAAACATTTATACGGCTTGATTGCAATGGCAGCTGTCGCTGGAAACGGACATTATATCCTGCTTCTTTATCTGTGTTATATGCATTAACAACAAATAAAATCTGGAAAGTAGATCCCTCGGAAGCACCGAAAACAATGCAAACAGTGAAAATTGCAGACTCGGTTTGACTGAGTCTGTTCATGAGCAGTAATGGAAAATGCAACACTGCCCACGCCCCCTAGCATCGGCTTAAGCAGTATTCAATCTTCAAATCTAAATGAGTTGAAATCAATGATCCCGAAGGACCAGAAAATATAACAACACTGAGATGAAACATTCTTACATTAAATAAGGTGACAATATGATCTCATTGATAGCACAACATGTACAGTTATAATAAGAAAAAAAGAACAGTTCACTACTTTTTAAAAGTATTTCTGCAAATGTCGGCAAAAATGCACATTTTTATGTAAATTAGTTTCCTTACAATGAAGCTGATACGTTTCCTTTTGTAACGGAAGTGTTTTGAGTTGCCTGAAAAGAACAATGTGTTTTTAAATTCTAAATTGCAATTGTTTAAAAAGTCACAAAAAATGTCAAGAAAAAGGTCGTTAAATTATAGTCTGAAGTATGCAAACAAATTTAAATATGCATGCTCCAACCTTACATACGTTTTGGTAACTGAATGCGTAAGCAAAAAATGGTTGTGTAGATAAAGTCAAAAAGAAACCTTAGGCATGAAATAGTCAAACGTTGCACGAGTACTATCCTATCTAGAAACGACTAGTATGTTTAGACTCCATTTTCTTTTATATTTAGATAAGGTCACGACACAATAAATAGCTGTACTTTATTCTATATAAAACGGACATATTTCCAATGTCTGCAGCACACCCATTTTAAATGTCTGTAACTTACATTTTCTTGAAAAATATTGTCAGTGCTGTAAATCAAAAGAAAAGTAGTCATGTTTGACGCAAGAAAAATACACAAACTGCAAAATCAGCTAAATATGAGTCCCCAAATTGTAGTGGTGGTGTATGACCTAAGATCCAATTATGTTATGCTATAATTTCATTATAATGTCAAGCATAAACCTGTCATGTGCGTTCAGCAAAAAGTGTAAAGATAATAAGGAATGTAGCTCTACAGAGCAAACAAACAGAGTACTATTTGAATCCGCCATTATACGACTTCCATTGGTTGCGTCGTTTCCTATTTAGTGTCTGTATGCCAAAATGTCGCATGTTTGAAATATTCTCTTGCAACCAGATTACTTCATTTCATAGACCTTGGGCACAATTATAAGATAAAATGGGTTTTTATAATGGCTGCGAAATAGGGTCTATAGAGTTACTTTGCCATCATTTGTCAAAAACATTTTTTTTAACTACGGAAGCTGATAAAGGCCATTATTTAGAACCTGACTCAAAGCTTTCTTGACCAAGAAGCAGTGCCAACACTGAAATTTATCTGATGTTTTCCCTAGTTTTGAAAGAAATGTTGGTAATAACAATTCTAGGATATGACACTGACGCACTTTAACTGTGTTTCCAGTTATAAGTAAGATTTTAGAACATGAAATGAAAAAGCTGGAATAGGGACATTTTACAAAAGGTCTTATAAAAGTACAACAAGAACAAAGTAAAGTTAACCCCCAAAGTTTAAAATGTACCATACGTTAATGTATATTTTTTATCACAGAAACTGTTTTGATCAAAATAATAACATTTCACTTTAATTCACTAAAATTTGTTTGAAGTTTTCAAACTAAAATTTACAATTATACAAGCAAGATATTTAAGGTCACTTTTCTTGTCCTGCCTGCAGCTATTTCTTTCCTTGCAGAGATATTTAAATAACTTTGTATAAATATTTAAGATAACAAGCCCATGTGTCATATTGACCCAATAAACAGATTGTTGATGTTTTATCTCAGAATTGCCTCCCTTTAATGTGACTTCTGCAATACCCGACAATTTTGTTTTCCTTTGGGATCATAGAGTATATTAATTTATTAAATAATAGAATTTCGCTTAAGCTTGTGCTAGGGGCCGTGAGGGGTTTGCACATTTCATTACGTCTCCTGAGCAGACCAAATCAAACCGAGTCCGCTATTGTGTTGATTGGCTGCGTTCTATGCTTCCAGAGGACCGTTTCATAGATTTTATTATATGACTACCTCTATATCCGAAGTATTACGTGCAGACTACAAACTGTACAAAATGTCTTGGAGTTAATTGTGTACTTTCGCATCTTTTACCGATTCAAACCATACTGCAACCACTTGCGAGTTGTCGGATTCTCCAAACTTAAAAGCCAAAATTCATCATATTGTATTACTGTTACCGCATCGAACACCCACAAACCCGCACCTAGAGGATATCAGCTGGTTTAACCTAATGTAAACCAAAATATTGCATACCCTGATAAAGAAATATCCATGAACTTAAATCATTTTACTGACCTTGTATTAGTTACCACCGGCACCAAACAGAAAGAAAATCCCGCTGTATAAGTTTTATCCTTCCCCCTATGATAACCATGTTCGTAAACGAGAAAATGAATCGGGCTTTCTTCAATATCCTGCTTTTCGTCATACAGCAATGCGACATGCTACATCTGGTGTATTGACTTGTGGTAAACTTACATCGTTCCTTCACCATGTGTCTATGTACTAATGATATGAATAGAAGCGGTTCCTGGACGGAGTGACTGCTCACTCGTACACATGAACAGTTGACAGAAATATTCTCTAAAGGTAAAGACCTGCGGGCACATAAACTCTCCCTTGTCACTATGCAGAATGCAGTATTTCACTAAGTCTAAGCATAATGGGTTTACAACAATGTACATCTCATCTCTCATTATGCAGCAGAGGGCGTGTTCATCTTCGTGTTCGGATGCTTCTGCTAAACCACGAAAAAAATATGACACTGCGTATAATGGCTACGTTTCCGGTGACTGGACCTCTAAACCTATTTGATTTGTCGAGGCGTCCAGTAATCTCACGCTGTTTAGGATTGAATTTCATTTGGCTACCACGAAACAATTAGATGAATGGTCAATTTGCTGACACCGAATCACTTTCCTCTTACCGCTGTGAGCTCGAAACCCGTTCGGATAGTCATACTAGGTAGCCATCCTGATTGCTTACTGATGAAAGGCGACCGCCCGTGCCAGAGATATTGCCCGGGGGCACCTGCAGTGAGTTATTCTCCCACCACCAAAATGAAGTTGCCATATGACATCAAAATAGAAGTGATTTCTTATACACGAGGAGGGGGGATAATAACTTGAAAACTATAATATTCAGGCTGGGGTTGCAGTTCTTGAACTCTGTAATTCCTCTTTATACTATCTCATTGTGTAAGATGTCTTATTATTATTTATTCAATAAATGAACAATTATGAAAAAAGTACAGAAACTTAATATAATAATTCAAGACTTATGGTTTCAGCATAGGGTGCCCTCATTTCCCATTACAATTCCTTCAGTAGTTGACAAATTAATGTTAAACGACGGTGTCTGCTTGTAGCAGTGAGCACAATGGCCAACTTTATAGTGCTGCCTCACTGGAATATCACGCCGTAGACACGTGGCATTATACCATACTCAGTCACATTATACTGACACCGGGCTGACCAGTTCTGGCACTATCCCCTTAATGCTCAGCGCCAAGCGAGGAAGCTGCTAGTACCATTTTTACGTCTTTGGTATGACGCGGCCGGGGATCGAACCCACGACCTCCCGCACTCAAAACGGACGCTCTATCACTAGGCTACCGAGGCGGTATGACAAATTAATAGAATGTATAGAATGTCCAAACTCAAGTACAATAAGGGAGATACAATAAGGGAGATAATTCAAAACTAATTAGAGATTAGTTCTTATGTTATATACTTCCTCACTTACTTTCTTTAAACTCCCTTCAGATGTCACAATTATTAAAGGAAAAATAAGTACAAAATTGGAGACCATTCAAACATTTTTAGCTCGAGTATTCAAAGAATAGTAGTGCTACTGGACTCGCCCGTGCGTCGGCGTCGGCGTCCCGATTTGGTTAAGTTTTTTTGTGTATGTAAGCTAGTAGCTCAGTAACCACCTGTGGGAATGGATTGAAAATTCACACACTTATTCATTGTGATAAACTGACTTACATTGCACAGGTTTCGTAACTCTGTTTTGCTGTTTTACAAAATTATGCAGGGGCCTCCGTGGCCGAGTGGTTAAGGTCGCTGACTTCAAATCACTTGTCCCTCAACGATGTGGGTTCGAGCCTCAGTCGGGGCGTTGAATTCTTCATGTGAGTAAGCTCCAGCTGGCTTACGGAAGGTCGGTGGTTCTACCCAGGTACCCTCTCGTGATGAAATAATGCACGAAGGGGCACCTGGGGTCTTCCTCCAACATCAAAGCTAGACAGTCGCCATATGACCTATAATTGTGTCGGTGCGACGTTAAACCCAATAAAACAAAACAAAATTATGCCCTTTTTTTCGACTTAGAAATGTTTGGTAAAGGTTTTGTATGTAAGCTGGTATCTCAGTACCGACTAATGGAAATGGATTGAAACTTCACACACTTGTTCACTGTCATCATCTGACATGCGCTAAGCAGATCCCACCTTGTTCACTGTCATGATCTGATTTGCACTAAGCAGGTCCCATAACTCTGCTTTGCATTTTTTCAAAATTTTGCCCCTTTTTTCACTTAGTTTTGGGTTAAGTTTTTTTATATAAGCTAGTATCTTAGTATCCAATAATGGGAATGGATTGAAACTTCACACACTTGTCCACTGTCATGAGCTGATAAACAAATGCAGGTTCCTTAACCCTGTTACCCAGTTTTACAAAATTATGCCCCTTATTCGACTTTGTATTCATTCAATTAACAAGGCCGTTGAATAGTCGAGCGTTGCTGTCCTCCGACAGCTCTTGTTTAAGAAAGAGTTATGGTTGCCGTGTTCAGTGCTTTCTTTTATTACATGTAGTTTCTTTGAATTCCCTACATTTGTTGCAAATTTATCGTTCGGACAAAACAGCAAACATAAAGTTTCTGAAGCAATTTAAGACGGGGTTATTGTTCTTGTTGTAAGCATTACCTGGCGGACTGGATTTTTATATCTCCTTCCCACTTTTTATTGGAGATAATAAAAATTTCTTCAGTGTCAACTAGCAATGGTTGCGTTGCTCGGCTGACAGGTTGTTGAACCGACAAACTACATAGTTGCGAGTCGGTATGCACCCTTGAAAGTGTAAATACTAACATAACTTAGACATCGGGAACAAAGCTTCATTCACTTGCTGATATTTCAACTTTTGTATCCGGAATGTTTAAGTACATATATAAGATCGAAGAATCTGGTGCTTCAATTCTCCCGCCTTCATAGCTTTGGGTATTGTATAATCATCCCTTGGAAAGGTTCCTGCTTTTTAATATTGTCTATTGGCAGTTTCTATGATGTGTAGGCTCCGTAACTACCGACCCCATTTCTAAATTCCAGTTAGTTTAGTTCGTTTAGGGCAAGCACATTATTTTAACTGGGGACCATACGCCGCTTTTTATTGAATTACACACTAGTGTAGCATTGAAGGTTCCATATTGCAATGCCGTATTAACACGTCAGCGGATGTCTCTTAACTTGTGGTTTTGGTACTTGTAACCTGTGTAAATTAGTTCTGCTCAGCTCGCGGCTGGAAGGCATGAACGGTAGCATGCATTTCCACTACGGCCCATGATCAGGCCCAATAAACCGAGCCTGCAACATTTTCATTTTTTGTCATTTTCGGCGACCTGCGGAGTTTCCACTTTTTCTATTGCAAAACATTATCTATTTCTTGTAATTCATCTATTTATGAGGTAAAGAAAAAAGTTTGTTTTCGGTTACTAGTACTGCTTGATTTGAGCATCTTACAAGAACGTTATGGAAATACCAGTTGTAGTGATCTTTATTTTCATTCTATCAGCACAGATAGTTAACAAATAAAAGTAAACAAATTTAAAGTCTCTTTAAAAATGATAGAACAAATAAATATACAGTATGATATAAATGAAAAACTTCTCAAAATCTATTTTTTATTTGCAGACTGTTAAACATACGCATTCTCATTGAAGCAACATTGCAGGACCTTTTTTACGCTTCATATACTGTAAAAGCACATATTTTCGCTGGGTCAAAATTTCGTAAGTTTGAAATATGGAGTATGTTCGCGAGGTTTAATATTCGCGAAATAGTAAACATATTTAATAAGGAGCGCGGAACAGTAAGTACCGCCACAGAACCCAGGGACACTGGGTACAGGTTTAATTCATTTTTCCGAAAGTTAGAAGATTCTTTTATGTTAGAAAAACATTTATAAGCTGACGCAGTTCATATCTCAGGAGATTCTGTTTCACCAAAACACACTTGAATGAATAAAATATATAGACACTAGTCGCGCTTGCACTGAAATGAGCTGTACATTTTATCATTAACATTAAAATGTCTAAACAATCCTAGTTAATCATTTTCATCTTCTAAATACTGGTAGAATATGAGAGCCACACTGTCACAATACATATATACGCTCGTCACAAGACATTAGTTTTGACATTTGAAATACCATTCTTATTTAGCAGACTCGTTGTCAGTTTTCTAAATGTCGACTGATTCCAGAGCCGTAACTCCAGACAAAGACTATATATACCGCTGGTTATTAACCTTGGACATTATAACATGTCCGTAAACATTATGACTATGTTTAGTGAAGATTGGATATGATCTGCTTTAGTTATTAACGAGGGACACTGACAATTTTGCGATATTGTTATTAAAGGTCCATAACGCAAGAGTGACAATGAGTGTCTATCTTGTTATCGGATTTGTCTAAGATATTTTGCTCTTAAGTATTGTGACCAGATTGATGAACATTGGATAAAAGGTACCTAAGTAACAGTTGACACTGTCAATTTAGCAACTTTCAATAGTTCATGGGCCATAACTCCAGAGCCAGTGGTATTGTCCAGCTAATAGCCTAGTGGTAGATTGCCCACTTCGAGTGCGGGAGGTCGTGGGTTCGATCCCTGACCGCGTCATACCAAAGACGTAAAAAATGGTACTAGTAGCTTCCTAGCTTGGCGCTCAGCATTTTGAGGATAGCGCTAGGACTGGTCAGGCCTGTGTCAGTATAATGTGACTAGGTTGGGTATCGTGTCATGTGTCTGCGGCGAGATATTCCAGTGAAGCAGCACTATAAAGTTGGGTATTGTGCCCAACCACTGCTACAAGTAGACACCGTCGGTAATATAACTGAAAAATTGTTGAAAAAACTTTGTTGAGATATGATACCAAGAAACAATGTTACAAAGTTTGGTGAAAGTTTACGCCGTTTTTCAACAGTACTAGTATTTCAGTTATGTTATTATTTTGTTTGTTTCGGGTTTAACGCCGTTTTTCAACAGTATTTCAGTCATGTAACGGCGGGCAGTTAACCTAACCAGTGTTCCTGGTTTCTGTATCAGTACAAGCTTGTTCTCCGCAAGTAACTGCCAACTTCCCCTAATGAATCAGAGGTGGAGATCGAGTTCAGACACCATGTCGTTTATCAAATAGTCACGGATAACATACGCCCAGCCCGAGGATCGAACTCACGACCCCGCGATCCGTAGACCGACGCTCTACCTACTGAGATAAGTGGGCGGGTCTCAATTATGTTATGGCAGACAGTTAACCTAACCAGTGTTTCTGGATTCTGTACCATAACAAACCTGTTTTCCGCAAGTATCTGCCAACGTCCACACATGGATCAGAGGTGGAGGACGAATGATTTCAGACACAATGTCTTTTATCAAATCTTTACGGAGAACATACGCCTCGCCCAGGGTTCGAAATCGTGACCCCGCGACCCGTAGATCTGCGCTCTCCGTATTGAGCTAAGCGGGCGGGCTACTTTTAGAATTGTCTAAAGGCTTAAACACTATTATAAACGGGTCATTGAGTCTTTTCTTAAACTTCAGAAACACTCCACATTTTGAGTCTTATGCAGACACGAATTAAATCCCCCTATCACAGCTATTCAGCACCACACTTGCATTTTACCCTTCCTTGCTTCGTTTGGCGCTAAAATTCAAATATTTACGGGCTACCACGTGAGCATGTGTTATTCGATCTCAGAGTCCCTCTACATAATCATAGAAAAGTGGCACTGTTCATCTGGTGGTTGTGGATTATGTCAACTGGTAGGCGTATCACGGTATGCCTCAGCTAAACGCCTTAGATACAGGTCCCGATCCTCTTCGCTGTGGATCTGAAGAGGCGTTCCCCATCTTTTATATACGAGCAGCAGCACTCTTTTGCTTTCCGGTTAGGAAATGCGATAACTTTGGCGTAATTGGTAAACGCATCCGTTCATGTTAACACGTGGAGTATGTAAAAAAACAACAAAGAAAAATATCAAACAGGGAATGTCACGCACCAAAAACGTAGCCTCCTCAAAACGAAACCCCCAGCACGCAGACGCGTGCACCACACACACACACACACACACACACACCCACCCAAAGCCAACACATAAGGACAAAACGAACAACACACACGCACACAAAGCCAACACATAAGACGAAACGAACAAACAAAGGAACACAGTGGGGCACCGCCTTGGAACGGACAGTGGCAAAAACACCACTGGGGAGCTTAAACCGGTTTATGGTGCACCTAACCTCACTCTTACCCCCACCATGTTCCAAAGACATGGGACAGTGTAAATAAAAATAATCCCCTCCAGGTGAATCTCTTACACACGTAATGGAAACAAAAAGGCATGGCATGTAAAACACAAAAATGCTCGTGTTTAAATATATAAAAAAACAAACCTTAAGAACCAAAAACGTATGTACTCAATGCCTTTTCAGAAGACAGAGCAACAAGAGAAACACCCTTAAGGGCCCGACGAAACAGGCCAGAAGACAAATATCAAAACAGTTCAGTCCTGGTAGGATTTAAAAACTGCTTATCATAGAGTCCTCCCCCTCTTCCGTCAGACGCAATCAAAGAGGGAAGCGCAGTGTCCAACTGTAAACGGGTTGAACACTAAACATGCGGTATGTCTCAAAACAGTTCGGTCGTAACCTCTTTTAATAAAACGTTTGATAATCTTTCCAAATACATTTGGAATATAGTGCACACGTATCCCTATGTGCGCCACTTTTGATGTTACCTATTGGAGCTTTCGGCGTATGAGTTGGAGGCTTGTCGAAAGTACAGACATCAGATTTCAAATTGAATCACATTATGTCTTGTTACATTTTATACCAGTAGTATCTCTGAGAAATCTTTGCCTTAGATTTTCGAACGTCAAGGTGGTCAGAATGAATACTATTATGCATCTCACTAAGTATTTCCGGTCGTAACTCTTGGAACAGTAAGATGTGTATAGGTTCCAGTGTCATTCTGTTTGCTAAAGCTCTTGCACAGAACACCTTTAACCAGATCATACCACAGTATCCAGTAATGTCTGCAGTCTGGAATTTTTGACTTTATTTCGTTATGACTACAAACCCGTTTACATTTTAAAAGCATGTCAGTAGTCCCTAAGCGATTTGTAGTTTTGACCATCTGTCACACCTTGCAAATTAAGTTTCCACCGCGCTTTTGTTTGTCCATTTTGATCCATGTAGACAGACGGGGCTGAAAAAAGTTTAAGTCACTTTTACGCGGTCGATAGCAGGGTTGGTGTAGGGAGGTGTGTTCCCTCCTGCTTTGAATTATTTTGTAATTTCCAGTAGTAAAGCAGTGCTGCAATCAGATTTTGAAATGGACAGGGTGGCAGCTGGTAAAAGGGCATATCAAACTGCAAAGTGACAATATGGGGGAAGGGTGTTTGAGGAGGACACTCCCTCCTGCAAGATGGGTTTGGGGTATTCAAAAATTTAAAAATGTAGGTCTTTGAAGCAGCCTTTGCTGCATTTTCTGACCGAAAATAATGTTTCGTTATTTAGCTCACCTGTCACGTAGTGACAGGGTGAGCTTTTGTGGTCACCCTTCGTCCGTCCACAATTTCCTTGCGAACACGATGGAGACCACATTTTGTATTTGATTTTAATCAAACTTGCACTCAACTTGTATGGGCATAATAGCTCGGTTCCTTTCCGGCCAAATCCCATCTTGGGTTCCAGAGTTATGGCCCTTTAAAGGCCCAAAATTTGCCATTTTTTGGCTTGTGAACATGATAGAGACCACATTTTGCAATCAACTTTAATAAAACTTGCAAACAACTTGTTTTGGCATAATATCTCGGTTTCTTTTGAAAACTGGCCTGATGTCATCATGTGTTTCAGAGTTATGGCCCTTAAATTGCCAAAATGTGCTATTTTTTGCTTTTGAACACGACAGAGACAACATTTTGCAATTAACTTTAATCAAACTCGTACACAACTTGTATTAGCATTATATCTCGGTTCCTTTGAAAACTGGCCAGATCCCATCATGGGATCCAGAGTTATGGCCCCTTAACTCCTTAAGGTGCTATATTTTCTACTCCCGTAGCGTCGATACCCGACTATACGCGCGTTATCAGGACTCCCCAGGACGGCGATTGACGAGTATAGTTGCGGCACCGAGATCATGCTGATTACGACACATACTTGTTAATTTTTGATAATCCTGATAAAAGCAAAATTATTTTGCATAACGGCTATTATTTCTTAGATGTTACAATTATTAATTTGCTAATAATTAGTTTCCTTGTTAAAATAAATGTTTGTAAATATGCGATAATGGAAATAATAAAGACGAACTCCGCTGTGTTTCGTTCATACTGTATTTCAAAAGATTAAAATAATATCGGCTGCCAGAGATTTTTCTTACATTGAAGAAAATATTCATTGTTATGCTGATTTTGACGTATCAGTTCCGTCGGATGATGATTCCGACGATGAAATTTCATTATCAGAGAAATGAATGGTCGGAAAACGTTAAGTTTTAGAAAGCTGAAATATTCGTACACTTACATCCCATTAAATTCAAATGGATAAAAATAACACAGCAAAACATGTTTCATACATAAAAATGAGTGTAAATAAACACTTTTTGTAAATGTAATAATTCTTCAAAGTTGGGTGTAAATATTACAACTTAACTGTCTCAGTGCGTGTCACACAACGTTTGTGTACATGTTTAGAAATTAATTTACATCAAAATAAACCATCGATATTCACTCAAAAATGGGTGTTAATTTTGAGTAATGCTGATGTAAATACCCTGTGTTAATAATGTATTTCTATTTATTGGAATTTAATGTGTTTACATGTTAAACAAGAAATGTCTTTAAAAATGATGGTCGGCGAATTGTAATAAGGAAAGAAGTTTATGAATTTTTCATCTAACATTCATCTTTCATCTAACATTTTTCAAATTGCAAAACTAAACACCGCACTTTAACAATTTAAAGGTCCATTACTAAGGGAAAGTGAGTTGCCAATTATTTTCATAGCCAGTGCATAGACTTCTGCAAGACACTAAATAATGAAGATTGGCAGGTCAAAATTTACAGAAGGTCTTTGGAACTCAAAGAAATGTATGTTTATTATGTTGAAATTTCAATGAATCGACAGAATGACCCCCCAGGTCTTTTTAACTTTCTTCATACTTCATAGAAAAATAATTGTACATATACTGCGATTTATTTCGAATTTCTACATACCAACTTTCATTTTCCAATAAAATGAAATAGTTTCTGTGCTTTTTAAAAGAAATTAAATGTTCGCTTTACTTAGTATTGAACCTTTAAATGGTTCTCTTTTAATTTTTCGCAAAGGTTTCGTAGGGTTGCAATTTTGTTTCGTTTATCCTTAGACGAATAATTACAGCAGTAGTTTGATGAAGATTCATGAAGCGGTTCATGAGAAGAGGTCCTTAAACGTGTTTATATTTTTAGCTAAATTGGTCCCTATCCCAATTTGCAAAATAGCAGGAGACCTTACGATATTGTTACACATCGAGTTTGATAAAAATCCATTACATTTTAGTGGTTAATGCGAAGAAAGGCATATCTACTTTTAGCTATAGTGGTCCCTAATAGGGCCCAAGTTCCTATATAAATAAATTTGGAAGAGGACATTATAATGATGCTCCAGACCAAGTATGACAAAGATCCACCAAGCTGTTCATGAGACGCTGTATAAAGACATTTCTAGTTTTGGCTCTAGCAGCCCCTAAAAGGGGTCAAATGTCCCAGCTGAACAAAGTTGGCTGCGGGCCTAATAAAGAAGCTACAAATCAAGTTTGATTAGAATACATGAGAAAAAATCAATTAAAGGATTTTTTTTATTTATTTCTAAAATAGGCCAACTGATCCCGCTTTAACAAATGCATATCCGCTATTCATGAATCTTTGGACAATGACGTCACACCTTTAAAAAGTGAAGGTCAAGCAAAACATTCAATTGTAATTATTTCAATATTTCTGTTTCATAAGCAAAGTTTGACCGTAGTCATATCACATAGATAAACTGTATGCTGCGTCCCTTGATTTCAGTGTAATGAGATTCAGTCATTATATAGCATATACATAATAAAACAGATTTCAACTGAGTTCAATATTTGCATACCATACTAAAGAAAAATATTCATATATAATAAATCAGTTAAATAATTTATAACAAATATATCAAAGCAAACAAGTACTCATTTTAATATGCAATCTGAAAAAGTCACAAAAGCAAGAAACCTTTTCATATACAGACGACAATTGTAACAAGGAAAATCTTTTAAAAAGCACTTCTCTACATAAAAGACTCTTATCATACCCTTAAGCATGTGATACGCAGACCATATTCAGCTCTTTCTTTAATTTGATATATGTTGGTATTTGAACAGGTTTTTATGATATTTATTAAACTTACTTATCATTTTGTGATATATCAATATTCTTGCTAAATATACTGAGCCAACGTTAGCTTTAAAACTGTGAACAGCGTCGTTTAGGACAAACGCTTTGTCTACATTTCACTCAGCGTAGCAAAATCAACAGAGTGAAGGAAATTGACACTCTCGTCCAATCAGGCAGAGTGTTACATAAATCTTCCATTTTGATAAATTATCTATAATGCGTTATCAAGTAGTTTGATTTGCAAACTGAAGTCAAGTGGCATAGGTAACGAATTCGTTCTTAGATGGCGTTCGCCGAAAAAGTAATAAAATCAGAAATATTCAGATATTTATTAAACGCAATAGGTGTGTAAAAATGGTAAATGTTTCGAAGTGAAATTATTATTCTATTTGGGTCTAAGTTACGGACAAAAGTGGATATATACAAATATTTGTTCAGACTTGGAAGATTTTATAAGTATAGTTTGTTTTACACCCATAATATTTCAATGCATGATTTCAATTGACTGCATGGGAGTGTGATTATGATAGATCAGATAATGTTCTTCGACGTCAGGTGGTTTTGTTTGTTTGTTTGTTTTGGGTTTAACGCCGTTTTTCAACAGTATTTCAGTCATGTAACGGCGGGCAGCTAACCTAACCAGTGTTCCTGGATTCTGTACCAGTACAAACCTGTTCTCCGCAGGTAACTGCCAACTTCCCCACATGAATTATCAGAGGTGGAGGACTAATGATTTCAGACACAATGTCGTTTATCAAATTGTCACGGAGAACATACGCCCCGCCCGAGGATCGAACTCGCGACCCCGCGATCCGTAGACCAACGCTCTTACTACTGAGCTAAGCGGGCGGGCTTACGTCAGGTGTAAACGTCAGGTGGTAATTCTTATTTCGCCGCAGCAGGTATATTATGATGTCGGCCTCAGAGAGTTAAGGGTCCAAATTTTGCTATTTTGGCTTTTGCAGCCATAAAGGGACTTAATTTATGGTTTGATTTGATACACACTTGCAAAATATCTTCAACAACAATAACTCTTGGATTCCATGATGAATCTGTCAGACAAATCATATGTTCTGGAGTTATTTTATATATGATTACCTCCCCTGATTTTAATCAAAATGGATTTATATCAGTAAGTACTTATAAAAATAAGGAAGAATATCCAACAGGGAAAGCCACGTTCAAAAAACGCAGCCTCCCAAAAGACACACGCGAACAACTCTCGCACACCACAGACAAAATTGAACACAAAAGGACAAAACAAACAACTCATTTGAAATTTCATTGTTGTCATTAGTCGGAGTCAGACAATCAGTGTAGATAACTATAGACTGATTTTATGTCAAATTCCTCCCTTTATTTCAATTAAAATGTGTATATATCCGTAACTAATGAAGATACTGATCTGAAATTTCATTTATGCCATCAGATGGACTCGAACAATCACTGAAGATACGTATTTGACTGAATGTCTGACAAATTACCTCCCTTTAGTTTTTATGTAAATGAATATACCTAGCAGCTACTATTGAGATTGGTTTGAAACGTCATTTATGTCTTCTATGGTAAAAAGTTTCTACTTTTATTTCATTTATGCCATCAGATGGACTCGGACAATCAGGGTAGATAACTTTTGACTGAATTTCTGACAAATTACCTCCCGTTATTTTATGTAAATGAATATACCTCAGCAGCATCTAATGAGATTGGTTTTAAATGTTATTTAAGTCTTCCAGGGTAAGGAATAGTCATGCTAGTACAAAAATGCAGCACTTGAGCCTAGGACCCTCAAACTTGGTATGGAGATTGGCCCTGAAAAGAACGTGACCCACAGCTCAAAAGGGACTGTTGCAAGAAAATATTTATCCTGATGATATTTAAAGTGTATGCCTATGTGATCTATGTCAAAACTTGATCTTATCATTAAGAGCAATGGTACTCAGGTGAGCGATATAGGGTCATCATGGCCCTCTTGTATATATTACCTATTACAAAATCCCAATTATGAATTATTTTCACTACATACTTTTACTTTCAGGTCATGCCTCCTGTAGAATTTAAGTCTGATATATCTATGTGTTTTGAAAATCCTTCAAGGGGTTTAGGAGATACAGAGCAAACACAAAATGGTAGGCACAAACATTTGACCTTAAGTTGTGACCTTGACCTTGAGCCGACATGGCTGACTCGTAAGTTCTGCACATCATCTTGATGAGGTGATCATTTGACCCAAGTTTCATGAAAATGTAAGTTTAATTCTAAAGTGCAAGTGCTGCATTAATTGTACAGTAGTAAGAACATTTACTATGTACGTGTTAAATACCCGGGCACAAGCCATACTCATTCGGTTAGTGGCTAGGGGTCAAGTAACCAGACCTGTAGACAACCCGTACAGGGCTGTCTAGATGTCCGGTAATCAGTATGAATACTGATAATGGTATTTACAAAGAGGAGATTATATTTCATCTTTAAAACGGGAGATGATTTCAAAAGTTTGCTCCCGTGTATTTTCTCGTCGTTTTAAATACATTGTAACAGGAAAGAGAGTATTGTAACAGGAAAGAGAAGTATTTATGCATCTTTAATAGCGGGGAAATACTCTCGAAAATTGATAAATAGAAATTTGTTGGTCGTAATCAGCTTTTAACATTTTTTTTTTGTTTTTCTCGTGAATTAGAATAATTTTTTAGTATTAAAGACATGGATTGTGCTCATAAATTGTGGAATTCTTTTTACTGCTTAGTAACGGTGGCTACCGGAAATCGCTATTAAAATTTATTTTCAATAGCCTTGAATACGACTGAGAGCTTATTATAAATAATTTACCCCCATCATAATGATGGCAACTTTATGACAATTTACCATACTTTTTACCAGCAATTACCTTATACAATGGCAATATAGTACATAACAGCACATATATTATATTAAATACCGGACATCTCGACTCCGGCTCTAGAGGTCCAGTTATCGGACCCCTGACCACTTCCTATAAGGGTGGCTTATCTTACGATCTGATATTTTAAACTTATCTCGCCTCCTACAAGGACGTCACCTGTAGACAAGATATATTCCATGTCCTGCAAGTACATTTTAGATATGAATTTTCATTATAACAAAATGGCTGCCGCATTGCTGGCGTAACCGCATTAAGTCAGATTATTGATGAGCTCAAGCTATAGATATCATTCCCGAGAGTAGTAAATTCAGTGTTTTCTTGTCGTTTTCATTCTCCTACTTGGTTTAGGCTCGTGAAGATGGATAAAAGTTCGCCGTAAAGGAAAAATATCTCTGTATTGGAGACACGACCGTTGAAATCTTGTTTTATGTTAAATCTAAGTAAAGCAGAGAAATTAACATTTTTGTTACACAGCAGTTTGTTGTAAGATCATTTAATCTACGTGCAAGATAAAGGCTTTAACAGGGAACGGGATGAAAGGCGAAGTTTCAAGACATTTCTGCCGTTGACATCGTGAAATCTGATCATTTTCGAAAGGATGGAACAGAAAGCTTTTCTGTGTTTCTGATCTTAACCAGTCAATAACTTGTATAAATGAGCGTTTGTGTTTTGTGATTCAGTCAAAATACAGGTCATTGTGCATTTTATGGCGGATGTTAATCAACTATAAACAAAACAAGATGAACAAATGATTGCAGGATTCCAGTTTGCACTGTAAGTAGATGTATAATAATTTACAAATTGTTTCGATTGTAGTATGAAAATGAAGGTTTGTCGGCAAGATAATATCGTTACACTGTTTGTTGGTAACAGGATACGGAATATACGCTGTCGAGGAAATCCATATCAGGCTCGCGTATATCACGTATCCTGTCAATAACAAGCAGTGTAACTAATATTACCATCCCACTAAGCCGTACACATAACTGCATTTTACTGTTAGGAAGAGAAAGAAATTAAAAAATACCACCATATAGAAAAGGCGATTTGTCTCATTAAAGTAATCATTTTTTACGCCGCATTTTTAACTGCTATAGATGTCACTTCTATATATGTTGGCTGGTATTGTACAGATCCGTAATAAATTAATGATGTTAAAACGTACGGTTACTGAATTCTATGAATGTTAGGCCATTCCCTGGAACGTTTTCATTTTTTACATAAGAATGATTGTTTTGATTTATGACTGTTTAACTTTTTTTCTTCAGATTGTTGGTGCGCTACAGTCGTTATGTGCTGACAGACAGGTTACGTTTCAAACACTAAACATACAAATCATCTTCCTAATAATTGAAGTTTGCATGAATTAAATGTAAATGATTTTCATCCTGAAATGTTTATGAAATAGACGATCAAGTGCGGTAGCACTGTTTCTCGGTGCCTGCATGGCACCGAATTAATACATGTACGTGACGTCAATATTGCCTTTGTTTTAACGGAAATGTGCAGTGATATTTCATGTTAGAATTTCGTTTATCATCGGTCACGAATTCATTGTTTCAAATTAAAAGTAAACCACTACCGTTGAGTTTTGTTTGTTCACGCCAATTCATTTTCGTGTCTGTATTCATTTTTTTTCAGTTTCTTTATCAAGGCCAATGTATTCTGTAGGAAGATTTGATGTAATAAAACTGAAGACAATTCAGAGTAAAAAGATTCTGACTTACTATGCAACTTAAACCGCTTTAGTTTGAAATTTGTTTATCACTGCATACATTTAGGATAAGTGACCATTATTCTTGTTTCCGAGTGATAAGGTTCTAGATCCTACTTCTTCTTTAATAGCATTTTCCGTTTTAGGGCGTTATAATTAACTCGTACTTTAAAACACAATCGAGTTTAATCATATACTTGAACAACTTAACACCTACAGGTTTATGTCTAATATATCGAAATTTAAAAGTTAATTTTAGTTTAGCTGGAGTGAAATAATAATGCGCAGTAACAGTCAATTATCAAAATGCTTCCAGTTTATTAGTTCACCTGAGCACGAAGTGTGAGCTATTGCGGTCAGTGATTGCCCGCTGTAGCATCATTAAGTAGTCTTCTACAAATAGTGTACAAAGTATCCCGCTAGTGTCAAAGATAACCCAGCCAGTCACATGGTTTATATACTTATATAGGGAAACACTTTGAAAATATTCTTGTCCAAAACCACAGGGCTTAGGGTTTTGATATTTGGTATGTAGCATCATCTAGTGGTCTTCTACAGAGATTGTTCACATTAAATTATCCCTCATGGGGTTAAAATGTCCCCACCCCGGAAAGCACATGGTTTAAATGGACTTGTTAAAGGGTAAAAACTTTTTAAAAATCGCTTTAAACTTTTTAACCCAAAGCTTTTAAGCATGTGACATGCTCTACTGGTTCTCTATCAAGATTATTCAAATCAGGCCCTTAGGGTCAATATATGCTACGCCCGGGGTCCCTTGTTTTACATTGACTTACAAAAATCTTCTTGTCCAGAAAAATAAGTCCCAGACCTTAGATATTTGGTATTTAGAATTGTTTAGTGGTAGACTTGCAAACTTATTCCAATCATGACCTTGGATCAAAAAAGTTTTGCATTGGGTTATATAGAGAAAACTGTTAAAAGATTCTTTTCTGAAACCATAGGGCCCAGAGGTTAGATATTATGTAGGTGGCATGCTCTAGTATTTGACTACCAAAAGATTTCAGATCATGACCCTTGGGTTAATAAAGGCCACGCCGGGGTGGTCCCTTCTTTTACATAGACATTTGTTTTCAAAGCAAAGGCAAAGACATTTGGATCACAAGTATAGTGCTTGATACAGATTATCAATTCTTATCTTGAATAGTTTTAATCGTGACCTACTGACCTACTTCCTCGTTTTTTGAAGTTACAGCAAAGTTAAACCACATGTATAATTTTTATACAGATTTCAATACTCATCTTGAATAGTTTTTATCATGACCTACTGACCTACATTCTTGTGTTTGAAGGTACAGCTTAGAAAGTTTGACCATGTGTATAACTTTTGATACAGATTTGAGTACTCATCTTTAATATTCTCAACCCTGACTTTCTGACCTACTGTCTTGTTTTTTGAAGCTACAGCAAATGTACCACCTGTATAATGTTTGATACAGATTTCAATACACATCTTGAATAGTCTGAATCGTGACCAACCGATGTATTTTCTTGTTTTTGAAGGTAGAGCATAGACATTTGGACCACTTGTATAACTTTTGATACATATTTCAATACTCATCTTGAATAGTTTTAATCGTGACCTACTTTCTTGTTTTCGAAGCTACGGCAACTAGTTTTGAACCACCTGCATAATGTTTGATACAGATTTCTGAACTCACTTAGAATAGTCTTAATCGCGACCTACTGACATACTTTGTTTTTGAAGTCACAGCAAAGAAATATGGACCACGTGAATAATGTTTGATATAGATTTCAATACTCATCTTGAATAGTCTTAAACATGACCTACTCACCTACTTTCTTGTTTTTGAAGGTACAGCTTAGAAATTTGGACCACGTGTATAACTTTTGAAACATGTTTCAATACTCATCGTGAATGTTGTTATATATATTCTGGTCATTTGGGATCATGTGTTCTACTTAACATGTGTGTAATAGAGATCCGCTTAAGCCGGTGCTAGGGGGCATGAGAGGTGTTGCACATTTCATTACCTCTCATGAACAGACTCGATCAAATCGAGTCTGCTATTATTCTTCTTGGTTGCACTTTGCTTCAAAAGGATCCTTGTACAGATTTTGTTGAATAGTTTTAATCGTAACCTACTGACCTACTTTCTTGTTTTTGAAGATACAGCGACGAGATTTGGACAACCTGTTTAATATTTTACTGATTTCAGTAGTTATCTTGTGTAATCGTTACCATGACCTACTCATCTACTCGTTTTTGATGCTTTAGCAAAGACTTTTGAACCACTTTTATAATTCATACAGACTTCAATATTTATCTCGAATAATTTATGCCGAATTACACTAAACTTCGGCAGTAGCACCATGGTATGTACCTTTATCAAGTTTGTTCAAATGAATTAGCTTGGCCGCTTTGGGGGTCCTCCAGAGCTGAAAATAGAAAAACTTTTAACGACTTTTTTCATGAATTGCATGATGGATCTTCATCAAACATGGTGTGTAGCATCATTATAAGGTCCTCTCTCAAATTTGTTCAAGTTTTTATCCCCCGCCGATGAAATCGGGAGGGGGTATTGAAATGGCGTTGTCCGTCCGTCCTGCGTGTGTGCGTGCGTCCGTCCGTCCGCAGCCATTTCTCAGTAACAAGAAGGTAGAATTTCATGAAACTTGAAATAAACATGAACCAACATACTGCGATGATGCCCGTCAAGTTTTTGTTTTTTTGATTGGTCAATTTTTCTTAGAGTTGTTGCCCTTTATTTACTGAAAAATGCCAAAAATGTCCGTCCGCAGCCATATCTGATAACTAGCAGGTAGAATTTCATGAAATTTGAAATAAAGATAAACCAACATACTGCGATGATGCCCGACAAGTTTTTTTTTGGATTGGTCAATTTCCCTTAGAGTTATTGCCTTTGATTTAATGAAAAATGCCCAAAAACGTCCGTCTGAAGCAATTCCTCAGTAACTATCAGATAGAATTTCATAAAACTTGAAAAAATATGAACCAGCATACAACTATGATGCCTGTCAATTTTTTTTGGTGGGGATTCAGTTTCCCTTAGAGTTATTGTCCTTTAATTGTTAAAAAATCCACTTGTACATAACAAACCAACCAATTGGTAGGATTTTATTAAACTTCTTTCATTCTTTTCCATGAACATTTATTATAAACTTGTGAAGTTGTTGCCTTGGTCACAACCCCTCCCCCCCCCCCCCCCCCCCCCCCCCCCTCCACCCAAAAAAAAATCATTCCTTTTGATTTTTTTTTAAAATCTTCCATGAATATTTTATCAACATGCAAAGCTGTACCATTCCCTCACCTCACACTCCACTCAGTCATGCCCACCACCCCGATCATGCATCCGCACCTCCCCTCCCCAATTTTTTTTGTTCATTTTTAATTTTCATGAAACTTGGAATAAACATGAACCAACATACTGCGATGATGCCCGTCAAGTTTTTGTTTTTTTGATTGGTCAATTTTCCTTAGAGTTGTTGCCCTTTATTTACTGAAAAATGCCAAAAAATGTCCGTCCGCAGCCATATCTAATAACTAGCAGGTAGAATTTCATGAAATTTGAAATAAAGATAAACCAACATACTGCGATGATGCCCGACAAGTTTTGTTTTTTTGGATTGGTCAATTTCCCTTAGAGTTATTGCCTTTGATTTAATGAAAAATGCCCCAAAACGTCCGTCTGAAGCAATTCCTCTGTAACTATCAGATAGAATTTCATAAAACTTGAAATAAATATGAACCAGCATATCACTATGATGCTGTCAATTTTTTTTGGTGGGGATTCAGTTTCCCTTAGAGTTATTGCCCTTTAATTGTTAAAAAATCCATTTGTACATAACAAACCAACAAATGGGTAGAATTTTATTAAATTTCTTTCATTCTTTTCCATGAACATTTATTATAAACTTGTGAAGTTGTTGCCTTGGTCACAACCCCTCCCCCCCCCCCCCCCCCCCCCCCCTCCACCCAAAAAAATCATTCCTTTTGATTTTTTTTTTCAAATCTTCCATGAATATTTTATCAACATGCAAAGCTGTACCATTCCCTCACCTCACTCTCCACTCAGTCATGCCCACCACCCCGATCATGCATCCCCCCCCCCCCCCCAATTTTTTTTGTTCATTTTTAATTTTCCATCAATATTTATAATCAACATGTGAAGTTTTGTACCCTCACCCGGTCACCCCCGCTGCCCCCCCCCCGCAAAAAAGCATTCATTTTCTGTTAAAATGATTTTGACTAATGAAATTATTTGCTTCTTGGTAACATCCTTAACTTTTTGGCCAGGTATATTTTTTGCCATTCCTCAACGCAAACCCTTTCGGCGGGGGATACGAATTCATCGAATTTGCTTGTTTAGCTTAAATTAGTTCAAGGTTTAATAGTCAATTTCAGGTGAGCGACTTAGGGCCACTATGGTCCTCTTGTTTCTAGAGTTAGTACGCCTTTGTACTGTATTTAGCTATACTTGTACTGTGTGTTATTTTAAACCTCGTGCATGTTACTGTTAATAAACACAAATCTGAAAACGTTATGTTTACATAAACTATATAATGTAGTTAGTTTTCATATTTTTAAATATAATATTTAGTTCTAATATACCTTTAAACGTTTATGCAAAATAAAAGACAAATGGGAATTCTTGGAAACAGCATCACCAATGTTTCTGGATTCCGTACCCGTACAAACCTGTTCTCCGCAAGTAACTGCCAACTTCCCCACATAAATCAGAGGTGGAGGACGAATGATTTCATACACATGGTCTTTTATCCAATCATCACGGAGGACATATTCCCCGCTCAGGGACTGAACTCACGACCACGTGATTCATAAATCTGTGCTCTCCCTATTGAGCTTAGCGGGTGGGCTCACAATTTGAGAGTAAAAAGTTTAGGATGAAGGTGTGTGTAATTTGTATAAACAGAACGATACTGGGAATAGTTTTAGGTGATACAAAAAAAAAAACAATATGAAGAAACAAAAGAATGCCTTGCTTGTTTTGGGATGATGGCGCAGATGAAGCGTACGATAAGTGTGTATGAGTAGTCAAACAAACGATGTGGAGACACATTGTTGGATGATTGGGATGAAATATAGAGAAGGGTTGTGAAGCTCAGTCACTTGTCTGTAATCAGAACATCAACAGCACAACTTGTAAACGCACGAATAGGCAAGTTAAAAATCCACTCACTCTATCCCATTTCTACGATTTAGCAGAAAAGAAACATGTAGTCTCACATTTGAGTAGTCAGTGCACCATCAAATGGTGGGTGGGGGTTGGGAAGGACAAAAAACACTAATAGCAACTTTAAAGGGACGCAGGCACCCATACAGCACTCCACGTAAAAATATTGGTATGTGAAACTGTACGCATGTCTAACTGACAATACGGGCCTCAAAAGTATCTGTAGTATGAAGACAGGCATTGCATCATCTTTTTATAAATATTTGAGTTACTGAGGTAAATGTCAGTTTTCAATCATAAAATACCTCTCATGTTTTTAGCTCACCTGAGTACAAGTCCGTCGTCCGTCGGTCGTCAACAATTTGACTGTTAACACTCTAGAGGTCACAATTTTGTCCCAATCTTAATGAAACTTGGTCAGAATGTTACTCTTAATAAAATCTTGGACGAGTTCGATATTGGGTAATCTTTGGTCAAAAACTATGTCACCAGGTCAAATCAAAGGAAAAGCTTGTTAACACTCTAGAGGTCACAATTTTGGCCCAATCTTAATGAAACTTGGTCAGAATGTTACTCTTAATACAATCTCGGATAAGTTCGATATTATTTTATCTGGGGTCAAAAACTAGGTCACCAGGTCAAACCAAAAGAAAAGCTTGTTAACACTCTTGAGGTCACAGTTTTGGCCCAATCTTAATGAACCTTGGTCAGAATGTTACCCTCAATAAAATCTTGGACGAGTTTGATACTCAGTCATCTGGGGTCAAAAACTAGGTCACCAGGTCAAATCAAAGGAAAAGCTTGTTAACACTGTAGAGGCCACATCTATGACTGTACCTTCATGAAACATGGTCAGAATGTTAATCTTGATGATCTTTACGTCCAGTTTGAATCTGGTTCAAGCAGGGTCAAAAACTAGGTCATCAGGTCAAATCAAAGGAAAAGCTAGTTAACACTCTATAGGTCACATTTATGACCATATCTTAATGAAACATGATCAGAATGTTAATCTTGATGATCTGTAGGTCAGCTTTAAATCTGGGTCATCTGAGTTCAAAAACTAGGTCACCAGGTCAAACCAAAAGAAAAGCTTGTTAACACTCTAGAGGTCACAGTTTTGGCCCAATCTCAATGAAACCTGCGCAGAATGTTGCCCTCAATAAAGTCTTGGATTTTGATATTCGGTCATCTGGGATCAAAAACTAGGTCGCCCGGTCAGATCAAAGGAAAAGCTTGTTAACACTCTAGAGGCCACATTTATGACTTTATTTTTATGAAACTTAGTCAGAATGTTAATCTTGATGATCTTTAGGTTAAATTTGAGCCTGGGTTATGTGGGGTCAAAAACTAGGTCACAGGGTCAAATCAAAGGAAAACTTAGTTAGCACTTTAGAGGCCACAGTTATGACCACATCTTAATGAAACTTGGTCAGAATGTTAATCTTGATGATCTTTAGGTCAGCTTTAAATCTGAGTCAGATAGGGCCAAAAACTAGGTCACCAGGTCAAATCAAAGGAAAAGCTTGTTAACACTCTAGAGGTCGCAATTTTAGCCCAATCTTAATGAAACTTGGTCAGAATGTTACCCTCAATAAAATCTTAGACGAGTTTGATATTCAGTCATCTGGGGTCAAAAACTAGGTCACCAGGTCAAATCAAAGGAAAAGCTTGTTAACGCTGTAGAGGCCACATTTATGACTGTATCTTCATGAAACATGGTCAGAATGTTAATCTTGATGATCTTTACGTCCAGTTTGAATCTGGTTCAAGTAAGGTCAAAAACTAGGTCATCAGGTCAAATCAAAGGAAAAGCTAGTTAACACTCGAGAGGTCACATTTATGACCATATCTTAATGAAACATGATCAGAATGTTAATCTTGATGATCTGTAGGTCAGCTTTAAATCTGGGTCATCTGAGTTTAAAAACTAGGTCACCAGGTCAAACCAAAAGAAAAGCTTGTTAACACTCTAGAGGTCACAGTTTTGGCCCAATCTCAATGAAACTTGGGCAGAATGTTGCCCTCAATAAAGTTTTGGATTTTGATATTCGGTCATCTGGGATCAAAAACTAGGTCACCCGGTCAGATCAAAGGAAAAGCTTGTTAACACTCTAGAGGCCACATTTATGACTTTATTTTTATGAAACTTCAGAATGTTAATCTTGATGATCTTTAAGATAAATTTGAGCCTGGGTCATGTGGGGTCAAAAACTAGGTCGCAGGGTCAAATCAAAGGAAAACTTAGTTAGCACTTTAGAGGCCACATTTATGACCACATCTTAATGAAACTTGGTTGGAATGTTAATCTTGATGATCTTTAGGTCAGCTTTAAATCTGGGTCAGATAGGGCCAAAAACTAGGTCACCAGGTCAAATTAAAGGAAAATTTAGCTAACACTATATAAGCCACATTTATGACCATATCTTAATGAAACTTGATCAGAATGTTAATCTTGATGATCTTTAGGTCAATAGGTCAGGTGAGCGATACAGGGCCTTCATGACCCTCTTGTTCTGCATTTGATAACTTAGATTTTCATGTAAATTTCAATAAATTCGGTTCAGTAATAAAGAAGTTAATATTTTTTCAACTTCACTAATTTATGTTTTTATCCGTAAAACCGCTATAACGGTCCTTTAAATGTCCAATTTCCTTTTCCGCCGAAGTAGTCTTGAGTACACGGCTTTGTCGTGACTCCCGTGCAAAATCAAATATTTGCGAGACATAACCATACAAATTGCAGTTTTCATTTGTTTTTTCATATAATTTTTGAATTATGATTTTATTTACTATAGTAAATTTTTGTTCATTCTAAAGAATTTTGTAAAATATTTTCATTTTGGCAAGATATTAAGTAGATTCGAGTTGTCAGGCAAATTTATTAAATTTTTCTGACTTTTGTAAACTATTTATTTCGAGAGAGAATTCTAAGATGTTTCGTTTGTATTAGTTGTAAAATTTATATTGAAAGTTGTGTAACGTAATATTTAGCAAATAATTTTCTCATAAACCGTATTTGTCATTTTTTCGTGGTAAATTATGGAACGCCGGTACAACTCGTTTAAATGGGTCGTGTTGTACTTATAAAATAGACTGGCCCGGTTTATAGGTTGGTCAGGGCTGCGATATGTATTGTATTTTGCCACTGAAATATTTCTGTATTTTTTAATAAAATTGTTCTTCTTCTTCCGTTTGGATCCGTCTATGTTTACAAACACGTTTGGTTATTTTATGGACTGTACTGCATTGTATCGTATTGTATTGTATTTTGTATTGTATTGTATGTTACATTATAAATGTATGGTTTGACAAGTTTAATACCGTATATTTAATTCTTAATTGCAATTTAAAGATAATGTGTGCCGGTGTAAAGCATAACTATAAATGTCCGTTTTGGTACATGGTAGTTGATAATACAGAGTTATCGTTCATACCAGCTATTGTGTTATGTTTTTAATTTGCATTGAATTTTTTTTAATTTGTGGTTGTAAATAATAAGTGCAAGTAATCACCCTCTTATCTATATTTTTTTATCATAATCTTCTCATATCTTTATTATACTTTAAGTTTAAGTTTAGTTAGTCTAGTAAGTAATTAACTTGAAAATAATAAGAAGTAATAAGTGACGTATTGTATTCAAGTGACGTATTAACTTAGTAGCACGTATACTTTGCATAACTAGCACGTATTATTTATGGGAGCCTACTGAGGTATGGTGTACCCAACGTAGCAGTTTGTGCTTTTATTTGTATTTGCTATGGTGCTTAGCATATGTTATATATCTTAGCTTCTTCCATCAGACGACATTTTCCTGGTGATGTCACGACCCGGAAATGATATACCCGTGGTTTACTTAACTCGCCTGGATGTGAATTCCCAGCGCTGAGGGTCTACGTCCCATGATTGTGCTTAACGGCCAAACTGTTGATCTTTGTAATCAGCAGATAGCTCAGGGATACAAACACCGGAAATGGGGAACCAGAATGGGGTCAACTTCTTCGCGATTTTATTGGACAGTATATTAAATAGTGTTTGCCAACATTTATAGTGCTAGTCTAAGTCTGGATCTGAAACATCTGTAAAATCGTCACTACGACATTGTATTAGAAATATGTGAATCGAACATCTTTTCTATAAACCATCATAGATACAGTCTTTTTTTCTTTTCTTCTATGTAGTATTTTTTTCTATTCATTGTAATAAATAAACTTGTTAATATTGTAATGAGTGTTAAATTGTTCGTATAGTTTCTGTCCCCGGTTCGACCATCCTGTCACAACGCACCTCAGTGGCTGAGCACATGTACAGAGTAGCATAAATGGATGCAATAATTACAAAGAAGTAACAAGCAGACAGAAAACATACATGAAGAAGAAACACAGTAGGGTACCGCCTTGGAACGGTCAGTAGCAAAAAGCACTACCGGTTAGTGTGATTTAGTTTACAGGCACCAAACATCACTATAACAAGACAGTATAAAAAAAAAATAATCCCCGCCAGGTGTTCTCCGTGACGATTTGATAAAAGACATTGTGTCTGAAATCATTCGTCCTCCATCTCTGATTCATAAGGAATGTGGAGAAGTTGGCAGTTACTTGCGGTGCGGAGAACAGGTTTGTACCGGTACAGAATCCAGGAACCCTGGTTAGGTTAACTGCCCGCCATTACATAACTGAAATACTGTTGAAAAACGGCGTTAAACCTAAAACAAACAATGACTTCGCAGAAGCCAGAGCACAATAGCAAACACACTAAGAGCACGACGAAGCAGTGCAGGCGACAAATATCAAAAGAGTCTATCACAAGAGAGGAATATAATTGCTAGCCCATCTGTCCCGTAACCGCACAATCAGAGGAAAACGTAGTGACCAACTGTACAAGGGCTGCACACTAATACATGTAACCTCAAAACAATAGGCCTATTAATATAAAACGTTTGACAATTGTAACTAGACTGGACTATGAACATGTCCGCGTCGGGAATCGACCCTGGCCGCCGGGTCAGTAAAAAGTCTTCTCGACCAGAATACCACGAATGAAGCCTGCAACATTTTCGTTTTTGTTGTGTTGAGCGACCTTTGGAGTTTCCACTTTTTCTATTTACGACCGTTAAATATATATCTTTATGATTCAGGTAGTATACCACCGGTGCACCGTTACAAACGCTTTTCAGTTTGAATTGGTAAAATGTGCTAACTCATGTGTTTCCATAACATAATCTGTCAGTAACCAAATAATTTCGTGATATCTAAATATTTTTATACGCCCGAAGAGACGTATTATGTTATACCCCCGGTGTCCGTCCGTTAGCAATTTTGTGTCAGCCCTGTAACTATTGAACCCCTTGAAGGATTTCTAAGAAACGTAACACAAATGTTCACCACATCGAGACGACATGCAGAGTGCATATTTGGATGGCTGACTTCAAGGTCAAGGTCACACTTAGGGGTCAGTCATATGAGTTTGTTGCGGGTCCGCTCTTAAACTGCTATAAGGATTTTTAAAAAACTTGGGGTAAATGTTTATCACATCTAGACGACGTGCAGAGCGCGTGTTCTGGATGACTGGCTTCAAGGTCAAGGTCACACGTAGGGCTCAGAGGTCATACCTTCGGG
This sequence comes from Mercenaria mercenaria, assembly GCF_021730395.1. Taxonomy (NCBI): domain Eukaryota; kingdom Metazoa; phylum Mollusca; class Bivalvia; order Venerida; family Veneridae; genus Mercenaria; species Mercenaria mercenaria. The sequence continues at coordinate 6,536,754 of NC_069365.1, read as the reverse complement.
CGTATGTTGCTCCGCATTGCGGTGCTGAACATTATCATTTTTGTTGTATGATCTGTATGCCTTGAAAGTTTGTAAAACTTTTTTAAAACAATTAAGATTGTGAAATAAGAGTTGCATTTAATCACCAGTTCCAACTTATGATGATAAACTTTAGAAAACGAGTTACGGAGTTCATGAAAACGGTAACTTTGCTGAAAAGTGAGTGAGTTGGGTTTTACGGTGAATCGACACAAAATAGTCATGAATCGCCGAGAAGAAGTCATATTGCAAACGCCAACTGTAAAGCATAAACATTGGTGTAAAAATGTAAAGCATACCTAAAAACATCCATGTAAAAACATGTAAAGAACACTATGAATAATGTAAAACATATCTAAAAACATCCATGTAAAATGTAAAGCATATCTAAAATCAGTTATGTAAAAATGTATATACGTATGTGTTAAAATATCAGCTGCAAACATAATAATATTGCAAGATGTAAATAAAAGTTTGAAATGTTAGATTTTTTGATATATGCTTTAAAAACGATAAAATATTTCCGACTGAAATGTTTTCAAGTAACTCTTTCAAAGACTGAACGTCGTAATATATACAGCGTTGTGTAGCAAAGTCCACACATTCGATTAAAATATGTTTATTAGTTAGCGGTGTTTGACATGGTACACATTCGGGTTGATCTTCTTTATTCAAAAGACAAGAATGAGTCAAACGGGTATGACCTATTCGACAGCGAGAAGGAACAACTTCCTCCCTGCGAACAGATCTATTCCCTTAGTGCCATTCCCCTGGTGCCATTCCCCTAGAGAAGGTTTGATACCATGAAGTTAATTGAATGAAGCATTGTTCCATGACGATTGCCATTTGGATAAAATATGTATTTGTTTATATTGGGCCTAAAATCGGTATGTGGTAATTTCAAATTAGATTGTGATAATGAAAGGGATTTCTTTGCTGCAATATCAGCATCCTCGTTTCCATGAATACCAACATGACTGGGAATCCAACAAAATATGATAGACTTTTTTAAAGATAGTGAAAAACCTTTCTGGTAATAGCAATATTATGTAGATTGAAGTATGCAGCAAAAGCATCTGGCAAATTCCATTTTAACATTTTAACCCCATAAGGTGTGGTATATGATTTTTTAAAGTTATACTTCTTTTGAATAGGTAGGTCATAATCCAAATACATGTATAATCGTTCAGGTGTCATTTTAAGCTTAAGTTAAGTCATTAACACACGCTAGGTCTCAGTAGACAAACTAAGCATGAAATACCGCCCATAGAGTATACAAATATAATATAATACACGTATAACCAGCATCGAGTGGAGGACAGTTATTCCAATTAGTTGTAAACCTCCCAAAACCGCAACTCACTTCACTAACACATATACACACGCGCGCACGCACTAGCACATATGTATATACACAGGCAAAGGAAACATCACAGTGGGGCACGCCTTGGAAGGGCCAGGGGCAAAATCACTGAGGAATTTAAACCGGTTTATGGTGCGCGCCTAACCTTACTCTTAACATGTTTTCCAAAATATTGTAATTTAATAATAAATTGAAACCATTAATAGAGAGAACAGTGGACCCTCAATATCTTGATAGATGATAGTGATCAATACACTTAATATTTAGTTATTGAACCAATCGACGAAATATCCTATCTCCGCCTTCTCTTTATAACCTTTGTATATAATTAACAATGGATCAAATAATCTCGGACGACGCTGCTTACTGAAGTCATACCGGTGGTAAGTTTAATTTATATCTTTATAAGTTTTTACAGATTGTATTACTATTTATTGTTATGTTTAAAATGTTTTCAGCAAATTCACATCTTTCTTTCAGGACAGCTTGTTTGTTTGTTTTGGGTTTTTACGCCGTTTTCAACAGTATTTCAGTCATTTAACGGCGGGCAGTTAACCTAACCAGTGTTCCTGGATTTTGTACCAGTACAAACCTGTTCTCCGCAAGTAACTGCCAACTTCCTCACATGAATCAGAGGTGGAGGACTAATGATTTCAGACACAATGTCGTTTATCAAATAGTCTAGGAGAATATACGCCCCGCCCGAGGATCGAACTCACAACCCCGCGATCCGTAGACAAACGCTCTACCTACTGAGCTAAGCGGGCGTCCAAAATGTTGAAAAAAACCTATCGACTGTACTTACTGGCCTTTCAAAATGTTTTAGATTACTATTGTCAGGTTTGTCTTTTCTAATTGGTGAACAAAATGATGTATTGGTTTCCAGTCAGTCAAGCAATTTAGTTCTATTTATTACCGTAATCGCTAAAATTAGTATCACACCCTGCGATGTATCATGATTACTATGCCTAATCGGGATATTGACTTGCGAAAAGTTACTTTCATGGAAATCTGTAAAAAAATCCCTTAGAAGCATAGAATCAAGCAGAATAATAACGAAGACTCGATTTGACCGAGCCTGTTCATGAGAGGTAATGGAAAGAGCAACAGCTTACACGCCCCATTGCATCGGCTTTAGCGGAACCCTATTACACAGTTGGATGGACTCCATGATCCCAAAGAACCAGAAAATATTACAACACTGAAGGACCAGAAAATATTACAACACCGAAAACTTAAAAATGATCGCCATATATTTAAATTATCATTACGCATCTTTTTTTTTTTTTTTTTTAAATTTTATAGGTGAAATATGAAGTCTCAATACCTAGTTCTGCTTCTGGTCGCATGCGTTTCAGCACGCTCGGTGGAAGAATTTCGGGCTGTACACGATTCGATTGCGAACAATGATATGGAAGAAATTGTCAACAGCGAGGAAGAAACGGAAAATGGAGGTACATATCGATATTTTTCTTACTTAAACAATAATCTAAATTTATTGGACATAGGATATTTGAAAAATGATTGGATAGTTATCTAGTTTCAGTAAAATATGGTAGAAATGAAAACTGAATTCTGAGACGCTTTTTATAGTTTCGTGTTTAAAAAATGCAAATTTTATCGCTAATTTATTGAAATCGCGAATATCGGCTCTGCTTATGTAACTTCTGTAAGTCCTTTCTTACTTTGTTGGATTTTTTACAAAAGTTGATGATTCCAACGACGAACAGGATTCCGGCTTAAGCCACCGCAATACACCTAAAGTGGCGTTTTCTACCTATCTTAGCAGAGACAAACTCCTCGGAAGGGGGCAACATATCAAATTCGACAAAGTTCTGCTGAATGACGGAGGTGCGTATGAAGCATCAACCGGCGTGTTCAGGTAGGTAACTTACAGAATCTAACGCGAGTCATAAAATACAGTTTGCTTGAACACTACAATATCGTGTAACCATAAGAGTGCATATAAACTGCTTTGCGTATAGGGATAAACTTGCTTAACAGATGCAACTACAATTTTATTCTAAACAAACAAACGTAGGTTTTCATTTCATGATAATCGTAAGCAGTTTCAATCAGCTGCGTTTGGTAACACCTTTGAATTCTGTAAAATTGAAAACACTATCTGTTGCATTTCAGTAAAGCTTGATGTTAATATCCACATTTGTGTTATTAGATGCTTAAAATATGTTGCAGCTTTTAATATTTGATATATTGGTGGGTCTAACGTCACACCGACCTATATAGCGACTTTTTCAAGCTTTACATGATGACAGAAGGCTACTAGTGTCCCTCTATGTATTATTTCATTAAGAGCAAGCACCTAGCCCATAGCTGTAAGGAATAATAGATTAGAAAATAAAATATGTAAGATCCTTTGGAAGAATAGAATGCAACCAAGCAAAATAATAGCAGTGAGTCTGTTCATGTGAGTGAGTTGGATTTTACGGAGAATCGACTCAAAAAGGTCATATATCGCCGCCGAGAAGAAGTTTTAATGAAAACATATATTATAAAGTATTTCTAAAATATATATCCATGTAAAATAGAAAAAGTGGAAACTCCACAGCTCGCTCAACACGACAAAAATGAAAATGTTGCAGGCTCGGTTTGATTGAGCCTGTTTATGGGCGGTAGTGGAAATGCATGCTACGGTCCACGCACTCTGTATTATATAAATTGTTAAAATATCGGGCAAACAATAATATTACAAAATATATGACTAAAATATAAGTAATGTTCAGATTTTATGATAAATACATATCTGCTTTAAAAATAATAAACAATTGCCGATTGAGAGGCAGTAGAAAGAGCAGAATCCCTCACGCTATCTAGCACCGGCTTAAGCGGAACTCTATTACCAATGAACATCGAGTGAACTCCCATGATCCCAAAGGACCAGAAAATATAACAACTACGGGAACACCTATTGGCCACGGTGCCACCTTCTGTTGATAATGGACTGCAACTTCAGGGATATCCCCTTTTAATTTTGTTCTTTTAAAGTTTGCTATAAATCTACATATAAGTACCATTAATTCTTTCCAGTGTAGTTAAAGTTGCGTTATCTTTGCGTTATTGAAATTTTTCACCATATAAAAAATTCTCTTCTTATTTAAAGGTAACGAAATGATTACGGTTAACGACATGATAAGATGCCTTATGATATGGAGACATGCTTTGAAGTTGTCAATGTCATTTGTTACGCAGATCTATTAATACATTTTAGATTACAAGTCATAGTTTTATTTTAAAAGGTGCATCATCATTGGATTAAAGGACATGCATGTATGAAATACACAGTCTGCAAATGCATACCATAACGCATGCCATTATTTGTCATTATTAAAACAAATATGTAGGCATTTTATTTACCAGGGCAACAGTTAGCGGTGTTTACGTGTTTACCTATGTGATTGCTCAAAGACATAAGCATGAAATCCGAGCCAAGCTTGTAGTTGATGGTAAAACTATTAATGGAGCAATTGCAGAAGGTAAGTTAAAAGACATTATTATATTCCTGAAGTACCAAATTAATCAAGCCGAGGACCTGTCTGTAAGGTAAGATGGCAATATTTCATGTTCATGAAAAACATAGAAACTGCTGAAGGTAACATGAAAAGAAAAATAACAAGAGTATAGAAAACTCTATTAATTTGATGATTATTTCATTATTCAGTGGGCCGTATTATTACACCGTCAGCTATGTCATTACTCAGTTTTCATTGTTCTGTTACTCTTTTTTCATTATTCTGTTGATTCTATCATTACTTTATCGGCTATAGCATTGCTCCATCGGTGTATCATTACTGTCTCATCTATGTCATGACTTTATCGGTAGTAAAAGTACTCTGTCAGCAATGTTATTTCTCTATCGACCATGGCATTATTCTTCTGTAGACCATATCATTACTGTCTCGGCTGTGTCTGTGGCATTAATATGCCGCCTGTGTCATTATCGGCTATTACTCTGTCGGTTGTGTCTTTACTTTGTTGGAAATATCATAACTCTGTATGCTGTTGCATTACACTATCGGCTATGGCCTTGCTTTATCGGCTAAAATATAATTACTCTGTCGGTTATGTCATTATCCTGTCGGCTATGTTATTTTCTGTCGACTATGGCATTACTTTTTCGGCTATATTATTAATTTATCGGCTGTGCTATTCTCTCTCGGCTATGCCATTTCTCTGTCGGTTGTGGAATTCTCTGTCGGCTATGCAATTTCTCTGTTGGCTGTGGCATTCGCTGTCGGCTATATGCCAATACTACTACAGTTGTGGCATTCTCTGTCGGCTATGTCATTTCTCTGTCGGATGTTGCATTCTCTGTCGACGATGCAATTACTCTGTCGGCTGTAGCATTCTCTGTCGGCTATGGTGTTTCTCTGTCGGTTATGGCATTCTCTGTTGGTTATACTATTTCTCTGTCGGCTATGGCATTCTCTGTCGGCTGTAGCATTACTCTAGTGGCCATATCATAAATCTAGTGGCTATGTCATTACTTTCACATGTTAAGCGAAAATATAAGGTCTAATGTTCGTGTGCAAAAGAAACTTTTATCTGTTTTAACAAGGTTTTTCTTTTATTTGGATTTAATCGAAATATTCCAAATTGCGTTCATGAGACATGTAAAAAGTGTATTTGATATTTGGCTAAAGATCATGTAGTAAAATTTGTTTTACGGAGAGGTTTTCAGATTCGATTAATATGTTTATGCCTGTTGACTGAAAAAAGCTGAAAATTAGGATATGTGTTAGGCTTAATGAAAGTGAATATAACTTTTCTTAAATATTCTATATATACAGGTTTTTGTTACAGATAATGGCAAAAAGTATATCCTAACAAGCTGTTACCCAAAGTTCTCGGTTTATGTCTTTCAGGTATGCACAAGTGGCATGATGTCCAAGGCACAAATACAGCAATTGTTCACGTATGTAAAGGCAAAGCTGTTTGGGTAGAATCCGTCTCCAGCCATAGCAACCTAGAGGGCAACAATGCAGACTACAGATATACTTCATTTAGCGGTTTCTTGCTATATGCCAGGCGTTAAACAGAACTGTTTACGGTTCAGCTGGAAAAGAATTATATCTTATTTCATTATATCAGTCTATAAACAAACAGTTTAACACATTTAGTTATTTTAGTATATCTTCTGTATAACCTATTCTCTCATGGCTAAGATTATATCATGCGTAGACAGAAACTTGTTTAAAAAGATTTGTTTACCACGTTTTCAAATTTTAATAAACTTAAAAGGATAGAAAAAACAGAAATTGTGCAGTCGCCAAACACGATATAAAGGGAATAGTCGAAGGCTCGGTTATATTATGCTTGCTCGTGGACTGTAGTGGAAATGCATGCTACCGCCAAAGCCCTCAATCCTCAGGTTGAGCGGAACTGAACATCTGCACATATTACACAGTTTTTCGGTATATCAACAAAATTCATTAAGCAAGCTCTGCATGCAATATATAAAAGTTCGAATCTTAAACACAAATACCGAGTGCCGATAGCATTATGGCAGGCCTAGGCTTTACATCTAGGCTAGACGCAACATGTAAACGTTCATATGTGGTGTTGTCTGGACGGCTGCGGCCTTTAAAATATGTATTTTCCAGTAGCACTTGTCCTTGTTTTACTTTTACGTAATTAATCATGTTTTTGCAATGTTTTGGACAGTTTTTATACTGTTATCTGAATTTCTTCAGAAGCAAACGAAGCATTTTCAGTTGTCTACTATTTCTGATTAAACTATTCTTGACTGCAATGGCAGCTGTCGCTAGAAACGGACATTATATCCTGCTTCTTTATCTGTGTTGTATGCATTTACAACAAACCTTCTTTCATTAAATATTCTGACAATGGGATCTCACTAATAAGCACAACATGTACATTTTTAATAAGAAAAAAGAATAGTTCACTACTTTTTAAACTTATTACTGCAAATGTCGGCAAAAATGCACTAAAAGTTAAGTACATCTTTAAGTAAATTAGTTTTCTTACAATGCAGCGGATACGTTTCCTTTTGTAACGGAAGTATGAGTTGCCTAAAAAGAACAATATGGCTTTTAATCTTAACTTGTAGTTGTTTAAAACGTCCGCCAAAATGGTGCACATAAAATGTCAGGAAAAAGATCGTTTAATTATAGTTTGAAGTGTACAGATAAATTTATTTTATGAAAATAAAATTTCCAGTAACTGCAGCTGTTGTAATTGTTTACGGTAGCAATAGTACTGCAAGAAATGAATAATGAATATCGAACAAGGAATACCACCTTCAAAAAACGCCCCAAGAAAAACAAAGACAAATATCAAACAGGGAATGCCACGTACCAAAAACGCAGCCTCCCCAAAACGAAACTCACATCACGCAAACGTGCACACCATAAACACTTGCACGCAGAACAAAACGAACAAACAAAAGAACACAGTGGGGCACCGCCTTGTAACGGCCTGTGGCAAAAGCACCACTGGGGAGCCCAAACCGGTTTATGGTGCGCACCCAACCGCACTCTTACCCCCACCATATTCCAAAGATACGGGACAGTGTAAATAAAAGTAATCCCCTCCAGGTGAATCTCTAACACACGTAATGGAAACAAAAAGGCATGGCATGTAAAACACAAAAATGCTCGTGTATAAATATATAAAAAGCAAACCCAAAAACGTATGTACTCAATGCCTTTTCAGAAGACAGAGCAAGAAGAGAAACACCCTTAAGGGCCCGAAGAAACAGGCCAGAAGACAGATATCAAAACAGTTCAGTCCTAGTAGGATTTAAAAAAAACGTGTCTCACAGCAGTTTAACGTGCACATGACAAACAAACACGCGCACGCGCATGCACGAACGCACGGAAGACATAAAGCAAAGGGAGGTAACACGCACACAAGGGCGAAACGGAACGAACAAATGAATATCGTTGGGCACCTTGGAACGGCCAGTATCAAAATACAACTGGCAAGGCTTAAACCAGATTAAATTTCGCACCTTACCCAAGTCCTAACAACCATCATCAATGTCACAAGTCAGGGCAAATAGGTTCCGCCAGGAGAATCTTTTGGTAACTAAATGCACACAATAAAAAACAAAATGCCTGTGCAGATAAACTTAAATAGAAACCTTATGAAATAGTCAAATGTTGCACGAGTGCTATCCTATCTAGAAACCGTTAATATGTTTCGAGTCCATTTTCTTTTATACTTAGATAAAAACAAAGACAAATATCAAACAGGGAATGCCACGTACCAAAATCTCAGCCTCCCCAAAACGAAACCTACAGCACGCAGGTAACAACACACCAAATAGCTGTACTTCTTTATTCTTTATAAAATTTACATGTTTCCAACGGCTGCAGCACATATCAGGACCCGTTTTAAATGTCTGTAACATTTTCTTGAAGAATATTGTCAGTGATCAATAAAAATCAAAAGAAAAGTGAGTCATGTTTGATGCAAGAAAAATATTTTCAGTCAAACACACAAACTGCAAAATCAGACCCCAGATTGTAGTGGTGGTGTATGACGTAGAGTCCATTGCAAATTCTGTCTTGCTATCATTTCATTATGAAAATGCTTCCAAAATATTATGCACAGATCTGTCATGTGATTTCAGCAAAATAAATCAGAGAAAATAGCTCTACAAGGCAAAAAAAAAACAACAAAAAAAAAAAAAAAAAAAAAAAATTTGAATCCGTACCATCTTTACGCGCCATTTTCCTATTTAGTATCTGTATGCCATAATCCTTCACATCTTTTGCAATCAAGTTACTTCATTTAATAGACCTTGGGCACAACTATGCATAAGATAGTATTACGTTTTTTTCATTACGGCTGCAAAATAGGATCTATAGAGTACTTTATCATCATTTGTCTAAAACAATTTCTTAACTACGAAAGCTGATGAGGGCCATTTGCACTATAAACTTATTATTTTGAACCTGACTCATAGCATTTCTGACCTAAAGAAGCAGTACCAACACAGAAATTTATCTGATGTTTTACCTAGTTTTGAAAGAAATGTCGGTAATAACAATTCTGGGATATGACACTTACGTCATTCAACTTTGTTTCTAGTTATAAGTAAGATCTTAGAACCGGAAATGTAAAACCTGAAATAGGCACACTTTTGTACAAAAGGTCTTATAAAGGTACAAGAACAAAGTAAAATTAACCCCTAAGGTTTAAAATGTACCACACGTTAATGTATATTTTTATCACAGAAACTGTTTTGATTAAAAAATAATAATATTTAACTTTAATTCACTAAAAACTTAAAAAGAATTTTGAAGTTTTCAACTAAAATTTACAGTTATACAAGTAAGATATTTAAAGTCACCTTTCTTGTCCTGCCTACAGCTATTTCGTCCTTGCAGAGATATTTAAATAACTTTGTATAAATATTTAAGATAACAAGCCCATGTGTCATAGTGACCCAATAAAAAGATTGTATGTTTTATCTCAGAATTACTTCCCTTTAATGTGACTTCTGCAATACTCGACAAAATTGATTTCCTGGGATTATGGAGTATATTCATTTATTAAATATTAGAATTCCGCTTAAGCTGGTGCTATGGGGCGTGAGGGGTTTGCACATTTCATTACGTCTCCTGAACAGACTTAATCAAACCGAGTCTGCTATTTTGCAGATTGGTTGCGTTCTATGCTTCCAGAGGATCTTTTCATAGATTTTATTATATGACTACCTTTATGTCCGAATTATTATGTGCAGACTTCAAAATGAGCACAATGACCTGGAGTTAATTGTATACATTCGCACCTTGCGAGTTGTCGGATTCCCCAAACGTAACAGCTAAAACTCATCATATTGTATTACTGTTACCGCATCGAACACCCACAAACTCGTGTCCTAAAGATATCAGATAGTTTAACCTAATGCAAACCGAAAAATAGCATACCCTGAAAAGAAATATCCGTGAACTTAAACCATTTTGCTGACCTCATTAATTACCACCGGTACCAGACCAGAAAGAAAATCCCAGTGTATAAGTTATATATCCTTCCCCTATTAGAACCAAGGTCGTAAACGAGAAAATGAGTTGGGACTTCTTCAATAGTCTGTTTTCGGTCATACTTAAATGCGACATGCTGCATTCGGTATATTGGCCTGTGGTAAACTTACATAGTTCCTTCACGATGTGTTAGATTGTATATTTACTGATGATATGAACTGAAGTGACTCCTGGACGGGGTGAATGTGCTCACTCTTACGCAAGAACAACTGACAGAAATATTCTCCTTTCGAGCACATAAACTCCTCTGGTCACTATACAGAATGCAACATAGCACTAAGAATAATGAGTTTACCATAATGTATATCTCATCTCTCCTTATGACAGCAGAGGGCGCTTTTATCTTTGTGTTCGTAAGCTAAACCATGGAAAAATATGAAACTGTATATTATGGCTACGTGTCCGGTGACAGGACCTCTAAACCTGTTTGATTTGTCGAGGCGTGCAGTACTCACAAAATGTTTAGCATTGAATTTCATTTGGCTATCACGAAACAATTAGATTAGTGGTCAAATCGCCGACACTGAATCACTTGCCTCTTACCGCTGTAAGCTCGAAACCCGCTCGGATCTTTTTATGAGGTAGCCATCTGGATTGTTTACGGGGGTGGTGTAATAACTTGAAAACTATAATATTCAGGCTAGGGTTGAAGTTCTTGAACTCTGTAATTTCTCTTTATACTATCTCATTGTGTAGAAGTATTGTTATTACATTTTTGTGTTTATTCAATACGAAAAAGGTACAGAAACGGGATATAATTCAAGACTGTTATAGTTTCAGGTCAGGGTGCCCTGCATTTCTTATTTCCACATACATTATAACAAAATGTTTCACATTTCCTTCAGTGGTTGACACATTACTGGACATTATATGTGCTTGCCCTAAACGAGAAAAGAATGGGCAGAAATAAACAAACTGAAATTTAGAAAGGGGATCTGAGGCTCCATATCACAGAAACTGCCAAAAGACAAAATTAAAAAGCAGGCACCATATCCAAGGGGTGACCCAAAGCTATGAAGGCGTGAGTATTGGAACACCAGATTCTTTACTTAAACTTTCCAGATACAAAAGTGGAAACATATGCAAGTGAATGAAGCTTTCTTCCCGATGTCTTTTAAGTTATTTTAGTAGTAACATTTTCAAGGATGCATACAGACTTGCAACTGTGTAGTTTGTCGGTTCCACAACTTGTCCTCCGAGCTACGCAACCATTGCTAGTTGGCATTGTATCATTTTTTTATAATCTCCATTACCATAAGAACCATAACTCCGTCTTGAATAACTTTAGAAACTTCATTTTGTTTTGCTGTTTTGATAATTGCGACATCTGAAGGGAATTTCAAGAAAGGAAGTACATAACATAAGAACTAATTTCTAATTAGGTTGTAATTATTTCCCCTCCCTTGGAATTACTCACTAGTGTATCATTGAAGGTTCTGTGTGCAGTGCCGAATAAACACATCGAAGGGGTCCGACACGTGTGGGTCACCTTAATATGGCATAATAAATAGTCCTAAGGCACTGGGGGCAAAAACATTGGTCAATAGATATATAACTGTGACCAGGGAAATTGCTCTCTATGGGCCTTTCAACCACCTCACTCTACAAAACCCCCAAAAATTTTAACACGCTTCGTTGCATCCATTGTTTCTTTCTGTGAATTACAGGGCTATGCATTGCCTCTCATGAAAACACACAACTTTAATCCATGCCTTAAACGATGTTCATTTTGTCAAGCTTTGTATGTTATGACCTACTAACCTCAAAGTCGAACTTGACCTGTATTTTATCATGTTACACCTGTGTACAAAAATTATGATCCTAGACCCGAGCGTTCTTAAGTTATCATCCGGAAACCGTTTTACTGTTCTGAGTCACTGTGACTTTGACCTTTGACCTAATGACATCAAAGTTGAACTTGAACTGTATTTCATGATGTTACACCTGTGTACTAAGATTTATGATCCTAGGCCTAAGCGTTCTTAAGTAATCATCTGGAAACCGTTTCACTGTTCAGGGTCACTGTGACCTCAACCTTTCACCTACTGACCCCAAAGTCGAACTTGGCCTGTATTTTCTGAAGTTACATATGTGTACCAAAAATTATTTTAATCGGTCAAACCTTTCATGAGTTACCATCTTGACCAACAGACAGACCGACCGACCGACAAGCTCACTCCTATATACCCCCCACCCCTCCCAACTTCGTTTTGTGGTGGTATAACAATCAGTGGCTGGGAGCAAAATCAACAGTTGGCTTCATGGCACAGTAGGTTGAGTGGACGAACATGTAACCATTTTGTAATGATAGTTTTGGCGGTTCGAACATTGCAGCCGTCCAATTGTTTTATTTATTTTGCAATACTTACTTTGTGTGTTTGATTTTCTCTGATTTCTAATTCATTGGTTTTTTCTGATTTTTGTATAAAATCTTGAAATCAATCGATACTGGAATTATGACCGTGCAAAAATACCATTATCGCTATTTGTATGTGTTTACATTTCAAAACGCCCTAACACTGTGAAATACAAAAGCTCACGTGAGCTTTTACCAAGATGAGATCTCATTTGAAAAAAATCAAAAAATCACCTGTCAATGTCACAGGGGCCTGAACATGGAAACCCGTTTCTGATCAGTAACTTTAGAACCACTTGACCCAGAATGTTGAAACTTCATAGGATGATTGAACATGTAGAGTAAATGACCCATATTAATTTTTGAATCACTTGATCAGAAGTTATTGTCACAGGAACCAGAACTTTGAAAACAGTTTCCAACCAACCACTTTAGAATCATTTGACCCAGAATATTCAATCACGATGATAGGAATTACAGTCGATGACCCTTAATCTTTCTGGGGTCACTTGACTTAAGGGAAAGGCCACAAAGGCATGAAAATGGAAAAACTCTTTCTGGATCAATAACTTGAGAATCACTTGACCCAGAATATTGAAACTTAATAGGATGATTGGACATGCAGAGTAGATGACCTCTGTTGATTTTGGGCTCACTCGATCAAAGATCAAGGTCACAGGGGCCTGAACATAGAAAACGGTTTACTTGAGAACCACTTGACCCAGAATTTTGTTTTTTCATAGGGTGATTGGACATGTCAAGTAGATGATCTCTATTGAAGCCAATCATTAGTGTCTCTTTGTCTTTCGCTCCTATCCTCTATTGACTTCTTGCCTATAACAAATATGCATTGGGGGACTAGGGATACAGGAGGGGTTTATTGTAAATAATTATGTTTGATGATGGATGTTGGTCGGTCTGTAGACAAATCAGTTTCCGGGTGATAACTGGAGAATGCTTGGCTCTAGAATCATTAGATCGGGAGATTTGTCATGACCAGCAGATGACCCCTATTGATTTTGACTTCAGTAGGTCAAAGGTCAATATCCCGTCAATATCACACTGACAATAGAACTTTTTGCCAGAAAACTAGATTATGCTTTGGTCTAAGATTACATTTGATACGGAGGTCATTCAAGACTGGTGAATGACCCATGATTATTGATTTAAGTGACCTTAAATGCGTTAAATGTCCAGTGGGCAGTGACCAACCAATAATTACTGTTTACTTCATGCAAGTGTTCTACAAGCTCTCGTTATAATTAGAATCTCCAAACATCACATAATTATCAATTAGTCAATGACCTTTGCTCACAGTTACTGTTTAAAAGAGTTTTACCCCTTGATTTGGTAAAAGAAAGGTTGAGTGAGTGAGTGAGTGAGTGAGTTGGCTTTTACGGCGAATCGACACAAAATAGACATGTATCACCGAGAAGAAGTCATATTGCAAACGCCAACTGTAAAGCATAAACATTGATGTAAAAATGTAAAACATACCTAAAAACATCCATGTAAAAATGTAAAGAACACTATGAATTATGTAAAACATATCTAAAAATATCCATGTAAAAATGTAAAGCATATCTAAAATCAGTTATGTAAAAATGTATATACGTGTGTGTTAAAATATAAACTGCAAATATAATAATATTGCAAGATGTAAATAAAAATATGCAATTTTGAAAATGCTGATTAATCAAAAGTTGTTTAACTAGAATCACTAATCTTATATAACAAGCTTACTGTTCATGCCCATTACCAGAAGCTGTCAACCGCTACCCACATTAGTTCTCTCATTGATCTCTCTAACCGAATTCTGCTTGACAATGTATCAAATATTAATTGAGCGCTGACCATTAACTTGGTTTGCAATATTTAGGACTGAGTGATGTTCTCACGCAACCACACATTTTACTTTGAGCGTTAATTCAATTTTGAAATAACTGAAATTAGTTTACAGGTGTATTATCATGCATATGTAGTACAACGTAAAGAACTTGCTACAGTGTTCATGTACCAAGCATGTTAGGCTGTTACCACATTTGGTATTGTAACTGAATGTAATTAATTACAATTTGCAATGCAATTGTAATTTAATTAATTACATTGCTAAATTTCATATGATGGTAATTGTAATGTAATTGGATATTTCACAAAGTAATTGTAATTTAATTATATTTTAAACTAACTGACCCCTGGTCTGACACAACATAACCCAGTTTCAAACTCGTCCGAGTTTTCAAGGAGATAAACATTCTGACCAAGTTTCATGAAGATTGGAGCAGAAATGTTGCCTCTAGAGTGAAAACAAGATTTTTTCTATTTGGCCTAGTGACCTATTTTTTTTTACCCCTGAGATGAAAAGAGGCCCCATCCAGGGGGTCCCAAGTTTTACACAGACATATATAGGGAAAAATAGAGGTCTTCTTACCTGAAACGGCAAGGCATAGGCTTTTTGATATTTGGTATGTTTCATTGCCTAATGGTCCTCTACCATAATTGTTCAAATTGTGACCCTGGGGTGAAAAGAGGCCCTGCACCGAGGGCCCCAAGTTTAACATAGACTTATATAGGAAACAAATAAAAAATCTTCTTGTCTGAAAGTTCAAGGCTTAAGCCTTTGATATTTGGTATGTAGCATTGCCTAGTGGTTCTGTATCCTTCTGGCTTACCCAGTAATAAATAAATTTAGAAGTAAGTCAAGAGGTGGGTTCTGTTTTAAATATTAGTTTATTATACTCCAATAATATTAGTAATTCTTTCCATTATTCTTACACCACAACTTATAGTTCATTCAGAGTTCCTGTTATAATCAAGAAAACCCAAACTTTCTAATATGTTCATAAAACCACAAGGTCCACATATGCACGTATACAGTTCTCTACGGTGCATTTCTCAGACGTTTTCCTTATCATCAACCGTTGACTGAGATAGAATGATAATTCCATCCTAAAAAGATAGACACATATTTACTAAACATTACTTAGAATTATTCCAAGTAAACAGTTACAATATTTTCATGAATACTGGAATTAACAATATCTTCACGAATACTGGAATTAACAATATATCCATGAATACTAAAATATATATGTATTATACAAGAGTTGTCATAGGACAGCGGTGCTCGACTCTCCAACTATTTAATAATCTCGACAATCGAAAATACAGGGTTTGAGAACCCGTGCAATGCGTAACAGCTCATAACAGCGGACAAGTATGTGAAGTCACAATCAGTTCCCATAACTGGTCAAAAAGACACCAGTTTACATACAAGCATAAACCGAACAATGCTTAGTCGAGCTAATTAAATTACAATACAATTAAATACAGCATTTCAAATAATATACACAACATGTGCTGTACTCTTAAGATAAAATAAACTCTTAGTCGTTACTTTTACATGACATTATTCTATACCGATCTAGTGACCAGTATTCCAGTTAACCGGTAATACAAGACTAACTCGTTATCACTATAAACAGTGTCTTCAGCATTACAAAAGATAAAATATAAAATAATAATACAATCACAAAAGGGAAACAAGTTAGGCTTACCAATTTATGGAAATGAATGGTTTTTCACTCACACACAACACAACAATATCTCTTGTAATTCTCTGCTCTCTCCAGTGATGGTTGTGACAGGTTAGCTGAAAATTAAGATGGTGCACAAAACATAAGATAGTCGAACATTATTGTTTATTAAAGCAGTCAGAAAAATTTGCTGCTATTTTGATCATTCGCGAATACATATGACAACTGGATTACAAGTGCCAAATTACAACGCCCTACATAAATACAAATAAGGTGATGCCCATTATAGGCAACCGAACAATAAATACAACCATTTTAAACCGATAACTAACCTGCGAACCCTTACTATTTCTCATAATTTACCATAAAATCATTTCTCTTATAAAACATGTCTTCCCTTCTTAACTGAAATCACGTGACGCCTTTTTCGCTGTTAATATTTACACAAATCTACTAAAATCATCCAAAAGACTTCTAATCACCAAAATTCAATCCAGCTACAGTTCTTTAACATGATTGTTCAAATTATGTCCATGGGGTGAAGAGGCCCCGCCCCGGGGGTCACTTGTATATGAGTTATATAGAAAAAATACTTCAAAAATTATCTGACGTTTTCCTACATTGTTTAATTATAATAACCTGAAAACCGCAAGTAATTAGGGGTCACCTGACTGTGACTTTGACCTACTGACCTCCTAACTTGTTTTTTAAGATACAGCCTTGAAATTTGGAAGACATGTACGGTTTTGCACACCGATCGTAACAGCATAGAAATTTGGACTTTCGATAAAGATTACAATACTCATCTTTATTGTTCTTAGCCCTGACCTACTGACCTACTTTCTTGTTTTTGAAGCTACAGCAAAGATATTTGTATAATTTTTTTAACAGATTTCAGTATTTATCTTTAAGAATCTTTACCATGACCTTCTTGCCTAGTTTTTTAAGCTTTAGCAAAGACATTTGTTCAAGCAAGCAACTAAACTCAGGTGAGTGATAAAGGGCCATCATGGCCCTCTTGTTTATTATTATTTTCAGCTCTGGTGGCTTCTAAAATGAGTCCAGCGGAACCATTTGACCAAATTTGAGTGATTACCTTAGAAGAATGCTGTAGATGAAGTCTGGTGGCGATCCATCAATCAGTACATGAAAAGAAGTCGTTTAAAGGTGTTTTCCCCCTATTTTTGGCTCTTGCGGCCTCTAAACTCAATCAAGCAGAACCATTTTAACAAACTTAAGAGAAGACTTTAGATTGATTCTACAGACCAAGTTTGGCGGCGAACCATTAAGTGGTTCACGAGAAGTCGTTTAGTTTTTTTCTTTTTGATATTCTGGCGGGATCTTAAATCAGTCAAGGAAAACCAATTGATTACATTTGAGAGAGGACCTTACAATGACACTACAGATGAAGCAGTTCATGAGAAGTTGTTTAAAGGGAAAAGCTTACGCCAGACGACAGACGAAGGATTCAGGTCTACCATAGTAGCTCACCCTAAACCCCCGGATCAGGTGAGCTAAAACAAATAAAACATGTTTCTATTGTTTACAAAAAATGTTTCAAAACACATACCTATCATCCATGGTATATGTCCTTATACTTATCAAACTATTCAAAATCAGTTCAAATGAACAGTGATATTTATAAGTGACTTCAACTGAAAAAAATATAACTATGTTATTTTGCCTCAACAAACGCATTAATATGTTCAAACGAAAAAGCATGAAACTATACTGTCAAGCACCACTTAATATTAAACATATCTAAATTTATTGTGTAGATTTTGCTTCACTGCGCAGTACATAAGATTAGTTCTTTATATAGACTCCGTTAACATAATTTTACCTTCTGTTGCCTTTACGTATGTTAGGGTTTCACCTGGCGGAGATAACTTATATTTACACTGTCTTGTGACTTTGAAACATGGTAAGGGTAAGAGTGAGGTTAGGTGCACCATAAACCGGTTTAAACTCCCCAGTGGTGGTTTTGCCACTGACCGTTCCAAGGCGGTGC
Organism: Mercenaria mercenaria; assembly: GCF_021730395.1. Classification (NCBI taxonomy): domain Eukaryota; kingdom Metazoa; phylum Mollusca; class Bivalvia; order Venerida; family Veneridae; genus Mercenaria; species Mercenaria mercenaria. The sequence goes on along the minus strand of NC_069365.1, from coordinate 6,518,438 downwards.
CCCACTGTGTTCCTTTATTTGTTTGTTTTGTCCGTGTATGTTTGTGTGTGGGTGTAGTGTGCGAGTGTTGTTCGTGTGTGCCTTTGGGGAGGTTGCGTTTTTGGAACGTGGCTTTCCCTGTTGGATATTCGTCTTTGTTTTTTAGCACTATCAATAGATAGATAGATTTCAAGTGAAAGCCCGCCCGCTTAGCTCAGTAGGTAAGAGCGTTGGTCTACGGATCGCGGGGTCGTGAGTTCGATCCTCGGGCGGGAGCGTATATTCTCCGTGACTATTTGATAAACGACATTGTGTCTGAAATCATTAGTCCTCCACCTCTGATTCATGTGGGGAAGTTGGCAGTTACTTGCGGAGAACAGGTTTGTACTGGTACAGAATCCAGGAACACTGGTTAGGTTAACTGCCCGCCGTTACATGACTGAAATAGTGTTGAAAAAAAGCGGTAAATCCAAAACAAACAAACAAACAAAGATTTCACGTGAAATAAGAAACCGGTGTTGACATACATTTTGTACTTCCAGCGATATTCGATTGCGAGAACGGCTCTAGTAAGATGCCTACATGTTGTTACGGTAAGTACCAAGTACTAGTTCTGCTTGACATACGTCCCATAGCTTTTCAGTGTGGTGTTGTTAAATCGGAGGACAGCTAGTGAATAATATTCTAGCCGAACTCAAACTTCTTTTTTTTTTCTGACAATTTCTCAAACAACATTAAAGCAAACATTTTCCACTTTTTTATGTTATTAAAGAAAAGAAAGCGGGAAATGGCTGAATGATCCAACGGACCAGTAAATGTTGAAATTCCATGCGAAAGAGGTATTCAGATTGCGAATGCCTCAATCAGTAGTATTACAGGTCATCAAAGATATATTTCCTAGGGATTTCGTTTTTCAACAGTATTTTAATAATATACCTAACAAGTGTTTCTGGATTCTGTTCCAGTACAAACCTATTCTGCGCAAGTATCAGTAACTGCCAACGTCTTCACATAATTCACATAGACACAATATCAATCGTCACAGAAAGGGAATACTTATCTCCAAATGTAGAAAATGACCTAAGGCCTCACCAAATTAAAAAGTTGTTCATCGGATTTGCCGCTCGCATATTTTCAGAAACACAAAACAAATCAATCCAAAATTTTTTGGTGCGCTACTTTTTACGGACATAAAAGTGTATAAATGCTTATATTTTAATAGAAAAGTGGAAACTTCACAGGTCGCTCAACACGACAAAAACGAAAATGTTGCAGGCTCGGTTTGATTGAGCCTGTTCATGGACGGTAGTGGAAATGCATGTTACCGTCCACGCCCTCTAGCCCCGGGTTGAGCAGAACTCAACATTTACACATGCTGAAAGTACAAAAACAATTTAGAGACATCCGCAGATGTATTCAAACGGCGGTGATCATGGAACCTTCAATGATACACGGGTTGTGGCGTGTAATTCCATGAAAAGCGGCGTTTGGTCCCCAGATAAAGTAATGGGTTTGCCCTAAACGAGAAAACAATGGGCAGAACTAAACAAACTGGAATTTAGAAAGGGGATCTGAGGTTATGGAGCCTGCATATCACAGGAACTGTCGAAAGACAAAATTAAAAAGCAGGCACCATATCCAAGGGGTGAACATACAATATCCAATGCTATGAAAGCGGGAGTATTGGAACCACCCTGGCCGAAATGGTCATGCTGAGAAACTAAACAGTACCATTAACACGACATAAAAATCGTGCTGAACGATCTGAGAAGATCGAAATATAACAGCCCTGATTGAATGTACGGGGAGACTTTTTACGGCCGCCACACGGCACAAACAACGCTGCTGTGATAATAAATAGAAAAGTGGAAACTTCACAGGTCGCTCAACACGACAAAAACGAAAAGTCCCAGATTGTTCTCAAGTGGGTTTTAATCAAAATAAATACATACTACGCACACATCGTCTATAATAAATCATAACTCTTATATTTAGTTGCATTAAAAAACAAAGACAAATATCAAACAGGGAATGCCACGTACCAAAAACGCAGCCTCCCCAAAACGAAACCCACAGCACGCAGACGCGTACACCACAAACACATACCCGCGCACACACACAAAGCCAACACATTAGGACAAAACGAACAACCAAAGTTATTTCCCCTTTATGCAGTTACGCCATTTTCTTCAAATATTTATCAAATTACGTGCCACAAAATCGATTTATTTCATTGAAAACTGGATGAAAAAAAACATACTAATTTATTTGATAACCTCAATCTACATTATTTTGGTAAGGGTAAATACTTATTGGTGCATGTCACTTATCTGTTTTCTGTTTTTCCTGTCCAAAAGATCAGCGTTTGCATACGAAAGTTGGTGGGGTAAGGAATTTGCATTATGAGTTGTTTTCAGAACAGTTTTGATTATCAAATTTTCCAATCATTTAGTAGACTAATGTTAATGCACATTAATCTGCATTTCAGACCTTAATTGAGACCTTGTTTCAACAAATTTAATATGTTACGAAAGTTTAAAGCTAGAAAAAAAAGAGACATCATGCTCGACTTTTCTGAATCAGAGTTTTGCCAGTAAAAGGGGCATAATAGTCAGAAGCTTTGAAAGTAACAGAGCTATTGGTCATTATATAAAACGTAATAAAAATATTCTATGATAAAAGGGGCATAACTCTGTCTAGATTCAGACTAAAGAGAATTATTTCTCCTGTTGTAAACTTTGATAGTAAATAACTGTTCTAAGTTTCAAATCAAAAGCTTTAATAGATCAAGTAACACTCACATAGATATTTGATGTATCCAAAACTTTGTAAAGTCAGCTAAAATGCTACATTTTCATAGCAGTAAATATTCAAGTCACATATGTATGTGATAAGTATAGTGTAAGGTTATGCATTGTTGTTTATTACTGTATGACAATGGTATTACCTTTTTCACGAGTTCGCTTTGTTGTGCGTCTGCAGGTCAGATTTTCTCAATCCCTGGGGACCTACTTTTTAATTTAAAAGGGCTATACATTCTATTTTAAGGTTGTTATTAGTCAGTCGAGAGCCAAATGAAGACAAATATATTTCTTCGCTTGCTCCTGATTTTTTCAAAAACAAAAAAAAATTAAATTATTTTTTCGCTCGCCGCCTCCTCATTTTTTTTTCAGAAAAAAAATCCGATGATCAACTTATCAATTTGGTGTGGCCTAAACTTAAAAAACAAAAACTTAATAGTATATTCAATTTTATTTAAGAAATTTTAAGTTAATTCTAGCTTTCTGCATGATGCTGACCTAAAATACTAGGCCCGTAAGAAATGCTTAGCAAGATTCTTTGAACTCTGCTCGTATTAGCGAATGCGTGCGTTCGTACGTAGTTCGGTTTTTTGTAGTATGTCTGCGTATGCGTGTTTGAGCACATGCGTTCTTGTGTGTGTCTCCAGCTTGGGAATGAGTTGCTGTAGAATTAAGATAAAATCTAAGACAAATCCATTACTTTTTTAGAACAGCTATTAGCTATTTAAAACGTTTCAGTTAAACGAATTATATTTAAATAAAAAACGCAGACATATTCAATCAAATACCCCAAGCAGAAGTATCGACAGACGAGGCGTGGCAAAGAAGAGGAAATGGACTCGATAGAAATTGTATACGCCAATTGATGTTGGTCATTACATGTCTAGTTATATTTAAGTTCGGAGAATAAAGTTCGAACATCACCTAATCATAGAAAGAAAGCATTGTTCTACATGAAAATTAAACAGCATATAAAACATGTATACTATTTTACAAAACCATTGTCAACTTACTCATATATGTCTTGAATTCCGGAAAGGGACTGCATGAAAGGGCCACACTTCTGGACAGTTCAGCGTCTTTAAAACTCACCTTTAAAAAAAAAACCGTAACATGTCTTCCTTTTGGTGCATTTGTAACAATGTACCAGTGTTTAAACTTAAATAGGTGAAACATCGTTTTTGACAATTGTTTACATTTATTTTTTTTTACCAAATGACATTCTTTTTTAAAGGGGGGCAACTCCTTTAAAATATTTTAAACATTCAATTCTATGGGACAGAACAGTAAAATATGTATTGGACAGATAAATAGTTTGTCAAGATGTTGTTCGTTTACTAACAATTTCTGTTGTGTTGTGATATACTGCTAAACCTTAACAGAACGCTTCTATTTTGAAAATTGCTGAAGCTAATCACAGAGATGATGTCTTTGCTCAGATCTTGTGACGCTTTGCTGATTTGTGCCCGCTCCAACAAGAGTGTCTGGTAACCTACACAATCAACGGGCTTGCAAATATCTTGGAGTAGCGATCTAAAACTTGGTAAGCATGACTGTCTGCAAGCGTAAAAGTGCCTGACACATTTTTGATGTACATCCACGTGCGCTTACACATTCCTTACAGTTATAGTTTGAAATATGGTAAATTGGTAGAAGTGCGTAAGAGATTTTCATGCAACAAATCTTTGACGCACACCTCATGCACGCGTCCACATTTCTTTAAGTAATCGGTTTAAAATGAGCATTCTCGCCAGCAAGGGTGTAAGTTTGTGGTAGATTTTTCAAAATACATAATTCGGATGCGCATCAATACGCTATTGGGATCAAGGTCATATGCATTTTGCCACTCCGTATCTACTAAATCTTATTAATTTCACCCATTCATATCTGAACAGTTGTGCTACTGTAACAGTTCTAGAGCATATGCCAAACACATGATGGACACAGTTCAGATCTATATTTTCTCTCAAAGGAGAAATATTGACGTTTTCTATGTTTTTCAGGACATGTCACCAGTAATTGGAAAGTATTTGGAAAAAAAATGTTAGTTACTGGGCCGCCAAAAAGATGTAGAATTTGTGATTATGCGAGTAAAATGGGAAAATATCACGTTGAAAAACTGGCCAAGGTCTTCCAAACGTATAGAACAATTACAATAAAATGTTTAAGACATTTGCAAGACAAAAGACTGTATGTGAAAAAACCATATAACTGATGATAACACTACTGCATATGTGATAAGAGCAAAGAGAATTCTAGGTATTCATTGACAAATGCCATGTCATGATAAACATTGTAAAAGAACTTACCAAATTAAATGACATCCACCATGTCAATCTAAATGCGAGTCACCTTAAGGAATACCTGACCTACGCATTATCTCAAATTCAGTCAAACAAACGTTTACCAATACCGTCTGCAACATCTTTATTTATGTTGTGTAGGGCGACTGTGGTTTTCCATTTTTTCCACTTTAGTTAAAAATAGATGTAGAATGCCACATACGTTCGGTGCTCACACGCATTGTTCAGAAACATGGCACCGTCAGTCAGAAAAAAGCAAGGATTTGCCAGAGCTTGTAGTCATGTCAAGCATTTCAATGAACGTAATCAATATATTACAGGTAAACTTCTTCAGCAAGGCTACCGTTATTACAAATTGCGTAAATATTTTGCTAAATTTTATTATCGTAATTCTGATTTAGTTTTAAAATTCAATAGTAATTTAAAGACACTTCTGCGAGATGGTATTTCTAAACCTGTTTTTTATGGGGATGTGGTTAACTTGTAAGAATTTGGTCACGTAATTTCAAATTATTGAATTACAAAGTTTTATTAAAGAGTAGACCCAACTTTTGAGACATACCGCAGTTAGTGTCACGTTTACAGTTGACACTCGCTTCTTTGATCGTCTACGAAGAGGGGGAGACTTATGAAGATTTTTAATCTACCAGATGACTGTTGATATTTGTGTTTTGGCCTGTTTCGTCGGGCCCTTAAGGGTGTTTCTCTTGTTGCTCTGTCTTCTGAAAAGGCATTGAGTACATACGTTTTTGGTTCTTAAGGTTTGTTTTTTATATATTTATACACGAGCATTCTTGTGTTTTACATGCCATGCCTTTTTGTTTCCATTTAGTGTGTAAGCGATTCACCTGGAGGGGATTTCTTTTATTTACACTGTCCCATGTCTTTGGAACATGGTGGGGGTAAGAGTGAGGTTAGGTGCACCATAAACCGGTTTAAGCTCCCCAGTGGTGTTTTTGCCACTTACCGGTCCAAGGCGGTGCCCCACTGTGTTCCTTTGTTTGTTCGTTTCGTCTTATGTGTTGGCTTTGTGTGCGTGTGTGTGTTGTTCGTTTTGTCCTTATGTGTTGGCTTTGGGTGTGTGTGTGTGTGTGTCGTGCGCGCGTCTGCTTGCTAGGGGTTTCGTTTTGGGGAGGCTGCGTTTTTGGTGTGTGGCATTCCCTGTTTGATATTTTTCTTTGTTTTTTTTTTACATGCCATGCCTTTTTGTTTCCATTACGTGTGTTAGAGATTCACCTGGAGGGGATAACTTTTATTTATACTGTCCCGTGTCTTTGGAACATAGTGGGGGAAAGAGTGAGGTTGGGTGCGCACCATAAACCGGTTTAAGCTCCCCAGTGGTGTTTTTGCCACTGACCGTTCCAAGGCGGTGCCCCACTGTGTTCCTTTGTTTGTTCGTTTTGTCCTTGTGTGTTGACTGTGTGCACGCGTGTGTGTATGCTTATTGTTCGTCTTGTCCTTATGTGATGGCTTTGGGTGTGTGTGTGTGTGTGTGTGTGTGTTGTTCGTTTTGTCCTGATGTGTAAGCTTTGAGTGTGTGTGTGGTGCACGCGTTTGCGTGCTGGGGGGTTCTTTTTGAGGAGGCTGCGCTTTTGGTGCGTGGCACTCCCTGTTTGATATTTTTCTTTGTTTTTTTTGTGTATGTGTGTGTGTTCCTTTGTTTGTTCGTTTTGTCCTCGTGTGTTGGCTTTGTGTGTGTGCACGTGTATGTGTGTGTGTTTGTGGTGTGCACGTCTGCGTGCTGTAGGTTTCGTTTTGGGGAGGCTGCGATTTGGTACGTGGCATTCCCTGTTTGATATTTGTCTTTTGTTTCCCTGTTGGATATTCTTCCTTGTTTTTAGTACTGTTTAGTTTCTCAGCTTGAACATTTCGGCCTGGTGGTTCCAATACTCCCGCTTTCATAAATTTGGGTATTGTATAATCACCCCTTGGATATGGTGCCTGTTTTTTAATTGTTGAGTTCTGCTCAACCCGGGGCTAGAGGGCGTGGACGGCAGCATGTATTTCTACTACCGTCCATGAACAGGCTCAATCAAACCGAGTCTGAAACATTTTCGTTTTTGTCGTGCTGAAAGACCTGTGGAGTTTCCACTTTTTCTATTTGATGGAGCCTGTTTATGGGCGGTGGGCCAAGATTTTAGCGCAATTCCTCTCCGGAAAGATCTTAGGTAAAGTAAGGTACTAGCTGAATAGAGAGAACGTCAGTCTACGGATCGCGGGGTTGCGAGTTCGATCCTCGAGCGGGGAGTATGTTCTCCGTGACGATTTGATAAAAGACATTGTGTCTGATACAGTCATTCGCCCTCCACCTCTGATTCATGTGCGGAAGTTGGCATTTACTTGCGGAGAACAGGTTTGTACTGGTACAGAATCTGGGTACACTGGATAGGTTAACTGCCCGCCGTTGCATGCATAATGAATTGCTGTTGAAAAACGGCGTTAAACCCAAAACAAGCAAAACCCTAACGATATTTCATCAAACGTACGGACAGAAATCATCCAAATACTATTTTTTGCACGCATGAATATAATATTCAGTTTGTGTAGCCATGAAGCCGCCCGCTTAGCTCAGTAGGTAAGAGCGTTGGTCTACGGATCGCGGGGTTGTGAGTTCGATCCTCGGGTGGGGCGTATGTTCTCCGTGACTATTTGATAAACGACATTGTGTCTGAAATCATTAGTCCTCCACCTGATTCATGTGGGGAAGTTGGCAGTTACTTGCGGAGAACAGGTTTGTACTGGTACAGAATCCAGGAACACTGTTTCGGTTAACTGCCCGCCGTTACATGACTGAAATACTGTTGAAAAACGATGTTAAACTCAAAACAAACAAACAAATGAAGCTGCTTCACAAATATTTTGATCTTCCTAAAGGATCTGTTGACAGCCCATTCTAATTCATCTTTCTGTTTAAGGATCATCTTAACACCTTTGAGACCACCCCTCGGGTAAATTTTCATTTTGGAAATTATACCTGACAGACCCGTAATATTCATAACATATATATACAGAATTGTTCAGAAGGGGTAGAAAATACTTTCTGTAAAAGGTCACCTTGTCGGTAAAATGTATTTCGTCTTACAACACATGTACTTCGATTGTCCACATTCTATTTTGTAGAAAATATCAAACTTCTTTTTCAAACATTTTTTTTCTCTAAATTTGTTTCTGTTGTGTGTCTAACATATTTACTTGGGTACTCCGGGAAATGAAAACTGATTAACTGATATATTGTTTGAAATATCGCAGTTTCAAACTTCTTTTTCAAACATATTTTTCTCTAAATTTGTTTCTTTTGTGTGTCTAACATATTTACTTGGGTACTTGGGAAATGAAAACTGATTAACTGATACATTGTTTGAAATATTGCAGTTTTTGGTCATTTTGACAACTCTACTTTCACTTTCATTTTGCAACTTTCGTATTTTTTTAAATGTACATGGTTTGTAACACTTTCAACTCCTGGAGTACCTGGAGAAATATGTTAGACACACAATAATTATAAAAGTAATCACAAAATACTTTCCATACCTCATGTTTTTTATTTCGATGTAAATAAGATGTGAAACCAAAATTTGTAGTCCAGTTTGGCGCCATATAACCTATACTGTGTTGGTGCGCCGTTAAACCCAAATAAATAATGAAAAAGAAGCTTTATCTCTTCTAAAAAATAGAACATGAACAGTCAAAGTACATGTGCTATAGGACAAAATGTGCTGTTCAAAATAATATAACCTGTCTTGAAAGTTTCTTCTAGACGGAGGCCGAGTGGTTAAGGTCGCTGACTTCAAATCACTTGCCCCTCTTCGATGTGGGTTCGAGCCTCACTCAAGGCGATGAATTCTTCTTGTGAGGAAGCCATCCAGCTGGCGTACGGAAGTTTGGTTGTTCTACCCAGGTACCCGCTTTTGATGAAATATTGCACGGAGGAGTACCTGGGGTCTTCCTCCGCCATCAAAGCTGGAAAATCGCCATATGACCTATAATTGTGTCGGTGAAACGTTAATCCCAACAAAATAAATAAATAAGTGAACTGCTTGCTGGAAGACGCTGGTTATAACCCCCTTTCAAGAAGGTGTGGTATAATGTTTTGTAGATGTCGGTCGGTCGGTCTGTCCGTAGACCAATCCGTTCCAGGATAACGCTTAAGCTTAACATCATGAAAGTTGATAGATAGGTTGGTCATGACCAGCAGGTGTCACCTATAAGTCTGGAGAACTGTTATCATATTCTCACATTGTACAACCATTGTCAGTGACCGAAGAAAATATGCATAAAGGTTATTTACTGAACAAGGCTCAAACTAACAGTCAGCTAAGATCAGTGGTTGAATTATATATTTATTCATAGAAAAGAAGTGTTAAAAGACTGGATACTAACAAAAATTTGTACATACGTATATGTGACTGGGTATTTATTCCGCATTCCGAATCAGTGCTGCCTGTGGACCGTCATCTTTGAAATGAGATTTCATAAATGAATACTCATTTGAGTGTATAGTTGTTGTTTTATACATGTAAATTAATTTCACTGAAAAATATGACGTTCGGTCAAGGCTAATATCGAGTTTTTCAGCCCGATCAATATTTGAAAATTTGTTTGGTCTGAGGCCAGAGTTTTTTTATCTTTCGTTTTACGGGAGATTTTTGAAAAATGAGCAGGGGGAGGAGGGAATAAAAATAAAAATAAAAAGCTTGAAAGTGAGCATCTCGGAAAAAAATAAAAAATAAAATAGAATTTTTTAAGATTTTTTTTTAATTTTGATTAACTTTCGTTTCAAGTTTTGTTTACTTGTGTCTGTGTCCAGTATTTAATATTGTGATGTATTGTTATGTTTTAAGACTATAAAAGCCATTTATACAGGATGAACATTGAATAAAATTTTCATGCATGCTTGTGAATAAACTGCTTCAGGCACTGTAACTCACACTGTACCCCTATCAGCCGTTTTATATATAGTTCGTTAGTCGATCGTATAGTGGATTTTATTTAGTACATAAAAACATGAGGTACAAAGTTCTTTAAATATGATTTATTCATTCCAAATCCCGAAATTATCCTGAATTAATTAATACATAAAAAACTCTCTCTCTAGATGCACATTTAAAATAAATGATTCTATCTTTCTTAAATTAATTTATCCATAGTTCCAAAATAGTCCTTTGAAATTAAATAAGTTTAATAAAAATAATTATAATTTAGAATCTTAAATGCCAAAACTGAGAGACACCCATCATCTTACAGCTCTGTTCGAAAGCTGAGGCGCTCCGCAGCTTAAGCGCTGCCTAGCTAAGGTGCTCTTCACATCCTAACCTACTAAGCATTCTAAACCCACATTTCAGTCTGTCAATGAGACAAGAGTTATATAGCAAAACCGTTAAGGATGATGTGTCAACTGCTGACCATTTCTCATGCCACCTTAGTGGAATTAGTATATAATATATTCTAACAAGGTATATTTAAGGAAAGCAATCCAGTAACATTTTATAATAAGGATAGATATCTGCACGTTGAATAGATACCACGGTGGAACTTGTCATGCTTTATCTAAACTTACTGACCCTTAAATTAGTCTCGCCTTTACTATAGTCTAGCTACTTTAAAGAAAATGAATATGATTTCAAGTTTAGAAAATAGTTAAAATCAAAATCTTATTAATTACAATAACGATACAGTCATAGTATTATATTTCCTCCCTTTCTTGGAAAAATAAAAGTGAGAATCACTTTTCTTTTTAAAATCAGTGCAAAAGTAGATAAACATGTGCACCCGTACAATGATGATGCAAAACATACAATTCTCACTCACACAGTCCTATCATGATAACAATGATTATATACAATTCATTTCAAGCATTTCAAATAAGGTTTCATCGTTGTGGAGGCGATAGTGGTTCGCTAGTGGGACATCATGGAGACATCAGTGAACATCTGTGAGGCGTTAGTGGTTTGAGTGTAGGACAACATGGAGACATCAGTGAACATCTGTGAGGCGACAGTGGTTAGTGGGCCATCACGTAGACATCGTTGAACATCAGTGATAGTGTTGACTTATATTTGCGTAGTCCACACGCTGGTGTACTGCGGCTACTGTTGTACCAGGACATTGTTACCATAACATCAAGATGTTGTAGCGTTACCATTGCTGTGACCATTGTACCATAACACCATCGTACCATAAACAGTCTTACCATAACACCGTTGTAAAGGGCCACCATTGACCATAAGACAATTGTACCATAACACCAATGTACCACAGCATCGTTGTACCGTAACACTATTAAACCATATGATTGTTGGACCATAGCATCGTTGAACCATAACATCGTTGTACCATAACATCATTGTACCATAATATCGTTGAACCATAACATCGTTGAACCATAACATCGTTGTACCATAACATCATTGTACCATAACATCGTTGAACCATAACATCATTGTACCATAACATCGTTGTACCATAACATCGTTGTATAAGTGCGAAAATCTTCATGCTGTAAATCTCAGATGGTGGAGTGTTTGGCATTTGGATTAAACAGATAGTAGAGAAGGGTTCATTCATAGTACAACGCAGAATCCAATTTATTATTAAAAGTTTGGTAAAGATAATGATTGATCGCGGAGAGAGAGAGAGTTAACAGTCACTAAGAACATTCGTGCATGTGATGATATGGTAATTATCTGTCCTCCTTGTAAGTTCGACATATACATAATTTCAAATAACATAATTTCAAATGTAACGTTGGTTAATATATCCTTCACCACATAAGTAAATTTCATTTATGCACTTTTACTCTTCACCATGTGTATGGCCCGAAATATTCATATTCGGATACAGTGCAATATACTCCTCAACAGGTGGTGCTGACTTGAATTTCACAATATGGATTCTTGTCTTCTTCAGCATCCATGCCTGTTACCTTACCCTTTCTGCTAGTACCTCTTGCAAGCCAATGTCTTATAGAAAATTACTTAAGTCTATAACAAAAGCAGCAACAAACTAAAGTTATCATACCACGCACAAAGACAGGAAACCCCAACAACACAGCAATATACCGGAATAATAAACCTGTCCATTTATCTTCATATCGCGTGATGCCTCTTTTGTCAAAGCAGACAAAGGCCACTCCAATTGAGTTTAATTACATGTTATAAGCTCCCCAAACTTAAACATTATTTTAAGTCATTTTTCTGTTAAAATGACATACGTTGAATGCTGCTAATGTATTGCTAGACAATTCCTTGCAAATGATACTGAGCAAGTATCAAGAACCTGCAGGGTAAGAAACCATGTTTCCACTTTGGTTTTCTAATAGACAGAAACGAAATAAAATGCATCTCATGCAAATTTCATAAACACCTTTAATTCTTTTAGGTGCTATATAACATTTTTTCATTTGTTATATAAATAAAGTCTGTCTTCAGTATTCTAGGAGATATTTATCAATAAAACAAAAACAAGATATTCATAGACAACAAAAATAAAACATTAATAAATTTGCCCTCACCCTAACTATTGCAATTAAATTTTCGTATTTATATATGTACAACATTTTATCAAAGTCTTTCACTCTCGCAATGATGTATAATAAACAATTCACTAGTTTCAGGGAATCTTTTTTTTCTTTTAATCAAAACAAAACATCTTGATCAGTGTTTTTTCATTTACACTTAAAACAGATAAGCTTCATGTAGAAGTAACCTTTTGATTTACTTAGTTTCTTGATTTTCACAAGTAGCCTTATCTACAATTGACCTGTCGTTAATAGATCACAATAAGGTCGGAATATGAAAGTTGTCTATTGTTTTAAATCTGTAGTACTTTCCGCAAAGATAACCGTATTTTCTTAATAACACGGAATAACACATGTTGATATTCAGATGGGCATTTGACCTCTTCTAAGGGACTATGATTTTGGGAATCGTTATCAGTCTTTGAGAAACTGATTTTTGTCCTTATTCGACCCAAATATAGTTGAAATTTTCCTGTCTTGTCCTATTTTAGCCAAACTATCTATATATAATAAAGCCAACTTATCTGTCATGTAATCTTCGGTAATGGGTGAAATTTCATGAATAATTGGGTGAAAATGTGAACTTGTCCGTAGTTTTACTACACATGTTTGTGAGCTCAGCGGTTTAATAACCGACATTATTTACGGTCTATTAGTAAAAAAATGTTCAAATCTTTTTTGACGCATATAATTTCTCGCTAACCTTAGCCTTTGTAAATCGTAGTAAATATGAACCCCAAAATTATATAAGAAACTTTTCTAAAATAACATTTCTCGTCATATCAGAGAATAAAAAACAAATGATTTACTTCTTTCTACCCATTTTGAAACGAAATGATCCAATTGCAAATTTACAGGTTTTTCTTTGATAACTTTGGTTGAAGTGATAAAAAGCCATAAACTTATTATAAATCAACGTCTTATTGAATATGTTTACCAATTGTACTAAACAAGAATTTGGATTATCTGCCTTATTGAGATAATAAACATTTTTAACTGGATACTTAAATCTTCTTTTAATGGTTTCATTTTGAGAGAAGAGTGCTAAACATTTAAACATTTCAGATGTACATAAGATACTATTTCACACTGTAAATAATCCCTTTTAAAACGACAAATCATAGATTTCTATTTACTTAATCCTGTTTATGAAAAAGTTTGCATTCCGGTCTAATGCTGATATTGTGTGATTTTTGCCGAATGTGCGTAGCTGAAAGCCTACTTGAATTTCTGTTGCTAAACAATGGACGGCTTGCACCATACTAGAAGGAAGGGAAAAATAAACAGGACTTACAATTGTTCTGATGTATAACTTCTTATGTTGTCCTTCCGTCATTTCTCTCAAATACTGTAACTAATACTGCCCGCCGACGGAGCTTTTCAAAACTCCTAAAAGTCTAAACATTGTTAAAAAAATATCCTGGTCACGGCACCAAAAAGAGCGATGTACCCCTATCAGCCGTTTTATATATAGTTCGTTAGTCGATCGTATAGTGGATTTTATTTAGTACATAAAAACATGAGGTACAAAGTTCTTTAAATATGATTTATTCATTCCAAATCCCGAAATTATCCTGAATTAATTAATACATAAAAAACTCTCTCTAGATGCACATTTAAAATAAATGATTCTATCTTTCTTAAATTAATTTATCCATAGTTCCAAAATAGTCCTTTGAAATTAAATAAGTTTAATAAAAATAATTATAATTTAGAATCTTAAATGCCAAAACTGAGAGACACCCATCATCTTACAGCTCTGTTCGAAAGCTGAGGCGCTCCGCAGCTTAAGCGCTGCCTAGCTAAGGTGCTCTTCACATCCTAACCTACTAAGCATTCTAAACCCACATTTCAGTCTGTCAATGAGACAAGAGTTATATAGCAAAACCGTTAAGGATGATGTGTCAACTGCTGACCATTTCTCATGCCACCTTAGTGGAATTAGTATATAATATATTCTAACAAGGTATATTTAAGGAAAGCAATCCAGTAACATTTTATAATAAGGATAGATATCTGCACGTCGAATAGATACCACGGTGGAACTTGTCATGCTTTATCTAAACTTACTGACCCTTAAATTAGTCTCGCCTTTACTATAGTCTAGCTACTTTAAAGAAAATGAATATGATTTCAAGTTTAGAAAATAGTTAAAATCAAAATCTTATTAATTACAATAACGATACAGTCATAGTATTATAACACTGGCAAGTCTTTAAAATTCAGAAAGCTTGTTTTACTTAATTTAAGTGGAAGACAAAAATTATTTTATCTGTTACAACAGCCACAGTAAATTTCAGTGACAGCAAGTAGAGACAAAACACGTCTGGTATAAAGTGGCCTAGTAGTGTAGTAGTTTTGGTGGTTTGGTTTGCTCGCATCTTCATCTGTGTAACCTCTGCTTTTTATACATAATATTTACTTATTGTATCTTTCACCAATATCATCTTTAACGAGCTAACTTAACAGTTTATGCCAGCTCATAATATACTGGATTTTATCAGCAAAATAAAGTATCTAATAACTTTGAATAACAGTCACAGTGCAGAGGGCAAGATTTTTTTTTCAGTGATGAAAAACGAAAGATAATCTAGCAAAAAGTAATCTGAAAATTTACCTCATTTAACTCTGTAATTTGCACCTTTTTATAATACACTTAGTTCAAGTACTGAAGTTGCTTCTGTAATTTGCACCTTTTTATACTACACTAAGTTCAAGTACTGAAGTTGCATCACTTTTTGTCAAAATATTGTCTCCAATAAAAAGTATTCTTTATTATTCTTTATACACTTATGAATTCTATTGAAGTTACAAAAGAAATGGACCATCTGTCCACTACCAGCTGCTTTATGCCAGACAGTCCCAAGCCTGTGTAAAGTGTGAGGGGTCACCATTGAAATAAAAATGTAAAAAAAATCTGCTGTTACAAACATTTATTTGTTCTGCAAACAACTAATGTTTTGAATAAAATTTAATGTCAAAGCACCTTTGATATTGTATTACCTTTCTATGGCAAACTTGGAAGTTGAATCTATTGAAAACAAAATGTGAGTAAGACAATCTTTAGACAATTTAATACTTTTATTACTGTCACTTTTATGAAAGGATTATTATGTACAATATTATTATTTCCCGAAAAATATATAGTTTGAAAAGTGTCTAAAAAAATTTGGACACAATCATCGTCCATCCACCCGTGTAGAAAGAGAGAAAAAAAAACGTTAAAGATTATCGGTAATTCAGTGATAAACTAAGTAATGTTGACCTTGTTTTCATGATCAATTTATACCCCCTCTAAGAGCTAAAAGAAGTGTGTCAGTATCTTCACATCTGAAGCGGAGATCAAAGCGGTATTTTTGCTCGAGATTGTCATGGCATTACGTCATGTTTTCGCGCCATGTGACATATCACTGTCTGATCGTACCGCATCGGTTCTTAAAATTGCTGAGAAATAGAAATCAATAAAAAATTTCTTCTTTAATTTGTTATCAAAAGCGAATGTGCTATATCCCGTATAAAAGGTAAATGTCTCAAACGATAGTTACTATAGTGGATATCCTACCTCTGTGACCTATTTGCCCTCAAGGAATTTACATTATTGTTTGACAAGAAAACTTTTAAATTGTTGGTCAAAAAATACATGTACAAAGATTCATTTAAAACTTATTAAAAACCGCAGTGACATCACATTGCTTTATTTTAAAATCGCATTTCTACTTACGTTCACGAGGTCACGTAACCTATTCTGCCGCACTAACAGAAATCTGTTTGCCAAAAGTCGTCTTACTCCATGTATTGTATTCGCAGCCGCTTTTTCATTATTTAAGATTTTTTTATTCTGTTTTTTGTACTTTCTGGTCAAAAGTCTGAATTTTAAGCCCTTAGTATTCATCATTTATTTACTTTTAGAAAGAAATAAGTAACTAAGATCGCGCTGTTTGAATTTTTACAAATGATTATCTGAAAATTCGACCGTTTTTATAGAATTTTGCCTACATTTCTGTCGATATCTTATTAAAATCATTATAGAATTCAAAAAGTATTATTTCTCAAGGGGTGTTGAAAACTTGAAGCGAAAATATTAAAAAATGAATGCACTACACACGGTTTTTGTGTACGTGTCGATGTAAATTAGATGTTACGATAGGTCACACGTGCTTGTGGAGTGGAAAATTACCGGCATGACGTTTTGATATCTTTACGATTCGCGGGTAAATTCCAGTCAATCCAGGTAGCGACTGAACCATCTCAAAGTTTGTTGACGTTTTGTAGATGTAATTTCTGAATTTTGGTAAAGTAAGGACGTAAACAAACCACTCGCCCGATCGGTCGAGTACACAGCGAGGTCCACTCGTCCTACTCAGACTTAACTCGCCAATGCGAGCAGGCGAGTGGAATTTTACACCCTGTTAATGCCGACAAATGTACGGCAAACAACGATATTTTGCACGCGTTAAACTCCCTTCCTGTGAAATTACGTCCAGGTGAAAATACACCAATTTTATTTTCTTTGGGGCTGTAAACAACCGACCGGCGGAAAAAATAAAATAAAATTCGGGAAAATGAATTTTAATTTTATTCCACTTTTGCAATATTTAGGACCGGCGCTCCCGTAAAACGAAAAATAAAAAAACTCTGGCCTTATGTGCATTGAGATGGGAAAATGCCACTGTACCGATGCTTTGTATTAAATGTTTTGCTCTGGAATGATATACTGAAACGATATCATTCAAAAGCGCATCTTTCAGTGAATTCTGGTAAATTGTAATTTTGAAAATTAACTAGTAACCGTAACTTTGGATGCAAGTTCTCAAACATTAATACACGCATATAGACTAAGATATATATCGTAGGTCATACCTGTATTAATTTATATACCGTAACGCAGTTCTGGCCACTTTATGAAACTCATAATTTATCATAATAATTGCAACTTCAATTTGCGCAATCTATTTTCAATATAGAGATAATTTAGCTATGTATTGAGGGGCATCAAAAACATTTTAAGTCTAAATACGATTGAATTGACTAATAGTTACATTCAAATGATCCAGTAAATTATCACTATTATCTCACAGAATAAAATTTAATTCGAATGAAAATTAATTGCTATTCAAGTTTTAAAATTTGCAATTAAGCGAAAGTAAACAGTTTATATACATAAATAACCAACCATCTTTTTTGGGGGCGTTTCCAAACATTTTTATTTTTACTGTTGTCTGGAGGTATGAGATCTGTGAAATTACATTTGTATGAAATGAAAACGACATCACATAGTGAGCATATTTAGTTCACACCAATTTCACAGATAAAACAAATGGAAACTAGTCTGCGACTGCAACCTGATGCTATACATTTAAGGCCTTTAAAAACACCCCCATCTATGCATTTTAAAGTTGGATCTTATTGTGGCGTTAAAATTCTTTACTTTTGTCGCTCAAAAGCTCCACTGAGCTATGTTGGGACGTAAATAAAACTTAATCTTTACCTTCATTTAATTGGTTTCAAATAGGACATGTATGTGCAACATGTGAGGCACTGTAAAATATATCTGCACACAGATCCATTGAAGATATCAATAATTATTTTTAAATAATCATGTACCGTTAACATCAATGCAATCTAATAAAAGACACGAGCGTTGTGATCATAATCAAAAGCAGTTCAAACTTATACCCGACATTCCTCGCTGAACCAGTATGTTTGTCCTTTTTATCCATCAAAGAAAATGGACACATGAACTTACGACTGCTAGATTAAAGTAGAGAAATGATCAAATAAATAGATTAAAGTTATATTACTGTTTCTACTGGAGCAACCTCTCGATTTCTGTTTTAAAGATTTTGTAAGTTTTGGGTTAAGCGCCGTTGTTTTAAACGTTAACTTAACGAGTGTTGCTGGATGTACAAGTCCTAACCTGTTCCCCGCGAGTGACAGCCACCTACTCCACATGAATCATGTCGATCAATGTCTCTTATCAAATTGGTACGGAGAACATACGCTTCGTCTGAATTAAGCGGTCAAGTTTTTTTTTCGTGGCACAGGTAAGCTATTGTTCAATTAATAATTACACGTTGTGATTTTTACATTTAACAAATGTTTGATCTGTAATACACATAACTTTCAGTGATCTATAGTGTCTGATATGTACATTGTAAAATATCACCTCTTAGTACATACTCTTACAGGAATGCATTTTATAATAAAATCTGTATAATGATCCTTTGGAAGCATAGAATGCAACCACGCAAAATGATAGCAGACTCATTTGATTGGGTTCTGTTCATAAGAGGTAGTGGAAAGTGCAACACCCCTCACGTCCGCTAGCACCAGCTTAAGCAGAACTCTATTATCCATGAACATTGAGTGGACTTCATGATCCCAAAAGACCCGAAAAAATAACAACACTAAATCCAATTATAAGTATTACAAGCCTCCCTACAGACACGTGTAGAACATAAATATATGAATAATATATTTGTTTTTAATACTTTACCAAAAAAGAAATGATCACATAATATTTGAAAGACAAGACACAACTTGACAAGAAAAACCTGAAGATCCTTCAAATTAAACAAAATCATAGATATATTCGGTTCAAACTTTTCAAAATATAAAAACGCAATAAATTTATAATTAAAGTTTTCAAACTGAATTCCCCATTAAACAAAACATTTTATGGTCTAAGTAATTATGCGCTCACTTCAATTAAGTATGAAAAATACTACAACACTTATGAGCTAAGGGGAATAATCCAAACGATGTAAACGTACAATTGCTACCCGTGCTTAAATTTCCTTGCACGCGTATTCTTTTAAATTACACTCACAAGGTTGTATTTTGTCGACTGTTTAGTCGTGACATTTGCATCGCCACGATCATTCTCACTAGCGCAATCGTCAAATTTTGTCAATTTTCAATAAATGACCGATGACACGTAAATGTTGGAACTGAAAGAAATATTTTATACGAGTTATTGGCATGTGGATATTTGGCCCTCTTTTTTGGTTGAAAAAATGACAGAGCGTGAAAACAATGCAGTCGTGAAATACAGCAGTGCAGAATTGACTACCTCTATTCAATTTATATAAAATACATAGAGTGCTGGATATACATACTTCTGGGTCCGGGACTGTGGACGCTATTGTATCATATATAGTATCATTAATGGCCAAACAAATGTGCTGAATGCCTAAGGCATAATTTAGGGACGACCATACACCGTGTAATAGCAGAATCGGTTTCATCGAATGTGTTCTTGATAGGTAATGAAACGTGTTACAACCCTCGCGTTCCCTAGCACATGCTTAAGCGAAATTCTGTTGAATAGATCCCTTGCTTGGACTTCTTATTCAGAAGATAACAACTCTGGTGCAAAGTACGGGGATACTTGTTACGGCCACCGCACAGCTTTTACTATGTTAACATTTACAAAGTGATTTAGTATTAGATGTATTTCGCTTTGATACATGAAAAACTCTTACATATAGCATTCTAAGTAAACGTTATCTTTGTAATAAATAATCTTTACCGGGTATATTTTAATTACCAACATATTTTCATCATTAGCAGAAATACATGAAATTGGGATATTTACAGGATAAAGTAGAATAAAAACAGGATAAAGTAGAATAAAATATGTCTAATAATCTTGGCATTGACATTAATACAAGTTAATTCATTGTCTCTGAAAGAAAATTGATCAATGATTCTGCCAGCCAATACTGTTCAATATCTAAGTACACGTAGAGACAAACAAAAGTATCTGGTTATAGTCCGTGCCAAAACATTTATGAAGTGTTTTAATTGTCAGTCATGTTTTTACTCTGTTCTTATCACATACTTATGTATAGCATTTATGAAGTGTTTTAATTGTCAGTCATGTTTTTACTCTGTTCTTATCACATACTTATGTATAGCATTTATGAATTGTTTTAATTTTCAATCATGTTTTACTCTGTTCGTATCACATACTTATGTATAGCATTTATGAATTGTTTTAATTGTCAATCATGTTTTTACTCTGTTCTTATCATATACTTATGTATAGCATTTATGAATTGCTTTAATTGTCAGTCATGTTTTTACTCTGTTCTTATCACATACTTATGTATAGGTTAGAGGGGAAGGAGCCTTATTCTATTTTATATGTAGTCACTTAATTCTTCCTGTCACATTTTAAAGTTTTAAACTTGTTCCTAGGAATCCTTTATTTTGATGACAATATGTACATTTCTAAAACTTCCTGTAAATTAAATATCCTGCCTGAAAGATTATATGAATCCTCTTATCTATACTTACTGACAACACGATCAAACGCAGTTTCAGTTACGAAAAAGACAAATGAATGTTGATCAAGCATTAAATTTGAACCTGCAGCCTACACTTCAGAATGCCAATCAAAGCGATAACTGGTAGTGCACATATTTCTGGTGAGAAACAAACAAGATAGAATGTATTTAGTGATGATGTTATCCAAATACCAGTAAAAACGGCCCTTTAAATAGAACCCATTTTTAATATTTAAGGAGCATATTTTTATTTTGTGTAGCATCGTAATATTGTTGTTTCTAAACAGCCCATCGTACCTTATAAATTTGATAAACTCTGAAAAATGTTTGCTTTTCATCAAAAAGAGACTCCGTTCAATTATGCAATTACCAATATACTCAGCTAGCCATTACAATTTTGTTATACTTATCAAGCATAGACAATTGTTGATAAATTTGTTTTAAATCGGCTTTTTTTAAGACAATCCACGAAATAGAATTGTAATTGGTAACCATTTCGATTTGCTTTACAATTAAGACAAGGATAGCCTACGCGTTCATTTAAATATGTTTACCCTTTTTAAGTTCATGAACAGCTTACCAGTAACATTGGCACCAGATAAGAAAAATGCCATTGTACATGTGATACCCAACCCTAGGTGTACTATGAGAACCATAGTCTTCAGTAGAATATATACTTACTAATTTCTCACTGAAACGCGCAGTTCGATAAAGGGGCACTATGCATATTGAAAAAAAAATGGTGATATGCCTTTCATCGTGCACCAGTTTCATTGTCTCACAGTCACTCCGCATTGTTTTTTGTTCGTCAATCTGAGATCTTATACGGTCAGAAAAGAAAAATATAGCTACATATTCGGTTAGAACTCGCATGATCTAGCACCATATTAGGTAAAGGTTTACTAAACTACATGTAAAACAAATAAAAGGAAATACCTTAATTAAAAATTGATATCCACAGTCGTGAAAACTACACGTCACGAAATGTGCACGCAAGGATATTGTTAAATAGTATACGTAAGGTAGTTGAAATAATGTAACTATATGTATTAGAAACCTGACAATTTTACTGCCAAAAGAAAGTATGTTCAAAACTGATTTTCAAAAGAACAAATGTTATATAGAAAATTCAAACATATATGAGAAAGGTATTACATGTTAGCTCAATGCAATAGAAAGAAACACATTTGGCAAACAGACATATTACTCAAACTCCGAGCTTTTACCTGTCTTTTGTATTTTCCAAGTATACTTTAAATAATATTCAATCGTAGACATCAGTCACATGTTTGTCAAAACTGCGAGTCATTCCATTTATACAAAGTAACAAAACTATGGATAGAATTTTTCAAGCACAGTCTTCTAGTTGCATCCCTTGATAAGTAATAAATGGCTGTCAGAACTGTATTAAAATTATAACTTTTAAGTTGGAAAACACAATTGCAAAAGTACATTGTATATCCGTTCATATCAGATGGTGCACCGACGAAATGCCAAGTAAATTACTCTTTCATCACAGAGAACCAGCAATGAAACAACATCATTTGACTCGTCTCTGTTGCTGCTTCAAATCTGACAGGTGACATTTGATACGTTTTCTTAATCGCCCTTACTTGAGCAATATCCATTTCGCCTGCTTCGTTGATAGTAGAAAACACTTACAAAAAAGTGAGTCTTACATTATCAAAATAAAATATACCAGTAAACTGCTACCAGATTGACTGTGGTTAATGAATATTAGGTCTCTAAATATAATATTATTATTACTACAATAAAGACTATTTGCTACAATAAGTTTGATTGGTCGAAAAAGACCATGTGGCCAGAATGTATACTTCCGGGTACTGTCCTCGGTACTACTGATACAACAGTTACAAAGGAGTTTACAGAAACATGACGCTATCAAAATAATAGTTAAAACAGGCTTAAACGCCATGGCTTTTTTTAAGGATCACGCACCCGTAAATTTTTTTAAAAAATAGCAATAAATTCTTTGCTTCTCGACAAAGATACAAAGTGTGACCACTCATTTTCTTGCATCATTTCCTTTACATAAAACATAGTTTTATAGTTTTTGAACAGAAATTTCGAAAACATTATTTTTTTTTAATTAAATATTTGCTAGTGCTTCGGACTTATAAATGTTATATAGTAATATTACCCGGAAAAGCAAACCAATCCTATGATGAAAATAAAGATTAACTATGCTACTTCACATCTGCTTCATGATAGCAAACTATGACCATTTTGTGTCGATTCGCCGTAAAAGCCAACTCACTCACTCACTCATGATAGCAAACAGTAAACAACTACTCCAGTTTCCAAAATGAGAGATAAAAATAAAATTAGTAATAAAAGTAGACAGCTGCTGTTTTATTCCTGTGCTTCTAAAGTATCTTCATACATATCTATTATCGCAGAAAACAAACATAATATATCATAAATCGTGGTCTCCGAAAATCAAAGCGTGCCAGTTTCATCCGTAGGGGAACGAAATGCCCGTGATAATGCAGGATATTTATCAACAAGTACTATATATACATACATATTTAACATAATACTTATTAATCAAAGCAATTTCAGAACTTGCACTTGTAAAATCCACTGCATCTAATTTGGTTTTCTTTTCCAGGTAGTTGTTTAGTTCGTAGAAGACATAGAAATTATTTATCAGGTGACATCGTACAGGCGATATGCTAAAGCAACGAGCTCTTCACTGAATGTGCATGTTTAGCGTAATAATATAACACTGTTTTGTATCTTTCATTTTGCAATACAATCCCCTAAGTACTGAACACTTGAAGATACAGACGGAGTGTTTAAAATAACTATTTACGATATACATTTTGTTATAATAAAACCAATCTGAAAGGGTTAAAATAGCTTGATTCACACACAAGGCAAAAAGCCAGTTGATAATATTTAAAGGGACGCCGCTTTGAACAATTGAGTAATTTAAGTAACAGAGAAATGGAATTTTAAACATGTTTGTGGCCTGTCAACCCCGCACGTACCCTTAATCCATCGTTTTATAAGAGTAATAAAATATGTAAGAAAGTCTTTTCGCAGCAAAGAATGCAACCAAGAAATATAATAGCAGATTCCGTTTAACTAAGTCTGTCAATGAGAGGTAATGGAAGGTGCAACACCCGCATGCCCCCTACCACTGGCTTAAGCGGAATTCTATAACATATATATTGAATCGACTCCATGATTCCAAAGGATTAGAAAAATCCAAGTACGGGGAGACCTTTCAGGGCCGCAACATGGCACTTAAAGATTGCTGATGTGATGTTTTGATAAAATCTGTAAGACCCGTTTGAACAACTGATGCAACCAAGCAAAATGATAGCAGACAGTCTTACTGAGTCCGTCCAGTAAGGTAATGGAAAGTGCAATCAGAGAATTCCCTGCTGGGCAATGCTCTTACTTCAGTGACTAATTATCTGAATGCAAAATTATGTCCCTTTCCTGTATATTAATAATAACAACACATATTTAATTTTCCAACAAAATGTTCAAAACTATTGCTAAATGTGATGTTGTTAAGCAATAGCTCTTCTATCCAGATAATAAGTACCAAAACATAAATTGATATACTAATATACGATAATGTTCGGTAAGATCAGAGAGAAGCGAATGGTATTAGTTGTACTAAAGATAATTTTATTAATATACTTGCTGTACTTTACTACTGACTAGTGAATAATAAAAGTCGCCATATGACCTAAAAATGTGTCGGTGCGACGTTAACCCAACCAAAAAAAACCAAGTGAATAATTAAGTAAATTATGTATGTATATATATTTAGTATGGAGAGCAAATTGTGCACTTAACTGCTCTGCAGTTTCCATCCACTGTGAAACGAAAACATGGTGTACGTCACTTACACATCTACATGAAGTGGAAATATGCATGGTATTTGGACTTTCTTGTCAGATTATTTTTCTGGCCTTAAGACCTACATATATTATAACTTCACCAGAACATGATGTACTCAAATAACACAACTTAGTTTAAATGATTAATATCAGGTTGTCAGGAGTATCATGTCTGGCTGAATTTTAATTATGTCTTGTTTGACTTTATAATATTGTTAAAGCTTTCACCGTGAAGGGGGAGGGTTGCATGTGTCATACAATGTTGACACTATCATTATTTTCATTTATTTAAAATTCCGGATGTGTTAAGAATGTGCAAGTTTTTTGCGCATCACTAACTGACGCATATAGTTTACTTCAGTTCAGTATTGGTCTTATAATTGTTCCAAGAAATTGCATCAAATCAAAAAAGACACTTCAATTACTTTCCCAGCAGAGGAGCATGACAAACATTTGGACCGTGTTTAGTGCAATGCATTCCTTAACCAGAATCAGATTCTATAATAAAAGTAAAAAACAATAAGAATATATAATTGCTTAGGTCATTTGGTTAACATTGTATGGATATTAATCTGCTGTTACAGAAGGATGTACACAAATGACATCGAAATTCTATATTATGAACTAGAAATAGTAATTATTTTCAATCCTATTGAAGCATTAAATGCAGCCAGCAAAACTACTGCAGACTTTGACTGAATCTGTTCGTCATAATGAAAAGTGCAAGAACTCTCACGCCAACGACCGACCCCCCCCCCCCCCCCCCCCCCCCCCCCCCCCCCCCCCCCCCCCCCCTCCCCACCAACACACACACATACACCTATCCTCAACCTCTTTGCACCTGCATTACGAAATTACATTAAGTGGACACTATAACCCCATAAAGCAGAAACTGGTGAATCCGACTAATTCGTTTAAAACATTCTAAAGTGAAGGAAACAGCTGTACAAATCTTTGTAATGTAAATATGACTTTTTGTATCTGTATAAAAATTCCATTTGATGAAATATACTTATATTACCAACATTGAAATAACGTAATGCTTAAAAGACAAACTGGCTTTGCCAAATCTGGCCTAAAGTGAACATAATATAGTGAGTCCTATACACGTTTGCAATGTTCACAATTACACGTACAGAGGCCATTCTATGGGAAACAATATAGACTGGATTTGTAGATGTTTTATGCACACATGTATGCGGAGAAAGATGCAAGGAAACAAAGAAACTTAAAAGTCCATAATACATTTTAATTTATTCACCGGCACTGAAACGATTCAGTTTGTAGGGCCCTCTTAACATGCACACTATACATACGTTCAATATTTGCCTTAATTGCGAACATTTTCAGACAAGCAGAAGTACATAATTTCAGACGGACGGATCTACGTAGCAATATCATAATATGTCTACCTCAAAAGGTAGTACAAATACTCTGATGTAATCATTTCGTAACGACAATGTCAATACGAATTTGAGAATTTCAACGTTTCAAATTACCGATAAAAAACGAACGACTGGTCTACGAATACTTAGGGGTGCTACCACGTTTTGAGTATCCAGTGAATGACACAAGGTCAAAGAAATATTCAGTTTTTTTTTAAAGTAACGTTAAAGTTCGAAACTATCTTATTTCTTTACCCACCAGAAAGGGACCATTCTTAAGCCTTACGATCTTGAACTAACACAAATGAATTTTTATGTGACTCAAAGTAACATTTTCTACCACAACTACTGTCATGGAATTTATTGTAATATTATACACTACAATGTAACAGTAAATGCGTATGAAGAATGGAGTGATAAAATCAATTTTGACATACAAAATGTGAAAGGTGGAAAATGACTCGTGGCCTGATTGGGAGTTTTCTGTAATTTCTCTCCCTATTGTTCCGATCAGCTGATACTTATTAGGATCATTCACAGCGTTAGAGATAAACATTTGCACATAAATGCTTAGATTTTATCTGTTGGGTACTTAAATGTGTACTAAACTTTTAATACGTACTATGTATTACAAAAATGCTAGAATACCCCCAACAATGGGGTGTCCTTAACGATAATCTTTAGGTTAGCGAATTGTTTCGGTTATTTACCCCTAGGTAGATTTTGATTGTACATGTATGTAATGCGCATCTTCCACTAGTATAGCCTCTTAGCTACTACTTGAAAAGTGTACAAACTCATCAAAATATAGCTTGAGTAAGTATATAAACTAGATGTGTTTGGTGAGCTACATTCATTGTTTAATGTCTTCTTAAAAGGTCACACTTCAGTTGTGCATAGCCTCACAGGTATCACAATATGCACTGTTTTAAAACTAACACACAGTAATGTTTATACACATGAATATGTCAATTTTATGTTTTTATGGAAACTATAAAAAATATTTTTCATAGTTTCAAGTTTTATATATATCATTAATGAAAAAAAAATATTCAATTGTTCATTGTAAATTCATACTCCACACAATGTAGAACGAAATTATAATTCATTTTCGCTACTTTTCTGTTCGACTCGATATCAAATTAAGAAAGTATTACATTTTCAGCGATAGGAAGTTGTGTCGCTTTAATGAAGGAAAGTGACCCAACTGTGATGTCAGTTTTATTTAATGAAATGTTTCAAGAACCCTAAAGTGACAAGCGCTGGTAGTAATTCAACGCCGTCCATTAAACTTTATTATTACTCAATAAATTGCGCAATTTGTCGATTCCGCCCCTATTTTCAAAATATTTTCTTATTTATTGCCTACACTAGTTATTTATTTCTCCACAGTTTCCACCGCTTAAACAAAAAGCCATAAAATGGGCAGACCAAGCGGCGCTACTCACTGGTCTGCAAGTATCCAGCCACGTGACCTGTTTTTCATAACCAAAATCTTATTTGAAATTCACACCAGCATTTTGAATTTATTTCCTTACATATTAAAATACGCACGCGACCAGGACCTTTACATTAAAGCTAATGGGCCGTGCCAGTTCTATCTTTTTGACTTTACGCGGAGGCGAGCGCTCAATATTTAATTAATTAGATAAAATTAGTTTGTTGTGAATGCTCCATTAAACTAAATGCTATCGGTGTAGTCAAAAGCTGTATTCTCTCTTACAAAATGTCAAAAAATGGTAAGCAAGCATGTGATTTCATTTCCGGGTAGTTATTAATACATATGAAATGGAATAGAAATGAGAATCCAGCGGCTTATCTTAATTATGGATCTTTTTCTCATTCAAATGTCAATACGCACACAAAATACGTTAATTTAGCTACCCGTATATGCAACATGGTTGGCTTTTCGAAAAAGCAAGTCAGCAGCCCGTTTATTATGCTGCTGCTCTTTACCAGTACTTATAGCTGTAACGCAACGTACTTCTCAACAGTATCCGCCTTCACTGAAAAAAAGCAAGAACAACGGATATAGACAGTCATAACGTAAATAAACCCTTTGGCAAAATTAATATAAGCAACAACAGTTATGCTCACTTGTAACGGGAATCTTGGTTTTGATTGGGTTTATTTTCTCTAAGAAGTATTTTTCCTATATTTTGCAAAAATCCAGGAAAGTTTAGCTTTAAAAGATTTGTAACGGTACATATGGCATTATACATAAATATTATATTGCGACAAACAATATTATATAGAAAGAGTCTCTATTAGCTAATATTTAGTGTTTTTTTTTTGTTGTTGTTGTTTTTTTAAGTGCCGGTCATTTTTTTGTAGTTTCCAAATAAGGACCGTATCGTAAAGACTTCCTGTCGAGACATACCGATATTAGATACGCTTTTTTCGTAAGCATGTTAATATTTTTTAAGTCGTTTAAGTAGACATGCCTAAAATTAATTAGCAGATAACCAAAGTAACTGATCCACTTAATTGTTTCAAATTCTTTAATTCAATGAAAATGCGTTCCAAGTAAAATATTTTAAGAACATATCATACTAGCTTCTTTAAAAGACATCTGCTGTGGACTGTATTTTGCTACAAAACTCATTCATTTGGAAAACGAAAGGCGATCTGATTTTCTTGATAAGGGCTTAGCAAAACAAATAATTTTAAGCACCTTCAAGTCGCCTGCATTTAATTTTAACAGCATCAATTTTCATAAGTACTTAAAGAAGTCCTTGAGTGCGCAGAATCCGTGTAAAGAATAGAGTTAATTATCAAGGATTAGAATCCTCTTTATAAATGCTCTTTGTTGACTTAACACGTAGTTTACCATGTCGAAAACATGACAATAAATTAAACTTAAGCCTGCGCAGACTCTGAAGCGATTTATGATGGGTTTAATTACACCGGTCAAACATGAAACGTATTAAAGGACATCATTTCGCGCTTTTCCGCTACTCCGATCATAACATTGTCATAAAAGGGGATAAATGTCGATAAAATTGAAATAGGAAGGCAGAAGATCGCTAGTTTTATTAAAGGAAAGAAGAGTTAAAGGGTGACATTTTATGTCTAAAGTTAAGGATTCTGCACATTTTGGAAGAATTAAAATAAATCACAATACATGAAATTGAGATTTGAGCATATGTCAAAGAATTCTTTTCTCTGTCTATTTGTTTGCAAAAACAGAAAATGATAAATTATCCAGGACTTATTTTCTTGATATTCTTTACACAGTTCCACTTTATTTTAATATCAAGATATAACGTGAAGTCGCATTAGCGCCAGTAATATAAGTACTTGTTCTAAAGATATTTAAAATAAACAATGTGGGAAAAAAACAGGAAAACCTGTACACTTTATTATAAGTTTGTTTTATTACTTCGTATTTGGTTTTGTTAACAATTTTCCTCTAAAACTTTCTAAAAAGTTCGTGTCCAGATTTTAAATAAATACAGTTCTCAAACAAGTCGTTAATTGACTAACAAAGTTTTCCATCATTTATTAATATTCGAACCAAGTAATGTATTTTTGCATCTGTCCGATTAAAAACAAGATGTGATGCAAATGAGTTCTTCCCTATCGACTACAGTAAGACAATTTCGTACCCATTTAATATTCTTGTTTGTGAACACTATGCATTTCATTGTAATATGAACTATTGATAAAAACATTCGCAATATTATGTAAATTGATAATGCAAATAGGAAATTAATTTACTTTATTTTTCTTTATAATTGAATGATGAATAACAATTAGATGGTATGACAGTTGGAAAATTAAATGTTCAAATTGATCCGGCCGTGCTAATCATTAAAGCGATCAGGTAGCTATCTCACAAAGGCATCTTAACGTTAGCGTAATGATGAAATTTAATGAAAGGAGGAAAATATGTTTACACCGGGTAAATGATGGGTTCAGAGTCTGAATAAAATTTATTTGATGTTCTTCGGGAAATCGGTTTTCTTCTAGGCATAAAATAGTTGAACAAATGTCTGTTGAACAAAACGATTGAACAGTTATATTAATAAAAAGCATTTATATGCTTCATTACCAAAATAAATTGAGTATGAAATTCCAATGTGTTTATTCTAACACCGAATTCTGTGATGGCACAATTATGTTTTTTCTTTTCTTTGTTTATTTAACCTTAGGCAAACTATATTTACAATTCAAATATGATTTTCCCTTATTTTGGAACAACTCATGATGACGACCAGCGGTCACTTAACTTGATGACGACTCTAGCTAAAAGTACACGTGTCCATCACGCGACATTTCCACTGATATTTGACCAACACTGTACACTTATGACACTGGTGCAATCATATCAATGCCAGTCTCATTCTAAAATCAGACAATTCTAATATTTGTATTGGATTGAAACTAGGCATGAATGGAATCGGTTATCAAGAAAGCATCAACTCCTTGACGCGTTTAATGATAATTTCTGAGCTAACGCCAATCACATATTTAACGTATCAAAGAACACTTCAGACTCGTTGATGCGTTCAATTTGAATGAGAAGAAAAAAGATTTATTGCTCCAAAGCGACGAACCGAGAAGGTGGAGCCTGATGTTAAGGGATAATAATAGGGAATATTCGTTCCAGCCCCTATTTATTGTATTGATTCGTAGCGACTCCACCCTTATCGTTCATATGTGTTCAAATGCCCGCATAGAATCATTTTTCAATTTAGTTAGTGCATCACTAAATTCATCTATTATTTTAGAAGTATTGCTGAAGAAATTTATTTCAAATTTTAAAGACTTTAGAGAGCACTTGTCGGTTACTGAATGGAACTGTACGATTCCGTAGTGTGTGATGAAAAATAGATCAAACAATTATTATACGTTTATAAACATTTAATATTAAGACAATGTCTAGATCATTTTATGTGGACTCATTAATTGTGAAGGAACCAACATTATTTGCTAAAGATGATGGAAAGAGAAACAGACCCTCGACAAGCCCACAACATGCAAGTAAAGCGTCAACATTATCCCCTACACGGATACCAACACCGACAAGTTTACCTACATTTCATCCAGTACCATGTTATCCGCGTCATCACGGTGACGTTATGAGCTTATGTTGTCCTCTCTGTATTCCACCGCCATCACAGCTATTTCAGGAAAGATCTGTAAAACAAATAATGCCACCAACAAGCGTGCCAATAAGCTACTCCACAACACCAGTTTCTTCTACGGAATTTCACTTAAGAAATCTGCAATCGTCCAACAGAAATAACTTTGAAATTTCGCACCCAACAGTTGCCAGAGATCAAGGAACGGATATACATAGAAAGTCTCCAATCGAAAACGAAATAAGTATGATCGACCAAAGGAGAATACGATACGGTGGGATAGGTATGTAGATCATTCTATTCTGTTATGGCTGACAGTATTTCGCAGTTCACTGTAATATGTTATAGCAGAATTCGTGCTGAATAAACAGTTAACATGACCGACATTCATGAAAGAAATTCAGACTGCGGCTAGTGCATGTTTCTTGAATAACAGTTAAACATCGGTATGATTGAAATACTTTAAAATTCATTGGCATGTTTTGATGCAGTCAATATATACAAAATTTTCATGTGCATATAATACACATGTGCATATATGATATAATACACATTTAAGTTTGTTCTTCTGCACCTCATATGGCTCTTCTTTTTATATTCATCATCCTTTGACATTTTCAAAAGGATATGCTAATTGTGCTGTTGCTATACGATGTGTCTTACCTCCTAACCGTACACTTAAATAAAAGTACATAAAATACGTAATGTTATTATTCGCGGTCAAAAAATATGGATACATTTCATCTAGATTTAAGTGTAGCTTTTAAAGAAAACAATGTAGCAGACTATATTCCAAAACATTTTAACCAGAAGTTATTAATTAAACCAAAATTCTACTTTTTATCTTTATATGTCTATATATGTATTTCTATATTTTTATTTGTATGTCAATATATTTATTTCTATGTCTATATAATTATGTGTATGTTATAATAATATTTTCGGGGGTTTTTTGTCTATGTAAAATGTATACATGTACAGTGTAATTAAAACTAAATGTTTCTGATCAAAGCTTTTAAAATTATTAAACATACCTTTAAATTATCAGTTTGTAAGGAAAAAGCAAAGAGGAAAAGCCACATTTAACAGGCACTGATATTTCTTCTGATTTTTGATATGGAAGTTTGTGAAGTACTATTATCAATATTTTAAAACCCATAATGCATTTGAATAATTAAAGCTAAAAATAGATCATCTCAATACGATGATTTTTAAGAATATCTGCATGCTAGTCACGCTTTCTAAATCAGTCACAGAAATATAAACATTTCTGATAATAAATTTGATAGAAAAAATTATCAAAAACATACAAGCAAATCAATTACATTTTTTAATTTTGGAGAAATGATAATTTCCTCACCGATGTTTTATTACATTGTTTAAAATCTGCGAAAAAATCGAAGACGTATTTTACTAATGCATAAATAGAACATCTTCTAAACGCGATATTTAGTGAAATGCATCTTATCATTTAACTGTGACATGGCAATCTAAATGCAAAACATTATAGTGTTAAAAGAGACTTTTTAATCTATTACAATATATCAAGTTAACAAATACTGCTAAAATCATAAATAAGTACTCTGTTGAGCGAATGTAGTCAGAATTATCAATTAATTATATTGAACTGTATTTTAATATCGAAACTGATTAATTCTAAATGTTCTTTTGTGCAAATTCACTTTCGTTCAAGAGGAAAATTGTTAATAACAAGAGTTAAATGGAATAGAGAACAGTTTACCATCTTCATACTTAGAAATTTGCATATCATTTTGGATACTATATTACCGTATTAAGGATTTGCTTTACCTGAACGTGGTCAGAAGCCAATTTACTAATTTGACATTTAAGCTTTAATGACTTTTCTTCATACACGGTTTTTGAGCAAAGTTGAAATACAGATCAATTGTATGTATCAAAGAAATGTTAAAGTGCTAGATTAAACATAGATGACATTAGGAACATTAAACAACAAAATAATTTGTCTGATATGGTCCTTAAATTCAGTTAAAGTAATTCAGTAATTCTCCGTTCATTTGCATTATTTTGTGGCAGAAAGATCATTTATCTCGATTCGACACGATGAATAAATAATATTGCTATGTGAAGATACTACTGACTTATATTCAACTGATTCCTTAAGATGACAAGTTAATTTAAAATTAAAAGTATTGAAGCTTAACGTTCGTGTCAAACATAGTTTGTTTGTAAGAGAAAATACATAAATATGGCATGATGTCTTATCAGCGAATGTTACAGATTGAGGGAATATGAATGAACAAAAGTTAATTGTTACTTTAAATATTCTTTAGAACAATACAATCCTATCCTAGTAGAAAATAAAAAGTCAAGAAATATCATTTTTCTTATTTTTTTAAACAAAAAGTCGCCTGAGTTAGACTTTGTGTGTGACGTTGCGAGTGTAATTTATGGAGGATGAAGACCTTTGCAACGATGTATTTTTTTTAAAGTAACATTACAATGTCTTTCTCTCATCAACAACACTCGTAGTTTCACGAAGTCTGAAAATTTTGCACATGGTGTTTACTCGGAGAAAGATATTTTGTTCATACTCAGAAGTAATCACCCTTTAACTAGAACCGATAACACAGAAGGTATACAACAATTAAAAAGCATGGTATACTAGAACCGTATCTTAAAGATACAAAGAAGCAAATCAGCAGATCTGTTTTCTTTTCAGGAGTGACAAGTTCAACGGAGGAAAGCAGCAAGCGAATCAGAACAGCCTTTACTAGTTCACAACTGTTGGAACTCGAGCGAGAATTCCTTACAAATATGTACCTTTCAAGACTTAGGCGAATCGAAATCGCTACTTATCTAAACCTTTCAGAAAAACAAGTGAAAATCTGGTTTCAGAACAGACGGGTTAAATATAAGAAAGACAGTAATGATGATTCAATGGAGAAATGCAAATGTCTACGAACATGTAATTCCAAAGGACATCAAAGACGAAGGTCTGATGGAAGACAACAGCAACATATGGAAGTAGACAGTATTACAAGTACTGACGATGAAAAATATTTGAACGTTGCATCAGAGTGTGACGGTGACATTGAAAGTGTTTGTGCCAAGTCAGAAGATTCGGAGACATGAACAAAAAAAGCAAATGAAATCAACAACAGTTCACATAGATAAGAACATATGTAAAGTTCAAACACACAATGTTTAATTTTATATACTGTTTCACTTTAAACTGCGTTCTTTGCAATTACTTTGTACAGAAAGACCGATTATAGTAACTAAGAAAGACTGAGATATAACTACATTAAGAATTATTGGTACAGAAGCATTTATTATTTTGTAATAACGGAATACGGAATATTGAAGGTAAATGTACCAGCAAATATATTGTATAGGGCTCGAAACCATATCTTGATAATCGTCCGAAACAATGAATTCAAAATATTGTCATTCAAGCTCCAAATCAATCTGACTAAAGTACATATCCTATTACGCTACGCATAGGATCTGAGAACGACCTATTCATTGCCTCGTTCTGACGACCCTTTCGCTAGCCAATCAGAGCCTAACTTACAACATCTTGCAAATCTACCTGTAGCCTTGACTTTTGATATTTACAATTCTTATGTCTTAATGTATCAGATAGCCGGTTAGCTCAGTTGGTAGGCCACTTGTTTTGTAAGCGAGGGGTCCCGGGTTCGAGCCATGGAATGACTGCACATTTTTCTTACTCTTTGACATTCGAACAAGTCGTCTGATTGGATAAAATAAAAATAGCAATACTGGAAATCCAAAATATACAGAAGACGAATGTGAATGGGTCGTTCTCAGATCTTCGTTTAGAAGATCAAGTACTTTAGTCAGATTGGCTCCAAATAATCATATAATTACCATGATGGTAACGTTACTTTGATTTAAATTTTATGACATGAAATTACTATAATTATCAGTATGCAGTAGGATTATCTAAAGTTTTTATACTTATAATTATGTCAGTTTAATTTACCACAAAACCATGTAATTTGTATATAAACTACATGTATATATTATATCTCACCTACGTTCTTATGGCATGATGTATTCCCTGAAAAAGTATTTATTTAATGAAACAACGATGTTTATTCTATGCATTATGTAAGACGATACAGATGCTGTATGTACAAAACACATCTTTAAATATTTATTATTTATTTGTGTAAATAAAACAGATATTTAAACAAAATTGTTCGCTTCTTCTTAATACATTTTGTACACATACTTCACCTTGAAATATTATTGATGTCACAAGTAATATAGTTTTAGAAAGAATGTAGATACCGGTAACTGTTTGAATACAAGAATTATATACTGCTTCATTATACCACCTATGTCGCAGTAAGACTTTATGAAGAGAAACATCAACCTGTACCATTGTTAGCATGCTAGTTATTGAAACTGATTTTGAATGGACCCTAATCAAATACTTCAAACATCCAAGTTTACACCAATGTAATAGCAATAAAATCGCAATAGAAAACGACGATGAATAGACGACGTTTCAATTTCAATGTTACATTCAACAGCAAACCAACTGTATTTTCAACGAAAGTAGCTATCGTCGTCGCGCTTGCAAATGAAGACAAATGGGAGAGCGTAGATATTCTCATTCAAATAAGAAGTCCTAGAATGCGGGTTACCATTGAAATCTGCTTATAGAGAACTCCGGGTGTACAAAATACGCGTTTTGGACCTTAACACATAGACAAAGCTATTGGTTTTAATAATCGTATTTTGAAAATATCATTTTTTCGGGGCCTCAAATCACACAATAACTAGTATTTCTGAATGGAAGTTACAATCGAATCCGTATGACGATTATTTAGTAGCAGAGTTAAAAATAAAAAGTTATCTCCAAACGACATGTCCTCCCGAGCTGCTGGTCTGACAAAACGTAATTCCATAGAAAGATTCTTTCTGTGACCTATCGATTCCATATAAATTAATTCGTTAAAACATGGACACCGGACGGGATTTGTCACTTTTCCTTGCATTCAGGTCAAACTAGCATAAATAGTATTCCCTATATATTCTATATAAAACTGCCTTTTTAATGAGCTACCAAACATAGCTAGACCCATTTTAGAGAACCAAACCTTACTTTATTTTAAAGAGTTTTGATAAAACTGATATAAACTGAAGAGAAAAGTAGGGGTCATATATCTTCTAAGAGAGATTTCTCCTGTCACATTAGCTTACTGTAAAATCACATCAAAATCACACTGCTGTGACCTCGAAGTACTACTCATACTAAAATTGAGTTTCACTTCACCCAATTGTTCACCAAAATGTCAAAAATACACCCACAATGAAATTTAAACAGAAACCAGCTTTAATTTAGACCTCTCTGGCCCAGCCAAGTGAAAAATCAGTGTTCAAAAACCTGTCCGCCATTACGCGACAAGACCAGATGGCTCCCACGCTGGTTCCTTTACTATAGTTAGGCCTAAAAGAAAAACCTAGCTTTCTGTTAGAGTCTCAATTACATTTGTATAGTACCTGTAACATATTTGCATGAAAAATACCAAGTTTCACCTTGTTCAAATCAGTTTTCAAGGTTTTATGGCATTTCAGTAACGCGTGTCTCTGCGACAATTTTCTTCCGAAATTAATGTCGCGACATAATTTTTAAATAATTCTTCTAGCTTGAGCTTGTTTTTGCCCTAGTTTATATATTTTTACTATAACATGCAAGCAAATTACACACTAACACTGCAATATACCGAATGTCCCCTCTGAAAGCCATAAATGGACAAATTTTAGTGCGTAAATGTGTTTTTATTAAAAAAAACAATACACCCCAAACAGTGAAAATGTGATTTTTTGGGGTTTATCAACTTTTGTAGCAAAATTTTAATGAAATGCTCATTTTCTACCAAAATCTGACCAAACTAACCTATTTATATCAATATCTGGACAAATCTCAATTTCAGTCCACATTTTCTTACAGGACAAACTATCATAAATAGTATTCCTTATATATTCTATATAAAACTGCCTTTTTTAATGAGCTACCAAACATAGCTAGACCCATTTTAGAGAACAAATCCTTACTTCATTTTAAAGAGTTATGATAATAGTGACATAAATTGAAGAGAAAAGTAGGGGTCATATATCTTCTAAGAAATATTTCTCTTGTCACATTTACTTACTGTAAAATCACATCAAAGTCACACTGCTATGACCTGGAAGTACTACTCATACTAAAACTGAGTTTCACTTCACCAAATACAACATCCTCTCCAAATTTTTCTACCAAAATGTCCAACATACACTCACAATGAAATTTATACAAAAACCAGCTTTAATCAAGACCTCTCTGGCCATGCCAAGTGAAAAATTAGTGTTCAAAAACCTGTCCCCAATTACACGACATGACCATATGGCTCCCACGCTGGTCCTTTACTATAGTTAGGCCTTAATGTAGCCGACACTTCAAAAATCTTCTGGTCCTTAGAAATTATTTAAAACTCCGCGCATAAACATTACCGTTAGGTTGAAGTTTTCAAACAACATACTAACTTTAACTCAAAACATTCTCCTCTGAACATATAGACCAGTTTTTAAAGTTACTTAACAGAAATGTTGGAATCTATTTGAATTGTGAAAATGTGTTGAGCGACTCACGGTCATCACGTTCCTCTTGTTTTAGAGAAAATCTATTAAGCAACACACGGCCACAATCACATTCCTTTGTTTTAGAACAAACTCTGTTGAGCGACACACGGCCATCACGTTCCTTTTGTTTTAATACAAACTCTGTTGAGCGACACACGGCCATCACGTTCCTTTTGTTTTAATACAAACTCTGTTGAGCGACACACGGTCATCACGTTCCTTTTGTTTTAGAACAAACACTGTTTAGCGATACACGGTCATCACGTTCCTTTTGTTTTAATACAAACCCTGTTGAGCGATACACGGCCATCACGTTCCTTTTGTTTTAATACAATCCGTTGAGCGATACACGGCCATCATGTTCCTTTTGTTTTAATACAAACTCTGTTGAGCGATACACGGTCATCACGTTCCTTTTGTTTTAATACAATCTGTTGAGCGACACACGGTCATCACGTTCCTTTTGTTTTAGAACAAACACTGTTTAGCGTACACGGCCATCATGTTCCTTTTGTTTCAATACAAACTCTGTTGAGCGATACACGGTCATCACGCTCCTTTTGTTTTAATACAATCTGTTGAGCGACACACGGCCATCACGTTCCTTTTGTTTTAATACAAACCCTGTTGAGCGACACACGGTCACCACGTTCCTTTTGTTTTAGAACAAACACTGTTTAGCGACACACGGTCATCACGTTCCTTTTGTTTTAATACAAACTCTGTTGAGCGACACACCGTCATCACGTTCCTTTTGTTTTAGAACAAACACTGTTTAGCGATACACGGCCATCAAGTTCCTTTTGTTTTAGAACAAACACTGTTTAGCGTACACGGCCATCACGTTCCTTTTGTTTTAATACAAACTCTGTTGAGCGATACACGGTCATCACGTTCCTTTTGTTTTAATACAATCTGTTGAGCGACACACGGTCATCACGTTCCTTTTGTTTTAGAACAAACACTGTTTAGCGTACACGGCCATCATGTTCCTTTTGTTTTAATACAAACTCTGTTGAGCGATACACGGTCATCACGCTCCTTTTGTTTTAATACAATCTGTTGAGCGACACACGGTCATCACGTTCCTTTTGTTTTAATACAAACTCTGTTGAGCGACACACGGTCACCACGTTTCTTTTGTTTTAGAACAAACACTGTTTAGCGACACACGGTCATCACGTTCCTTTGTTTTAATACAAACTCTGTTGAGCGACACACCGTCATCACGTTCCTTTTGTTTTAGAACAAACACTGTTTAGCGATACACGGCCATCACGTTCCTTTTGTTCTAATACAAACTCTGTTGAGCGATACACGGTCATCACGTTCCTTTTGTTTTAATACAAACTCTGTTGAGCGATACACGGTCATCACGTTCCTTTTGTTTTAATACAAACTCTGTTGAGCGATACACGGCCATCACGTTCCTTTTGTTTTAATACAAACTCTGTTGAGCGATACACGGCCATCACGTTCCTTTTGTTTTAATACAAACTCTGTTCAGCGATACACGGCCATCACGTTCCTTTTGTTTTAGAACAAACTCTGTTTAGCGATACACGGCCATCACGTTCCTTTTGTTTTAATACAAACTCTGTTGAGCGATACACGGTCATCACGTTCCTTTTGTTTTAGAAAAAACACTGTTTAGCGATACACGGCCATCACGTTCCTTTTGTTTTAATACAAACTCTGTTGAGCGATACACGGCCATCACGTTCCTTTTGTTTTAGAAAAAACACTGTTGAGCGATACACGGCCATCACATTCCTTTTGTTTTAATACAAACTCTGTTGAGCGATACACGGTCATCACGTTCATTTTGTTTTAAAACGATCTCTGTTGAGCGACACACGGTCATCATGTTCCTTTTGTTTTAAAACTATCTCTGTTGAGCGACACACGGTCATCACGTTCCTTTTGTTTTAAAAACATCTCTGTAAAGCGATACACGGCCATCACGTTCCTTTTGTTTTAAAACAATCTCTGTTGAGCGACACACGGTCATCACGTTCCTTTTGTTTTAAAACAATCTCTGTAGAGCGATACAGGGCCATCACGTTCCTTTTGTTTTAAAACAATCTCTGTTGAGCGATACACGGTCATCACGTTCCTTTTGTTTTTATACAAACTTTGTTGAGCGACACACGGCCATCACGTTCCTTTTGTTTTAATACAAACTCTGTTGAGCGACACACGGCCATCACGTTCCTTTTGTTTTTATATAAACTCTGTTTAGCGATACACGGCCATCACGTTCCTTTTGTTTTAATACAATCTCTGTTGAGCGATACACGGTCATCACGTTCCTCTTGTTTTTATACAAACTTTGTTGAGCGATACACGGCCATCACGTTCCTTTTGTTTTAATACAAACTCTGTTGAGCGATACACGGTCATCACGTTCCTTTTGTTTTTATACAAACTTTGTTGAGCGACACACGGCCATCACGTTCCTTTTGTTTTAATACAAACTCTGTTGAGCGATACACGGTCATCACGTTCCTTTTGTTTTTATACAAACTTTGTTGAGCGACACACGACCATCACGTTCCTTTTGTTTTAATACAAACTCTGTTGAGCGATACACGGCCATCACGTTCCTTTTGTTTTAATACAAACTCTGTTGAGCGATACACGGCCATCACGTTCCTTTTGTTTTAATACAAACTCTGTTGAGCGATACACGGTCATCACGTTTCTTTTGTTTTTATACAAACTTTGTTGAGCGACACACGGCCATCACGTTCCTTTTGTTTTAATACAAACTCTGTTTAGCGATACACGGCCATCACGTTCCTTTTGTTTTAATACAAACTCTGTTTAGCGATACACGGCCATCACGTTCCTTTTGCTTTAATACAAACTCTGTTGAGCGACACACGGTCATTATGCTCCTTTTGTTTTAATACAATCTGTTGAGCGATACACGGTCAACACGTTCCTCTTGCTATAGACCTCTGTTGAGCGACACACTGTCATCACGTTCCTCTTGTTTTAGGAACGAACTCTCTTGAGCGACATACGGTCATCATGTTCCTCTGGTTTTAGAACAAATTCTCTTGAGCGATATATGGTCATCACGTTCCTCCTGTTTTAGAAATAAACTCCGTTCAGCGACACAGGATCATTACGTTCCTCTTGTGTTAGAAAACAATCTGATGAGCGACATACGGTCATCATGTTCCTCTGGTTTTAGAACAAACTCTGTTGAGCGACACACTGTCATTATGTATCTCTTGTTTTAGAATAATCTGTTGGGCGACATACGGACACCAGGTGCTTCTTGGTTTAGAAAATAACACTTTTGAACGATACACGGTCATCACGTTCCTCTTGTTTTAGAATAAACTCTGTTGAGCGACACACGGTCATCTCGATCCTCTTGTTTTAGAAACAAACTCTCTTTAGCGATACACGGTCATCCTCTTGTTTTAGAAAACAATCTGTGGATGGACATACGGTCATCATGTTCCTCTGGTTTTAGAACAAATTCTCTTGAGCGACATATGGTCATCACATTCCTCCTGTTTTAGAAATAAACTCCGTTGAGCGACACAGAGTCTTTACGTTCCTCTTGTATTAGAAAACAATCTGTTAAGCGATATACGGTCATCAAGTTCCTCTGGTTTTAGAAAAAAAACTCTCTTGAGCGGCATACTGTCATCATGTATCTCTTGATTTAGAATAATCTGTTGAGCGACATACGGTCACAATGTGCCTCTTGGTTTAGAAATAACACTTTTGAACGACACACGGTCATCACGTTCCTCTTGTTTTAGAACAAACTCTGTTGAGTGACGCACGGTCATCACGGTCCTCATGTTTGACGACATACGGTCATCACGTTCCTCTTGTTTTAGAACAAACACTGTTGAGCGACACACAGTCATCTCGTTCCTCTTGTTTTAGAACAAACTCTGTTGAGCGACACATGGTCATCACGTTCCTCTTGTTTTAGAACAAACTCACGTTCCTCTTGT
This sequence comes from Mercenaria mercenaria, assembly GCF_021730395.1. Taxonomy (NCBI): domain Eukaryota; kingdom Metazoa; phylum Mollusca; class Bivalvia; order Venerida; family Veneridae; genus Mercenaria; species Mercenaria mercenaria. Next base: position 6,476,573 of record NC_069365.1, on the reverse strand, counting down.
TTTAGAACAAACTATGTTGAACGCCACACGGTCATCATGTTCCTGTTGTTTTAGGACAAACTCTGTTGAGCGACGCACGGTCATTACGTTCCTCTTGTTTTGGAACAAACTGTTGAGCGGCAAACGGTCATCACGTTCCTTATGTTTTAGAACAAACTCTGTTGAGCGACGCCCGGTTATCACGTTCCTCATGTTTTAGAACAAACTCTGTTGAACGACACACGGTCATCACATTCCTCTTGTTTTAGAACAAACCCTGTTGAGCGACACACGGTCATTATGTTCCTCATGTTTTAGAACAAACTCTGTTGAACGACGCACGGTCATCATGTTCCTCTTATTTGAGAACAAACCCTGTTGAATGACATCCTCTTGTTGTAGAATTAACTCTGTCGAGCGACATACGGTCGTTCCGTTTCACTTAGTTTTGAAATAATATAACTTATAAATCACTTTTGAGATTTTTAGTTCGTAAGAATGATAAAATGTAAGGGTAGATTTCCCGTAAGTTCAGAGCACCCCTATCACAGCCATAGAGCCATGCATAGCAAAGTATGCCAGCGATAAAAAGAAACTGCAACTGACAAATATAGTAGACGGGTTGCTTCCAACAAGTACATTTAAATTATATGCAAAATACTGGAAAGGCGGGAAAGACGAAGATAAAAGGATGGGGGTGTTGGGGGAGGAAGGCGGGGGGGGGGGGGGTGAAAATAAAATATTCAACGTTCCTAAATCGCAGTCTGCTTACACCGTAAACCACAGCATTGTAAACACCCACGTACACGAGACAAATAAACACACACATTTCTAATTAAATGGGCAAACGATTTTACAGTTACTTTCTTGTGAAAATTGTTGGTCTGTGGAAATTTCGAAAAAAAGTATAACAGATCACATTAATATTTTTGGATAAATTATATTTCCGTATTAGTCTTCAACAGGCTTAGTATACTTTTCAATCTCTTCAATTTATGCATTAAGTATGTTTTCCATGATTTAAATATAGATGTATAGAGTCTATTTCGACTTCATCAGTTGCTTCCCCGATTATACTACCCTCTGTTAAAATCGACGTAGTATGTAACTGTATGTAATACTTATACATTTTGCATTTTAGAGACAAAGACATTCTTTTAAGGGAAAAGTTTCGGAAAAGATATTTTAACTGTCAAAACAGCAATCATTCAGTGCCATGTAGCGGCAGTAAAAATCTCTCCGTACTTGGATTTAGTGTTATTATATTTTCTGGTCCTTTATGATCATAGAGTTCATTCAATACCTATATAAAAGAATTCCGCTTAAGTCGGTGCAAGGGGGCGAAAGGGGTGTTGTACTTTCAATGACCCCTCATTAAAATCTCAATGAACAAAGTTTGTTTTTGTTTTGCTTGATTGCATTATTTGCTTCCAAAGGATTTTTATAGATTTTATAAAATAGTACAGCATTTTATTTTATGCAAACTAATGAAATACTGTATTCTATCAGTTAAATACTTTTGTATCTCATCACTCACTTGTGATCTATATTTTCACACTGTAAGAGATATAGCTCCGCCCCCTCATACATTGTGTATGAATTTTAAATTATTTGCTTAAAACAGGATGAAAATTGTAGTCGCACTTTGTTCTATATAGTATATTTCTCGATTCAAATTATTTGACTTAATGAGAAGTTCATAACGTTATGCAGCAAAAAATAAAATAAAACGGAACTTTATCTCCCCACTGTGTTCATTTGTTTGTTCGTTTTGTCCTGGTGTGTTGGCTTTGTGCATGTGCGCGTGTATGTGTATGTGTGTGTGTTTGTGGTGTGCGCGTCTGCGTGCTGTGGGTTTCGTTTTGGGGAGGCTGCGTTTTTGGTACGTGGCATTCCCTGTTTGATATTTGTCTTTGTTTTTTATCTTGTGTGCGTCTTTCTAACGACAGGTCACGTCTGACGTCATGTCTGTTTACGCGCGTCTGTTTCCCGCGCTGAGATTAAAAATTGTTGCAAAATGCACATCGCAACGTAATTGAGCATAAAATAAAAAGAAAATGTGTTTGTTTTTCGTGAATATGGAATATATCTCCCCTCGAAGTGAGAAAATGTTCACATGTTCACTCGTGCTACGCGCTCGTGAAAATATTTGAAATTTTCTCACTTCTCAGTGAGATATATTCCATATTCACTCAAAACAAACAAATATCCTCTATATATTATCTACCAAACGTGTACGGACTGCTGATAAAACTCAACAGTTCAGTTATTCAATCATATAAATAAATATCAAAATTAGGCTGTTGTCATTCAAATCTTTACACATTGAATAAGGTTTGAAGGGATTCAAAACTATGGCAGGCGAGAAAATTGGTGTATGTTTCTATATAGATACATTTATAAAACTAAATATCTCTAAAATGGTACAATAATTTCCAATAAAGCTTTGCAGGATTATAAAGGAGTAATTAATGTATTTTTCTTGTAAACACGAATTTCACGCATGTCAAACTTCTACGGTAGCGCGCGATTGATTGTTATTTTTTTAGAATGGCCCTCGTAAAGCATATTTTATACGATTTTTACTTTTGGGAAGAAATGACATAAAAGAAATTCCATAACGATCTATGCCAAATATATTTTCATTTCATTACGCCATTAAACAGTGTTTAACTGCAGTCTTATATGAGACTAAATTAGCTTAGCATTTGCACCAGTTCACTCTTGCAACCATAGGTTTCTAATATTAATCCCTGGCAGGAATATTAAGGTCGTAAACGTTTATTCTTAAATAACGGAGACCTATTGAAAGGAGACGTTGGCCCGTAAAAGCATAATGTATTTAGAATCTGTGGGAGATAAAACAATTTTCGTTTATTGTCCTTTGTGTATACCTCATTAAGCGCCACACACATTGTAAGGAGTCAGAACTGTCTTGGCGTCTAGCGTGCTAATGGTAATACCTGTAATACTATACAGCGTTGCAATTGGTGCACATGCCTCAGATGTATTTTTTCTCAACGAAGTAATAAGATATTGAATATTGGTTTTGTCCAACAATATAAAAGGATGCACCAGAACCGTTATTTACATGAGTTATTGAATAAATCTTGTTCTCGTGCACACGTGGAACGAAACCAAAATTGGTTTTCTTAAGACTGTGTTAATTTGACGTCCGCCATGTCCACGCTTCGACCAAAGACTTTTATGAAAACAGAACAATGCCATAATCCGTCCTTATACAATTTTTCAGCTGAAATGAAAGATACACTGTTCGCAGAAAAAAATTGTCAAGTTTTCAATAGAGGGTTCTATGAAATGTATTAAAAAAAGTTTCGCTCAGACTATCTATACTGTTGTGAAAAAATAAAAATGTATCTAAATTCTTTTTAAATTTTCTCTAGGTTGCAGAGTGTACAATTTTTATACATAGGCAACCATAAAATGATGCATGATGATGACCTGAAGACGAACACTTATTTATGTGTACACTGTATATAAAATATTCGCATATATATAGTGTACTTTCGGCAAATAATGGGAAAGCTTCTTGACTCCAGACAGGGAAATGAAAGTATTTGAAATATTTGATCTTGTCTAACAAAGAAAAGTGTCGGTTTTAGCCACTTTTAACTCATAAATAGTTGGATGTCTTTCCGTCCGTCTTCTCTCCATCTGTCTTTCAAAATTTGCACTGGTCCTATTAAACTTATTAGTCGATTTCATCCAAACTTCACTGAAATGTTCCTTTAGCGGATCCTTTTTAGTTTCCTTCAAATTTAGGTCTTACATGCTGAATGCTGACTGCCATGACAACCGAAAGAAAAAACCTTTACTCAGAAATTACTGGTCCTATGTCAAAATACTTTCACAGCAACGTACCTCCGTGACCCTCTACTAAACTCCTGTAAAGATTCTTTTCGTTAAAAGCAATGACGACCAGGGACTGGGCTAGTTTGTCCTATATAGCTATAAGGAAAATTTTGAAAATTTAAAAATGAAAAAAAAAATGAAAAAAAAAAAAAACTTCTCTCAAATTGTCCGCCTGATTTAAAAATAATTTCAGAACTTAACCGACTTTTAGATATATCACGTATAATTCGTTTCCTTATTCATGTTATTATTCTCATGTCCAACGACATATCTATTACTTTAGCAAAATCCGTTACAGATGAAATATATATATATATATACTTAAATGTCAATACCTTATTTGTTGCTGTGATTACAAATAACAATGTAATTCCAACATGATCTTTTAATGTGTTTACCAAAAAGTAGACGTTTTACCTTGTATATTCGTGAATGATGTTTTACTGTTACGTCACAAGTGGTGCACATTAAATATAAATAAAACTTCTTTCCTGCACATGCGCCTCACTGTTTATAAACATCTGGTACTGTATTTCGACTGTAAATTAAAAAAGCCTTAGGAAGATCCGACCAACTCGCCCATTAAAAATATATGCCAGCATTTGGGTATTCTGTTTAAATGACTTTTTTACTTGAACTTGAAATACTTAAATTTGTAAATCGTACTTGTTATGTCGATGTAATTCGGTTGGAAAATTTAGAAGATAACGTCATAAAAACTCTGCAATAAGTAAACTGATATTTACTTAATACATTTCCAGTATGTTGAAGACAAGTTAGCGGCGATACAATTATAAATATTTAGAAGAATTATCCGAAACTATAGCACTCAAAATAATGAATTTGTTTACGTCATCATTCACTGTGTTATAATTCGTTTAAGCGTCATTCAACTTTAATTATCGGCAAATGATTGATTGTCAGAAGACGATTTCGTGCAATATCGTTTTCAAAGAATCTGAGATTTCGATAGATTTTTGTTGAATGAAATAAAACAAATACGACGACGTTTTGTGTATCCTGTTACAGTGAAATACATCAGCATGTTTTTATGTCCGCAGTTCTTTGCATGACATGATAATGAAGGTTATTTTAAAAAGAATGTAAAATACACATATCGCATATAGCGTCATTATCGTATCGTATTGTAATCTCTTAATTCTGAAAAACAGTAACTTAAAGGATAAAAGATTCTCTCCAAAAACATTTAGTCATATATGAATTATTTGGTACCGCTCCGCATGCAAACTTCTGTTTCAGTCAATACTATTTATTAATTCTAAATACTTACGGGGTATTTATTTACAAATTCGGCGGAGTCAAAAATAAACTTCAAATAGATTGGTTTTGACATTTTATCTCAATAAATCTATAATGGGATTAGATATCAAAAAAAGCGTGGTCGTCCAAGCTCTTAATTGAAAATACGCTTTACTGTTTAATACATCAAGATATGGTCTAAGAATCATATTTTCTGTCAAACCCCCGTGACGATCTTCATTTAATTTGCAGCTTATTAAGCGTGTCAAAGTCCTTAATTGTTTTGTAAATATGTTTTTTAAGAAATAATAGTTGGACGATTGTTCTTTGGACAGTTTTATTCCTAATTCATATGTCGCTCCAGTAAATGCAGTTTTGGATGCTGAGATATTTGAAAAGATTTGGAATAAAGTACTTGATTAAACAGCTGAAGCCCGATATCCCGTGGTCATCCATTAAAAATACTAACTTAAACTGAAGAATTAAGCCCACAACCAATGAACTTTCACCCTATTCTGTACACGCCAACTTGTTTGTAAACGGTAATTACAGAGGGCGCACCAAACAAGTCATATCTAATAAATCAAACCGTAGTTTTTACAAAATACAAAGCTTGACATAATATGATTTCTAAAGACCTTACGACCTAATACAGCGTTCACGCGCCTAATTATGTTTTATTGACGGATGCGGACCATGAATATCATCGGAGTAATGTTGGACTATTTGGGTTATATTACAAAGGCTTAACTTTAATGTTCTGTGGTCTTGTGCTCTTGAATACCTTTAAACAAAATACAGCCCTAAAATAGAAAAATGTTGTCTCTTTAATTATTTTTTATAATTACAGCATGTGTTTAATAATTCAAACATAATCTGCATCGTGGTTGTAGGTTTCTATGGGATACAGTGTAAACATCAAATTTGAGTATAAAACATTCAATGTAGTGTTATAAACTTCCGCTCTAGACGATGCTTGACGGGTTTCCGGTGTGTACTTTTTGGAATTTCATTTATGCCACTATCATATATATGAAGTGCATTGCACGTTGCATTACCTTTCCCTAACATACTCAGTCAAACCGAATGTTTTAATTTTGCTAGGTTGCATAATGTGCTCAAAACGATATTCTTACAGATTCTTATTACGATATTTAAAAATCAAATAAGAAAGTTATTTTCTGTGATGGCATTGCATACATTTCCTCATTTGAAGCTATATACTTAGTACAATTAAAATAATGAAATGTAAAAAGTTTATTTATCAAAAACATAATGTCTGTCTCGGAGGTTTAAAGAACAAGAACAAAACATTCAGATTTAATATTTTCCACTCCGAATTTGCACGAACCCGTGTGCTGTCAGTTAAATAGGGGAAGGACAACATAACCCTTGTCAGGCCGTTATCATTTAACCTTAACGGACATCAACGGATTGCCGTTGGGCTATATAAATATTCGAGATGAATTCAAAATTAGCCAAGTGACAAGACAACTTATTATGAAGTTCAGAGTACCAATTTAAAGGCAATTGCGCTGTTATCACGCGTGTTAAAATTACCCCGCCTCTTTTTATGAGATAATTGTTGAAAAGCAATGGTCAGCTATGGACGACATTTTGACACCTTATGTTTCCCATATTTTACAGGACATATGCTGTAGGAGCACTGAATATGTCCCCTGGCAATCACAAGGGTCAACAAGAAGCTTAGTTGCACGCTTACTGCACTGAAGCAACAATAGCCTTTCGGAAATATAATATAATCTTGGTATCGGCTGAGAAAAGAACATTATTTTCTTTGTTCAACGATAAATTGTGAAAAAGAAATAATCAAATCTTAAGTCACCAAGTAATGTTGGTTTGTTTCCGAAAATGTCCATCTATTATGATATACATGCTGTTTAGCATTTAAAAAAAAAAGAATATATAGTTTCATTCTTGTTCATCATCAGCTTCATTGCTTACTTCGGCGTTCTAAAGCATTATTATTTTGTAAAACAAATGATTTATTTTATGAGTAAGCGTCAAAGTGTATTAAAGTCTTTTCAGTATATTACAGATATCTTTCATGATATAAAAGGATCAGAACTAGCATCATTTTCATTTGTCACGTAATAGTCAACCTTGCTTCATTTACCAGTATATTTTAAAAGCCAAATTACACGACATGTTTTTTTTTCGTATTCGTATCTGCTTTAGCATAGGTGCATAAACAGGACAATGGAACACAGAACAATAAGATAATACCCTACTCTGTTTGGACCAGCCAGTCAGCATAAAAACTTGCTTGGATGAAATATTTTGGTCAAAATGAGGTAGACGTCTCTATATAAATGTAAACAAAAAGGGTAGCTGGAGGAAAGAGGTAAGTGTTATTAAATTCTACAAGGTTACATTGTACTTATTCAGTTCTTTCTTTATTTCATATAAACAATTAAATCTTGAGACCTCATTTTCAGTACATAAGCGCATTTCTATGATACAAAACCCATATATGGCCAGTTAGTATGACATGTCTTCTTAAAAAAAAAAATGAAAAATTACTATTGAGACATTTTGAAAAGTAACACCATCTGAAAATGCTCCCATGAAATTTGCTGTTAAAGTTACGGGTATATAGACATAAAAGTAAAACCTGCGAATTTACAATTGAAGTGGTCCAAATAACTAAGCCAGAATGAAACATGCAACATTCCTACGTGCCTCATTATACATTATTTCATCAGTTTTGAATTACATAACTGAAAATATCATCTTTTTTTTCTGTGTTGCTGTCTAAGCCAATTCTTGGCCAACTAAAATAACCAATAAAAGTTGCTGCGGGACCGGACACAAATAAATACATGCAAATTTTAAATTGACTGAAATCAATATCGTGTTTTACAAAAAAAAAAAACCACTTCGTTACATTCCAACAGAGTATTACATTTATACAGTAGACACATCTCTAACGACGTTTATCGGTGACTTTGAATCATAAAATGCCGTCTTATTGCTGGTATATCTACCGAAAAAATGTCAGAAATACAGCCTTAATTTATAATTGCGTAGGAATACTTGAACTCTTTTGTCAAGAAGTAATGCTTTGTTTTCTGTAAACAACGCCCGGGAGATACTGCAATCCAATATTTTCAATACATTGAATCCCCTACGCCGAATATCTTTATTTTATCTAAAGATATTTTTGTACAACTATATATAAATGTTCTGAAGAATATTTAGTTTTCAATAATTATAAATGAATTCACGCATACTGAAGTTTATTTTACCAAATTTGTTACCCCTTTTATAATGGTATCAATTTCTGGAGGATTTAAAAAGAAAGTGTTTTAAATTTTGAGTTTTTCATATTTTTAAGAAACTGTATAAGCGTAGAAATTTGACCAATATTTGTTATATTTTGATAAATAATAGAAGGAAGATTTAACATTAAGCTGTTAGTTGTGTTTAAACATAGGTTTGCAATAATTTGTTAACTAAATGTCATGCTTTAATTATAAGTTAGCCATTTGATTACCTGACTAATTTGATATTTAGCATTTTGATTGTCTTGCTTAAAAATATTCTGTAAAAAAAGTACAAAACTTACAGCTTTCACTTTGAGGTTTTTACCACGACATAATAATTTCCATTGTTTTACTAACATTAATATTATTTTACTTGAACTGTTTAAGGACTCAAAATCTTGTAAAAGGAAGGAATTTATCTGTTGAAAGGCTGATTTACGAATATAAAATTCGCCATGAACCAAAATACGCCGACACATACCATTTTCCAACTAATCCACGTACATAAGATATGTTCACTCAAAACGTACTAAATTGCATTAAAAATGTATGAAAACGTACTCAAATCTGGCTATTAGCTATGTACTAATACGTATTATCTAAGCTTTAATTCGTCTTTGCTTAGTCTTATTCTACGTGTTATTAGGTTTTGACAGGTATACCTTGGTATCACTTCGTACTAGTACATGTTACTATAGGTAGCTACGCTTTACTAAGTTGTTTTTTTTTTTTACTTGACCTAGTAGACTTAGTAAAACATACTGAATCGTAGTCATCCACAATGAGCCACTTTGTTCACCGGACTGTCGCATGTCAGACCAGGCAATACCTAGTTGAACGCAGAGTGGAAACTTACTAGAAATTTAGGTTTAACCTAATATCAACAAAACGGAGCATGAAATTTGCAATCCATAGAGGTGGGAAACAGTTATCCTTAATATCTGACGGTGTGCTTTCAGAATATTCCAGGTCGTCGACTTCATTGCCAGTCGTAAAGTGTCTAGTATGTCAGCATTTTGCAGTGCCTATATAGATTGCTTGTTCCAACATGATCTTTTAATGAATTGTCGTGTGCAGTAGGATTGATGTTATAGAACTATATAAGTTATAATTTATGATAACCAGTACTGGTTTTTCTAGGAAGCGGACTCGAGATTGGTTCAAATAATGTTGAAGCGTTCATCACAATCAAGCTAAAATAAATTATTATAAACTAAGAAGTTGTTTTGTATTTATCATGATTTTCCTGCATTAAGGTAAAGAAGGCGTAATGGGCGGGAATTTCAAAAACAAGTTGCATCCTTGATAACATGTTTAAATCATAGCAAAAACTGATCCACATCCGATGTACAATTATAAAATAGGTCAAATGCACACTTTTTATGCAAATGGCGTCGAAAAATCACGTTTTAGCTCAGGCCTAAATAGTTGTGACGTTGCCGTTTCTCGGCGATTAATTTAGTTTCGGGGTGTCCATTCAATTAAAAAAGTAATTATTTTTCATTTGATGTAACAGGCTCGTTGAAACCTATACGGTGATGTAATTTTCAAACATGTACTGCGAGTATGCTTACTTTATGCAAAAATCATGCGAAACTCTTTTTACAAAATTAATGTTTTCGAGCGGAATTACTAAGTAGTGTGTAAAAACTGTCCCATAGATTTTTTTTAAAAAGAACTAAAATCATCATATAAACTTATTTTAGTGTAAAATGAGCGAAAAAATACGGGAGTCTCCGACTTCGTTTTCGCTGTATTGTCTTAAATTTTTCCCTACCCCCATTTTCACGCGCAGATTTTGTGCATCAAAATTTAAGAAGGAACTGTTTTTATTTTAGGGAAAAATAAGTTAATCACAAAACGATTTGCAACAACATAAATTTCATTTTAAGCGCATTCTTATTTTGTAAGCCATTTTCCGCTTTCTTTTCGATTTTTATTGTAACACTTGTATACATGAATGCATGTTACACACAAAAAAAAGCGTAATTAAAAAATTATACTTCTTATTAAATATTTTATAGCTCGTTCTCTCCTCCCTAGATTTTTTTTATTTTCTGAAAATGTTCCTGAAATGTTTTTGAATAAAATAAGATTATAAAACTGCTTGACTACTGAGTTCATTTTTAAGCTATGATGCTATGAAAATTTAAGCACAGTTAAAACGTTACGTCTTTTTCCGGCGTATTTCAACCAAGTTCACATTGTCTGTTTGTAAGATTTACTTGCAGCCTTTATTGGACGGCTTGTTGCATTATTAATTGGTTTTAATCCTTTTCAACTGTTTTATAAATAGTTAAATAGTTTTCCCCGGATTCCGGAGATGTTTGTTCAAGCCAGACTAGCTACAGCGTTCCATGAGGTGGGAAAGTTGTCAGTTTCATACGGAGAGTACTAACTGGTTAGAAACTATAGTGAGTGAGTGAGTGAGTGAGTTGGGTTTTACGGCGAATCGACACAAAATGGTCATATATCGCCGAGAATAAGTCATATTTGAAACGCCAACTGTAAAGCATAAACATTGATGTAAAAATGTAAAGCATACATAAAAACATTCATGTAAAAATGTAAAGAACACTATGAGTAATGTAAAACATATCTAAAAACATCCATGTAAAAATGTAAAGCATAACTAAAAACAGTTATTTAAAAATGTATATACGTGTGTGTTGAAATAGCTGCAAACATAATAATATTGCAAGATGTAAACAAAAATATGAAATGTTAGATTTTTTGATATATTCCTATCTCCGTTAAAAACGTTAAAATATTTCCGACTGAAACGTTTTCAAATAACTCTTTCAAAGATTGAACGTCATAATATGTACCGCGCTGTGTAGCAAAGTCCACACAGTCGATTAGAATATGTTTAATAGTTAGCGGTGTTTAACATGGTACACATTCGGGTTGTCTGCGGATGTCTCTAAATTGTTTTTTGTACTTGTAGCATGTGTAAATGTTGAGTTCTAGAGGGCGTGGACGGTAGCATGCATTTTAATTACCGTCCATGAACAGGCTCAATCAAACCGAGCCTGCAACATTTTCGTTTTTGTTGTGTTGAGCGACCTGTGGAGTTTCCACTTTTTCTATTTTGATCTCCTTTATTCAAAAGATAAGAATGAGTCAAACGGGTATGACATATTCGACAACGAGAAAGAACAACTTCATCCCTGCAAACAGATCTGTTCCCTTGGTGCCATTCCCATAGAGTAGGTTTGATATCATGAAGTTTATTGAATATAGCACTGTTCCATGACGATTGCCATTTAGATAAAATGTATTTCTTTATATTGGGCCTAAAATCGGTATGTGGTAATTTCAAATTAGATTGTGATAAACTGTAGAAGACTGTGTATTACTAAGCAGACCGCCGTGACATAATTGAAGGTTGTTGAGAAACGGCGTATACCCAACACAATTAATGGTTATCAAATGCAAAAGTACAATAACTTATTATTTCATGTCCATACACTTTTAATGTCTGACGTTCACTTCATGTCGTTCTGACTGTGCATATTTTGGCCAACTTAAAAGTCAGAATTAGCCGGGAATAATTATTGCTTGTTTTGGGGTATTAGGCCCGTTTTCGTCAACATTTTATTCTTTTACAAGTACTAAACTATTCTTCCAAAGTAACGATAGAGTGACCTTACCGGACATCAAACCTATGACCGCTCGGTTGACGGGCGAACGCTCCAACCAGTGAGTCATTTGGTCCGACATGAGGGGTGGGGGTAATTTTTGATTGGATGAATTAGACAAGAAACTATATCCTAAGGGTCAGTTGTATTTGAAGTTTTCAAAACTGGAATCATTCTAAAATCTGAATTGCACATATTTGTTAACCATGGTTGTTTAGTGTTCAACCCGTTTACAGTTGGACACTGCGCTTCCCTGTTTGATTGTGTCTGACGGAAGAGGAAGGAGGACTCTATGATAAGCAGTTTTTAAATCCCACCAGGACTGAAATGTTTTGATATCTGTCTTCTGGCCTGTTTCGTCGGGCCCTTAAGGGTGTTTCTCTTCTTGCTCTGTCTTCTAAAAAGGCATTGAGTACATACGTTTTTGATTCTTAAGGTTAGTTTTTTTATATATTTATACATGAGCATTTTTGTGTTTTACATGCCATGCCTTTTTGTTTCCATTACGTGTGTTAGAGATTCGCACCATAAACCGGTTTAAGCTCCCCAGTGGTGTTTTTGCCACTGACCGTTCCAAGGCGGTGCCCCACTGTGTTCCTTTGTTTGTTCGTTTTATCCTGATGTGTTGGCTTTGTGTGTGTGTGTGTGTGTTCCTTTGTTTGTTCGTTTTGTCCTAATGTGTTGGCTCTGTCTGCGTGAGTGTGTGTGTGTGTGTGTGTGTGTGTTTCGTTTTGAGGAGGCTGCGTTTTTGGTGCGTGGCATTCCCTGTTTGATATTTGTCTTTGTTTTTAAAATGTTCATTTAAACAGATGAAAGTAAACATTGTGGGAATTGTAGTCCGATCTAATTTTTTTTCAGTGTTAAAAAGATATGTTTGTTTTATTTTATGTATGGAACAAAGAACTATCAAATAGGATTAAAATTTAAAAAATATGAAGTTAGCACGCGAAAGTTCATTGTTATCACTACCCCTCCCGTTTATTCATATTAAATGTTTACTTTTATTTATTTATTAATTATTTTTATCGTGCCGTTTTAAAACAAAAAGAAACATTACAGATTACCACACTGTGTTACCATCGCTTTTTATTTATTGCTCCTAGTCATGTTTTAAAAAAATTTAGTGTCCTGTATCACAGTGTATTAAAATAAAGAATGTATGATAAACAAAACTATTTCCATCTATTGATGCATTTTACTAGGTACAGGTTGTCAGGTTTCGTACCTATCAACTTAGATACATTTATGAAATAATTCGCAGCCCGAGTGAAATTTTTTGTACAACGTATTACCGCCCGAGTGTATAAATAGTATTAAAACATGGTTTTGCTATAAATTATTTCGATTCTAATATGCCTTTAATCTAAAACAGTAGATTAAATATAGTAGCGCTCTTTCTTGGTCGCAACAAAAACATGACGTCACCGCACGTTAACGTGACGTCATTCTAGCGTAAGTGTGTTTTAACAGAGACAAGGATATTAGAATATATGTTATCATCTTGGCATAATTACCATTCTTCCCGGTTATAACCCAAATACTGGAGACACAAAAAGACTATGTTGTGTGAATATATCAAACATGACTCATGTGTTGAGTAATATTCATGATGGAATGGATCACTTTTGTTCTGTTAGGTACGTATGGACTTAAGCTATATGAATAAAGCTACGGTGCTTGAACAGTTTAACATAAATTAATTCACTTCAAGTAGGTGCGGGTCTTATCATAATACTGGAGGTATCCCGGGCCTCGAACAGAAAATATAAGGAATGGGAGCCGAAAATTGCATAAACATTTTCGAACCAGCGGTGTATTACTGTAATATGGTCCCAATATGTTAGTAAATAAATGATCTGGCATCAGTCAGTTTCAAAGTAATCAAACAAGAACAGTCTTTTAAAAAGAAAATCCGCTTAAAGATAATGGTATTTGCTATATGTAACACATAATTGAGAAGAAAGTAACACTGCAGTAATTGTACTTACTGACATTAAAAGACGAGGATATACATCTAAGAAGTAGCTATTTAATGACAGCAATCATGACTGACGTGCAAAGACAACACAATTGAATATACCTTCCAACGATACATTACTAAAAAGTTTAGATATTATGATGGAGGTAATGATGTTTGCCGCAAAAGAGGACATAAAAAGAATGTAACACCGTAGTTGAGAAAATACATATGATCCATTCTTAGAATCTATTCAACAGTCCGTTTCGTCCAAGCAGGGTACTCAACATGGGGAAAATGATTACTTTCGATTTCTGGTGCGGTGCGATGATACATTTCTAAAAATAAATATAAATTAAAAAAAAAAATCATTTCAGCGTTTGGCACCAAAACTAATATGTGTGCCTTCTGATATCAAGTGTTATTATAAACTTTGTTGCAAGTAGATTCTTATCATTTAAATGATTCCGTACACCAAGTTACAAACACATGTTATATTGCTAGCCCAATAATGTGTTCTTTCAAACTTCACAACACATTATTCTATATATCCTACAGGTTCCTAAATATCTCAGCTTCTATGAATTTATTTGTGTGTACTGACTTCAGTTATAGAAACTATACACTATATTATTTTCCTTAAAAATGCTCACTTACCTTGCAGTAAATATTCTAGTATTTTGATACAATTTTGGAGAGCGATGCGTTTTTAATTTAAAAATAAGAATTCTAATTTCTATCTCAAAAAAAAACGCAGCCTCCCCAAATCGCAGCTCACAGCACACAGATGTGCACACTGACACACACACACACACATACAAAGCAAGCACACGGAGACACAACGAACAAATAAAGAAACACATTGGAGCATCGCCTTGGAACGGTCAGTGGCAAAAACACCACTGGGGAGCTTAAACCAGTTTATGGTGCGCATCTTACCTCAATCTTACTCCCACCATGTTCCCAAAGTTACGGGACAGTGTAAATAAAAGAAGTCCTCGCCAGGTGAATCTCTAACACTCGCAGTGGCCATGTATAACACAAGCATGCTCTTGTACAATTATATAAAAAGCAAACCCCAAGAACTAAACTCAATGCTTTTGCAGAAAGCAGAGCACCAAGAGAAACACCATTACGGGCTCGGTGAAACTGCTTATCACGGAGTCCCCAACCCCCTCTTCCGTCAGACACAATCAAAGAGGGAAGAGTAACGCCCAGCTGTAAACGGGTTGAACACTTAACATGTGGTGTTTCTTTCTCAAAACAGTTGGGACGTAACATAAATTTACCAAATACAGCTGGAAAATGTCAATGACTCAAAATCTTACGAATATTGTTAACTACGTCCCCATAGAAATCGGGTTTTGCAACACCTTCTCGCAGGATTGTCT
Organism: Mercenaria mercenaria; assembly: GCF_021730395.1. Taxonomy (NCBI): domain Eukaryota; kingdom Metazoa; phylum Mollusca; class Bivalvia; order Venerida; family Veneridae; genus Mercenaria; species Mercenaria mercenaria. The sequence continues at coordinate 6,461,185 of NC_069365.1, read as the reverse complement.
TTACATTACTACTGAATTAAGATATTAGCAATTTGATATAACGAAAGACTTGCTGAAGAAGCTTATTTGTAATATATTGATTAAGTTCATTGAAAGATCTATTCTTTGGTACATCGCCATCCGAATGGGAGAAAGTTACAATTATAGTCATCCCTCTTGTCGTAAATTTTATATATAATATTGTCATAAATAGAGAGATGTAAATTTACAAACAAAGCAACAGTGTCTGAACTGTTATTTTTCTTTAACTGGAGCTCCCGGGATAAATAGTATCCACCAATTGACAAAAAAACGGATAAGCCATAATAAATTTAGCGTGGTGTATTATTAAATGCAGTAATAATGTATGCCTGCGTATCTGTAGAAAGCTCTTTTAGAAGAATATAAAACAAATCTGCAATAAGGGATGCACAACTTTTTCCCATTACAAATACTTGTCTGAAAACTGCCTTCCAAACCGTAAATGTTGTTCAATAAAAGGAACATGTTTTACAAACTTTCGATCTTTTTACCGATTTTATTATTCGCCACAGGTCAATATTTTTTAATTTTAAATACTGCAGGTAGTAAAAAATGCTTTATCAGAATTGCAAGCGAGACATTCTCCCTGGCAAAAGTATTTTTGTCATTTGTTAAATTATGTGGTAAGTGGTATTCAAAATTAATAAAAAATGTACTGACTGAAGATACCTTGTGATTATTAATTTTAAACTTATTTAGGATTTCGCAAGAATTTCTAACCGACCAAAATAAGTGTTTACCTGAGTTTTCGTATACTTTATTTTCATATATGTTGTGTTAAGCGACCTCTGGTTTTCCCCATTTTCTGTTTTATTTCATGGTTGCAGTACCAGGCTCAAGGGTATTCTCGAGGGTAACTATTTACGCGGTTTCCGTCTGCACTCTTCCAGTGACATCTTCTTTTTCTTGTATACCGTATCTTATCCTACCTTCATGTAAAATAAAGGCAAAAATCAAGGGGTATGATAAATTTTGCTTTATCAGATCAGTGACTTGATAAAGCTTTGCGGACTACAGTGTTGATTTTTTTTAAACCAACCCATCTTGTTTTTGAGAATAAATGCTAAAAGACATATTTATGCAATTATTTAAAAAAAAAAAAAACAACAACCTTTCATTAGGTACGTGAGACCATGTCACTAATGTATAGCGTATGTATAGCGTATTTACAATTACCACAAAAAGTTTTTATGAGAACGGAAAATAACATGTATGGATAGCGTTTGTTCAGGAGTTTAGCTTTCTGTACTTAAATCAAGGAATATATTGCATCTGGAATGGAATGTCATTGAATAAAATCATAGAGGAATCGGTTTGCCTATTTTTTCTGTCAAACGGCATTATGGCGTGTGTAAAAGTCCCGTCTAACGTTTGCTTGTTGAGGATGGGTATCCGACTTGCAACTGAACTTCGGATAAAACTTCACAATTAAAATTATTTATTCATATTCAGCAGAACAGAGAGGTCGGGTACAAAACAAAACAAGGTTAGCCTTTGTTTATCAGCTTTTATTTTATAATATTTTGGTGTTTGAGATTTTAAAAAAACAAGGAAGAATATCCAACAGGGAAAGCCACGTTCAAAAAAAAACGCAGCCTCCCTAAAGATACACACACGAACAACTCTCGCACACAACACACAAAAATAAAACACAAAAGAACAAAACAAACAAATACAGGAACACAGTGGGGCACTGCCTTGAAACGGTCAGTGGCAAAAACCACCACTGGGGAGTTTTAAACCGGCTTATGGTGCACCTAACCTCACTCTTACCCCCACCATGTTCCAAAAAAACAAGGAAGAATATCCAACAGAGAAAGCCACGTTCAAAAAAAAAACGCAGCCTCCCAAAAGACACACACGAACAACTCTCGCACACCACACAAAAAATGAACACAAAAGGACAAAACAAACAAATACAGGAACACAGTGGGGCACCGCCTTGGAACGGTCAGTGGCAAAACCACCACTGGGGAGTTTTAAACCGGTTTATGGAGCACCTAACCTCACTCTTACCCCCACCATGTTCCAAAGTCAAGACAGTGTAAATAAAAGTAATCCCCGCCAGGTGAACCCCTAACACACGTAAAGGCAACAGAAGTTATGTAATGTAAAGCACAAAGATGCCCTTGTAGATATATTATAAAAATGCAATCCTTAAGCACCTAAAACGCATGTACTCAATGCCTTTGCAGAAGACAGAGCAAGAAGACATATTTGTGTAATTTGGAGGGGGTATCAATTTTTTAATTTCTTTGCAAGGCAGACTCAGATCTAGTTGGTGGTAATCTTGAATTTTAGTTAAAGAATGATTTTAGATCAGAAGGTAGGATGAATAGAACATTAGGTTACTGTCTTATCAATTTAAATTTATTACGTTCGTCTACGAAAAAAAAAACAGTCTCGGCTAGAGCCTCGAATTTTATATTTTCTTTGACTATTTATAAGACGGTAACCTAATATTCTCTATATACGAATAATAGAAGAAATAAAATCATACAAATGATCTTCTATTTACTCAAAGACATGAAATAAAAGAAAGCGCAGGAAATGTTCATCCGTAAACATTATGATACCATGCCGTTTCAAACGTGAACAACTGCATAAGAGTTCCGGTACAGTTTAATTACTGTGTGTAACACGGTTGTGTTTTTGTTTTCGTATAATAATTTCTTTTCTGAATTTTCTGAATAGAGAAGTTTTAATGTTATAAAACAAACCACAATATATATGTCGCATTTAAAGAAAAACACTCAATTTTAAAATAGGGCTACGCAGTAGGCTAGTGCAGTATTTGTATAAGTATGCCGAGGGAAAGCATGCCTTAAGAAGAAAAGACCAAATACGCTTTAAAAGTGCGCAGGTAATAAACTAAATGAATAAGAATACACCATTAGTTACATGGCTTGTTGGTGGTCGGATACGGGATTTACACTGTAGAATGTTTTCGAAACAGCGTATACCCTGAATCTGGTTACCAACAAGCCGTGTAGCGATTTTATCTTGCCAATTACTCTTGTACATATGTTCGTTTGGCCCCGTGTCTCTAGTAGAAACTTCTAGGGCTCATGGATACTTTTGAAACAATTACCTCATCAACATAACAATAAAATTTCTGACCTCCTTAGTTATGGGGTCACATGTCATTATAAAGGTGGTAACAGGATGGTGTTCTGTGTACAGAGAATGACTTCTAAAACAACTAACTGTATCATCATCTTATATCGATGTGGTACCTGTTTGAATATTGGTGCATATGAAACTAGATGGTGTTTTTGTCGAAAAACATATGTCTTCCCCCTATGTATTCTTTAGCTATGCCAGCCATTTTGTGCAGCGAAGCGGAATGTGCCGGCGATATGCACAACTAGGCTTGGTACTGACCACTCCTGTGAACTTTCGTCGAAATCTGTCCAGCAGTTTGACCAGTGAAAGCCAGACAAAATTTTTCTATTTTTAGCTCTGGTGGCCATTTTGTGCAGCGAAGCGGAACGTGCCAGCGAAATGCATAACTGGGGTTGGTACTGTTCACTCCTATAAAGTTTCATCGAAATCCAGCCAGCAGCGGACAAGATTTTTCTAACTTTAGCTCTAGGGGCCATTTTGTGCTGCGAAGCGGAACGTGCCGGCGATATGGACAATTAGACTTGTTACTGATCATTCCTGTTAAATTTCGTCGGAATCCGGCCAGCAGTTTGACCTGTGAAAGCCAGACAAGATTTTTCTATTTTTAGCTCTTATGGTAATTTTGTGCAGCGAAGCGGAACGTGCCAGCGACTTGCACAACTGGGGTTAGTACTGATCACTCCTGTGAAGTTTCAGCAGTTTGACCTTTGAAAGCCGGACAAGATTTTTCTTTAGCTCTGGCGGCCATTTTGTGCAGCGAAGCGAAACGTGTCGGTGATACTCATGTGAACTTTCGTCGAAATCCGGCTAGCAGTTTGACCTGTGAAAGCTGAACAAGATTTTTTTTATTTTTAGCTATTGCGGCCATTTTGTGCAGCGAAGCGGAACGTGCCGGCTATATGTACAACTAGGCTTGGTACTGATCAGTCCTGTGAAGTTTCGTCGAAAGACAGCCAAGCAGTTTGCCCTGTGAAAGCCGGACAAGCTTAATGTGGACAGACGGACGGACAGACAGACGGCGAAAGCAAAAACAATATGTCTCCCCCACCTATGGGGCAGACATAATACCAAAAGGTATAAAAACAAAAGGTTTGTTTTGTACTGCTGCGTTTTGATTGTTTAAAATTTGTTAATCACATATTCAAAACATTAAGAAACTACAAAGAACTATTTCTCTTTCAAAAGTGATACATTCATAGAAAAACGGTTGTATATATACCTTAATTTATCATATCAAGTTGGAATCTTTGATGATGTCAAGTAATTTTATACTTCTGACCTTAAAGATATGATTGACATAATTGACATTACATGTAATATAATCAATTAACAATGTAGTAGTTTACTGGTTGCAAAGACTATTTTAAAAATCACAGCAGGTTTTTCCCCACAAGACTTTTGTTTCATATTTTATACTTCTATAAAGTAAAGTTACTTTATAGTGCTATAAGACTACATTTGTGTTTGTTTAGAAAGTGCTGTATTCACAACAAACAGAACGAATATCAGAAACTAATTAAAATCGTTTATTGTATATTTTAGTTTGAATGTAAATCATTGTTTGAACCTGACACATCTTTATATTTCGAATGTGTTGCTTTAAACACAAATGAATAATAAATGAATCTAAGAAACCCGAGTGAAATAACCGCCTGAGTATATAAATAGTGTTGCTATAAATTATTTCGATTCTATATATATATTGTTGTAAAGTTCAGTTAAAATATGATAGAAAGGTTTAAGGACGCATGTATGGCGCCAAATGGTACGGCGTTACGCTCCTTTGTTTATACACGCCAGGACCGGAAATGGTGATACGTCTAGCGGAATAGTTCCACTAGGGCACAAAAGATGGCGAATTATTCTAAGCGGCAAATATCCAACTCTGTATGTGTGTAAATTAATTAAGACAGTTATGCTATATGGAATTTCGGTTTATGCATGTTTTTAAGTAAAATATGTGATCAAATCTGAAAACGCTATTTCTCGATGCGTACATTACGCTTAATATCAAGTCGATGTGACGTCAACATAATATCGTTGTGATGATTAAAGCATTGTTAGTCATATTAGAATATGGTCTAAACATGGCATCTCTTTGGCCTATGAAAATGCAAGAAACTTTTAGTAGGCGAGATAATATCTTTTTACTTTGTTTTGTTTTTGCATTCATTATGTTATCTTTAAATGTCTCGAAAATCCATATCAGGCTCGAGCTCCGCTCTCGCCTAAAATGGATTTCCTCGATAGCGTATATCCCGTATCCTGTCACCAATAAGCAGTGTAACTAATAATACCTGCTTAGTCTTAGATCGAAAACCCCTGATTTAGTGATGTTGTCGTTTAGCATATCTGTTCACGTATGTTCTTCTGAGATAATAGTTAAACTAAAGGAAAACAATATTCTAAGAACTCAGCCTTCTTACAGTATTCTTCGAACAAAGTATTAATAGTTGCAAAACATCGCCCACAATACCTAGGAATAGGCAAGATTTTCTAACCTGTAATGTCATCAATGACGGTTATATATAATGATCAAATACAGTTTTAGAATGCTTGCTAATATTTTTGCCGAAGTAGTTTTGTCAAAGAAGATGATACATGCCCGTTTTAAAAAGGATAACCTATTGCCGATAGAAACTGTACCAAAGAGCACCTTCAAAGATTTAATGTCATGATATGTACTGCGCTGAGGAGCGGAGTCCACACAATCAATTAAAATATGTTAAGTCAGTGGCATTTGACATGCTACACATTCACATTAATCTTTTTCAAGAAGATAAGAATGAGTCAAACGGGTAAGACCGATTCAAAAGTTCCTGCGGACATATTTGTTCCCTTGGAGCCATTCTCCTAAAGTAGATTTTGTATCATGAAGTTTATTGAACAAAACACTTTTACATTGCAGTAGTAATTTAGATAAAACAAAAATTTCATTTGGTTAAAAATGAGTACATGTTAATTCGAAATAGATATATGCAATAGTAATAAAAGGGATTTCTTTGCTGTAATATCAGCATCCACGTTTTAATTAATACCAAAATGACCAGGAATCCAATAAAATATGATATATTTCTTGAAAGGTAGTGCATGTACCCTGAAAAGAATATACATGTAATTATGAATGAAAGGATTTCATATTTTGGTTGTTAATGGACTTAAAGACAGAAAGCGAGTCGAAAAAGATGACAACCTTCTCTGCACTGTATTTTGATATTTTAGTGTCAAAAATATTGTTGCGCTATTTGGCAAGTGTAATTTAATTTTGATCGATGAAGGTGTCTGACGGCAGCACAGCCACATCATTCGATCCTCAATATAAATTGGTAAATAATCCATGTAAAACATAAAAGGTAAGGGTAGATTTCCCGGAAGCACAGAGCAAACAAAATCAGCCATAGAGCCTTGCATCGCAAAATAGGCCCACAACAAAAGAAGCTGTAACGGAAAAATATTGTAAACGGATTGCTTCAAAAATCCAACAACAAGTACGTAATATAAGTCGATTTGATTTTGAACTATTTCAGGGCTCGTTTAAAACTTTTACAGGGTAGTTTTCATATAAACAAGAGCTGTCGGAGGACAGCAACGCTCGACTATTCAAAAGCCTTGTCGATTGAATGAATACGAGTCGAAAAAGGGACATAATTTAGTAAAAAAGCAAAATAGGGTTATGGAACCTGCATAGTGCTTATCCGCTCAGGACAGTGGACAAGTGTGTGAAGTTTCAATCCATTCCCATTAGTGGGTACTAAGATACCAGCTTACATAATAGGAATTTAACCAAAAACTCCTAAGTCGAAAAAGGGGCATAATTTTGTAAAATGCGAAGTTGAGTTATTGACCCTTTGCATTGCATGTCATATCATGACAGTGAACAAGTGTGTGCAATTTCAATCCTTTCCTATTAGTGGATACTGAGATACCAGCTTACATACAAAAACTTAACCAAATATTTCTATGTTGAAAAAGGGGCATAATTTTGAAAAAAAGCAAAATAAAGTCATGGGACCTGCTTTGTGCATGTCAGATCATGACAGTGAACAAGTATGTGAAGTTTCAATCCATTCCAGTTAGTGAGTACTGAGATAGCAGCTTACATACAAAACCTTAACCAAAAAATTCTAAGTTGAAAAAGGGGCATAATAGCAAAATAGAGTTATGGAACCTGTGCAGTGTAAGTCAGTTTATCACAGTAAATAAGTTTGTGAAGTTTCAATCCATTCCCACAAGTTGTTACTGAGATACCAGCTTACATACAAAACCTTAACCAAAAATTTCTAAGTCGAAAAAGGGGCATAATTTTGTAAAAAAGCATAATAGAGTTATGGAACCTGTGCAATGTAGGTCAGTTTATCACAGTGAATAAGTGTGTGAAGTTTCAATCCATTCCCACAAGTGGTTGCTGAGATACCAGCTTACATACAAAAACTTAACCAAATCGGGACGCGGACGCCGACGCATGGGCGAGTCCAATAGCTCTACTATTCTATGAATAGTCGAGCTAAAAAGAACTTTAGGGGATGTACAGGTTATGGCGATGTATTCAGAATTTTCTTTAATTTCTTCGAACTCAAAGTCTGTTTCACTCATGGAAGATTTAATGCGAAAGCAAAACGGCTGGACTTGTTATTTGTTTTTCTTCTCGTAACAATTCAAATGTTTTGGGTTCTTGAAAAAAAAAGTATGAGCAGCTACCCTTTAATCATATTACAATGGTAGTTTTTCTCGACGTGTGTAAGCAGATGTTTCTACATACAATTTTTTAATTGGCGATATTCTAAATACGAAGACCTTGATAGTGGATGATATCTAATATTTGGTGTCGAACCATGAACAATACAACCATAATCTAGCTTAGATCTAAACAAAGCTCTTGGGGGTCTTACTGAAATATTGCGGTCGGCTCTCCAGTCAGTTCTTGAACACGGGGGAGGAACTATTACACGGGACTCTGTTATGGATGATATCATGTTACAGAGTTAGGATGCTGCTGCTATAATTTTCCAGGATAAAGTTACAGCATATTAAGGATAATAATCGCTGCCGGTGGTTTGTTCACAAAAGAAATGGTAAACGTTCATCTCCTTTATGCAAAAATATAAATTTTATTTCTAGATCAATGGTATGTACGTCATTCGAGACTTGGCTTTACAAGCGAAAGACAGTATATTAAGGTCTATCAAGCGTTTAATGACAAAATTCGAATTTTTGATATAAAATTATGAAGAAGGAATTGATTAAAAGATATTTCAACCATATTTTATGCTTATTTCTATCGATAAAAAAACCCTTCGAAATTCTGGCATGACTTTTAATATGAGGAAGAAAAATTACTGTGGGTCTAATTTTTCGTGGGGTTATAAAACGTTACAGTTTAGCATGATATGTCACAGTTGTGGGATGCTTCTTCTGGATGTTTTACACAGTTAAGATGATATTTTTTGGAATATGTTTAGACAATACACAACACCAGAATAGTAAATAAATTTAAAACACCATTAATACTTAATAACCAGCCAATTAAAGTGCAAACGACGATTCAATGCGAATTTGTGATTATGGTATCATGTACATTGGATAAGGAAAACCAGATTTCCATTGAAAATGTTTATATCATTTTAGTATATACAGATAATAATTTGGAATTTCGAAAACAATGCACTTGGTCTAATATATTTATTACATCTTACAAAAATAAACACATTATTAATGACGTATAAACACATTATTAATGATGTTTAAATTTTATTTACTATTCTGGTGTTGTTTATTGTCTAACATATTAAAAAAAAGTATCATCCTAACTCTGTAACACATCCAGAAGTAGCACCCCACAATGTAACATATCATGCTAAACTGTAACATTTTATAAGCCCGCGAAACATTAGACCCTCAGTAATTTTTCTACCTCGTATTGTAAGTGCATGCCTGAGGGGGGTGGGGGTGGTTATCGATGCAAATGAGCATATAATATGGTTGAAATATCTTTTTATCAATTGCTTTTGATAATTTTATATCAAAATTTCGATTTCTGTCATAAAACCCCCCCCCCCGCCCCCCCCCCCCCCCCCCACCCCCAACACGTGTTGAAACAGCCTTGAAAAGATTTAATGACTTCAAGCGTTTGTCGTTTAGATATTTTAAATGTTGTATAACAAAGCTTTTTATATAAAATATATTACCAAGAAACTTCGTTAATACCTGGTATTTTTATACCGTCTAGGAAAAGCTCTGGGTCGTTACTGACAAAAGTGTACGCTGGGAAAAGATAAAACCCTTTTTCATCGCCCATGTTTGACAATTATTCAAACGCTGTTGTAATTCGCGTTTCGGGTGATATCAAAAATTCATCGAAACATAATGAGCAGTCATCTCTGGGAGCAAACATACCCCTATATTATTAATGTAAATGCTAAAAAGGCTAATAGACAAAACAGAACCTTGCGGAACGCCCTGTTTTTGCTCAAAAGAGACATAAATGGTAGAATGGTAGAACTAACACGTACTTTAATACTGCGATAAAATATTAGAAGACGACCTACATGGTCAAGTTCATTCATAATACCATATTTCAATGTTGTATTATAAGCAGTGAAAATTACAAGACACATGGTGTTCTTTATTGACAAATGCGTCACGAATAAAAATTTTCCAGTCTAACAAAATGATCATTTGTGCAATGTTGATATAGAAATAACTAAAGCTTATGTCCAGGACTCTGAGCAATTTCCAGTTTCCATGAAATTTATAAATTTCAAGGAGGAGCTCTAATGGTTCTTGTGGTAAGTATTTTGGACTTTTCTAGACCAGATTCTGTTGCATAACATTCGTCATGAGGTTCAAGTATTTCTTTGAGGAAAAACGGTTACTTCTAAGTGATTTAAGCTTTGGAATGGTTTAAATAAAAGAGAATAAGATAAATATATTGCTATAAAAACTATAAATGTATATGAAATATGCAAAACATAATTATTTAATACCTCTTCAGGAAATTGAGAAACAAAAAGCAAAATATATAAGATATTTTAAACATAGAAGTCTCAGTGAACAATTAAATAGTTCAGAACCTCGGGAATAACACCGACAGAAACTTCTGCATTACTGTAGGAAAAACAATCGTGAAAGATGGCTCAATCATCCATTAGCAATAATGCCAATAACTTAATAAGGCATAATAATTCGTTTGTTTTTGTTTGGTTGTTTTTTGTTGTTGTTTTTTTGTGTGTGTGTGGGGGGTGGGGGGGGGGGGGGGGAAGAGGGTTGTATTTTTTCTATTTCCGGGAAAGAAAATGAAAAAAAAGTCGTTATATGCTTCAGTAAAGTGTAAGGTCTACGAAAAATATCTCAAACAAAGTTTTTTATGAAGACGTAAAATGTCGTAGACATGACTGCGTACCACTTACTTAAAGAAACGACTACAGTACAAACATGTAGGTTAACAATTTCAATTTTCGTACATTTATAACAAACTTTAAGTCACTTTGTTGTTGGCTTGTTTTGAAGTTATGGCATCAGTCTGCTTACTTTGTGACGAGTCCTTGTAGTCCTATCACTTAGGATATATATTTATCTCAAGTTGATGGCGAGAAACTTTATTTAAAGACGCGCTACATAATAACTATATTCTTTTGTCATTTTCCATGATGGTAATTATACACGATAAGCATGAAAAAAAAAGAAATACAAGTATCTTGTTATTAATTGACGATGACATATATTTGGCCAAGACAATGTGTTCTATATCTAAATACATGTAATTCATTGAATTACTGTAGCAGCATGCTCAGTATTAGAAGTTGAATTAGACCATACTTTGTTTCTACAGGGAAATATAGTTATTAATCTTAATATGTTTTAAAACTATAATGAAAAGTGCAGATGAAGTTGTGAACGCACATTAATTCAGGAGGGACCTAAACTGTCCATCTGTCATATTGTAATAAAGCTGTATTTTAACAATATTATCAAAATGATTTCACGAAGTTCATTTGGGAGGACTAAGTACAAACCCTATAAACGACTGTAGCCCCCTCTTCCTCTTGCGAGTGATCAAAACAATAAACTGACAGCTTAAAGTTAAAAAATAACATTCTAAAGTGGCTGATTTGCTTTGAAGGTATGTATATTTACATTTTATTGGAAGCTGAACATGATTTGTTTCTGTATATAATGTGTTAGTCTGATGACAGGTAGAATTATAGCAAAAAACTCGATTGAACACTGATTTTGTCCAGAATTGTACATTGTCGGCGTCAAAAGTACTTATTTTCTTGCTTGAAGAATTACCTACATGTAAATTTCACTGTTTCACGGATAAAGAAACAATACTAGTTTGGTAAAATAAAATCAAATCATTGATAAATTCTCCAATTTGTTTATAACCGTCAATGAAATAAGATTTGGTGTTATTTCCTGATTGTATGCATGCTTGCTTAAATACTGTACAAATCCTTGCGAGTTTCGTAAAAAGACTGTAAGCCTGTTTGTGAGTGACTTCTTTATAAAATATCGTCGTTTCCTATGCTCCTGTAGTACTTCTTCATAATTATAACCCGCAAACAAAGTTTGAAGGAGGGTGGAATATAGCAGACAACATGCGGTTTGTCTGTTCGGTCTGTTTATATATGTGTCCTCATATATTTGATTGTGCAATTACTTCAATGCTATTACACCTACCGCTCTCAAAGATTATGTACAAACATCGGCAATATATACTTAATGTCCATCTTGTTATTTTCCTTTTTCTTTTTAAAGTAACACTTAAAGGTGAAACATGGTCTGCTTTTTTTTTGTGTCAGTGCCGTAACTTCTTTATGCATTAAGGGATTTTGAAATAACTTGGCATAAATGTTCACCATCATAAGACCATAATTAGACGATGTGTCGCATACAATTCTATACTTTCTAGAATTTCAAACCATTGAAACCAGTATATAATTGCAACTACAATTAATAAGGTGTGAAAATATGATCAGTGAATGGGGTGATTTGGAGTGAAACGGCGCCAGACTGAATCCACTAATCCTTTGTGGATCGCTTTCTTGACAGCGTCGTACAGTAAACAACATTATTTTAGTTTTGTCTTTGTATTTGCCATAAACACACGAACTTTAACATGAAACTTGTCTTATTTTACTGAAAATACATTCTGCGAATGAAATAAGTTCCCATTTTACAAGTAGAAGTGCCATTAGAGGAAAAAATGAGGGTTTATTACCTCACCCGAGCAAGAAGTGCTCAATGTGAGCTTTTGTGATCACCCTGTGTCCGTCGTCCTTCGTCCTTGTCCGTCGTCAACAATTTGACTGTTAACACTGAGAGGTCACACTTTTGGTCTAATCTTAATGAAACTTGGTCATAATGTTACCATCAATAGAATCTTGAACGAGTTTGATATTGGGTCATCTGGGCTAAAAAACTAGGTCACCAGGTCAAATCCGCAAGGACAGATTCCTGACGTGTTATCACTATCAAATGTAAACTATTTCTAACCTGAGAAATAGTAGTAAATCTTGACAGGTAGTAATCATGACGGCTGTACTACTCGCGCACGGTATTTGTAACGATAACATGTTTATGTTATTATTGAGGAAGGGGGAATCAGGTAGTTCAACCATTAGGCCATTCGTGATAGTTGTACTACTTTTGAATCATGTTGACTGGTTTACCATGAAGTAAACTCTGAATTACTAATAAGGACTTAATCGACTTTTCCAGTAATGTTTTCGTTATCCTTTTTTATTTATACGTTTATTCGCAGGATACTTGCGGGTGAAATATTTTTTTTAAATCAGAGGATCATTTTGTTGCAGACGGACAGACAGACGGGGGTCAACCTATAGTCCCCTTCTGTCTCATCTCATATTTATTTTAAAATCGTCAGGTAACCGTGATTTCCGTAGGGAATCGACGGTTAATTTCTTGCATGAAATAGTAGGGGCCCTGTTTATACTTTCAGTTTCTAATTCGTATTTTATGATAGTATATGTTGTGACAGGATGGACGTACCGGGGACAATAACTATCAGAACAAATCAACACCCATTACAATATTTAAAAATTTATTTACAGAAAATGATTATTTACCATGAATAAACGAAAAGTGAAAAAGAAAATCTTATTATAAGAAAGAAAGAAAAAAATCTGAGCTCAGTAACTCTTTTATGAAGTATAAAGTTCTAACACTGACTGTTCTTTGACACAGATGTTTCCGTTAACTTTGAACTTTAAGTAGCACAAAAATACAACATATCTTCAAGTAAAGTCCCTTTAAACCGTGAATACGTTGACTCCGTGTTGGCTCCCTATGATAGTAGGTGATTGCATCCCTGAACTGACTTCACGGCTTTTGGCACAACCATGGGACAAAAGCTCTGCGCTGGGAAAATCACATCCAGGCGAGTGAAGACAAATGAACCACGGGTATTGTACTTCCGGGTCGTGACAGCATCACCAGGTAAAAGTCGTCTGGTGGAAGAAGCTAAAATACATATATATAACACATGGTAAGCACCATAGCAAAACAAAAAAGTAAGGGCATAAAACTGCTCCTTTGGGTACACCATACCTCTATTGACTCCCATAAATGATACGTGCTACTTATACAAAATATATGTGCTACTAAGTTCATACGTCACGTGATTAAAATACGTCACTTATTATTTCCATTATTTCTAAAATTACTAACAAGTCTAAAGTTAAAGTATGGAAAAGATATGAAAAGTTTATGATGAAAAATTATAGATAAGGAAATGATAGACTGCAGCTATTATTTACAATCACAAATTAATACGATGCAATGCGAAATAAACGTAATACAAAAGTTAGCATGAATATAATATCAATTTGACGTAAATTTGTCTAATGTCGAAAGTGGTGTGCACTAGGCATAACTAGTCCAGTCTATTTGTATGGTAATGTCCCGCCAAATACTAAATTTCATGGGACTCACGGCTTATGCGTGTACTCTGACTATTTGCATTTTCACGGGAATCACGATATAGCCGGAAAATCTGACTACTTTGGCGCGGATTGAAATTTACAATTTAGTGGTTTTGGGGATGAAAACATGAATTATTAAAGTTTATAAAATACCAACTTTCTTGTTATTGAACCGAATTTAATGAAATTTACATGGAAATTTAACTTATGAAAACTTACAGAAAAACATGAAAGGTATTGTATGCGTAAAATCTGACATTTACCTCAATAACTCAAAAAATTACGAAAAGATGATGCAATACCCGTATTTACACTATAGATACATTGAGGCCTGTATGTCAGTTTGTGACATATGTGTGTAAACCCAACACTGAGTACTTGCATGTAAACGACGCTGAAGCATTCAATTAATTATTTAATTAAGTAGGATAGCGAGCCACAGACACTCCATCCCCGCCTCCAATGGATTAGTACAAGCATCACACGAAGGGTTCGACATTAAATGACATTATAAACATGACGACTGATTAAAAGAGACAATTTTGTATGCATTTTTTTAAATTTCATTTTCGCTTTTAAAAGACATAAATCGCCTACTGTACTCGCAAGATGGAATACAGTATCACTCGCAAATACGCGTTCAGATCAAATATCAAAATCGGCAAGTCGGCATACAGTTAATGTTTTTACACAGACTAGATAAAAATCAATTTCATTCAAAAACGCAATAAATACGAAACATTTTATTTACATATATTTATGGAGTATGCATACGTATTACAGAAAGCATCATGGATAAATGGATTACAAATCAATTTGGCGTGATATTCATCAGTTTCGTGACTTGGTCGAGTGAACTTTCATGCAATGAGTGTGATCAGTCAACATTTTGTAAATATTACCTGTCAGTTTCATCTATTATATCACTATATACACATATTTATGTTAGACTTATCGTTAAACTTTAATACACATACAGTGTAAAGCAAAATAATGAATCTGAAGACTATTCTTACCTTTCGCGTGTCTGTTTATTGTTTTGATCACTCGCAAGAGGAAGAGGGGGGCTACAGTCGTTTATAGGGTGTGAAGTAGGTCACTAGATTTTGGTGGGTTTTTAACCTGATTTTTCACCTATGTAATGTACACGTGCCTATTGCTATGTTTGGTATGTTTTTCTAGTTGCACATGATTACTAATGCGCGGTGGATAGATGGCTTTACGCATGCAGCAAGGAAACGCTTGTAGAGACTAGGTAAAACAATACCATGTCAGATTACTTTGAAGCTGAAAATAATTCTCGATTACTTACCTGGCAATGTTTTGTAGGTATCTAGATTTATATTGCGGTTACTTGTGGTCGGTAGATGGTAGAGTGATAATAATAGAATCAATGCCCCCCTCACTCCTGTTAGTTCAAATCCTGCTCTGTCGTCATGTAAGGAAACTATCTAGTACACTGAAGAAACGCAAGTTATTTTAATCCGGCGTCCGTCTGTACTTGAAATAATGTCCAGAGGAAAACCTGGAGTCCCCGTATACCAGTAAAGAGGGGAAGTTGCCATATGGCATGAACTTTAAGACCAAACAAAAAAATAACACTAAACCCTGCACAGCATATACCAATTGCGCATTACACACACATCAAAAATGAGTCACTGAAAATCAGAACTTTAGGTAATTTGGTTAAGTGTTTTTAATGATTTAAAGATGCTCATCCAGTTTACACGAAAATATATAAAGGGAGATAAAGGTGGCTTGATCCCTTATACCGGTAGATCTCTCCCCTATACCCTTTTAAGGTATTGGATCCGTAATAGAGTACCTCCTTTTTGAAGAGTATTCAATTCCTACCATAAACCTACTTTGACTGCAATTTTCAGGGGGGGGGGGGGGGGGGGGCGTAGGTTCAAGCACCCTGGGACCAACATTTTTTTCCCATATTTTCCTTTTTTTGGTAAGTTTTTACTTCTTTCAAGAATTATTATGGATGTATTGTACAAAAATGGAAAAATCTTATAAGCGATTTCTTGCTGTTCAAAGTAAATTTACCTCTGAATCAGAAGGGTTAGAATTAGACATCTTTAAAAATACTGAGTTACATTCGGTAAAAGTTCTCTGTTTTGCCTTCATTCTTTAGATTACATATTGTGGAAAAAATGTAGGTAGGTTTTACTTCTACCCCAAGGTTATTTTTGAATCAAGTGAGCAAAATTCAAAACAGACCCACAGAATTCGACCTTAATTTTTCAATGCTGAGCTAAAATTCTGTCTCATCAAATCCGTTTACTTGAGGCACCCTAGAAAAAATATATTTACAGTTTTATTTTGTGTTTAATAATTGTTTGACAATAGTTTGATGTTTCTTTTATCAAAATTAATGCTGTAATGAATTCTCTGCAAACGGTTTAGATAGTGGCCATCACATTTGTCTCTACTTGAGCTTGAGAAAAATACCATAAATTATACAAAATGTACCAAAAATAGCACGGTAAAAGTTGTTTAAAATTTGCAACACAGTGCGAAACCTGGTCAACTTTATGCTATTTTTTAAACATTACTATTAGGGGTCCAATACCTTAATACACGCTATTGATTAAATGCCAAGTTATATGGTCATGCACATTTTATGTTGGGCAAATCAGGCTCAATATGTTAACAAATTTGAATGTGCTTGATAAATAATATTACAACATGAAATCGGTGTACATAAAATCAAAACAGAAGTAAGAAATTTAAAAAAAACAAGACAGAGGTGCATAAAGATGAAAACATTAATTCTGCGCAATATAACGAAAATACAAATAATAATAATAATAATAATAATACTATAAACAAATGCTACTGGAAATATAATGAAACAGATGTCAAAAAGCGCCTTTTTGTACAATAAAGGGTATGCTTTCGAAAACATACATCGCCTGCAAGTACTATTGTAACAAAACAAATTCACGGTTTATTTTGAATGTTTTCTTTACTTTGGTTTCGTCCACAATTTTACAATCAAGAAAATTGTTACCTCCGCGTACCGTTCCCATTGAAGTAACCTCTCTCTCCTAGTATATATTTAAAGGCATAATTCTAGGAATTCTACCACTGGCAGCTAGGGTCTCTGTCCATTATAGTTTATTTATACGTTACCATTAACATGTTTATGGAATATATTGACTGACACTATTTTTCACCATAATATGAAATACAAATTCTGTCAAGTATAAATGAAAATGTATGCATAAATTGCATACTTCATAACGCCCGTCAGTATTACTTATAAGTACAGAGTGTATGTTACTAAAACTTTGTTTTTAAATCATTATTAAATTTGTATGTGGGGTCTCCGTGGACGGGTGGTTAAGGTCACTGACTTGAAATCACTTGCCCCTCCACCGATGTGGGTTCGATCCTCACACGGGGCGTTGAATTCTTAATGTGAGGAAGCCATCCAGCTGGCTTACGGAAGGTCGGTGGTTCTATTTAGGTGCCCGCTCCTAATGAAATAATGCAAGGAGGGGCACCTGAGGTCTTCCTCCACAATCAAAGATGGAAAGTCGCTATATGACCTATGATTACGCCGGTGCGACGTTAAACCCAACAACAACAAACAATTGTATGTATACTTCGTTTGAAATGTCTACACTTCTTTCGTTAAACTCTAAAGATATATAGTTGTGACTGAATCATTTTCTTGCATGCCATATTCAACAAATAAAAGTAAAAATTAATTCAAACAAATGATTTTCTTACGGCACATTTTCTTGTAGTAGCGTATTTTAAAAGAAAAGCCAATAAATTATCAAAATATCGTGAAATGCTTTGTTCAGGCAGGTAGGCCTATTGATCTACAAAATATATTTTGCAGAAAATACACAAAAAAAAAGACATAGATGAAACTATATTTAACACACTGTCAAAGAAGCACGTGTTGACAGACACCTAGAGTCCCAAGGTGATCTAAAATACGTGGATATGTCCCAACCTTCTTACTGTGAGGATATAACACCAAACAATACGTGACTGTAATGTGTTCTTATCAAATACTAAAAGATAGAACATAACAATGTTGATCAATCTGATTTGAGGACTGTGGTAGACACTAAATTTATAACACCCAGCTGAACATATTCCAGACTCACTGATGAACCCAACGGCTACTCTAGAACTCATCATGAACACCTGAAACTTATTTTTATATAATGATATATTCAATGGCGTTGTACATAAAAATAATAATTATTATTATTATAACAATAATTAATAATGACAATAATAATAATAACAGCCTTATTGTAAAAAACAGTCAGACCGCACCTCCCCTTGAGGTCATTTTACCCCTACTGCGAATACCAGTGTTTAAAGCATCACATGGTACGTCCAGACGAGCTGCATATAGAGGTTGAACCCCCGGTTAATGGTGCCATCATATACTATTTAAGAAAGAAATACTACACACTACCCTACCCATCGAGCCTTACAAACAAGTGCGTTTAATTAAACAAATCTTGGAAATATAAATGTTGAAATGTAAAACCTTGTACAAAAATTTAAGAACTATTACCTGCTGTTTTCGCATAATAAACAGTTATAAAAAATTTAAAACAATGCCGCGAAATCTCTGAAATACAGTGTCTTAAGATTGTTTTTGAATGTGTCAAGTGATTTACTTTTGAGCAGTTCTAACGGCAGTTCATTCCAAAGTTTAGTACAGAAACTTCTATCATTGAAAGTTTTGAACTTATTGCATGGAACAACATAACGACATTTAGAATTTTCAGACGATCTCAAACCTTGTCTACTAGGAATATACTCTGTAAGCAATTCTGTTAAATACAGCGGTGCTCTGCCAGTATGATAGCTATACATGAAAGAAAGTATCTTGAACTCAATTCTTGCTTTCACCGGCAACCGATGTAAGTGATACAATGCTTGTTTAGAACAGTCAAATTTCCCACTGTTAAGGACGTTTTTAGCACATGTTTTGAATACGTTGCATCTTACCTTTCAAAATCTTAGCATCACCTTCTGAGTGTTTACCTCTAGAAAATACAGAAATGAACTTTTTATTTGAAGATATTTGAAAATATTCAGCGATAAACTGATACTGATGTTATTAAGCACTAGGTGAGAACGTTCAGTCATTCGATCTTACACGGAGCAATTTCAAATGTATACCTGATACTCTAAGGTGAATAAATAGTGTAAGTTATGGAAGTTTGTTTAACCATACATGAGAGATAATATCATTTAAAATTAATATCGTGGATTCTTTAAATTGTTAAAGTTAGTATGTTCGCAATACATCTATCACCATGATGATTATAAATATGCCCATTAAATACAGACATAAAAATTTAAAAATCGTTATAAACAATATGTAGGTAATTTAATGAAGGTATTTTTATTTTTATTCTATAATCAGTGAACATTAAAAAAAAATATCTCTCGCAATGAACTTCCATGCATTTATTTCAAAGTAAACATTGTTCATGTGTAGCATTAATCCTTTTTTTTATTAAAACTGCAAAGCGGTCACTTATAGGTTATATCATACTACTTGTTGGTTAATTTCTCATTCTATGAATGCAAACGTTCCATCAATCGCTAATGCTTTCTTATAGAAAAATCGTCAAAAGGAAAAATGTATAAACTATTTAAAGATAACATAAACTTTGAAAAATACTTAAAAATTTTACCTCGGCACGAAAGTCTCAAATTATTGAAATTCAGAACAGCAAATCACAAACTTCCAGTAGAAACTGGACGATGGAAAAATAGTTATAAAGAATATGGAAATAGGAAGTGTACGTACTGTCCGACAGACTTAGGAGATGAGTTCCATGCCCTTTTATGTTGCAAAAGATTTAAGAAAACTCGAGAAAAAATGCTTCCCGGTAATATTGTTAGACATCCAAATATATTATCATTTAAGCAAATATTAAACACTGGACGATATTCAAACTTTAAAACAGCTGCAACGATTTGTTGCATACATACTGAAAGTTACAAAATAAGTTTGTAAACAATTAAAATGTTAACAAAATACTAATACTTACTAACTAATAGATAAATCCATTTCGAATGGCCCAAATCAACAATATTATTGTCACATGTTTGTAAGGTCGATATTCCCCGAACTATGCGTGCCTTGTTTTTCAAAGAATGAATATATAGGTCAATTTTACTACGGTTGTAAATACCTGCTAAACTCACGCTTTTTACGTGCAGAAGGTTGAACTAATTCCCACGATTACTTTAGCATACATCTAGAAAATTGAAAGCTACTCCTTTATTATTATTATTATTGTTATTGTTGTTCAGCTCTGTTTCCCCCGTAGATCGTAAATCTTAAAGTGAAACCTTACAGTGAATTTACTGGTACTTTTTGAACATTAATATTGATTCGTATCACCATATTTAGCCCACCATTTATATGATGTATTCTTGTACTTTTATTTTGATCATGTTGTTATACCATGTAATTGTAATGCCATGTGTATAACCTGATATGGAAAAAAAGAATGTCTGTCTGTCTGTCTATAATACTGTGCAATGCGAAGAATTGTACATGGAAGTTTGAAAAAAAGTTTCACTTGAATCTTCCGGAAAATTGTCAGTTTCACAATATTGGTCATGGAGGAAAAGAGGAGTTATGAAAAGTCGTCATACTACCTATAACTGTGTCGGCGTTGCATTTACCCCCAGCACAAAAAAAGAGAAATATCGAGATTTTTCTCGACCTTGACATAAATGCTGGAAGGAAAACACGAGAGTGTCATTTCCTCACTGGTGAAGATTGAGTCAAAATTCACCCTAATGAAAAAATTTTCACAATCAGGAACGAATAGACAACAGTAGTTCTTCAGTTCGTTGTCCTTAGTGCGAGCACTGCTGAAAACACTACAAATATAGTAAGATCCCTTGATAAAGACCTGATAATTGTACTTGTGAAACAAGCTTAGGATATACGCAACACTATTTTCTTTATATATATTATATTTATATATATATATGGGATGTATGCTTGAATTTTTGTCAGACCGATTTGAAAATAAAAATTTCCGCTCTATTTTCTCAGTGGGCTTCTTTGTACTTAACGAAACTTTTCATAATTGTAGATTTACCTATTTTCAACATTGCTGCTTATTTTATGCTATTTTATAATTCTTTTACTTCCAAACCTAACTATTGCCAATTTCACCTTAAGAAAGACCTTAGTGCTGACTGTTCAGTACTTTAAAACAGGATTTAAAAGATTCCTGGAAATATTAATGCTACCCGTACAGCGACTACCAGGTGTTATTCTAGGTTGTCTGGATAAATGATATTTGTAATTAAAAGTGCTGAACTGCCTTGTTCATAACGTACATATTATACAAATACTAAACATACATTCAGTAACGCGCAGTAAGAAGTCAGCTTCGTTCATTTTACAGATTTCTCCATTCTCCAAATCATTCATATCATGATAACATATTCAATAGATTAAGCAAGAAATTTTCAGTTTAAGTAACGTATATAATAATAAAGTTCTTGTTATGGTGGTTTAAAAACGTTGAAATGCAAACACTCGGCAGACTTTTTGTCAGTTAAACCTGTTGCAATACCAAGTACCTACATTTAGAAAAGGGTGTATGAAAAGGTCTAAAAGATATAAAATAAGATTTGAAATGGCCATTTTTATTTGAAACAAAGAAGGATTTGTATTTATTATTGTGGCTGATTTCTGCCATTTCGTGTTGGCGTGTTGGCGGGGCGAAAACATAAAAACAAAAAACTCAACAAAAACCTTGATATCTCAAGCTCCTTTGAATCCTGTAAATACGTATTTCCCTGACGTGCTTTTATTTGTACTTTTGAATTAGTATGTTTTGTTCATGGCTTCACATGTCACAATTATAATGAATTATTGAAACCTTTATAACTGTTTGACTCATAATTTGTCTTTTTATTGTAGATTGTAAGATATGATATACCGGCTCACAGCATCAAAATGCAAATGAAACCTTTGGCAACACATGTATGCTAAAAAGAAGCTTTTATAGGTACTGCGTGCGGAATTGACGTACAATTAAATTAAATTGACAAAGAGATGCACCAGTGAGTCATAAAACAGATTTCCTTTAATTTTCATACCAATTAACGAAACGGTTTCGCTTTGACATAAAATTTCCCAATGGATATTAGGAAACAATAAATGAATGCGGAAAGTATGCTCAGGTGCAAAAGGTTGTGAATAATCACAAAAAAAAATTATTATAAAGGAAAAATAAAACGTTCTTAACCCGCTTTTATAAGTTATTCCAATTAAAATGTAACAGTATTTGAGACTAATGGCTCTCTACACTGAAGGACGCAGGTTCAAATCTCATTAGTTCTAATTCAACGATTGGGTCCGACTTTGAATATAAAACATAAACTCTGGTTTATTTCATGTTATAATGCTTGTTTAATTGAACTGGTAATAACAAAACAATCAATGATGGTCTTTCAATAATTTATGATTTGTTAAACAAGTTCTTTTATCAAGACCTTCCAAACGTTAAATTAAAAATTATTCAAGTATATTTTTATTGAAAAAGAAAAAGCACATTTCTTCGCTCAATCCAATGGAGCCTGCTAATACCATTCTATTGATTTCATTGAACGGTTTGTTTGTTATTTATCTATTTTGAGTATAATGTCACACCACAAAATTATAGGTCATATATGGCGATTCTTTTTAACTGCGGAGGAAGACCCAAAATGCCCCTCTGGGCATTATTCTGGCATGATTAACAGCGCTTGAGTTTGACATAAACATCATTTGGCATATAACTGACATCATACTCCAACGCAATTCAGTATGAAAAGACACTCATGTTATATCATCTGTATATGTTACGTTAGCTTTACGTATGTGTTGCGAAAATTATCCCCAAATATAGAGTAATGGTGTAACGTCTATCATGCACGTTGTTACCAAGTATTCTAATATGACTGGCAATGCTCCAAAAATCTCATCGTTATTGTGTTGACGTCACGTCGGCGTGATATTTAGCGTGTCATATATGCATCAAGGAATAGCGCTTTCAACTTTGATCAAATACTTTACTTAAAACAGGTTTGAAACGAAATGTCACATAGAAAAACTGTCCTGATTGATTTACACACACACACACACACACACACACACACACACACACACACACACACATGGTTGATTATTCGCTGTGCAGAATAATTTGCTATCTTTTGCGCCCTAATGGACTATTCCGCAAGACGTACTACCATTTCCGGTCCTAGCTGTATAAACAAAGGAACGTGACGACCTACCGATTGGTGCCAAACATGCACGAAAAAACAGTCTTATCATATTTGATCTATATTTTACAATTACAGACATTAGAATCGAAATAATTTATAACAAAATCGTGTTTGAACACTATTTGTACACTCTGGCGATTACACGTCGTACGAAATAATTCCACTCGAACTGCGCCCACGTGAAATTATTGCGTTTGAAGTTTAAACGTCCATCGTGAAAAAAATGTATTAAAGCACGGGGTTACACCTGTTAGGTATTTTAATCACGTATCAAATTACCTAATAAACATGATCTTGCGTAGTTTGCTTGGTTGCTCTCACTGACGTATAGAAGAATGTGCCTACATCAATATTACCTATTCGTATTTCTTACCTTGTTTCCTAAGATAGTGCTGCAAACAGTAGCTTTCTCTCTGTGTTGGTAGCACGAGTAGGAAATGTAGGGTCCTAGGAAATAGGGCACACGCTGGTACCTAGTTTCAAGTGGTTTAGAGAGTTACGGCTAATTACCTAAGAAGTAAAAAATAACAAAAAATGCAATAGGAAACTTAGGAAATCAATTATTGTTATTTAACGTTTATTTTGGATGAGAGAGAGAGAAAACTTACTGATATGATTTCTAGTGAATACATATAATATTTAAAGTAATTACATGTACTTCTTTGGCGTATCTTCCCTCTCTTTTCCATTATTCAACTCCCCTTCCCCGCCCCCAACCTCCCCGCCCCCACCCACCCACACACACAGACACCCTTCCCCCCCACCGCATCCCTCCTCACCACTTGCAACTTTTCGCATATCTTTGTCGAAGGTAATCTTTCAGCACAACTATTGACATTTTAGCATATGAACATCTTATTATATGCAACTGTAAATGTATGTGTTGTGGTGTAGATCACGTGATATAGCACAGCTGAAAAGTCCGTATCAGTTAAAATATATGAGTTCTCACTTGCCAGTTTGTAACTGTTATGTAGTGTTCAATGTATAATTGTATATGAATTCTCACTGGTCAGTGTGATTTGCTAAGTTTAGTAACCGCAGTGTCATGATTTTCTGCACAGTTTGACAATACTGTCGTACAATCTATGCAGTGTGTGGTCTTTTGTGCAAGGAGGGGGTATTGTATGAAATTCCGGTACTTAAATAGTTCCTATAATAATAATAATGTTCGTGTGTTTATCATTGCATTGTTCACTTGGCAGTTCATCGTTTCCTGCTGGATGAAATTGAAAACTGTTTCTATGCTACTGCTAAGAAGTAGTTACATTGCACGTCAAATATGTTTGTGTAGTTTCATTGAGGCAATCATTTCTACATTCTTTTTAAGAAAGTATTTATTTTACAAATTATACTAAACACGACTTATGATTTGATAAAACATGAAATTATGGGTTAACTACCAAATGATATCGAGCTTGCGAAATCATAATTGTAGGGATAATACACGTCGAGGTCACAAACATATCCCAAGGGCTTCTGCAGACGTTAATACACAAAACAAACGTGTATTGTCGCTATTCTTGCACAACATTACCCGACGACTAAATGTATTGTTAGCTCACCAGTCACAAAGTGACAAGGTGAGCTTTTGTGATCGCGTGGCGTCCGTCGTCCGTGCGTGCGTCCGTAAACTTTAGCTTTTGACCATTCTAGAGGTCACATTTTGCATGGGATCTTTATGAAATTTGGTCAGAATATTTATCTTGATGATATCTAGGTCAAGTTTTAAACTGGGTCATGTGCGGTCCAAAACTAGGTCAGTAGGTCTAAAAATAGATAAACCTTGTGACCTCTCTAGAGGCCATATTTTTCAATGGATCTTCATGAAAATTAGTGACAATGTTCATCTTGTAAATATCTAGACCAACTTTGAAACTGGGTTATGTGCGGTCAAAAACTAGGTCAGTAGGTCAAATAATAGAAAAACCTTGTGACCTCTCTAGAGGCCATATTTTTCGCGGGATCTGTATTAAAGTTGGTCTGAATATTTATCTTGATAATATCTAGATCAAGTTTGAAACTGGGTCGCGTGTGGTCAAGAACTAGGTCAGTAGTTCTAAAAATAGAAAAAAAATTTGACCTCTCTAAGGCCATATTTGTCAATAGATCTTCATGAAAATTAGTCAGAATGTTCATCTTGATGATATCTAGGTCAGGTTCGAAAGTGGGTCATGTGCGGTCAAAAACTAGGTCAGTAGCTCTAAAAATAGAAAAACATTGTGACCTCTCTAGAGGCCATACTTTTCATTAAGATCTTCATGAAAATTGGTGAGAATTTTCACCTTGATGATATCTAGGTCAGGACCGAAACTGGGTCAAGTGCGGTCAAAAACTAGGTCAGCAGGTCTAAAAATAGAAAAACCTTGTGACCTCTCTAGAGGCCATACTTTTCATGAGATCTTCACGAAAATTGGTTAGAATGTTCATCTTGATGATATCCAGGTCAAGTTCAAAACTGGGTTACGTGCCTTCAAAAATTAGGTCATTAGGTCAAATACTAGAAAAACCTTGTGACCTCTCTAGAGGCCATATTTTTCAATGGATGTTCATGAAAATTGGTAAGAATTTTTATCTTTATGATATCTAGGTCAAGTTCAAAACTTGGTCACATGAGCTCAAAAACTAGGTAACTATGTCAAATAATAGAAAAAATGACGTCAAACTCAAAACTGGGTCATGTGGGGACAGGTGAGCGATTCAGGACCACCATGGTCCCCTTGTTTTCATATGTGATGACTTTACGATTCCGGTACATTTTAATTACCATTCTGTTGTTCTTGGAAACTGTAAACATGTTTTAAATATCCATAACCAGGGCCCAAAAATAAACAACATTACTAAAAGCACATCCTGAAGATTTTTACACGATTTTTTTATCTCTCGTTATTACAAACATGAAATTACCAAAAAATATTCATATAACTTCAACATTTGGTAAACAGGAGCCCAATTTCAAGAATAATAACTTTACATTCGAGTTATTTTGAGTACGGACACGTTTGGAGTACGAATGAGTACGAACGTAATGTCAGGCTTTCAAACTGTTTATATACATTCTTCCAGAAATTAGATAAAAACATACCGACTGATACTTATCAAAATCATAAATATGATTCCCAAAAACAAACAATCGTACAAGTTACACGCGATTCTTAAATAATCACGGTTATCTACGATAACTGAAACGACGCCGTGTTTTGAAAGGGGAGTAAACAAGGCAAGAAGCAAGTAAAACATTGTTGGGGGGCAGTGCATTTGGCGTTGGTAACTGATACGGCAAAACATTCTATGGTTTAGATTGCATCTTTATGCTAAAAGAAGAGGTTTTTATGAAAGAAACAAGACGCAGATACCAGATGTCATTCTGCGCAGAAATACTTGTACGTCCCTGGGAAAGCATTTCAAAAATGAAAATCGGGTATTAACAGCACGTGAATTGCCTTGTTTGCACACAATTTTTCTCCCGTTAATACATTGGCGGATCCTGGCAAAAAGTAGTTTTTATGCAAGAATGTGTAAAAAATATAAAACAGTATGTTGTCTGAAATGCAAAGAGAATCTGCTCAAGCGGTTTTTAAGGAAATGCAATACGAATAAATCCGGGCTCATTTCTGCGCGAACAGACACATATTCAAGACAACAAATCCATGGAAACAGAGCAGCACTGAACGTACGTGATTTAATCAAATAAAGTATGTCCTGTGAATATAGTTGCATTTGCCTTTATTTTTGGACAACTAGAACTGACTTTAAACCATAGAGAGAAGTAGACTGGCACAATATCATTAAAGCAGCCAAACCTGCATTGTTATCTTTCAAAAGTTATATGATTTATAATGTCGATATTTTTCATATTTAAAATGATACATTTACGGGGTTTTTTTTAAAGTCACGAAAGGGTGATGTTATAAAACTGTAACTGTATGATTATACATGCTAATTTTATGCTTGGTGTTTCCCATTTCAGCTATTTTTATCTTGAAAACAATTACATGTTAGAAGTATTGTAGAGCATCTAAAAGTATTTTAATAATCATTAGCTCGACTGTTCAAAGGAAAGGTAGAACTATTGGACTTGCTTCTGCATCGGCGTCGGCGTCCCGATTTGGTAAAGATTTTGTATGTTAGCTGGTTTCTCAGTAACCACTTGCGGGAATGGATTGAAACTTCACACACTTATTCACAGTGATAAATTGACTTCCATTGCATAGGTTCCATAACACTATTTTTTTACAAAATTATGTCCCTTTTTCAACTTATAAATTTTGGATTAAGGTTTTGTATGTAAGCTGCTATCTAAGTACTCTGTAATGGGAATACATTGAAACTTTACACACTTGTTCACTTTCACTGATATGCTGTGCACAGGTTCCATAACTCTATTTTGCACTTTTACAAAATTATGCCCCTTTTTGACTTAGATATTTTGGGTGAAGGTTTTGTGTGTAAGCTGCTATCTCAGTACCCACTAATGGAAATAGACTGATTGAAACTTCACACACTTGTTCCCTTTCATGATCTGACATGCTTTGCACAGGTTCCATAACTCTATTTTGCATATTTACAAAGTTTATGCCCCCTTTTCGACAGTTTTTGGTCAAGTTTTTATATGTAAGCTGGTATCTTAGTACCCATTAATGAGAATGAATTGAAACTTTACACACTTGCCATACTGTCATAAGCTGATAACCCTGTCTTTGAATTTTACAAAATTATGCCCCTTTTTTACTTTAAATACCAATTGACAAGGCTGTTGAATAGTCGAGCGTTGCTGTCCTCCGACAGCTCTTGTTTTGTATTGGAATTTCTTTCTAAAACACGTCCCTGAAATGTATGTAAATTGTTTATGTGTATTTTAACGCCAAGAAGCTTTGGAACGGCTCCATCTACTTTGCGACGGTGATGTTTATCTCAATATTTTAGCGAACGCGGTAAGAGCAGCAAAATGATGTAGGTGTTGAGAACGTCGGCATTAGGACCTAGAGGTCACAGGATCGAATCTGCTACCTTTATATGAAGCACTTCCTTTCATGTGCGATTTATCGAAAAGAATCTAGCGTGTGATTTTCGTATGTTATGAACTTGGATGGAGAAAACATTGCATCTTAACGTTTCACGCGTATCGTTTGCATTATACACAAAGAGTTGGTAATATCAAATCTGTTAGATCTATATTTCTATTGTTATTGCAAAACAATAAAAAAAGCCACGCACACACAAAAAGAGAAACCAACAGCATAATGATTTTAGTAGTCTAATACTTTATCGCAGTGCATCGAACCATTCTTCCGTACAGGCGATTGAACCCTTGTACTGTAACGTTTGAAATAAATCATTAGCCTGTGGGTATAAACAAATTAATACCTGTCTGATGCATGTTTAGTAATTTACATGTATTTAATTACTGAACACTTTTATATAAACATATATGATATGGTTGGTTGGTCTATGTCATGTTAACATGCATATGATGAATATAAGCAAGTACTTACTTTTTGAATTGCCTTATAGTTGTTAATTATTTCTATCTTATTTCATTTTAACGAATAAATTTTCTGATTGTAGTATGTAAACGTATTGCAATTATAAATAAGTAGTAAACTGAATTTTAATCGTTGCATTTAACAAGTATATCCTTGCTACTAAATGCTGCAGATAATAATCTAAAAAGCGCGATGCAACAGGCCTATGCTACCAAAACATCGGCAAAGCTGTTAAAGGACCAAACTTAACCACAGATAGGATGGTAAACGCTCTACACTTTTGTTAAAAGTAACTAGTCATTTGAACTTAATGTTACGCTTTAATTGATGCATTTAAGCTATACAATACAGTGTAAAAAGAACTTGTTTAAGTTGCATCTGAAATATGCACATATTCAAAACGTCTTATTAAGCTGCCAACACGATACCCCGCAAAGCAACATTGGCAAAATCTATTCAATACAATTATAGAAACGATCTAGCAGTGCGCTGCAATTTGAATCGATATGGTTTCGCGCCAATCAATATGGCGTCGCTAAAAGTTTGAAAGCGCGGGTTTTACAAATTTAGAGTTGATAGATGCATTTTGTAGACTTATTTAATGAGTGTTGCGCCTGAACATTAACAGAATATTTTTTCAAGATGCAGAGTACCACATTTTGCATGCACGTATGCTTCCTAGACATTTCTCATGTTTCTTCCATAAAAGATGCATATCCAAGTGCGGCACGAGCCGGCGATTGTGGCGTCCGTAACTCTGAAAGCTTCCTTTGTAGAAAACGAAAAGCTAACCGCCAATCACCAATAACAAAGAACAATTAATTAGTTGTTTTTCTGCAGCCCAGCAGATGGTTGGATTGTACAGAACTTGATTTTGCAGTTGATGAAATAAATGCAAAGGAAAGTTCGTAATCATTTTGACATAATGTCAAGGCATAAACGAGCTATAGAAACGGTCTTTTAATCAACTTTCATCATAAAATAATTGCAAAAACTTTCATGGTTGCAGCGGAGCGGATATATGATAATTAGGAACGAGAAAGGTGCATACGATCATAACAATTATGAACAAAAATGCAACGAGGGAGCATCTTAATCTTAATTTAGGCCACGTGGTTCTGAATGCCCCCGACTAGGAAAACCGTATGTCAAAGACATGTTAAAGAAAAGTCCACAAGCTTGCTTGTCGTTAGAAATCACTGATTCTATTGTAAGATTTATAATGACGCATCACAAGCAATTTGGTCATAAAAGGTCCACGTATGGCCGTCTTGATCGCTGAGACATCCCATCCAGACGAAACTCCTGTGGGCTTCCTGCGCAGCAAAACCGCATATGAATCAAAACAAGACAGAAAGTGAACCATAAATACAGTTTGCATGCAAGGCGCACCTGCAAAGTATTACAAAATCTATCAGACATGCCATTTTTGAAAAAATGTATACCCTGGTGCCGTGCGCCGTTTGATTTGCACATATTGCACAACATCGCTCTCACAATGGGCTGCTGGCATAAGAACTTGACGGCATACGTAACACAATTTTGTTGCAATGACTTGCATTTTAAGATCCTTTTATCAATAGCTTTGATGGACATTAGGTTCTCGTGCGATGAAAATGGCAATTAATTCAAAGCTGAATAAGACTGTCATCAAAGTCAGTTTGGAATAGGGCAATGATATGATATGAATAATTCATTCCGCTGAAACAGTCAAAAATCTCTCAACCCACATGGATTTCTGACGGCTACCGCTTGAACCTCTCGTCATTCTATAGAGCTGCACCTATTTTTTTGATAATTCTCAAGACAGAACAAATGTGAGTACCATTAACATGTGTATTTTGAAACAGATGTGACGACGTAATAGCTGTCTGAGTGAAAATGTCTCCAAAACAGTACTAAACTATGATGCACTTATAGAAAGAACTGGAAGAAGCAAACACTTTGTATGACTACAAACAAGGTATGGTATGTGGACTTTCGATAGGAATTTTCGCTCTAGGAGTTGTATTGATATGCAGTTGTTTCCAAGGGATATATCTCCATGTATACATGTACACACGACTGATAACAATATGAAATGTAGTTCTTTACTGAAAAAGCCACAGATATCTCCTCTGACACATAAACCACAACATAAGTTGTCTCGTGAGCACACTGACAGAGGAATACCTAATTTAGAAAAAGTGGAAACTCCATTCGCAGTAATATTGCATGATGTTAGCTGTATGCAAGGTGGCATTTACTTCAGTTGGAGTGTCGCCTTCTCAGTCGTAATGTTTAGTCGCTATCCGAGTAATGTTGTACTTGGTGGATGCTGCATATGGTCTGTCTTTTAGTTCCGTCAGTTTCTACCTACACTATTAACAGGAACAAGCAGGGAAACGCGATGTTTCTCCCTGGCAGAAAAAACTAATGACAATGACTTGAAACAAAATAGAAACAATCAAAGGAACACGTGAACTTAGGAAATGACATCAAGGAATGTATTTATTGTTTCACATGTTCTTATTTACCAGGACATTGCTTTACTTTTCACCCTAAACTACTTGCAACTTAACTGAAAACCAGTGGAGATAAGCACAAATGTCGTAGCTCGCTTCACAAAATGTTTTGTAAAACATAAGATAGTTTGAGTATTCTAATTCTCTGAAATCTAACAGTTACAGTATAAATTTAACGCAAATATTACCGAATATAGATAATATATGCTATATAGAAAAAACATAAACATGTCAGTTTTAGCATGAAATGTTTGTACCTTTTTTTTCTGATAGAAAATTAAAAGATAAATGGTAATGTACTATTATAAATGCAGCAACGTTAATACAGATAGCACTGCGCATGTCAATTTTCTAAACAAACAGTGACAGTAACAAACCAATTATTCAATAGGCAACTGTCACCTGAACAAAGCGTGCAACTCTGCAGTAACTGCAGTTCCCATGCCATGCGCATTGTGACATTAGTATATGTCACAATATAAAGGCGTTATAACTAGAAGTGTTTGTACCGGAGATATAACTTTTGACTTACTTGAAGGATGATGAATTATTTGATTTTAAATTTGACTTTTTTTTGCCATGCAACATCTTTGTAACACTAATGACATCATCACTGACATCACAATGTCCATGGAATTGGAAGTTCAAAATTGGCGATCAGTCAGAAATTGTTAAACTATACTAACAAATAGGAAAATGTACTGGGAAGGCCTGTATCTTAAAACCCCAGAACCAACTTTAAGGCAAATAAACAGATTCGTGATGAAGTTTGCTTCCCCGAAAAATGAGGGTATTGACCCTGCTATATGTAAAATATGTCATTTGAAACGTTTTCGAGTATATCGGGCTAATATAGGGAGTAGGGGTCGTTATGTTAAAAACATGCTATAGAAAATGTAATTTCAATACCGCGGGACTTCACAAATATATCAAAATTTACGTCTATGTATGGAACGACGTGGCTGTCTTGTATGAAAAGTTGGTTCCATATAAAGACAGAACGGTTCCATGCATTATATTTTGAATGCATATAAAGAGAAATCGAATCTATATAATACTGTTTTGCTACCATATCATGAAAGGTTGGTTCTATATAAAGACAGAACGGTTCCATATATTATATTATGAATGTATATAAAGGTAAATCGAATCTATATAATAATGTTTTGCTATCACATAATGAAAAGCTGGTTCCATATAAAGACAAAACGGTTCCATATATTACATTTTGAATTCATCAAAAAAGAAATCAAATCTATATAATAATGTTTTGCTTTCATAAAATGAAAGTCTGTTCCTTATAAAGACAAAACGGTTCCATATATTACATTTTGAATTCATAAAAAAAGAAATCAAATCTATATAATAATGTTTTGCTATCATAAAATGAAAGTCTGTTCCTTATAAAGACAAAACGGTTCCATATATTACATTTTGAATTCATAAAAAAAGAAATCTATATAATAATGTTTTGCTGTCATATAATGAAAAGTCTGTTCCTTATAAAGACAAAACGGTTCCATATATTACATTTTGAATTCATCAAAAAAGAAATCAAATCTATATAATAATGTTTTGCTATCATAAAATGAAAAGTTTTTTCCTTATAAAGACAAAACGGTTCCATATATTACATTTTGAATTCATAAAAAAAAGAAATCAAATCTATATAATAATGTTCTGCTATCATATAATGAAAAGTTTGTTCCTTATAAAGACAAAACGGTTCCAGATATTACTATTTGAATTCATCAAAAAAGAAATCAAATCTATATAATAATGTTTTGCTATTATATAATGAAAAGTTTGTTCCATATAAAGACAAAACGGTTCCAAATATTACATTTCGAATTCATCAAAAAAGAAATCAAATCTATATAATAATGTTTTGCTATCATAAAATGAAAAGTTTTTTCCTTGTAAAGACAAAACGGTTCCAGATATTACTATTTGAATTCACAAAAAAGAAATCAAATCTATAGAATAATGTTTTGCTATCATATAATGAAAAGTTGGTTCCATATAAAGACGAAACGATTCCATATATTTTAAATGCATATAAAGAGAAATTAAATCCATATAATAATGTTTTGCTATCATATAATGAAAAGTTTGTTCCATATAAAGACAAAACGGTTCCATATATTACATTTCGAATTCATCAAAAAAATAAATCAAATCTATATAATAATGTTTTGCTATCATAAAATGAAAAGTTTGTTCCTTATAAAGACAAAACGGTTCCAGATATTACTATTTGAATTCACAAAAAAGAAATCAAATCTGTAGAATAATGTTCAGCTATCATATAATGAAAAGTTGGTTCCATATAAAGACGAAACGATTTCATATATTTTAAATGTTTTGCTATCGTATAATGAAAAGTTTGTTCCATATAAAGACAAAACGGTTCCATATATTACATTTCGAATTCATCAAAAAAGAAATCAAATCTATATAATAATGTTTTGCTATCATAAAATGAAAAGTTTGTTCCTTATAAAGACAAAACGGTTCCAGATATTACTATTTGAATTCACAAAAAAGAAATTAAATCTATATAATAATGTTTTGCTATCATATAATGAAAAGTTTGTTCCATGTAAAGACGATACGGTTTGGAACCTATATATTCATAAAATGAATGAACAACATGAAAAAATAATCCATACAAGACAGACACGGCGTTCCATAACTATGTCCTTGCGTGATTACGTGTATCTTCTTACGGTAAATATTTTATTCTGTGATATATTTTATAATAGTCTGTACTGCTATGAATAAGACCTTTTCCCCCCAATGAATTACCATTATGTGCGATAAAATTCAATTTTACTTGGCGTTATATGGTTTGTATAGATCTACACTAGGTAAAACAATGAAGCCAGGCGTGTTTGTTGCGAATATTCTGTGATATTGTTTTCCGTTAATCTAACAATATGCAAGTTTGCTCTGCAAATATGTAAGCCAGCTCGAACTTTAACGTAAATAGTTATTTGATTATATTTTATGGTTACATATCACATCCGCTATTTCTGGAACGATCTGTGTATGAAAAGAATTGGAACCACTGCCTTACCCTTGCATGGTCGTAAGAGGCGACTAACAGGGTCTTAAAACTTGGTTTTGCTGTAACTCTGTGATTCCAGCAGGTATGCAAATTTTGATTCCATACCTCATGTTTTTATTTCGATGTAAATGAGATGTGAAACCAAAATTTGTAGTCCTGTTTGGCGCCATATAACCTATACTGTGTTGGTGCGCCGTAAAACCCAAATAGATAAATAAATAAATTTAAAACAATTTTAACTCCACGTGGCAGTTAACTTGTGACATACATGTATGTATCATGTATATATATTATTGGAAGTGAGTCGATCTATTTTGATGCAAAGCTATGACGGTTTCAACTTTGCACGCTAGCTGCAAGCATCTTGACTAGTCAAAATGTTGAACTGTGACAGTCGTGAAATTTATTTATGTGAGTGTTGAAGATAACATGATAATGCAGACGTAACAAGCCATATATTTGAATAAATGACATTTAATGATAATCTCTGCTCAAAAGCACAGTTATGAAAAAAGAACAGAATAGAACAGAATATGCATTTTGACTTAAGCATATACAATTTATCGTCCATACATGAAAATATATTATAATAACATGCACATGAAAATGGCAAAATATTTAAGTTTACATAGAAGGCACATATCATACACATTAAACAATAACAATAATCAGGTCATTTCTTATTTTAGGTGCTCTTATAATACAAATTGATAGCCCATACAATAGTTTACGATTACTACTATTTCAAAGCTCAAAGCTCAGCAAACTTGAACATATTTGGTCGATTTCTGTAGTAGGCAGGAATGTATGATTTTCGCAACACTTTGTATGAAGCACGTATGCACACAAAATGAAATTCGTCCTCTATATCGTTCTTATTACATAATACACATTTTCGCTCACTTCTTTTCTGGTTCCTGTGTCTACCCCGCTCTATGTCAAAACAGTGGGGTTAAAGTCTAAGTCTGAAAAAAAGAACAAAGCTCAGAAAATTTTATGCACATTTTTTCGCACATATACGTCTATAATCATTAGCAGCTTAAAGGCGATCAGTCACGTTTAAGCAACATTTAATGATATGTTTCCGTTTGCCTATATTTTTAAGAGATCTGAAAAAAGAAACAAAAGACTCATTAAATAGTGTTTTGATTGTTTTATAAAAAATTGAAATTACCGCACCACCCAATCCCTCTTTACATAAAATTATTTACAAAGCTGAGTACTTCTTTCTATTTCAGAATAAGGTAAAGGTGATTGATACCGAGATATTTCGACAATCTGAAACGAAAGGCAAGCTTAAATCTTAGTTCTAAATTCATTTTTTTTTTCAATCTATCTTGGTTGCGCAAACGAAAAAGGCCAATGAAGGTAATAATTTTTTTTTTCAAATTTATATTTTTAATGAATTTCAAATAATCATAAAGATTTCTTTTTTTTATATAATACAACAGGTATCATTCTTTTGGCTGAGAATGTTTGTTAAATATATAGTTTTACTAAAATGACTCTAGTTTGGAAACCAGGACGGGAAAATTATTTTTTTGAAAACGTCACCAGTGAAAATCTAATTTATTGTAAGTACTGAGTGAACAAAATAAGAATAAATGATCAGATTTAAATTCTTGACATCACCTAAATCTCATAAAACACCTTTTAAGAAAAAGCAATACAATCATGCAAAAATTATTTCAGTATTCTGTACTTCTGGTTCTATTATTGAAGCTGTTACCGTTAGTCTACTGGGACTATCTGTCAGATTTATGATCAGATGAAATATGAGTTATTGATTATCAAATGCTTTGCAAACAAATAGAGATTTTCAAGCCTTTTGAAAATTGTACTTCCATGTGATGACTTTAAAGGTGGTATTAAATTTATCTTAGCGGTGGCACTTTTCATTCGCCATTGCAATTACCTATCAATACTAGATATAAGATATATATTTTACGTATCGTAAGTCGCCTTTCCCACTTTCCCTTGTGTAATTGTAAGTGTTGCGTCGATATGAGGAAGGAATATTTAAAAGTTTATTATTATAGACATCCTTCAGTATATAAATTTGTATAGCTTTTAAATACAAATAACAAAGCAGAAATTATTCAGCTTTCCAGATATATTGTGAAGAAGCATTTACTATTAAAAATACACTTTTACATTTTCATGTTCATTCTCCATCTGGTCATCATCATATTTGCTTAATTATATCGATTTTATAATTGTTGTTTGTAACATGCTCTTTATTTCATGTCTATTTTCACGTTGACAGTATATATGTGAGTAATGTGAATTGTAGACGATGAACTACGTACAAATCTGAATAAATCTGTAATAATGAGGTTTTAAAGTGTCTACTTCGTATTCCAGC
Organism: Mercenaria mercenaria; assembly: GCF_021730395.1. Classification (NCBI taxonomy): domain Eukaryota; kingdom Metazoa; phylum Mollusca; class Bivalvia; order Venerida; family Veneridae; genus Mercenaria; species Mercenaria mercenaria. Next base: position 6,424,370 of record NC_069365.1, on the reverse strand, counting down.
ATGTATTTACTAACGCTGCATCTCTTATAGTGATTTTAATTAAGTGGAAGATAGAAATCTCTTTCCTAGTTACGACACACATTTATAAGCATTATGCCTTTTTTTTATCAGACCATCGGTTTAATGAGAAATAAACCTCTATATAAAATTGACATGTACTAAAGGTGAAAATATTTGTCTGCGTTATGTGCACTCTATTCTGGTATGCACATAACATACTATTTCGTGCATGACACTACTTAAAAATTACGCGCACGTGTTACATCCAATAGTCTTTATTTACGTAATTATTATATACATTTTAGTTACTATCTTAGACGAACATTTTAAACTGCTAAAATTATGAGATATTTTTATATTTATCAAACTGATCCCGACACTTATATCATCAGAAGCCTTATACCGAGAGATACTGTCTAGATATATCCAGCTTTGAAATTTGAGAAATTCAACCACGTAAGAATGAATTCCGTTTACGTTTAATGTATGTTCATATTTATTATGATATAACGTTGCATAAGTCATATCCATCCCCAATACATATTCTAAGACACAAAATTTGACATAGAAGATGCCGCTGTGCACTGGAAAGTTGTCAGATTCGGTACAGAATATGGAAGGTGTCAGAAAATTTCACGGGCTTATAAATGGAAATGTGGTAATAACACTGTCGGGAAGTTACAAGAACTCGTCAACGTCGGCATGAGATACGCGAACAGCATCTGAAATAATTTGTTTTGTACAACGACTACTTACCGAAGATCTATCAATATCGGCATGCAAGAAAATTTGAGACAAAGCAACCATTATGCTTCACGTGGTTGGGCGGTAATGATGTTACGTGGTGCGGCGGTTGCCGTTATGGGTTCCTTTTTTGATTAGATGTAGTCATCATTCTGTAAAAAAAATATTGTATCGCGTTCCTTAAAGTCGTGTTAAACAGAAGGAAACAGAACAGAAGTTTATTCCTGATTTGTACAATAAGTACATCATCACAAATTACTTAAATAATACAAATTTATACAAAGTCACAATGGCAATATGAAAATATTCTTACAGATACTGTTGAGAGGATGAACTGTAGTTAATTATAAGTAATTGCAGTTCTATGCGACAGTGCAAATTTTATATAACATTCTAAGTGTTTTAGTGTATTCTAATTCACAGTATTCAGCAGATCTATAAATTTACTTACGCTTGGTCTTACTTAGTAAAATCGTTTAATGTATTTTTTTTCTAATATCGTTATAACAAGGACATATAAATACGAAATGATATTCGTTCGTAAAAGAACTGTAATACCTCGTGAATTGATGTCAATTATATTTTGTATTTCCCAGTGTTTGATAAGTAATTATGAAATAAACCTCAGTTTATAACATTTAAAAGCAGGTGGTGAATTTTGCATAACAAAGAAACAGTGGTTAAATGATATTATATGTCAAAAACGTTTGTTAATCTACGGTCAAGGTGATATCGTCTGCTGATTAATTACTTTATGTAGAAATATTATGAAAGTATAAAAAGATATGAAGTCGCGGCGGATGTTTATGCATTTTTTCCACACTGTATATAGACAAAGAATTAGCGTTTTGTTGTGACAAGAAACACAGAACTACTTCACGTAATACGTCTTTTAGGTTTTGATTGCATACACACGTTTTGGTTTGATTTTCAAATTAAACTATTGTTTTATCATAAATAGAACTGCGGCATTATCTTAACTTGTGAATATGTGTACTTTAATCATTTTCCAAAATATTTGATACTAATTCATGTTTATACTGAAACCACCAGCTACATCTAATTCATAATTTAGAGCACATCTGACAAATATGTAATAACTGACTTAAAGCGAAAACAACTCGTTGAAGATATCATCCCGCTGTTCTTTCAGTAGTTACCCAAACACGTGGCATGATATTTTCCCGCCATATTATTTAAATGATTCTTCCCACAATTCATTTCTTTGTTTACATTTTCACGCTCACCCAGATCAATACACGCTCCATTCGCTGTGATGCAACCACGCAATAAAATCAGCGCATCCATTCAGTGACACGGGTTTTCGCTGTATTGTACCCTTAACTGTTTTGTTCCAGAACGCATATACATAATTGCAGTATTACTTTATATCATCAATTAATTACTGACCATTCAAAGTTCATGCACAGTGTTATGTAATATGCATGTGCAGGAAATTCCAATTCTTCCCTAGACTGAGTAAAAAATAATATTCAAATAGTTTACACCTAACACTTAAACCAATGTTTGCATGCATAAATTTATATATGAAAGTTTTTGACATAAAAACATTAAGTGAATTATTTTACATACACTTGAAAACGGAAAATAAAAACAACAGCTTTGCACCAAGTCTATGTTTATTGTAAGATCACTTATCTATATGATGTACGCAAAAATTATAACTAGCTTTCATTTCACATACCCACAGTACCCGATCTGAAGTCTTATAATTCCACTTTTATTTTTTCAGCACATTATGTAATTAAATTTTGATATTATGTCCTCTTTCCAAGTATATCATCTTTGTTTTTTGTTTTTTGTTTTGTTTTGTTTGTTTGTGTTTGAGTCTGATATAATTCCGGCCTGTGATTACAAGACTAATTTCTTAAAACTTATGATGGTTGTTTTATTGCCATGTAATTCTTAAGACCTTTATTCTTTGATTGAATGGGACAGCGTTTTTCCCATTCGAAGCAATTGTTATACAGATGCGTGGATTGCCGTTATATCATAGGAACTATAAAGAAAAAAGTTTCAAAAACATGCGATTTTTTTAATTACAAGATAAAATCGATGTCACGATTTTTGAAAAAAATCACAGCTGTTGCCGGAAGGGAGCACAAGCGTATCTGTTTTCATTGCAATATTAAAGCAATATTTAAGCATCAGTGTGACATCACATTCATCTACTATGCATGGTTTACAGTACCGTTCGGGTCATCTAGCGTATCGCATAATCTCTTTTGAATTGGCTGGTGAAAAAAGTAACAGATGAATTGACTTTAAAAAAGTCATATGGGTATTATTTTTATGACCAAGACATTTGTCACATTACACTTGTACTTTGCAAAACATCTTTAAGTTACACAATGACATTGTTTGCGAACTAAAACTTGTGAATAATGTTTTGATAAGAAGATTTTATTACGTTTGTTGGGTTCATACTGAATAATAAAATAGTTTGCTACTGATTAATTTGTTTTTTATCTGTATCTCTTAATCAGATATTACTCTACTTTAGGATGTAAATGTGTTGTACGCTTGATTTACACTCTGAAATTACACTTATACGTCGTATTTGTAAAACCTTTATGTGGGTTATGTACGTTAAAAAGGTAGGGGGCCTCCGTTGCCGAGTAGTTAGGGTCGCTGATGTCGAATCACTTGCCCCTCACCGATGTGGGTTCGAGCCTCACCCGAGGCGTTGAATTCATCATGTGACGAAGCCATCCAGCTGGCTTACGGAAGGTCGCCCGGTGGGTCTACCAGTGATCCCGCCCGTGATGTAATAATGTACGGAGGGGCACCTTAGGTCTTCCTCCACCATCAGAGCTGTAAAGTCGACATATGACCTATATGTGTCGGTGCTACGTTAAACCAAACAAACCAAACAAAAAAGGTAATCTTTAAATATAAATCGAGGCAGGGTAGGATTTGTTTTCAAGCGACATGGGTCAGCGTATGACTGATACCGTAAAACGACCGACATAAGGCGTCCACACAAGACATCAACACAAGGTGGTCGTAATACCACAGTACGACCGCGCTAAAAGGACTGATACAACCTGTATGCTTTAAACCCTGCTCGTTTCCTCTTTGCGTAACATCTGATTTCATATATGAAAATTATCAATTTCAAAAAAAATTATATGTTTGGCTAACAACAGAACAGAACATTACAGATAATTAGGAATTTTGACACGCCTACTTTTGTACAACTCTATTAAAACTGAAATAGGATTCTTTTCCCTACGGTTTGCATCGCTGATGTCAAATAACACCAATTTTATTTTCATTTTCATTGGATTTTATCCATGAAAACAATAAATCGTGTTAAAACATTACTTCATTTCAGTTCAAAAAGTTTTAATCTTTTATCTTTTCAAGATTTATATAAATTCGCGTTATAAAATTTTAGCTAATTACCATAAGTGGTTTTACAGCTAACGGTGTTGTTCTAGGTTTGACAGGGTAACAGATGCATGGGTTAACTTTCATTTGTAATTCACAATGCTTCTTGATTAACTGTCCTTTCAGTGATAACTTTATGAGTTTCATAATTTGTAATCATATGCCACGCTTCTTCAACATTGTTAATTTATTGCATTGCTTTCGCTTTCAAAACCAAATAGGAAAATAGCATTCAAATGGAATCATGTGAAAGCAAATTTAAGAACTTTCAAACGTAGGACGAGAAAAAAAAGAACAGTAGGATTTAACGGGTCAAATTACCTGTATTTCTCGACATTGTCTACGAATTTGAAGTGAAAAACAAGTATTTTTTCGCACGATATTACCGCAGTTACCAAAAAATTCCATCGTTTAGACACTTTAAAGATGATTCGAACATGAATAGAGCTTTTTGTGTGAAATACTGAGCTTCTTGAAATAATGACATATTTTAGTCTAAACACAGGTAGATGAACGTTTGTAAAGAATGAATTAGAATCTATAAAAATGTCCCTTTATTTACACGTTTTCCTGCTTATAATAATATCATTCTGTCCCAAAAAAAATACGACAGCCTTTCCGCTCAAGTCTCGACAGCTATTCCTCAAAAGACACAACAGTCTTTCCGCTCAAATCATTTCCATCCAAATCACGACCACCTTTCTACTTAAGTTACACAGCCACAACAGTTATTCCACCTAAGTCATGACAGCATCTCATTAAGTCACTTAAACTATTCCACCTGAGTCATTACAAAGTTCCTACAAAGTCACGATTTCCATTCCACCCAAGTTATAAAAGTACTGTGATGTGCTAATATTATCATTCTATTTAATAGGTACACTTTTTATCAAATGTACTTTTGTTATTCATGTCAGCCAATAGATATGCATAGCTAATGTATTTATGTATTACCGACTTTAAATAAAATTTGTATCTGTATCATAAAATGTGGCAGTGTCCAATGTTCGCTATACGTTCGAGTGTACTCTACAGTTGCAGCAACATTTGTTTTTAACCGTTTTTCCCGTATTCCGATCCGCCAAAATCCGATTATTTCTTATACATTGAAATATACAGTAAAAATCTAGAACCAGTTTCATGAAGCTATTTGTTAGGCCAAAATAAAAACTTACACGAAAGACGTTTCTGAAAATCGTTTAAAGTATTTTCATTTTAACTGTTCGGTTATTCCGTGAACAAGGGTTGAATAATATGAAAACATTGATTCACGGATACGTTTCTGATGCGCCTATGAAACAATAATTGCACGGCCAGCTAAAATCCATACCAGGAGAGAAGTTAGGATGAAAGTGAAAAAATAAATTGTGAAATAGGCCCCTGTAATAATTTCATGTAAAAATAAATTAATATTTCAAATTATACTACTTTTTCCGCAAACAGGATTGCGCGTACGCATTAGTTATGCCTGATACGATTTCTTTGGTTAAGATACTATAAAAAGAGTATTCAATGAGTGTCCTTTCTTCTCTGTCGATTTGCCCTCCTCCTAAACCAGCCACCTTTGAAGACTATAATTACTTGAAAGGAGCAAACTTTTGCCTATTTAAAACCCTTATGAGCAACTTAATCATATTACTGTTGCCTAGTTGAACACATTGAATGGGTAACTTCTTTGATAAATGGAAACATCTTCTGAATCTGTTACAGATGGCTGATGTTTCGGCAGGTGCTTAATTTGATATGTGACTTTAATAAAAGACAACTTTGTTTTTTAAAAAGAGAAATGGTTGATCCATCATACCGTTATCGCTGTGTACTTGTTCGAAAAATATGAGCTTATTATTAAAGCAGGCTTTCCTAAACCAGGAAGAAACAATTATGAGCTTTATATTACTAAGATAATTACGAACCTTTAATTCCCAGAGATGATGAGCTTGATTCATTTCATATCGGTTTATACTTCTGGGTTATCGAAACATCCAAGAACTACTTTTAGCATGTGCGAGGTTTTGTTTTTTAATGATTAAAATCTCATAGCATGACGATAGTCACACGTGTACAATAATTGGTCTTAGTATTACTCTTTCTTGATAGTTATATCCAATAGGCCTTGAAAATGAAATCGCACCAAAATGCTAAGTTTAGCACTATAGATACATGAACTGTATTCTATCTAAGAAATATATTTTCGTGATGGCCGGAAGAGCTATAGTGCCACGTTCGTTTTAACTTGAAATTTCGACTTACTAATTCGAAATTTTGAGTTAGTATCTCGAAATTTTGATTTAATTTCGACTTAATAAACACCGAACACTAGTGCTCTGTCATACGACTATTTTACGAATATTATTTCACAGTTGTCTTGCTTTGAGTTTACTACCAAAACGTGCTCCCATTTATCATATTCACATTTTGATACAACCCAGGGAGCATTTATTTCATCAAAGTAAACGCGACATTAAACACAACTGAGCCGTGTCATGAGAAAATCAACATAGTGGGTTTGCGACCAGCATGGATCCAGACCAGCCTGCGCATCCGCGCAGTCTGGTCAGGCTCCATGCTGTTCGCTTTTAAAGCCTATTGGAATTGAAGAAACTGTTAGCGAACAGCATGGATCCTGACCAGACTGCGCGGATGCGCAGGCTGGTCTGGATCCATGCTGGTCGCAAACCCATTATGTTGGTTTTCTCATGGCACGGCTCAACTATTAACGCTAACATATACTTTTACAGCTTTTTTTCTGTTCTCATTAAGAACGGGATCGTACGCTGTATATTGCGCTACCCATGCAGAGAAACGAGTCACATGAATTTTCGCTGTATGGTTAATGTTGCTTAATTAGTTGAATATAACACAAAAAACTTTCCAGCATACGAATATCTACAACACATTTAATGTCCTTTAATTAAGTAGTAATGGGATAAATAATGTTTTGCTAAAACAAGATGGATGGTTAATTTCCGTACCAACCATGTGGAACATTTCCTGGTTTATTTTTAATAATTTCCAACCAATGTCAGCTGGCAGAAGATGAATGACATAATTGATATTACAACATTTCTTCGATTCAGTTTATTTACAGAACTGTGACGTCATGTCATTGACTCTTTTATTCTTAATTGATTTTAATTGATGATAGTTTTATTGAGTGCCAAAAAATATATGGTTTTCCGTTACTTTAGGCATACGTTTGCTAATCACGAGGTCCTTGGTGTCAGAGAAATACCCCCGTCTTGTAATTGAATGTTATGTAAACAGATTCTAATTGTCATTGTGTGGAACAATCTTAGGTTACATCAGCTAACGAGGGTTATGTCTTGGTCCCGTGCCTGTGTTTTTCTTTGGCACTTGCAATTTATCCGACTACCGAAGTAAAGTGATCAATCAAAAATAAATTTAATTAGTTACGGAATCGGCCTCCTATTTTTTTTAGACAAAAAGACAATTTTTAAGGCGGGAGAAAGCAGCAGTGGGATTTTTGTGATATGGTGAATATAAATAATCTTTTTATTCCATACTAATTAAGCATTTTGATACTATAAGCCAATATGCAAAGCAGAAATGAAAAAAATACTACAAGGGACCTTTCAAATTACACTTCATTCAATTCATTACTATTCTCCTCCCACTTTAACCGTTGCAAATTATCAAGTTACCCTAGGACCCATTGAAAAACTGTCACAATTAATGCAGTGGACAAGAAAAATGAAAACAAGATTTTTGGAGAGGTCACAAGCTAATTTGATTATTTTCAGTTTTTTGTAAAACCATGAATTCGCTGCAGGACAAATGTGTTGACAGATGTGAACAGTTAATATTTGACATATAAATTATAAAGATATAAAGAATTTGTTCCATTGTACATGTATGTCTCATCCGGTGAGACATTTTTCACCAAAATTAAGCTGACAACTAGCGGTTCTGTTCAGCATAACCACAATGTTATTAATAGGTGTGATAATGAAATGTTGAAAGAGTTAAAACTTAACATGATATCTCCCGCATTTGGTTAAATGTCTAATGATATGTAATGCCAGCTGTTATAGAGTGGAAACTTTCATTAAGATATATTCATGTTGCTAAGAATTAAGCCCTTATTTTTCCCGCATTTTTCCCTTTTTATATACATGTACACATACTGATTCTTAATTTTGCGTAAGGCTTACTTTGATAGCTTATTCTAATCATACATGTTTCAATGTATATCTATGTTGCTAACAGTAATATCATTATTTTCTTCATTTTCATTTATGTACATGTGTAATCTCATTCTCCTGTTATCAGTACCTTATCTACCTGTATTCATTTTCTTTTCTTTTCTTCACTTTTTTAGTAGAATGAATAATAACAACCTTGATGTAACCAACCATGTAAGCTGTAAAATTGTTTACCAATAACTATGTACACAATGTTGTATACGTTATCTAATAAACATTCTGTTCTGTTCTGTTCTGTTAAACCTTTCTAAGATGAAAAAGGTAATTGCAACTACAGTGTTTTCAACACTTTTTTTTGTATTTCATGTATGATGCACTGTTTGCGTTTTACATCAGTCTGCCATTTTTTATTGTGATGTATTTAGTATTTAAATTATCAGAAAACTTTCTCAGTTTTTAATTGTAAATTTATTCTATTATTAAGTGTTACTAATGATATATATCGTATTTACCGAAACATATATATCAATTACAGAAATGTAGTATATCAATAATTAAACTTAAAGTTGACTAGATCATTAAGCAGACGTATACCAAATATTTATTTCAATTTAGATGACCGTTTTTAGTCCAGTAGCTTACCAGTAATTTATTAATATAGAAGAAATGAGAAGTGTGCAAGTCAGGGTAAGGAATTATCAAAAAGAACTGTACTCAATTAGCCTAATATGCAATTATTGTTTTATTTGTTGAATTAAGATAATTCTAGCCAAAATCTCTCTTTATGTTGTTTAGTCATGCTTTTTACAGTTTTAAAGAAAGTAACCATGAAGTATTGATCCCTAAGAGCTAAAATATATGTTTCTTCTCTTAATCCAGTAGATGTAATGGCCTTTCAGTTTCCCATGCAAGTTGAGAAAACGATTTGATTAAGAATATGAAACGATGTTACTTATATTCAAATGACAGTTACATGTGCAAGTATGCAAAAAAAAAATCAAATTTCATTTTGATAATTATAGGTGTAAAATAGTCTATTGATTTAAACATGTAGGTATGCCAATTAAAGCTTGACAACTTTCAGATTGTAAATAGAAAAAGAATACATAAATTTTATCTTATTTCATTTTATTTGAGTCTCATCCATTTACATAAACATATAAAATATTGCACATAAAATATAATGTAAATGACCGCTCTAGTAAGAGTTACACGAGACTTTATACAAATACTACACCATTTTGATATATTATACAACAAGTTTTTATATTCCACTTTCAATTTAGTATATGTATACTATAAGAATTAGGAAGTGTTCGCTTATCATGCACTGAAGTGCATAAAAGAGCCTTAAAAGGCGATAGGTAAATTTTGACAAATGCGCTATATATGATCTAGTAAAAAGAAATTAAAAACATGTACCACCTCTAATCAGATTAGAGACAGACAGATTAGCAAACACTTCCTAAAATGATATATATATATATATAATACAAACAGCAATGCTAAAAAAATGAAATTACAACAATATTTTAAAATTCTTTTCAAGCATTAAAATATTGTATATCAGTGATTCCAAACCTACCAAGCAATATCTTGTGTATTGTATCATTCTGTTGTTAAATTATGTTGTTAAGATGCCGAATAACTAGATTTATAAGCCAAACTAATATTGTCACTATTCTATCATGTGAAAAATTCAGTAAACAAAAAAAAAAAAAAAAGAAAGAGAACCGAGTTTGAAGCTGATGATCGTTAGTCAAACAGTAAAAGGAAACTATACTATTAGAATCTCACAAACCTTAAAATAAGATATGTAAATATGACAACAGGTGATAACCAGATATAAACGTGTACATGTATGCTGCTAAGTGGTTTGGAGTCAAAGATCATATGACTTACAAGTTTTTACTAGACAACAGGTTTTTTTCTAATTTTTAAAATAGTACAGCAGGTTTTGGCTACAACTCTGTTAACTATATCAGGATGGGTGAACATAAATTTTAATTTATCATCATCAGGCAGTAACTGTTCACTTAAGTTACTCAATATGGAGCCAAATTTCTCTAACAGCCAATGCCTTTCGTCATATAAGAAAATATTTGAGAGAAATTTGTTATTAAAAGGATAAAAAAAACTCATTGTTCATCCCACATTGTATCCACTTAAGATAATGAATTTACTTTGATTTAAATGGCCTAACTGGAGAAAAATGCTCATAAATGCAAAGCTTCATTGCCGCACATTGCAATTAAAATGTTGCTGATTATTTTATACTGATCAAATTGTGAGCTGCAACTTTAGCGCTTCTTTGTATTTCATTGTATAAAAAATAGGGTGGTATTTTTATGACCATGTACTGAGTGATGTAAACGTCATATTAGTGGGAGGTATAAATTAATAACTAGCTTTTAAAACTTTCAAGTTTAAATCAATTGTAAAGGCAATTTCTGAACTGGCGCCGCAATATTTTCGTTACTAAAATTTTATCGTGCGATGAGGGTATATTTGCATTTTTTTAAAGAAAAATAAGAACAGATTTGGTAGTTTTAATAGCAGAATGTCGTCATCGTGTTTTGTAATGTCCCAAACAAAGACTATCCATGTAAAAGGTGCCTGAAAATATAACAAAACATTTTTATGAACTACTGGATAGGATTTGTATAATTGACGAGTTTTATGCCAATTAAGGCAATAGTTCCAAGCCAATCCTTTTTATTTTGCCTAGCTACTAATGCAGTTTATTCCATAAATGCTGCTTAATAAATAGCCTTGACATTTTGTCTCCTTTAGTAATTTCAAGAAAATATAGTGTGCATTGATATTGCAGTGACTACATCACATCAGTTTAAGAGTTTGCACTTTGATAGTTTTGCCCGTTTCTGTTTTAACTGAAAAAAAAATGTTCATATCTCAAGCAACAAATTGTTGATATAGGTACAACGGAAACGATTCAAAAATTTATGTTTGATACATATTGGTTTATAAGCAAAGCATAATTTGATGTAATTATTTTGACAGAGTGAAGGGTTTTGCACGCTCACATACAAGATACATATTGCATCGAGAAATATACAAATTCAAATGTTTTATATAAAATATAACAGTATTGTGTATTTTATATTGGAAAGGGTCGCACTGTAACGTGGTAACATAATTATACTGGCAATACAATATTTATTTTATCTGAACATATAAAAGCTTTGTATTAAAGCTGACTTCTTTTCTTAATAACTACCGAGCAGCTGTAGCCACTTTTGCCTTTCGGATAAATTTAAAAATACACTACACCTCCTTTTTTTAAAGAAATAACATTTTCAATGAAAATAAAGTCTTGATAATATAAACATGTTATAAATTATCAAAAATACACGAAAAATATATGCGACGTTTTAAGCGGTTATACTCTTCCAAATCTAATATATATACGGACATTTCAAATAATTGACGAGTTAGGAACCAACACCAGAAAATATATGGTACCTAGTGAACTGAAATAGAAATGTTCCTCACAAATGTTCTTGTTTGAAACTGGATACTTTAATACTCCTACTGGCGGAAAGCATTCGTTCCAACCGATGATCCAACATTCTGCCTTTTGATTTAATAATCGTGTAGCTTGGCATATACGTGTTGTTACTTTATGTACGGTTAATGCAGACATGAAGTCTCGTTTGGTGAATTATCGGTTGATTTTGCTTACTGTGCCGTAAAACCACAATTATTCCTATTGTTGTAAAATACAAGTTGTATGGAAGAAACTCTTTTTTTTGAACTTTCGTACATTTTAAGGACAACTGATATTAATCGGTTATAACCATGATGGAAGGAGCAAACAAAACATTTATTTACATACGAGGAGTTTTATATTTCAATAAATAATTCACACATATAAGAAGTGTAAAATTATAGAGTTTAAGTTTTTGGTAAGTTTTATTTTTCAAAATTCCATAAGGCCAAATGGCCCATGAGGACAAACAAAACATAATACATGGCAGGACAGTGTTTAACAAATGCATATAATGATATAGTTAAGCGGAGAAGGTATATAATAATTGCCTGTTATCATTGTCATTTACAACAATATCAAACATTTAACAACACTTGATTATAATAATAAAAGTAAACAATAATACTGTTTTCATTAAAGTAATAAAAATCAGTGCTTAACAGAACTTATCACAATTTGCATATGAAACATGTTACAGATTTTTGTCATTTTACATATATTATTGTGTTGTAATTAGTGGATACATGTAGTAGCATTCGACTATCAAATTATTGTTTGATACTTAGTGGGTAGATGTGGTAGCATTCGATCGACAGACATATTATATGCTGTATGCTAACAGCATATATACTTTCATATATATTTACACAATATGTACACAATATGAATTGAATATGACTTGTCGAAACAAAACACAAGGTCAACATATCAATTAAAACTGTAAATTTAGCTATAGCTTAATGGTACTATTACGTTTCGACAAAATACACTGCAAAATAGAATTAAACTAAGATTCTTATGGCAGTCTGTCTAAAGGAGATACAAATTAAAATGACTATAAATGAGAGGTTAGTATATTAGTTAAAAGTGTACAGCACATGTGTTCATTTTGTAAATTAATTAAATAATTTATTTATCCATACATAATACAGAAGGAAATACATACATCTGTAACAAAAGAAAATATCTATTATTAAAAACTATTTACATTATTTTCATTGACAGGAGCTGCGTATATCCTTTCTTTTTTACAGCAAAGTCTCTATTCATAAAATCCCCTAATTTACGTATTGTGCAAACATTCTCAGAATTTAACAGTTCAATAAATTTTGGCATATTTGGGTCTTTTCCAGTAATACATGGGAATAAAACGTTTCCTTAAATTATTATATACTTTACATAGTATAACACCATTAAGTACTGAACACTTCTAACGCAACCAAACCGCATTTAAGTTCAACATACATATATTCTCAAATATTGAATTTTTAACAGTTGTAAAATATATTCCACATTTTTCTTTTTTCGTATATTTCTTTTGACAGAGGTATGTGTATTGTCCGCACGAAGTTGGACAGCAGGGGATTTATTAAACGCTAACTCCCGAGAAATTTGATCCGGCGCCGCAACATACAAAATATCTTTTCAATCTACCAAAAACACCTAAACAAATAGTACATTTCATCTGCACAATCTGTCTTTTTTAACAATTGTACAGAAAGTTAATTTTTCAATTTCTTTTGCGTTTTTGACTTTGGTCCAAACAATTAGGCAAAATCTTCATAAATAATTTTTTTTATATGTACGAAATAAATACTTGAATAAAAAGTTAAAGCCTGAATTTAATTGAACGTACTGTTAGTCAAACAGACTTATTCGCTTGAAGAACAGAAAAGAAATATATATATATACCTGCTTCTTTTCCGTAATACGTCCTTCGGAATAGATGCAATGAGGAATACATGTACACAACAGAAAACACGAAGGGGAATTGTAATTACAAAATCTAGAACGGGACTAACTGTGTAGCGGTAGTCGTCATGAATGTTTGTCCTTATTTACCTTCATACTTCAGTATAGTTTAAAAATAAATGTGTTTGGTAGATTAAAGTCCAGTTTATTTTCTTGGGTTTTAAGTCACACAGTGTGCTGCAGACATATTTTGACGTTTTTTAATAGCTGATTCGGATCCGAAATTGTTTAAGAAACAAGTAAGCAGTCAATATATCATTTTGGTTTATACAAAATATTGAAAATAGACAAGAATGCAACAAAACTGAAAAACATTTAATTGATATCCCTCCATTTGCTTGTAAAATACATAAAAACATACTTTGTAAATAAAGTACTTTGTGCCGATACATTCAAGGGAAATAAATCTATAATTTCATTTGTACTTGCGATGCTCGAATTAAATCCCATATAGCTATAAAGATTATAAATTAGATAAACCGCCCACTTGGTTTGGGTTGGTACGGGTAGTAAATTAGGTTCATATAAAGGCGTCTAAAATTACTTAAAAGCACATCTTGTCACTTTAAAATGACACGCCTCTGGATTTATGTCAAACGTTTTGATCTATAAAAAGTACGTTCATTTGTTAATGTAGGGATAACGCATGTTTTTTTTTTCGTGTTATAACGTCTGCAGAATCCCGAGGGATTGGTTGGGGTGCCCGAACCCGTAGGACGAGGGTACCAGCGTATCCCGAGGGACGTTGATATCATTTTTATTTGAATTATCCGTTTTGGGGCCGTAATACGTTTACGTTTTGCCACGGAACGCACTTTTATAAAAAGATGTTATAACAGCACTTCTGCGCGAGAATCTCTTGCAAACACCCCCGAAAAGTGACAAGAACAGCAGTTTTATGATAGAATAACTACAAAAAAGGTGAAAACAACGCGATTCATGTAGGTCATATACTAATACATGTAGAACTATTTATAAAATATATATTGTATATAAAAGAAATAGAAACTCTGTCAAAGTGTTAGTCACGCAGAACAAATCTGTGACAATATAATTCAGGAATTATATATGAATTTACCTGCACTTCCTATCACCATTTTAATCTTTTAATACTCGAAATACTTATTTAATTGTTCTTCAAATTATCATGAAAACAGTAACATTAACCTGGGACCACTTACGGTGTTCCAATCTTTCTTGTCGGTCAACAATAAAAAGAAGTCGTCTGCCTAAAATTTTTCATGCTGTTTTTGCTGGATTGGAACTCAAGCAAGTTTTCATATTGCTCGTCTATGAAAACCACAGTTTTGATAATATTTCGAGTAAAGAAAAACCTTACAATTTTGATTTGAATGAGGCTTCTCACAGTCATGAACTTACCTATTTTCAGTCAAGTTGTCAAATACAGAGCATGAGTCTATGTGCAGGATGAAACTTGCTGAGAACTCAATATTTGAAGCTGGACATTATTTGGAACTATTTCACGTTCAAATTGCTAATATATCCACGAAAGTTAGTAAAGCTGCTAGTATTAATACTCACAATATTTTTTATGTTTTTTAAACCCGGACCCAAAATATATGATAATATTATGTAATCTGACATCGAGTATATCAAACGTACGTAACAACGGTGCCCTATGGTATATCAAACGTTCTCTGCTATTATCATTAAATGTGTGTTATCATTGTTCAATATTATAAAGTTTATTGTTATTATTCTATATTTCGTTATTATTATTATTGTATGTTTCATATTTACATTCAATGTTCATTATTCTTTTTTCTTTTTTTTTTTTTTGGTATTCTTCATTTCGCTATTATTGTATGTTCTTTTTCCCTTCAATGTTTATTTATTATTAATGTAAAACTCTTTATCATATGACCTTTCAATCAACTACTTCCCATTGGTCAAAAATGCCACTTTTCGGGAAAAAATGAAATAAATAAATGTTGTATTTAACTTGTGTGGTATATAAGGTCGAAAGTAGTATATTTCCATTATATAGCGCTGCTTGGTTCCCACCTCGCGTTGTGTCTCATTATCAAATATCATCAGTAACCATTCTTCATCATCATTCATAATCATAAATCATCATCATTATCATTATCATTATGTTCATCATTTATTCATCATTTTTATTCATCATTATATTTATCACCATCATCATCGTCATTCATTATCATCCTTTTTACGCATTATTCATTCATCATCATCATTACCGTTCATCATAAGCATCACTCCTCATCATTCATTCAATTGTCATCATTATATTCACCATCATTCTTTCAATCCTCATCATTGTTATTATCATGTTTCATCTACCTTGACCTTATTCATCACACTCATTCATCATCATCATCGTTTATTATCAGCATCTTTTATCATTATTAATCCAGTCATCATTCTTATTCATTGTTTTCATTCATCGTTATCATCACCACCACCACCATCATCATCATCAGTCATTATCAAATACATTATCATCATCTTCTCGATTCATATGATAAAAAGCACTTCGCCTCGGTCGTTATTACTGATCAGATCATATTCTATGGGCAACTAGCCAATAACTACATCATTCTTAAAGTTTTCTTTCACATATGCATATATTATACTAGACCGGGTTTGATTGAGGATTTTTATGAGAGTAAAGTGAATGTGCAGGAGTCCTAAGGCCCCTAGCACCAGCTTAAGAGGTATAAACTGAATTGACTGCATGATCCTAAACGGTCAGAAAATTTATTTACACTGAGTCCTCATCATACTGGTTGTTTTGTATCTCCTGTATAATAACGAAATCTTTTTCATATGTGTTCATGTTATCGTCTTTCAGAGGTAGTAGACATTTTTTTCGTACGATTATGTTTTCCCCGGAAGCGATTTCGGCATTTTCCTGAAGCGATATCGGCATTCTCCGGAAGCGATTTCGGCATTCTCCTGAAGCGATTTCGGCATTCTCGCATTCTCCGGAAGCGATTTCGGCATTCTCCTGAAGCGATTTCAGCATTCCCCGGAAGCGATTCCGGCATTCTCCTGAAGCGATTTCGGCATTCTCCTGAAGCGATTTCGGCATTCTCATTCCCCTGAAGCGATTTCGGCATTCTCCGGATGGTTGCTGGTATGGATTTCATTGTAAGAAGTAGAATGTCGAAACTACATTAGAAAAATACGTAATCAAACGAAATATTGCAGAATGTCATAACGGGTCAATTACATTAAGATTTTTATTATACATGAATGTACACCACAACCAAGAACTGAATACATACCGAGCAAAATAAGTGAACCAATGAAACATACCATTTTTTTATGTTTAATAACAACAAATAAGACAGTTATTGCTGAATGTTTCGTTTCCTTAACTATTACATTTATTTATGGAAACCAAGACAGTCACATAAACATTTCACATAATTTTTATGAATTTGTGCATTTTGTATACAGTTATTTGTCGACATGTTTCATAAATACAAGTTCAAATAATATTCATTACAATAATATACACAATATAATCATTAAACCAATGTTACAATTTTTTGAAATTAAAAAAAAAAATACGTAAACCAAAACCCTTCAAAATTTGAAAAAGCAAAGGTCAAATCACAGACGTGTAATTTTCTAAATTTGAGAAAGCTCATGTCAGACAGTTTATTCACTACAATGATTTAATGAAAACAAGTTTACTTAATTCAAGTAGATACAAATAAACTACAAATGCGTTAAGACTCGTTGTCAATAAGGACTAATTTATGTAGGAATCGTAGCGTAAATCTTCATTTCTGCCGGGACGTTCAAGTGGCTGAGATTAATTTCTTTGGAATAGAGATTAATTCGATATAAATATGCATACGGGCTGTAATACGCATCGACAACAACCATTTATTTGCTTATTGACCGTATGATACGGGACCGTGATTCAATTGACTGTGATTTGTTGCTAATATCTGAAATAATAATAAATTGTTGTACAGAGTGTCTTCGATTTTGTGCCATCCAATCCACGTCTATATGGAACCGATGCTGGAACGATGTAACTTATGCTAGCAATGTGTACGTATTTGCTTTGGACAAAAATCTCTTAAAAGATCTTTGCCGAAGGTATTTTTCACGTATAGAGCTCACTCATATATTTCATTCACTATTGTTCAAAGCTTATGTGTTATTCATTACCATGGTGAGTTTAGGTGCCATATGGTGACTGTCTTATGATGTATTTATAATTTGTATTACATGTCACAATAATAAACAATTTACTCACTTAATCGTCTTCAATAGGCCACCCACTTAGCTCAATAGGGAGAGCGCAGATCTACAGATCGCGGGGTCGCGAGTTCGAGCCCTGGGCGAGGCGTATGTTCTCCGTGACGACTTGAAAAAAGACTTTGTGTCTGAAATCATTCGTCCTCCACCGCTGTGGAGAAGTTGGCAGTTATCTGCGGAGAACAGATTGGTACTGGTACAGAATCCAGGAACACTCGTTAGGTTAACTGCCAGCCGTTACATATCTGAAATACTTTTAAAAAGCGGCGTTAAACCCAAAACAACCAACCAATCAATAGGTGGACTGATCCACAACAACGTGACCTTATTGTTTGTTATTGAAATATATTAACGTCAGATGATATTCTACATGTTATTGCATAAACTGTATAAGATACAGCCATCCATGTAGAATAAAATCTGGACTCGGTATACGGTTTAAGAATTAATGGCAAGTCATATGTAAATTTATTAAAATGGTAACACTTCTATCTTTCTAAAGACAGTATCCAAAATTTTGGCCTTTCGTTTGGGAATACTCTTGACCTGATATAGCAAAAAATATAATTTCGGTACCCATACATTTTATCAAACGTATTTGTGTTTTATATCTAAGATTAAGATTTTTTAATGAAATTCTTATGTTAAGCAGATATAATATTTTTATTCACTCTTTACCTGAGTGGTCCTTACTCAGCCACCTGACGATGACTTTTGCCTTCGCGAATTAACTGAACATTCTCTTTTATTCTTAACTCTGTGATTGACCACCGTTTTTTATATGAAAATTATTGAAAAGTATGTATGAAGTTTTGTCTTGTGTTCCTAAGAAATTAATTGATAAATTAATTAACTAATAAAATTACTCTTTACTAATGTCATTACATGGGGAGGTCGGAAAATATCAGGATATTTCATGCTCCTGTCTGTGCAGCTACCTACACATAATATGCAAAAACCTCATTTTATCATCTATAACTCGGTCAATTTAGGTAGGCGTGAGGGTTACCATGGACTGTAAGCTGGAAGAACTGCGATAGATCTGTCCTGCTTTTAGAAGCACCTAAGGTAGATTTCCCGGAAGCACAGAGTATCCCCAAACACAGCCATAGAGCCATGCATCGCAAAGTAGGCCCAAAACAAAAAGAAAATATAGTAGATATGTTGCTTCAAAAATCAGACAACAAGAAATTTGGGTTCATCGTCAAGAGCTGTCAAAGCAGTGGAAAGGAGCTGGTTCCCCATCTTCCAAACAGTTGAAGTTGTCTCCCTCAGTTGGCAAGGTTATGCTGGTTGCTTTTTGGGATTCATGTAGAATAATAATGGCTCAGTTCATGCCAAAATGTTAGATACTAGTTGGAAGTAATTTTTAGAAAAAAAAAACTCAAAGAAAAACTGAAAAAGTTGCGTCCCAAGCCGTCCCTCCTTTACATGACAATGCCTTCTTTCATACACCTCATCTACAGTAGAACTTGTCAACTCCTTCAAGCCTTCAAGTGCCTCAACCTCCTGCGACTTTTATTTGTTTTCACAACTGAAAAAAGGCTCGCTTAAAACAAAATATGAGACATTGAGTTCAGCTGTAAATCTGTACCTCAGCAGTAGGTTTACTTCTTGGTTTGCAGAGGGAATACAAAAGCTCCCCCAAAGATGACAAAAGTGTATAGACGTAGATAGGGAAAACTTTGAAAAAGAATAAAAATAATTTTTGAAAAATATTGAAATGGTTTTTGAAAAAGAGCAAAAAGTTCGGATATTTCCCGACCGCCCCTCATACGTCACGTACTTCAGAACGATTTTAAAGGAAAGCATATACATTAGAGAAGGCTGATTGAGTGAGTGAGTTGGGTTTTACGGCGAATCGACACAAAATGGTCATATATCGCCGAGAAAAAGTCATATTGCAAACGCCAACTGTAAAGAATAAACATTGATGTAAAAATGTAAAGCATACATAAAAACATCCATGTAAAAATGTAAAGAACACTATGAATAATGTAAAACATCTTTAAAAAATCCGTGTAAAAATGTGAAGCATATCTAAAATCAGTTATGTAAAAATGTATATACGTATGTGTTAAAATATCAGCTGCAAACATAATAATATTGCAAGATGTAAATAAAAATATGAAATGTTAGATTTTTTGATATATTCCTATCTGCCTTAAAAACGATAATTTATTTCCGACTGAAACGTTTTCAAATAACTCTTTCAAAGATTGAACGTCATAATATGTACTGCGTTCTGTAGCAAAGTCCACACAGTCGATTAAAATATGTTTAATAGTTAGCGGTGTTTGACATTGTACACATTCGGGTTGATCTTCTTTATTCAAAAGATAAGAATGAGAGGAGGCTGAGGTGGCTTGCTGAATCGCAAGTTTTAACAATAAAAGAATATTGAGAAATTTGATTATATATTCATTCCTTAAAAGATAAATGTAAATCGAATGCACTTGGTTGATTGGATTTTGAAGCCCTCTGTCTGTTATAGCTTTCCACTACAGTTTTCTATAAGTTTTGTTGATGACCTGCTTTGCGGTGTGTTGCTCTGGTTGCGATCGCCGTGCTCTGTGACCTCCTGTACAGTGTGTTGTTTTGTTTGCGACCGCTGTACTCTGAGCCCTCCATTGCTGTATGTTGTTTTGTTTCTTGTTGTGCTTTGTTTGCGATCGCTGTACATAGTGCTTCCAGATGGTCTACTTTTTTCAACAAATTGACCTCCATATGGCACAAGTCAAATGAAATATCTAACATCTTAATATATTTGTATAATAACGTATTAATCACTCAATATAATGACACCGCATTTAAATGATTTTAACTATTTCCTATCGTAACAATAGACATCAGATCAGCCATGTATGGACAGTTCTCTTTTGGTGGTACACTGATGTGTTTATGATATCAGAAATTAAGATCTTCTTAATCAACTTATAGCAGCTTAAACATTTTCTCATTTATATTCTTTCGATTGCATCAACTGAAATGTGGCCATTACTTATTCCCACTAGTTCGTTTACATACATCAATCTACATGGTGTTTCTTAGTCTCAGTCGCCATAATGGAAATACATACTGTCAGTCCGAAGTTTCAAAAATTAATTACTTACTGTTTTCATTTTGATGTCTAGATCTGTTAGACGTACAAATGACAATTAGTTCAACCCTCTTTTCTCAATATGTATTATTTTGCACATTTGATTGTTCGATCATCACCAGACTCCATATCATTACGGTAAAACTGTTTATTATTGTTTTTGTGAGTTCTCAGACAAGGAAAGTTTATCATTTTTATACTAGTATACGATAAACAGTTTCTAAATTATTTTTATAATTATTATATATATACTTACACTGTATACTATATGTTTACAAACAGCTCCGCCGTCAACCATATAGACAGATTGCCCAATCGTCATCCACACAGACAACCACACATCGTCAGTTACACAATAAAGTCCGCCACGCCGTCACCCCAAAACCAAACCCAATGATGTCTGAAACAGCTGATTAATTTACGGATCATCCATGAACAATGTGCATTTACAATACAATATAATATGTAATTTTAAACGTGGTAAGACACTAAACACAGCTTAAACTAGTATCTTAAAAGTACGGTTACCACCAAAACGAACATCCAACGATTGAAGTGAGTTTGTAAACTTTACAAAGAACATGTCATAAAATTATATTGATATTTGATTAATGAAACTATACTGTTTGGAAACCATTTTGAGGTGATGAATGAAATTTAATTTCTATTTTAGATAGATTTGCACTAATTTTTATTAGATATTTTTAAAGTAGATATATTTTACACCAAATTCTTGTGTTATTAAAACAATCAAATTTCTCCCTACATGTTTATAAATAAATAGCAATAACGTCATATTCTACAACTTGATAAAAGGTGTCTTACAGATTTAGGCTGAAACAATCAAAATACTCTATGGGATGTTTCCATTTCCTAAAGCAAACTTATTGAATCATTAAAAGAAAATCATTTCATTATCAGAATATGTTAAATGTATTAATACATAGATATTTCCAGCAAATTGAATTTTACTTTTGTTAATAATTCTCATCTTCATTTTGCACAATTATATGTTTCGGATACGCAATAACAGCGTTGTCTGATTTCACAGAGAAATCTTGTATAATTTATAAGGTTTTGAAAAACGGCACACCTTCGGCCACGTGTTGGTAGAAAAGGTTGTGCCGGTATTCCATCTGTTCCTGTTCCGTGTAATTTTATATGCAAGATAAAAAAGTCGCATAGAATGTAGAATATTGATTACACCTGAGCATTTTTCGAACAAAACATTTGATTCGAATTCCCTTAAAACTGGTCCATTTCCGCACCTTTAAAGAATGCAAACGGAAGCAACGGACATGGGAATACCGGCCTAACACGTAAACATGCATTTGTTAAGATTAATTCAGATAATACCTGTCAGTGACCTAGGAGCCGACGGTTTGAAAGGTGGTGGGGAGTGGTAAAAGAGATTGGATGGTTATGAAAAACATTTTCTGATTATATATATATATATGTAATTCCTGGCTCCAAATTCACTGAAAGATATCTTTCTCCAGATCAGAATTATAAAACAAAATTCGTTACTCTAAAGGGTATATTGTTTGCTTTAAATTTATCGTTTTCTCTTTGTCTTTCAATTTCGTAGAATAGATATATACCTTATTTGGAACACTCCTCAAGTTCGTTTCTTCCTGTGTATATACGTATATACGTTTTAATGGGACATTTATATTTGTACGAGGGTTGTCAAATTGAATCATACACATTGGGCTGAAAAACAGTTGACATCCATTCATAAGTTTACAGTCATTTAGGAATACACATGGAAAATTACAATAAAATGTTTATGAGAATTATGATTCTGCATCAAGTTAAAATGGAACAGAACACGGCAACCTTCGCACAACGTAATGTCTTTACCATCAACCACATAAAGATACAGCCTATTGTTCATACTTCCTCACACATGTATGCTCAATGCACTTTCTATGGCCGAGGAACCCACGCGCAGATACACGCGACAATGTTAAATCATTGGTAATTAGTTGCTATATAGTTGTACAGTTGAAACTTCCTGTAACGAACAGATACCTTTTATATACCTCTTTGAATTTGCAAAAGAATAACAAAAATATTTTTTGAAAGAAAGATGTATTTAGTTTACTCTTAAAAAGTCTGGCCTTCAAGTACTGAAAATAACTATTCTGACTTTAAGACAATGCTCCTCGAAAATTCCAGACACCTCTTCCCTCTGCCACTAGAAGTTTAAATAATCGGCCCTTTATATCATAAGAAAGGAATTGCCAAATACTTTGTTCTTCAACCTCATAGCCAACCTTACTTTAATATTAACCTATGATTTTCATTGACCTGCAGCATATGATTGTGTGTAGGGTGTTATTAACAAATGATAACACATATCATTATTGACTTTGATATTTTTTCAATTAAGTTAATGACTTGATGCCTTAATTTTCTCAAAGCAGTTACTGGACACCTACATACAGTACAGTAAGTATTGTATGCGTAAATATCAGTTATTATTAATAAGGTTTAATGCTGTAAAATCAATATTCAGATAGGAAAACAATACAAGTAGCGTTTATTGGCTATCAACAAGCATACAGACACTTAGATGAAGTATTAAACACGTTCACTAGTCCGATTATTTTGATATTTTAACACATTATCCGAGGAAAATACCACTAAATGATATACAAACTTCAAACTCGGATTTGTCCGTAATAAATTAGTTCTTTATGGCGGGTCTTCTTTCTCAAATCAACGTAGATTAGTAAGGTATGTCAGAGTCAATCTATGTAACTACACAGATTTAAAATGGCGCTTACTAGTTGCGTCTCTTTCAGGGATTTTATCCCCCTGGATCAAAATATTTCTTTATACACGATATGTACCTGGGTTATGTGTAGGTCTTGCTGGCATCTAAACGGCAGTACGGTGGCCGTGTTTACTTTTTTGAAGTAGGTGAAACATCTAATTATTCCTGTTGTAACCAGATGTATGTACTTATAGTCATGTGAAAAGCACTGGTCAACCCGTCAATAGTTTTTAATATATGGAAATTTAACTAGTGTTAAAATAACCATATTTTCCATTTAGTTTTTTTTTAATTGATTTTAGCTTCCTCTTTGAAATGGCTTAGCAAAATTCTGATAAACTTAAGCTGATGATATATAATAAAAACAACTATAAAAGCAATATGACCTTTTGAAAATAAACTTATCTTAACTTTTTATATAGCTACTGTTCAACCTGTCCAAACAATCACATTGAACGAGCGGCCACATGTCATGAACAACCAACTGAATTTCCTCAACAAATTGTGTTCTATAAAATCCTTAAGAAAATACACACCTATGTCAAGTTGTCACCTGTCAATAGCAGCCATTTGCGCCGTTTCCCTTGACTGGTTGTTTAACACAGGGTGAAATGTATTTTCAAAATATAACAGTTCTGTAGTGCTGAGATAGGTAGTGATTGTAGTGCTGAGAGAGAGGTAGTGATTGTAGTGCTGAGAGAGAGGTAGTGACTGTAGTGCTGAGAGAGAGGTAGCGACTGTAGTGCTGAGAGAGGTAGTGACTGTAGTGCTGAGAGAGATAGTGATTGTAGTGCTGAGAGAGAGGTAGTGATTGTAGTGCTGAGAGAGAGGTAGCGACTGTAGTGCTGAGAGAGGTAGTGACTGTAGTGCTGAGAGAGATAGTGATTGTAGTGCTGAAAGAGGTAGTGACTTTAGTGCTGAGAGGGAGGTAGTGACTGTAGTGCTGAGAGAGGCAGTGATTTAATCAAGTTTTGACATATTCTTGCTATCTCTAAAATGTACTTTTAGATTCCAATGCATACTGCTTAAAACGACTCTTTGATGTCTAGGTGTTTTTGATATTGACGTTCAGGCAGGTTTCTGTGTCAAACATATGCCTAGCACCTTGTTATAACGAAAAGAAAACGTACATAATAAAATCTCCTGCGTGTTAATTGTTTAAGTTAAAAGCGTTCGTATATAAATAAAGAAGTATATTGTAAATTTTCAACCCGTTTATGTCATTAAGTTGCGTTTATTCTTACTATGGGTACATTTCTAACCTATTTACGTCAATAAGTTGCGTTAGTACTTTTTAGGCGTACATTGTCAAAAATGTGTTTTTACTTGATAGGGGTACAGTTCCAACTTATTTAGGGAATATTTCTTACCTATTTATGTCGGGTTTGTATTTGATAGCTGCCTGGCGTACAATTTCAACCTATTTGAGTCAAAAATTTGTATGTGTACTTTATATGAGTACATTTCCATCTCAAACGTGCTTGTGTCGATACATTATAAGATAAAAAGTAAACTATACACAAAGAAAAACAATATTTCTAACAAATTGTAAGTGGGTAGATATCTTTACTTAATTTACCATAAAAAGTTAGCTACACGCTTTAGGACAATATTACAACTTTATAATGACTTTACAAGTTTCGTGAACATGCAATTCTTTTTATACATTGTTTCAAATAGTAGATAACGCTGCAACATGCGCTTCACCTTGGTATTTATTTTCTTCAGGGATTCAAGCTCTTTCATAGACACGTAATTAATAGCTGGCTAAATCAAACGTCCTCTAATAAATGACGTCACGTGTTTAAAGAAACATGACCTTAAGGTCAGACGATAAAATTTTCATCTTTTGATTTAATGAATGTTATGCCCCTTATTCGGTACAAACATAGAATTGTTTGAATCCCTACAGATAAACACTTACTAATGTACAAAGGCGAATGTTAGATTTCGAGATTACGCGAGATTAAGATGGTTTTCGCCATTTGTATTGCAAAGGAAATTTTGGAGTGGGATATGTATACAGTCTTTGAGGGGGAGATTACAATCTTGAAATTGTGTAATTGTTGAAATGCAAAATTTTCCTCATACTTTGTTATCTTAAGATATTAATCCTTAGCCATAATATCACTGTTGAAATTAGTTTTTTTTTTTCGCATCTCTTAAAACTTTTAGATAAAACCGTAAGTCCAGATTACTGCTAAAACGGCACTCATTTTTAAATTGTCTTAACCATTATCTTTGTATTTTGTGTATTAATTGACGAAAAACTGAAAATGTCGGTTGATAGGAACAAGATTAAAATCAGTTGGTACGCTAAAAGTGAAAACAATAGAATACCAATTTATTTCAAATAAGATGATAAATCACCATAATGCCGACATTGTCATAAATATAGACCAGGTTTTCCGCTTAGTGTCATGTTTATATTTTATGGACACCGTTTTCAATTAAGGTCACACTTTGGCTCTTTCTCAATCTCACCAAGATTTACTTGTCTTCAAAGAACATACCAATTTTGTAACCGCCAGTCGTGTATCGAAGCTTATCTGTAAACAGAACAGGGCCTTAGCGATGTGAGCATTTGGCCACGGTACAAACACTACCCCTATTAAATCAATACCAGGGTTGCGCGCAGGTTTTAAAAGTTTGTAAAGGAATTGAAAGATAAGGGACGATATTTTGACACTCAGATTTACCGGGCTATTATGCTGATGTTTACCCGCGATACAGACTGACATCTGAGCTGATAGTCTTTAGTTGTCTGCCCTAAACATTTGGTATGCTTCGGATTCGCAATCCAAAAAGTTTTAATTTTGAATTTGTAAAGTAAACATAAAAAGGAAGCTCGTAAGATATTGCATTTTTCTTCTGCCATATTTATCTCTCGTCTGATATTTAACGCGTGTAAGCAAATAAAATAAATAGATATTACGCAGAGGAACAAATGTCAGGATAACACAATCTTAAATATACACTATTTATTTTTGTATTATTTTACTAAATTTCAAATCCGAAATTAATAGATGTGATATACTTACAATAATGCACGTGGTTCGCTTTAGAAGTATATAATTCAAATAATACTTTAGATTAAAGAATTTCAATAATGTTATCAATCCATATGTAAAATGCATGTGCTAGGCGTTATAAAAATCTGTACATTCGGCCTTTTTAATATCAATTTTGTATATATCTTTTTTTGGAAAAAACGTACTCGGTTACATCTCTGAGCAGTCTGATTTTCTGATAGTAGATATTAGCCCGCCTGATTAAGTCAATAGTGAGAACGCAGATCAACGGATCACAGGGTCGCGGGTTTAATCCCCAAGCGAGGCGTATGTTCTCCGTAACAATTTGATAAAAACATTGTGCATGAAGTCATTTAGTCCTTCACATCTGATTCGCGTGAAGGAGATGGGGTTTACTTACGGAAGTTAATACTAGTAGAGAATCCATGAACATTGGTTATACCATTGAAGTACTGTTGAAAAACGGTGCTAAACCCAAAACTATAATTAAATTTTAAAAAATGATGATAGATATTAACATGATAATAACAAGTAAATTATAGATCGAACTTAAGATAGTCTTTATTTGTGCGAATGGAAAGATCTGTTTGCAGTTGGAAGAAGGTTATATGCGATATAATACCTTTAATCAAAGAAGGCATAATGTCGTTCAAATGAGTAATGAGATAAAATGAGCACACTACAATTGAAAAAAAAGTTTACAAAAAAAAGTAATTAAGAGAGAATTCGTACTTTCTACATATTGATGTTTTAAGACCTCATTTCTGTTATTTCAGTTTTGAAAAAAAGTAATTTAGTACACATTATTCTGGCCAATATATTTTATACAATCCAAACGATACACTATTGTAAACTGTAGCAAATACATATGCTCCCCTGATAAAAGTGGGTTTGCATTTAACATTAATTTATAATGCATGGTATGCAAACATTAGGTATCCCTGTATTATTAGCTAAGTATTTAGGATATACGTGGTCGTAATTAATTTTCTCGCACATTTGTCATAGACACACGCTGACCGAAGGGAAAGTGGACACTAACCCGCATGCCTATTTAGAGCTTATCAGATATCTGTCAAATTATCAGAAACCAAACAGAAGTCCAGCGGTGATAAATACGGCGGTAGTCCCTCTAACCAAACGAGGACAGTTTAAACAAATGGTCTACCGTTACAGCAATGATATGCGCTTAATGTGCTCTTAGGTATCTGCTGATATTTTAAGATTTAATTTTCAAAATGAGTCAGATTTATAAACATTGAGGTCAGAGGTTACTGTTTTGGGACGGTACAAGCAAAGAAGTTTTGGTGTTTTAAGCAATCAACGCCTAGCTTAAGACTGGAGGAATGTAATATCTTTTTCAAGGAGATAGTATGATTGGATAAATTTTGTATTGATAGTGTAGCGTTAAAGAACCATTTTGTTTAAAATCAATATTAAGAAGACAGGACAAAATTTAGATAGTGTTGAAAAGATTGTACAAATTAAGATTCTTTATACGTGAGATAATGATTAACAATCAAAGAAGTGAATATCTAAAATTTTAACTTTCACAGTTGTTGAAGAAATTCGTAAATGAACGAGACGAGTGTTTTACCATTTAGCGACTATTTATACGGTTCCTAGTAAATAACGTATAAATGATACAAATGGAAGGCGCGAGTGCATATTATAATCAGCCTATGCAATATGCACACGACAACAATTACAGTTCTGTGACTAGTGCGTATCATTCATCACAGCCAGCATGTGTGTACGCCAGAAACACCGGTAACGGAGGCTATGGCGGTCAGCCGATGTCCGTCGTGGAACAAGGACTTCATGGAATTAATCAAAACGCTCAACAATTGTCTCATAACCATGGAATACAACAACAGGCCATGCAACACATGAACCCAGGGGCAGCACAGTCTCAAATGGCCAACACGACGCCTGCACACATGCAAAGTGTACAAAGTGCCCATCATCAGATGGCGGTTTCACAAATGCAGCTACCAACACCTCCCCCGGCACACCAGCCACAGAACACGGCTCAGATGTCACCAGACGTTGATGAAAGTGGGTTACATAGTCCGCAAAAAAGTCCGAATTCCAACTTACAGTTCCCTTGGATGAAAACGACAAAATCTCATGCAGCACAATGGAAGGCGCAGTGGCCAGGTGAGATCGCTTTCATTGTAACTTTCAGAAACATTTAAAGCATTTTATATTACATTCTAATTTTTATAAGGGAAGAATGAATGTTCCCCAAGCAAGTATTTTTAAGTTTCCTAGTAGATATAGAAATGCAGACGTGCTTTATCTCTTTTGAAATACACATTGCCGAACAGTGAATAATAAGTCAAGTTTATTTTCGAAAAAAAAAAAAAAAGTAACAGTATCAATTTTATTATATTAAATATGTTAGTAATGACTTATATCTATCTAAAGACATAAGAAATGCCTATATTGATTTTCAATTCTAATTTAAAACGAATTGTGAAGAAATAACAAAATAAATCGTATATATTTTCTAGCAGCGTCCATAATACCGCAACTGGATAAATTATAATATATAAAAATGCATAACAATAATGAGATAATAAATTGAACGGAAGTAAATCATTTCATGAATTTCGGAAGGTCGAATATTCCTTTATATAATATACTTTATTAAATATCAAGCAACACGTTAATAAAGAAAAATAATCAAACTATAATACACATATAACTGGAACTGAATGGATGTGGAAACATTGAATTGCTCCGAATTTACAAACATTTAAATGCAAATGCTCACAGACACGTGTTTATTGCATAATTATATCAATTTGTAAATATATATTAGGCCAATATTTATATCTGAAAAAATGAGTATCAGTGTCAACCAAAAAAATAATCTGTTTGTGTATGTACGATAAGCAATTCTTTATGTTGCGATTAAAATAATAATAACATAATACATGTATAGCTAACCACAGTATAAATGTGTACTACCTTTACACACAACTAGAATGTTTTTGACACAGTTCATATATTATGTCAAGTTAAATTCATTTGATTAGGATTTTCTACGTTTAAAATGAGTTTCAGAAAATACGGCTTTGTAGTGAAAGATGCGCTTTAGATATCTCCAAGTTCATATTTTGTCAAATCCCATGTATCAATTGCAGCAAATATTGCAGAATAAATTGAATATTTATATATACTAATACAATGGTACGTTTTGAATTACTATAATACAAGTAATAGAAAACAGATGCATTTTTGTGATCTTTTCCGAACACCACATGCAAATGATTAACAGGACAAAACATTTAAGTTATGCTAACATAATTTTCGCATTTTATTTAAGTAAATATTGTTTTTAAAATCATATGTAAAAAGGCCGTAGTATAATATTTAACGTTTCCTTAAAGTTGCTTTGTTCATTTGATTCTCTAGCATTTGTCATTTCTTTTTTAAACCGAATAGAGCAGAACAAACGTGTTTTACAACCATTCACTTCTTTCAATTAAAAAAACTGTTTGGCTGAAATTAGTCATTTTTTCTCATCTTTTATATATGTGTATACAGTTACAGTTTTTTTTTCTTTTAATAGCAGTTGTTACATGTCTGTACAATTTGCTGTTCCTCATGAAACAGAACTAAAAGTTGTATAACCATACAGTAAATGCCTATTACAGTAGAACTTTCCTGCTTTTTTCGAGTTTTGAATCATAAGAATTTTGATATTCCTATAACAATGAAAACATAGTCAGCCATGTTCATTTCTTTTTCATCAAAACATATGTAATGGCGTTATTTAATTTGGCTTTTAAAACAGTTTTGGTAAACAAACACTTCATCGATAGACAAAAGTGCTTTGGATATTGTAGATGATTGTTGTGTTTTAAATGTTACTACGATGTAGGATTAGATACTCCTCAACAAAAACTATGTAATATTTCATGTGATTAATAACAAACGTTGTCTGACTTGACACTAGTGTATTACTTTGGACCTCAGAAAAGTCGATTAATTGATTTTCAAGTATCTACTCATAAAAGTACGGACAATTAATCATACTCAAAACACACTATATTAGTAATATTTCGGCACGTTAATAAATGACAATCACAAAACATCACGATAATTCCATCAGTAGCACAATCATTCTCATAGTTTTAGATTTAGAAATATTCTAACATGTTTCCTGCTTATTATATGGCGAAATGCACATACTTAACAGCATGTTAATAATGGTACAAAAAATGGTAGTGCAACTTCCTTCAAAACTTAATAACATTACGTAGAATCCAAATGATAAAACATAATAAGACAGTAGATAATAATGAAGTTTGATTTGAAATCGCATTTCCATAAATCTATGCTACTCGAAAGACAGGATAAACACAGTATTTGGTCTATTGAAGTTCTTTTTGTTATATATTAACATTTTGATTATAATCTGTGAACATTTTCACAACCGTACACTTATAATCTGTTAAAGATTCTGTAAGTTTGTCGTTGAGCGCAAGATGTTGACAATTTGCCTGTAAGTTGAAACTGATTTGTGTAAAATTTTAAACAAGGTGATGTCACCATCTTAAAACGGAAACCTTTTGCCACATCACACACCATGGCCCTTTATGTTGCTGCTTTTGATGTCCTAAGTGTATTTGTATTTCAAATTCCTCAGCATGAGGTGTATAGACTGATATGATAAAAGAAGGACCGAAATGTTATGTATAAATGTTTAAAAATATACATTTTATCAGCTAGGAATTACATGAGCTCAAGATTGTGACATTACCGCGACCAGTTATGGACGTCAGATGACAATACGCATCGTGTTTTGACAATAATCTTGGTATGGCAACAATAGCAAGTAAAAAAGGCTTGTAAAAGGATTTAAGACAGGAAGTTTTCTAATTGCTTCTTTCGGTAGTTATTTTATGTGAGTTAGAACAAACAATTACATGTAGAGCTGAGGACACAACCTTGTTATATTTCCACAGCCTTACTTAATAAATTACATGTCTTATTTCGATTGGGTAAACAGATTGCGTTGACCTATTTCACATTGTTAAAACTTCGACAAATAACAGCAACGTTGCCCATGTTTATCAAATATGTCCACTATTTACATTTCAATTCTTTACAGAATTCCAGTCTCCAAATTTTAGCACTTTTCATCGTACATTAGTACAGTTAAATTGTATTATAAATAAAAATGATAATTATAACTCTACGTAACGTTGATAACAAATTTTTCTTTAGCCAGGCTTAAGTATGCTTTATAAAAAGCAGGATGTTTTCAACATAGACGGGGAAATGACAGACATTAATTAAAATAATAAGTCCTCAGTAACATTAACATATCTTTTCAACAGTATGCAGTACTATGAAAAGAACTTACCAGCTAAAAAACATAGACACTTAAAATGTATCTACAAGTGGTTAAAATATCAATCATTTGTATCAGCGCACCAAACCCTGTAATAAACAATAATCTGAGAAATCACGGGAAATTGTTGGAATAGTTTTAAAAATGTAATTTTATGTTGATGAAATGAAACACCAACATTACCTTTATTCAGCGCAAATCTCAAGAAGTGACCCAATGATATACACCAAAGAGTGTGTGAAATGGTCAAGAAAAAAAACAATTTACCTTATCAGACAGAAAATAAAAAATGTAGAGAGAAGGAATGAAAAGAGACATTATGTCAGCACGAAATTACAAACTCGTTATAACAGAAATGAAAAATCGTTGGTGAGGGAAAGAAGAGTTGTACCATTGTTAACTGCCACACAAATTTTCCCGTGTTACTCTATGCTGATAAAATAAAAAAGAAGCTATGGTCGTATAGCGGAATAGTCTCATCTGTTAAAGATATACATGAATGCATCGTGAAAAGAATGAAAGGAAATGAAGTTTTATTGTAACCTTTTTATGTTATGGCCATCTCTCTATTGTACCCAGATCAGTAAAAGTGTTTGAGAAAATAGCACTATTATTCAAATGACTGAAACAAAAAAGTGGTTGTTTATTTGTAGGTTATAACACCTTTACCGATAAATTGCGCAAATTCTGCAGCGGAAATATTTCGCAATATTATTCCGCGAAAGGACGAACGCAGATTTTATAATCTTCTATTACATATACGAATTTCTCCCATTGATATTATATATAAGTGATATGAAAGTGTTCCTTAGTTACAGCAAAATTGATTACAGTTAATGAATTTAACACGAGGACACACATTAACTAAATGACGAAAACAGTGTCGTCACTCATCAGATATAAAATTTAAAAGTTAGTGTGGAAAACAATTGATTTTAGTACGTGGATGTTAGTACATGTTCAACAATTATTGAAATTACACAGGGACATATTAATAAATAGACCCAAGATGACTAAAATCTTAATTAAATTTATTTGTAATCAAATCGTGATAATGCAGTAAAATAAAAGAATCTGACAATCCAGCAATATCGGAGACTCTCCTGCCTTTTCATAAATTATCAGCTTTGATATATCATATTTGAATTTAGTTTAATTTCGGTATATTTTACAGTACAAGAAAAACCCATTCACTTCTATACCATATAAACAATCTTTTGTCAAAAGTACATGTCACAGGGTGAAAAAAATGTGCAGTCAGTCCGGGGCTCGCACCCGGGACCCCTCGCTTACAGAGTGGGTGCTTTACCGGCTGAGCTAACCGGCTGCCTTACATATCCTCTCCTCTAACGTGACCAAGTCCGCACCGTGACATACACCCTTACAAATGGGAAATTCGTCCTCGCATTCCGGAGGTACATACTATTGCAAGCGTCGTAACACTGACCAAGCAAGCATGCCACGATCCCGTGTTGGGCGCTAAATGTCACAGGGTGCGAAAGATGTGCAGTCAGTCCGGGGCTCGAACCCGGACCCCTCGCTTATAGGGCGAGTGCTCTACCGACTGAGCTAACTGGCTGCCTGACATATCCTCTCCTCTAACGTGACCAAGTCTGCACCGTGACACCCCCCCCCCCCCCACAAATGGGAAATTCGTCCTCGCATTCCGGAGGTACATACTATTGCAAGCGTCGTAAGACTGACCAAGCAAGCATGCCACGATCACATGTTGGGCGCTAAATGTCACAGGGTGAGAAAGATGTGCAGTCAGTCAGGGACCCGAACCCGGGACCCCACGCTTACAGGGCGAGTGCTCTACCGACTGAGCTAACCGGCTGCCTGACACATCCTCTCCTCTAACGTAACCAAGTCCGTACCGTGACATACACTTACTGTAAATCTTATCAAATTTGTGTATCCTATTGAAAGCATGCATGTCTACATAAACCACCGTGGTAACATAAAGCTACTGAGTCCTTGGTCTTTAAATAATTTTCAAAAATACTACAATGCTTTAATTTGATACTAATTTCGTTTAAAATGTGTATCGAGTGCTAAAAAGACATACATGTATATAGTATTACTTTATGGAAAAACAAGTCCGCACGAATTTGAATGAAAACGTACGGTGCATTTTTATTCATACCATCATATAAAAATCTCCCTACATTTTTCAAATATGCGTCGTTTTTCTCTTCTTTTAAAGTACACATTCCCTTAAAATCTAAACAATTAATTTTTCATAGTTCTTCAAATACGAGCATTTAGAAAAGTAAAAAGGAAACTATCTGATTTCGTTTGTATTATTTAATGACGCAGACCTTGTGTTGTTATCAATTTTGATTTTTTTGGATCAAGGAGTCTTTTTATGTCCGTTTTTGCATTATAGACAAATGATGAAACACATTGCATTCGAATCTGATATCACTATATATACTTGAATTTTATTAACAAAAAAAAACTGCCTATGGATTTACTTGTGAAATAATCAACATATTAAAGGCACTGACCTCCAGATAGTACAACAACAAAATGGTATTTTTAGAAATCAGAATATTACTGCTATATTTCTTAAAAATGCCTTAAAACTGACAGATTATAACTTATAGAAACACAAGAATTAGTTGTTTTTACTTTTTTTTCATAGATAATTGACAAGCGTTTGTAACGGGGTACCGGAGGTAAACTGCTTTAATTATAAAGCTTTGTATTGTACAATCGTGTACGACATTGGCCAAGATCGCAGGAAATGTTTATTGTTGCGTCGCCCCAAGGTTCGATTCCCGACTTGGGCATGTTTTTCTTTCTTGACTTTTTGGCGTTTTCAAGATAGTTTGTAAACATAAACTCATGTTCTAATGTTCATAATATGACCAAACTTTAATTTCAAAGAAAGATCATAATTCTAGTCAAACTTTGGATGCCTTTAAATATCTTGATCCTAATTAACTGAAAAAGAGTACATCACAATTTCTCTCGACGTTCAAATAAATATTGAAAATTGCTGAAGAAAAGCGGCGGATTGATTTGAAAGTATTAAAGATGTATGGTGTTATTTTGACTGCTTTGTTTTATAGATATTCTTAATATGTGAATTTTAAGATATACAATATACAATATACTTTGACGTAAAAGATAGGACAATATTATCCTAAAAACTCACTAAAATCCATAATTTTACATTTAATTTTTTCCAAATCATCTATGGTACCACTTCCTACATTGGACTTACACCCTAATAAAAGTTCATAAAGCCACTCTAAATTGATTAATAATTCTTCGGATTTTTTTTTAAATTAGAGCGAGCGAGCGAAATTCGTTTTAAGTATGTTTTTAAAGCTTTGACATTTTTAGAGGCCGGTACATTTTTTCGAGCAAGCGGATTATATGTTATCATATTTTTTTTTATACTTATCTTAACTGTTTTAAGATTTCCACCCCCCCCCCCCAAAAAAAAAAACGAAAAAAAAAAAACAACAATTTATAGCGTACACATGTCTACGAAAGTGATATATATATATATATACTCAGATTATCTATAAGTTACATACTTATGCAAATGTTTGAAAAGAAATATATACATTTGTCCTCTAAAACACAGGTTGAAATTAATTGTCGTGCATATGGTATGCATACATAAAGATCATCTACGATTTCAGCAATATTTGCTCTGATGTTTTGTATCTACAGATATAATCGTAGTAAACAGAAATGGCAGACACTGATAAATACAAATTCACGGAGTAGTTTGTTACTGTTAAAATATGGCATCTATTTTGTTATAAAAACTAAAAATGCCATTTTGTCAAATGCAGGAGCAATGATTCTATTCTTACTGACTGAATTCGATGTTAAATGTGCACATGCA
The DNA here is from genome assembly GCF_021730395.1 of Mercenaria mercenaria. Taxonomy (NCBI): domain Eukaryota; kingdom Metazoa; phylum Mollusca; class Bivalvia; order Venerida; family Veneridae; genus Mercenaria; species Mercenaria mercenaria. The sequence continues at coordinate 6,388,154 of NC_069365.1, read as the reverse complement.
CAACTTTCTTTTGTTAACATTCATGTCTTTACAATGTATACTGTCTTGGATAATTTTGTACCTATCTTTTCGAAATTTATATAATATTATATGAAGAATATTTAGAAGAACAATTATTGTGCAACACAAATAATATGATCTTATAACCTACCAATATATACTCACGGCAGTGTAAATCCGACCAGTGTCTCATAACACATATTTGACTGGGTGTAGGCCTATAACAAATGATGCTCTCTATTTTTATTACGTGTGCAGGAATATGTATATACTATTTGAATTGTTATACATGTAACATTTTGATAAACAATAAAATTGTAAAAATTGTAATTTGTACAACACAGAGTTCCAATAGGCATTTCACCAAAGACAAGACCTATAAATTAGCTTTTATGGAATCTTTTATTGAATATTCAGGTGCAGTTATTTTGTTTAGACGAATATGTTTTTTTTTTAACTTTAGGATATATTTTTCAAGAAATGTCCCTACAGAGTTTTAGCTCTTAATTGAAAAGTTTCTGTACAAAGTGATAATTTCCGTAAAGTTATGATAACTGCCATCTCTTTTGGAAGACTGTGAATGGAGTATAGTTTATGGTAATACTCCATTGTTGTTTCAAGTCTAAGTAAACTGCTTCAAACTCAGATATCAACTTTTCAGAGAATAGAAATAGCTCGAAAACCAGTAGCCATATTTGTATCTAAGTCAAGATATGGTATTTAAATCTATTTATCAATAACACTGATGTTATTGTTCAGCAGTACAGTCTAAATGTTTTGTTGTTTTTTTTTTTGCTTGTTTGTTGTTTTTTTTGTTGTTTTTTTTTGGTTTCTTTTTTCCCATTTTTTTTCTGTACATGCAAGCGAGTTAATTTATTTTTTTCCTCAGAAATTAAATTTTATGAGGCCGATATGAAGAACTACAAATGAATTTAGAATGACCTGTATATTTTTCTTGGGACTAATTTGTCATTAACCAACTTGAATATAGGGTAACTTACGATCATATTTCAGTGTTAAAATTCGCCAGACAAACATCACTTGGCGAATTGTCCGTAGTATACCCTAATTTAGACCCTTAGCCTGCAAATGATGTTCACAACCATATTCTATTCAAAAGGGAGGGGATTATATCTCCAAATAGGAGCGGAAATACACAACAGCCGTTCTAGAATTCAAAATTATTACGGGGTAACAGGCGCACGGACGTCCCTGATTTGTTCCCGAGTGTTAATTTGTGGACTGCTGTGCCCCATGGTAGCTCATACATTTTTAGGCATTAATTATTTATATAATTTAAACTTACAGTAACGGACGACCATATTTCAGTGTTAAATTACAATTTTGCGTTCACAAATTTCAAAATTGTCCATACGTATTATATATGATAATACATAAATCACAGATTTAGAGCGATTGGGCTTTTTGTATATCACAATTGTAAAAATAAGAAGCAACTTACTTTAAAAAAAGAAAGAAAATATCTTTGCTCCGCTCTGTAAACTAAATTCTGGTCTTTAAAATCTGATTTTCATACAAAACATAAACACATCCTGGCTCTTAAATACAATCCCATTCCCCGGCCTCCCCCTCCTCCCATAGCACAAACATAATGCAATCAATTCTTATCCTTTTATGCATTTAGCCCTTTGCAAACTAGGTTTTTCCATATTATCACTAAATGGAGTTTTTATGTCCGTCTGCTTCTTGCTTATTGTTATTTATATGCAAATTTGGTTGAAATTGACATGCATAAAACAATATTCCACAACTTCTGTTAATGGGCGTTCCGCTAAAAATAGGATGTAGGTGCAGAATTGGAAAGGCATTTAGTCTTTTATTATTATTATTATCAGTATTATTATTACTATACCAGATTTATATAGCGCCCTTTTCATGATAGACACGTTCAAAGGCGCTTTACATATAGCAAACGCAGCCACACAGGGCGCGAAATTCATCCTCTACTGGTACAGACACAGAGCGATCTGACCAGAGGGACAGAATAAGATAAAGCCCCCAGAACATATAGAGAGAAATCCTTTTTAGATACAGACTTGTCCGGCACTTAGCCTAGCTCTTTGCGAATAGACAGTCTGGTTCTTTAACGTGCCCGGTGTATAGTGCGATGCACGCGAAGCCGTCTTTCCTGGGAAGAACCAGTACAGGCCGCTAATAGTCTTATTTTATAAAACAGACTGCAGTTCATTCCAGTGACCTTTTTGAATGTCCATAGCCTACATTTCAATGATGAACATAGCTCTATGAATGCGGAGGTTATACACTCATAAAATCACTGTGTAATCAACAAAAAACTGAAATCAAAATTGTACCGGTTGTGTATAGACCAAGTGACAAATTATACGATACAGTTATTACATGACAACAAGATATTGCAAAGAAGTTAATGAAGCAAAACGAAACTGAGAATGGAACTACTATTATGTTTGCTATTTCTGTGTCTAAAAGCTAGTGTTTCGGTTTCATGTCCTACTGTTCCACCTTGCAGGAAAATAATCACAAGTCCATGAACATTACACCACTAGGGTATTGCATATCTATGAATATAATTGGAACTTAAGATAGACGGGCAGAATAATCTACCAAAATATCGAATGTCCGTATCTCTGACAAAATCTTAGACCCAACGTAAAGTACTGTTAATTGCAGCTTCGACATTATTTCTACTTCTCACCTGAACATATTTTATAACCGATAAATGTGTAAATTAACAGAAAGGATATAATACATTCAAGTAAATGGGTCTGGCAACAAGTTCTTTCAACATTTATCAACCACTTCCTAGAAATAATAATTTTAGTATGTGAATACATAGCCAGAGTGTAACGCGAAAGAAATTTAGTAACTTTCTGTTAGTGAAATGTTGTTTGACTAGTTCTTAGAAAATATATAAGAATACAAATTTATCTAGAACTATTAAAAAAAGAATTATGCTTTAAAAAGACGATTACCAATAATGATACTATCGATACAAACAAAGGTTAATACTAAAGTGTTTTTGGACAGATTTTTGATAAAAATAGAATAATCGAATATCGTTTATTTACTGATGCGTAAAAAACAAAGATTTTTTTGACGTTTTGGTGTGGAAATGATTTGTAATTTGGTTCGAAATCGGAGGAAAAACAATGAATTGGCTTTATAATTTTACAAATGTTCTAAAACAGAATTACTCAAATCATTCTATTTAAGCTGACGTTAATGTCGCAAGTAGGAGAATCATTTCGAACATTTCAAACGGGTAATTATGAATTATGAAAAAAATGAATAAACAAAAGTGTGTGTTAACTAATGCAGGAATAAAAAAAATCTAAAACGCTTTCATTAGGTTATAGAAACATTTGACCTAGATGTATGAATAAGTGTCTTACTGTTGAAGTTCTCCACATTATGTGATATTTTCATCCATCTAAGCAAATTCGTATGTAATCCGACAAACAGAAAAGAAATTTAATGAACAAAACATGGATATCATTTAATAAAACATAACACCTATTCCATTCTAAAACGCAGAATATAGTATTTCTGTTATGAAGATTTTTTCTCAAGTGTATGGCTAGATGGAAGCCAGGTATTTATAGTCTATATACGGCAATATGTGCAAAATAAACTACCAAAGAAACGGTCTGCATAGGATAAATTTGCTCAAAGAGAAATTAATAACGGCAATAATAATTTATCTCCAACCAAAGGCCTGTACAGAGTGCCTACAGAGTGATTAAATCCGAGGAACGACGATGGATTTCGGAAATAAATAGACGTCGGCCATTGTTAATGTTTCGCAAATCGAATTGTTTGCTATTAGATCTGGTAAATAAATCTGTTTAAAGAAATTGCTTTAAAAATATACAAACTTAGCATATCTTTCTAACAATTAACCTTTTAATTCAATCATTTAGAAAATTGTACTGGTCGACATATTTATTTTGCATCGAATTGAATAGAGGTTTCAGTTTTGTGGTGTTCTGTACTTTCGGCATCAGAGGTCACCCGGATATAATATTAAATTGACGATAATAAATGTACATTTTACGTTTAGGATTACGCATTAGTATAAACTCAGTTTGAAATTATTTAAAATGAAAATCATTTTTAATTAAGTAGCCCTAATGTATCAATAGCCTTACTAGACTGATTTAGGTTAATAACCCCATTTCAATTATTGCGTATTACCTTGTATAAAACAGTGATAATATATCGAGTCGAGTATCTTTTTTTTAAATATCAGCAAGAAATGTTCACATAATTTAAAACTTCAAAGATGATATAGAATAAATTTCACGTGATGAAAATTTTGAAATAAATATCCTGTTTCTTAACTATACTGATAATTGTCTTTTAATTTAACAAACAAACAGGACGGGAAAAGACAAAAGTCGATCAATACGGAATTATTAAATTCTTGCGCTCAATTGCAATATGGTTAGAGACAGTATGACCGACTGTTGGCCGCGAGAAGGAAAATTGCATAGCAATTAATCAATCCAAGTTTAATTAATTGCTGAGTATTTATTTTGTTCATGTCAAATATTGACAACAGCGTGGTGGCCACTTAAAGAGTGATTTTGTAATGTCAATCTATGTAAACATTTCATGTCAAATAAATATTCATGAGGTTTGTTCATGGATATTTATTGCTTTGAAGACTTGAAAGTGAAACTCTAAATTATTGACCTGTTGTCTATTGTTAAATTCCGGTTGTTTGGCCTTTTGTGATTTGCTGAATTAAAGTCCTACTTACACATGTATTTGAAAGTGAGTCATACTAAATCATAACTTAATAGCCTGTTCGTGTATTATAATTCGAAACTGAGCTTTATGGAGCTGGCAACTTGGTCCTTGTTTATGTAAATACAAACCGATTCTAAATGAAACAGTTTTCTAAATGGGTCATCTCTCTCTCTCTCTCTCTCTCTCTCTCTCTCTGTATATATATATATGAATGTGTAAACATGAGTGCAGCACCAAACCGTGTGTGTATTCACACTGTATTTATCATACACAAAGCTGATAGTTATACTGGTCTAAATCAAATAGATAATGAACAACACAGTTTCTTGTCCAAAGTGGACAGTGTGTTTTTTAAGAACATTGTTCTGTAACACTTTGACATCAGATAATTCATTTGTCGCGGATGACCAAGTTAAGAATGCCCGACATTGCACAGCGTACTATATTTTCAATCTGCAAATTGAATGTTACCTTTCAATTACGCCTTGTAATATTTAAGTAATAGAAGGCCTAAAACTAATCTTTAAATCCTAAGACAGGGCCTAATTTATTTTCAAGCCCCTGCGTAAAGATGAAACCCTACCTAAGCTTGATTAACACTTTATATTTTACAACATTTTCCTAAAGTTTCATTAACACTTTCGCCTGGTTAACACACACTAGACAAACATTTTGTTTTATTTGCTATGTAGACTATTCATGTTCATTTCGCTTTAGTTAAGGTTTAACTCAGAAAAGTGATTCTACCCATACCATGCCTGAAACAAGGTCAGGGTAGTCACCAAGGTCTTCCGCCACCATCAAAAGCTGGGGTTGTCACCATATGACCTATGTTTGTGTCCGTTTGACCTTAAACCGGACAACACAATGCTTCATAACCATGTTAGATAAAAATAACTAATAATAAAAACAAATACAAAATACTATCCTGTTTCTTAATGAAACATAAAAGTGTAAGCACTATTCATTTTCGTAGCCATATTTTAGTTATCAGATACACATGGTTTGGTGAAAAGTTGTTTTTGAAAAAATTATATTTACTAACATTAATAAAAGTTTAAAATGATGCCAATAGGTGTATTTAACAGTGTACAATTAAACATATGTTTCGGGACTTCTTCCAATGTGTGCGTTATTCAGCATGATTAAAACGTGTATGAAAACAAGGGACTATGTGTACATTCATAGGTTATCGTGCGCTTTAGTACAGATGTGCTTATTAGTTGAAATTAATAAATAGAATTATTACATATTATGACAGTCGAAAACGGCCTTTGAATATCATGCATCATACTATCCTAACTAAAATCACTCACTTAAGTACGTCACGTGGTATGAGTAAATCACTGTTAGATTCACGTATTCATGGGTTTAGTAGATCTTACTGAATTAACATCACATTACATGTTGCAGTAACAAAACTGTACTATTTACATGTATCTGAACTCAATGTGTCGAAATAAGGTTATAGCCACAGGTGTGCCAGTCTTGGTTATTATGTTGAACAGTGTCGTAATATACGGGCCGATGACCAGCTTCTGCAAAAGGCCAATTTTAGGATACGTATACTATTTACATAGGTGTAACAAACAAGACAGCTTACAATAACACCGCAAACCTCCACACCAGTGAACATAATAAAGAAGAAGAAGAATATCTTATTGACTTAAACTGTTTCTCGTCATGCATATATACATACAATAAACACAACTTAACAACCAGGTCATAGTTATTGTAAAATATAGCGACTACAATAACTATACCAGTAGTTTAATAAAGTCTCTGCTTTTGTATATTTCATCAAGTCAGTATCTTTCCGAAAGGATAAAAACACTCATATTAGTGATAACACACAGCGTCTATACGGACTATGAAAACTATTTAGAAGGGCTCAATTTGTAAGTCACACACATTTGCTGATACATTATGCTGACATTTCGTTGCGTTCACTTAGAGACGCAATATGTAAACCATGTTATAAAATTAAGAACAAAGTTTTCTCAGTTGTGTCATGCAAAAAGTTCTACATTGTGTGTAAAAGTTGTTCACACCTAAAACACAGTACTGATTGGTCAGTTACAACCTAGGATCGACCTGTTTATACAGACATTCCATTACCCTTAGCGGTTTGTGCACACTCTTACTTGAATAGCTATCGTATACATTTGAAATCATAGAGATTCTTTAATCCACATAAACAATGCTATCTTCTAAATCCGTGTACAAGGAATTAAACATTCAAACAATGAATAATAAGCTACCTGAAAAAAATGGTATTCCTACCCGTCATGGTTAAAATGCTAGAAGTACACAAATGTTTTATTTAATAACATATTTAAGTATGTATGATTAACCGAATACAACAAAATACACATGCACAAAAAAGTGTCATATGTATTACTATCCGGTAAAATCGCTTTGTGTTTTCGGACTAATGTACTTGTCTATCTTTTATCAATAGATTCACTTTCTTTTAAAGCAAAACGAATTAACTCCAACTAAAAATCTTTTTTAGTATAAACTGTTTAATTGTTGTTCTGTTTCTGTGTAGTTCTATGGTAAGCGATTAAACTTAATCTTGATGCATTTACCCGATGAAGAAATATCATTTTAGGCTGAACTTAATCTTTAGGCCAGATATTGTTCAAATGTATAACACAGTGTAGCAAACACTCATCTACTGGTTAAAATCGCGTAAGAGTTAAGAGACAAAATGGCATATACTCACTTCGCAGTTGGTATTTTAAAAACAATTTTAAGTCATAATCATAACATTCTATATGGGCTATGTGTATTTTTACCTTACACTTCTGTCCCTGTCTATTTGTGCAGTCAATTAATTGCATCCGAATAGTACGGAATTTAATTTTAAGGTACTGTATTGTTTCTTTTAAAGTATTTAGGTACTTTTAATGTGAAAGTTGTGTATAAATGTAATGTATGGTATAGTTTGATAGTTTATTTAAGTCTCATTACCATAAACATGTTAAAACTTTCATAATGCACATGATAATTATGTATTTATATATATAACGAACGTATTTAACGTTATTGGTCATTCAATAAATGAATTATAGGAAACATAATAATATCACTGCACGTTCATAGACTAATTGCATTTCATAAAAGTCAGATTACCTTCGCTATCCTTTAAAACTGTCTTCAAAAAGCAAATATCATACATGATCAGATCAACGGTGAACTGGTTAGTGATGATAATCTGGACTAAGATAAAAACTTTCATTTATAATTTTCTGTAAAAGTGGTTGTTTACATTTATATACACTAAAATTCCTATCAGCTTAAAAAGTGGTATGAATATACCAGCTAACACAGCAAGTATATTAACCTAAGTGTAGTAAATGTGTTCCTTAGAGTTATATATAATGCTATTAAGTAATACCATTTACATACAATACAATTAAACAATTTACCTGTATGTACTTTTTAAAATCTATAACTCTGCCTTATATAGATGTTTGTTATTGGATCCTTCTAAGATAAACAGAACAACAGAGGCTTGTGTGGAGCAAGACAACACAAAGCCCGTACAACCCACTTCTGTTTAACTTAAACAGATCAAACACCATGATTACTGACAGTGATACAAACATTTTGTTCTATTATCTAACATTGAATGGCAGGATTTTGCAGCGGTTTTGACGATATCAGTATTAGGTAGAATAAAAGACAATTTATGCTCATATAATAAATTTGGAAGCCCAATACATATGTCTGTTGCTTTATTAAACACTTCATTTATGATGTCCACATAAGCCAACTAAATTGGTGCGACCCCACAGTGAAATTTCGGCATTAGCTCTTCAACATATTGTGCAGTTTCGTATGCAAATTAAAAATTTCTATACGTTCTTAATTGATTAAGCCCAGTGCCTTTTGAACTGTTTAATGTATGGAGTGATTCCATCCACTGATATACATATTCATTGTGTTCTTGTATTATATCCAACAGTTCATTTTTGTACAAATGAACATTTTCTGTACCTATATATTAAGAACAATTATATTTTCTAAGTAGTACTCTTACAATAAAATTCTAGTGTTTACAATTTCTTCCGTTCATTGTTTGATAATGATTAAAAACCAATTTATTTGTTCTGCTATTATTCATTCTAAAGAATCTACACCACAAATTAACTACACATCTTAACTGTTAAGGAAAAAACGTGCAATCCCTGCTCATTTCACCAGTAACTGCGGCATTTGATGTGTACCTGCCTGTCCCTAAGAAAAAACGCATTGCTCTATTCTGTATGCATCAATACATGTGAATCTTTTAGTGCCCCAAATCGAGGCTCCATACGTAATTACCGGCCAGACAAGAGAATCATACAACTTGGTATAGACATTGTAAAGCATACCACCTATGCTTTTAAATTTTGCAATAAGCAGTCTTCACGCTCTACCAGCTGCCTATGACACAAACTTTGCAGTTACATTATAGTCTAGAAATTCGTTCAAAGTGATCCTAAGATATATTTATCAGTATACTAAAATACATTATTTTACATTTAAGCACAAACTGTGACTGAGGCATAGAAGTTGTTCTTAAATGCATAAATTTACTCTTTCTGAGTATTAATAGTTATGTGGTTTACATCACACCAATCACACAAAGTTTTTAACATAGACTGTAAACAAAGCTCATCTTTAGCAAGTAAAACAACATAGTCAGCACAAAACAAAATGGATAGTTTTTGTCGTCACCAATATCAATGCCAAGATCTAAAAGACAAATCATTTATGAAGAAGTTGAATAAAACCGGTGAAAATATACACCACTGACGTACTCCGACTATAACGTCAAACCAGTCGGACATGTATCCATCAACTTTATGCAAGACTTCACATTATCATGAAGGAAACATACAATGGCCCTCAATATTTTATTATTAACACCAAGATGAGCCAAGCGACTCCATAACAGAGACCGGTCAATGGTGTCATATGCCTTTTTGAAGTTTATATAAGCCACAAATGTTGCATACTTCTTTTTTTAATCTAGACTCAATAATAGAGGTTAAACTTGACAAATGGTCAGTTGTACCTCTCTCTTTTCTGAAGCCATTTTGCTCATCACATAACAAATTATTACTTTCTAACCATTCAGACAGTCTACTGTTTAACACAGAACAGTATACTTTGTATATGTCTGGTGCTAAAGTTATACCTATGTTAGACATTGGATTTCTAGGATCAGTTATACGTGATTTTGGGATTGATCATACCTTTTCCCCAATCAGTGAGAATTTTACTTGTATCAAAACAGAAGATAAAAGGTAAGGGTAGATTTCTCGGAAGCACAGAGCACCATAAACACAGCCACAGAGCCACGTTTTTGCAAAGTAGGCCCACAACAAAAAGAAGCTGTAACGGAAAAATATTATAGACGGTTGCTTCAAAAGCCCAACAAGTGCATTTTAATTTTATGCAAAATATAGAAAAAGGCAGAGGAAGGGGTAAGGGGTAGAAGGAGGTGGGGGTATAAAAGGAAAAGTGGAAAAGAATGAATATTAAAAAGGGAATGATGTTATTTAATCACAGTTACCCAACAACGTAAACCACATCAGCGCAGACACTCACGTACAAAAGACACACACGTTCACGCACAAGCAAACACACATATAACTAACTTACATAGATAAACAAACAGACAAGTAAGATACATCAACACTGTACGATATCGCCAAAGACACACAGACGCACAAGCACACACACGCACACACATAAGCAGGACATTAAAGTCTATGTAAGACTGTTATAGCTACATTATTTTTAAATATTTTATAAGGAATACCATAAAAACCATAGGTTTTATTTTTTCCTGCTCTTTTAAGACTGCTTTATGAACCTCTAGTCTAAGAATAGAAATATGACAGTTTATTTGTGCAGTAGGAGCATCACCATGCTGCGCATTCATTGTATAACTGGAATCTGGGTTTATTGTTTAAGGTACTGAAAAAGGAGACTTTAATTCAATAAGAGTTAAATAAATTTGTGTTTAGTAGGAAGTAGATTACAAATAAGCATATGTCGGGAGCTCAGTTGTCTGAACATTGCATAACAACGTCAAACTATGTTACCAGGATATGTTTTGTATATAGGGTGCTTATATTAACTGAAACTTATGATCGATAACATATAAACTGAAAACTATTAAAATGTTGTTTGTACGTATGAAAAATAACAACAACATGAAATTTTAATTATCCTTCAGTTAATATGTGTGTTTGTTGGGGACGTATGACCGGATGCATTTGAACTGAATCCATGTTTATTTCTTCTTTGACAGAACTACACAATTGTAAACAGTGGTGATGTAGTTAATTGCTTCGCTTGAAATTAAAACATACTTAAAATACTAGAAATCTATTCAACTTTGTCTTTACTGTAAAAAAGTTCATTCAGGTCCTATCTTTAACAAGCGCAAAAATAAATGAGTACTGAACTCTTGAAATGGTATTGGTGCGTTCAGACTAGATGATTTAACACGCCAGCAGTACTCAGTTCACGCCAAAGCAATTACTTTGCATTTCTGAGTCTGATGAAATGATAAAAAAAAACATAGTAAGAGGTGTTTTTTTTTAATTCATTGCAATTTGGTGGGTGCTGGGATATTCATATATACATGAAACCAGTTTTCAAAGACCACCTTTGGGAAATGAAAATGCTAGTGGTCTCTCAAGACAGGTAAATTAACTTTTTGTTTGGTTAAATGAAAAGAGATAATAGTGCCTTTTGTAGGCAGGTTTATGTCATTTATTGGGAGGTTGTCTACAGCACGGGTTTGACTGTACTTGTTAATGAGAAGGAGCTACATAAGTTCCATTAATATCCGATGTCACAACCATGTTTTTGCAGTGAAAATGTATTAAAAGAGTTCATCACTTATTAAGACCGAGTAATATAACAAATAACCAAACAAGATTATGTGTGATTAGGCTTTGACTTTATTATAAATTTTCAAATGACAAAAATGGCATGTTGTGAATATATAACATGGTATATAGAAAATATTTAAATGAAGTATTGCCATGCAATACAGTGTCCCCTAGTGGAAGGCTTATTTTCTCTACTGCAGTGTAACATATTTATCTGATATCTATCAATGACGTATAAACAGTTTTGTATAGTATATAATACATGTTATAACATGAAAATTAAAATTTGCGTATATAAATATTTAAAGTCGTTGATTGCTTATGATATCTATAAATATAAAAAATATTTAATATCGTTTCTGATAACATTTCAAAATGAAATTGTGGGAAAATGTGAGACAAAATGTAAGAAATCATCAAATTAAAGAGAAGAAATTCTGAAGAAACTATACCAACATTTTTAAATGGGTCCATATAACACATTAACTTATATTAAAGTATTTTACAGACGGGACAGGAAAAGATCGATGTTGACTTTTGACCTTCAAGTGTGACCTTAACCTTTGAGATACTAGTACGAGCCTGTGTGTTCCGACGACACATCACCTTATTATGGTGAATATTTGTACCAAGTATTATTAAACTCACTGTATGAATTGTTGAGTTACAGCCCAGACAGAAAAGAAACACCCTCTTGACCTTTGACCTCTATGTATAACCTTGACCTCTGGGCTAGGGGTATGAGTGTTGTGCATGACATGTCGTCTTATTATAGTGTACATTTGTGCCTAGAAATATCAATATCCCTTTATGGATGGTTGAATTACAGCCCAGACAGAGAAAACCCTCTTAACCTTAACTGTGAACTTGACCTTCAAGCTAGGAGTCCGGGCTTTGCGCACGACACGTCGTCTCTTATTGATATTTGAATCCTGTTTTGCATGACAAAGTTATGGACCGGGCAGCAAAAAGCCCTTATGACCTTTGATCCCCAAGTGTGACCTTGACCTTTGAGCTAGGGTTCTAGATGACACGTTGACTAATTATGGGGAACATTTATGCCAAGTTATACTGTAATCCTTTGATGGATGACAGAGTTCTGGACCGGAAACGAGGCAGACCCGGTTCATGTCATGTTAACATTTGACTACCAAATGTGACCTACGTTTAAGCTACGGATCTGAAAGTTGTACATGACTCTTCGTCTTATTATGGGGTACATTTATGACAAGTCATATTAAAATCCCTTTGTGCATTGTTGAGTTACACACTGGACAGGAAGAAATGTTGACCTTTGATTTCCAAGTGTGACCGTGACCTTTAAGCTAGGAGTTCGGCTTTTGCGCATGACACGTTGTCTTACTGGGAAATATTTGTGCCAAGTAAAATTAAAATCCCTTGATGAATGACAGAGTTATGAACCAAAAAATAGCGGACGGACGGACGAAATGACAGAATGACGGACGGACAGACGGACGGGCGGACGGAAAAGCGCCATTCTATAGTTGAAACTTGTTTTCAACCAGTAGGAGACTGATAATATGAATGACATTGCCCGTGCTTAGATGCACAGAAGCAACATCACAACGAAACCATGCAAAAAACATCATAATAAGCTCAGAATATACAAGACCTTTAGGAACTAAAGGTTCTGGTTATTCTTACTATAGAGAAAACGAGGCAAAATACAAAGCAAAGTCGGAAACAAGCTAAGTCCCCCGAGTTCTTGTTAGTTTGTATATAAAGATTTTTTGCACATGTACATGCATTACGACACGAATGCTAGGGAAGGAGTTATAGCAGAAGCTGTTACAATTGATTTAAAACCATCCACGTCACAATTATATTACAAAAGTATACAAAGGATTTGACATAAGTATATGCACCGTTAAGAAACCTAAGATCACAAGACACGCTGTCACTGGTTGGCCCAGAGCATTTCGTTCAATGATCCCAAGTTTTGGAACTCCCTTCCCGTTACGGAAGCTGTTTCAAAAGCCTCCTAAAAGTCCACTTATTTGTATAACATTCACAAACTGACCAATTTTTTTTTCTTTTTATGTCACAGCGTAGAACAGTATTTTATCATAGGGTCAGTTAAGTTCTTCTAGATGTTTATATATGTTTGTCTTGTTTTGTTTTATCTATATGTTTTTGTCAATGTAAAAATGCATTTTTATTGTGTTGACTTCGTAACTGTATTTTTTGCAATGTATTCTGTAAAGCAATTTTGAACGTGTACATGTGCCTAAAAAGAGTGCTATATAAATGTGGTATATTAATAATAATAATAATAATAAAAATTGACTGAGCTAACCACCAAATACCAATGTGTTAGAGGTTTGTAGCTATGTGGTCCACAAATGCTATCAACAGTATGTACGGACCTACATGTACATATGATAAAATGCTACATTCGACTGATCACTAATGACCGTACGGCCGATAAGTTGAAAACAATCATTTTTATATAAAACACAGTCAACCCGTGGACCACACGGTCAGTGCACCCTCTGGTGCTAACACCAATAGTAAAAATGACCACCTGAGCGTAAGGATTGCTTCTACAAGAATGCCATCTAAAAACAGTGATTATTTTTGTACTGCCTTTGTATCGGTAAGTCTTTCAAATACGTATCAAATAATCTGTGGATCATTATACAAATTTGGCTCACATAACTCGGGCAATGTTTTACAAAACCAACAAGACAGAATAAGACTCTCGCTACTATGCTTAGGAGTTAAATATCATGAAATAAGTCACGAGTACAAAATGATTCACTTGATTATGAATATATTGACTTAATCATCACTAAGGCGGTTTTCATAAAGTTGAAAATACATCACAGATTTGGCTCACAAAAGACCTTACGTATATTTAACTTACGTATATTTAATATTCTATATTGAAAATTTTATTTCAAGCATATTTAGTTTAACGTCGGCTAATTGAACACATATACATGTACATCTAATAAGTTTAGCACATCATCAGTTTTGCATACCGTAGATTTTCGAAACGGCGTGACATGTTTGGCGCAGTAAATTTGCCAAAAGCAAGGTCCAGCGGCATGATTCAACATTGTGCCGCTGAAATATATTAAACCAGGGTAGAGTGGGAAGGGAATTGTTGTGTACAAAGAATGTACATGTTGTTACACTAAATTTGCCCAAGAAAAACCCGTGGGATTAATTCTTGTCAAACTAATATGAAATATATCAAACCGGGGTAGAGTGGGAGGGAATTGTTTTGTACTACGACTTTCAGATAAAGAATGTACAAGTCGTTACACTAAATTTGCCAATAAAAATCCCGTGAGATTAAATTTGTCAAACTAATATCAAGCGGATAAGCAGTGAGGCGTAACGTTACGCAAGACAAACACCCGCCGTAATTAAAAAATAGAACACAAATTTACAATATACAATGTAATAGAAAATGGAAGAACAATTTCAAACTGTTATTAAATTTATTCCCGACTAGTTTCGGCTTTCAGTGCCTTCATCAAGGCTATAATTTTTACAATGAATAATGTTGATGACGTCATGCAGAGCACGACGTCATAACAACTGCGTCAAAACGTGGCGTAATTTACCATTCAAAAACATTATACATATAATACAGGAAATGCACAATGTAAAGGATCTATGAACTTCAAGATACATTATTTCCAGAGAAAATGCAGATAGCAAACAGGATATTAAAAGTCTGGAAAAAAATTAACAGTTATAATTTACTGTATTTTATATATCAAAAGTTCTAATAGTTCTAATAACTTTACAGAAAAGAAGTGTAAAAAAAAGATTAAAAAATACTTAATAAATTATTAGTACAAATTTTTGGAGTTCATTCAATTTGGATAAACCGTGTCTAACGCATGCATCCAGTAAGACTACTAAAGTAGACGTTTCCAATCACCAATTATGTGTTCTATGGGCATAAAAAAATGTCATCAGTTGTGTGAAGGTTGGAATTAAAATGTTCAGAAACATTAGATAAAGACTCTGGATTATTATTTATATCCAATCGGTCACTATTCATGCGTTTAGAACACATTTGGTTGGTCTGTCCAACAAACTAAAAATTACACCTTTTACATGTAATAACATAAATTACACTTTTGGAACTACATGAAAGACTCTTTCTAATTCTGTAGTTTTTCAAAGTTGCAGAAGATGTAAAAATTGTAGATTTATAGTCGAACAATGTGAGCAGCGAGCTCTATTACATTTAGAAACTTGACCATTCATACTTGGTCTTGTAATAGAAAAATGAACCGAAATATCATTTAAACTAGTAGGTCTCTGGTACGCAACAATAGGCCTGAATTTAGAAAGGTACTGAACACTATATTTATTAGAAAGTTGTAATAAATCCCAGTACTTATTCAAAACCGCTCCAACGTTAGGTAGAGATGGATTGTAAGTACATACAAAAATAATTAAATTATTAGAACTTTCATCTGTTTAACTGCTAATTAATGCATAAACACAAATTTACATAATAATAGGTCATACAAATCAATACTGCTTAACGTAAACAAATATATAAAAGAGATATACAGGCAAAACAACAAATGGATGTATTGCAAATACAACATAACTTTAAATACTTAAAACATCACTTTCTACAACTCATTCAAAACATTTTATATTGCCATGAGGGTACAAGAAAAGAGATGATGATGAATTATGAATTAGTTGTGGAAAGCACGAAACAAAATTACAAAATAAAGGCATAGTATATGTTAGCTAGTACAATGCTTTGTCTCTGGTGTTGGATCTTTAAATACAATTATAAACATGTTTATCAAAGTTTAATAATATTTTTGAAATAATAGGAACCAAATTGCCTTCTTCCTTATGTACTTAAAAGAAGTATGCATTTTAATTCAGACATAGAATCCAAAATATGAGACTTTTTGTTTAGATTTCTCATTGTTTAGTAAGTGTAAGGCAAAAGTGAGCCTCATAACCTATCTTGAATACGGTTAATATCAATTTTTAAAGACGTGATTGTTGAATGATTTAGGTCCGAATTCTCAAAGAATAATATGCTTCGCATCACTTGTGACTGCGCATGTGATATATTGCGGACGCTCTTGTTTTTATGAATACGGAAATAAAGCCTTGAACATTTAAACAAATATGTTACAATATCGAGGATTAATTTTTTCTACTAAATTAAAAATTCATATCCAGCAGTTAATTTTACAATTGTAGCACATGCTCCCATTAAAGAATTTATTCTTATATGTTCTTAAAATGTTCGGCAGCCAAGACCGATGTTCGTTTATTGCTCATTTTAGTAATTCCAAAGCAAACAGGTGGTAATAAGTCAAACCTTGTTAAACTTTTTACAATAGTTTATAAGTATATTAGCTAGTTTTAGTTTTTATTCAATTCTTGTTTAAAAGATGACAATCTTTATTTATTGCACTTCATCTATAGAAGCATGCTTCTACGGTTTTGAATTATAACTAACCGGAAAATGAAGGATTATTTTATACAAGAATTATCTAAGAACATTGCCAAGTCAGTGATGGCGCAAAACACCATACAATATAACTACTTTTTTGCCAAGAAAATGTTTAAAGTAAATCTGAAGGTTATAGATCATTGTTAAAGGGATAGTACAAACAAAAACATTGGAAGTTCTGAAAAGAAAAGAAGAGTTTCATCTTGCTATTTTTCAACAAATCTTTACATAACATGTAATCTAACGAATCGCGAGTATATACCTGTAACTGCAAACTTATAATGTCTTATATGTTGTTTGAAAAAGAAATAAAAGCTTCTTTAAAGTATTATATCATTCGGATAAAGCAAGTTTTGTACGAAATGTCCTCTACTTTTTCTACCAAGTTTCCTTCTTAAAAGTTTTAATTAAATCTAAAAGGCAATGCATCGTCATTCAGAAATAAAATGTAATATTATGTAATCATGTTGGGTTATAGTGAAGGAGTTTAGTTCCTTAATGACTCGATACTTATATCATCCTATACAATTTAGTATCAAATAGTAAATCATTTAAGTTTAAGATGACTGGTCGGTTAGCTAATATCATGTGTCCTATACCTTAGATATACACAAAATCTGTGAAATAATACTAAAATGAGGAACAAATGCAATTGAAACTGAAACGCCGTATGGAAATTAAAGCTTTCCTTGATTTAAAAAGGATTTTAATGTCACAAGTAGTTCCATTTATTTATTTCTTGTATAAATTCAGGTATCAAAAATTCAATATTAACTTTATACTTTAATTTAGTATAAAAATGAATCTGGCTTTAGATAATTAACAATAATAAAATGACGTCACAGTGTTGATTCAAATTGATTGAAATTTACAGACAGAGCAATCATTAACAATATCAAAGTAAATAAAAGCATTACACTTAAATATCAAACACAAAAATCTCTATACTTCCCAAAATTACTTGGAATTATAAATGACTGTAATGATAAATTGAAAGGGATCTGCGTTCGTGAAAGTAAAAGTAAACTAGCTAACTTGCCATCCAATCTGCCGTATTGTATGAGGGGATCTAATACAATGCCATCGGGAAAACGCATGTTTAATAACATTGTAGAATAAAACAAAATATCTGCGTATAGTTCTTGAATTGCTTTCAACGACAAGTTTGAGAATGCAAAATATTTGCTTCATGTGATTCATCCGTCGTTTGGTACAATCTGATTCTAAAGTCATTAACACTTAATATATTGTAAACCTGTTTTCATCTCAGCCTTAAAATGATAATTTCTTTGTTTTCTTCGTTTCTTTTGGGTTTAACGCCGTTTTTAACAGTTTTTAACAGCAGGCAGTTAACCTAACCCGTGTTCCTGAATTATGTACCAGTACAAACCTGTTCTACGTAAGTAACTTCCAACTACCCCACATAAATCAGAGGTGGTGGACGAATTACTTCAGACACAGTGTGTTCTACCAAATCGTCACGTAGAACATACGCCACGCCCGGTGATCGAACTCACGACCCCGCGATCCGTAGATCTGCGTTCTCCCCATTGAGCTAAGCGGGCTAAAATGATAGTTTCAAAATACAAAATAAATATTCACTGCAACACGAAAATCTCTACACACTTCAGTGCCGTACGTATCAGGATATTTTGCTCTCTTGTTTTCTCTAAAGAATTGTCAACTTATAGGACCTGTTCAAGTTATAATGGATGAGGACTTCTGTTCCATACTATGTATCAAACTATCTTTATGTTGTAAAGTCAAAATTTACATGTCACCTGTTAACGTCTATGTGTAGCCTTACATAATCTTGTTTAAAAGCCTATGCTACAACCTAATTAACAAGTTTGTTCCTTTTTCAATTTTGGTCGAGTATTGAGGGCGGTCTAAGTAGTTTGTTATGTGTTTTGTAATTTACTTACGACTGCAAAAGGTTGTAAAACATGCAACATCAAAGATATATCTACTATGTACAATGCAATCGTAAAGAATTAGGTAAAAATATAAACATTATTTTCGTTTCTGTTTACCTAGATATAAATGGAACATTCAGTAATGATCGAGGTCGTAGAACAATGAAAAAAACATTCTTTAATTGCATGTTATGGAACAGTTTCGGCGTATTTAAAATCAGACACATGGCCTGCCGGGCCGTCATTGGTGTTTAACATGTTGCTCTGACTTTTTAAAGCTAATAATACGCGATGTTTTTTCTTTAGTATATATTTACTCGATCATTTATGTATTTTACATGATTTTTGTCACAATCAGTCATGTATACTATGGATTCATTCCATCTCTGGAAAAACGTAGAGAGTTAAAGTGAGTTCCTGTGCACCATTAACCAGTTTAAACTCACAAGTGGCGTTGATGATGCCCCATTGTGTTTCTGTACTTGTCTGGAGGCCACGCAGAGTCAGTATACATGTAATAGAATTCCATTCAAGCCAGTGTTGGGAGGAAGGGGGGCGGTGGTGTGGCGGGGTGAGTGTGAGGGGTCTTGCCCTTTCAGTTACCTCTCATGAACCGACTCAATAAAACCGAGCTACTGTGATTGGCTGCATTTCAGGCTTACGGAGGATCTTTTTGATTTTAATATTAATCACGAATTCACTCCTTACCTGACGTGTGGCAGCTGTAAAATAGTCTCACCGTACCTGAACGCAGTGTTGTTATATTTACTGGTCCTTTGAAATCATGGAGTCCATCAAGTCAGTGTCTGTGTAATAGAATTTCGCTTATGTCGATGCCAGGGGGCATGAAGGCTGTTGTATTGCCATTACCTCTCATGACAAGACCAAATCAAACTGAGTCTACTATTATTGTGCTTGGTTAGTTTAAACATATTTTATTTCAAGTAATCAAGTAACATAGTCATTGTGCAAACTACATGATCAGACAACAAGCAAGTAAATGCTTATATTGATTCCTTTTCATTATGGAGTTGGCCTAATTATCATTTCACTTCTTCAAATAACATGCCTATATAACATGCAAGCAAGATATATACAAAGACAAAATGAAATGAAATAATATTTAAGGGACTGCTGTTGTAGATATCCAAGTGTTTATAGGTTCAATAAACTTTAAAATTCGACAAATATAGACGTACTTCTTTAAACTACCGGCGTATATTTTATCAAGGCCTTAAACTAAGACATTATATGAAATTACTTTATGAATAAAAGCACATGTATCTCAGTTAGGCCAGTTTGTACGTGGTATGTCTATTCGCGCTGACTGTGTATCTTTTCCTCTTGTAATCTGTTTTGTTTCATGATTACCAAGTTATATTTCATGTTTGATATCTCCACATTACGTATGCAAGATAAGTTTAATTTTTTTTTTGGTCTGTGTCGATTAGCTTTAATTTGCTTAAGACCAATAAAATATATGTTATATTTTCTATCACATAGCCTCAAAACAACTATATAGAGACATCGACAACAATAAAACAAATATAAAGTTAATGCCCCAGAGTAGTGTATATAGATGTGGTAAATGATATCCCATGTGTTATGGCAATCAAACTGAAAATTAAACGAATTGGGGTACACTTCTGCCATGACATAAAGGCAAAATGTTTGCTATATCTATAATAAAGCTAATTAGCTAGTATCAAATTAGATACTGTGTACTAGACTGATAAAAAGTACACTTTCCTAATGTAATCAACTATTTATATTTTGTGATTAGCTGTTCTGTAATAACTACCGTCGCGAGTCCTTACAGATAAAACAATAAATATATTTTACTGATATAAGACTAATGTTCGTGATAACCTAAATACAGTTTGCTTACATTTAAAAAGTTAGATATACCCGAGAGATATTGACACGCACAACAATCTGTGCTGGTAATTGAAAATTCAGGTTGCATGACGAAGTAGGGATCTTCAGTATTGAAGGGGTTTATCAACAATCTTACGCAATGCTCAAGTTGCATTTTTCTACACGTACCGGCCAAACATATCAAAATCTGTGACAGGTATTATCGATCACATAATGAAAGGATATTACAAAAACCTAACTGCAAAGATATTTACATGAAAGTTTTCTCTTCAAAAGCGCAGTTATAACTTTCATACCGACACCTGCAGGGTGGCTTTCTTGAACCTTTATTGACAAGAGGGTTAACAAAAGCTCTTGGTCCATATTGAATACGGAAATGATAAATTGCTTATCTCAAAAAATAGGATTTTTGTGATTTTATTATAATACAATAATCGTATACCATCGACTGACTGCAAGGCTTCCCTAGAAAAAAAGGAAACAAAAACATATTTGTAACTTGGTGCAAGTGTTTATTTCGGATAAAATATAATCGATATTTATGTACCAATTCTAAATATTGTTTTTTACATCAAATAAAACACCAAGTTAAACGTGTTACTAAAATGGACCTCCTACTAAGCAAATATTTGATTAAATATGATATTCTAAGTTACAAGGTAATAGTAACGAAATTTCAAAATCAATAACATTTAGCATTTTATTTGTATATATACTACTGTGATCGTACTCCCAAAGGTTAAATATGATGTGTCACTCGTTGCAAGCTTTTAAACAGACAATCGCTTGGTTTTGTAATATATATTGTTAACAAACCTTGCACCAGGTTATACATTAATCGTCATAAAATTACTGTAATAAACATTGCTGTCGTGAATATTACTATAGTTTTCTGAAAGCAGACCATTTTTAAGATATGTCGCCCTAGTTTAATAGGCAAGTGTGAGGTTTGCCACAAACACGTTTAAGCCGATAGATTCCTTACTAACAGTTCCAATGCAGTGTTTTATCTTCGTTTCTTTGTGAGTTTCAACGTCTTTTTCTGTTCTATTATACTATTATTTGTTACTTGCTTATCCATTTAAATTGATTGAACTAATGTCTAATCGTTGTTTTGCATGTACAACATTGCCAAATTGAACAAGGCATTATAAATGTATCATGTAGTGTATCATGTAGTAATGTACACTTGCATTAAAATTTATCAAATGAAAGTACAAGTGTTTTGAACTTAAATAGATAATGTAGTTGTTTTCTAATCTGCTTTATAAAATGATAGACTAGCGGTCAGAACAAATTATGTTAGGTTAGAATGTATCCTCCGAATGAATGTGATATTTTTCATATGATAATACAAAGTCAATTGTTTTCTTGAACTCTCGTAACAATTAATAATCAAGTTAAGTGAACCAACTTTCATTAAGCTAATTAACCATTAGGAACTTTTAAATATGATTTTTAAATGTATAAACAACTTAATAAACTCAATAACTGAAGATAATGATCGACTAGTGCTGTAACGCTACGGCTTTCATTTGTGCATACGTCTTGGTGTCATTTAGGTCAGACATGCTATCAGGTGTGTGTTGTGTATAATACTGATATAACTAGACCAGGTTTTAAGATTTTATCTCGGTGGTTTTAAGGACTATTCTGAGAGCATTAAGTGAGCTTGGGGTGGGGATTACGTAACTTTTATCACTTAGAGCTGTCAGACAAGTATCAAAACTTAAACCACATGGCTTTCACTTAATCCTTTCGAGATATATTTTGAAAATTATAAGATATTAAATAATCTGCTTGTAAAGGCGGTAATGTAAAACAGTAATTATATAGATTTTACAAATTCCACGGGAAATTAAGTGCATACAATTTTGTACATCCTATTTGTAGTATGAAGACCTTTCTCACATACAATTTTGAATAATGAATACATTATTTGTTATAATATACGATCTGTTTTATATATTACAGGGGCCCAGTATTCAATGGAAGATGAGAATAAACGAACAAGAACAGCATATACCCGGGGGCAACTACTTGAGCTTGAAAAGGAGTTTCATTTTAACAAATATATCTCACGGCCTCGACGGATAGAACTTGCCGCCATGTTGAACTTAACAGAAAGACATATCAAAATATGGTTCCAAAACAGAAGAATGAAATGGAAAAAGGACGAAGCAAAAAGACGTCCGCGTCCGCTATCAATCGGAAGTGCTGATTCTCCACCTAGTCCTATGTCGTCACATCAAGATTCTCCACGTTCAGAAAACGAGGCAGACAATAACAATACAATTCATACAAAACTTGGTGCAAACAAACTTGAAATCTCACTTTCAGAAATCGATTCAAAAATCACGTCAGACAAAGATATAGAACAAAAGAAACATAGTGGTGATGTGAAATCTGCAACAACATTATAAAAACTGCATAACACAAATGATTTCCTGTCAAATATAATGCTAGTCTTCATTGATACATGTTGCTTATCATAAATGCTAATCCCCAATTTTGTCGACATAAAACGTTATTAAATATTTTGGTCATGCTTTGTTCAAGTATTATCATTGACTTACAATTGAGGTTTAAATAAGTGATTAAAAGCTTGGTCAGGATTTCTTTCTTGATTTGGCATTTTCAAGATAGTTTAGAAACAAAAAACTTGTGTTCTAATATTCATAATATTACCAAACTTCAGTTTTAAAGAAATATCATTTTGTAGTCTAAATCTGGAGGTCATTGCCTTTAGCATTACAGTACGTAATTTAGATAAATATATATTTATGAATGGACAGGCACATTTTCAAATGTACCTAATTATTCATCTCGGTATATTGCAGTCTTCACGTTGGTTTTCATTCGGACTTTTAGTAGACGATACGACAAACCGTCATCACAATCTAAAACGTCAGCCAAAACTTTGGAAGGGAAATAAGCAAACAGTATTCTTCAAATTTGTAATGATGGCATTATCTTTCTTGCAAATCAGTATTTTATTATCGATCATTAACAAATGGTGTGACACTGAACATTACTGTTAAACATGTTAAACTGACTTAGAGAAGCCCTAAACGTCGAAACATGTTTATTTTTAAACGATATTAAGGCGTTAATAAAACAAAACATCAGACATACAAAGCGCATAAGTGTACAGGCAAATTTAGGAACTCATTTCGTAATTTAAAAAAGCGTTTTAAATTTCAAAATATGTAACATATTTCTGAAATCAACAACCAGAAGATATACTGAAACGTTTTTATTTAACTTTTGAGTAGACTCTTAAAAGTAAATATAAGTAATTGCACTTAACTTTATTAAAAGGGGTCCAAGACATAACTCTAAAGTTTTATATGATTTCATATTTTCAAATCCGTTTGCTTAATTAAAAGAGCATGAACGTTATATATTAACATTGTAACTAAATCAGTATTTTACTTACTCCAGACAATTTTATTTAAACTTTTATTACAAATCTTTATACAAAGACGCATCTGCAGGCCTGATTGGAACACTACAATTATCATGGATACAACAATAAGTACATTGATATTCTAAAGTAACAATGTTGTTCTGGTCGAAATTTCTACATTTTTCACTGTCGGAGCTCCCTAAAAACCAGTCCTGATAACATGTTTGGAATTCAGCACATCTGAAAATAGAAATAGCAAAGCTAAAAATGAAGCCGCTCGAGGGTTTACTATTTTGTATCTAATAGATGTACTGTTCACCACCGGGCCCTTTATTGCGTGTGGGTGGGATGGGGGTCCTTGTTGTCGTTTTCCTGGGTAAACAATAGAAATTTCATGTACATAATGTGCTTCCAAATAATGAGTCTGGTAGATGCCCAGATAGTTTACCATACCATTTAATTAAGTGAAATTTTCCGTGTGTATCACAATTATTAATATGAAAGGTGTTCAAACAATATCCGAAAAGCGCTCTAATGTCTTTGTTTCTGGTCCTATTTTTATAAAATGTGGAAGTACGCTAAATAAACCATACTGAATGTGTAAAATTTTAGATATCAAATTTCAGGCCCAACGATATTATGGTGCTGTCATATCAAATAAAATTATTCAATACAACTCGTGTTTACAACTGGTATAATGTTTCTTGACATTAAATACATTTGTTCACCTTCCTACGAACAAATATGAACTGTTTATATTTATAACATATCGTATGTCTGGTACTGACTAAATAGGATATAACAAGTGACTAAACGTTATTGTACTGACGTTTGATAGACAATCATAATGTTGTTTTTCTTCAGGGCATTGTCCCTTAAACCTGATGCAGCATATATTTTGCTTCTTTCCTTTTTTATTCAAAACACAAAATGTGATCGCATAAGTATCTCTGTTCACACTAATTTTTTTTTCATCCGATGAACACAATACACGGTCAAACATTTCAATATTGTCCCATTTATGATAATAACAATTAAATGAAATGAAAACTGATTATAAGGATCATGATTTGTAACAACGTAAGTCAGATACACACCCCCTGGTAACCTTTCTGGTTCCATTCTTATGATTTTCAAGTTTGTTTACACAGTAATTATTCGGAGGAGAGCATGTCTTTATCTCGTATAGTTTCTCACAGAGGAAGTCCGGTCCCGAGCACACTGCGCACATAACTGTTAGCGGAAAAAATAATATAGTTTAAAAAATACATAACTGACAAAAACGCTTTGTGTTTCATGTTAAGCAGTTTGACACCATCAGTCAAGTAAAATTTCTTTTCATAAAACATTTCAAATACATGTATAAAAGGCGCTCAGACCAACATGGATAGTTTTTCTTGAAAGATGTTGTTTCGAAATATTATTTGCATCTTCAAAGTATATATACTTCGACTTTCCATATCTGAGAAAACTTATTTTACAAATACATTTTCATGGACTGTTATAATTGTGTCCAAAACATACTTATCTGTTGCAGAGCCAGTAACAAGAAATGATCAATTTATATCTACCATTTTGTCAGTTCCCCGTTAATGGAAGTGTAAAAGTAATAATAATTTACTACATTTTACCATTGAGAGTATCGGGAGACATCTATAAGACATACATAGATTACTAACATTATGTAATACTTTAAAATATTTATACAAAACGAATACATTTTACAGTGTATACATGTATACACCTCAACATAGGAACCTCTGGAGCAACTCCCGCTTACTTATTCTGAACAAGTTAGGAAATACATGTTTATCTGTTATGAAAGGCACTCGTGAAATATAAATTATGAAAACTCGCATGAAAACAGTGGGCGATAACAATATTTGGTTTATTAACAGTTGCAAAGTAATCACCAGCTTTGCTGTTTACATACTCGATAAAGTTTTTGCATGATTCTCAATTCTAATGCAGTATTCCACTTACCTGCTTTCGGTGGAATTGTATATGGCTGTTTTGCACTAGTAGTGTCTATAGATACTCGCGTTGTTTGCAGCGACTGTTGTGTCACAGGGGGCGGTCTGTACGTTAAAACTGTATTATTTGCTGTACCATTTTCTGTAGTATATAATAAGGCAGGTTGCATAAATAGCAGTTTATTTTACTGTCACGAATTTTGTTGTACATAATGGCAACGGCGTTGTAGAATTCACGTTCAGCTTCGTGAATTTCGTGAATGCAGGTGAAATACTTGTTTGATTCTTACAAGGGTGCTGTTATAACAAGACTATTTTGTCCTGTCAAACCAGTAAAATAAAGTATCAAGTTAAGACAGAGTAGGAAGAAAGTATCTTGACAAAAAGCTAGATATATAGGTTACATGTCTAACAATTTAAATGCAAAATATGTGCCAGCATGTGGATTTGAAGAAAATCTATGAGAATAATGAACTTTACTTTAGTGTCAAAATATCCTTCATTTAGTTGAGAACGGACTATCATTTTGGATATATATTTTCCCAAGTACTTAGAATTAACGTAATAAATATATTGTCAATAACGTAAAAGGCTACCTCTATCATGAATTGTATAAACATTATAATTATTCTTAATTTAACAGTTAATCAAAACCTGATTTATGCGGGTATGTTATTCCGTCCGTACGATTCTGTGTCTTGTTTACTTTTATACTCAATTCTTTCATAAAACTGCGGTTTCTCAAGAGCGTTGTGACAGGTGTTAAAAGAGAGATTCTCGCGCCCACGCGCTGAGAACACACCTTCTTTTCCCGTAATACAGCTCCATAACGGATAGTTAAAAAAATGACAACATAAATATGTACAACCTCTAAAGCATTTGCAGTTAATTTAACAAACAACAATTAAATTGCAAGCTGCATGATAGTTAATTATGAGATAGCTCTACAAACAAAACTTAATTGCATGTTTAATAAAGTTAAATGCATTTAATGAGGATCTCTATTTTTGAAATAAACATCTAAAAATTAAATATTTTGGTGAAGATCGGCATATCTTTCAAGTTATCTTGTTGCACAAAATATAAAAAAAGTACGTAAGCTGTATCTTAAGATAAAAGCAAGATACGACATAAAGCACTTACCATACACGGAACCATAAGCTCAAGCAGCAGTAGCAAGAGATCTATAGCAAATATGTATGCTCGTCTATGTTCTATAATTCTACAATTAATCTTTGAAAAGATCCGCTGGAAGGAAAGCAACAACAATAGTAGACTCGATTTGACTGAGTCTGTTCAAGACAGGTAATGAAAGGTAAGCGCTCCTCACGCCCCTTGGCAATGGCTTAAGCGGAACTGTTATCTATAAACATTGAATGTCATCCATAAACATTGAATGGACTCAATGACCCCAATGGACCAGAAAATATAACTCCCGAGTCCAAGAACAGGGAGACTTTTTACAGCCGCCACACGGTACTTAAAAACAGCTATTGTGATATTTAATAGAATTTTCGAAAATACTTCCTGCAAGCATAATACCCAACCAAAGAAAACAGAATAGCATATTTTGATAGATTAAGTTTGTTCATGAGAGGTTACAAAAATCGTTTACTGTGACGAATCGCCCATATATGAGTCCATATTAGACAAAGCTATTTACCATCTAATTAATATCCGACACTTGTCGTATGACCATTGTATCAGCTTTATACATGTTTTCTTTGCCACTTTGAATTTTGTCCGAGGACACAATAAAACATCAGTTAAAAGCAAGAAAATGTACATGGAAGCAGGAGGCTCAAGAAGCAGTAGTATAAACCATATCCACTTCTTAATATATCCTATAACATAGATCGAAATTTGGCATACATTTGGCATAACATAGAAATAAAACATTAGAAATAAAATCGGCTTCATAATTATATTTTTTTAAATATTATATCATAAAAATTATATAAACAAAGAGTTCAATGTATTCAGTATCTATTAATGGCAATTCTGTTCTATTCTGGGGCAGGAGTTTCTGAAATTGCAAAATATCTTCGTTATGATAAAGGTGATACTTCTTCATTAGAAAAATAAAATTGTAAGTTCTGTTTGAACAATTTATTAATGCCTATCTGTATTTTATCATTAATGTCCCATCAACTGAAAAATGTACCTAAAACTGTATATTAAATAAACAGTGAGCAAAGTGTATTTTATATTGTCATACAGGTGTTGTAATAAATCTCAATTTCCTATCATAATTTTGTACATGTAACTTTTCAATAGAACTATGATCTTTATTGTAAATTTGTGACTTAATTAATTCTGAAGAGGTGTAACGAGGTTATTTGTAAGTGTTCGGGAATACTCGGATGATTACGTCTTGTTTCGAGGCCATATGATATATCTTTTGCAAATTTTAATCTAAATAGCAAGTCAATAGAACTCTTTGTATATTCAGCTTTGAATCAGATTAGTGCAAATCAATGGAGTGAAAAGGACATTGTACCATCCAATAGTATATGCTTTTAGGCAGAAATCAGAAAGGAAACACTATTTTATATGAAAATGAAATAAATACATATTCCAACTCTTTTCTAAAGTAATAAATCTGATGATCATGTAAGTTTACAGTTAACTAGATAGAATTATCTCGATCAAAATAGCGAATATCTGAGATAGACCTCAAAACTCTATGCACAAGTTCCAAAGTTAGTGACTATCTAACTGAGATTATTTCCACAAATGAACAACCTCCTTAGTATCTTGAAACTTGCAAAACAAAAACTGTAAGAAAAGAAATTGGAACGATGCACAGGGATAAATGTATAACATAATGTATGAAATAAACCTTGAAGCGATGGACATGTGCTCTCTAAGTACGTGTTTTATATGTATTTTGAAAAACAATACCATGTGTACTTCTACAAAGGTTCTTCAAAATGTTAGTTTGTGTTCCATGCAAGTGGTCTATGTCTTGTACTTCAATGAGGTGACTCTGATCAGTAACGATATGAGCAAGTTCACTGTTATTCGTGTGTGCACCTACACTAACTGCGTATATATCGGATCCATGTCTGAAATATTCATATTTTCATTATGTGATACATATAGAGTATATTACACGAGTCTTTTCATACTGAATTTATTAAACGTGCTGAATAAAATAATAAAATATTTGACTCTGCCGAGCGCTTTGTCATTCTTATTCAATGAGTTAAATAAATTAAATGTGGAAAGACACCCTTTTAATATTTTATTTTTATCACATTGTAACTTTTCCTTCTGAAACATAAAAAAGTTCTTCTGTCTTTAACTATTATAGACCCAAGTCTGCTATACTCAAGACGACGTCAATGTCAAGGCGTCATTACACTAATGTAATAGCAAAACTACGTAAAAGCTTTATTTCGCTTCCACGACGCAAAAGATATGATAACTAAATAAACTCAAACGCCCTCGTACCTTTCCTTACAGGCTAGTGAACATACATAGAAACTGTAAATATGTTCGACCGTGTCGTTGTCCATAAACAAGACACAGTGAAAACAGTAACCAAGGCATCAGTTTTGAACTTAGAAAAAAAGCAGGTAATTTGTAAGTAAGAAACTTACGATTTTAAATGCCTTGCTGCATGAAAGGTCTTCACAGGGTCGGTTGACTTCCCATCTGTTACAAGAATGACTTCTGTTTCCGCTCCATGTCGTCCGAAGCGGTTAAAGGTATGTAATGCCTTTTGTAGTCCGAGGTCTATGTATGTTTCTCCATTGCTATAAATGATAAGTAACTGCCGTAGCTGACACTGACAAACAATTTCATGATTCACAACGTACTGAAAACTTTATCGGGTCAAGCTATCCATAATTAGTTTGATGTTATATATGTTATATGTCTAGTAAAGGTTTTTTATTAAAGTAAATCAACAAAAAGACATATATATTGTCTTCGTTGGGCATAACTCCAACAGAGAATTGTTCTTACACATTAATTGTGAAACTGTACCCAATAGGCCTACATGTATAGTTATAGTATATATTTTTTGCTTATTGACCAAGTGTTTTCATTTTCACTTAACTATATAACTTTTATAATGTTTGATCAATAAAAAATACACAGCAAATATTCAAACTTTTACAAGCTCGCAAGTCATCTGCAGGTATGTACCAAAAACAACTTAGTCAGTAATATTTCACCTGAACGGTATTTGTTCGATAGCCTTCAGAATCTCATCCACTGTACTAAACTGTTGAAGTTTGACGTATACATGGGCCTCTGTTAACACAAATGAATTTTATCTATAGTTGAAATAAAATCTTTAATCATTTATAATCAGTGCAATAGACTGTGTGTAATATTACCTCATGAATGTACGTATATTAAATATGATTTTGAAACGATATACATTATGTCTTAATTTTGATACTAAAAATTTAAACATAAAGGCAAATTACTTTAGATACTTTGTTCTACATAATATAAGATACTATGCAATAATTTTTATCGTCACTGTAAAAATACATATTGCAGCTGCTAATGTATGTTATTCTTTAGTTTTTCCAATCAAGTTTTCATAATTTGCATTCAGTGTCATACTGTAAAGCAGTCATTTACTTGTTGAGAATGTTACGACACAAAATTCTGCGTCAGCTGTGGTTTCGGATGCAATGGTATGTACCATTTCTTTGACAAACTGTAGTTCTATTGCGAATCCATTTTGTCCCAAACTTCCAGATGAATCGATTACGAAACATATATCAAGCGTTCTGTTATTACAGCCTGAAATGAGGAATGTAGTGGCTACAATGATTAAAACAGTAAAGGTGATGAAGACCAAACCGCTTTTGTAAATATCTCTCTACAAACTTCTATAATCTTTAAAAAAAGTTTCGATATTGTTCGGATCCAAATTCATAAAGTATCTTAGTTGAAAAAGATAAGAATTTAAGACTTTCTCTCATAATATTCCGTTTCATTTAAAAAGAATCCCTTTAATAATTAAGCTTATATGTTCATTATCGAACAGAACGATGAAATTTAAATCTATCAATTATCTACATAATACTGTAATAGAAATTGTACTGAAATAATAGAAACAAACGTGTAAACTTTGTAAAATATTGTTTTAAGTTAATATAACTATGAAGGACCTTAAGTTTTCTAATGCTGCGCTCAATCTAATTTCAACAGTCGCCATTAAAAATTAAGTATTTCAATATAAAAAGTAAAAATTCGCAGATCTGCAAACACAGCAGAAATGACAACGTTGCAGGCTTGGTTTGACTGAGCCTAATTATGAACGGTAGTGGAAATGCATGGTACCGTCAACGACCTCTAGAACTTAGTTGAGTAGAACTCAAACTTGACATGGTAAAATTGGTTTGCAAAAAAATACAGTTCGGTCAACTGTTACAACAAATGATAGCGCCAACAAATATTCGGGGTAAGAAACTATCCAAAGGTACTAATACAACCTTATGAAAGTTTTGAGAAGACCCCTCTTCCAGAATAATGACTGCAGAGAAACGAACTGTACCTATTGGTAACGTCACTGGCTTCCGTGTGCTGGCTGATGTATTTTGTACAGGTGTTGAACTATAAGATAATGACGTTTTTGATGATGGTGTGACATTGTTTGTTAAAGTGCCTGACGTTTGCACAGACACGGTTGATGTTACAGGTGATGTAGTGATTTCTGTTGCCTCTGTCATTCCATGACTTTTTTCAAAAGATGATGTCATTGTTCGTAGACTAGAGGTTTGTCGGGTCGACTGGTCATAAAAAAGCACAGTTGCGCTTGCATTGTTAAATGTTATGGACGTAAGCGAGTCTGTTGAGGTAGCCACAGCATGAGATGAAGAAATATCAGACTTTGCTGTTGATGTTTTCCAGATGTTCGTACTGTCAGTAGAGTGTGGATAAGACGTTGTAATATTTAACTTATATGTCGAAGTCATTGGTTTGGTTGTGTCCATTCTGGAAGTTGATGACATTTTTGTCATTTTATCTGGAACGCTTACTGAAGATGTTACGATGGACGACGGTACTGATTTTGGAATAGTTGTAGAAGTTCCTGTTGTATTTGTATTCGAAGTACTGGACGTCAATACTGCACTTAGAGTACTTATTGCGTTGTCTGTCGAACGTTTCGTTGGAGTCACCATAGGATTCTCAGTAGACGTTAACACCGAGCTTAATATATGTGTCGTGGCTGACGCTGGGGCAAGTGATGTAGTAGTGGTACTTGCATGCTGGTTGCAGATGTTGTTACAAAAGTCTTCCTGGCAACACGTATAGCAAGGTCCATTGTTATTAGCTAAACTTAGTTGCGCAAGCGTTTGACATTGCTGAAATAATAATAGTATACTTTTAGAGTCTTTCAATTTTATTTACATTGATAGATAATCAGTCTATATATTTATCAATTTAATAGATTTTACGGACTCTTCGTATTCGACGGACAGACTTTAACGCAGGTAATGACAAATATAAAGTTTACGATGATAAATAATCAAGAGTTGTATTTACAAGTGTTGGCACACATTCACTTTTCCATTCGACACTAAATGAAACTGTTTGTTGTAATGCACACATCTGAAAATACATAAAAGATGATCTAGAACTGATTAAGATAGAATTAAAATGCTAATATAACCATTAATATTCGTCAAGTTGAATATCTAACAGATCGTATTTCGTACCAATGTAAAGAGTATATACTTGTGCATTAATAAAGGCCGGAAGAAAAAGCTTATAGAAAACAGATATAAATGTTACGTGTTCCTGATCACACAGTGTAACATCTCGGCAACTATTGGGGTTGATCTGGTTGGAGCAGGTAAAGCATAAGGGTGGTCTTTGTGGCTGTTTTGAAGCTGAAGTCAAAATAGAGATAAAAACGTACGAGGGTTAAAAGGTTTAAGTAATATGACTAGCTGTATCTCTAATGGGCTATATTCGACAATATTTTGACATCAGCCGTAACTATACGCATTTTGTTTATTACTATGTTAAACTTACAGTGGTAAAATGTGTCACATCGCTTATACAACAGTCTTTTCATCTATCCAATGATCTATCTATGATCTGATCATGATTTCCCAGGCATACCTACTTTGCATCTTTAAAGATATCGTGATAACGCCGCGGCAAGTAAGGACACAGTGTGTCGCGCTAAAATCACATACAAAACGATTGTTGTTGCTAAAGCAAGAGTCAAATGTGACTGAAATTAAGCAGACCTTTTCGCTGAAAGTATCGACTGTTAGTAGGAATAGGGTAGTAATAGGGGCATTTGTTTGTTTTCTGTCAAGAGAGGCACTCGCAAATAAATGTTCAAATAGGCAAATGCTCTGTGGGTGCAAAAATTACAAAAGGCAATCCAAAAGTCTTACAATCATAATATTTCAAATACGTCTAAATAGGGGTCTCCATGGTCGTGTGGTTAATGTTGTCGATTTTGAATCATTTTCCCCTCAAAGTTGTGGGTTCGAGTCTCACTCGGGAAGTTGAATTCATCACGGGCGGGCACCTTGCTAGAACCGCCGACCTTCGTAATCCAGCTGGACGGCTTCCTCACCTTCCGCGGAAAGCGAAAGTGACAAATTGAAAATGCCATAAACAGTTGCGTTCTCAACTCGTCGCAGTATCTAATGAGACTCTTACATGCACGCAAAGATCAATAAACCTACTGCAGCTATTCGTGGTCATAGCTAAAAGCATTTACAAGTTGAAGTCAGTGTATTGTACATACAACTAATATATAGAATTATAAGATTTCTTACATGGGTTATATAATTATGTAGACTTCTTTTAGCACATCAGAATCAAATAATAAAAGAATGCAGCGACCATTGTCCAATTTGGATGTCTTTATTCCAAGAAACATTGTGAATGGTCGCTATACGCTCACTTGTGATAGCAAAAAGTTTGTCATAGAACTGTTTAGAAAATTCACCAAAAATGTTAGAAAATGTTGTTTGCCAGCCCTTGACAATTGATAAAATAATCCTAGAACTTTCAAGAGTTAAATCGGAATGCTTAATGGCTTAGTGTGAAATTACGAATATTTCGGATTTCGCAATTAGCCATCATGCGATTTTGCGGCACATAATCGTAGTCTGACACTTTACTAAATTAAGTAATTAACGAATCAATACATCACGGTGGTGAAGTGCAAGGTCACGGTTACGAAACAGTAAAATAATTAAATAAAGAAGTAGCGAATGCCGTAATAGAACACAGTAAAATACCAACGGACTTACCTAGCACACAAATATACTCTTTATATCATGAAATATTTGCCAGCAGTTATTTCCTGAATACTAACCTTTCTGACCACAACCTTCTATATTGCAAAACTCGCCGTCACAACACTGTATGCACGTCACTATATCTGTGCTTGATATTGTGTCTTGACGTTTGCTTATTCTTTTCTGACCAAAAGAACGTTTGCTCGTGCAACGACTTTCCTTCAATAAAATATAAATAAAACATGTAATTCCCTTGTATTGCTTATCAATTAGAAATAGACCGGAATTTCATTTTATATAATATACTAAAAAGAACACTTACAAGCTCATGTCAATTTGAAAAAACATAACAGAGTGTTTCTGAAATTATTAATCTTTGCTAAGACGCTGCAAAGTCAAATAGTGTGTTGGGCAAACGGTAGATAGGTCAGATGGTGCTGTCACCATGTCGGTACAGATTCGAATCCTTACCCATGATAAAAGCAGTATTAAACAATCCCTGTACTTACAGATGTACAACCCATGCTGTAGAGCACCAAGCCTCCGCTAGACACGACCTGCTCAACGTAACATTTACTGCTACCCGAACATGTTGTTATGACACGACAGTCCTCGGGATGTGGCATTTCCTGGCACTCGAGACATTGTAAACCATTTGCTGCAATTATTAAATGTTCTAATAAGAATATAAGTATTTATTATTGACTTAATATTTTCCAGCATTTCTATTTTAATATATCTTATAATACCTTCTTGTCATCTTTCTATTAGTGTTCTTACTATTTAACATATAGAGGAAATGTGTTTGTTTCAAAGTAAGATTGAAATAATTTCTATGAGTACACATCAGATGCAATACTTTCACAAGTGGCACAGTCACGAGGGAAAATGGCACAGACACGAGTAAAAATGTAAGACATTTTGATCTTACTAGTAAAACAAACAAACTTTTTTTATTTCATATTTTGACAACATTTACCCATTTCATAAGTCTCAACGCACCTGCGTACAACATAATCAACACAAATTGCAGTGGGCAAGACTTTTATTTTGGACGAAGAAGCAGTCACATAATACACAATTATTCAATTTAACAAACATATTTTGCATGTTGAAACTTTTGTTTTTATCTATCTAAAAACAGTATTACACTAAGTTCGTCCATATCTGTAAATTGCATATCGGTCCGACCTCGGTCGGATCCGAAACAAACCTTTGTAATAATTTATTTTATACTTCTATAAACCATACACTGGTAAATATGACAGATCCCACCGAATATTCGTCACAGGAATGACAGCCGCCCACGAACCGAAACCTCTGTGAGGCAAAAAAAAACGTGTGACCGTAGCGTATGCACGTAGGATTTAACTAAAACAGATAAACCCTAATTCATTCCTCGGAATATCAGAAACACGGACTCTATCTGAATATGCAAATAACTTTCATAAAGTGAATGCATCTGAAATTTTTAATCTTTACATGTATGTAAGTAATATATATTCACATTTTTTCGAATTTGAAAAGTACGTGTAACGTAGCCGAAGTCAAGCCTAGAACTGGATTTTCCCTCCAATAAAACCAAAACGTTCCGTATGAAGTCATGTGACTCCACACTTCACTTAACCGCTCAGTGTACTACAATAACGTTGAGACATTCATTCTGCACTATACTGCGTAACGTGCAGAACTAGCAATTTCTAACCTGTTCCAGTGTAAAAATACCAGATACATATCTCTAATATTTCGATCATTCACTGAAAAGCATGAAATAAATTGTATTAAATGAATTTAAATTGTTACGATTAACAAGAATACCAGATATTTGAGAGAAAAGAAACTTCCAGAACATACCTAAAATAGAACCTTTATCTATTCTTTACATAACCTGCCGAAGTTGTTGGTTATTTTTGTTGTTGATTCTTTGTTTTTTTGTGTTGTTTTTGCAATAGAAAATTGCCTTACCTGTTGAAGTAAAATAAACCGTTACTAAGATGTATCCCAGAAATACGAATAATAAATTCATAACTGCAACATATGCTTTGTTTCACGGTGAAACTACTCTGGAATAATATTGTCTTTAGTCTTTTATTTATAAGGAAATCTTAAAATATCTTCAATAAAATGGAACGAAAAGGTCAGTAAGTCTGAATTGCAAACATCTGTTGAAATCGTCGCTGCATTTAGTTACGAATCTTATCAGTGACACTTTCGTAGGTTCACATACTACATTTCATTCGTGCTTGTGCTTTCTTGTTTTGTTCCACTGTAGTCTTATATAATGTCATGAAGAACAGACAGTCTTATGGAATAAACTCCCTGCACTCCTTTAACGCCATTTAATCAAGAGCTATTAAGGACAAGAACTCCCGATTATTCAAAAGCCGTATCATACAAAGTTTGAATAAAAGGTCAAGTGAAATATGTGAAAATGGAGACAAATTAACATTAACTTACAATTTTTCTATGGATGAAATAGAAAAACTGTTAAACAGCTAAATAGACTAAAGTAAATATTTATAATTATCAGTAAAACGTTTTAAATGCGAAGCTGGAAATCTTTACACTTTTTTACGTTTGAAATATCCAGCTGTTACACAATCCGTTCAGACTATCGCTTTTTTGTGAATGAATAAATGAATGAATGAATTGATTTTACGGCGAATCGACACATAAAGGTCATATATCGCCGAGAAAAAGTTAAATTGATAACGTTAATTGTAAATCATTATCTAAAACTATTAAAGTAGAAAAGTATATACATATATAGCGTTAAAAAATTAGTTGCAAACATAAAATATTGCGCACCATAAACCGGTTTAAGCTCCCCAGTGGTGTTTTTGCCACTGACCGTTCCAAGGCGGTGCCCCACTGTGTTCCTTTGTTTGTTCGTTTTGTCCTAATGTGTTGGCTTTGTGTGTGTGCGCGTGTATGTGTATGTGTGTGCTTGTGGTGTACGCTTCTGCGTGCTGTGGGTTTCGTTTTGGGGAGGCTGCGTTTTTGGTACGTGGCATTCCCTGTTTTGATATTTGTCTTTGTTTTTTTTTTTTTTGTGAATAAAAATCGAAAAAGGTTCAGATTTTATGATATAAGCCTATTTGTTTCAAAAATTGTAAAATTTTGTCGGTAGGACTTTGCTCAAACAACTCTTTTAACGATTCAACATCATAGTATGAATTGCGCTGTGGATCGAAGACTACACAGTCGACTAAAATATGTTTAATAGTTAGGGGTGTTTGACATGGTACACCTTCGGGTTGATCTTCGTTGTTCTCAAGATAAGAATGAGTCAACCGAGTATGACCTATTCGACAAAGAGAAAGAACAACTTCCTCCCTGCGAACAGATCTGTTTCCTTGGTGCCATTCACCTGGAGTAGGTTTAATGTCATGAAGTTCATTGAACGAAACATTGTTCCATGATGATTGCCATTTAGTCAAAATGTATTTGTTGATATTTGGTCTAAAATCAGAATATGGTAATTTAAATTTAGATTGTTGTAATGAAAGTGATTTCTTTGCTGCGGTATCAGCATCCTCATTTCCATAAATATCAACATGACTAGCAATCCAACAAAATGTAATGGACTTTTTAAAAGATAGTTCATGAACTCGGAGAAGAATATTTTGAATGAAAAGATTTTCCATATTGCGATTGTGAATTGATTTTAATACTGAAAGTGAGTCGGAAAAGATGATAAACTTTTCTTCATTATATTTTGAAATAAATTTAGGGCAAAATCAATAGCTTTTGCCTCGGCTGAAAAAATAGTAGCGTTATTTGGCAAACGTAATTTTGATTGAGGTAGGTGGCTATCGGCGGCACATCCAACCTTTAAATCATCTTTTGAACCATCTGTGTAAATTGGAAAATGATCTTTATAAGTCGACTTGATTTCATTATATTTGGACTGGAATATTTCAGGGTTTGTTTCAGACTTTTTCAAGGCAGTTTTCATATCAAAAAGAACTGTTGGAGAATGAAGAGTCCATGGTGGTGTATTCGGAACTAAATTTTCTTTTATATCATCGAATTCAAAGTCAGTTTCCTTCATAGAATTGTTGATGCGAAATCCAAACGGTTTAATTTGTTTTGGTTTTCTGTCATACGAATCGTGGTACTTGGGTTTAAATATGATTTTATGAGCAGGATTAGATTTGTTGGCAGCTACCCTCAGAGCATATTGCAATGACAGTTTTTCACGTCTGGTGTAAAGGGGAGGGCGGGGTTCATTTGCTTCAACATACAAGCTTTCAACAGGTGATGTTCTAATTGCGCCAAGAGCAATACGAAGACCTTGATTATGGATGGTATCTAACATTTGTAAATAAGATTTCCTGGCTGAGCCATAAACAACACAATCGTAGTCTAGCTTGGATCTAATCAAAGCCCTGTAAAGTCTTAACAAAACCTTGCGATCTGCTTCCCAATCAGTATTTGAAATTACCTTCATCAGGTTCAATGAGTTCAAACATTTGGTTTTAAAGTAATTTATATGTGGTATAAAAGAAAATTTTTTATCAAAGATAATACCAAGAAATTTTGCTTCGTCGACAACGGGTATTTTTGTACCATTTAGGAAAAGCTTAGGGTCACAATGTTGTTTCCGTAATTGACAAAATTGACAGTGGACACACTGAGTTTTTGATTGGGAACATTTGAAACCATTGTTTATGGCCCAAGTTTGAACTTTATTCAAACACTGTTGTAATTGGCATTCAATCGTACGCATATTTTTTGAACGATAACATATCAAAAAATCATCAACATATAATGAACAATCTGTCCCTGGTAACAAACATTTCACAATATTATTAATTTTGATGCTAAAAAGTGTAACAGATAAAATAGAACCTTGTGGGATTCCCTGTTCTTGCTCAAAAGAGTCAGAAAGGGTAGATTTATTTATTTATTTATTTGGGTTTTACGGCGCACCAACACAGTATAGGTTATATGGCGCCAAACAGGACTACACATTTTGGTTTCACATCTCACTTACATCGAAATAAAAACATGAGGTATGGAATCAAAATTTGCATACCAAGCAAAACTAAGTGTTAAGACCCTATTAGTCGCCTCTTACGATCATGCAATGGTAAAAAAACAAAGACAAATATCAAACAGGGAATGCCACGTACCAAAAACGCAGCCTCCCCAAAACGAAACCCACAGCACGCAGACCACAAACACACACACACATACACGCGCGCACACACAAAGCCAACACATTAGGACAAAACGAACAAACAAAAGAACACAGTAGGGCACCGCCTTGGAATGGTCAGTGGCAAAAACACCACTTAAGAGCTTAAACCGGTTTATGGTGCGCACCCAACCTCAATCTTACCCCCACCATGTTCCAAAGACACGGGACAGTGTAAATAAAAGTAATCCCCTCCAGGTAAATCTCTAACACACGTAATGGAAACAAAAAGGCATGGCATGTAAAACACAAAAATGCTCGTGTATAAATATATAAAAAGCAATCCTTTAGAACCAAAAACGTATGTACTCAATGCCTTTTCAGAAGACAGAGCAACAAGAGAAACACCCTTAAGGGCCCGACGAAACAGGCGAGAAAACAGATATCAAAACAGTTCAGTCCTGGTAGGATTTAAAAACTGCTTAACATAGAGTCCTCCCCCTCTTCCGTCAGACACAATCAAAGAGGGAAGCGTAGTGTCCAACTGTAAACGGGTTGAACACTAAGCATGCGGTATGTCTCAAAACAGTTGGGTCGTAACCTCTTTTAATAAAACGTTTTATAATTTTACCAAATGGAAAATTACCATGACCCAAGATCTTACGAAGTTTGTAAACCACATCCCCATAAAAAACGGGTTTAGAAATACCTTCTCGCAGAAGTGTCTTTAAATTACTTTTGGATTTTAAAACTAAATCAGAATTACGATAGTAAAATTTAGCAAAATATTTACGAAATTTGTAATAGGCATTGGTTTCAATTCTTTTGAACCAACACGTACTTTAAAATTGCGATCAGATAAAAATTGTGATATAAATGTTGGAAGACGACCTTTTAAGCCTAAGTCGTTAAGATCATTCATAATACCATATTTCCATGTAGTGTCATAAGCTTTTTCTAAATCGAAAAAGACGGACACTAGATGTTCTTTTTTAACAAATGCATCACGGATAAAATTTTCCAGTCGAACAAGATGATCAGTCGTGCTGCGCTTCTTGCAAAAACCGCTTTGAAAGTTAGTAATTAGGCCTTGAGATTCAAGATACCAAACTAGCCTAGAATTGATCATACGTTCTAGAGTTTTACATAAACAACTAGTAAGGGCAGTCGGTCTATAATTACTGGGGTTCGTGCTATCTTTCCCAGGTTTTGGTATTGGAATAACTATAGCTTCTCTCCAGGAATCTGGAAAAATGCCAGTTTTCCATGGAATATTGTAAATTTCAAGGAGGAGGTCTAATGATTTTTGTAGTAAATGTTTTAGAAGTTGATAATTAATTTGGTCTGGACCAGCTGCAGTATCATAACATTTGTCTAATGAGTCTAGCAATTCTGTGAGCGAAAAGGGTTTATTATAATCTTCATCATTATTCGAATCAAAATTTAAAGGTTTACTTTCTTTAGTCGATTTAATATCTTGAAAACTTTTATCATAATTGTTTCATGAAGAGTTGTTCGAAAAATTGTCGTCAAGAGTATTGGCAATGTCCTCCTTGGTAGATGCAATAGACTAGTCTGATTTTGTTAGATGGGAAACATTTGAAATTTTTCCTTTTCCACTTATCTTACGAATCATTTCCCAGACTTTTTTAACCGATGACCTAGAATTAAGTTTGGAAACGTATGAATGCCACGATGTTTTCTTTGCTTGTTTTATAGTTCCGCGAGATTTTGCTCTCAGAATCTTAACCTTTTTAATGGCTGCTCTACGTTTTCGAACAGCGGTCTTACAATCATCATTATACCATGGCTTACTTTTATGTTTACCATTTCTTGAAGTTTTAGGAATGGACTTGTCAGCAATATCGGACAGAAGAACAGAAAATCGATCAACAGGATCATAAAAATTTGTGAAATTCTCCAAAGTCAAATCATTTTTACATAACGTTTGAAATTGCTTCCAATCAGCTTTATTAAATTTGAAGTATGAAAGGTGGTCTGAAGGCAGATTAGAAGTATTTGAAATAATAATTGGAAAATGGTCACTGCCATGCAAGTCACCTAGTACTTTCAATTCAAAATCAAGAAAAATATTCGGTTGACAAATTGTCAAATCAAGTGTAGAAAAGTTACCTGTTGCAGGATGAAGATACGTTTTTTATCTATCATTTAATAAACAGAGGGCATTTCTTTCAATGACTGTTTCAATAATTTGACCTCGAGTGTTGCTGTCAGAACAGCACCAAAATTCATGATGTCCATTAAAATCTCCCATAAGCACAAATGGTGAGTGTGGTAATTGTTTTATAAGATTGTCAAGATCTTCAAGTTTAAGTTTAAATTTGGGAGGTATATAAATCGAACAGAAAGTAATTGGTCGATGCAATGTAACGTTTAATGAATTTGACTGAATATTTGTATTAAGAACAACTTGTCTGTGTGGACAAGCATTATTAATAATAATAGATGTACCACCAGAAGCTCTTTCAGTGTTGGTATTAATGAAGTTATACATTGAATAGTTCTTGAAATCTATTTTGTCCGTTTCCTTTAAAAATGTTTGACTAAGGCAGATAAGTGAAGGACTGTATTTTGATAGAAAAAGGAGAAAGTCCACAACAATTCAACTGGATAATTTTACTTGCCATTTACAATGTAATATTTGTTTAAAATGGTAAACAAAAATTGCACGACTGGAAATTTAAACAATATATTGCTGCATTGACTC
The DNA here is from genome assembly GCF_021730395.1 of Mercenaria mercenaria. Classification (NCBI taxonomy): domain Eukaryota; kingdom Metazoa; phylum Mollusca; class Bivalvia; order Venerida; family Veneridae; genus Mercenaria; species Mercenaria mercenaria. The sequence goes on along the minus strand of NC_069365.1, from coordinate 6,345,734 downwards.
GGGTGGTGGGACCCTTTTGATCTTCACCTCCTTTGTGGTAGTTAAACTGGACGGAGGAGACAATGGCGGATCGTCATTCTCCTCCCCCGTCAACCGGTTCAAATCAAGAGGGAACCGGTTATGGGTTTGTATGGGATCATTTGATCCCTTTCCAAACCCATCAGTTTTCAAGTCAATTTTTTGTCTGGATGTTTGACTCACCCCACGTTGACTGGAACTTGACATTACGTTTAGTCTTGACGACGGCGTATTTGAATATTTGGGTACATTTTGTACAACTGGTGGTAGTGTTGGTTTATTAGCTGCCTTTTGACTTTGTGGTGTCTGCGTAGGTTTTGCTGTTATTTTCGGCTTTTCCTTTGGTAAATCTGGGACAGGTACAGAATCGGTTTGCGTAGACGCGTCAGAAAACGTTGTTGATTCGTTTGTATTTGATTTTGTAATTGAAGAATATGTTTTTGTGAGAGATGGAGGCATGAATTTAGCAGTTGCGATTCGTCTGGCTTCAGGGAATCAAATGCCCTGTGTGAACTTGACATTGAGGACCTCCTTTTCGATCCTGCATGTCTTGCAGTCGCGAGACCTAGCTGAATGTTCCTCGCCGCAATTCACACAACACAATGGACCCTTGCACTTGTCGTGCTCATGAGAGAAACCGTTTTGTTTACATTTATGACAAATAAAATATCCTTTGCAGTTTGACTCGTTGTGTCCAAATTTAAAACAGTTGTAGCATTGAAGGGGATTTGGAATGTATTGGGTGACCTTGATTTGGAGATAACCTACTTTTACAGAACTAAGAAGGAATGGGACGCCAAATGTTAGTATGATAGTGTTTGTTGTGATTTCGTTTCCATCTTGTTTTATTTTGACGCGTCTAGCAGCTGTAACATGTTGTTCAGCAAGTCATTGCACAATTTCCGTCTCTGAAACCCCAGCAAGGTAAGGACAACGTATGACTCCCCCCCCCCCCCCCCCCCCCCCCCCCCCCCCCCCCCTTCTTGAGGAATTCAGAATACGGTGCGCAATGCGCTTGCATGGATGCCCGAAAAAAGATGAAACTGAAAGTAAACTTTTGCATGTGCTGCCTTATCAACTTCGATAAGTAGATCCCCTGTGCGCAATTTCTCGACAGATTTTGGCGCACCTGCTATACTCTCAATGGTTTTGTCAATAACAAAAGGGGAAATGCTTGTCATTTTGAAATCATCTTCTGTAGATTGAATCAGCAGGAATCGCGGATAAGCCATATTGGTTGTGAAAGGTCGGTGAGAAGTCTTCTCACCTTCTATGCCGTCAGTCTGTTTCCGTATGCTGTTGTTTTTTTTTTATTTTGGTTTGCCATAGTTAGAAATTTAAAATTCATCACTCACAGCCCCTACCCGCCGCGGAGTCAAACAAAGGAACATATAATCAGAGCGGATATCCAGCTCATACATGTTAGGGATACTGTAGTGATATACTCGGACAAGTATTTTACAATCTTGTTTATATCACCATCTGTACTGCAAAAAAAGCAATCAGGGGATTCAGGGATTGTTACTCTATCTACCCGATTGGCCCTAAGCCACCGCCTTCTAGGAAGCAAAAATTGAAAATACATATTGCAATTAAAGTATAAATTGAAATGGTGTGAACTTAACATGAATTTTGCTGAACGCAGTAAAATATGACCTTAGGCAAGAGTAAAGTTAGATTTTGTGTAACGTATTTTGTTTCAAAATTATGTTTGTGCAAATACAAAAATGAAAACATTTAGATGCAGTTTGATATGAAACGATAGAACATGTAAACGTAGAAATGGGATTTCCTAGGGCTTGGCATGACTATCTAATTGATCGTATCGGGCCAATACGGCCGCCAAAACATCTACAACGAATTAGAGGCCAAAGACGTGCATTAGCACCCACACCCCGAAAAGAAGATGCACACATGTAAAACAAGCATACACCGGCTGCTATGGGGCACCTCAACATTCAGGACCCTCCTCTCCGGCTTACGGGCCACCACCCACGGCAAACAGGTGGCTCCATTTTCGGGGGGAGTCGTACCCCTCTGCATGGAGATACAGCCGGGTTTTTGTATTCCCCCGCCAAGGGGCCTTTTATTTCTGAACCCAATGCAATGCCTGAACGTCGAATCACGATGGCTATATACATTTTACATTTTGATATATGAATTTTGTGTAAACCAAGGTATCATCATTGAGAACAATAATTAACTTTGGCTAAAAGATCAAAACATTATTCTACTTTATTTTCATGTACTGCTAAACTTTCTGTCAGAGCCTCACTACAACTTATAAAATAACTGTCACTGTAAGCCATGAGAAAAGTGTGCATGTTGTATATTGAATACAGAGATTTAAACAAATGTAGGTCATATTTTGTGTGCCTGATCAGTTGTTGGGAAAAGGACCTATTTGAATTTTCTTTCACTTTTGACCAATGTTTTATGTTGGCTTTAGTTCATTGGTCAATTCAGAGTTGTTCCCCTGTTCCAAAGTGATTTTGCATCATTTCTAAACTCCAAAGAGTATTTGGTATAGTCCTTTTATTGTCATTATTTACAGTAAAATCTCACAGCATGATGACATCTCAAATTCCAAATAGATTTTGCGTCAATGATACTTTAAAGGAACCACAGCAAGTTGTGCATATCCTGGTTTCGTTCCACTGTGTACGGAATCAGGTTAATACCATATTGAATGTCACGTGTTACACCCTTTGAGGGTGATACACGACAATCAGGGCGACACACGACATGACGCATGACATTTCAACGCAACGCACGACAATGTGCAACGACTCTCGACATTTTAATATTTGAATGTCTCATTTTCTTACTAGGTTTTGGCAAAACATTTGCATTAAAAATTGAGTGTTCTTGTTCATTGTCGCGTGTCGCATTTAATGTCTTATGCCGTGTCATGTGTCGCGGTGATTGTCGTGTGTCACCTTAAAATCGCGACACATGACATTCAGCGTGATACCAGGACTTGACCATGTAATATGTAATTGTGTGTAAATGTCTTTTTGTTTCTTGTTATGTTGATGACCTCAAATTTTCTGGGATTGAATTTGATCTCCCAAACATTTTCCCAAGTTTCTTGTTTTTGGAGGTCCTGTTGTAGTGTGTCGCGGTATTGTTCTTTAGAGATTGTGAAGTAAACTGCGGCGTCATCTGCAAATAACCTGTTTTGTGATTGTAAAGACTGGGGTAGATCATTTATGTATAATGGAATAAGGGAGGGTCAAGGACTGAGCCTTGAGGGACACCTGATTTGACAGGTACTTTGTCAGATTTCAGTCCGTCTTCGGGTACTGACTGCAAACAAAATGAAATACTTTTAACAAATGAAATAGATTAGATAGACTTTAAGATAAAAAAACAGCATTTCTACTGAACGGATTAAATTACATAAATTGCATGTTCAGCATTTTCTAAACAAGAGTAATAAATAAGATTATAACTTCTTAAAGGCAATAAAATGGTTAAGAGCATATTTTCGTATTGTCTTAGAAAAACGTAGGTAATACAAATATGATCTATGGTTGCATGGATAACCTATATCCATGTGAAAATGAAAAGCTGACACTTTAATAAATAGTGATTTTAATCTGTTTATTTATCACATTGACTTTGTCTGTGCTTTGGTCTAATGTTGCTCCTGTTGTGTTATCAGTTAAGGGGGGAATACCCCGTGCATCCTGTTTAGACTCCTTAAGGTGACTATATAGAGTTTCTTGTTGGAATACTATTTTTAATAGCTATCCCTGAAAACGCGCTTGCTAGTCAGGATCGTTAACGATTGCTTAGGAGTACAACATAGACAGTAAACCGCAATAAATGGAAAAACAGTCCGGAAGTGTTTGTTTTTTTTCCAGAACTCCGTCCATTTTCGGATATTCCTCTCTATTTCACACCTTTCCGTGAATTTTAACAAAGGGAAGTAACTCCAGAAAATGGCGGCGAAGTTTTCTTGTCCATTGACACAGCAAACGAGTTTGTATTGAAGCACGAGGTGGACACTGGCACAAGATATGTTCAGCTAGCACGAACTAAAAATAGTCAGCTCACTAGTAAGCACCCAAAGGTGTTTAATGTTCATGTACCCCACCCCCCAGTTAACAGTTTGTCACTTGATTTCGCGACTCGTGGTATGATGCTTGTAAATGGTCAGACTGCTGTTGATTTTTTGTAGGCGTAATTTGTAAGAATGACTTTGTTAGACATTTGTTTACCCATAAGGAGTTATAATGAATAATACAGCTGTACACTTCCTGCTAGAATTTTTTTACTTATTTATTAACCAGGTTACAGAAAAGTTTTTCTATCTATTTTGGGGAAAAGTACCTGGGAAGAAAATCTGGATTTTTCGCATCGTAAAACTGGCCAAAATGGGAAAATTGTTCATTGAATAAATTTATCATTTTTGGAAATATTACTATAGTGAAAATGAATAATGAATTTACCTTTTAAAGCTGCCAATAAATGCTTTTAAAATGTACAAAACTGTTCTGTTCTATCTGCAGTTGACATCAAAGCCCATGTGGGAACGTAGACGTTGTTATTATTTATTGTTGCAAACCCATATATGAATGATATTTCTACACATGTACATGTAGAAACTGTCACGATTGCATGAATTGCTAACCTTTCTTACAACATAGTAGTATCAATCTTACTGTAAGATGTTTTAATCTTATCGTTAGTTTTATCTGTTATTAAATTGTTCCCTAACACAGATGTATAGACAGCTCTGTCGTTTTCAAATCACAAGGCTTATGTGAATTTTAATTGTAAGTCAGTGAATTTGGGGAGGATATGGTGTGTCATTGATGTCAGTGTCTGTGAGACAATAATTGTTCAGTTTATATGTACAGTTTGTATTTACAGTTTCATTGAGTTTTTGTGTTTGAGATGTCTTTATGCAGCACAAGAAGTAATATCTGCTGAAATTGGAGGATTTATTTGAAGCCTTTACTAGATTTGCAAGGAAAAAAATAATAAGTCTGATGCTTGCTGCATTGTTGTTACATTTTTCTCATGTTAGAGTATGTTAAAGTCTACCTCTTGAATTTTACTATGAAAGAGATACTGTAATCTTGAAATTGCATAACACTTTTGTTTGTCATACAATGATTAAAGAGCATATCTGTAATATAACATTCAAGACAATATCTTGTTTCGTACTTAGATCTTTCATAAAGTTAAGTACTGCAGGCGAGTGATCGTCCACGTCCAATGCACCATTTCAATAATATTTTCATATAGTAATGTGAAAACTAAAGATAAAACTTGGAGATTATGTGAAATTCTTTGTAAAAAAATTAAGAAAGAGATTAATATGTTCATATTAATAATTTTGAAGGAATAGAATCTATAGATGGATATGTCGAAGTTTGAAGATTTGAGAGGGGATGTACCTATTTTCTTTTCTGGTGTACCATATATACTCCTTGGAACTGAGGTATTTGAGTGTCATTATGGGCCTCCACGGAAAAAAACAAAAGAATTAAAGAAAAACTAGAATGTGTCTGTAGGACACACGGTGTGCCTCCCACTGGTACATTTGTCACAAATAAGGGGAAATCATTCAAATGTTTGCAGTCTTAATGGGGTATAGCCTCAAAAAATATTTATGAAATGGATTCATTATTCCATACCATATACTTTTTGAACTATGAGCATTACAAACACAAGAGGGGGTATTCGATCTACTCCTTACCATGGAAAAAAAATGGCGGCCAAAACTGAAAATGTGAGTTTTTCTTACTTTTTTTCTTTTTCAAGGATATCTAGACAATAACACATGTCTATCAACCTGCTTCACTGTTTTCTCTATCTACCGGTACCTTTCACTTTGGAAACAGTGCTGTAATTTGTCTGGAGTGCTGGTCATGAGATTCGAATCGATGGAAAATCCTCCGGTAAACACGGGATAAGGAATAGTGCGACTTGCAAAAATGGTCTTTTTTACCTAATATACCGCAGGTTGTAAGCTATTTTTCTGATTCGAAGGAATATTTCCACATACTTATCTAATACTGTTCGTTTTGAGAAGATCACAGTTCGTATTTTCAAAAAAATACAATTTTTGTCCGATGGTAAGGAACAGTGTGCGATTTTTTCAAACGGATTTTACAGTTTTCTCTCATCGTTTCTGAGATAACCAATTGACATTTCTCTACCGTGTAATAATTAAAGGGATCTGAATCGTTATCCCGGCTGTTAAACTACACTAATACTGTAGGTGAACCATAGTGTAAACCCTCCTATCGTTAAAAGTCGTTAATGACGAACAATCGAGTGTTCCTTATCGTGGTCGTTTAAATATAGGCTCCAGAAGCAAATTAAACATACTATAATTTCAATGAATACGTGTTTATACTTGTTACCTAATGTCAGTTGGAATTATCTGATCCATAATCCAAAAAATGTACTAAAGACAATTTAAAATGATACATACATTACTGACGCCATGCGCAAATATTATACAAAAATTCACAACGCTCGATCGCTTTTATAGTTAATAAAGGATTTTTTATGAAATGCAAAGAATACATATTCCCTAATTACTAATAACTGCTTCATAATATGTATGTATGTGTTATTACGATTCCTATACAATAAAACAGATTTGACGTCGATGAAGGGATACTTACATTATGGATCTATCCTGACTACTATGAATATATGAGCTTGACATACAAAGAATAGCGTTTTTATGTCTTTAAAGGTTATTTTTAGTTTTGTTTCAACTACATGTTATAACATTTGATATAAGATATACTTAGTAGTGATATATTTTTCACTTAAACTTTCCTTATGTAAAGATTCCGCTTTCTATGATACAAACGTTACCTTTACTCTAAGACATTGAAAATCACAGCAATTCATGTAGAGTAGTTTTTTCACGCCAAAACAGTGCATGCATTTTCAATAAATCTGTTATGAAGCAGAGGTCCTTCTTAATTTAAATGGCATAAGAAATGGCAAAATGATACGTGATCGATACAAATGTTACCAGTTACCAGTCTTATTTAAAGTAACATAAACAAGAAAGTGTCAGTTTTAATTGACAGTGTCATCAGTTTGTATCGTCTACGTCATAAGATGCAGTTTTCACACACGTAAAGTCTCACTTTTGTCCTTGAAGACATGTTTTCTTTTTCTGAAAATGTTCAACGGGCTTAGCTGCTGATGTTCGGTTTAAATAGGAAGCTAATTTGATATTCCTTAAAGTAAAACCTATTTGTGATTATATGACAATTATATTTTTTGTTTCAATAAAATTTATATTGTTATACATATTGAGTACGCCATAAACACAGTACAAACGATTGATACATACGTTAACATACGTAATACCATCCTTTCATACTTGATATCTTACTGACAGTCCATTTTATACAACATGAGGCTTCTTTTATTTTTTGAAGTCAAGGTTCCAAGATAAAACGCTCGGGCGTTTTAATTTGCTGAAAAGCTTTGTTTTGTTTTTATCACTATTTTTGTTCAAAACATGTCATGGAAATTCTATTTTTAAAATCTGATAACATATGCTTTAATATTAATTTCTTGTTTGAAAAGGTTTTGTTTACAGAATTGGTCGTATGTCATAGCATTTGTATCATAAAGATACGTTTGACATTTTTTTGAATACAAAATGAATGGAAACAGCATACCCGTGGTACCCATAGCACAGTGATCGGTAACGTATGTATCAATACATAGATTATTGGTGTATGTGTGCGTATATCAGTAATAATAACTCACTGTTGACTTGTGGTGGGTTGCACATCATGTTAACATTATTGTAACATCGAGGGCTGAAGTCCTGTGAAAATGTACCATGTTTCTTTCGGAGTCTTTTTGATGGCAATCTTGAACACGAATTTTGGTGCCCGAAAATGAATTGATTCGTTATTCTTAATTTGAGATACATACGTTACCATCAGCATATTTCTGATCAGATGGTAACCAAGATTGTATAGTCATATTGTGCATAAGATTATGCTGATTATATGTCAACGGTTTTACTACAAAGGTATAACCACATTATTTGTTGTTAAAAAGTATAATTGTAATGTAATAAATGCATGTTTTATGTTTTGACAAGTTTATTACGTGTTATACAAATGTAGTTGATTGGCATAAATGTTTCCAAGAAAAGCTTGATAATTAAATGAATTTAAATTCGTGGTATAAGATACATAATGTTGGTAAATAACAATCATATTTGCCATATATTAAGCCTTACTTGAATGTATTCTTTCTCATACCCATGTAATTCAGTGTAATGATACTTACGTTACTTTAAATTTGTAGTGCAGCTTAAGATACAAGCAGGACGCATAAAATATTCAAATTGCTCTTCCAAATGTATATGTTAATGGCATCATAAGAGGATATCTATGATTTTATGAGCCATTTATGTTTGCGATTTGCCTTTTGTTAATGTTTTTAAATGTGTTTTGTAACAGTTAAATGTTCGTTCAATAATCTACTAGCGAACTTGCGAGGTAGTATTCCTTAATAACTCTAAGCCAACGTTAACTTCTAATGTAAGAGTTAACCATAATTATGAAAAGACGTATACATAATTATAGCTTCAACCACGAATAATTTGTAACGCCTAAACAAGTTAAGTGGTGTTGTTGATTTTTCACTATCTTTAGTAGAACACATTGTATTTTAAGTAGGTTTAACTTTTAATGGTTTCTTAACACAAAAATATTTCAACATTTTGTAAGGCAATTGCGTGTTATTAACGACTTTGGGCGCTATACCAAATGGAAATTTATAGAAAGTTAAATGTTGGCGAGGGATACTATATTAAATACTTGCTAAACCTTTGGCTTTCAGTACATCACGTGTTTAATAGACAGGCGGATACCTTTTAAATCTTACTACATTGAGCAAGAGATAGTTATAAATGATCACCAAAACATTATTGTAACAGAATTTTACTTGATTGTCTCTGAAAAGAGCGAAGAAAAAAGTCGTTTGAAGAAGTGAACTGCACCTTATCCCCTTATTATCGTACACTGTTCCTTACCATCAGACAAAAAACTGTGTAATTTAAAATTACGACTTTTAATCGGCTCCAGACTAACCATGATAGAAATATTTATTGAAATTTTACTTCTAATCAGAAAAATAGCTCACAACTATTTGAATAATTAGGAAAAAGGACCATTTTTGCTAATCGCACTATTCCTTATCCCGTGTTTACCGGAGGATTTTCCATCGATTCAAATCCCATGACCAGCATTCCAGACAAATTACAACACTGTTTCCAAAGTAAAAGGTACCGATAGATAGAAAAAACAGTAGAGCAGGTTGATAGCCATGTGTAATGGTCTAGAAATCCTTGAAAAAGATAAAAAGTAAGAAAAACTCACATTTTCAGTTTTGGCCGCCATTTTGTTTCGGTGGTAAGGAGTAGATCGAATACCCCCCTTGAAACAAGAAATCCACTATTTTGACTATTTCAAGGGTCATAACTCTGTAATAAATGCTAAAATTCTCAAGAAGAATGCCAAGTGTGCAAGGTCACATTATGATAAAGACTCAAGCAAGGTTTCATGAATTTACATCAAATATTTTTTTGAGTGAGGCACATAATTAGGTGAAAATGTGCATTTTTTGACTATTTCAGGGGCCATAACTCTGGAAATAGGGGGCGGACCCAAACGAAAAATAGGAGGTGCGCAAGTTCATATCATGATAAAACTTTATGCAAGGTTTCATCAATTTATATCAAATACTTTTTGAGCTAGGCGTGTCACAAGGTGAAAATGTGCATTTTTGACTATTTGAGGGACCATGATTCTAGAAATAGTGGGCGGACCCAGATGAAAAATAAGAGGTGCGCAAGTTCATATCATGATTAAGACTTATGCAAGGTTTCATGAATCTATATCAAATATTTTTTGAGCTAGGCGTGTCACAAGGTGAAAATGTGCATTTTTGACTATTTGAGGGGCCATAACTCTAAAAATGGGGGGCGGAGCTAGACGAAAAATAGGAGGTGCGCAAGTTCATATCATGATAAAGACTCATGCAAGGTTTCATCAATTTATATCAAATACTTTTTGAGCTAGGCGTGTCACAAACTTCGGACGGACGCACGGACAAGAACAAATCTATATGCCCCCACCACCCATGGGGGGAGGCACAAAAATATACAGGTTAGTGTGTTTGTGTCATCTGCATTCTAATGTCGTTATACAGTTATGAATAATTTTATTATATACCTATATAAATTCTGTCAAAAAATATAGCTTGCATTTCACTAGGAAGTACAAATAGATCACAAAAAAATTCGTACTGTACATTCCAAAATACTGTATTTTTACCTTCTGTATTGTATGTGGCCTGACTTCTTTCATTGATATGCATGAGCTGACACAGTTGTAGAAATAACACACACCAAAAATCACTCATTTCATTTTAACATCAATAAAGATTTAAGATAACCATTTCACTAGGTCAAAGGTCACGGTCACAGTCATTGGTTGAACTTAGCCCAATATTTGTTGAGCCCACTCGCGGTGAGCTCGATATAGTGGCCACTTTCGGTGTATGTGCATGCGTCCGTCCGTGTGTCCGATTTTGTCCAGATCATAACTTTGACATGCATGAACCAATCTCGTTTATATTTGGCATGAATGTAACCTCAATAAGGAGGCGTGTCATGCCCAAACCCCATATTCCTATCTCTAATGTCAAGGTCACATTTAGAGGTCAAAGGTCAAATTGATCGATTGTTCGGAGCATTTCTTCTTCATGTAAATTGAGATTTTGATGTAACTTGGAATAAATGTTCACCATTATAAGACGGTGCTATGCTCAAGAACCAGTCCCCGCTTTCTCTAACGTTCTCAAGTCAAAATCTCAGCTCAAGTCTGAGAAAAATCTCAATTTTGATTCTCAGCTAGATTGGCTTTCACTTAAAATTTCTCAGTAAAATCTCAACTTCCGCGCTGAGATTTTTCTCAGATTTCTTGAGTCAAGGGTTGGGCTGTCTCAGTGCTTTTCTCAAAGAAACAAAATGGCGACTTTTCGACGATACAATATACGCCGCCGCCGTAGTCGGTGCCAGTTTCACGTTGAGTTCACCAGCATGACATGGATGACAACAAACTTCGTCAGAGACGGTAATTTCTTAATTTCAAGGGAAGTAATCCAAGTAAAACTAAAATGGCCGATTGTTGCTAGGGACACTGTTTACGCTTTTAAAACACATGCAGTAATTACTTTACCACAAGAACAACATTTTCAAACCTTTTTACTGTTTCTAAAATGTTTCTTTCTCGTCTTGAATGCTACACAACTTTGAAGACAATATTTGTTAAGTACGGTAGACGTTTTACTGTGCTTATGTTTCGTACCAAAAACGCTCGTACCGAGATATATTGACTTGTGCAGTAACGTCCCCAGAAATCCTTATTCTTAGCGCACAACAAAATTGTGAAATTTCGTTTCACAATCTGGGGGTTATTATCAAGGGGTGATAAAAATGAGCAGTTAGTGGTTGGCTCAAAGCCGGGACCCCTTGTTTACAGGGTGTGCACACTATCAACTGAACTAACCAGCTGCTGGAACAATTTCCCCTTTCTGGTAATCAAGTCCTATATCATAATAAACTCTCTGCTATATAAAAGTCGTCCTCTAGTTTATAAAACAGTCGCAGTCAAATGTTGTGCACCTAGTTAATTGAACAGATTGAGTAAAATGTGCAGTCAGTCTACTGTAGGGCTCAATCTTGGGGACCCTCTCATACAGGACTAGTACTCTACCAACTAAGCTAACCTACTGTTTAAACAAAATCTCCACTTTGTAGTAATCAAGTCCTGTTGCCTCATAGGCCTCAGTAGCCAAGTGGTAGATAGCCCACCATTTCAGGGGGATATTGTAGGTTCAGTCTCTAGCCATGTCAAGTGATAAAAGTTATTACATAATGGCATGATGTTACATACGGCTCTATACACCAGCTTGTTTATAAGTAATCACTCATTAATAAGCATTTGGAAATATTTTGTTTTGCATTTTGCAGTGTTGTTAACTATTAACATCTATACTTTAGATATTTCACATTTAGCAAGTGGCAAATAGCATGATGTAATTGAATAAGCAGAAAAACTGATAGACACAAAGACAATGAAAAATATTTAAGTTCTAATAATTTATTAAAGTTAGCAGAATTTTTTATAAGTTGACAACAGTTTTATTCATTTATAAATAAATATGGCATTTCATAATTTGATCTAAAATATTGGTTGAACATTTAAAGTACAATGTTTTTCGAATCTTTCCAAAAATACCAGAAAATCTTAACTCTATGCTATTGATAAAATTTATGTTACCAGTAAGTTGTTAGATTTCAGTATGATTTACAACAATAATTTTAAGTAAAATTTTATATTTCACTGTCATTGTCTTCTCAGATCAATTTGATTTTTTTAAAAAGAACTATGAAATGCCAAAGTGTACAGGTTTTATTTTCTTTTATAATTTTCATTTACTGTTCCAGTTCACTATGTTCCTTTGAAAATGTTTATAATTAACTTCTGTTCACATGTTAAAAGTTATGTTGTTGAATCAAGTTGATGGTGTTTCTCTTACTGATGAGTCCTGGAAACACTGGGTCACAAAATTAAATTGGGACAAAACACACATGTCAAAAACAATCAGTTGCATTTATAACCAACTGAAGATAAAAATAAGAAAATGTTATAACTTAAATTCAAAAACATTTTTAAAACTTTGCATGTATTTTCAAATTTATCTGATTTTCAGGTGTGTCTAAGGTTGTTTTCATTCAAATGACATAGTTTAATAATTAGTTTAATAGTTAAATGTGCTATTGCCTCCCTATTCCCATAAAGGAGTGCATTGTGATGAAACAATGTTAAAATGCTCACTATTCCATTAGTTAACCAATAATAGTAGATAGTTTTGTAGTTAACAAGAACTGCCACTCAGTGTCAATTAAAAGAGAAAACATTAGAAATGACTTAATTACATCAGAACTTATCAAAAATACAAGGTGTTTTTTAAAGTAAACAGCTTAAGGCCTACATCGTGTAAATTTAATACAAAAAAACATTCTTTAACTTTATGCAACAAACTTTCCAAAAATAGAATGTTTATCAGTTGGTTAGAAAAGTACTACATATACTTTCAATGATGCACATGACTTTATACTGCACAAGCCAAAAAGGGAGTTAATCAATAAAAGCTGATTTAATATTTTCAGTAACATTTTCACCCATGCCTATCTTTGACACATAAAAGCGATAATTAAAATTGAAAACAAGAAATTAATGTGTCTTATGTTCCTAACAAATAACGTGGCAGCCACATTTAAATTTAATGTAAACAAAGATAATGCCTTCAACAATGTCTATCTATCGGCTATATTGTTTTTGTTTTTTTTTTAAATTAAGCTTTTTCTTCTCTGTCACCTTATTTCAATTCAGTTCTGTTTTATAAAGTATTTTGGGGGCAAATTACATATATCCAATCAATGTAGTCAACAAATGTTTGCAATTTCAGCTGAATGGCTCAAGCAGTTTTAACCCTAATCATGCTTGGTTGGTCCTACCTTTGCGACAAGTGTAGATCATGATCAGTCTGCACATCTGTGCAGTCTGATCTTGATCTGACTGTTCGCCATTCAGTCAGTACCTTTTTGATTAGCACCCCTTTTAACACTTAATAATACTGTCCAAATTGTAAAACGGACAAGTTCATTATAGAAATTTAGCAAGGGCCTAAGGGTTAAAGTTATACTAAATTATATAGTTAATTGTGTCCCCTGTGCACCCAAAAAAGTGTGACAGTTACATGAAGGTTAGTTTTCAACAGTGTTTTTATTTTAATCAAGCTTTATTGTTACAGCTTTGATTTTTATGTAACTTAAAGTCTGCACATTTAAAGCAAAATACTTTTTTTCATAAACTACATCTCATTCTTACCAATATGTCACATCTTGTGATGGAACCCTCTTCACAAAATGTAGTGAAAAAAACAAAAACAATTTAAATGGTGAACACTACAGTTTCATAGCCCCATTACTTTTCTTGAGTCCTAATGTTTTCCTAAGATCTTAATCTTTTCAGCTTTGAAGACACAATATGACTATTTATGTTTAATAAATCAACTTTCGCAGAATCTTGATGAGTCTATACACACAAAATGTCCCCTGTGCACCTTTTCAGTAGTTTAGTGTCAGATTTCTTATATTCTTTAATTAAAATGTTTTTTACATAGGCCCCCACTTCCACAGTATATCTTGCAGCTTGTTCCTTTCACATGGCAGATATATTGTATTCAAGGAGATACATCAGGAGAAGGTACATCAATCTGAAAAGGAATTGTTTTTTCTATGTTATATACAGTACACTATCACAAATTTTATTTTTGTTATGCATTTATGGAGCGAAATTTCCTTTTTGTTTTTGTTTTTTGTTTCAATATGATTCAATTTTGCCATAGTATTTCTAGTATTTCAGTCATGGAATGGTGTCCGGTTAATCTATCAAGTGTTCCTGCATTCTTTACTAGAAATGACTTGTGCTCACAGACAACTTCCCATTGTAAATGAGTAAGAAATGTTGGACAAATGACTTCAGACATGTTCTTCTCTAAAACTGTTAAAGATATTGCATGCATAGCCAAAGGATCAAACTTACAACTTTTCTTTATTCATAATCTAGTGCTTTATATTTTGAGCTAGGCATGCAAATTATCACAAGTGAAAGTTTCAAACCAAAACCAATACTTGGTCAAAATCAGACTGATCCATTTCAAATGTTTGTAAATGAAGTGCCTCCATTCAGGGTATCAATTTGGTTTCTGTATTTTTTGCAAGCATGATTTTATTTATTGTTCTCCTTTATTTCCTTTTGGGTAAAATTAAAATCTAGCATGGTTTGAATTATAATAGTGTTTGCAAATTTAGGAAACATTGAGACTAACTTAGTCAACACATACTATACTTGAAATCACAGGCCAGACACCAGTTCATGTACTGCCTTCAGTTCCATCAGTGTTTTGAAACGTTGGTGAATGGTCCTAGAACAACTCAGAATGGATTATCCACTGTCATTAGCATCTTTTGAATCAGCACATAGCTCAAGCCTGACCTCTGTATAAGCTGAGGTTCTTCATCAGAAGGCTGTGACCTGATATAAATTATATAAAATTGCTCTGTAACCAGGTTTAAATATACCTTATTCCATTTATAAGAAAGAGTATCAATCTTTAAATTACACAAAGATTTTGATAGTATAGAAAATCTTAAACACTAAGTCTGAGCCTTAGGTATACAAGATCAATGGTTATTGGGTGCATAAGCTTATAATTATTAGCAACATAATTTTGTTATCTACAAGAATCTTAATAAAATTGTGTGTGGGTATGTATTATATAAACCACATATAAAATATATAAACATATGAAATTAAATAGCATACTTTGAAATATATGCATTGACAATGAACATTTAAAACCATTATCAAAATATGTGACATTTCAGGGATGCCTTACAATTGAAATAGCTTTTTCTTTCATAATGATTTTCAAAAAAAAACAACAACATATTTTAGCATTTTATTGAGGAATTTCATATTCCGTCTCTATTTAGATCTACAATATACAGAAGTGTACAGAAAAAGAAGGAAAAGCTTTAATATACAAATATATATTCTACTGATTGGAAATTTCCCATCATAAAATGCTATTACACAGTCATACAGATTTTCAAACTTCTGTTTCAAAAATATATTTTGTTACCATGCTTGTGTCAAAAATAGTTTTTATATAGTCCTGTCTCAAGTTATGATATATTACAAACCGGCAACATTTAACACCTGTAATTTGCATCTCAAGTGAGACTGATGTTTATATTATTGTCTAACATAACATATTGGTTATTCAGGAAGTCTGGGGGGTGAAAGTGCTGCAAAAATGTAATTTAAAAAAAATGGAACACATTTCAAATTGAAAGTGAAAGTAGAAATGAAAAGTAGAACTAGGATCCTGTAAAGCCTTTGAGACCCCCTCATGTAAATTTTCATAAATGGAAATTATACCTGACAGACCAATAATATTCATAGCACATATACACAAGTAGGTGTATAAAGGTCACCTTGTTTGGTTATACTTTGTATTTTGTCTTAAACACATGTACCTCTAACTGTCCACATTCTACCTTTTAGAAATGTCAATCTTTTTTTTTTCAAACACATGTTTTACTCTAAATTTGTTTGTAATGTGTGTCTTACATACTTATCTAGGTAGACTACTCTGGTTAATGAAATCTAATTAACTTTTATATTTTTTGTAATATTGCATTTTGTTTTTATTTTGACAGCTCTACCTACTTTCACTTTCATTTTGCATTTTCAAAACAATGTACATGGTTTGCAGCACTTTCAACTCACAGAGTACCTGGCGAAAAACGTTAGACACAGAATTAATTTTTACTCATGACAGAAATGACAAAATGCTTTTGAACAAGAAGCTTGATATCTTCTACAAAATAGAATGTGAGTACTGTGAACAAATTGTGTTGTTCAAAATCAAAGTTTGAAATGCCTACAGTAGAGAATGCATAGCTATTTATGTCCCTGCAATCATTGATATGAATACACTAATTGCAGTAATTAATATGTGAATCACAAAACAATGTATACTTACGGCTGCATATCTGATTCCCATAAACATATGCCAGATAACATAAAATTGTCACACGTAGTATAACAATATATGGCTGTGTTTACCTAATCCCGTATTTGGTAAAGAAAACACATGCAGTATGACGTGCAGTAGCCGTTGTCATCTGTCCGATACTTTCTCTCCCATAAATTATCGTCTGCACGAGTGCTTACGGAAATACCCGATTTCCACTTGGAATATTCGGTCGGGTTTCCATGGTTACGCACAAAACAAGTCCGATAGAGAGAAACTATTGGACAAGATAATCCGACCGTCGTGCACTGGCCCGTACACACGGTAATAAAAAGGCAAAATTATGCTTGTTCGTGGCGGGAAACAACGAGAAATCGTCCGCGAACGTTTGGTCAGCCAAACAACTATCTAGATCTACTTCTAAATAATTTAAATCTATAAGATAAGTTTACTTTAGATAGATCTACATTTATTATGAACAGGTAATGAAATAAAATCCATTTATTAAATATTAACTTTGTTAGTATTCTTTCAGTAAGTAAAAATTAGAGTTTAGAATTTAGAATCTAATCCACTATACGATCTCGGGGCTTTGCCTGGACGGGATTCGAACTTTCTACCACTAGAGTTTAGGTAGAGCCTAAACTCCGTCCACTACATTGGTGCCGTGACAAATCCTTCTTAAACGTTGTATATTTTCCTTATTTATTATTTTCCTTGTTTGTTTTCTTTTTATTGTATATACATGTATGGGTAAAATATACACGCGTGTCATAGTAACATTCATGTATACTACATGAAATCGTAGGCTGTATTGACACTCATGTATACGACGTGAGATTATCAATAATTTGTTCTGTTCATTTACCGTTACTGTATACTCAATGGATAAAACCTTTACTTATTCGCCTAAGAATAAAGAAGACCGGATTAAACGAAATTCGTGTCAAGTTATGGAGGATTTGATAGATATTGACCATGACATTAACATGTACTCCTAAGTACAGCCACATATAGCTCAAACACACGAATATAGTTCAACCAACCAATTCATTAATATGCCTACCCAAGTTGTTCATGATTTAACGTCACAACAACCTTTTACTCCACATAGAACCATAGGAAAAGCAACTCATATGTACACACAACAAACACATATGCCACAGTAGTGAATATTATGATGGTTTTGGCGTTTTAACCTCACTTGACCCCATATCCCTATTTTAAAAGTGGACTTTAACATTTCCCTAATCTTATAATACTAACTTGGTACCCCTGGTACCCTGAAAATCTTTGGTTAAACCAAACGAAAACCTCCGGTTTAACCGAAAAAACATTTGATTTGATGGACGTAAGGTTGAAGGGTCAATCTGACCTAATTTAACCTTTAGTCCTTGGTCCGGACTAACCAATGCCGGACAATTTTAAACCCACAGGTTTCAAACCAACTAAAAAGTTTTATACACATATGATATAGATGAGTTTACAGAATAGAATATATTGTTTGGAAGAAAGAAGATTTACTGATAATATAAATCCTCATTATGTTACAACAAAAAAACGGGAGAAAAATGATAATGGCTACCTGTTCATCTTGTGGAAAAATGAAATCAAAGTTTGTTAAAAGTACAGGGGGTAAATTAGATATCCATAAAGCAATGTTACCTTTATTACCTAAAAAAGGTTAAACACTTCCAGGATATAACTATTGTGGGCCAGGAAATCCTTTAGATAACGGACCCCCTGTTAACGAACTGGATGCAGTATGTATGAACCATGACTTTTGCTATGACAGCGGTGTAAAAAAGGGTACATGTGATAAGCAAATGCTTTCCAATTTAAATAACACTAAATCAAAAACATTTAGAGAAAAGATTGCAAAACATTTAGTTGTGAAACCTATAATTAAAACAAAATATAAACTTGGGCTGGGACAAAAGTCAAAAAACGGGAAAAGGGGGTAGAGTATACCCTCGGAATCACATGGAGCGATGAATTAGCAGAAGAATTACACAAACCAATTAAAAGGAAATTTAGAAAACGAAGAGTGATAGTTAATGATATTGATGACACTCGGTCAGCTGATTTAGTTGACATGCAAGCTTTTTCAAAATATAATAAAGGATTAAAGTACTTGTTAACCGTTATTGATATATTTAGTAAATATGCTTGGGTTATTCCATTAAAGAATAAAACTGGAGAATCTGTTACTGAAGCATTTGAAAAAATAATTTCAGAAGGTAGAACACCAACAAATTTATGGGTAGATGAAGGAAAAGAATTTTATAATAAAAAGTTTGAATCATTTTTGAATAAAAATAAAATTAACATGTACCATACATTTAATGAAGGAAAGGCTGTAGTAATAGAAAGATTTAATAGAAGTTTTAAAAGAATAATGTGGAAATATTTTACAGCAAATAATACTTATACTTATTTAGATAATTTGCAGGATATGGTTGATAAATATAACAAAACAAAACATTCTAGTATAAAAATGACACCAACCTAAGCTAGTAAAAACTTAAATAAAGTTTCTGTTTACTTTAACTTATATAGTAATTTAAAGATACCAAAGAGTAAAGCAAAATAAAGAATTGGTGATCGTGTTCGCTTAAGCAAACTTAAAAGACATTTTGGAAAAGGATATACACCAAACTGGACAGAGGATATATTTATAATTTATAAAATTAATAATACAAATCCCAGAACATACACTATTAAAGATTTAAATGATGAAATAATTCAAGGTTCATTTTATGAACAAGAACTTTTACCTACTACACAAGAGGTTTTTAGAATAGAAAAAGTTATTAGACGAGACAAAAAACAAGCTTTAGTAAAATGGAAAGGTTATAGTGAAAAATTTAATAGTTGGGTACCATTTAGTGAATTGGAAGAAATTTAATTTAAAAAATATATTATATAAATGAGTCATACAAATCTAATTTCTAATAATGGAATAGAAACAATAGATCAATTAATTATTCACTTAACTAAACTAGCTGCTGCTTACAGAAAAAGTTATAAATTTTGTGGGAGAGTAAGTACCGGATTATATGTTACAGCAGGTATCTTTGGTTGTTCAGCTGCATTAGCACTTGTTCCAGCTATTCCTACATTTGTAGCAGTTGCTGGCGCTGTTCCATCAGTAATTACCATATTTACTAACAGACTAAAACTTGACGACAAGAAATTTATTTTAAAAGCACATCATCACAAAATAAAACAACTAATAACAAAAGCACGGATTGGAAAAGTAAATAAAGAAGAAGAGAAAAAAGTTATTCAGGATATTTTTACAATACTATTAGAAATGCAGGAAGAAAAATATTCAATACCTTTTGAAACGTATATGAAGGAATTTAAACTTAACGGATATAAAAGTAAAAAAGAAGAAGAGCTGTATTAAATTTTACGTGTGTTTTTAGAGATTTTTTTCTATAAGTATATTATATATAGATGGTTAATAGAAAGGTAGATAGAATGATTATGCCAAAATTATCTAACACTTTAGGAGAAATAATGAATCCAGACAAAAATTCATATAAGAAAGTTCTTAAAAGAAGAAATGTTATTAAATCAAAACGTGATCAAATAGTTAGCGATGAATATAAAAATCATGTCATTGATCAATTACAAAATGTTATAGATCCTTATCTTTTAAGAAATAATTTATTTGCATGGGACTGTGGTTGTCTATTAACTGAAGAAGAAAATGCCAAAAGATTATGTGATTGTCCCAGACCAAATAATCACCGAAACAACCCTAAAAAGGTTATTGCAACCGATTGTGACACTAATGAAGAAAAATAATATAGAAGCACTTACGCAGCATCTAAAGACCTTGATATTAATTCGGGGTTAATAAAAATGTGCTGCGAAGGGAAAAACAGAGTAAAAGTGGAATATCAAAAACTAACGGAAAAAGATATAAATTTAAATATTTTTAACTTCTTTTCTGTATTTTTGCTTAACGATTTTTTTCTAAATATAATATATAGATGGAAATTGAGAGATCAAAAAATCAATATTTTAAGAAATTTGAAATTAAAGTTGAATATAGACAAGATCCAAAGAATCAATTATATTTAACTATAAACGACTCTTATGAAATACTTAAATCTGAACTTAAAACTTTAAAAGGTATAAAAATAAACGTTGTTTTAAAAATAACTTTTGCAAAAATGGATAAAACTGATACAATATATAAATCAGCTTATTTTCAATCAAAGGCTTTAGAAATTATTAACACAAACGAAATAAAAAACACTTTACGTCAAGCTTTTGATGAAATAATAAATAGAATTGGTAATTGGATTTCTGAAGGAAGCGGCTGGAGAATAGGGTCAGTTGATGCTCATTATATAAATAGATATAAGTATAGTCCACTGGCTGCTTCCAGTTATTTAGAATTACCAAAACCATTACAACATCCAATGAAAGGATTAATAAATATAAAGAATGATGATAACGAATGTTTTAGATGGTGTCATTTAGCTTATAAATTTCCTGTTGAAAAAGATCCTCAAAAAATTTCAAAATATAAAAAACATATAGAAAAACTTAATTATAAAGGAAGAAAGTTTCCTGTTACATTAAATTAAATACCTAAAATAGAAGTTTTAAATGAAATATCATTTAATATATTTGGTTATGAAGAAAATAGTATTTATCCATTGTACATATCAAAATATCAATACGAAGAACACTGTGACATGTTGCTAATTACTAATGATAAAATAACACATTATGTTTGGATAAAAGACTTTAATAGATTAATGTTTAACAAAACAAAACATGCAAATAAAAACACTTCTGTAAAAGCTGTCTGCAACATTTTTCTCAAGAAAGAATATTAAGTGAACACATACCAAATTGTTTAGCTATTAATGGTACCCAAGGCGTAAAAATGCCAAAAGAGGGAAGTAAAGTACAATTTAAAAATTATCATAAAGGTTTAGCAGTACCTTTTGTAATTTATGCTGATTTTGAATCAATAACTAAGAAAGTTTTAATTGCTTTACCATCACCTGAATCTTCATTTACTGAACCATATCAAAATCATATAGATTGTGGTTACGGCTATAAAGTTGTTTGTTGTTATGACGATAAATATACTAAACCAACCCAGATTTATAGAGGCCCTAATGCAGTTTATAAGTTTATTGAAAAAATGCTTGAGGAAGAGGAATATTGTAAAGAAATATTTAAAGAGCACTTTAACAAAGAACTAAGAATGTCTAAAAAAAGATGGAAGTGAATTTAAAAAACAAAAGTTTTGTCATATCTGTGAAAAAGAATATATAGAAGATTCAATCAAAGTAAGAGATCACTGTCATATAACAGGAAAATTTAGAGGAAGTGCTCACCCAGAATGTAATATTAATTTTAGACTAACACACAAAATTCCTGTTATTTTTCATAATTTAAGAGATTATGGCGGTCATTTTATTATGTAGCAAATAGGAAAATTTAAAAAAGAAATTAATGTTATTCCTAACAATATGGAAAGATATATGGCATTTTTGATTTCCGACTTGGTCTTTATTGATTCATTTCAATTTATGTCTCAATCATTGGATAACCTAGTAAAAAATATTCAAGAATTTAAATACACATCAACTGAATTTGATAAAAATATAGAATTATTAAAAACAAAAGGTGTTTATCCATATGATTACATGGATTCATTTAAAAAATTCAAAGAAACAGAATTACCTCCTAAAGAAGATTTTTGTTTAATTTAAAATGAAACACACATATCTGACAACGAATATGAACATGTTAAAAATGTTTGGAATAAATTTAAAATTAAAACAATGGGAGAATATCATGATCTATATTTAAAAACTGACGTGTTACTTTTAGTTGATGTATTTGAAATTTTTAGAAAATTATGCTTGGAGTACTACAAATTAGATCCTTGTCATTATTTTAGTAGCCCTGGTTTAGCTTGGGATGCAATGTTAAAAACGACTGGAATTAAGTTAGATTTAATAACTGATATTGATATGTATCTTTTTATTGAAAAGGGACTGAGAGGCGGAATAAGTTATATTTCAAACAGATACAGTAAAGCAAACAATAAATATATGAAATATTATAATCCTAAATTAGAATCTAAATACATTATGTACCTTGACGCCAATAACCTTTACGGTTGGGCCATGTGTCAACCTTTGCCCTCTGGAAACTTTAAATTTATATCCGAAAAACAATTCAAGAAATTAATTGCAAAAGGTAAAACTAACTTTATAGTTGAATGTGATCTTGAATATCCAAAAGAATTACATACTGTACATAATGATTATCCTTTAGCTCCTGAAAAAATTAAAATACCAGATCAATGGCTTTCTGACCATAGTAAAAATATTAAAACAGAATTTGAAATAGGAAAAAGTAAATTAAAAAAAATTAGGTCCAACTTTATTGAAAAAAAACAAAATTATGTAGTTCATTATAAAAACCTTGAACTATATGCACAATTAGGGTTAAAAGTAACAAAAATGCACAAAATATTAACTTTTGAAGAAAGTCCTTGGTTAAAAAAGTATATTGATTTTAATACTCAAAAAAGATCTAAAGCAAAAAATTCATTTGAAAAGGACTTTTTTAAGTTAATGAACAACTCTGTATTCGGTAAGACGATGGATAATTTACGCAAGAGGGTTAATATTAAATTAACACATAATGAAAATATTTTATTAAAATACATAGCCAAACCTTCATTTGTTAGTTCAACGATGTTTAACAAGAATTTGTTTGGTATTCATAGAATAAAAGAAAGTTTGTTATTAAACAGACCTTGTTATGTTGGAATGTGCATTCTAGATTTATCAAAATATTTAATGTATGATTTTCATTATAATTATATTAAGGAAAAGTACGAGGATTCAGCAAAGCTTTTATTCACTGACACTGATTCATTATGTTATGAAATTAAAACCAAAAATGCATATGAGGATTTTTATAAGGACAAAGATTTATTTGATAATAGTGATTACGATATAAATTCAAAATTATATTTCGACAATAATAAAAAAGTAATTGGAAAATTTAAAGATGAATCTGCCGGCATTCCCATTGTTGAATTTGTGGGATTAAGAAGTAAAATGTATTCATATTTATTAGAAAATGAAGTTAATGTTAAAAAATGTAAAGGAATTAAAAAACATGTTGTTAAGAAAACAATAGTTCATAAAAATTACAAAGATACTTTGTTTAATTCAACCCAAAGTAATCACACCTTTAAAGTTATTCGTTCTGATAAACACAATCTTTCCAGTTATGTTATAAATAAAACATCTTTATCATGTTATGACGAAAAAAGATATATTCTTGATAATGGTATTGATATATTAGCTTATTTTTAAATTATAGAACCATAAATTGTTAACTGAATATTCATAACGTTTAAAGAATTAATATAAATAACATCATTTATTTTAAATTCATTTGCATAATTAATAGAAATAGATTCATTTTTTCTATTATTTTTTGCATTGTAACTTTGAAGACGTACATTTTCTTTATTTTTTAGTTGTAATTTAGCTTCTCCTTTATCTAATCTAATTGCATCAACAAAAATAATTAAGATGCAATTTTGTTTAATTGTTACATTATTACCATTTTGAACTAAACCAGGACTAGCATTTACAGTTTTCCAATGAAATAATCCACTATCTGTATCTTGGGTATAACTTGTTGTTAAAAACAATGGAGGTTTTCTTATTAATTGTCTTTCTATTTTATTTACTTTTTCATTTATTTTATTGAATATATCCATTATATTAATTATTCCAGTTAAATAGAACCACAGTAATTAAAGTTTTAATTAAGGTTTTAATTCAATAGTTTACTTTCTTTATAATTTATATATTCCTCCAATATGTGGAATCTGACATAATTATCCGACAAAAGCATAAATGATACTTCTGTAGATGTTGAATCGTCATAAGGATGAATATCAAACATTGTCCTTTCTGTTAAATAAATTTTAATTGTTTTCTGATATAAACATATACTTTCCGTTTCAGGCCCAAATTCACTGACTATGGGTGTTATATTTACACTCCCACCGGGAAATTTACCTGTAAAACTATCTTGCCACCACCTAAAAAGAAAATGTGATACTTCACATTTGTCCCTCTGTGTGGGCGCCGTTAAATAAAACCTGATATCTATTATATAAGTTCCGGCTTTTTTGGCTAAAAACACATGTTTTAATAGTACATCCGGTACAGCTAGTTTATATTCTTGGTTTATGTTGATAAAATCTCTATAATCTATAACATTACCAGATTCCAAATTAAATGCATCAAAATAGCCTGTAGTATTCTCTTTAATTATATTATCATACAACGAATATATCCAGACACCGTGGCGATCGAAATACTTTTTCATTTTTATGTATGAATGTGTTTCAAAGGATGTTGGTTCTGGTTTTGGTCCTTCATGATAACCACTGTTGTATTCGAAAAGAAACACTTTACGTCGTCTTAATTTTTCTATTTCTTTTTCCAATTCTTCTTTTATTATTTTATCTTTCTTTTTAAGTTTAAGAATTATTTCAGCTAAATCATCAAGTCGTTTTGTTGTAGCAACTTCAGAAGCAGATAAATTGTCAACAGTATTCTTTGTTCTAGCTAATTGTGTTTCTTGTTTTAAGAAAACATTTTTTACTTTTGTAATTTCTTCAGCATTAGTGGTAATTTCTTCGACATTAGTGGTTATTGCTTTAGTATTAGCAGTAATTACTTGGGTATTAGCAGTGATTGATTCTCTTTGTTTAGCTGATATTTCAACTACAGAGTCCAAATCATTTATTATTTTTTTTTAATTTTATTATTAAAGTCATTAATATCCTTTTGTAATAAACCTGTAAATTTACTTAACTTTTCGTACTTTATATTGTGACGTGCATCAACATTATTAATCATGTCTACAAGTTGTTTCTTCAAATTTTCTAGCTGATCATTAATTATGTTAATTGCTTCAGTATTAGCAGTAATTACCTCTCCTTGTTTAACTGATTTTTCAACTACAGAGTCCAGTTCATTTTTATGTTCTTCAACTTTAGCATTAAGCTGCGTCATATCTTCTTGTAATTTTTTTGTAATATTATTTAATTCTGCATACTTTAAATTGTGACGTGTATCAACAGTACTAATCCAAATTCGAATTTGTTTTATAAAGTCATCTCTTTTAGAATTGAGCTCTTTTTTAAAGTCATCTAATGCTGTGTCATGGTCATCACCTCTTTGTGAAGCTGCCTTTTCCAATTCAGATTAATATTCTGCAAGTTTATTTGAAATTTATTCTAATAAATCTTTATGCTTTTTTCAGTTTCAGTATTTAGTTTATTTATTTCTGTTCTAATTTCGAACATATTTTGTAACTTCTTTTCAGCTTCAATAATCTTGTCTTTTAGTTTTTCATGTTTAATCATACTATCTTTTATTTCCTGAAATTGATTGTATAACTTTTCAAAATTGGTTCTAAATACTTTTTTTATGTTGTCATCTGTCAAATCAGATTTCTCTTCAAATTCTTTAATAGAATCAACCATAGCTTTCATTTCTTCTCCAATTTTACCTTGTAATTCAACTATTAATAATGAATTCTTTTTAAAATCTTTTGTTAATTCTTCAATATTTTTTACTTCTGCTTCTAGTGATGTTTTATACTTTTGACATCTTCAAGTTTATAGTCATCTATTACACTTTGAATTTTTTTTATATATAAACCGTCTCGGAACTGCATCAGCGGGTTTATCTGGATTTCCTAGGTTGATTATTTCATTACCTTCCATATCTAATGCTCTGTTCATTGTGTTATCAAGTTCCTTATTTCTGTGAAGATATGATTCCATGTCCTTTTTAAGCTTTTTGTATTGTTTTTAGTAGCATAATCACTTAAATCAATATCAAATTTAACTTTACTTGTACTGTCAGGTTCACTTATTTGTTCTATATTATTAAAAACTCCCATTATATATTACCAGTAAAGTTTTTTCTAAAAAACTTCCTTGGTTTGTCAATATATAAGAAATCATATTTTTGATTTGTTGCATTGGTAAAAGATTTAGGGTTAATATTTTGTTCATTACAAATCATATCATTTTCTCGTTTACCTGGACTTTCAAATAAAATATAATGTGAACAGTTAATTCGAATATCTTTTGGTGTTTTATAGTAAGACTGACTTAAATAAATAACACATCAGTTTTTGTGACGTCCTTGAATAAAGTATTTTGTTATTTCATTTTTAACTTTTTTATCTTCACATACAAAATCATCAAATATTACAACTTTTTGTTTTTCTGATTCAAGATTCTCACAAGGTTCAATTTAGTTGGGATCAGCTGAATATTCAAGTATTTCATTTGGATCTACTTTAATTCTTTTTGCAATTTGACTTAAGTGGTTAATTAAATCTTGATATTTAGATTGTTCTAGGTTTTTAGCATACAAGTATAATTTATCATAATAGATAAGAGGTTTTCGAAGTATATGCATTAATGTATTTGCTTTTCCAGATCCAGAAGATCCACATATTAACATTCTAAAACATGAATCTGGCATAAAAGGATAATGTTGTTTAAACTTATTAGATGTATCATTTTTTGTATCATAATTTGGAATTTCCATTTATATAATATTACATTATTAGTCTCCTACTGGTTGAAAACCAGTTTCGGGGACTATAGGAATGCACTTTTCCGTCATTCCGTCCGTCCGTCCGTCCGTCCGCAATTCCGTGTCCGGTCCATAACTCTGCCATCCATGAAGGGATTTTAATATTACTTGGTACAAATGTTCCCCATGATGAGACGACGTGTCATGCGCAAAACCCGGACCTCTAGCTCAAAGGTCAAGGTCACAATTGGAGGTCAAAGGTCAACAGGGTTTTTTTCCTGTCCAGTCCACAACTCTCCCATCCTTGAAGGGATTTTAGTATTACTTGGCACAAATGTTCCCCATGATGAGATGATGTGTCATGCGCAAATCCCGGACCCCTAGCTCAAAGGTCAAGGTCACAATTGGAGGTCAAAGGTCAACAGGGCTTTTTTCCTGTCCGGTCCATAACTCTCCCATCCATGAAGAGATTTTAATATTACTTAGCACAAATGTTCCCCATGAGGAGACGACGTGTCATGCGGAAAACCTGGACCCCTAGCTTAAAGGTCAAGATCACAATTGGAGGTCAAAGGTCAACAAGGCTTTTTTCCTGTCCGGTCCATAACTTTCCCATCTATAAAGGGATTTTAATATTACTTGGCACAAATGTACCTCATAATAAGACGATGTGTCATGCACAACTTTCAGACCCCTAGCTCAAAGGTCAAGGTCACACTTAGCAGTCAAATGTTAACATAGCATGAACAGGGTCTGTTTCGTGTCCGGTCCATAGCTCTGACATTCATTAAGGAATTTAATATCACTTAGCACAAGTGTTCCACATGATGAGACGACATGTCGTGCGCAAATCCCAGACCCCTAGCTCAAAGGTCAAGGTCACAATTTGGGGTCAAAGGTCAACAGAGTTTTTTTTCTGTCCCGTCCATAACTCTGCCATCAATGAAGAGAGATTTTAATATTACTTGGCACAAATGTTCCCCATGATGAGACAACATGTCATGCGCAAAGCCCAGACCCTTAGCTCAAAGGTCAAGGTCACAATTGGAGGTCAAAGGTCAATAAGGTTTTTGCCCTGTCCGATCCAGAACTCTGTCATCCATCAAGGGATTACAATATTACTTGGCATAAATGTTTCCCATGATGAGACGACGTGTCATGCGCAACACCCAATACCCTAGCTTAAATGTCAAGGTCACACTTTGAGATCAAAGGTCAAGAGGATTTTTTTCCTGTCCGGTCTATAACTTTGTCATGCAAAGCAGGATTTAGATATCAGTTGGCACAAATATTCCCCTGGATGAGACAACATGTCATGCGCAAGAACCAGGTCCCTAGGTCTAAGGTCAATGTCATATTTAGAGGTCAAAGGTCAAATTCAAGAATGACTTTGTACGGGACATTTCTTCTTCATGCATGGAGGGATTTTGATGTAACTTGGACCAAATGTTCACCACCATGAGGCACCATTGTTTTTAGAATTACGTCCCTTTGTTTTTACTATAAATAGATTTTATTGTAACTTTTTTATTACTGGCGGTAGAGAAAAATCGAGACCACTTTTCTGTGGTACAGCATGCATGTTACATCCAATTTTTAGGTGTATTTTGACCTATCTCTACCTGGTAAAGAGTTTCTTGTGGACTTGTATTATATAGATTTTTTTTTTAAAGATTAATTTCCCTTTGTTGTTACTATAAATAACTTACATGATAACATTTTTATAATCAGCCAAAAATACAATATGAAAACAACTGTAGGTTTTTATATATATAAATTTTAATCCAAGTGTTTTGTTATAACATATTGTATATATAGTAGAGTATTGTTTATACATCATTGACAGATATCAGTTCATTATGTTATACTGCAGTGAAGAAAATTAGGTGCCTTCCAGTAGGGGACTTTGTATTGCATGGCAATACTTCATTCACTTGTTTTACATTATTTTACATTATCTTACATTATCTTACATTATTATATAAATGCAATCAAAACTTAATGAAATAAGAATAAGAAAAAACTTAGTCGGGCAAAAGATGAGAGCTCTTAGAGAAGAAATAATGAAAGAAAAAATTAAAAAAGCTACAAATCGGGATATGTACACTGAAATTTATAAACCAATTACTGAAGGAATAGAAAGCCAAAAAGAACAATTATCAAGTCAGTTAAAAGCATTACCTGGAATTAAGGAGCAATTAGGGTCACTAGGTGATGAAATTAAAGATATACAAACATACCAAGGTTTACCACAGCTATTCCAAGAACCGCTACCGTTATTACCACCAAAAGATCATATGGGTTTGGATGATGAAGATGATGAGTTTGAAGACACTAAAGAATTTCCTGAAGAATTAGAAGAAGAATCAGAAGAAGAATCAGAACAAGAATTGTCATTTGATCCAGCGGTATTAAATAAAAAAGTTGATTTAGTACTTTTAGATAAAAAAAAATATAACACACCACAAAAAGTGTTTGAATTTTTTCACAGCAAATCTAAAGATCCTGATAAAAGAATGACTAGAGAAGAAGTAGAGGGTATCATAGAAAATGCATCAGAGGATATAAAAAAAATTGGGTAATGATTCTGGTTCAATAACTAGAAAGAAAAATCCCACAAATTTTGATCTGAAGCAAAAGGAAGCAATTATAGCCATGTCGGATAATTTAAAAAAGTATAGAAAAGCGCTCTATGATATTCTTAATCAAGGAGAATATATGGGAAAAGTAATAAGATATCATAATCCGTATAAAGTTTCACCAAATGGACATTATGGTAATTTAATTATTAACTTAAATAAACTTTATAGTCAAAACAAATTAATTGCTAAGGATAGAATAACTGGAAAAGAAGTAATTAACACTTAGTAGATAATGATTTGATTGATTTGGTTAATAAAAGATATAACAATAATAAAAAGCATTCAATTCATTCAAAAAAAATATTTGAAGAATTTACAGGATTGCCTATCAATAAAAGATCTATGAAATTTAAAAAAGTAATTAGAGGACAAGGTTATGACGTTTGTCCATGTAATCCGGAAGAATTGGTTAATGACTTGGAGATAATTTGTGGTTCAATTAATGCTGGAAATAATAATGAAGAACTAAAAAATGAAAGTATTAACATAATTGATGAACTATTAAAAATGAATAAATTGTTACCAGAACAACATGAAATGTTATATAAAAATTATTTTTCTTGAATATATAAATGGAACAAAAAATAGTATTAAGTTCTGAAACAGTTAAAGATTATAATAAAAATACTCAAAGTGATTTTACAATCAGATTTAGTCGTTCTTTAATTTTAGATAAAAATAAAACTTATGTTGTTGGTTTGGATAGTATTAACACTATGACCTACTCTTGGCATAATATTAGTGATGAATATGACAATAAAAGAATTCGTTATAATAATGGTAAGGATTGGAAAGATATTATATTTTCAAATGGTTCTTATAGTTACACAGATATTAATAATTATATAAGGGAAACATTAATAAGTAATGATGATTTTGAATTTGATAAATCAGAAATTGCAGCAATAAGTTTGGAATTTGATTTAAGTAGTTTTAAGATTTTGATTTCAATTAAAGATAATTTTATGTTGGATTTAAAAATGTCAAATTTTCATACATTGCTTGGCTTTGAGACAAAAGCATTGAGAAATACTGAATGGGGAACCACAACACCAAATATAACTAACTCTGTGGATACAATTTACATTCATTGTGATCTTATTGATAATTCACTTGTTGATGGTAATTTCAGTGATATTATTTATGCTTTAAGTACTGCAGATTTAACAAGAGCTTATCCATTTACAAAAGAACCACAAAGAGTTGGATATTCTGAAATTAATAAATATATTATAAATTCAATTAGAATATATATTACAGATGTATTTGGTAGAATAATTAATTTTAATGAAGTTGAAACAAGTTTTACACTAATTTTAAAAGAAATATGAAATTATAAATTTTAGTTTTATATAATGTACAGAAAAGTTTATGACAAAAATAAAGGAAAATTTATTTATGTTGATGCTCACACGGGAAAAGAAATCATACACGGTACAGGTATATTTGACACTTTAACGAAATTGTTTTCAAGTGAGTTGCATCTTCAATTAGCACAGCTGGAAAAAAAGCTTTGGAAACAGCAGGAAAAGCAGCACTAGAAAGTGGAACAAAAAAGGTTGGAACGGAAGTTGGATATTTAGCTGCTAATAAAATTGTTGAAAAATTTAAAAAGAAAACCTGCTTCGGCAGTTGGTAATTTAATTGCTAAGGAATTACAAGAAAAGAATAACAGTAAAAATAATGAGGAGGAGGGGGATATTCATATGAGAATAAATAAAATATTGTCAGGATCTGGGACGCGTAAACGTATTAACAGATTAATTTATAAAAAATAAAATAATATATAATATATACATGTTTAGAATAAAACAATATTGTGAAAGATACGAACTAACTCCTATTCAGTTAGATACAGCTTTAATATCTGTCTTGGGAAATAATGTTAAGCAACAAAAAAAAACGGATATCACTTTACAATTAATGATAGAAGCTCATATTTTGATTGGTTTAATAGTTATTTTGAAGTAAGTTTTAAAGTAAATAAGCTTGCTAATGGTAATGATTATGGTGGTGGAGATCAAATTGCTCTAATTAATAATGCAGCTTCATTAATTGATCAGTTAGTGGTCAAACAAAATAGAAAAATTGTTTATGATTGTAATAATTTATACAAAGTAATAAATGTAAAGAGTTTGGTTGAATTGTCTGAAGATTATGCAAGAACAACTGGATCAAACGAATATATTTATTTAGATACTATTGATACTGCTGCTGCTGCTGATAATTCGGGGTTTGCTATTAGAAAGAAATTAATCCGGGGTAATAAAGAGGTAAATGCTAAAATTCCATTAAATAATTATTCATTTTTTCAGGGATTAGAAACTAATATTTTACCTCCAAGTCAAATTCAAATAACACTGCAGCTGACAGATGATGATGAATTAATTTTTAGAGCTAATGCTGCTGATGCTGGTAGAGTAATTGTAACAAAATTAATTCTATGGGTTCCACGTTTAATTTTCAATGAATTTGGACTTAATCTAATTGCTGAAAGATTTACAAAAGCAAAATGGTCATACCTTCGGGAAATGGTGACACAATCAACTGATACACAACAAAATAATATAACCTTTAGAATAACAGCTAGTATAACAAAACCACAACATGTATTTGTTTATTTACAACGACCTGATAAAAGTAATTCACAAGAACATAATCCACATTTATTAGATACATTTAATAGTGCTGCAAATCTATAGAGGTTTAGAGCACCGAACTGGTCTACGTGTTGCAACAGGAAGTTTTATATATCAAAATGTTTGTCAGGGTCTCTAATTTCAGGAACTGCTATTCCTTTGGTTCAGTCTGGATGCAAAGTTTGAGAAATCCAAGATGGCCGCCAAGATGGCCGCCAAAACACAAATACTTAGTGAATATTCATATTCGCTATTTTCACTCACCACAATTGAGTTTAAAACTTTTTTAACCACTTAATAAGCAAGAAGTAGTATCATTTATGCGCAATTAGTGTTCTTTGTTACTATATTGTCGTTTTTTTTTAATTTATATTTACCTAAAATATGCTAAATTAGGCTTAAAAATAAGCGTTGGGCAAGCAATTTCATGTTAGTTTTTTAAACAGAACACACAAACATATGTTATTTTCATTTGAAATCAATGTACAATGTATGGGCATCTGTGTATGCCATAATTTAGACAGTTAGTGGGTTTTCATGATGCAGTAGTATATATAAAGTGGGTGGGGAAATTTAAACGCCTTTCAACTGAACATCATATCGCGCTATTTTCAGCGTTTTTTCTTGGTAACTCTTACAATATAAACAGGCATATACACCTTTGATAAAAGTAAGGTACATATTGCGATTAATCACATAATGCTTAGGCCATGGCTAAGCAAGGATTATCCCATATTATGACTAACATTAGAAGAAGACTTAAGATAAGTTTGTTGAACACTGAATGTCACTAATGTGGCACAAATGGGTGTTTCATAGTGTAGCCTCGTTGAATATCATCTAAATACCCATTCGATTTAACAAGAGTATAGACATTCCATAGTTGCAACTTGCACACTACTGTAAAACATTATCCAGTCATCTAAGTAGTGCAAATTGATACATACGTTACTGACGACACTTGATAAAGTGTGTGTTCAATGGGGTCAGGTACTCTAATTTCCCAGTGTATAGTGTCATAATTAGCATATGTTTCAGCACATGTCAACAGGAGTCAGTAGACAAAATAATTTACTGCATGGTTTACATATCTTAGCATATGTTAAATGCTTGATCCCAGTTCATTGATACATACGTAACTATCAATAATTATTAGGCACAGAGATGAAAAATAGTACATGTAGTCAACACGATACTTTTTGACTATCTGGTAGATGTCAGTCTTTACTGCGGAGGACACACTAGCCATATAGTTCCATTAAAATTTTATGTGTTGTATCCGATCTTTAGGGTTAGAAATGCGTTGATACATACATTACAGATATTTCTAGAAGTATCATAAAGCATTAACTGTCTAGGAACTGCTTGTACTTGAAGAATAGGTGAACCA
The DNA here is from genome assembly GCF_021730395.1 of Mercenaria mercenaria. Taxonomy (NCBI): domain Eukaryota; kingdom Metazoa; phylum Mollusca; class Bivalvia; order Venerida; family Veneridae; genus Mercenaria; species Mercenaria mercenaria. The sequence continues at coordinate 6,311,716 of NC_069365.1, read as the reverse complement.
CTTTCTTTAACAGAATTTTTGTTTTTCAACCAACTTTTTTTACAATCAGTATATAGTTTAGTTTTTTTTCTCAAAAAGATGCTTACGTGACTGATAAATACGCTATACCAAAACATTGAAAATAGTTCAATATCATCCTCCTCCTATTTGTTGCAAGCATTCTCTTGTCTGGTGTCTTTTCCTTTCAACTGTGCGTTCATGTAATGCTGAATACATGCACATATGTTTTAGAAAAGGGGGAAACTATTAGGATACATACGTTATAACTAGTAACGTATGTACTGATGTTTTCTTTTGCCTACACTTTTGTTTCTGAACTACTGTTGTATTTACCGCTATTATTATTTAACAGATTACACCAATTTTGTAGTAATAATAGAAGAAATGCACCGTCTGAATGCAGAAATATAACCAAAATATGCTAATGAATACCTGGCCGCCAATTTAGTTCAAATGTTACCAATATACTATGCAGTTCGCCCTTTATTGTTGGCAAAAAATGTTTCTAATGTATATCCATTTTGTCTGCATACTTTGTGAATATATTCAGCACAGATATCTATAGCCTTAATATAAATAGAAAATGCCAATTCTTTTTATTTCAGCATGATTTCTCTGAACGTATTTATCGATTCTTACGTTCCTTGCTTTTATAGTTCAGAAGTCGAAATTGCAAACAGAAAATTGCTATTTAAAAGGATATCTATTTGTGAAATTTCATTCATACCAAGACACAATTATGCCAATATTTAGTACTGAGGTGACTGTAAATGTCTCTGCAGTAATTTACATAGTAACATTTTATAGTTTTTAAAATCATAACGTACTCCAGGTAAAAAATAAATGTATGTCTTACGTAAAGTAAAATTCGAAATGATAAATGCTAAAAAGAAAGCTAAAAATCTTATTTTACTTTCCAAAGGAGTTGAGACATCTGGTCAGACTGATAAATTGGTGATAAACTGAAGGGCGTTTTGTTGATTGTAAAATTTCAAAGACTTCATAGCCTCAATTTATAATGATGCTAGATAGGTCACTTAGATGAAAAATATGCATAGATGTAAGGGATGTAGGCCATGAAGATCACAGAGAAGCAGAATAAGCAATTGTTCATTTGAAGCAAACTTTATTTCTCAAGTAATGAAGCCATCAGGATCATATGTTAATAGACAACAGTCAAATCATTTATGTAATAAAGTCGCTTACCAAAACGTCTGTTCAGGACATTTGAGGAATGAATAATAAGAAAGAACAGATATACAACTAAGCAATTATATATCTGCCATGTGTACCAACAAGTGTATCATCCTTTGTCAAGCTGTTCTTTTACTAGTACTTTACCCACAAATATGTTATGCCATAGCATTTAATAATTGATATTTAAATATGTATTTGCACAACGGTTGTCTGAAATCAATCGAACAAAGTATGTAAACTATTTGCTTTTTTTCTCAAGCTTGTCTTGTAATCGCAGACAAAGTACTCAATGTAGCAAATGTTATTTATACCGAGTAATACTTACTGCCGATGTCAAATATCATTGAATTTAAGCAAATAATGGGTGAGCTGAATTTTGTTTAAACATTATTTATCTACAATAAAGCTTGTAGACACAAATATGTGTGTGATTAAGTATTGAGTAACGTAGGTATATTCATTTTACAGTAATTATTGACAAGTAGTGCCCCTCTTTAGTGTGCAATAACTTTTCTTTCACAAACTTGAGGTTGGTGAAAATTTCAGAGATGACTCTTTTTATGACAAAATGTTTTAATCGCAATACAATTTAAAATTTTTAGAACATTTATTTTTCTTTTCTTTTTTTACCAATTATTATATGAGCCTCATTAGTGACATTGACTGTAAATCCAGCATAAAATGATCATAATAGTTTACAAAAAGTGAATATCTTTTAAAATAAGCTGTAAGTTCTTACAGTAAGTAAAAACTTACAGTTAAGTTATAAACATAAAGTGTTTGAGAATAGACAAATCTGCTACTAGTTGTTACATATGTGTATTATGATTAGCCCAGTTACTCCCATTTGATGTAAAAGGTCATTTTAATAATGTTTATACTCATTAAATTTATAATTTAACACTACTGAAGAAAAGCAATTGTTATGGTAGGTATCTTCTAATAGAATTGAATAGTAATTTACTACCATGTTTATGCCAGAAAACATATATGATTTTTATACACTATAAAATCGGATCAACAAAACAATATATGAGCCGTTATAAAATCGGATCAACAAAACAATATATGAGCCGTGCCATGGGGAAACCAGCATATTGTATTTGCGACCAGCATGGATCCTGACCAGACTGCGCGGATGCGCAGGCTGGTCTGGATCCATGCTGGTCGCAACGCACTATGTTGGTTTTCTCATAATGCGGCTCATATGCTGAAAAACACTGGAATTTTTAAATAATTATTTTAATGATTATATGTCACGTAAAAATTTTATTTAGCATAAATGAGTTTTGAGGCCCAAACTTCAAATTTGGCGTTTAGTACATTGAGTACATTTGTTGTAAATCATACACCAATGACATGGACTTTCAATTGTTAAACATTTAAGTGATCGCACTTGAGAATATACATTTATAGTAAGTTTAGAAATGCACTTTGTAGACTAACAGTTTCATCACATAGACTAAATTTTGAAGCTGGCAGGTGGCATAAACCTATCCAAATTCCTTACACTGGATTGCAATACCTTAGAGGATGAGTTTCATTTTGTATTAAAATGGTCGCATTTAATGATTTGAGGAAAACCAGAATGCTCGCATTTAATGATTTGAGGAAAACAGTATATAAAAAAATATTACTGGTCAATACCAAGATTTGTTGAAAAAATGATTTCCGACAATGTTAATATTAACAAGAACTTAGCTATGTATGTACATAAAGCTACTGACCTTAGGAATCAATTTTGTTATCATTTCAGTTGATCATAAACCTCATTCACCTCACGCTGTACATAATATATGAATGAAAAATGTATATGTAATGTAAGAGTTCTAATATTAATATAGTACTGATATTTGGAATATTTTCTAACAACTGATGCTTGACATTTGTAACTTTATTGTGTGTATATTATATACTGATATTTTCATGTTGGTCCATTGCGTAAGCTAACAAACTCTAAGAACTCTATGTATCAACAATTTCTTTGAAATGCATAGGTGTGTACACTTATATCTTAATGATGAATTATATGAGTTGTCATTTAGGAAATTGAAAATGCATTACTATGTCATGATAATGTGACAATTCATGGAATAATGTCAACTATCAAGGCATACATTGACTATGTTAGTGTAAACATACAACGTATACTGTCGCCTATTATATTGATTAGCTACTAAGTATTTCAGCACTACATCTGCTTTTAATGATGGTTTTAGAAAAGACTGAATGTACAGAAGTGTTTGGTATTTAGCAAATATTGATATAAAAGCACACAGCTATCAACTTAGAATGAAAAAAAAAATGCATCATTTTTGTTACTATTTCGGTCACCATTTTGGCTGCAATTCTGGCCGCCATATTGGCGGCCATTTTGGGCGACAATTTGGTTACCATATTGGACTTTTGACTTGTCATTAAGTTAAATACTTTGTGTTACTGCTTATGAGAATACTGAGTAAATTTATAAATCAGATATTATTACCTTTTCGTTTATAAATATAACGTAATAGCTGCCGAAACTAACGCGATACAAGGTGCATCTGAAATGTATTTAAATACCCCCACCCACTGTAAAACCCTAAACATCATGGTAACACACTGTTTATTCATTTATTTGATAAAGATCTAAATAAATATACTCCAAACTACAATTTCGGCTTAAAATCCCCATTTTTGTGTGTCCTTTTTAAGCCTACACATGAAAATGCTGACCACAACCCCTAATTTTGAGCTTAATTTAGCATATTTTAGGTGAAAAAAGATTAAACACAACAAAAATAGAAACAAAGTACACTAATATCGCATAAGTTGTATTACCACAACCATAATAGATGATATATGCCTTTTTGAATTCAGCCATGGAAAGGGAATGTAATGAATATCAATATGCCTTTACTGTCTGTGTTTTGGCAGCCATCTTGGCGGCCATCTTGGATTTCTCTGACTTTGCATCCAGATTGAACCAAATGAATTACAGTTCTGGAAACTAGAGGCTCTGACGAACATTTTGATATTTAAATGTTACTGTTGCAACACACAGACCAGTTACCCCTCGAAATATGCAAGTAATTTCAGCTGATTTGCAGTACTATAAAGTTAATGCAGCAAATGATAATTGCACTTTGAGCTCCTGTCGTCTTAAAGTTGGTAATGGTGTTTTTTATCCAGAAACAGAATACACAAGTATATCAAGAATATATGATGATGTAATTAATTATTATTATAAACAAAATAATAAGACTACCGGAAGTCTGCTAAATAGATCAAATTTTTATAAATATTTTGGATTTGTTCGTTTTAACTTGGAATATAAAAAGGAAGTAATAACGGAAGATCCTAAGCATATTACATTAACAGCTAAATTAAATATTCCACCAGCAGCTAATATTCGTGTTTACGCAATTGTATTGTATGAAGAAACAGTTGAAATAAATACTATTGGAAATAAACTTGTTATTGTTTAAATAAAATAAATTTTAAATACATAATGTCATCAAATTATATTGAATATAAAGTTAACCTTACAGATGGACAAAAGAAAAATTTAGCACAAGCTTATAATAATAGAATTCCACATACTTTTAGATTAAAACATGAACAATTACGTGGAAACTTCCCTTTACTTTTAACAAAAACACAAATTAATCAAATTGAAAAGTCTATTAGAAATAACATGGGATTAGAAATTACAATTTCGAAAAAACAAATGTCCAGTCAAGGTCAAAATGGTGGATTATTAGGAGCTTTGGCTGGTTTGTTAGGAAAAACAATTCTTCCAATGGCAGCAAAAATAGCTCCAAAAATATTAGCCCCTCTAGGTATTGGAGCCCTTTCTGGACTGGCTAGTACTGGTGTTAGTAAAATACTTGGAAATGGTATGATTTCAGTAGCTAATAATAAGAGAAATATAATATCACCATATCTTACACCTAATCAAAGAAAGCAACTAGTAGGATCTGGAGTGATTAAATTAACACAAAAACAGAAACAAAATGGCGGCTTTTTAGGCATGTTGGCTGCTAGTCTAGGAATACCTTTGATTACATCTTTGTTAAGTGGTAAGGGACATGGCCAGGGTATACAGATTGATTCTCAACGAAGACCGTACAGACGAATTCCTATAGTAAAAAAAAATAAAATTTATAAACAAACCAATTTCTAACTTTGAAATTGAACAATGGGTAAAACAATTAAAAATTAAAAACTTTAGGGGTGTATTTAGAAGAAATAATTTACCAAAAACGAATGAAAAAGTTTAATGTGGAATTATAAATTTGGACGACTCTGTTGGTCCTGGAACACATTGGGTTTGTTACTTTAATACTTTGTACTTTGACCCATTTGGACTTCCTCCGCCGAAAGAAGTATTTAGATATATACCTGGGGTTAAGTATAACAACATACAATTTCAAGACAAAACAAGTACACTCTGTGGATATTACTGTTTATTTTTCATAAAAATGTTACAAAATGGTATAAACATTTATGATTTATTGTATAAAATACTAAAAGTTAACAATCAAAGAGTAAATGAACAAACAATTATAAATTATTTTAATAAAATGAGTTAAAATGTATCAAGAACATAATATTCTTTTCTACTAACAAAAAGGTACCATAAACGTTATATTCCATACTACTCTCAAAAGCGTATGTTCAATCATGCATATGCCTATGGCATACTCAAACGGTTGAGTGATTCTCACAACATAAAAGTATTATGATATTCAATCATGCATATGCCTATGGCATACTCAAACGGTTGAGTGATTTCAGTTGTTTTTACTTAAATCTTGTAATACTTGCAACTTTTTAAAAACTATATTTCTTGTATCTGAGCGTATCAATTTATCCAGCATTTCTAAACATTCAGCACATTCATCTGAAGTTGATGGGTCGCGGGTAAATTCATCGGTTATTTTTCGTTCGACCGAGAAGGATTCTTCCAATTTCTTTTTTACTTCATTATATCTGGTTTTTCTTGTAGTGCGTGTTGTTGTTTTTTTCGATGCCAATTGATGTTGTAATTTTATTATATCTTGTTTTAAATGTTCGTTGTCTTCCCAAAGTTTTTGTAATTCGTTCGGTTCTCAGACGTATTGTTTAAGAAGTTCGTAATATTGTTTGCAATATGAATTATTCCATTTTTGTATTTCGTGGTCATTGGGGTATTTTTCTCTCAAATATACAGTCAGACCATCGATATCTCGGTAAAACTCTTGAATACTCCTGAAATGAAATAAAGAAATAGTTCTTTAAAGTTTTGTACCACTTACGTATTCTACAACGTATATATTGTTTACATTCATATCAAAATATTCAAGCAGCGGGCTAATAGTCTAAAATAAGTAAAAAGATATATAACAAAATATAACCTACATTATAGTCCTTTAAAACTCCTTTCTGTTCTGTTGTTGTAGGTATAAGTTATCAGTATAAAGTTATTTACTTCCATGCAACTTTTTTATGCTAGCAAAGAATGTTCTGGTGTTAATCAATTACGTTTGTGTTGCGAAATACGCTATATTTGTTTACATGTAGCTTAACAATCGTTCATAACCATTTTCCAGAAAATGTCACGTAAATCCCATATAACATTTTCAGAAAATACGTCAATAATTTATAACCAGATTTTCCGAAAATACGAGAAAACGAAAGTAAAGTTAAAATCTATGTTTTTTAATTGTCCGGCGTTGGTTAGTGCGGACCAAGGACTAAAGGTTAAATTAGGTCAGATTGACCCTTCAACCTTATTCCATCAAATCAAATGTTTTTTTGGTTAAACCGGAGGTTTTCGTTTGGTTTAACCAAAGATTTTCAGGGTACCAGGGGTACCAAGTTAGTTTTTTAAGTTTAGGGTAAGGTTAAAGTCCACTTATAAAATAGGGATATGGGGTCAAGTGAGGTTAAAACGCCAAAACCATCATAATATTCACTACTTGCCACATAATGCATACTTCATTCCAAAAGAAGAACAAAACATACCTACCTATGATACGTATATGGAGAGTCATCTGCCCTTTGGTAATCTGCAGTCGCAAAGTATGCAACGTGCACAGTCAAGTGACACTATATACCAACAACTTCCCCCAGGGCACAGTCACTTTGTACCCACAGAACATAATTCTCTTGCCCACACATACCCCTTATCTCGTAATGCATACGAACCACAGTATACATGTTCACAGTCCAATAAAAAGGTACTGACCCCAGCGACATCTGATGGCTCAAACACTGACTGGTCAGATTATTTAGTTCATTTTGAACAAGTTTCATCTTGGAATAATTGGTCAAAAGTGGACAAAGCACAAATGTTGGCTATCGCTTTAAGAGGTGACGCTCAAAAATTGTTGGGAGGTAACCTCAGCTCAACTGACTGATTATGACACACTTATTCAAATACTTACACAAAGATTCAACCCACCTGAAAGAGAGATAGCTTTAAGATGTGAGTTCAAAAATAGGCGTCGTTTAAGAGGAGAGAACGTCGCAGATTTTGGCTATGTTTTAAGGCGCTTAGGTCAAAGAGCATACCCTCGCATACCATATAATCAATTAGAGGTGCATATCATTGATCAGTACATCGCTGGTCTGGGAAACTCCGAACTTCAACGTCATGTCCAACTCCACCACCCATCGACCCTAGATCAAGCTATTAGTCTCGCAGTTGAGTATTGTACTCTACAAGGGTCCTTGGACAAAATCACAAAACCAACTGTAGAACGAAGGGAGGTAACCTTCGAAAACACATCTCGACAAGACGACACGATTAACTCCCTTAGACCTTTGAATTTTAAACCTGAGTTCAGCCTTCAGGAACTTGAAACTTTAGTGTCTTCCATGGTAGATAAAAAGTTAGAGGCCATCAGCAGTAAATTAGACGAAATTACCCTGAAAATGGAAAAACAGACAAACAATGAACCTTACAGGGACAGATCTCCTGCTCCTAGAAATTTTTCTTCAACACAGGCCAATGATAGAAGAACGTCCCCTGAATCGTCGAAACGCTTCGGTAGAAGGGTATCTCCAGCCCCTTCACCAAGATCAAGGTCAAGGCCAACTTCACAAATAGTATGTGGCTATTGTCATAAGGATGGTCATGTAGAAACAAGGTGCTTTAAGAAAACAAGAGATAATCAGAACCAGGAAAACTAGTTTCGACTGGTCTAGCGGCCGATAGCCCAGTCGTGAATGAGAATCAGAAGAAAAGGCCAAATGAATGCAATTCAAACTCAAGCTTTAAAAGCACGCTCCCCACAGAAGAAGAGAACAGAACAGAACAGAATCACAACCGGTCCAAAGAAGGAAACCAATCAACACAAACTTCTGAGAACAATACACAATGTGACACATCTGCACCTACAACCGATTTGGCAGAATCTCTGAATAACACTGAGACCTCTTCACACCCGGAAGCGCATACGTCTCTGTCAAATAGTTCCAACGAAAAGTCATCAATAATTGATGAAAATCAAAAAATTTTGTATGTAAATGCAAAACTAAATAGACTTGAAGGACAAATGCTAATAGATTCAGGCTCTACTTGTTGTGTTTTAACTACCAAAGCCTATAACAAAATGGAGAACAAACCTGAGCTCCAACCTGTTAGTCGTAAACTCCTGGTAGCAAATGGCAAAGAGATGTCAGTTTTAGGTCAGTGTAAACTAACCACTGAAATAGAACACTTGTCATTTTCACAAAATTTTGTCATAGCGGATGTTGAGGAAAGCCTAGGAATTCTAGGTATTGATTTCATGGATGAATATGATGCTAGAATTAAGATAAAACAAAAAATCTTTAAAACAAATAAGGGTCAAGTTAAGCTTCGCAAGAAGTCTTCAAACATATGTGCAAGAGTAAAATTATGTCAAGCAGAAACGGTACCTTCAAAATCAGAAATTATCGTGAAGGCGTATGTAAATCGTCTCAATGCAGAAGACATATCAATATTAGAACCGACAAAGGATTTTATACAAAAAAAGGCATCATGGTTGCAAGAACGCTTATCGATCCCAACAAACCGGAAGTAGCAGTATCTTTACTTAACGTCAGCGAAAAAGACATATGGATGCCTTCAGATTCCGTCCTAGGTTCAACAGATGCTATTCTACAAGATTCTGCTTCTCATAGTGACAGGGAAAACTCATCAACAAGAGAATTACAAGAACACTTACGGGGCTTAACCCAGAACACTTCGAAAAAGCTTACCCTCGAACAAAAACAACAACTCACGTCTCTAATAATAGAATATAGCGACGTTTTCATAGGTCCAGATGGAAAAGTAGGCCAAACAGATTTAGTGGAACACTTTATAGACACAGGCGATACGAAACCTTTTAAGTTACCAACAAGAAGAATTCCCGTATTTAAACGAAAAAGTGTAGAAGAAGAGGTAGATAAAATGTTAGATCAAAAAATAATAGAAGAAAGTAACTCCCCTTACAATAACCCAATTTGTCTTGTTCCTAAAAAGGACGGAACCGTTCGGTTTTGTATTGACCTGAGAGAATTGAATTCTAAAACTCAATTAGATGCGTACCCGTTACCAAGAACAGACGAGACATTAGAACGCCTGTCTCCATCAGCATTTTATCATACCCTAGGCTGTGCCTCAGGATACTGGCAGATCAGGTTAAGCGAGTACGATAAATCAAAAATAGCATTTAGGATACCAGGAAAAGGACATTTTCAATTTAGAGTTATGTGTTTTGGTCTGAAAATTGCAGCAGGATCTTTTGAGAGACTCATGGAAATAGTACTGAAAAATCTTCAGTACGAAAAGTGCTTGGTCTATTTAGATGATGTCATAATAAAGGGAGATAATTTCAGTTCTGCATTAGCCAATCTCAAAGAGGTATTACAGCGTTTTCGTGACGCCAAAATAAAACTTAAACCCACAAAATGCAAATTGTTTCAAGAGGAATGCGTGTTTCTGGGACATTTAATTACACAAGAAGGTATAACTTGAGACCCGCAGAAAGTTAAAGCTGTTCGTAAATGGCCCAGACCCACTGGCCCAGACCCACTGACAAATCTTCAGTCCGAGCTTTTGCAGGTATAATTAATTACTACAGAAAAATGATACCCGCTTGTTCTGATAAGCTGAAACCCCTCACAGACTTAACGCGTAAAGGAGTAAAGTTCTATTGGGGCTTAGAACAAGAATTCTTTGACCTGAAATTGCACTTATGTTTGAGTCCCGTTCTCGCATTTCCCTTAGAATCCAAAGGAAAATTTGTATTAGATTGTGACGCGAGTGGATTCGGCATTTCGGGAATTCTTCAACAAGAACAAGACGGACAAGAGCGAGTAATCGCTTATGGAAGTCACGCGCTTAATGTCGCACAACAGAATTACTGTACGACGAAAAGAGAGCTGTATGCCGTAGTGTATTTTGTACAACATTTCAAATAATATTTGTTATGGAAATCTTTTATACTCCGCGTTGACCATGCTCCCATAAAGTGGTTAAACAATTTCAAAGAACCCCAGGGACTTCTGGCTAGATGGTTAGCTATGTTAGGTGTGTATGAATACACGATAGAATACAGGAAAGGAAAAACTCACGCGAATGCTGACGCTATAAGCCGACTTCCGGCTCAGAAATGTTTGAGACCAATGATCAAACAGAAACGACAACTCGTATTGATAATGGACAGAGTGCGGAAGATTTATTTCCCTTGGTGACTGAATTGTTGCCAGAGCAAGAGACATTCTCTTCCGATCCCGTAGTACCTATACAAAATCAAACTTTGTATTCTGTTACACAGGCTGTAGAAGACGATCCGGATACGCCGGAAGTACTTCTACCAAACTGGTTAGAATCTTGGACAACCAGTCAACTTTGTAAAATGCAAGAAAATGACGCAGTAATACAAGAAATTGTCCGACTTAAAAAGTTGCACGTCATAAAGCCACAGAAATCCCAAGTTATTAAAAGATTGCCCCATGTTATTCATCTATTTAACCAGTGGGAAGTTCTTTTTATCAGAAATGACGTATTATACAAGAAATACGAAGATAAACAGGTAGAGTTGTATTACAATTGGTAGCACCGAAAGAAATGCAAAACAAAATTTTCAAGCAACTCCATGAACAAAGGTACGCTGGACATTTGGGTCGGGATCGAACCGTAAACGCAATTAAACAACGTTTTTACTGGGTAGGGATGAAAGACGACATAACCAGGTGGTGTAGAAATTGTGAGCTTTGTGCACGTTCGAAACCCGGTCCAGGACTTGGCCGGAATCCCCTGCAACAATTCCATGTCTATCAACCTATGTCTGTTCTGGCTCTTGATATATTAGGTCCGGTCCCTCGCACCAGAGACGGAAATGAATACATACTAGTTATTGGCGATTATTTCACCAAATGGATGGAAGCTTTTCCGCTGAAAGATCACACAACATTAACTGTCGCTGATAAATTAGTGACGGAAGTGTTTTTAAGGTTTGGCTGTGCCACGCAGTTGCATACAGATCAGGCTCCTGAATTTAGGTCAGAGTTGTTTACACATATTTGTAAATTGCTTAACGTCGAGAAATCGAAAACTTGTCCATACAACCCGAAATCAGATGGTTTAATTGAAAGAATGAATTCTAGTATTATTTCAATGTTGTCCAGATTTGTAAACTCTGATGCTCGTGACGGCTGGGACGATCACTTACCTTATGTAATGGCAAGTTACAGAGCTACACAACAGAAAAGTTCCGGATGTACCCCTAACTTGCTTATGCTTAATCGCGAACTCAAGTATCCCATAGAATTCATGGTCGGAAACCCACCTGATCAAGATTATGACCCATGCCCCATACTGTACATCGAATGGGTCCGACAAGCGTCACAGAATGCGTTGGAGTTCACCTATAATGCATTAGGTATTGCGTCAAAGCGACAAAAAGCCAATTATGAACGGAATTTGAAACCACGAACGTTTGAAGTTGGCGACTTTGTTTGGCGGTATTACCCTCCAAAAGCTAAACAGAAGTTCGGTTTGAGTTGGGTCGGCCTTTATAAAATTATTCAGAAAATAACACCTCTTGTATATAAAATTCAAAAAGAACAGGGCGCCAATTTTATCAATGTACATGTAGACTATCTCAAACCGTGTTATAACTCACCGTCGGAAAGGCAACCTGTATCTGCTGCAACAGCAGACGTCACTGGATCATACGAATCAGACGATATCAGGCTCGAATCTGGTATCAGTCTTCAACAGCGACCGGAAGTGTCCGACGTGTCTGTTGCACAAGAATTGCCGCCTGTACAGTCAACAGCAGTTCCGTTTGTCCCACGGTCTAGACGAGAGAGATAGATAAAACCTAAGGAAATATATTCCCCCTGAATAAACTAAATACATAGACATTAACACTATAGTGCGAGACCGCATCCGAAATTTATTTTTATTGCGTTTTATATACGTATTTCTGTATGTTAATGCGCAATCTATTTATAATATACTGTTATTTATCACCATGTTTATTCACGTATACTGACAATATCTGTACAAAAGTATTAAATATATAAAGTTTCGTTAGGATAGCACCTATTATGACTAAGCATGCTTCCTGCCCCGAAGCACTCTTGTATATTTGTATATTCCTGTATGTAAATTGCTTTTGTATCTATGATATATAATATTATAGCCGTTTAATAATAGACTTAATCAGCTCGAATTAAAAATATCCATAAATGGTATAGTATTTACTATACTTTGAATTCTGTTTCTTATAAACATTATAATTATATACTTTTTTATCTGTTCCAGCCAGTGCAGGAACTACTGATATTTGATATTATCAAACTTAAAAGAAAGTGTAATATTTTATATAGTAGGGTACAGGTTCGACTCCTGGATTAAATTAATTATTATTTAAGAAGGGATGATTGTTCATCCCAGAATGTGCATGGTGATTATTCATCCATTTAGTTATTTCTCTTCCTTTTCAGCAACGTTATCTGGCCGTCTGAGGGTATGGCATGCCCAGTAACAACATGTACTACCAGAATATTCTCTAGATATTCCAGATTGCAAGAACATTGGGAAAGAGTGCATTCAGAGAAGGTTGCCGTGTACCATTGTAAATCTTGCCAGTTCAAATCATTGACGAAACATAAACTTCAGATCCATGCTAAATGTAAAAAACATAATGTGTGTACGGAAAAGAAAATGGAAAAAAATAAATTGTTTGTAATGCCAGATGTATCAAAACCAATCTGGAAACATCCTAAGGAAATAGAGAAAGAGGAACTAAAACTAAAACATGCTGAAGAAAGACGCACCGCAACAATAGTTCCTCCCTCACTTCTAATGAGACCACACGCCATCCAGGTTATTCCGGGATGAGGACGTTTACGTGAGTGGTGACAAAATTACGAAAAAGATCAAAGCGTCTTGGTATCCCCTGTTACATCCAGAAGAAGAGGAACTCGATTACGTGGACGACTTGGATTTCTGTTGATGATCTGTGCCAGAGACACTTTTTTTTGCTTACATATATGTATATATTTATATATGTGTGTGTTTTCTAGTTGTGTATATATTGTAATGTTTAAAAAATGTATTAAATTAATAAAAGAATGTTTGAAATGACATTTAAATTTATATGATGTGTTCTATTTTCAGGTCACTTTCTTTTTCAGGATGTTCTTATTTAAGAAATATTGTAAAATTATCGTAACTCTATTGTATTGTATAAAATATTTGCAAGTTTGCAAATATTTTAAGAAAAATAACGGAGGTATGTAGTAGCCGTTGTCCCTTGTCCGATACTTTCTCTCCCATAAATTATCGTCTGCACGAGTGCTTACGGAAATACCCGATTTCCACTTGGAATATTCCGGTCGGGTTTCCATGCTAACGCACATAACAAGTCCGATAGAGAGAAACTATTGGATAAGATTATCCGACCGTCGTGCACTGGCCCGTGCACACGGTAATAAAAAGGCAAAATTATGCTTGTTCGTGGCGGGAAACAACGAGAAATCGTCCGCGAACGTTTGGTCAGCCAAACAACTATCTAGATCTACTTCTAAATAATTTAAATCTATAAGATAAGTTTACTTTAGATAGATCTACATTTATTATGAACAGGTAATGAAATAAAATCCATTTATTAAATATTAACTTTGTTAGTATTCTTTCAGTAAGTATAAAATAGAGTTTAGAATTTAGAATCTAATCCACTATACGATCTCGGGGCTTTGCCTGGACGGGATTCGAACTTTCTACCACTAGAGTTTAGGTAGAGCCTAAACCCCGTCCACCACAGACGTAGTACCCTCACTGTGTGTTTGATTGGTTCAAAAGTGACAGGTTTGAAGCTGATTAATTATAATATTGAAAACGCACTGCAATACCTTTGTACAAACATACAATTTGGATATATCCCGAAACTGTACATGTTGTTTATGAACATTTCTCAACGCTTCATTTCGTCTCAATAAATGAATAAATCCACTGCCCCCAACTATGCACTCGTGTTCGTGGGAAAGTCCACGCGACTCCTTAGATGTTTGGCCGCTTGTGTATTAAAAAATTACGGCTCAGCTGAGAAAAATCTCAAGACTTGAGAAAAAGTTTAGTGAAAGCCAACTTGAGAAATTTCTCAGCTCAGACAATTCTCAGACAGTTCTGAGAAAATCTTGAGCTGAGAATTTTCTCACTTTGAGAACGTTAGTGAAAGCGGGGCCAGGTCTCTAGGTCCAAGATCAAGGTGACACAGCTGGCAATAAAATTCTGCCTGTGAGCATTATTGTCACTACATATATACTGATAATGTGGTTCTCAATGTGGTCCGGTTTCAAATTTCACACAAATAATAAGCATGGATAGACGACATGCCTAACAAACAAGTCCCTAGGTCAAAGGTCAAGGTCACACCTAGAAGCCAAATGTCACATACAAGAAAGACTTTGTCCTGAGCATTTCGTCTTCTTTGGTGGAGGAATTTTGATATAACTTGTCTCAATATTATACTATCAGGAGACAGAAGCTCATGCGCAAGAACCAGGTCCCTAGTTAAGAATTTATTCCCTTTGTAGTCACTATAAATATCTTCTGTTGTAACTTTCTTTATTACTGGTCATAGGGGAAATCAAGACCACATTTCTGTATTACCTCATGCATGTTACATCCAGTTTTGATATCTATTTTGACCCATCTCTACCTGGTAAGGATTTTTGTGTGGACTTAGGATTTTTTAAGGGTCTTTTTAGTTTGTGAGCAATACCTTGCCTGTGACCTTTCTCATGTTGTGGGGGCATCCGCGTCTGTGACAAATTGCTAGTTGTATGAATGTTTTTGAATACAATGAGTTTTATGTGATGGTGCATGCGTTTGTCTGTCCGTCATTATTTGTGTCTGAAGCTTAATTTTATAACTATTAAAGATATTGACTTGAAACTTAGCCTATATGTATAGGACAGAGAGACAATACGCAGTTCTGTATCTGAAAGGTGAATGTCACTGATATAAGTAAAAGGTCAAAAACTGAGTTAGATTTGTCTGACGCTTTGTATCCTGAGAATACCTTTAAGGCATTTTTTGCCATTCAAGATATTCACTTCAAACTTGGTATGCAAGTAGGTAGTGATGAGAGCGTATGCATAGCACATGAACCTTGACTGTTAGCAGGGCTCTTGTTTTCTTATAGAGACTGAGTTCGGTGTCCATGCAACTAATGCAAGGTGTGAATTTTGCAAGATTTTTAAAAAATCAACCCTTTCTATAGGGAATTGCAAAGAAATGCAAACTAAATACAAACATTATTTTCAACTTTACTGTCCCAAATCTGATTTCACATACGGTGTGCAAGAATGCATGTAGTTGACATGATTGTGCATATTATTACATACTCGTTTCTATTCCCCGTTAAGTTACACTGGTACCGGAAACGTCAATATTTTTCCATACACTGACGCCTGAATTTCATATCGGGTGCATGACGTAATTCAGTGTGTGTTGTTGCACTATTTTTTTCTGTTTAGTTCAGTATCGTCAATCCTATTCAGGCTATTGTACATATTTATGATATTTACATAATATTTGTATGCGTAGATGCGTATGTAATAAAAAGGTTATTATCTTTGCATCGGGAAATATGCACTCGTTCTTCAGCGGAAGAATATTGCGCTCCTAAAGAACTCGTGCATATTTCCCTATACAAAGCTAATAACCTATAATTATTGGGAGTTTCATGTCCAGTTATCTTGTTTGAAAGTTGTGAAATCTATTATTCTGTAAAAGTGGGTATATGTCCTATTAGGTTAAAATTTTTGTTGTTCAACATCAGTTTGTTAGTGCTCACAAGTCAGTAAGTAATCTTTGCATCAAAACCCTATCATGAATAGAATTTCAGCTTTGAACACTAAATTGCAAACAAAATGAAATTTATAAGAGAACTTGATTTGTAATTTAAGATATTAGATGATCATGACTATGGAGATCTTTCATCAGGACGCAAACATCTGCGGTGTACCAAAACACTTGGTTTGTAAAGCTCAGTTGAAGAAGAGACGAATTTTAGCCTTTCCACAGTATAAGGTATTTATTCTTCCATGTTACAGACAGTTTAAATTCTTTTCCCCATAATCCTCAATGAGTCTGTTCATAATAATTCTATATCTGCCACCTATCCATGGTACTTCCACAATAAGTACTAATATTGTTGCATATCAGCTGATGTACCAATATTCCTTACTGACTCTTGGGCCACTGGATATGATGTGATATGCACCGGAAGAGGGCAATATTGATTGAGGCATCAACGTTGGTTTTGCCTGGTTAAGTTTTATGTTTAGGTCATCTTTTCTCCTAATTTTTCAAAGCTATTGCTTTAAATCTTGCAACACTTATTCACCATCAAAACCTTATACTGTACAGCAAGTAGCATTACCTTATTTTTGCCAGAATAATGTCCCCTTTTGGACTTTTAAAATCATATTTATTGCGTAAGTTTTGTGTTTAGGTCAGCTTCCCTCCTTAACTATCAAAACTATTGATTTAAAACTTGCAACACTTGTTCACCATCAAAGGCTGACTCTGTACGTCTAGAAACTAAAACACAAGGGCTCGAATCGATGAGAAAGCTCGAGTGGACAGTAAACAGGAATATTGTTCTCGATACTCAGAACAAATTTTGACAGTTATGTACTGTTCAAAAGAACAAATTTCAAATGAATTTTTATGTTATTTACCATATTGGAAGGCACAGACAGTTCAGGGAACAGAAGGAAGATCATAAAAAGACTAAAGGAATCTTTTGATTCTGTTGAAACACGTCAGGAAATGCAGATACATCTTGTTTTTAGTGGGCGAAATAGTGGTCATGTTCTTGGTGAGGTAAAGTATACAATTTATCAACTATGACAAGAAGAAGAGATAAATATCATTGCGTTTCAACTGTCTTCAGTTGTTATAAAACTTATAAAATTTTCGAAAAAATTTAAGGCTTAGTCTACCTGGTACAGTTCCTTTTTAAAAAATATTCAAGTAGGTTGTTAGTAAATTTTATGCATATTTATTTCATGGAGCCTTCACTCAGTATATTGCAATATATGAAGTATGAGCAAACAATAATGAAGTCATGCTTGTCCATTTGTATTTCCTTCCCAAAGGCACATCACTAAAACTTGTATGACTACGAGTATATTTTCAGAACTTTCTTGTCAGATTATTTCCCTGGAGTGTACCCGTGGCGGGTGGTCAGCGTCTAAAAGCATGTCCGCTCACTAAGTTGAATAGTTTTCATCTGATCTTCACCATCTTGGTGACAATGTTTGTGGGCATAATATCTCGGCCAGGTTTGATAACCTGCAAAATCGCCCAAGGCACTCTTTGGTTTTGACCTTTGAATTACTAAAAATCTGCATATTTAGCCTTGTCCGTCCTCTAAGTCAAATGTTTTTATCCAATCTTAAACAGACTTGGTGACAATGTTTGTGGGCATAATATCTTAGCAAAGTTTGATATTCAGCCAAAGCGCTCCAGGCACTCTTTAAGGCCCTTAATTACTTGAAAAACTGCGAATTTATCCTTGTCGGCTTAATAAATCAACCAGTTTTCAGCCGATCTTCCATAAACTTGCAGATAATGTTTTTGGGCAGGCCTAATATCTCGGCCAAGTTCAACAACCAGTCAAATCGCCCGAGGCAATCTTTTATATTAGCTCTTGAATTACTCGAAATCTGCGAATTTAGCCTTGTCCGCTCCCTTTAAGTCAAACAGTTTTCGTACTAAAACTCGATGAACATATTTGTCAGCCAAGTTTGATGACCAGTGAAATTGTGATAGGAACTATTGGATTATGGCCCTAGAAATAGGCCATGTTCGATGACGGGTGTATTTAAAGACAGTCTGCCAGTCTTGTTATAAATTCACACAGTTAATCACAGAAGGTACTGTTGTTGGTTCTATCCAGCTGCCTGATCATAATGAAGTAATGTATGGATGGGTTCAAGGGTCATCCTCCACCTTGTAAGCTGGAAAGCCAACATACTACCAATATTTGAGTAATTTGGACATTAAACCCAACTGAAACAACAATCGTAAGTATTTGTTTTCTCCTATAATCCAGAATAATATGAAGCAGCTAATGACTATCAATTTGGTAAGTTGTTCATTTGGATGCTCTATTATGATTTGAAACATTTGTATTGTTTAATTTATGAAAAAAAGTGATCATTTCAGGAAGCTGATTACGGTCAACCACTGGACAATAGAGTTACAAAAATGATCAAAGAGCGTGTTAACGATGATGACATGAGAAACTATCATGACATCAAAAAGGTTCTGGATGTTCATAAGAAAAAACTTTCCCACTTCAAGACAGTCAAACAGACGATTTAACCCAACATTACAGGACATTCGTGGCCATTTGTAAGCTGCCATTAACAAGGAGCGGTAATTTATTGTGCTTGACTATTACAGGAATGTAAGGGGTCTTTTTACTCACTTCAGTCTTTCTTTTGTCATAGGTTAAGTGTTATGTCAAAGTCTGTTTTTCACATAATCTTCTAATATAAAACTATTTCTGATTCATATTTCACATGAGGGTTGCTCTTGGTTAGAGGAAGACGTATCTTTAGATATAAGTACTGTTAGAGTCATAGTCACTTTGACCAGATATTGAAATACCTATGATTGATGTATGGTAATGTTATAAATTCCTCTAAATTGCAGTGTAGTGTCAGTGCGTGTGGGGGTACATTCATCATCTTCAGCTCTATTTTTCATATTATCTTTCATATAAACGTTGATTTTCAGAATAAATCCTGATGACCAGAAGAACCTCTCTGCAATGGTTCAAGAATGGCAGAGGAAGTCAACAAATGACCCCTTTTACTTAAAGCCAGCGTATGTATCATGAAAACAGTAGTTGAGGACAAGTGAGAAATACAATATAAAAAAGACTGCAATGCTTGTTAGAGTTGGATGCTATTACAAGTATTCTATGTGAATATATTTCTGCCTCATTGAAATCATGAATTGTTAAACTATGATACCTTTAAAAGTTTATAACTGTGATAAATTCTCAATTAGTGTCTGCTGTGGTAAAATAAGTCATACAAGCAATTGGATTTAAATTTTTCTTTAGCTTTTAGAATGCTATTTTACCATATATTGCATGACTGAAGTATCGTGAAATAATGTTTAAAAATATATCATTGTTTGGGCTTCAATAGTAATTTAAAGACACTTCTGCGAGAAGGTATTTCTAAACCCGTTTTTTTATGGGGATGTGGTTTACAAACTACGTAAGATATTGGGTCATGGTAATTTTCCAAATGTATTTGGTAAAATTATAAAACGTTTTATTAAAAGAGGTTACGACCCAAATGTTTTGAGACATACCGCATGTTTAGTGTTCAACCCGTTTACAGTTGGACACTACGCTTCCCTCTTTGATTGTGTCTGACGGAAGAGGGGGAGGACTCTATGATAAGCAGTTGATAAATCCTACCAGGACTGAACTGTTTTGATATTTGTCTTCTGGCCTGTTTCGTCGGGCCCTTAAGGGTGTTTCTCTTGTTGCTCTGTCTTCTGAAAAGGTATTGAGTACATACGTTTTTTGTTCTTAAAGTTTGCTTTTTATATATTTATACACGAGCATTTTTGTGTTTTACATGCCATGCCTTTTTGTTTCCATTACGTGTGTAAGAGATTCACCCGTGTCTTTGGAACATGGTGGGGGTAAGAGTGAGGTTGGGTGCGCACCATAAACCGGTTTAAGCTCCCCAGTGGTGTTTTTGCCACTGACCGTTCCAAGGCGGTGCCCCACTGTGTTCCTTTGTTTGTTCGTTTTGTCCTTATGTGTTGGCTTTGTGCGTGTGTGTGTGTTCCTTTGTTTGTTTGTTTTGTCCTAATGTGTTGGCTGTGTGTGTGTGTGTGTGTGTGTGTGTGTGTGTGTGTGTGTGGTGCACGCGTCTGCGTGCTGTGGGTTTCGTTTTGAGGAGGCTGCGTTTTTGGTGCGTGGCATTCCCTGTTTGATATTTGTCTTTGTGTTTTTATTGTCTAACAAACTTATACAAAGTATGTTTTAATGTAATATCTACGTCAAGTTCGATAAGTATTGTTACTTTGGCCATTGTCTGTACAATTTTGACTTGAATTATTGAAAAATTGCAGACGTCTGAATCATATGATAGGAAGCTATTGTCAGATCAGCCATTTTTGAAATGATGCTCTCCGAGAAGAAATACACAACCACAGAATTAAAATTTCGTTTGCAAGTACATGTGATAGTGTAAAGAACTTTGCTACAATGGGCATATATTGTGACATTCTGGCACTTGTTGCAAATGTCTTTACCCTGAATTAGTGCAATATTAAGTTTTCATGTAGGTTCTGTCTTTAGAAGCAGTGAATAAAAACAGAAGACACATATGACTTGAATCAGTTGTTCACCTACAGCTAGTTACTCAGTGGAGCTGAAATATAATTGTAATTGATAATTCTATTTCAGATTGATGCAGCATTTTCCAGAGTACAGGTATGAAATTTGACTTACTCTTTTACATATGCTGAGATGGAGTAAATTTGGAACTTAGTCAAAGTATTGCATGGCCAGAATTTCTGCAACAACAGAATATTTTTTACAGATATCACTGATGTATTTCGGTATGAAATGTGCCCACCAAATATAAGCATTTGTGTGATTTTATTACACTCAACTGGTAGAGTTTCACTAATTTACAAAACAATTGCCATTTCTTACTTTAACGATCAGCAAATTTAAACCATGTCTTAACATTTCTCTTTATAACTCAATCTGCTACATAGTTAAGAAAGACTTTATATGTATGATTTTGATAATTTGAACATTTACAGATCCTGACCTTTATTGTTACTTTCAAGTCGCATAGAAATGCAACAATTTTCTTGTAAAGGAAGTTCTAAAGGACTTTTATTTCATGTATGAGTAAAGCAATTGATGTAAATCTGTTGTATTTATTCCTGAATTTCAGTGACGTAGCTGAATTCCAACTTTGTGAAAATAATTTCATGTCAGCCCATTTAAGTGATCTGAACAGATTCATAACTTCGAAAAATTTTGAATTTTAGCATTCCTAAAAATAACTATTATCATGACTATGTATTCTTGCTTCATTTCATATATTGATTTATTTACCTTTCTTCCAGGAATAAACCCTGGAAGAGAAGACATTTCCAGTTCCGGCATAGTGGTGGATCTGGAAGGGTAGTCAAAAAAGGATATGCTTATGCACTTTTCAGCACTCAAGCATTACTGTTTGTGAGGATGGAAATAACCAAAAGATTTTTCACAGATGCTACAGGGTATATTTTTCAAAATTAAATATTCCTAGTCAGATTACTTAATGAAAAATTGTACCTCTGTTAATTGAAAGTCTTGTCTGCCCTCTGTCTCTTAAATAAAATCTGGAAAGTAGATCCCTCGGAAGCACCGAGAACAAGGCAAACAGTGAAAATTGCAGACTCGGTTTGATTGAGTCTGTTCATGAGCAGTAATGTAAAATGCAACACTGCCCACGCCCTCTAGCACCGGCTTAAGCAGTATTCAATCTTCAAATCTAAATGAGTTGAAATCCCTTGTTGAAATCCTTTAAACCCTTTGTTCGATTTTGATAAAATTTAAAAGGAAGCATCAGAATGAGTATGATATTGTTATTTGGACTACTACCTCAAAAGTTACAGTTTATTTATTTATTTATTTATTTGGGTTTTACGGCGCACCAACACAGTATAGGTTATATGGCGCCAAACAGGACTACAAATTTTGGTTCCACATCTCATTTACATCGAAATAAAAACATGAAGTATGGAATCAAAATTTGCATACCTGCTGGAATCACAGAGCTACTGCAAAACAAAGTGTTAAGACCCTATTAGTCGCCTCTTACGATCATGCAAGGGAAAGGCAGTGGTTCCAATTGTTTTCATACACAGATCGTCCCAAAATCAAAGGTTACAGTGGCCTGCTTATAGTAAGCAAGAATTATGGTGAATCTAAGGTATAATTACACCAATATACTCAACAACTTGTCTAAAGTCAGGGCACCAACAGCCTAATATTTAAATGCATAACCAAGAGATCTGCAAGACAAAATACCACTCCCAACGCCCGTTTTTTTTTTTTTTGTAGGATTTAGGAGAAAACCATGGAGTCTTACACTTTATTAGTTAATGCACCATCAAATAGAAAGGCTTAGCGCTTAACCGTAGAGGGGCCAATGGCCAAACATGCACTGTGCTTCACAATTTTTGCATCGTATCCTCTTTTAATAAACGTTTAACGCATTTTACAAATCTCTGATTAAAAAAAGGACTATAGTAAATTGAGTATTGTTATTATCACATGAATTCCTTTTATAACTTATAAATCTTTAATGTAGGCATCATAAAGAAGTATAATTATGCTTGTTACACTTGTAGCTCACATAAGCCAAAGGCTCAAGGTGAACTTTTGTGACTGTCTCATGTCTAGTCATGTGTAAACAATTTTTGAAAAACTTTCATGTACAAAACCACTGGCCAGATTTACACCAAACTTCACAGGATTGATCCTTGGGTTTTGCCTGAAAAATTGAAACTCATGCAGAACTTCCAAGTGGACTTTTACCAAGATTGTTCAAGTAATGATCCCAGGGACATTGGCCCCGCCCGGCGTTCCTTGATTTTATAAAGAGTTCTATAGGAAAAACATAACAAAACTGATCTTCTTTTAAACTGACATGCACACAGCTTAGATATTTTAAATGTGGCATTGTCAAGTGGTCCTTTACTTACATTGTTGAAATTATGACTCGGGATGCATTTAAAGCCCCGCCCCGTGGTCCCTTAGTTTTTATATGAATTATATACGAAGAAATACTTAATTTTATGATCATTTTTCCTACACTGTTTAATTATAATTACCTGTCAACCCCAATTAATTATGGTCACTTGATTGTGACTTTGACCTATTGACCTACTGTCTTGTTATTTTAGATTCAGTGACATGTACAGTTTTGCACACCAATGACCTTTGATTTTACCTACTGACCAATTTTCTTAATATTTCAGCATGAGTTTGACATTTGAAACAAGTTCACACAACTGGGAAAAGAATTCAATGCTAACTTATATTTGACTTGACTTTCTTACCTCTTCTCTTACACTTGTCAATGTAGCTCACATTACTCTAGGGAGCAATCTAGGGTCATCATGATTAGTACCTCGAAGGTCAAGGTAAGAGGGCTGTTGATAGAAAAGCTTGCGTGTTTTTATTCCCCTGAACCTCTTGTTAGACTTTGATGAAAGTTAACAGTAAGACTCCATATAGAATTTGATTATGCATAATTCCAATTAGGGCTTAGGGCCGATACATGAAAGGTTTAGGTCACAAGAGCATTTTGATAGAAAATGTTACCCTGATCGTCTCTCCAAAATGCTGTGTTTGATTGTGATGAAAATTTAAATCAAAAGTATGTGTGTGTGTGCGTGCGTGTGTGTGTGTTCGGGTTTAACGTCTTTTTCAACACTTTTTCAGTCATATACACGACGGTGTCTACTTGTAGCAGTGAGCACAATGCCTAACTTAATAGTGCTGCCTCATTGGAATATCCCGCCGTAGACACGTGGCATGATACCCCACCCAGTCACATTATACTGACACCGGGCTGGCCAGTCCTAGCACTATCCTCTTAATGCTGAGCGCCAAGCGAGGAAGCTACTAGTACCATTTTTTACGTCTTTGGTATGACGCGGCCGGGGATCGAACCTACGACCTCCCGCACTCGTAGCGGACGCTCTACCACTAGGCTACCGAGGCGTGAAGTACAGATATGTCTATATACTATTTCTTCATGAGCTATAAATTTTATAAACATCAGATCTTTCTAAGACAATTCTTTTAATAAATCAATTCAAAGTTTGATTTTGTTTGTATCAGTTGCTAGAAATGTAAGTGTTGCAGACCTGAGTGTCACCTTTATCAAAGTTTAAACACCTTTTCGTTCGTCCGGTATTTCAGCAAGATCTATACAAGGCATGGTAGGATCAATGGGATGGAGGATTGTGACATGAATGAGTTATTTTTACAAGGTAGATTGTAAGTACTTCAAGTTTAAAATATACTTTTACCTCACCAGAGAAAAAATTGAAGACTGATTCAGGTTTGAACTATTTTTATTTATACTAAATAATTAGGTGTTCTTATTGTTCAGTGAAGATGGAAATAAACCTGTAATATATTGTGAAGTGAATATCTGTAGTCGGTATTCTCAGTGTTGTAACACATCTTTTTGTTATTTTAAAATTACAGTTTAGCACGTGTATTTACTGGAGGTTCTGGTGACTGAAGGCCTGACAGCCATTCTCCAGAAATACTCGGAACTGCCCTACAAGAAAGCGGATGAGGAGTGTAAGGTGGTGGAGGGCCGTAGCGAAATACAGGCTAGGCTTGCAGGAATTAATCTGAGTAAGGTTTTGAAACACATGATACCGTATAATGGGTAATCATGACCTACTGACCTTATTTCTTGTTTTTGAAGGTACAGCTTAAAAATTTGGACCATGTGTATAACTGGATATGGATACAGATTTCAATAATCATCTTTAACATTTTTAACCATGTCCCTGAGCTACTTACCTACTTTGTTGATTTCGAAGCTACAGCAAATAGATTTGGACCCTGTGTATAAGTTTATGCTCCCCAAAGGGGAGCGTTCTAGACCCTATTGTTAATGAATAGCTCAAACTATTTGCCTGGTTTCTATTTGAAGTTCGCTTATTGGTCATCTTTGGTGAAAAAATACTAGCAGGTCCCCCGGTCAAGATAAAGATAAACCTGTAACACAATGGCTGTAATTTTCAATTGATTTTCATGAAAATGGCTCAGAATGTAACCTTGTGAATGCAGTTTGCTGTTTGTTTATGTCTTTGTTCTCATTAGACCTACTCAGCATGTTTTGTAATACATTTGTAATAAAACAAATATTCCAACGTATGATTTTTACATTGGTCTGTATAACAGTTAGTATATGTGATAATGAAGTCACATTTTTCTGCTGTTTCAGGTGCAAAGAAGAAGGAAGAGTTAACTCACTCGTGCATGCCATAAATGAAGAAAAAGTAAAGCATCAGCGTCTTCGTTGGTTAAAACTTTTGTTGAAGTCAAACTTCTGGGTTAATATCAAAACTATTGACTTGAAAGTTAGATTAGTTATTACGTCTCCAAGCACACAGTGGTGTGGGAGACATATTGATATAATCCTGTCTGTCTGTCTGTAAAACTTCTTGTCCTCAATCGAAGTGAAACATTTCTCAGCTGATCTTCACCAAACTTGAACAAAAGTTCGATAACTAGCGAAATCTGCCCAGGCACTTCTGAATTATGGCCCTTGAAATTTGTTTTTGATAGTCCACTGAAAGTCTGATAAGGCAGTTGTTGGAGACATGTGTTTTTCTTAAAAGCAGCTCTAGTCAGGGAAAAGTCAGGGGAATATGAAATTCTTGGTTGATGTAATTATGTTTCGCCCCCCTCCCACCCCGACTGGGGGAGACATATTGTTTTTGCCCTGTCCGTCCGTATGTCACACTTCATTTCCGATCAGTAACTGGAGGACCATTTGACCTGGAACCTTCAAACTTCATAGGGTGGTAGGGCTGCTGGAGTAGACGACCCCTAATGTTTTTAGGTCACTTCGTCAAAGGTCAAGGTCACAGGAGCCTGAACATTAAAAACCATTTCTGATCAATAACTTGAGAGCCACTTGACCCAGAATGTTGAAACTTAATAGGACGATTGGTCATGCAGAATAGATGACCACCATCTATTTTGGGGTCACTCTGTTAAAGGTCAAGGTCACAGGGGCCTGAATATTGAAAACCGTTTCCGGTCAGTAACTGGAGAACCGCTTGACCCAGAATATTGAAATTTCATAGGATGATTGGTAATGCAGAGTAGATCACCATAACTGATTTTGGGGTCACTCTGATAAAGGTCAAGGTCACAGGGGCCTGAACATTGAAAACCGTTTCCGGTCAGTAACTTGAGAACCACTTGACCCAGTAGGTTGAAACTTCATAAGGTGCTTGGTCATGCGGAGCAGATGACCACTATTGATTTTGGGGTCACTCTGTTAAAGGTCAAGGTCACAGAGGCCTTAACATGGAAAACCATTTTCGATCAATAACTTGAGAACCACTTGACACAGAATGTTGATTTCTGTTTCTCGTAAACCCCTTGAATGATTTTCATGAAACTTGAGTCAAATGATCACCTCATTAAGACACATTGTAATGTGCAGAATTCATTTGTCAACCATTTCAGTTCAAGGTCAAGGTACAGCTCAAGGTCAAAGGTTTACCCTTTCACTATCCATAACAGTGGCGGGGGATTTACCTGTCTTTCAGACTGCCTTGTTCATTTTAAACATGCTATTATAAAAGGGCATGTATGTAAATATTCTGAAGACATAAATATTAACGACAATAATTCAGATCATGAACAAATGTTGCTTATTATTTGATATGACAGCTGCTAGCCTTTGAATAATTGCGTGTGTTAAGCTGATAACTCTGTTGTTGCATATATTTTTAAATCTTAATTACATGTTCATACTAACTGGATGATGGTTTCCAGTTATTTAGAACATTTGCAATGATAGCATAGTTTATGTCCTTGAATGAACAAATAACTTAACCTTTGTCCTTCAAGTCCTGTTAATATTCTTATGTTGATAGTTTATATATATATATATATATATATATATATATATATATATATATATATATATATATATATTCTTCTGCATATATTATACACATGAACAAAGTATGACCAGAGTTATCACTCCTAATTCTGTTGAAAACGAATACTGTGATTTGCATCAAATTATAATCTTTTATTGATATTATACTTTAATGTTTGGTTTTATTACCAAAGAATGTTTTGCAGATGCAGATATTCAACTTTATATGATTATAATAAAGGACAGACTTACTTTCAATGTTATAATGGGAAGCAAGTTGTACAATCCATCTTCTTGCCCATGATATGGTTCATCCTTATACAACTTTCTTTGTACTTGTTGATATAATGCTAGAATAATACACTTTTATTGCATTAAGTACAATGTATAAAATTACATGTTTCCTTTTTAGCTAACCTGAGCAATGCTCTTATTGTGATCGCTCGATGTCCGGCGTCTGTCTGTCGTATGTCAACATTTAGCTTGTGTATGCAATAGAGGCTGTATTTGTCAACCTATCTGCATGAAAGTTTGTCAGAATGATAACCTTGATCAAATCTAGGCAAGGTTTGACAACATGTCATCTAGGGTCAAACACTAGGTTACTAATTCATATAAAAGAAAAACTTTTGTATGCGACAGAGGCGGTATTTCTTAATCGATCTTCATGAATTTTGGTCAGAATAATTACCTTGATAAAGTCTAGGCCAAGTTCAAAATTGGGTCATCTAGGGGCATAAACTAGATCACTAGGTCAAATCAAACAAAAACCTTGTGTATGCGATAGAGGCTGTATTTTTCACACGATCCTCATGAAATTTTGTCATAATGATAACCTTGATGTAATTAAGGTCAGGTTTGAATATGGATCATCTGGGATCAAAAACTAGGTCACTTGGTCATATCAAAGATATACCTTGTGTATGTGATAGAAGCTAATTTTTCCATTGATCTTCACGAATTTTGGTAAGAATGATTGCCTTCATAAAATAAGGTCAAGTTCAAATGTAGGTCATCTTGGCTCAAAAACCAGGCCACTCAGTCGAATTAAAGAAAATACTTGTTTACACAAAAGAGACCACATTTTTGGTCCAATCTTAATGAAAGTTGGTCAGAACATTTGTTTCCATGAAATCACTAGGTCAAACATGTTTACACTGTTATGGTGTGTTTCTCAGGTGAGCGACCTAGGGCCATCTTGTATTATAATCAACTGATAGTTCAAACATTCTTCTTGTATGAACAAAATCACATTTTAGAAAATGATATTAAAGGATACTAGTTAGGTCATGGATTTTATTGTAGTTTCTTTACCTGGAGTATGCACTTTTTTCTGTGATTTATAAATATACAATACTAGGGATGTCTGAAAAATATGTTTGTCCATCATCATCTACATTTTTATCAACATAGATTTTACAATGACCCTGCTCAATGTCTATAATGAAGTTTTCAATTCTACATTTAAGACGGTATAATTACATGTTAAAAGGGGTGCTTACCATAAAGATACTGACAGAATGGCAAACAGTGCAGATATTGATCAAACTGCATATGTGTGCAGGCTAAAGTCGCAAAGAAAGATTTGGTGGTGTCCCGATAGCTTAGGCCTACACGCATAAAACTACATAGGATTATTGCCCATGTTAATTTAGAGGACCCTGAATGTTTTAGAGTATGTTAGTCAAAGCTGAGGTAAGGGCCCCTTTTGGACCTAAAAAATCCTAGTTAAAGTTTTACATGTATATTAATTCCCCAAAAATAATGTAGATATTGAATGGGAACTTCACAAATTTCTTTGGGTTTATAACACTATAGGTAATAGCATCTAGTCCTCTAAATCTGACATGCATTTTGGTAAAATTACGCGCCGTTATGGTGTTAAAATTTTGCATTTTGAGATTGTTTCTGTATAATAGGGAAAGTCCTCCACCTTTACGGTCGGGTCTTGGGATATCATCAAAGCAGTAACCATCCTGAGACAATTCCCCCCTGACAACCTCATCACCATCCGGCTGTAGCCATGTTTCAGTGATCACACAGAGGTCTATACCCTCCCCTAATATGTGCTGGAGAAGGTCAGCAGACTTTCCTCGCACAGACCTTATGTTCACAGTTGAAAGTTTCAGTTGTTTCTTTCTTTGAACATTCAATAAAAATGAATGATCTAGTTTAATTTGGATCAAATTTGAACGTTCCTGTTATTTCTTTCTGTGTGCATTTGATATAAATGTATGATCTAGTTTAATTTGGTTCGAATTTGTCAAGTGAATATCAGCTTTAGATTTTATCCTCGGGCGAACAGCTCATTTACCTCTGTATTTCAAAAGATTATACTTTTTCAACATAAATAATGTTTCTTTATTCGGTATTGTATACCTCCTAGGCACATCTCAGTAGGGAGAGCGTTGGTCTACGGATCGCGGGGTCGTGAGTTCGATCCCCGGACGGGGCTTATGTTCTCCGTGACGATTTGATTAAAGACATTGTGTCTGCAATCATTCGTCCTCCACCTCTGATTCATGTGGAGAAGTTGGCAGTTACTTGCGGAGAACCACACTGGGCATGAACCACACTGGAAGGTTTCTTGCCAATCAATCAAAAGAATCACTAGCGCGATTCATGAATTTGCAAGAAGTCCCAGAAAATAGCATTCAATTCTTGAATAAATTACACATGTGTGCATACGTGTTACAACGGAATATATGCAAATCACCTTGTAATAAATACTATAAACTGCCTAGGAACTGATTAGACTGCTGAGGACAAACTTTGACTTATGCACAATTTCAAAACAGAAAAAAATGATGAAGCTATTTCAGTATTTCAATGGATTCTTATTTCATTCTTCAAGTTCAAATATTTAATTACTAATGTCGTCTACACATTTCCTTTATTATCATTTCGTGAACTTGGATTTTATATTTCAGCCTAAACATCTGTCACAAGACTTTTGTCTCTGTATCATTATTTACTTGATTTCCAAGGATCTAAAGATACATTTTTTTGAAAATCAATGTTCATGGCAAGGACGATTGTTATATTAAAATGCAACATGCAACTTGTAAACATTGTAAACATGCAACAGATGGCTAAAATAACCTTTGTCTAAAAATCAATATAATGCTTACAACATTATTCTTTAACTGCAATATTTAAAAGAGAATTTACCGTAAATGCTGGTTATGAGCATGTATTACATATGTGTATCCTAGGTTTAAAGAAGTAGAGGTATTACTTTATTTCAAAGGTATTGAGGTGTAGGATACGGAATCCTGTTCGTGCCACTTAAATTGTCGCCTCGCCAACACGCGACAACGCGATAATTATCGCGTTGTCGCCTTGTCCGAAAACATACTTACATGCGAGATTTAACAATCCTCGCGAGGTTAAGAGGGCGACAATTATCGTCTTAATTGTCGCTTGTCTTTTTTAAACCTCGCATCGTGGAATTGAAATCCAATATACATAGTTGCGAGAATTAGTAAAATCTCGCATTGTCGCATTGTCGCTTTGTCGCCCGGTGATAGGGATTATTTCTTACTACAGCACCGTTGGTGAAATTTTCTGCTACCGTTGACAAAGGGAAACTACGGAATCCGGTTAGTGTCTCATTGAATGCCGACGAAATATTGACTAAAAACGAGTATGAAAACAATTTTCTACACGCCATCGGAAAAATTTGCTGAACTTTGCAATTTTTGCTTAAAATATTAGCCGTACAATATGGAAAAAGTGCTTATGAAATATTTATTTGGGGTAAATAACTGCAAATAAAACTTTTTTTATAGAAAATGACACTATCTGAAAGTCTGTGTCAAAAAGACAATATTATCTGTTCCTTCGTCTGTACGTAATTTAGGATATCAGCTGTATTTCCGTACTTTTCCGTGCGGAAAAAGTCCGTGTTTTTCAATAACCTTTAACCTGCTGGACAAGATTGATTCTGCCTTTACGATCAGTGTAGATCATGATCAGCCTGCATATCCGTGCAGTTTGATCATGATCTGCACTGTTCGCCATTCAGTAAGTATCTTTTT
This sequence comes from Mercenaria mercenaria, assembly GCF_021730395.1. Classification (NCBI taxonomy): domain Eukaryota; kingdom Metazoa; phylum Mollusca; class Bivalvia; order Venerida; family Veneridae; genus Mercenaria; species Mercenaria mercenaria. The sequence continues at coordinate 6,280,262 of NC_069365.1, read as the reverse complement.
GGATAGCACCCTTTGTAACAGTTAATGGTACTGTCCAAATTGAAGGATGGACAAGTTCATTATAGAAATTTAGCAGGGTAAGTGTTAACTTCAAATAATTCTAAAATGTCCAAACACGAGATATTTTTATGAAATAACTTCTATAAATTAAATGTAAATATTGTCTAAACAGACATGTAATTTGTATATTTTGACAAACTACGATTTCGTCGTGGGACAGTCTAAACATGTACCATTTTTCGTGAAAATATGCATACTTCTTCATATATTAAATATAGGGATTGGCCTTGTCAGAGGAGTCATATCTTCATAACCTGATGTCCTATTTTGATAAATAAATGATACCTTAATGCAAAGGGCAAGCCAGTACCTAGAGAAAACAGGCTAAGTTTGGTTCAAATCCGGTCGGCTAGGGGTCAATGTCGTAGGTTAAAGTTCGGTAATATTCTCAAAATATGAACTTTTTAGAGCAGTCAAGGCAGGCACTATCTTGACTGAGTCCAACGACACCATTGGAGCAATTCTCACGGCTCCCCGGTTGGACCAGCTTAGTCTTTGCCAGCACCCTACCGCATATAACAAGTTTGGTCATTTATTGATACCTGTCCTGAGCTCTGATGGCATTATATGGATTGTATAGTTGCTAAATGTAAAGCCTAGATACTACCAACATATTATATAAAGGTTTAGTAGATACCGGGATTAGAGTCTCGAACAGCGGTCAAAATCTAACCTAGTGTCATTATAACATTTACCGTACACTCCATGTACTACCTCCCCTGACACATTTGGCTCACCAAGTACTTTAACATGGTCTCAATCAATGGATTAAAACTTGATTTCCTGAAAATAATTCGGGAGACAATTTTTTTTATATTAAGTCGTTCCTTGTTGTATATGTCGAAAAATATATTTTTGTCTCCGATTTTTGTTGTTGTTCTTTTTTTCTTGCAGAAAACGAGTTTAATCTATTTTATCTACGGATAACGCCTTCAAAATAAAATATTTACCCTAAATCTAATATTCTGGGGAGGTGGGGGATGGTAATGCTTTTTGGGGTGGGTATTTAAAAATTACCTTTGAAATATGCGAAAAAATAAAATTTGGTGTAATTAAAATGTATTATTACTGAGTGTAGGCACAAACTTTAATAACAAATGAGTGATGAATAATTTGGACCCTTCAACAGAAGTGGACCTTGACCTGATGAATATATACAAAAATTCAATTGGAAAATAATCAAATTCTGTCGGGTTTTTTATTTTTTAAGTCCAGTGCTGAGACATATCTCTTATAATTACAATATAATGTAGAAAATGTCGTAGCTACAAAATAAGAACATTAACCAAATGAGGTCACAGGAAATAAGTTAGCAGACTTTAGCAGCCTAGCTGCCTAGCAGCGTGAAGTTGGCGGTCTAGCTGCCCGGCGGCATAGCCAGCGTGAAGTTGGCGGCCTAGCAGGCCGATACTTTATTTTGTACACTTATTGAAGTCATTGGCACGTCAGAGTTATATGAGCAAACTTAGACTTAAATCAGACTGCACGGTGTTTAAACGCACAGCGTTGTCAACCTGTTTTCGAATGGAATCGCCATATCCCGATGTTTAATGCGTATTAATGTTCAATCGGTATAAATGGAATAAACCTTTTAAAGGCCTAGCCCCCTCATGCAATTAGAATTTTCTGAAACCTTAGTTAATCATTCAGTAAAGAATTCTGTAAAAGTGTAATTCATTGATTTGTCAAAGATTTTCTTATGATTTTTTTATCATTAGAAAAATGCATGAAAAAAAACAAGTTGAAAAATTATGACATTACTGCAAAAACGAGGTCGGTGACCCCTATTTTTGTTTGCTCATTTTTACAGTAAAAATAAATTTGTTAGATATTATTAGTTTCGAGTCAATTTGCGTAAAAGTGTGCATTTTACCTTTTCAATAATAATTGTACATCGGGGGATGATCAAACTTTGCTGTTATTTCGTATGTTATTCAACGATGAAACTTGTTTTTGAAAATCCGCTCATTACACCTTCTTCATCTTAATTGAGGTCTTTTTGGCTGTATCCAGATTGGATTTTTCAAAATCTTAGTTATCATGCTTTCAAGTATCCAAATTTGATTTCTTTTATATTCGACAAACAATGTTATCTCCCGCTTTTAAAATGGCACGGTATCTGTTTTCTGCCTGCTCCTGTTTTGTCGGTACACAGGTCTTGAGAGGCAGTTTTTTACGCGTTCATGTGTTTGCTGCGACGTTCTTTTTACGCATTTCCGTATTTCGTTGTTTTGAAGTTACTTCTTTGAATTATTAAGATTGAGAATTTATTTTTTCGTGTTTCATGCGAAGGAACGACTGATAGGATCGGCAATCCATGTTTACTTTGTCGATCCTTATTCTGTCGTTCATTTCGTAGGAACACCGAAAAAAAAAAAATAGTTTCATTTTTTATTATTTACATTATATTTCATTTTCATTTGTAGACAAGATAATATTATAAAATTGCACATATTTTGTGGCTATTTTAAACATTAAAATCAGCTTCCGGGCCATTCTGTTCACCAGCGAACAACCGCGACGTCATCTAAGGAAACGTTCTCCCTGACTATACGCGGACTACGATAACGAAAACGCGACAAGCACGATGATGATAACGCGATACTGCGATAACGGAAATGGTGAAAACGCGACGGTACGATGGTGAAAACGGCGATATCACCATCGGTAGTATGTATTTCGCTGTGAGGTGTTGCATGTGGTGTTATCAATCATCGTGTTGTTCGCGTGTTCGTTTATCTTAGTTTGGTGATTCGCGTTTTCAACATGTTCTACCAAGTACCGCATTTGCAGATTCAACCACATTCAAAGCGATGGCCCTAAACGGAATTCCATTTTTATTATGATAAACCAAACAAAGAAATAGTATCCTTGGCTGAATAATGAAAATATTCGTTTTCTACAGGTGGTACATAACACAGTTACAGTCCTTCGTTGTCGCGTTGTTTATAACATCCTGGGTGTAACTAGGGGCCCGAGCCGCGGCCTCGAGCCGATCACCTACCCCCAACCCATCCTTGTTGGTTTAGTTGTGACTTAATACTTCATCCAAGTTGCACCCGACTACTTGGGAAATTATATTTTCTCAAATGTAGACCCTAACCGCCCAGAGGCGAAATTTTTTACTTATATTTCAAAATTCCCAGGGGAAGAACCCTACTCCCTTAAAAATGAGGGGAGTACCCCTCCAGATAACCTTAAAATTAGACAAAAAAAGGCACCAGAGGAATCCATTTTATACCTGTTTTGCAAACGTTCCCGGGGTGAGCCATTGAGCCCTCGAAAATGCAGGGATAAACCCCTTCCATACACCGAAATTTGAATAAATTAAATGCAAAAAAAAGTCCAAGCATTCCATACCTGGTATTTCAAAATTGTTGATTGGGAAAAGCCATAACCACCTAAATAATAAGGGGCTGAGTGCCCCTCTCAAGTACGTACCTCAAAAAAAATAGACAAAAATGCCACCACAGGCCAGGCATTTCATACCTGTTACTTAATTAAAAACTTTCCCAAAATACGAATAGAGGAACCCCGTACCTACCGCACGTCGCCGATGGTCGCTTTGTTTTAAAACATGGTCCCCCCTCCCCCCTCCTCCCCCACCCCCGCCTCCCATCAACAATTTCTGGCCCCGGGCTGTTGTGTAAACGAATTAAGGTCGGACTTAAACTTGCGATACAACACGCGACAATACGGAGCGCGAGCTTAATATCTCATGAGCTTAAACAGGGACTCCTTAGATTTACATAGTTCAGACCTGAAATAAATTTGTACTGTGGCGAGTTCTGTTAGTGCTCAAACCTTTTGTATAGAATAATATAACGTATGTTATGGTGCGGGACCACTGAATGCAAGCGTGCTGATTAGAGTAAAATGTCTATTTTCAGCCCTTCAAATCAATCACGTTGGCATACGTGCATGTATGCATGCATTACCTCTCATCTTATCTCTAAGTTGTAAGACAGTTTAACTCTTATTTTGCTGTGCGACATTTAGCGTTGGAGTTGCGACATTTAACGAGGGCAAATTTTGCGACATTTAACGTTAAAGTGCGACATTAGCGCGCAGGCCGATTTTGCGACATTTTAGCGGTGGTTGCGGACATTTAACGTCAACCTTGCGGATCATATGAACGGTGTTGCGACATTTAGCGCGTTGCGACATTTAACGTTGCCACAAGCCACATAGCGGCATTGATTGCACACGAGTTTGTTAACTGATTTGTTTGAGTCTTGTCCCTTTTTGGATTAATAAAGTTGTAGCCATAAATCTTAGCATGTGTTGTTCCAATCTGAAAACTTACGGATAGTGACGTTCTTTGTATAAATTGGGAAGCATGCATTGATTGGTCCTTAGTGTAAAATAAAAAAAATAACAATTACTTAAAAGGATTTTTCAGCAAAATAACGAATAAAGTCCTTGATCTACCTATTTATTTGCGAGCTACGAAGTCTCAACTAAAAAATGATTTGTCTCAACATGGGCGATATGGACGGCGATTGGCGTTGCGCATTTCCCGCTTTTTTGTCCGTTACGCAAACTTCTTATTACTAAACGGCGAATGCGGTTTGCAAAAATAGATATTTAGCCATACGCTTTAAAAACAATCTAATTTCTTTCAGAACATACTTGCATTCTTGTATTTACAAATCATTACATTTCATAGTTGTCTTTATCCGTGAATATTTGTGGATATTTCAAGTTACTTACTTAGAAGATTGTAGGCTATTCCGCGGTAAATAGAAGCCGTAATTTTATTTACTCTGCAGATATGTTGGGACATATTTAAGAAGATGTGTTATTAAGTTTTATTTAAGGTTGCAACTGGCGGTAACTGATTTCCTTTTGCATAGAGGAATGTTACAATATGAAATGATTTCTTTTTATGTGCCCCCCTCCCCTTCCTCCATCCATGTTGTGTTTGGATGGGGCAGTTAGTGTTGCCCTAGCCACCCCGTCCGTCTGTCCGTCAGTCTGAATTTGTGTCGGGCATATCTCGGAAAGTATTGACCAAAAGTCATCAAACCTCCAAGGATTGTTATCAGCACTTCCTTTTGAGTATATTATATTTCGCCTCGGATGGACATCTGCCCTCGGGTTAATATCAGCGCGTGTCACATGACCTGTCAGTCACTTCCGCTTGGTCACGTATCAAAAAGGTGGGTAAAATGTTTTTGATAGTCAAAATATGTCTTTCTCGGGTAATGGGATTTTATCATTGTATACAAAAGAGAGGAAAGGTTGAAAATGTTTTTGATAGTCAAAATATGTCGGTAGGAACCTCGTTACCGCCTAAACAGTTACCCTCGAGGCGGGAAATTCCCATCTGCACCTATTATCAGTGACAGAATCTTTTTCTTGCATACCGATATGAAGATATAATAATAAAACTAAAATCAGTCGAAACGGCTGTTCTTTTAGAACTATTCTTATAGCAGGCGTATTTAAACAAAGCGCGAGAAATCAACGTACCGTAAACAGGAAAGACGTCATGGACGTTTCAAGACAAAATAAACAAAGTTTAGTTCCGTTTTGTTTTATTCAGTTCCAGCGTAACGTTATGCATTTAGATTAAATAACGTCTTTTTGATATCGAGAAATATACTATCAGGAACAAAGGAGGAAAACTGTAAGGTATTGGATTTTTATTCCGTTTTTCGAAATAAAATATAAATAAACTACATAAATCTTCTACATATATGTAGTTCGTAATACGTCATTTAAAGCACGAGAGTCATCTTTCACCCCGGGGTGTAAGATGGATTTTTCCAGCCACGGTAAAAATACCGGAAAATCCCCGTTGGTATGCAAGAAAAGATGTCTTTCCCGGGTAATGGGATTTTATCATTGTAGACAAAGAGTGGTATAAAAATGTTTTAATTTGATCTCCACATTCTGACCAGTGTTATGGCCCTGGACGTAGTCAAAATATACATAAAACTTTGTGTCACATGTATCTCATTAAGTGCTTCAAGATTTTTGTTGCATATATCTTAAAAATAGTATTCTGCATGTGAAGTTGTAACATATTCGGGGTTGAGCTACCGGCAAATACTTGTTTTTGCTATTAATTTACATCTTTGAAAAACTACTGCATCTAAACAAACTAGGACAGTGTTTAGAAAGATTCAACCAGTCAGACTAAAGTTTTCGTTTTTTGAACATCGGACAAATGGAAGTACCCGCTTTTGTTACTTGTTGAGATGTTGTCAGTAACATTATGTTGAGCAAGTAATACGGTAGGGTGTTCCGAACTTCGGAAACATTAACTGTTATATTGTCTAGTTATATAATTACTACCTACAATACAAATACAGAACACAAACATCAAATGTTTTCATTAATTTATCATGTTTATTATGGACATGCGCTTGATACTTCTATGGTTGTAGTAATACAGCAATGTTTTAATGTATCTGAATGATAATAAAATTTTTAAACATCAGCAGCTGCTGTCTTCATAATTTTATGAATTTGAAAAGCTTTCAAAATTCTTAAATGTACCCATTGTCATATAGGAAAAGGGACTTGCACATACACAGCATTTTATTGTGACTTTAACCACCAGATTATCCAGCCGAGAATAAAAAAACAAAAATGTCCGGTGTATCGCCCTCCTGACATCGTTTTCACTGCTTATAGAACGAATGTCGCGACGTTGCTCAATGCGTAAGTTTGGCGTTCCGCCATGGACGTCCTGAAATTACACCTTCTTTACCTAACTCTTCTAGTTATTTAAGGAAAGGGTGATATTAAATCAAATACATAAATTGGTCATAAGGTAAGGGTAGATGTAAAATTAAGAAACACAGTACTTAGGATAATAAACTGGACTAAAATTAAAAAAGAAGCAAAGCATTTTAGTGCACTAGAATGGCCACAAACATTGATAACATTAATTTACTAACAAACTTTTACAATTTTTATTGTAAAAGAATTATTGATTGTTGTTTATTCATTATTGTTTTTTAAATGCTTGATATTCTTATTGTATTGCGATTTCCCGCGATATAATTAGCACAACAGCACGACGCTATACAAATCATTCAACATACATAAAATAAGAATGTCACGTTTGTAAATAGAAACGTCAGATATTGAAACAAACAATGATGACCTTTTGTCAAATATATCGAACATACAATAAGAATTAACGACTATACAATAACATTGGTAATATGTAGATTTGAATGGGCACCGACATTGAATTACAATTCAAAGATACAATAAGGTATTAACGAAAATATAGGAATACGGTAACAATAATGGCGTTTACCAATATGAATATCGTATACCTACAATATGAATAACGACATATAGAAAAACAATGGTAAGACTTCGAAATATGATGACACGACATTGAATTTACAATATCAAAGATACAATAAGAATCACGTGATTATAGAATAAACATTAATGACTTTTAGAATATGAATGAAAGACATTGAATAACAATAACAAACATACAATAATAATATTAACATATATATAATTTACAACGTTTGAATGCAAAGCGGACTTAAAAAGGTGTTTATTGTTTTAGTTAAGTTAGTCAAAATCTCAATCTGCGCAACTTGTTGAACCGTAAGGTAAAGCGCATCTTAGCTTTTGACCGTATTAATATGAACACTCGGGTAGAAACTTCCACCGTTTTTATCTGGTATGTGTACCTTTTTCTTTTTTTCAATTCGAATAACGTGAATTTTATAGCTGGATATAGATGCTTAAATCTCTGTCATTTTCAATTTTTAAGCCTTTGATACAAATCGGATGATATGAATGAACTGAGTATAAGATTATGATAGATCGGTGCGTTTCCAAACTTTTACGCAAAAATTTAGAATCAGGGCTCCCGAAACGTGACCACGCCTCAGAGTCTGCTTTTAAAACAACAACTTTAAAACAGCACTATAATAACGGTAAGAATTTAGTATGAATAAATGGGAGGGTAGTGATAACAATGAAACTTTCACGTTTTGACAGGTATCTGCTAACTTAATTTTTCTTTTATTTTATTTTTTTATATATTGCGTTGCCGTTTGTTTCATAATTATACGATTCTTTCACTGGTAGTAGGTGCAGATGGGACTATCGGTCGAGGGTAAATGTTTCTGGCGATAACGAGGCTCTGCCGGAGTTACCGCTTAAATCCAGTTACCTAAGAGCTGAATATTTCCTTCTTCACTGCCACCAGTGATTGATTCTTTTTCTTGCATGCTACAATCAACAAACAGTAGTATAAAATAAATTCAATCAGATATTTTATATAGCACTTTTTTTCTTATAGTAGCGTATTAAACAAGCGCTGGAACTTTACGTCAATAAAAGGAATGTACGTCATGACGTTACAAACACCGAAAACAACGTAATAGTTCGATTTATTTTTATCATCTGCAGTAAGACGGTTATGCTTTCCGTAAAAGGACATTTTTATAATGGAGAAATATGTTATTAGGAAACATCGAATAAACTATCAAGGTATTTGATTTTTAACGTAAAACATTAATTATTACTACACAAAATCTTCTGTACATCAAATAAAGAGTGCTAAAGAAATATCACCATAATTTTCTCTTACATTTTTTATATCAGCTTCGTGTCTTGTTTATTGCTGGTTAGATCATATTTACACATGATAAGACAAGAACTGCAATAAAACACTGTATTTTACTCCCCTACTGCTGGTTCGTCGAGGTTCGGTTCTCTTTTCTCTGTTATTCTACGGGGGACTATTATAAGTTTTTCTCGGGCACAAAATTCAAGGACTACTTTTTGGGGTGTTGTTGTTCAGAGAGGTTGCAATGTGACTCTGTTTGTGTTTGAGTGTGGCTGCGGTGATGGTGTGTTTGTTTGTTTGTGTGGGGGGAGAGGGGACTAAAATGATATGATGAGGAGGTGGTGTGGTTGTCATACTGCGCAAAACGCGTCTTATTATTACTATTCTATATCCGACCAGTTAAAAGTAATACTTGAAGAGTTTTAAGTTGTGATCGGAAAACAAAATACATAAGGACAGCTTTGCCATTTGAACTAAAAGAGTTTGTGAACATTTGAACTTTGAAGCCTACCATCTGTTCATGGGCTCTGTACATCATCTCATCGCCCCTCCTATTCATTATGCCGAGTTTGTAAAGTCAATATTTGAACGTTTTGAAATTATGTTCTGGACTCGGAAATTAACAGATTGACCTCTTGGGCGGTAACTCGGTACGCCTCGTTATGCCGATGCGTAGGTGCCCTCGGGACGGATATTTCTATCCGATTAGTAAACAATGCAGGATATTATTATTCTGGTGATTATATTCAAACGATACAAATGTGTAGTACTTGTAATAATTGTTTGTACCTTCAAGATGATCAACCTAAAGATGAACTTGAAATATAATAGCATAACCGGTCATCTTTGAGATATACTCCTTTATACTTAAAATGAGGAACTCCATTTTAGTTCTAGTAGTTTGCAATTTGGTCAATAATATGATAAGCAAAGCTATTTTTTCTATCCACTTACAAAATTTAATGTTTGGCAGTAACTATATATTTGAAATGTCTTAAAACTATTTTCTGAATTTCAAAACATACATGTAATCTAGTAAATTTGAGGTTTTATCCTTCCACGATCTAATCTCTCATTTTCAAAAGTGACTTTCACTTAACTATATTGGCTTTAATTTATATTATGAAAATTACTTTGTTTTCGTATTACTGAAATTGCAATATGTTATAGAAAGCACGTTGTTCCAAATTTGGTTATTAAAATTTTAATAAAAGTTATGCGTTTTGGGAGCTTTAAATGATATTTGCCAATTTCAAACATAGCATAAGAAGATGTGTTATAATATGTGTTTCAAATTTCAACTGATAAGAAGTGTGTTAAATATGTGTTCTAACCGAAAACATATGTGTAACTTTTCAATTAAGGTCACAGCATTGTTTACTTCTGTTTAGTTTTTTTTTTCTCCATCATCTTCAGCCTTACAAACTAAACATGATCCAGAGTAAAACTAACTGAGGTTAAAAGTTAAAAGGGACTTGATTGTGTAAAACTGAAAATAACATTATCTAACATCTATAATATGCTTTTAGTTCTGTTGTCATTGTCCATTTTCATTGATAATACTATGATCATATATGCACAAACTGCATTTGGATTTAAGGAGGTAATGGAAATGGTACAGCGGTCGTTCTGCTGTTTTCCTATGAATGTCACAAACAAAAAATTATGTAATTATAGGAAAGTCAAACCTGCTATTTCATAATTCAGTGTTAGTTTTCATAGATATATTTCTTAAAAACTTATATTTATTACAAAAACTCTTTCAAAAATCTGTCACATGTGGTATTCGAAAGTAACCGTAAACTGATAACATTATGAAGCAAAAGTATTATGGCTGCTATTTATAAGTTATCTCTTTGGGTGCAGTGAGTTCTCCAGTAAATATGTGTTTAATGGTTTACATGGAACAGTGAATAGGACATAAAGAGCTTAATTAATAGGTATAAGTGGCCACGTCGGTTTGCAGACAGTCTCGAGCTGAACTGTACATGTCTGAGGATGGCTTTCCGGATTTAGGATTGTTCTTTCATAGAAGAATTTGAGAAAGTACTAAGTGCTTAAATTTGAATTCCCAATTAAGTTGGATACATGGATAGGTTCAATTTGTTTTTGTAAAATTTTAGTAAGGAGGGATGATTTAATTTACAAGCATTATCTGTGGGAAAACACCTAATTCATGTTGCAGACCATATCGTAGTAACCATTTAAATTTTACTAGGTAGGGGACGGACAAATGATGTTAATTGTTCCTTATTTTTTTGACATTTCTCCTAATGTTATGGATATCATTGCTTGCCTTATATGTAGTGTTATGATATCGAAAACATCACAAAGCGGCATCGGTTTATATCAATTCGTGTATGCAAGTTATGTAATTGTATTTGGTAAACGTATACTATATGGCGTCGTTACGGATGTAACAACAGGTCAGAACATGAGTTTCATGTTGAATCAAAGTTTTGTTAACTAACATATTCATTTATGCGCTTGTCTGTTCATATTTTTTCATTTTTTAAGTTTAGAAGTGTTGTTGTTGGTGGTTGATTCTGCTGTACCTATCTGGTTTGTTACATATATTTGTGTTTCTTTTTCTAACTAAATTTTATTTTCAAGTGCTTGTTATATTACAAGAAAATGATATTGCAAATACACAGCAACTTTATCAGTTACTAAGCAATCAAACTGAAAATTACATATATGAAATATACGCTGTCAGTAGTGTTATATGGTTCTGATGTTTTATAAGATAGGAAAAAGGCCCAAGGATCTCGGAGCGGGAAGTCATGCGATACTGTGATACTGTGAATGCCATTCTAATGAACTGCATAAGCAAAAGAAACTTTGATAAACCCCACTACAAAGATTTTTCATACTTTTTGCAAGGTAAAATAGTTATTGACATTTGATCGATGGCGGCCATTTCGAATTTTTCTTAAATAAAATGCTTTCCCCAAAAGATGTATCCGGTGGATTCTCATTTAATGAAGTCTAAAGAACAGGAAACTGCAAAAATACCTTGGATATACCTATTACAAGGTTCAGTTCAGTTCTACGGACTATTGGTGGGTTGTAATTAGTCGATGATTTAAGCAGTGCAACACTGCACGAACCCGTAACATACAAATTAACCTCCCATCCTCCTGACCAAATTACGTCATTTCTTGTGCCTTAGTCTTCCATCACCTCGCCCCGTACAAAGCACCCTACCCCAACCAACGAGACATAAACCACTCCGCCACCCCCTCCTAACCCCTAGACACCTCATCCCCGAAAAGGTTACTTTAAAATTTTAATTCTTTCTTCCTCCTTTAATTAACGTATATTGCCCCCGCTTTGCGGAGCTACGTAGTTAATAACAAAACATATTAAACAATTAACATACTAGTTATTATTTGTGGGCTTTTTCTGCCATTTCCTTTCTGTGTCGTATGTAACGCCATATAACCTTAGATAGCGTTCCCGAGGTAATTGATCATTGTTACATTATAATTTAACCTATCTCTCAGCATTCAAAAGCGGAGCCAGGTTTATCAGCGAGCTGAAAGAGTTAGCCCGAATGACCAGCTTAGAAGCCAAACTTTACGTAACGTGTATGATATTTCTACACAGTGATGATTTGAGAACATTCGCGTAAGTTAGCAAGGCGCATTAGGGCTAGGAAGTAGTTTCTCTACAGTGAGGTCGAGAGTCGTAATTCGACCGCTCAAAATTGTATATATCGACAGTGTATGGCACACTGATATGATAAAAACATGGTAGCTTGGACTTTATTTTCTTAAATGCGTTGTCAAAACAATTTAACGGAAAACGGATTTCAGGGAAAAAACTGTTGACCACTATGATTTGTAGAATGTGATGCGTGGTGGCGTGACTTGCTAGAACAGGGGTGGGTAGTAATTTCTGGTACGAGCGGTGATGAAATCAGGTGATCGTCTAGAGATCAGTCTTGACCTATTTGTTTTCAGAAATATAATATCTCGAAACGCTCGATATGGATCTTTTCTCTGGCGCTCAAAAATCGTATCTCGAGTGCACATCTTATTTTCATTCGCACGACAGTTTATCTCGAGAGCACGACATCTTTTTCTCGAGCGCGCGAAACATCTTAATTCGTGCCGCACGACATATTATGTCGAGTGCTCGAGATAACTTTATCTAAAAATGTGTCCTAAACTTTAACACCATAGTAAAAGACAGTAAGTATTTTTCTACTTATTACTAAGGTTTTCGTTTTTGTTCAGAAACCCATCGTCATCTTCATACAGAGGGGTTGCAAGGACACTGCGAATGTCCTATTACCTGAACAGAACTCCGTAGTAAGGACCTTATATAATTCAAGTTCTGTCGTGCATACGCGTCGAGCTCAGCCCCTGTATAATATTCAATCAATAACGTAGGTATAGTGTAGCACCATGAAAAGACAAACATGTAGTTCCAGAACAGTATGCCATTTTAGAAGATTTAACGTGTAACGGTGGTGCGACATTATCGGGGCCCAAACTTTTTACATGTCATATTTTTTATTTGAGGTATTCTCTCAATTCGATTTGTCTAGAATCCGATTGTGCAGCCAGATGAGAAGTAGTTGAGCATAAATATAAATTTAATACACGCAATTGCCGAACATAATTCTGGAATGGAATAGTGTCTTGCACTATCCCCTCCAGCAACATTTTTGTTAAGGTCTTCATGGAGGGATATTCCCAGTGGCGACTATAAATAAGCTTGCAAAAAGAAAACAGAAATGCGACATACCAGAATTATAAGTGTTGAAATCATCTGAATTCATCAATATTCAGCCCTGTTACCGCACCCGCACCCCCCCCCCCCCCCCCCCCCCCCCCTACCACACACACCCAACTCTCTGCAGAAATTTACAACAATGCTAAAAAATAAGTAAAACCCTTCATTGGAATAAACACTAGGACCAATGAAAGTAAAGTAAATAAAAGATTACATACATTAACCTTTTTAATTACATGATTTTCCCTTGAATATCGTATAATAGTGTGGATATATCTAGTATATTGACTGTTGAAAGATATCAAAATGTAAAAAAAAAACCAACAAAAAAGAAAACCCCTCCAAGAAGTTCTAATGGTACGGCCATTATCAATTGGTTTCTCAAAAGCTAAACTATACATGTTCTAAATAATTATTATTTGAAACATTGATATCGTCGTGCAGGCCTGATCTAAATCCAGAAGATTTTTTTATCATCTCTGATGCGCACAGTGACTTAATAGTGGAGAAAGATAATTATTAGGCTACTAGGCCAGCTCTCGGACTGCTAGGCTGCTAACTTCACGACGCTCATTGGTGACAGGAAATGAAAAAATTGGGATGTCCGGTAAAGGAAATATTCTTAAAACGGGCCTATTTTGATTGATATTTCATCTGATAAGTAGCAACAAACAGCCCCCTTACACTTAAATGGGTACTTAATATTGTTACCTAAATAACATATCTACATTTTTAAGGTAGTTTGAAGGTGCATGGAATAACCCCTTAGAGGTCATCAGGAGAGAAAATATGGAAATCAAACTACAGCGCGAAGCGATGAAACGTCAGTTTGTGGACCTAACTGAAACAAGTTTAGACCCTGGTTCGAGGCCTCTGTGTCATCACATATACCTTACTACATATGATCTGATTGTATGGATCATTGCTACTGTTTTCACAAAATCCCCCCCATTTGGGACCTACTTGGATCCCATTGAGGTCCAAAGACATATAATAAAATTATGGAGGAATGTTGGAAGTCAAAACAGCCTTATTTTTATCATATTGGATTGTTTTCAAAGCGGTTAGATGCTTCTGTGACCCGGTATATACTACTATGTTATATCATAAGTAGGTATAGGTCCTTTTGTTTATCGAAATAATATCAAGTTTGAGTATTTGACATACCCATAAAGGTATGGCAGGTCCTATAAGGTCAACGGGTTAGGTCGCCGAAAACTTAGAAATACGTTCAAATTTGATCAGTCTGTACGGCTTTTTAGACCCGGTTTTGAACCCTGTGACCATGACATAGTACATTTATATTTCATGCTCGTAGTAGGTATAGGTCCTAGCTAAAGATTGAGGACCCAGTTCAGGTATTGAGTAGCCGAAGAGTAGGGCAGGTTGTAGAAGGTCCCTTTCAACTTTGAAAATCTGCTTATTTTTGACCACGTCGGAAAGTTTTTCGAAATAAGTTCCAGGCTATCGATGATGCATGTACGAGTACCTCGGATTAGGCCCGTTGGGTTGGGGTGAGTTCGAGTCTCTACATCTGGGTACCTACTCATACCATATTTGGATATGTTGGTAGATGTCTAAGCCTACTTACAAGTCAATATGATGCCATCTGAGTCAGGACAGTATGAGAAATTACCAAACCTGTTATATGCAGTAGGGTGCAGGACCAAGGACTAAGTGGCCCGGCCAGGGGAGCCGATGGAGAATTGTTTCCAATGGTGTTGTTGGACTTAGAGAGATTGTATTTCGTTTTAAGGGGGTCTGCATTGACAGCTGTGAAATACTTCATATTTTGAGAATTATTACCGAACTTTGACTATGACTTTGACCCCTAGACGGACCGGGGGTTCGAACCTGACTAGACTGTTTCCTCTGAGGTACTGGCTTGCTCTTTGCATGTAATAAATTAAAAAATCAAACATAAGTTATGAAGGATTTAGCTTGCTTGACAAGGGCCCATCCTCTATTTAGTATATGAAGACAAATATGCATATTTTCACAAAAATGGTTTACACTTTTAGGACGGTCCCCCGACGAAACCTTTGGCGGTAAAAAACTATAAAATTACATATCTGTTTTAGACATGTTTAGATTTATTTTAGAAAAGATATTCTATTAAAATTCTTGTGCTTGGAAATTCTACAATTATTGAAGTTAATGAAAAACACGAACTTTTTCCGTATGGAAAGTACAGAAATACAGCTTTTACCCTAAATTACGTACATACGGACGAACAGGTGTTGTCTTTTTGTCACAAACGTTCAGATATTATAATAGCGATAAGTCTCTGAAAATCTGATATGCTAGAAAATGTCGAAAACTTTATTTTATGTGAAATAAAGTACAGTCGGATTTAGTGGTGTTCAGCCAGCAGAGACTGTCATTAGAAATTTGTTTCGGTGTATTGATAAATGATACCCAAGAAGAATTATATCGATCAATTTGTCCAGAAATATAATCCCAAGCGACAGTGCGACAATGCGACAATGTGAGGTTTTACTAATTCTCGCAGCTATGTCTACTGGATTTCAATTTCACGATGCGAGGTTTAAAAACGACAAGCGACAATTAAGACGATAATTGTCGCCCTCTTAACCTCGCGAGGATTGTTAAATCTCGCATGTAAGTATGTTTTCGGACAAGGCGACAACGCGATAATTATCGCGTTGTCGCGTGTTGGCGAGGCGACAATTTAAGTGGCACGAACAGGATTCCGTAGTAGGATGTATAATTATTTCATGCGTTAGATAATTTTGATTGATGTATTTTACTGGCAATACATTTTGGGAAATGGGTGTCAGGGCATAAGAAGGTGACTGGTGTTGAAACTTTGTTTCTCTATAGTCCCCTTTCCCACGACTGAGTGAAGTAGGGATGAGTAGGTGCCTCTTAGCATAATGACCCAGAAAGTATATTCGTAAGGTAGAAATTAATGAATTGATAGTTTATATGACTGATGTTGAGTGTTATACTATGGCAATGCGGATAACAAAGCCTAAATGTTAATTTATGAATTTGTTCTTTTTGCTCCCGTTCATTCTCTTTGATTATGGGATAGATAATTTAGTTTTGTTTGAGCGTAGCGAAATAGGAAATAATTAACAAATTATCAAGTCCTTCGAGTGGTTTATCGTCTAATTTCTCACGGTTCAGAGTTCAGATGCGTAGGAATTGAACCACGAAGGCGTTAGCCCGAGTGGTTAAATACTGAAGCATCTTAACCGTGGTAAATTAAACAATAAATCACAACATTTCCGTCTTTGTTTAACTGGAAATCAAATCGAGCCATGTTAGAATACTTGGGAATTCATAGTTGTTACAGACACAGTTGTTATTTTACTAGTGATGGACAATTGCCATTAAGAAGATTGTTCTTATGGTCAATAGTAGCTATAGAATATATGCATCTGAAATCATATGTGTATTTAGAATTTTAAATATATTTAGATTTAAATAAGTATTTACAGTAACAAGTTCAAGTGGAGCAAGAAAAAAAACAAAATTTAGAAATTTTGATAAAAGAGCAACAGCAGTCTGCCGTCACAAAACAATTATAACAAAGTCAAGGACCAAGACAACAGCATACTCATATGCTATGACATTGTCCATACCTCCATACCTACTCCTGATCAGATTTTTATTGCTTCTATGGAGTTTTTAACCTTTTTAATTTTTATTTTTGGATCTTAAATGATACTCAGCTGAGGAACCGGGTATGCCACGCTACGCGCATGAACAACTTCTTATTTAGCATTTGCCAGTTAGCATAGCGCATCGGTCCCCACTAACTGCGCAGGGACAATGAGCCCAGTGTTACGACAAGAGAAGTTCGCCAAGCATTTAAGATGGTGTTAGATGATCTGTTTTTGCAATTCAAAATGTAGTTCCATCTTTTATATGAGTCAGATAAGGATGTGACTGTTATAATTTTGGCTTAGCTCTATTGCTTATTGTATTGAGAAAAGATCTAGATCTCTTTCACTGTGAATTTCCATGACTACATATATACGGGTTATCGCTAAATGACAAATTTCATGGGAGTATTGTCAGATGGTGATGTTTTTCAGACAGATAATGTTTCTTGAATATATGTAACCTAACATCTCAATATATATATATATTTTTCATTTTTGGTGAGAAGACATGTCATTTTTAATGGCTATATATGTGTTTTTATATCATCGAAATCCTGTAAAGCACTGAAAATTAGGTCTCAAGAGTTAATTGTTTATATGAAACAAAGGAAGAATGTAACTTTGTACCATTTCGGTATTTTCACTCAAAGCAAATTGATTCTAATATAGTGTGCATATTGATAAGTATCGAAACAGTCGTACAAAGTTGCAATAAATAATTAATCCTAGCACTGAGACGTCTAGGATTTATTCAAGTTGCTCAAATTTAGTAAGGGATAGTGCGTGGGGGTGGTGGGATCCGGGGTTTGGCCATCCGAAGCTATTCATTAACACTTGAAATTCGTCCTTACACATAGTCCCCTTCTAACGTTCTGTTTGCTTCTTAAAACGAGATTATGCTATTTGTACGTTTTGCAATGTTTAGAATGTTAGCCATCATAGTAAAACGATCATTTGGATTTCATTTTGTTTTTCATTTTGTTAATGAACTGTAAAGTGTTTTTGTATATAAAATAACTAGAAATATGCGACTTATTGAAGTAACGGAGCCGGAATGGAAACGTATAAAGATAACATTTACTGACCATCCTTTTGCAAACTGTCACTTTAACATACGTATTTTTTTCGTAACCGCATGTAGAGGATGTATATTGCTACTACAAATTTGCATGAAAGAAATACAGACATACTTTTTCAAAAACATCGTATTTTCCTTCGATTTTTCCTTCCGGGCTATGTACAAAATATGAAGTGTACTTGATAACATACCAATGGTGATGATATCTCCGGAAGTGTATTGCATAATACGAGATTTCAACAGAGTAATAATAAGTGACCCTCCCCCAAAATAAGAAATACGCAAAGCATTATTATTTTTTCGCAAATTTTATCGTACATTCTTTCCATATGAACATAAGCATCACTTTGATAGAACCGCTCTATACACACTGGAAGTCTTTACTCTAGTGAGTGAGTGAGTTGGGTTTTACGGCGAATCGACACAAAATGGTCATATATCGCCGAGAAGAAGTCATATTGCAAACGCCAACTGTAAAGCCTAAACACTGATGTAAAAATGTAAAGCATACCTAAAAGCATCCATGTAAAAATGTAAAGAACACTATGAATAATGTAAAACATATCTAAAAGCATCCATGTAAAAATGTAAAGCATATCTAAAAACAGTAATGTAAAAATGTATGTACGTGTGTGTTAAAATATCAGCTGCAAACATAATAATATTGCAAGATGTAATAAAAATAAAAAGTGTTAGATATTTTGATATATTCCTATCTGCTTTAAAAACGATAAAATATTTCCGACTGAAACGTTGTCAAATAATTCTCTCAAAGATTGAACGTCATAATATGTACGGCGTTATGTAGCAAAGTCCACACAGTCGATTAAAACATGTTTAATAGTTAGCGGTGTTTGACATGGTACACATTCGGGTTGATCTTCTTTATTCAAAAGGTAAGAGTGAGTCAAACGGGTATGACCTATTCGACAGCGAGAAAGAACAACTTCCTCCCTGCGAACAGATCTTTTCCCTTGGTGTCATTCCCCTAGAGTAGGTTTGATATCATGAAGTTTATTGAATGAAGCACTGTTCCATGACGATTGCCATTTAGATAAACTGTATTTGTTTATATTGGGCCTAAAATCGGTATGTGGTAATTTCAAATTAGATTGTGATAATAAAAGGGATTTCTTTGCTGCAATATCAACATCCTCGTTTCCATGAATACCAACATGACTAGGAATCCAACAAAATATGATAAGCTTTTTTAAAGATAGTTCATGAAACCTGAGAAGAATATTTTGAATGAATGGATTTTCCATATTTCGGTTATGAATTGACTGTAAAACAGAAAGCGAGTCGGAAAAGATAATAAATTTTTCTTCACTATTTCTTGATATAAAATTTAGGGCTAAATCAATAGCTTTGGCATCGGCTGAAAATATTGTTGCATTATTTGGCAAACGTAATTTTGACTGATGGAGGAGGCTGACAGCAGCACAGCCAACCTTTGATTCATCTTTTGAACCGTCTGTGTAAATTGCAAAATAGTCCTTGTAAGTTGATTTGATTTCATGATATTTGGACTTGAATATTTCAGGGTTTGTTTCAGACTTTCAAAAGGCAGTTTTCAAATCGAAAGGAACTGTAGGGATATTAAGGGTCCATGGTGGTGTATCTGGAATTGAATTTTCTTTAATACCATCGAATTTAAAGTCAGTTTCATTCATAGAAGATTGTATGCGAAATCCGGTTTGATTTGTTGTTTTTTTTCCTCATATGAATCGGAGTACTTTGGTTAAAAAATAATTTCATGAGCAGGATTGGATTTGTTGGCAGCCACTCTTAAAGCATATTGCAGTGAAAGCTTTTCTCGGCGTGTGTAAAGAGATGGTTCGTTTGCTTCAGCATATAAACTTTCAACTGGCGATGTTCGGAATGCACCAAGAGCAAAACGAAGACCTTGATTATGTATGGTATCTAACATTTGTAAATAAGATTTTCTTGCGGAACCATAAACAATACAGTCGTAATCTAGCTTAGATCTAATTAAAGCCCTATAAAGTCTTAATAAAACCGTTCAATCGGCTCCCCAATCAGTATTTGAAATAACCTTTAAAATAATTAATGATTTCAGACAATAGGCTTTCAAGTATTTTATATGCGGTACAAACGAAAGTTTTTTTATCAAAGATAACACCAAGAAATTTTGCTTCATCAACAACGGGTATTTTGTACCATTTAGAAAAAGCTCAGGGTCACAATGATGTTTCCGTAATTGGCAAAAGTGGACACATTGAGTTTTCGATTGGGAAAGTTTAAACCCATTTTCCATGGCTCAAGTTTGAACTTTATTCAAACACTGTTGTAATTGGCGTTCAATCGTACGCATATTTTTTGAACGATAACATATAAAAAAATCGTCAACATATAATGAACAGTCTGTCCCTGGTAACAAACATTTTACAATATTATTAATTTTGATGCTAAAAGGTGTGACAGATAAAATTGAACTTTGTGTAACTCCCTGTTCTTGCTCAAAAGAGTCAGAAAGGGTATCACCAACACGTACTTTAAAACTTCGATCAGATAAAATTTGTGATATGAATGTTGGCAGACGACCTTTTAAACCTATGTCGTTAAGATCATTCATAATACCATATTTCCATGTAATGTCATAAGCTTTTTCTAAATCGAAAAAAAAGACAGACACTAGATGCTCTTTTTTAATAAATGCATCACGAATAAAATTTTCCAGTCGAACAAGATGATCGGTTGTGCTGCGTTGTTTGCGAAATCCGCTTTGAAAGTTTTTAATTAAACCTTGCGATTCGAGGTACCAAACTAGTCAAGAATTAATCATACGTTCCAGAGTTTACATAAACAACTAGTAAGAGCTATCGGTCTATAATTACTTGGGTTCGTGCAATCTTTTCCGGGTTTTTGTATGGGAATAACAATAGCTTCTCTCCAGGAGTCTGGAAAAATACCAGTTTTCCATGTAATATTGTAGATTTCAAGGAGAAGGTCTAATGATTCTTGTGGTAAGTGTTTTAAAAGTTGATAATGTATTTGGTCTGGACCAGCTGCAGTATCATGACATTTGTCTAAGAGTCAATTAACTCTGTGATCGAAAAAGGTTTATTATAATCTTCCTCATTATTTGAATCAAACTTCAGAGGTTTGGTTTCTTTAGTTAATTTAGTGTTTTGAAATCTTTGGTCATAATTATGTGAAGAGTTTTTTGAAAAAGCTCCACCAAGAGTATTAGCACTGTCTTCTTTGGCAGATGCAGTAGTCTGGTCAGATTGTTTAAGATGAGAAACATTTGAAGTTTTCCATTTCCACTTATTTTACGAATCATTTCCCACACTTTTTTAACAGATGACATAGAATTAAGTTTAGAAACATATGAATGCCAGGAGTTTTTCTTTGCTTGTTTTATAGTTCTGCGAGCTTTTGCTCTAAGAATCTTAACTGATTGCGGATTGTCTTTTGTTGGTCGAATATTAAATTTTTTAACGGCCGCTCTACGTTTTCGAATAGCGGTCTTACAATCATCATTATACCATGGTTTATTTTTTTGATTTACCATTTCTTGAAGTTTTGGGATGGATTTGTCTGCAATATCTGATAAAATAACAGAAAACCGATCAATAGGATCAAAAAAAAAAAAAATTGGCGAAATTCTCCAAAGACAAATCATTTTTGCATAAAGACTGATATTGCTGCCAGTCAGCTTTATTAAATTTAAAATAAGAGGAATCAGCCGACGTTTGCTGAACAATACTTGATAAGATAATCGGGAAATGATCACTCCCATGTAAGTCATCTAGCACACTCCATTCGAACTCAAGAAAAAGGCTTGGTTGACAAATCAAGAGAAGAGTAGTGTCCTGTAGCAGGATGTAGGTATGTTTTGGATTTATCATTCAGTAAGCAGAGAAAATTTCTTTCAATACAGGTTTCAATAATTTGACCTCTAGCATTGCTATCAGAACAACCTCAAAACTCGTGGTGACCATTGAAATCTCCCATCAGAATAAACGGTTGCGGTAGTTGATTGATCAGGTTGTCAAGATCTTCAAGATTAAGTTTAAATTTAGGAGGTATATATATTGAACAAAATGTTATAGGTCGATTCATAGTTACATGCAATGCAACTGACTGAATGGTAGTATTCAAAACAATTTTTCTATGCGGATGTCGTTATTTATTAAAATTGATGCGCCACCAGAAGCCTTTTCTGAACTTTTATTGATAAAGTTATACGTTGAATAATTTTTAAAGGCTATGGTGTCACTTTCGTTCAAAAAGGTTTCACTTAAACACATCAAAGAGGGATTATATTTTGATAGAAGAAGGAGAATTTCATTATAATTAGCTTTAAGTCCATGGCAGTTCCACTGGATTATTTTATTCGACATAAATATTTTCTATCTGGAAACATGGTATTCACACTATTCAGTCTTCTCAGGAGAAGACATCCTAGTAATCTTTTTCTCCGTTAAAGGTTTAGGAGGTGTGGCAGGAGGCTTAGACGAACGTCCATCCTCCTCGTCCTCCATATCTACATCTACTGCTAGATGTTCAAATCGGTTGCAGTGGTTAATGGGATCATTAGATCCCTTCCCCACTCCACCGGTATTTAGTTCAATTCTTTGTCTAGGTGTTTTATTCACCTTTACCGATGATGAATTACTTGTTGAATTGTTAGATACATTGCTTGTTCGTTGTTGTTGTGGCTTGTAATTAGGGATGTTTTGTATTGCAGCTGGAGCTTTACCTTGAGGATTTTTCTGTACATTTGATTGTCGTTTGCTAGGTTCCGAAGTTGGGGCTGGAGTTTGAGAAACGGTCACTGAATCTGTTTGAGTAAAGGCATCAATACACTGTGTTGTTTTGTTAGCGACAGATTTAGTGTTTGATGAATAAGTCTGTGCGAGTGATGGAGATGTAAATCTAGCATTGGCAATTTGCCTGGCTTCTGGAAATCCAATGCCTTGTGTGAACTTGACATGAAGAACTTCCTTCTCGAGGTTCCACGTCTTGCAGTCGCGAGACCTGGCTGAATGTGGCTCGCCGCAATTCACACAACGCACTGTATAATTTGCACTTGTCATCGTCATGGGAATGGCCATCTCAACAGCACTTTGGGCAAATGTGATCACTTTTGCAGTTTCTCTCGTTGTGTCCGCACTTAAAGCAACAGTAGCATTAAAGTGGATTAGGGATATAGGTTGTAACTTTTGTCATGAGGTATCCAACTTTTATGACTTAAAGAAGGAAAGGTATGCCGAAAGTAAGAATAATAGTGAGTGTTTGTGTTTATTTCTTTTCCTAATCGTTTAATTTTGATTCGTCTAGCAACCGTGACATGTTGATCAGCAAGGCCGTGCACAATTTCGACTCCGAAACTCCAGCAAGATCAGGACAGCGGATGATCCCCCTTGAGGAATTCAGAGTGCGGTGTGCAATGCACTTACATGGCCGGTTGAAATAGGATGTTAGTTTAAGTAAATTTTGAGCATGTGCTGTTTTTTTTACTTCAACGAGCAGATCCCCTGTGCGTAACTTTTTAACGGACTTCGGAACACCAGCTACAAATTGAAGTGTTTTTTCAATTACGAATGGAGAAAGACTTGAAACCTTTATTGAAAGAAATTCTCTCTGCTTACTGAATGATAAATCCAAAACATACCTACATCCTGCTACAGGACACTTCTCTTGATTTGTCAATTTGTCAACCAAGCCTTTTTCTTGACTTCGAATGGAGGGTGCTAGATGACTTACATGGGAGTGATCATTTCCCGATTATCTTATCAAGTATTGTTCAGCAAACGTCAGCTGATACCTCCTATTTTAAATTTAATAAAGCTGACTGGCAGCAATATCAGTATTTATGCAAAAATGATTTGTCTTTGGAGAATTTCGCCAATTGTTTTGATCCTATTGATCGGTTTTCTGTTATTTTGTCAGATATTGCAGACAAGCCCGTTCCATAAACTTCAAGAAATGGTAAATCAAAAAATAAACCATGGTATAATGATGATTGTAAGACCGCTATTCGAAAACGTAGAGCGGCCGTTTAAAAAAATTAATATTCGGTCAACAAAAGACAATCTGTAATCAGTTAAGGTTCTTAGAGCAAAAGCTCGCAGAACTATAAAACAAGCAAAGAAAAACTCCTGGCATGCATACGTTTCTAAACTTAATTCTAGGTCATCGGTTAAAAAAATGTTTCACATCTTAAACAATCTGACCGGACTACGGCATCTACCAAAGAAGACCTTGCTAATACTCTTGGTGAAGCTTTTTCAAAAAACTCTTCTCCACATAATTATGACCAAAGACTCCTGGAGAGAAGCTATTGTTATTCCCATACAAAAACCCGGAAAAGATAGCACGAACCCAAGTAATTATAGACCGATAGCTCTTACTAGATGTTTTTGTAAAACTCTTGAACGTATGACTAATTCTAGACTAGTTTGGTACTTCGAATCGCGAGGTTTAATTACAAACTTTCAAAGCGGCTTTCGCAAACAACGCAGCACAACCGATCATCTTGTTCGACTGGAAAATTTTATTCGTGATGCTTTATTAAAAAAGAGCATCTAGTGTCTGTCTTTTTCGATTTAGAAAAAGCTTATGACACTACATGGAAATATGGTGTTATGAATGATCTTAACGACATAGGTTTAAAAGGTCGTCTGCCAACATTTATATCACAATTTTCATCTGATCGAAGTTTTAAAGTACGTGTTGGTGATACCCTTTCTGCCTCTTTTGAGCAAGAACAGGGGGTTCCACATGGTTCAATTTTATCTGTCACACTTTTTAGCATCAAAATTAATAATATTGTGAAATGTGTGTTACCGGGGACAGACTGTTCATTATATGTTGACGATTTTTTTATATGTTATCGTTCAAAAAATATGCATACGATTGAACGCTAATTACAACAGTGTTTGAATAAAATTCAAACTTGGGCCATGGAAAACGGGTTTAAATTTTCCCAATCGAAAACTCAATGTGTCCACTTTTGCCAATTACGGAAACATCATTGTGACCCTGAGCTTTTTCTAAATGGTACAAAAATACCCGTTGTTGATGAAGCAAAATTTCTTGGTGTTATCTTTGATAAAAAGCTTTCGTTTGTACCGCATATAAAATACTTGAAAGCCAAATGTCTGAAGTCCATGAATCTTTTAAAGGTAATTTCAAATACTGATTGGGGAGCTAATCGCACGGTTTTATTAAGACTTTATAGGGCTTTAATTAGATCTAAGCTAGATTACGGTTGTATTGTTTAGGGTTCCGCAAGAAAATCTTATTTACAAATGTTAGATACCATCCATAATCAAGGTCTTCGTATTGCTCTTTGTGCATTCCGAACATCGCCAGTTGAAAGTTTATATGCTGAAGCAAACGAATAATCTCTTTACATACGCCGAGAAAAACTTTCATTGCAATATGATTTAAGAGTGGCTGCCAACAAATCCAATCCTGCTCATGAAATTATTTTTAAACCAAAGTGCTCTGATTCATATGAGGAAAAACCAAAACAAATCAAACCGTTTGGATTTCGCATAAAAGCTTCCATGAATGAAACTGACTTACCCTTCATACCCCTATCGTTTTTTTCGATGATTTGAAAACTGCCTTTAGAAAGTCTGAAACAAACCCTGAAATATAAGTCCAAATATCATGAAATCAAATCAACTTACAAGAACTATTTTGCAATTTACACAGACGGTTCAAAAGATGAATCAAAGGTTGGCTGTGCTGCTGTCAGCCTCCTTCATCAATCAAAATTACGTTTGCCAAATAATGCAACAATATTTTCAGCCGACGCCAAAACTATTGATTTAGCTCTAAATTTTATATCAAAAAGTAGTGAAGAAAAATTTATTATCTTTTCCGACTCGCTTTCTATTTTACAGTCAATTCATAACCGAAATATGGAAAATCCATTCATTCAAAATATTCTTCTCAGGTTTCATGAACTATCTTTTAAAAAGTCTATTATATTTTGTTGGATTCCTAGTCATGTTGGTATTCATGGAAACGAGGATGCTGATATCGCAGCAAAGAAATCCCTTTTATTGTCACAATCTAATTTGAAATTACCACATACCGATTTTAGGCCCAATATAAAGAAATACATTTTATCTAAATGGCAATCGTCATGGAACAGTGCTTCATTCAATAAACTTCATGATATCAAACCTACTCTAGGGGAATGGCACCAAGGGAAGATCTGTTCGCAGGGAGGAAGTTGTTCTTTCTCGCTGTCGAATAGGTCGTACCCGTTTGACTCATTCTTATGTTTTGAATAAAGAAGATCAACCCGAATGTGTACCATGTCAAACACCGCTAACTATTAAACATATTCTACTCGACTGTGTGGACTTTGCTACACAGCGCGGTACATATTATGACGTTCAATCTTTGAAAGAGTTATTTGAAAACGTTTCAGTCGGAAATATTTTATCGTTTTTAAAGCAGATAGGAATATATCAAAAAATCTAACATTTCATATTTTTTATCAACATCTTCCAATATTATGTTTGCAGGTGATGTTTTGGCACATACGAATATACATTTGTACATAACTGTTTTTAGATATGCTTTACGTTTTTACATGGATGTTTTTAGACATGTTTTACATTACTCATAGTGTTCTTTACATTTTTACATCAATGTTTTTGGGTATGCTTTACATTTTTACATTAATGTTTCTGCTTTACAGTTGGCGTTTGCAATATGACTTCTTCTCGGCGATATATGACCATTTTGTGCCGATTCGCCGTAAAACCCAACCCACTCACTCACTCACTCAGTCGTCCGTCGTCAACAATTTGACTGTTAACAATCTAGAGGTCACAATTTTGGCCCAATCTTAATGAAACTTGGTTAGAATATTACCCTCAATAAAATCTTGGACAAAAACTAGGTCACCAGATCAAATCAAAGGAAAAGATTGTTAACACTCTAGAGCTCACAATTTTGGCTCAATCTTAATGAATCTTGGTCAGAATGTTACCCTCAATAAAATCTTAGATGTGTTTAATATTGGGTCATTTGGGGTCATAAACTAGGTCACCAGGTCAAATCAAAGAAAAAACTTGTTAACACTGTAGAGGCCACATTTATGACTATATCTTCATGAAATTTGGTCAGAATGTTAATCTTGATGATTTCTAGGTCAGGTGAGCGATACAGGGCCTTCATGGCCCTCTTGTTATAACTGTTTTGCTATTTTTATATCTGCTAACTTTCGTCGTCGGCGACAGTTAGTAGTTAACCGTTTAAATCTTTGAAAGTACGCTGAATTTAACAGTTATCAATACCAAAATGATTTTACCAAGTACAAGTAGATTTTTTTCTATAACGAAATTTAATTAGACTGTTGAAAACAGCTTAAAATCCAACAAAAAAAATTAAATGAATTTGTCATACTTTCATGCTGTACTTTTATTCATTTATGCTTAATGCATGTACTCCTTAGCTGCTGTATTGTTTATTTTAAGCTCACCTGAGCACGAAGTGCTCAAGGTGAGCATTTGTGATCGCCCTGTTCCTTCGTTCGTCCGTCGTCAACAATTTGACTGTTAACATTAGAGTAGAGGTCATAATTTTTGCCCAGTCTTAATGAAACTTGGTCAGAATGTAACACTTAATAAAATCTTGGACGAGTTTGACATTGGGTCATCTTGGGTTAAAAACTAGGTCACCAGGTCAAATCAAAGGAAAAGCTTCTTAACACTCTAGGGGTCACAATTTCAGTCCAATCATAATTAAACTTAGTCAGAATGTTACTCTCATTAAAATCTTGAATGAGTTTGACATTGGGTCATCTGGGGTCAAAAACTAGGCCACAAGGGCAAATATGAGGAAAGGCTTGTTAACACTCTAGAGGCCACATGTATGATGTATCTTCATGAAACTTTATCAGAACGTCAATCTTGATAACCTTTAGGTCAAGCTTGAATACGGGTCATGTTGGGTCCAAAACAAGGTCGCCCGGTCAAATCAAAGGAAAAGCTTGTTAACACTCTAGAGACCACATTTGTACCCATATCTTAATGAAACTTGGTCAGAATGTGAATCTTGATGATCTTTAGTTCAAATTTGAATCTGAATTAGAGTCAGTGTACCCGGTTTCGCATACATTTACTAAGAATACCTTCCTATTTAGCTAAAAATGATTAAAATTGAATGTTCCTCTACATGTTTTAATAAATACACTTATTTCGGTTAAAAACGCGCTACTTTCTCTTCCCACTACAATGAAGTCATACCTATTGGTGAACTTGATTCGGATAACATATTTTGACGAGTTGTTTAGTCAAACTTGGTCAGAATCTTACCTTTAATAAAATCTTGGACGAGTTCGATATTGGGTCATCTGGCCACCATGTCAAATCAAAGGAAAAATTTCGTAACACTCTAGAGGCCACAATGATGACTGTATCTTCATGACATTTGATCAGAATGTTAATCATGATGATCTCAAAGTCCAGTTTGAATCTTGGTCATGTAGGGTCAACAACTAGGTCACCAGGTCAAATCAAAGGATACGCTAGTTAACACTCTAGAGGCCACATTTATGACCATATCTTTATGAAACTTGGTCAGAATGTTAATCTTGATGATTTATAGGTAAAGTTCGAATCTGGGTCAGGTGGGATCAAAAGCTAGGTCACTAGGTCAAATCAAAGGAAAAGCTTCTAAACACTCTAGAGGCCACATTTATGACTCTATCTTCGTGAAACTTAGTCTGAATGTTAATCTTGATGATCTTTAGGTCAAGTTCGAATCTGGGTTATGTGGGGTCAAAAATTAGGTCACCGGGTCAATTCAAAGGAAAAGTTAGTTAACACTTCAGATTAACGACCATATCTTAATGAAACTAACTTGATGATCTTTAGGTCAATAGGTCAGGTGAGCGATACAGGGCCTTCGTTGCTCTCTTGTTTTATTTACCTATACTGCAATATTACTATATGTGTACAACTGATATTTTAAAACTCTTGTATATTTTTACATCATGGTATGTAGCGTTGTTTTAATTCACGTTTTAAATTTAACTTCTTCTCGGCGATGTATGACCTCTAACCTTGAGTATTGTTAAACCCGAGGTGATTCTACTGGCTGACAGAAAGACAGCTGGGTCTGCATGCCTTATAGACAGTTGGCGAAAGCCCCGAGAAAAAATCCGTAGGCATTTTTTAGTACAATATGATATCATACATCAAAATATTCGTTGGGGTATATGGAATTCAGCCAGGGTGGATACCAGGCTCAAATATCCCTATACAAGTTTTCGTGAGGCCCCAAAAGGGGTGCACGTGAAAAGAAATAATAATTAAAGTAAAATGTTGTATAAATTACAGGTTAAGGTAAATCTGACTTAAGTATATAATTGAGTAGAAAGATTCAATTATATAATATAATTTGACGTATAAGTTAATTTTCAAGTGAAATTAAAGACTAAGAGGCCCTAAATTGGGGGGTTTTCCGTCAGACGGCATTTACATGATGATGTGACGTATCCAATATGTTAAAATTTGCGGTACATTGGTATTAACATGTAATTAAGAAATTAATGTTTATCCTCTCTAGTATCCAGTGCATATAAAAAAAACTAAGACATATTACATTTTTTTTGAAATTTCATTTATAATTCAAGAGGCCCCAAAAGGAGTTACACTCAAAATGAGCAATTTTAACCGGACATGCTGCATATCATTTTTGCCATCAACGTAACATTCAGTTATGTGTGTGGATATGCTCGCTCAGTCTTAAAACATTAACTGTACTAAAACTTATTGTGTAAAGTAATTTTATTGTTTTTATTATTGCAGCATCACTTTCTATTGAGGCCTGAGAACACTAAAACCGAGACTTTCGCACTTTGGTACATATAGAACAAGTAACTCTGAGAATTTCAAGAAATTGTAGAGCCGATATATTACATATACATGTTACATCGCTGCATTTCATTTTCTTATTTTCATTTAATTGTTACTACAATAAGAGTGCGTAAACTATCGGTTTATTGGTGCTAACTTTTGAGACACGTATAGTCAAATTGCCCAAATATGGAATACTGAACCGATATATACACTCAAAAAAGTAAACACGCAATATCACTTTCTGGCAAATATTTCTTTTTGTTTTGCAAAACATTGTGTGTAAATATTTGATGTACATTGATATAGACATAAAAATTGCCAA